>NC_136113.1:13695229-15000229 GCF_965212315.1 Lampetra planeri | reverse complement strand
GAGGAGGAGGCAATGTCTGGGTTCGTCCGTGGCGCCTCCCGCACCGATACTGCCACGCTGCACGGAGCATGTTGTGTCATCGAGGAGACACAATTGCACCCCCTGCACTGGATTCCACCGGGGAACCGCTGACGCCGATGGACGGGCGCAGTGAGGATGGGTTTCCCGGTCGTTCACAACCCAACCGCCTATTGTACAAAACACACCGCTGAAAATGTACCCACCTTGCAACAAGTATCCTCTCGGGGGAAGGTGGGGGTGGGGGAGGGTGATACTTTTTTCAGGCTGAGTCCACCAAAAGGGGAGGCTCTGTATGTTTATAACAATTGGCAGTAGCGGTGTTCACGTCGGCCGAGCGAATTTGGCTCAACGGCGCGTGAACGCATTGCACGCGAACGCCCTTGCTCTCACGGTAGGATACAAATGAACACGTCGTAAGAACGTTATGATATTTACCGGATGGTTTATTTATATATATATCCATACAGTATATGCAAATGCGCATGCACAGCAGCGCTCATTAATGTATTATACATCAGACTCAGAATATGTATTCATAATGGAAGAATCCGATGATCTGTGAAGCTCTTTATCACAGATATAAGCACCTTATACTAGTCACGTGTGATGTATAACTCTTTGTCAACCCACAACTGGATAGAAGCTGTCGGTAACGGGGGTTGTTTGGCCATACTTCACTTCGCTGGTTTAGTAGAGCGGGTTAGATGAAAGGGTGAACGTCTCGGGGGCAGGACTGATGTTAGCCGTCGGTAGTAGAAGTTGTCGTAGCAGGGAATCGAACTCAGATGGGCAGGTTCAGAGGACGCCGCGATAACCACTGCGCCACGGTTCCGTCATTGAATGCAAATCAGTTTGTTGACAAGTAGAACACTTATTTTTATATTCTAGCGCATAGGTCATCAAATCAAGAATTGACGATACGTGCACACGTCAGTACAATCTGGCTACTGTCCCCGTACGTATGTGAATGTGTGTACACCAACAACGATGCATGTACATGTACACATACAACGTACGCATCATAAAGTATACGCAAAAATAATTATGATCCGCCTCTAAAATATTCTCAAAATGGTTGTAAACATTTATTTTGCCAGATATCACACATATATACATAACATAAAGACAAACCCGACAAACAATAATACATAATTACGGAGACATACAATCACTGCACATACAATCTCACACAATCACACACAGTCACATATACAATCACACACGGCCAATCGTACTTCCAATCCCAAGTAAATTACACATACAATCACACACAAAGACAAGCATCCCCCCGTATATCCTTAACAGACTGTTCGGACAAGCGCCGTTTCGAGTAGCACCTATGAAGGCCGATACAGACCACGTATGGGTTAGCGGCAAGCACCACGCCCGGTGGACTTTTGCGATGTTTACATACCGCAGCAGGTACTCTACTCGTTTAAGGCTGAGTCTACCTAGGGGAGGCCAACGACTGGTTCAGATAATCGTCGCTAACGTTGACCGTGAGCCGGGAATCGAACTCGAGTCGCCGGGTGCGTAAGCGCAGCGCGCCAACCCCTGCACGCCACACACACACACTGATACATCACAAATACACACACCCACACACTCACAAACCCGTGCGTGAATAGGCATGCACGTGGACACTCCAATCCACAACACACATATACGCACGCACAATCACACAAGGAGGTCCAGTCCGTTCCCCAAAAAAGCGACGATAGTCCACGTGGTCACCAAGTGAGCTCATTATTATTTTTAACGAGCACGCACCCGCGAATTGATCACGAAAGCCACCGCCATATATTTTTTTAATCGATGGTTACCAGATCGCAATTGGCAGGCAAGTAGGCGGGCGGGCGCGCTGGCTGGATTGAGGAACTGTTCGCCGTGCACCGCTGGTTCGCCCGCTACAGATTTCCCAGTTGCGTGGTCCCCGCAACAAAGAGCTCGCTAATAAATAAATAAAAATATAAAACATTTCTCCGCGCTCCCCACGGAGAGAGGAGAGAGAACGCGAGGCCGTGCTGGGGTTGGCGTTCTCTTCCTCTCGCTATTGTCACCTTCCCCCCCACCACCACCACCACTAATCAGATCGCCCACAGAAAGCTGCGATACGCCATACACAAGCCCTGAAGCGCACTCCACGGCACAACCCCGCGCCTCGTCAGCTAATGGAGGGGAGGATGGAGGATTGTGTAGTAGGAGGATGAGGATGATGGGATGGGACGGATGGGATTGGAGAGAGGAGAGAGAAGAGCGAAGGCGAGCATGGCTAACGCGGCCGCGTGGCACGAACGAGTCAACCGCTGTCACCGTGAGTCGCTGGTTGCAATGGCTGTTACGTTGTTATACATTCATAGACAGACGTGTCTTCCCCTTTCCCCCACCACCACTGAACCTCTTTCAGCAACGTCACCCACTCACCCATCCCCCCCCCCAAACCTCAACACTAATTAAACAGATGCCATGATTCTGGCTATAATCGGCTGATGAAGTTGGTTGTAATCACCAGCGAAACGTAGAGCTCCAAGTGGGAACGTTTAGGGTTTACTTTTCAACACACCGGTGTGCTGAAGTAGTAACTAATTGGCCACGTTTTGTTTACGTGGCAAACCCTTTTACTAATTAAGCTGCGCGAGTGGTGGTGGTGATGGTGATTATTATTATTTGTTTAATCTTGCGGTCATCGGTGTCACACGGATGCGAGCGAGGCGCTGCTCCGACACGAGATTTGAAGCGCCGTTAATGGGGTACGAGGTCAATGAATTTCCCGAAGGTACTTCGACGGCGGCCATCGATCCGCCCCATTGCAGCCCTCCAGTGACGTCATAGTCGGTTTATTGAAGCGTCGGGGGGTGTTGGTGACGTCATTGGAGCGCCATAACTGCGAGTCCAACTTGACCGTGGAGTTTTGTTGCTGCTGCTGCTGCTGTTGCTGTTGTTGGAATCGTTGTTGTTGCAATTGTTGTTGTAGTTGTTTTTCAGCAGTGAGTCCATTCGCGTCGGAGCCGAGAGATGCGGCAAAAAACCCCACTTTGGACGACGAGGTTTACTTTCTAACGATAACGTTTGAGCTTTTAAATCTCGGATGGAAAAAAAATAATTTATTTCGAATTGTTTTTTGTGTTTAGTTTGTTTCCGTTCCGCAGCGCCTCGGATTAACGACGGTTGACTTTGTACGGTGGGAAGGAAGTTCAACACACGTATACACATGTTGATGTAAGTTTAGATTTTCCCCGTAGTTATCTCTCATCACAGCTTCCGTATTTTCCGTTCTGATTATAAGACGCACAGAACCCCCCCCCCCGTCTCCCCTCCACCACCGTCGCCCCATGTATTTTAAAGCAAAAGTTGGGAGTGCGTCTTATAATCCGGTATGTGTGTGAGTCACCAGATTTGTATAACTTTATTGACACCGCGCAGACGATTGGTGTGCGTCTTAACTTTCAGGAGTGTCTCATAATTAGGAGAATACGGTAAAAATGTTTATATGTATGACGTTTTCCAACATTATTGTTATGCAGGCCACATGCATTGATATGGGTACGTGTATGTATTGGGTATAAGGTACATGCTTGCAAGTTTATTACGGTGTATAGGCCGAAACGTCGAGATGTTAATTTCTTATCAATATTTTTTTTATGTATTTCGTTGTTACATAACCTGTTACCTATTGAACGTTAATAATGTAGCCACTTACTGAGTGTGTGTTCGTGTTTACGCGCTAACTTCTTATATTGGCTTCACACAGTAAAAAGGACACTTTATATATATATATAATTCGTGCATACGAGTTCAACATTAAGTCGGGACTTGTGCAATGTTTTTTTACGCACGCCACTGATAAATAATTAAATAAATAGGCATCTGTGTAAATGCGGTAGCCTTCACGAACCCATGACATTTTTTCACTGGGTACCATGGATAATTTTCAAGAGGGTCCTGCATCTTGACGTTTGCCCCCCCCCCCCCACCCAATTTTTTATTTTAATTGATACGTCTTGTTTTGTGTTTGTCTATATTCACCGTGAAAAAACATCTGACGTAACGATACGCGGTCTGTGCGCATACCGGGGTCGCGTTCCTCCGGCGGCCACCGGCGATCTGCGATCACCCTTCGCTCGACAATTTTCTCTCCCTGTTCTTCACGCGATTTTTTTTTTTTAAATAAGCCAAAGATGCGATTATTTAATCTAAAGACGCATTTCACGTACGGTACAGTACTCCATAAGAGAGGTTGTTTAGGGTTAGATCGCGTAAATATGAATGTGTCGTTATACCCGCCACCACCCGACGCAGCCAATTAGTAAGGATTTGTCACGTAGAACAAAAGCGTGCCAATTAGTTACAAAGTTCAGCACATCGGTGTGTTGGAGAGTAATCCCACGGCAACATTTACAATTCGAGTACGACGTTTCGCCACAACAACCGGCTTCATCAAAAATGATAGTACACTACTATGAATCTTGATTTGAAGCGTTCGTCACTGCAGGAATCCATACTTTTTGGTTCTTTCGGTAAAGCCACGTAGGTAGAAAAATACAATTAAAAAATCACGACGTTTCGATTGCAAGACAAGCGGTCGTCATCAGGCGATGATTGTACAGTACTATCATTTCTCCAACCGAACTGCCATCGCGACAGTGACTCACACGTGTTGCACATGCAAGTCGCGTTACGCCTTGCATCATATTTACATTCGACGTAGAACCGCGTGCGTTTGCATATTTGTGCAACAGTCACCCTATGTCTGTTTGATGTTTCTGGAGCTTAGAGGGGCTTTTTTTTATTTATTAAATATATAATGTGCGCTGTGTTCGCTCTGGAAGTAATCTGTCGGATTCCACGTTTGCAATAATGTCAATTCCTCATCGCGCGAGCGATAGGTGCAGCTGTTGTCGTTTTATCCGATGTTTTATTTGTTTTGATTTTGTAATTGTGTTCACCCAGGTCACTCTCGCAAATGAGACTTCATTTAAGTTTGTTTGTTCTCTTGTGAGTCGCCTTTTTGCCCGTCCAAGGACGGGGTGTATTGCAGTAAATCTGAAACTTGCAAGCGAAAAGCAGTGATATTCATTGCATCAATGCGTGTGCAATTTGTAAGGCCGCGGTGACACAGACTTATTTAATTTAAAGGTTATAATCCCTTGTTCATCATGACGTCCTTTTTACTTCGATGTCTCAACAGCGCTACGGAGATCGCGTGACGTGAGGGTTCTGCCTTTGTAGTGAGGGTTGTAAGTTGACGCCGAGGAGGGGGGAGGAGGCGCCTCGCCCCCCGCCCATGTGGAGTGACGTCACCAGCTAATTATTATGAATGAGGGGCGGGTCCATGTGAAGAATGTCACCTGTAATGATTATTAATAAGGGGGGGTTCTCCATGCGGAGTGACGTCACCTGTTCATGATTATTAATGAGGGGCGGGTCCATGTGGAGTGACGTCACCTGTTCATGATTATTAATGAGGGGGGCTGGTCGACGTGGAGTGACGTCACGCGCGTGACACACAGACATTCTTGTGTAAATATAAATATTTTAGTAAACAGCCGCTGATGCGACGACCTCGCGAATGCGAACCAACTGTTACATTGCAAACATCGGAATACAAATACGGTAATGTAGAGTCCGGGTGGAACGGTGGTGCAGTGGTTAGCACACTGCGCTACTGCGAACCCAGCCAGCATGAGTTTAATTCCTGGCCACGGCTAACACGAGTGTGGCGAGTGATGTCCGAACGGTCTCGTCACACCAAACCTGGTGAAGTATGGTCAATGATGGTGTTTGTCGTCATCATCATCATAACGCCGTCTCAAGTACAACTCAAACATGAGACGGTGATGTGAGGGAGACACACGTGGATGTAGAGACCACGGCTAATTATAGTGGTAGTGTTGGTGGTGGTGGTGATGATACAGGCCCTGCAAATGAGAATCTGGATCGCACACAAGCTCTCACGTGTTACCACTGATGTTACCCGCACTGGGGAATCGAACTCAGTTGGTCCGGGTTCACATACACACACACACACAGATAATCACTCCGCCACCTCTCCACCTTCTTGGTTCTTTCGGTAAAGTCACGTAGAATTGAAATAATAAAATAATTAAAATAAAACATAATAAAATAATTCTCACGACGTTTCGGCCACAACGCAAACAGCCGTCTTCAGGTGGAGAACAGGTCTGTCGAGGAGACAGAGTCTGAATGACAAGCCCCAGGCTTGGAGCGACTATTTAAGCTGTTTTATTTTTATTATTTTATTATTTCCATTCTACGTGACTTTACCGAAAGAACCAAGAAGATGAATCCCTGCAGTCACGAAAGCTTTAAATCGAAATCCACCTCTCCACCCTCAAGACCTAAGGATATCACGTGTAACATATGAGACATACATGCGGTATATACGTGAGTCTACGTTGTGTATTTAGTACTATACAATAGCACCGTAGTTGGTTTGTCGTAGAGTGTGGTTATTGATTTGTCGTACTGTTCGTTGCTGACCGCTTGGCGTTCGGGTTTTTTTCTTCACTCAGCAAACATCGTAACCAACAAGAAATGCCGTGATCGTTTATTTTAAATGCACGTACATATTCGACTCGTTTGACGTACACATACACACGTGGGTTTGCCAACAGGGCCTGCATCGTGCATTACACCTACAACGACGCAGTCGTAAAGTAAGACGGTAACGTGCATCAAATGTTGTTCGCACGTGATTATAACGCACCCTTCTTGCATACAAAGATCCCCACCCCCCAATATAGTCAGACTGTTGGGGCAAGTGCTGTTAGCGAACAGCACCGATGCAGGCCTAGGCGACACTCGAGGGAGTGTGTGGCCGGCACCACGCCCGGCCGCCTTTGTCTCCCCTGTGGCGATGTTTACACGTTGATGTTTACGTGTGCGTGCAAGAACACATGCACACGCACGCACGCGCACGTGCGTTTAAACTTACGCGAGTGCCCAATGAGAAGGGTCATTGCCCGGAACGACGTCAATTATATACAAATATATTTTAAACGTCACGCTATTGTTGTTGTTATTATTATTAAACGATGATGTTGAGTTTTGTATGTGCGCGCGCGCGTGTGTGTGTGCATCAAACTCACGACCCGAGTTAGATTCCCGCTCACAGCCAACACCGGTGATGTTTATTCAAAATGATTCTGGGCCTCCCCTAGGTCTGCTCAGTCACAAATGAGTTCCTGGTCCGGTGTGTAAGCTACTGGGGAGACAAAGGCGGTCGGGCGTGGTGTTGGCCACCCACCCCCTCGTGTGCCGTGCCGGCCTTCATAGGCGCTACTCGCTGACAGCACTTGCCCCAACAGTCTCTTCAGGCTATGCGGATGATCTTTGCCTTTGCGATTTTCCAACGAATATCCGGACTTGCAAACAAGGAATGTATGCTACAACATCATTTACTTTTTTATGTTATTCCCTCGCAGTGATGCGCGTGTGCGATTGAGGCCACACATATATATATACAGTCTACTCTACTGTGCGCATACGTTGTTACATCGCAAGGGAATGCGATTATGGTGGCGCCTTGCGTAGGTGAAGGCTTCATCCAGCAGTTGACTGAGCATGGCTGCTGCTGCTGCTGATGATGATGATGCTGCTGCTGATGGGTTGTATAAAGTCGGCGTTGTCTGCTCGCATTGTAATGGGGCGCGCGTGCTCGTTTGAGACGGTGTCGATTCTACGCGTGTCCATCAACAACAACAACGACGACGTGACATTCAACTTGTGCTGAGATCACAGCTCCTCTCAAATGTGTCGCTCGCGGCGTAACAACAATCGACGGCTCTGAATCTCATTCTCCTCTTGTTCACATTTACATGGAGGAGGGGGGGGCTCATGATTCCCATCCTGCTCCTCATCTCATCCCCTATCCTCTCTTCTTTGCCGTCGTATAGATAAAGTCACGTAGGTAAAAAATAAAAATTAATAAAAATAATATTAAAAATTATAGAAATTAAAAAAATTACCTTCCGTGACTTTACCGAAAAAAACCTAAGAGTATGAATCATTGCAGTCACGAAAGCTTCAAATCTACAAATTCACTTTGCAAGGCGGCCTGGCCCGATAGCCGCGCCAGGAGTAGTAGCGGCAGCAGCGGCGGCGGAGTAGCGGATCGTGGCCGTTGCGTCGTTTCCTTTGTTGTCCGCGTGTCTGTTCTGGATCACCGCAGTCGCCACGCTACCACCGGGCAGAGAGTGACGTTCGCATTTCTTTATTTTCCTTTTGCGTATCAGGTATCCGCATCTGCAGAGGATGCAGTTGAGGGTGGACCGTGAGCTTGTTGGAAGATCAAACCCAGGGACGGGTCCATGCCTCTGCGCTGCGCATTGGCAGCGGGGGACACGTTTCAACTCTGCTGTAAGCATACCAGTAAATGCCCTTTGTGTCTTTAGACTCGCAGTCGCTTCAGTCGAACGGGCACATTAATAAAGCCAGGAGACGCGCTCTTACAAATAACCCCATCATGCTCAGAACACAGTTATGTGTATGACCTTGGTTTATACCATGCGTTTCATTATCATTGTACGTGTACGGTAAATGGAATAGCTAACACACTAAACAACTCTGAAATGCGAGCCCATACGTTTAGTTCTATGTATATTTATAGCGGAGGCTTGGGGAGGACTTCATCCAGCAGTGAATTGACCCTGTGGCGCATGTGTGTGTACAACACAGCATGTATACATACACATATACATAAACGTTATATTGTGTTATATATATATCATCATTGTCAACGTCGGATCGCTGGTGTAACACTATAACTTGGTTATTTTATGTAAACCTAAAACATGACCAGAGTTTAAAAGTGGCAATTGAGCATTCGTATGAAACGGCAAGATAGAATTAGCAGTACGAGCCTTGCACAGTGGTCTGTAAAACATCATTCGTCCCATCCATGTACCGTCTTCACCCTCTCACTCACCCACTGAACACACCGCAGGTCACAACAACCCACTCACTCACCCACCCACTCACTCACCCACCCACTCACCCATCCACTCACCCACCCACCCACTCACCCACCCACTCACTCACTCACCCACCCACCCACCCACATACCCACGCACCTACTCACTGCACTGTTGGTCACCAATCACTCACCCACTGAACACACCACAGGTCACAAAGATATACTCACCCACCCGCTCACCCACTCACTCAACCACCCACTTGCTCACCCCACTGCAGCTCACCACTCACCCACCCACTCACTCACTCACCACTCACTCACCCACGCATCCCACTCACTCACCCACTCACCCACCCACTCACCCGCTCACTCACCCACTCACTCACCCACTCACTCACCCACTCACTCACCCACCCACTCACTCACCACTCACTCACCCACGCATCCCACTGCAGGCCACCTCACCCCTCTGCTGCTCCACTCGCACTGCTCCACTCCGGAATTTCCCTCCTCCCATCATCGTCTCCCACCCCCCCCCCCCAACTCTTATAATCAACACTGGCTCAGATCTAAGAACGCGTATCAACCCCTTAACTATCACACACTTTAATAATGCCGCTTGTTGCTGGCCGCTTAGGCGTTTTGAAGGCGTTCGAAACCTATCCTCAGACACACTGACAACGACAACAACAGAAACGCACACGCGGCATGCACGTATCCTGCGTTCGTTCCACGGCAGTACCAGTAGATGCTGTCGTCGCGCTTATTACCAACGAGCAGAACCGTCCGTCAGGTGGAGACGGGGCGATGGTGTCACGCGGGCTCCCGACTGCCGTGCAACGCGGGGTGGTTCTGCCTCGACAACTCGCCGACTCGCACGCAGGGCCCGCGCGTGAACGCTCCAAGGCCGTGCGATCACGAGAGAGCAAAGCCCGGCTTCATCCCGTCGGCCTACGCCGCGACCACCTCGCTCGCCTTCATCCGTCGCTCGTGATCCTGCCCCATGCACGGGACTTGTCCGAATAGGTGGTGCGATAATGCAGCCTCACGTTAATAGAGCATCGTCATGGATTCGGCGTAGATTGTTACTCTCTCTCTCCTCTAGTGGTAGTGCCTTACGCCGATAATCGCCGACTGCAAGCGAGCCCTGAGTAGCGTTCGGAAGAAAAAAAAAGATATCGAGTGAGAAATTAAGCGCTGCTCGTACTTGTTGTCCGCGCGGGAACGTGTCCCATTGCATCTCGCGAACTCCTTAAATTTGATTCAATTCATTGATCGCGTGTTTAATATTTTGCGTGGGTAGACGGAGTCGAGAGGGATATTTCGAAATGAACATTCAATTATGGCGTTCGGCCAAAGAGCGTGTACATGAAACTTGGTCGATGTTGCGCAGGCGCGCTTCTGCAAAGTATTTAAGAACCTTCCGCCACGAGAAGTCTACATATCCACACGGATATACATACATACGCGCCGTATAGAATATACTACGCGTGTATGCATGTTGAACTTCCGTCGCACCGTACGTTGCCAACCGCGCTAATCGGAGGTGCGGGCGAAGGACAACAAACTAAACACAAAACGCAGTTCCTGTCTGCAGACGATAAACTGTCGTGCTTCGCGTATGCGTGCAGACTTCTTTACGCTTAAACGCCAAACACTGGACACCCCCTGCCATACAGAGTGAGTGAGCGAGTGGCCACGCTACGCCCACCGCGCAGCGTCTTGTATCTATTTGCAAGAAGCAGGAGTAGACACAGAGCTGATGAATGAAGCGGTTAATTGGATGCTCGCGCCATTGTTCAACCCTGCTCTTGATGCTGAAAGCGAGGCTCCGGGATGAGACCTCGGGCTGAGCGGTGAGGCTTGTGGGGTCTGGGGGTGCCGGCAACGACCCCCCACTCCCACCCCACTCCCACCCCTCATGCCTCCAGCCCCCCTCTCTATCCAGCCCCCACAACCTCCCCTCTCGAGCGCCCCCCCCCCCAACCCAACCTCCCTGCCCCTCCTCCACTGATACCCCCCCTCTCCACCTCCAGTACTCCATCCTCCGCTCACAACCACCCTCCCCCGTCTCTTCACAGCGCCCTCAACGCGAGCCTTCTCTCGATACACGAGGATAGTCGGCGGCGTTGTGTGCCCTGTGCGGGGAATCGAAGAGCAGCAGCTTCGTTCTTGCAAGGGGCAGTGTTTATTAGCGGTGTGCAGACGCAACACGCACGCAAACCCCCCTCTCCTACCCCCCCCCCCCCCACTCCGGTTTAGACATAGACTCGCAGCCCGCAGTGTCCTTTGGACGTTGCCCGTCCGTCCATCCGTCAGGTATACACGTCAGGTATACACGTCAGGTATACACGTCAGGTATACACGTCAGGCATACACGGCCGGAATACACGGGGGGGGGGGGGGAGTGGGGGAGGACGCGCCAGAAATCCAGTCAGCCAGGAATCCAGCCAGGCCGGCGTAAATTCAGCCAACAAAACTCCCACCCCCGCCCCCCAATACAGTATGACACGTACGTGCAGTGCTCCCCACTGAAATGTGGCATTGGCAAGAGTGCTCCATATAAGCTATGGGAGGGGGGTGGGGGGGGGGGCTTGATATGGGACTTGTATACGCGCGTTCCATCTCACGGTTGAAGTCATTCGCATCAAGGTTCCGTTGAAAATCAGTGCAAATGGACGCGCATCGCTTGCACCACCACTGGCAGGGTTTTTAGTGAGAAAGCTATCCACAACGCGGATCTAATTGTTCGTGCAATGAGCGGACCGCAACACTGTTCTTGGATTGCTCGGTGGATATGTAGCCTTCAGCGACCTCGGAGCATGTTTATTTTAACAAACCGCGTTTTTCTGGATGAGACTCAACATGTCGAAACCGGTACAGAGGTTTTATATTTTTTGTTGTGTGTTTGCGATAAATTATGCTAAAAACGATTGGCTGAAAATGTTCGTAGGCAAAATAGCAAAACTAAAATGGGTCTTTAAATATTATGAATTTACCACCCACTTTGGATGAATGTGTCGCTGTAGCTTTCATCACAACATTCTATTCAATATGTACACTATATATACACACACACATGTATTATACATCGCTGCGTTAAGTCATTGGCGGCCACCGAGGCGCATTCGTGAACGTGACCTCACGTCGGGTCACATGCCGCGATTTTTTTTGTTCCCTGCCTCGCTCACCTCCCAAACTCGTTCACTCACCCGACCACCCCCCCCCCCCCCCCATCTCTCTCACTCACCTCCTTACTCGCTCTCTCACTCATCCACTCCTCTTCCCATCGACTCACTCATCCACTCTTGAACCCACTCGCTCTCCCACTCACCCGCCCCCTCTACCTATATCTCACTCACCCACCTACTCACTCATTTTCTTTCTCCTCCAAGTGTCTTCTCATCTACTGACTCACTAACTCGATCGATCTCCCACTCACAATCTTTCTAACTCACCTACTCACTCACTCTTTTACCCACCCAATCGCTCGCTCACCTACTCGCATTCTCACTTATCAACTCCACCCTATCACTCACCCACTCACCGATCCTCTCACCGACTCACCCCCTTCGCCCACCCTCCTTCGCGCTCACCCCTTCTCTCTCGCTCTCAGCCCCCCCCCCCCCCGGCCCCTTTCTCTCCCTCTCACTCTCCTCTCGTTCTCTCTCTCCCTCGGTGAATCCAGAATGTTAATAGCCGGCAGCACTTTGGGTCTTAATAAAGCCAATCTGCGCCAAATCGCCGCATAATAAATAAAGTAGGCCTACCCGGTAGCTACATTAGGGAAACCAGGGATATGATGTCTCGATTAACCCCCCCCTCCGCCCCACACAAATATTACTACCTGAGTTATGTCGCCACAAGGCCACTCTGCACGATGCAGTCCGCGGCCCATTTGTCCGCCCGTAATTTGCGAGACAGCCGAGCGTTCAATCCGCCGCTGCGAGCGCACGTGCGCGTGTTTGGCCGAAATTAATTGATAATTATATTGCCATTGTTTTAATCCCGAACACCCAATTACACGCGCTAATCACCGCCAGTTATCGGTGTAATGTGTAATTACGGATTCATCCAGTGCAACCTTGATGATGACTTTTTTTTTTCTCTCTCTCTCTCCCCCTTCTTTTTCAGAAGAGGAATCTCTTGCAGGCGGTTCCGCCGTGGCCTCTGAGAGTTTCTCAGACTCGTTAACATGAGCCCACGGACCGCGTCGCGCATTTTATCCCAGCCATGGATGTGAGAACACGACGCACGTGTACGCGTAATAAGGATGGCGATTCACCCGTGGTGCATTCGTCCAAAGGTCGTCAAATGTGGCGATTGCCCGGCTGTTTGCGCCTTGAACCGCTCGCCGCTACCAGCAAAGCGCACGTTTTGCAAAGAGACTCAAAGAGCCGCAGCTTTCAGCACCAGGGAAAGCAACGGGTGAGTGAGGAGCGGTGGCGCAACGGTTAGTGCACTGCGCAACAAGCCCGGCGAACCGAGTACGATTTGCACTTGCGGCCAACATCAGTGACGATTATCTGAACCGGTACCGGGCCTGCTGGCCCTTCCGTAGGTAGACTCGGCCTCAAATGAGTGCCTGGCACGGTGTTTCAACATCGCCACTTGGGAGACGAATGCGACCGGGTGTGGCGCTGGCCACCCACCCCTTCGTGTGCCGTGTCTGCCTTCATAGGTGCTCGCTAACAGCACTTGTCCCACAAGTATGTTGAGGCTTCATGTCGTTATCTTTACACTGTAATAATTGTGTGCACTGGGCCAACCGGAATGGCGAACTTTAAGTGAAGCACGAACATCCCTTTATCGTTTCTTTTGCACCGGGTTCGCATCGCCAATTCATCGTCCTGCCCTTCTCAATAATCGATAGCCTCGAGTTTTGTGGCTGGCTGTGGGCTGGCCTCCTCGCCACACCGAAAAAAATCTGCCAATTCGTCAGTGGCTGCTGCGGGTCGTTGCCTCCGAAATGAGCAGGGTAGCTGGCTGCACGGGATTTTCCGTCTCGCGAATAAACATCGAATCGAGCAGAATCGTCGGAAGAAGGCGTTTGCAAGGCGCAGGCGAGACAGGCGAGGTGGGGTGTAACGCAAAGCACGAACACGGTTCGTCGACGGTCGCTTTGACTTTTCCCGATGTGTACTCCGTCCAATTGTTGTATTTTTTTTTCTCGCCAAAATATTATTTAAACTGTAGAGGATATAAACAAGAAACATCATAATACCTATCCTCTTAATGTTTTATTATTATAATTATTATATCAAAAGCAGATCACCTTTAGTGGAGGATTGTGAGAAGGGTACAAACTCGACGGGGTGTCTCTTATGTTCCAGAGTAACGTGTGCTGTATCCGCATGTGCTCCAAAAAAATAGATAAGTATGCAGTATATAGCAAACACATGCCCATAGTTGGGATGTTACATCTGTCGTGATTACAGTTATTGTTATTCCACTGATGTCACATAGATGTTTAAAATGTACATTTGTCTTCATCAAATGTGTTTGTGTTGTACAGCTGCGAATTACTGTACATGCACGTGCAATGCACGCTTAAATTTATTATCATTTTGCAAGCAGCGCTGCGTGGATATATATATATATACGTATGTTGAATGAATAAGGTGACTGGTAGAGGAGATAAATAAAATTCTGATGCGTACCATCAAGCGTTGTTGTTTAAAATTCAGCTCCTGTGCCAAACAGACGAAAAGGAAAATGTTCTCAGGGATAAAAAAAACACAGCGGCGAATTTAATCGAGAACGTTCAGAGGAATGGCTGTGTTTCATTCTCGCCAGAGTTAGAACACTCTTACACAATTATTCATACACACGCACGCGCGCACACACACTTAATATACACGTCGCTACACGTTATTGTCGTGACTTTGTATTCATTGTCGTTTGTGCATTGCTGTTCTGTATTCGCCTTTACCGGCGTCATGCGCACGTGGGGGGAGGGTGGCGGGGCGGGGATTTTAATCGCGATCTCGCGTAACCAGTTCACGCAATCAAGTGCGTGAATCACCTTGGCAAATTCACGACCCACGTGTGAAGCGGTGTATTTTAAATGTTACGTCTGGAGTCAACAATAACCCCCCCGCCTCCGCCTCACCCACAAATACAATTTTAAAGATACAAAGAACAATTGTAGGATACTTGGTGTTGATTATAGGACGCAGCTTCAACTCGAATAGGCAATCGAACAACCGCCACGTGAACGCTCGTTGCCCGAGTGCGTTTGAGTTGTTGTTGTTATTGTTGTTTGAGTTGTTGTTGTTATTGTTGTTTGTGGATCACCGTCAAATGATCTCCATTCGTAACTTATCCACATCTATCCGGCGATTCACGCGACGAATCCTAAAACGTTATTCAAGTGGCTGATATGCGATGTAATCGACATGTCTCAGCGATTAATCACTTCAACAAACGTGTTTGTTGCTGACCGCTTGGCGTTTTGTCGGACCTTTGCGCCTGTGCTTAGCAACCGTTTAATACATTGAAAAAAATATATACAGGGTGGTCCAAAAATCAAGACACAGAGTTATTATGTTAACAAATCACATATCTTGATTTCATTTATGTTAACAAATGTTCAAATTGACTTTCATTAACATTAATACATGATACATTACAGCCGTGTATTCTTTACACATTAATCAATAATGTTTCACCTCAATTAATTCCGCTCTTTGGTCGAGTTTTTGTAAACTACGGATTTGAAGGTGACCCCACGGGATAAATAAAAAAAAATGGATATTCACAATGATAAATAATAGATGCAATATTAACTTAAATATATATTTAATGCCTGTGTTCAATTGAATGAAATAACTGTGTCCTGAATTTTGAGCCACTCTGTAGACATATATACACACAGACATAAAATCATCACAAAGTATAAAGTAGCACACATCAAGTTGAAACGTACATATCAAAGGAACGTTTCATGATCTTGTTTGAAATAAAGTCAACCCTAAGAACGCGTAATAATAATAACAACAACAGCAGCAGCAGCGTGAAACGCTTTCTGCTTTAAGCCGACTACACTTTAATGACACGTTTCACTTGAATTGCGCCAGGCAGATTGGTCAGTGACCTTGGTATATTCGCTTGGCAGCGCTCGCCGCAATGAGGACTCCAGCTCTCGCGTGAAAGCAATTATTGTTTTAGTGTAACCACAGTACATCCTGGTCAAGAAATACCCCTAATTACATCCACATATTACCATAATGCATTCATGCAGAGTGGAGCAATCCTCCGCTCCATCCTCCGCTCGCCGAGTCATGAGTCTCATTCGCGAGCGCACAAAGCACCAATGTGTCTATTCTACACGTGTGTGTGCGCGGGGAGCGGTAGTGTAGCGGTTAGCGCTACGCTGCGCTATGAACCCGGCGATCCGGGTTCGATTCCCGCTCACGGCCAACACCAGTGACGATTATATGAACCGGTCTTGGGCCTCCAATAGGTCGACTCGGCCTCAAATGAGTGCGGTGTGTAAACATCGCCACTGGGGAGACAAAGGCGGTCGGGCGTGGTGCTGGCCACCCACCCCCTCGTGTACCGTTCCGGCCTTCATAGGTACTCGCTAACAGCACTTGGCCCTACGGTCTGCCAAGGCTATATGGGGGATCTTTGTCTTTGTAGTGAAGTAAAATCGCCCTAAATAAAACTCGGCAAGATTTGTCAATAACACCGTGGCCTTAAGAGGGAAATATATATATAGCAGGCGACGTTTCGGGCAAATGGATCAGACAGGCTGGAAACGAGAGAATGGAAACGATTTAGAGGCTGCACGTTACACCGTTGGGGCTTGATGATGATTATATTTTTAGCAATGTTTGCTGATGAATGTGTTTATTTGTTTTAAATGTACCAATGAAGAGCTACAACTTTGTACGTATATATGTAGACGCATTACCCATACTTAGAGCAACCGTCGTCGCAAGATACGTGAGATATTTTAAAGGTGAAATTAAATATAACTTTAACCCGGCGCGGTCAAGCACGGTAAGTGTATAACATATCCGAATCAGATTTTGTATTTATCCTGGAGGAATCCGATGAGCTATGAAGCTCCTTTTCAAAGACGGCCAGTAGGGGCCGGTCAGCAAGTAACAATGCAATCAACAAACCTCACCGATGATATATTTTATATTGTTCAGGCCCACGTGTTAATAATTGACGAATATGTCGTGTCTTTATTTATGTTTTATTATTACCATTAGTTCTTGCGCACCATCGCCATACCAGAAGCATCTGCATCAGCACATAATGTGTTTTAATAAGCGAGAATGTGGCTCAATATGTGCGACGCATTGGCCGTGTTTGTTACAAACATAGTTGGTGAAAGGGACATTTAAAAAAAAAAAACATTTAAGAATGAATTTTACAACATCTGTACCATTGCAATTTACAGCAAAGGTTTGCATCGATATTGTTCATTCGACTTCTGGGTTGAGATGACACAGCTTGGTGACGAGGGAAACATCAATGATTCATTTACCGCGTCACCGAGTGAGACAGACATTCAGAATCTGAATCTTTATTTGGAATGGAGAAGGAATACAATGAGATATGGAGCTTTCTTTCTCACATATGTCTAATAAGGGGGCGGGTCAGCAGGTTACAACAACATTACGAACAAGCGATAGGAGTGTAAGATAGAGAAAAGCGTAAACAAGTTACTAAAGATAAATGCATGCATGGAAATAAGACATTGCATAAGTACGTACATTCCGGCAGATTTTTCACCACTAAATCCAGCTTGGGCAAGACAATAACAACATCAACAGTCCCAGACCACACACGGTAGCTACTCCAAAAATAATGGCACGTTAATAACTGAACTATCGATACAAGGTTAGTACGGATCACGGTTATAAATGACATTTGCAGATGTGGCTGTATTCAGCACGAATCTTCTGCTTCAGGATATTCAAAAGTGGAACGGGAATAGCGTCACAATACAAATACGTTAGTTCCTTTGTGATGTTGTCCGTTTACAGATGTATTGACCGAACATCTTCCGCTTTTTTTTTACGACAGAATTTGAAAAGGAATATGCATCTCGGGTTTGTATCCAACAATGTTAGTTACCATACCCCCCACCCCCCTTCCCGTTAGATTTCCTAAATATAGACGCGAAGCATACAGTGTGGCGTTTCTGTATAATGCAGACAATGCATAGTGAGTTTGTGTGCAATTCACAAAATATGTATTTCTCCAAAGAGATAATAACATTGCGGTCCCAATCACTGCCACAAAGCCTCCGATTAGCACGGTCGGTTACGTACGGTGCGAAAGAAGTTCAACATATCTACAGTACATACAAACCTCCATCAGAGGTGACGACGAAGCAAACGAATTGATTTAAGATTACATTAAACCAGCTACTATATAATAGGCGACGTTTCGGGCTTTGGCCCTTGTGCATAGTAAAAATCAACCTATTTTAATTTTCCTTTTAACATGTAGTTTTTTTATTCTTATAATAATAATTCAACACAATTGCTGATCACATGGCCCAAAGATCCCAAAAACGTCAAGGGGTCAGCAACAAACAGCACTATCGAAGTTTAATTCAGCAAGCTCATGACAAGAGCTTGGGGGACAAGAGACAAAGATGGGAGTGCGAGGGAAGAAGCACCTCCGATTAGCACGGTTGGCGACGTACGGTGCGAAAGAAGTTCAACTTACACGTGAGTACATACAGAGAGACGCGCGGCGTGACCTCTGCAGCTTCGGTTCTCGACTGTGTTGAGTCGTCTCAGTCACTCGTGCTTGTGCACCACTGCCAACGCATCGTCCGAGACAAAGATCCCCCGTATAGCCTTAGCAGGCTGTTGGGGCAAGGGCTATTAGCGAGTACACACCGCACCGGCTACTCGATTGAAGCTTTAGCCCGGGACCGGTTCGTAGAAACGTCACTGGTGTTAGTGGCCGTGAACGGGAATCGGTCTCGGGTCGCCGGGTTCGTAGCGCAGCGCTCTAAACGCGACACCGCCGCTAACGAACGCGCCATCACCACCAACATTAAGTTCATCATTCCTTTGCCCACATTCGCTGTTCTGTAATTGTGTCATCACGTGGACTAACATTTCAGATGGAAGTATCCAGCGCTGGAGCACGTCACCATTTAGTTTAGTTTTTGCCTTCTTCCTCCCCCCCCTGCCCCACGCCCCAACCACCTCCTCCTTCATCCCGCGGGTCAAAGGTGACAGGGAACCCCTTTGTGCAGGTTACAACTTGCATCTCCATGCAAATGAGGCCACTGCAGTCAAAGGACATCGTTTCGCCTTTGACAAACGCCACTGTTTTCGAGGCGCTCGCATTTATGCGCTCCCGCGCGCGCGCTCGCTCGCCCCCTGTTCGCGCGGAACGCACGGACGGCGCCACGGTGGTGAGATGTTAACTACCTCGCCTGGTATGCAGGAGGTCGTGGATTCGATCCCGACCCTGACGCCTGCTGCTGTATGTTTGGAGTTCGTGGTTGTCTCTCTCTCTATCTTCCCCCGTGGTCGCGTGTATTTTTCTCCGGAACTTCCGGTCTTTCCCTCCACATTTAGAATCAACATCACGTGTTTGGAATATTTGGCTGCTTTAAATTTCCACGTGACAAGCCACTTCGTTTAGCGATCATGGTCGCTTCTGAAAAAAGAGCTAAATAGCTGAGTGGGCCTGACCTAGTAAAAAAAAAATCATAGTTATATAGTTTGGTTTTGGTTACAAATGGGGCCATTCCATCCTGGAGCACTCGATTTTATCGCGACGCCAGTGACAGAGCGAGAGGCAGACAGACTGGGACACACACATGCACGCACGCACGCACGCACATACAGAACATTGTTAGCTCCAGATTATAGCCCGGTTATAGTTGACTTCAATTACCCATTACGCACACAAGCGCACTCCGTTACAATGCGCTTGTAGCTAATTGCGCACTAGGGCCCAATGCGTATACTGTATATATAGGTATAACAAACCGGTGTTTTCTCTTCCTGATGACGACCGCTTGTGTTGCGATCGAAACGTCGTATTTTTTTGTTATTTTCATCGAACCCATCTACGTGACTTTACCGAAAGACCCAAAGAATACTTTTAAATACGGTACAATGTCGCATCTCCGACCGTCGTATATCCGCCCGGCCCCAATTAATCGCCCACCCCCAGTGCGGTGTGTTCATGGTGTTACTGCGTTTTGGCATTTGGTCGACTCCGCCTCCAATGAATACCGTGGGTGCGTTTGTGTAAAACATCGCCACTCGGGAGACAAAGGCGGCCGGGCGCGGCGCTTTCTAGCCACCCCCACGCGTGCCGTTTGCGGCCTTACGTGTTAAAGGGGTCCCTGTAACACGTAAGGCTTTCGCGAACCCCAAACACCTGTATTATGAAGCCCTTGTACCAACAGTCTGTTATGGCTGTACGGAGGGGGAGGTCGTTGTCTTTGCGTTCACGTGTCTGGCCCTTTTAGATATCCGCCTACAGCTCAGAATTCCTCCCCCCTCCACCCCCCCCAGCGAGTTGGAAATGCGACGTCGTGGCGTACAGTGATGTTGTTCTGTGCGGGCATGCATGCCGTTTTCTCTTGCATGCGGTCTTCTCTTGCATGCCGTCTTCTCTTGCACGCGTCGAGTCATGGCGAGGAATTTAAATGATTATCGTTGTTGTTGTCACTATTGTTGTTGTTGTTGCTGTAGTGTGTATGTGTGTGTGACACCCCCCCCCCCCCCACACACACACACTCCTACACACACATTGTCACTGAGAGAATAACTAAATTGTACTCAATGGGGACTTTTAGGGTGGCTTTTGACTTTTGATGCAATGTCAATGTTTGGGCTTTAATCCTTAAATACGAGCCGATTTCTTTCCGCTCGCTCGCTCGCTCACTCGCTGCATGCGTTCCCACCCAAAAGCCATTGCAGTGCAGCTTGTGCCGACCGAGACCAACTCCCCCACCCCACCGTCTCCCGCCCGCCTGCCACCGTCTCTTTCAAGCAGGCAGAGCACAACATGCTGTATAATGGCATTGGCTCAAGCTCAGCCACTCCAGTGCTGGGGAGCCCTTTGCTGAGCCAGACCGCGCACAATGGGCACTTGGAAAAAAGCAGCATTCATCATCAGAGCTCAACTCAGCGAGCGAGCGAAAAAGATCGGTTTTTTTTTTGTTGCTATGCAAATCGCATTACTTCCAACCCTCTCCTAACGGTAACAATCGCATATAAAAAAAATGCAGTGATGTAAATCTTTTTCAATATATTTAAATTCTATAAAAAAAATCTATATTGCAATATGCGCATTGCCTTTTGTTTATTTGTTATGTAAGATAAGAATGTGAAACATAAACCCGCCACCGAACATGCTCGACTTATTCAACGAGCGACTGCTTTTATTTTGCTTGACATTTATTTTTTATTTTTTTCTCTCTTCCCCCTCCCTCTCTCTCTCCTGGCGCTGAGATAGTCAGAAGCCCCGTGATCGAAGGCTGTTGCCAGGTTACGCTGACCGGGCCTCCTCTCATCTCGTTTGAGCAACGGGAGGAATTTCAGCAAAAACTCTCCCCCCCCCCTAACCCTTGACGGCCTAACAAGTGCCACCCTCTAAGCGCCTCCTGGCTCCAGTGCTGGGAAACTTGAGGCCAACTCCTCTGTGAATCCCCGCCCCGGGTCAGACTTGCTGGCACCGATAAGGCGTTCATCACAATGCACAAAAACCGTCACGAATGCAACTGCCCCCCTCCTCCTCCCTCCCTAACTCTGGTGCCTGCTTAGTGGATTACATAAATACAAGTGGACTGGATTGCTATGCTCATTGGTTCTTTCGGTAAAGTCCGGTATGTAGCAATAAAATTAATAAATAGATCACGACGTTTCGAACGCAACACAAGCGCTCGTCCTCAGGTGTAAATGGCGTAAACCACACAGCGAGGGAACACACAGAGGAACATCACGTGACACAGAGCACACAGAGAACGGCAAACTGCACGGAGGCAAATACAGCAAGAAGATGGGAGACGCGAACTCGGCAAACCTTAGAAACATAATGCGATGCAACCCAAGTCGGCCAACAACACAGACACTAAACCTGGTTGGCCACGTATTTCAAAAGACTGCTAAATCTTGCGTTCATTTTCTGGATTGGTTTATACTGCTGTACTACTTACGTCTGTTTCGTGTGATCTGTTTGACACATCGTAGGATTTTGCGACCAATATTATTCAGAATAGACGGGGGGTGGGGGGGGGGTTCGGGTTAAATCGCGTGAATATAAATGTGTCGTAAAACCCTCCACCATACGACACGGCCAATAGCTTGGGTTTGTGAATTAAACAAAACTTGCCAATTCGCCGGTAATTGCAACCGACATCGTCAGGCTTGAAAAATAAAAGTACGCGTCTCTAATTGCTACAACGGCCGCTTTATGAAAACGGAGAATTGGGTGGAGCGAGCGGTGGCCCAGCGGTTGGCGGCTTGCGCGTTGTTCTACGAACACGGCAAGCCCAAGTTCGATTCCCTTCCGCGGCCAAAATCAGCGGCGAGCGATGTCGGAATCGGATGGAGGCCTCTCCTTGACCAAACCCGCACTGGCCATCGCGGTGAAGTATGGTCAAACACCCCCCCCCCCCCCCCACCTCCATTTATCAGTGAGTTGACCAAAGCTTTAATTCTAGATTTGAAGTTTTCGTGACTGCAAGGGTCCTAACCCTTCGGTTTTTTCGGTAAAAAAACAAAGAGTATTGACCAGAGCTGTAGATTATTACATTACAGCTTCTTGTGAACTTATTCACTCTCAGACGGCCGCGTGGCTGATGGGCTGGGTGACAAATACGTTGATTGTTGTACGTGAACAGATGGATATGTGAAGGAGACGTAGTCTTTGCTTTTTTATTGTTGTTGGTTGTTGTAGTTAAGGTTGTCGTTATTGTTACAACAGCCTGGCATCTCGATTAATCGATTAGGTGGGAAAATAGCACCGAGGAGAAATTTACCAACAACAAAAACATCTCAGCTGGGGGTCCTGCGCACTGGTGCAAAGAATCTATTTCCGTTCTACCTCGCCTGAGAACCCTTCACCGTGTCCGCGCCGAATGCCTTCAAGCATGTCTCTCTCCCTTCTTGCCATTCGAGCGACGAGAACCATGTCAAGTGATTGTAATTTACGACGCAATTCTGGCGCGCGTGCCACGGTCCGCGCGTGGCGTCTCGACGCACGCGCGCAGAATAATTCACGAAAGGAGGCGGCGCTGCATTTGCCATCGCCGCACGATGTTCTCCAGCCGATGTTCTTCACTGCCGCTGCTCGTACACGATTCCAAAACTTGACTGAAATTGCAAATTCACATCTGTACACTATATGTGTGTGTGTGTGTATATATATGTGCAGTGCTTAGAGAGAGTTAAAAAAATAAATGGGCAATGTTGGGGAGTTTTGCATTTGTATTACCCCCCTCGCACCCTCCACCCGCAAAGACCTCTGCGGTAATTTAAATAGGCGATGACATTCCGTGCGCGCTGAGAGTGCACTGGAGCCGCTCTCAGACTTTTCCATCCGACCGTGCAGTGCTTGACTGCGCCCTCCTCGTCGTCGTCGTGAGCGCTCGCGATAAACGACCGCTCTCTCTCTCTCACTCTTCCCGTCTCTCGACAACGCCGAGTTACACAATATTTTTTATTCCCTGGCACGGTGGGCTGAAGGATGTTCCACTAAACTCCCGCCCCCCCGCACCCCCCGCCCCCCACTGGCTTTTTTTATTATATATTTTTTGGAAACTTTTTTGGGGGGTGGGCCAGAAAAATCGATAAAAGGCGGGTCCGGTCATCGATTGCCATTCGCCCGTATCAGAGCGATGTGCGATCACGCAGTCGCGAGCGCGCACGCCCAGGAATAGGAATAAGGACGTGTTCCAGCCAGGAGGAGGGCGGAGGAGGAGGAGAGATGGGGAAGAGGAGGGGAGAGGAGAGATGAGGAAAGCTGACGAGGAGGAAACAATCTGTGTATATACACACATATTCTTAGGTTTTTTCGGTAAAGTCACGTAGGTAAAACATTAAAATTAATAAAAGTAAAATAAAATAAAAATCACGACGTTTCGGAGGCAACACAAGCGTCCGTCTTCAGGTGGAATCGTCACAGCCACGACAACTGTAGCAAGTAAATGAGAGATTGCAAGAGCTACCACTCCGTATATAAACGGAGTGGTAGCTCTTGCAATCTCTCATTTACTTGCTACAGCTGTCGTGGCTGTGACGGTTCCACCTGAAGACGGAAGCTTGTGTTGCCTCCGAAACGTCGTGATTTTTATTTTAATTTACTTTTATTAATTTTGATGTTTTACCTACGTGACTTTACCGAAAAAACCTAAGAATATGAATCCTTGCAGTCACGAAAGCTTCAAATCTAGAATGTATACACACACACACAATGTAAATCGTTTGCTACCTAACCTTACCGTGCCACGTTTCAAAATCCAATATACATTTAAAATTTCAGCCCCTCTCAATCCAATACTTCACCACATCTGTCCCGTCAGGGTTGGTGATGGGTTGTGGGGCGGGCGGGGATGGACAGGACCGGTTCTGATATCACTTGCCACTGATGGTAGCCGCTTAACGGGAATTTAACTCTTATTGCATCCTTTATACCTCTAATCATTGCAACACCACTCCACCCCCAATATCCCACACGTATTGTGTTGTCGAACCACTCATCGAATGAAATATTTCCTTAATTAAAAATAAGAGTTTTGTTTTTTTACATCTGCCTTAAGTTACTATAGGTATATGCGGATATAAAGGGGCAGCCCTGCAATTACTCGCCGACACCACTGCTGATGGAAGGGCCTCCACTTAGGAGAACTCAGGTGAGTGCCCACCACACACACACTCACACCTAGTCTCTAGTGAACACTTTGGCCTACTCTTCCGCGATGGCCATACAGAGATGGAGTACCCACGCTTATTTACACCGCTGGGAGGACTTAGGGGGTGGCGATGAGAGTGAGGATTTAAGATTATTACATTGTTGTTTCAACGTTTCTCCCCCCCCCCCCTCCACATTTAAAAACACGCATTTAGATTATTTCGCTGCGATACATTCCCACATGATAAGCCACTTTGTTGAGCTATATTTTGTGGCCAAGTCGCTTTCTGAAATAGAAGCTAATAGCTCAGTGGGCTTTACCTGATAAAATAAACATTTTTAGTTTAAGTTTTTTGCGTGTGAAATGTGTTCACTTTTCCTATACTTTGCATTCCGGCCGTATTATTTTATTGTTTTCTGTTGTCATTTGTTGACCCTGGCCCTACTGGCCATATGTGAGAGAGAAAAAAATTGCTTCATTAGCTCATCGAATTTCTCCAGCAGTAGAAATTAAAAAAAAATCGTTCTCATTCTGAAAACGAAACCGGTGACCTCTGGTGCGCAGGTCCGGCGTTAGAGCCATTTGTGTGGAATATAACAGCTCGGGCAATACCATTGTCAATCAAACTATTAGTGACAAAACCAATACCATTGTCAATCAAACTATTAGTGACAAAACCAATACCATTGCCAATTGATTGACAATGGTATTGTCAATAATACCATTGTCAATCGATTGTCAATAATACCATTGCCAATTCACAATATCAATAATAGTGTATTGGTATTATTGACAATGCCAATAATAGTTTGATTCACAATGATATTATTTGATTGACAATGGTATTATTGACAATACCATTGTATTATTGACAATACCATCGTAACAATACACGGCGGAGGTTAACAATACCATTGTATTGTCAATAATAACATTATCAATAAAACTAGCAACGCGTACATCGCTTGGACGAATGCATCGAGTTCGTCCCTTCCCTCCCTCTGGACGTGGCTGTTAGCCAGCCATCAAAACTTTTTTGTTGCGTAAGTATGTAATGCGATTAATGCGACGTCTCGGTCCCGTCGAATGCGATAGAGCAAAGGCGAGAGCAGATGTCTGCTTGATCCGCCTGCGCCGGACTCAAAACCGCTGTCTGAATACAAAAATGACATCAGAAGACACAAACAATCCATGCAAGGGCTGCACACGACATAGACACACACACACACACTGCACCCCGAGTGTTGCACGATTTACCATGGAAACAGTATATATGTGCCTAAATTTAAACCTCAAGACGAAACAATACAGATATATTTTGTTCTCTCTCTCTCTGTACGAGAAAGAAAGATAACGATGCTAAAATAAATAAATAAGAATATGGACTAATGCTAGACGAGTATGATGGTGGCCGCTGTTCGCAGGTTTCCTCCTCTATAATTACAATCAAAAACTTCTTTCATCGCCGGAGCCACCAGCGGGCCCTTGAGCGTGAATGGGCGCGGTGGCGATCGGCGGGCAGTGGCATATTCTGAAATAAAAACACGGCGGAGGTTAACGCAGGCGAGACTCTTGACAAACCCAGAAGCCATTAGCAAACCCATGGCCATTTGCATTCTTAATGGGATTTTTTTTCTCTCTCTCTCTCACACACTCACACACGCAGTTGTGAAAGCGTTTGACAGCTTGTAAAGATAAGAGGTTGGTGGGAGGAGGGGTGGGGGAAGGAGGCGGCGGGGTGGGGGGGCACCCCACCCCCCCCCCCTGCTTTTCCTCCTTCCACCTTATCACCCAATCCCCACTTGCCATCAAACCCATCCTGCCCTCTCACCCCCCCCCCCCCCACATACATCGCCTGCACCAGCCCCCCAGCACAAGCTTACCCAGAAAAGCCATTCCCCCCCCGCCCCCCACCCACCCCCACCCCCACCCCAGTAACACACCGTGTATCTCCACTTCCGTCAAAATCACTTTCACCTTTCAACAGCGCCTAACCACTGGGAATAAGCGGCAATTCATACCGCAGCGGATTTCACTCGCCATTACGGGGCTATCGCGCACACAGACGGGCGGTGCTGTCAGTGTAAGAATACGAGGATGCGCGCCGACTGTGCCCCCTAATCACGACTAACCGCTTCAGAATCAGAATTTCTTTGAAGGTTTTTTTTTCCTTTCCCCCTTGCAATTTTGTTTTTATACAATTATATATTGTGGGGTTTTTCTTCTTCGTCTTCGTCTTGGTCTTCTTCTTTTTTTAGAACATCGTCGATATTACACTAATTCCGCTCACCCCCACACCCCCCCCCCCCACACACACAAAGGATACGAAACTTTGACTAATGTGTCTTCATTGAGCGTGCATGCGGCAAAGATCGTGGTCGTGAAAGTAATCAGAATTAATGCAATTAAAACAGAATATATTCAACACACTACTGCTGGGTCAACAGTGGACCGCCTCATCCACTCAACTAACGCAGTAAATGATCTTAGAAAAAAAAACCTCCAGCCCTTTACAGAGTCATGCTTTGGAACATCTCGAAAGCGCTCGAATGTGGGGGGGGGGGGGGGTTGTTGTGGCTTAAAATTCACCCAAAAGTGGTGATGAGAACGGTAAGAAAAATAATTTGGTTTTATCCCTTTCTACCAATAAAATAGGAGGGAGTTTAAGACGTTCATAACACCGAATAGAAACCTTTTGCATGGAATCAAGTTCGCATTACTTGTGGTGAGCATGCAAACAAAACATGCTCTGATAATATGTGGGCATTGTCTTTGAAGCTGACTGGTCTACACCAGAGCCAGCAGCCTTCTGTCTGGCCTAGTCTCACCAATGTTAGACCAGAGGACGCCAAAATGCAGACAGCACAAGGGCAATGCACTATCAGGACATGTATAGCTTGAGTTGAGCAGCAACAAAATGGGACCTTTTTTTGCTAATATCTAAGTATTAAAAAATAAAATCGGTTTTACCCTTTCTGGCAATACAACAGGAGTTGTGTTCAGCTGTTCAACCACCGAATAGAAACCTCTTGCAAAGAATCAAGTACTGTATTAACCGCATACAGTACTCGTGGTGAGCATACAACCAAACATGGCTCTGATAATAACATAAACATTTCCCATTTCTTTAAAAACGGTGAAGTTGCTTGACTGGACTAAACACGAGTTTGACTGTGTCATGCGACGTGTACATGTGCAGTGTGTATGTCGGACTTTTTTCGCACCATACCTAGCCAACTGTGCACGTCGGCAATGTGCTCTGTGCGAGATCCGGATGAAATAATTTGTCGTCTCGGAACGCGGCCGCTCAATAACACTGGGAAGGAGGGAGGGGGGTGATCGAGAACGAAAGGCAAAGTGTGCCTCGTAGTCACCGAGTCATATCACCGTGATTCAGTTATAACCAACCAGGGTTGTCAAGCGATAAGCATTTTCAGAATCGATTACCGGTTCTGGAAAGGTTGGCAGCCGGGCATCGATTTCCAGTGGAATGTACGTATTGTCATTGTTGCGCTGATTGGCACGCGCGATCTTACAAACGGCACGGCGGCCGATATATGTCACCGTGTAGTACATTTGCTCTCATTTCTCAGTTCAAAGGTGAATGTTGCGGCCCTGGAATCGATTGCTTGCCTCTGCTGGCGACAGGGCCTCCGCTAGAGGCAGTTCTTGATGATGATGATGATGTTTGGTCAACTCTGATCACGCTGACCAGACGTCTTGCAACTATAAACTAAAACTATACGTATATTTATTTTACCAGGTAAGGGCCCGCTGAGCTATATAGCTCGTTTTCAGAAGCGTCCTGGCCACAAATGAAAGTTAAACGTGGAAATGTGCAGCAGTTTTCAAACGCTCTAAACGCATGTTTTTAATAGTAGAGGGAAAACCCGGAGGACCCTGAAAAAAATCCACGCGACCAAGGGTAGAGAGAGACAGAGAGACGCAAATTCCAAATATACAGCAAGCGTCAGGGTGGAGATCGAACCCACCTTCTCCTGCATACCAGGCGAGGTAGTTAACATCAGTGCCAGATTAAGCTAGTGCAGGGCCTGCAGCATATGCCATAAAGGGGCCCTAAATAAAAAACACACACAAATATTAAAACACAAATGTTTAACTTGCATAGTAAAGTTATTGTATTTTTTAATTTGCTATACAGCCAGACAATACGACAAATCGTTAACCTTAAACACACAGTCGTTCATAAAAGTCGAAGGCGGTACAGTACTATAGTAATAGAGCAAGTGCAGAATCACTGAATCGGAATTGATAGCTTTTTCAAGCCCTTAGGATGTGTAGCTACTCTTGCGACGAGGGTAATACGGCACTGGCAATCATCTCCTAGCCACCGCGGCGCCCGCAGTGGAAGAAGTGTGTGCGTACCCTCGCTTCACGGCAACACGCCAGCCTGCCGGTCCACTCTCGGTGGGACAACGTTGTTGCGACGTTGATTTTTTTGGTCACGAGTTCGGGGTCGGAAGGAGACCGCCCCATTAATGGGCCACCGCCTCGCGGATCAGCCAAAACAACCTCCGGTAGAGCCACGAAGCAGCTTGCTTTGCTTTTTTATTTGATTATTTTGCTTGAGCCCTCTCAGCATCGCCGTAAAATAAAGTTGAAGGCCCCGCCTCCACCCCCAACACAACTGGGAGATATCTCCGATTTGCAATCGAGCCAGAAATGTCCAGCTGTTTTCTGTTGTTATTAAATATTTTTGTGTTCCACATCTAAACTAAAACACAAAACTAAACTATTTTTATTTTACCAGGTAAGGCCACACTGAGGTGTGTAGCACTTTTTTTAAGTAGCGACCTGGCCACAAAGCTCAACGAATTGGCTAATGATCGTGTAGAAATTCACAACAGCCAAACACTCTAAACGCGTGATGTTGATTCTAAATGTGGAGGGAAAACCCGGAGGACCCGAAGAAAAATCCACGCGATCCACGGGGGGAGAGAAAGAGACGCGAAAATTGAAAAATACACAGCAGGCGTCAAGGTTGGGATCAAACCCACGTAACTCCTGCATACCTGGCGAGGGAGTTAACATCGCATAGCCACCGCGGCGCCCTTTTACCCACATCATACATTGCAACATTCTAACCTTCCGGGCGCTATTACCAGGGGGCATCCGACGGGTATCAGACACAATCGGACACATCTCAGCAAGGCCGAGAAGGGGTGGTGGTAAGGGGGGGGGGGGTTTGGGGGGGACGAGATGAGGGTCCGACTGTTGAGAATTGATACGGCCGAAAGCGAAAGTGCTTTGTCCGATTGCGAGAGCGCATTTACACCTCGCCCCCCCCCCTCTCTCTCTCTCCGCATTACAACCTCCACCTTTGTTTCCGCCGTGCTAAGTGCGTCGCACGGAAGCGGCCATTCCCAAATGGTCACAACCAAATAACTGCGGCAAGTGCCGAACAAAGCAAGAAGGTGGCCGTAATAAACATTGATACGCTAAGTGTATCTTTTATATATATGTGTAATGTGTTGAGGCTCCAATGCTAGCGAGTGTTCGTTTTGTTTTGAATGTCTCTGAGCAACAACAAAAAACATATTTCGTATTGTAAATTTTGGGACCGGTCTAATATAACCGATGTGGTATTCTAAATGCCACCTTGTGTGTTTTTATTCTTGTAGTATTAAAAGTGGACAATTCAATCGTGCATTGTTGAGAAATGGAAAGCGAATATTCGCACCTCTTGTTTCCACGGTTGGCTACGTACGGCGCGAAAGAAGTCCAACATATACATTATGTCTCTGGCCCGATAAGGTGTGAATACAAATACAAAGATCCCCCGTATAAATTTAATAGACGTTTGGGTCAAGTACTGTTAACCGGCACCTATGAAAGCCCGCACGGCACACGAGGGGGTGGGTGGCCACTATCACGCTCGGCCGCCTTCGTCTCCCGAGTGGCGATGTTTACACACCGCATCAGGTACTCATTTGAGGCTGAGTCGACCTAGGGGAAGTGCAGGACCGGTTCAAATAATCGTCACTGGTGTTGGCCGTGAGCGGGGAATCGAATTCACACTCACAATACGTACACACACACACGCGCACGCGCGTGTGACTTCCAAAAAAAAACACGCCTACGTCCATCAGAAGAGGAGGCTTAAGCAAAATGTGAAGAGGCCCTTCAAGACGTGCATAGAAAATTGCTTACAGATGGGGACGCGCATGAATCTTGCAATGAGAACGTCTGCGGTACCTGGGGCAGAATGAAGCTAATACTTCAGGTGACCACTTTTTATTCGTTAAGTTAACGACAGCCATCGGTTTTAAACCCGCCGTAAGCACCTGTTGTTGTTTGGTTAAAAGTACGTCAACAAATGCAGCTGCGTGATATTGCTTTTGTTCAAGCCAAAATTATATATTTATTTCCCCCCCCCCTCCTCCTCCTCCCCAAGATCTGTGTAAGGCCAATGCCTTTGTTTTGTTTGAGAGAGTCAATGCGGTCGGTACACACGCACATTTCATCTTCGACTTGGATGAGACATTGCAAATGCAGGTTATCCATCTGTCGATAACTGTACCCTGGGTAATGGGTGTCAATGTGTGTGTGTGTGTGTTACGAAGCACGCAGGAACCACATTGATTTGATGCAGCACATTCATACTTAATGCCTCTTATTAAGTATTACATTTCCAATTGTTCGGAGGTGAATATTGCAATTGACTTCGACTTTCCGTGTCAATGGGGGTTTTCACCTGATTATTCTATGCGCAGGAAGTTTATTGATTGATGAAATCACGGAGCTCGAAATTCTAATTCACGAACTGCGATTTCCATATCATGCACCGTTGTGCCTGCATGTTATTCGTATGTAGCGAGCGGTGGCGCAGTGGTTAGCGCACTGGACAACGATCCCTGGCCACTCCAGTTCGATTCCCGCTCATGGCCAACACGAGTGACGATTATCTGAACCGGTCCTGCACTTCCCCTAGGTCGACTCAGCCTCAAATGAGTGACTGGCCGTGGCGCGGTGTGTAAACATTGCCACTGGGGAGACAAAGGCGGCCGGGCGTGGTGCTGGCGACCCACCCCCCCCTCCTCGTGTGTCGTGGCGACCTTCATAGGTGCTGCTCGCTATGAGCACTTGCGCTCAAAGTCTGTTAATGCTATAAAGGTCATATTTGTTTTTTATACAACCAGTTATCGTATTGTTGTTTGACTGATATAATAAGAACGATTATTCTCAACATTCTCACTGACACTCCATCCTTGTAGTAGTTAAGATGATGGTTTACTGATTTTTTTTCACGGAGGTAAAGATTAAAGCGCAGCCCTAAAAGTCCCGGACTCACAGCACTGCTCGGGAAAGAGCCTCCACGAGAAGGGGGAAATAGAGAAAGCCCCCCCCCGCCCCACCCATCTCGAGGGTGTATTTGGTCTACTCTTCCAACGCTAGCGAGTATCATTCACTCCACGACACGCGAACTGACGGTCGACTCGTTGCCGTGGACTCATTCGTACCACCGGGTGGATAGAATCAGAAGGGGAGGGACTTTCAGATCTCGCATCGTTGTGTCAACTGCCGCGCCAGGAGATCGTACGATCGATGCTTTTTTATTTATTTAATGTCACCCCCCGCTCCACTTGACCAATCCTCTACGCAACTGATATGACGTCGTGGTTAAATGGACATTTTAGGGCATATACACACTGCTGTATTTGACAATCAACACAATTCAACAAGTTAGAAATAAACACACGTGTGGATTATTTTCCAAACATCAAGGCAAATTGATCTTGAACAGAAATATGTTGCAAATAATGCAATTAGTATTGGTGATACGTCATCATCCGCACCTCCGATTAGCACGGTTTGGCTACATACGATGCGAAAAAAGATCAACATACGTACATACAGAAATCATCATCGGCAGACATGATCAACGTCGCCTTGGGCGTCTTTGCTTCTTTGGCTGCCACTCCATCACTCGTCTCGACCACCGGCACCTCATCTCTTCTCAACAGTCCGTACGATGATGGTGCCACGGTGGCGAAATGTTAACTACCTCGCCTGTGATACAGGAGCTCTTGGGTTCGATCCCGACCCTAGCCACCTGCTGTATATTTGGGGTTTGCGGTGTCCCTCTCCCCGTGGTCGCGTGGATTTTTCTCCGGGTCCTCCGGTGTTTTCCTCCATAGTTCGAATCAACATCACGCGTTTAGAGTATTCGGCTGCGATACATTGTTGCACACGATAATAAGCCACTTTTTTGAGCTATCATTTATGGCCAGGTCGTGGGGCCTTGCCTGGTAATTTTTTAAAAAGTTTATATTTCATCTCTAATTTGTGCGTTCCTTCTTCACGACTCCAAGCGGGGGACAATCGCCACACTTCCTTACCTATAACATTCTTCTCATTATTAATAATCTCTCCCCATTTTTATTTAATTTTTTTTACGCCCATTTTTCGGCATCCGCACGCCAGAAGCAGGCGACGCTCGGCCTCGACTGTAAAGCGCCGCATTTTTGGGTGGATTTCGGCGCGTTCCTCGTCAGGTGTACGAAACACAAAGTGGCCCAAAACGGAGATGGGGTGGGAGGGGAGGGGAGGGGAGCAAAATCAATAATGCGAGTGTGTCTTCTACAAATCAGAAAAAGATTGTTCTGCCCGTCACGCACGTGAGGTCCCTGCCAGGAGCACATGGCACCATTCGCATGCGCAAATCAAACACCATTTTTCTAATTTGCCCTAATTACGGACATTGGGTGAGGGATAAATTGTACGTTTGCCTCCCCGAAAAATACAATGCCAGGCACACAAAAAAAGAAAAATAATCAGCCAAAGTGAAGTCCCAGGTGGCAGCCTAAAGAATTATTTTCGCGTGTGCGTCCGTTCAAATAATTACGGACCACCCCCCCCCCCCCCTGTCCCACTGACATTAGCAATTAAGAAATGCCTCATTTGGCGGTCGTGGGTTGCGACGAGGAGACGATAGATAATTGAGCCTTTCTTGGTTTTTGGCTGCGAGCATTTTTCAGTTGATTTATCCACCGCGCCTCCATGCCCATGTTCCTCCTCTCACTACCACCCCCCCGCCCCCCCCAACCGCGCGACACTCACACACAAAGGTCCTCCATGTAGCCTCTAACAGACTGCTCGAGCAAGTGCTGTTGGCGGGCACCACGTCCGGCCGACTTTGTTTCCCCGGTGCTGATGTTTACACGCCGCAGTTGTTGCTCATTTGAGGCTGAATCGACCCACGAGAGGCCCATGACCGATACAAGATACTCGTCACCGATGATGGCCGTGAACGGGAAACGAACTCGGGTCGCCAGCTACGTAGCGCCGCGCGCTAACCACTGCGCCACCGCTCCCGGCGAACACAACAACAACTGCCGTTCGCCACCAAGTGCCAGACTGGGTGCACTTTGAGTCCACGTGAAGTGTCGAGGTCTCGCTGACAGGAGGCCACGGGACAGACCCAGGCGCCGTGGAGTGACCGAATGAGAAGACCGGCAGAGACGCCAACCGTGGTCTCCACTGTGCCAACTTGCTGCGTTTTATCTGCCCAACGCGGCTCCGCTCGTTGTTGTGAACGTCGCTCCTCCGACCTTCTCGAACCGCCCAGCGTCGTCCTTCACGACACCGCCGGTCACCATTCGTAGACGCGTCGAATGAGCTCCTCACTGCACATGCACACGCAGTTCCATTGGAAGGAAACCACGGATAAAGTAGCGAGACATCTCGGCAACGAATACAAATCTATGCAGGCTCCTCCGTACGGAGCCGCTCGGCTTTTTGTGACGTTACACTCACGGCAGCGGTCACAATTAATACAACAATAATGCGAGGCACGTGGGGTGAGACGGTGGGGAGGGGGGGGTCAGGGGGTCAGGGGGGGCGCAGATGAACAGTCGGTACTCGCCGTGATCCCGTCTCCCTCCCCGTCTCCCTCTCTCCCCGTCTCCCTCTCTCACCGCCTCCCTCATCTCCTCCCTCTCCTCCCTCCCCGTCCCCCTCCCTCATTGCCTCTCCTTGCGTCCTGCCGACGTCGCGCCAGACCCAGCTGAACTGGTCCTGCCCCCCTCCCCTCCGCCACCCTCAATCTACCAACCCACACTCGCCAAACAACCTCCTTGACCGACAAGGCTTGGAAGGCAAGGCCTTCATCCAGCAGTAGATTCACAAAGGACTGTAAATATTAAGTAGTATTATTGTCAATATTGTTGATTTGAAGCGTTCGTGACTGCAGTAATCCATACTCTTCGGTTCTTTCGGTAAAGTCACGTGGGTAGAAAAATAATAGATCACGACGTTTCGATCGCAACACAAGCAATCATCGTGATCTAATAGTTTTCTACCTACGTGACTTTACCGAAAGAACCAAAAAGTATTGTCACTATTATTAATACATTTATTCGTTTATTTATTTCAAAGGTCATGGTTTAACTACATAACGTCTCGCGGCATTTGTATCAACACGTTTCAGTCACCTCCCTCCCCCCACCTCCCAAATAAATAAATAAATAACGAGTGCGTGCGACACTTTCCGTGGCCGAACGCAAAACAATCAACCACGAAGTCGGCATCGCGCAGTGCAACCCAAATGCCGTGCCTCCTCCTGTGGCGTCGTGAGCACGTGGTATTGACGCCCTGACGTCACAAACACGAGACCTGGTCGTGACGTCACAAACGAAAACCGGTAGTGACGTCACGAATCGGGCCACGCCCACAGGGGTTGTCTTGGCGGGGAAGAGTTCCGAATCCCGCTCGTCGAAAGACTCTGGACGGCGAGATTCTTTCGCGACGCACGAGAGTTAAACGTCGGCTGTTAAACCGACAGTGACGGAATGCAAAGAGCTGCGGAGAGCTTGCGCGGTAGTAATAATAATAATAATAAAATCCATTTCAAGATGCTCCTTATAAAATATCAAATATATAAATGACGACGTTGGGGAATTCATCCAGAGTACTACGCCTGTTGTTGCTGCTGCTGCTGCTGCTGCACAGTGACGCTTCGAGTAGATATCGATCCGAGACGACTTGTTATAGTGGCACGGTGAGCCAAGTTGGGTGCTCGCTGCTCGTGCTGGGTACACTTTTGTACGCGCGCCTCTCCTGTGCCAAGGACAGAATGACCCAGTGTCATTCTGTCAGAGTGCGAGGCGGCTACAATGGGCCAACTACATTCATACAAAACGACGCAAACCGTTAGACGCAGCCGTGGTCGGATTGTGCGCGTGCTGTGTAGCGAGCGGCGCGCTGCGCTACGAATCTGGCGACACGAGTTCGATTCCCGGTCACGCCCCAACACCGGTGACGATTATCTGACCTGGTCCTGGGCCGCCCCTAGGTCCACTCGGCCTCATATGAGTACCTGGTGCGGTGCGTAAACATCGTCACTGGGGAGACAAATGCGGCCAGGCGTTGTTGGTCACCCACCCCCTCGTGTGCCGTGCCGGCCTTCAAAGGTGCTCGCTAACAGCACTTGCCCCAACAGTCTGTTAAGGCTACATGGGGGATCTTTGTCTTTGTATGTTTTTCTGCTGTAAAAATATTCCACGTGATAAGCCACTTTGTTGAGTCGTCATTTGTCGCTAGATCGCGTCTTAAAAAATAAGCGAATAGCTCCGTTGGCTTTACCTGGTAAAATAAAATAATATATATTTTCTTATATTTTAAGTGATTTGTTCACATTTCCTATATTTTACACTCCTATCGTGTTTTTGTATTGTTTCTTATTGCAACGTTTTGACCCGCCCCTACTAGACACCTGTGAAAAAAATGCTTTATAGCTCATCGGATTCCTCCAGTGTAAATAAATATTCTGATTCTTATGTATGTTGAAAGTCATAGACGATCGCGCTAATCGGAGGTGCGGAGGGGAAAGACAACAAACTAAACACAAAAAGCAATTCTAAAGAAATTAGTGTTTCATCTCGATGATTGCTTGGGTACCAAGCCTCAGTGGCTTCCCAATATCGGACAGAAGAGCGTTCCAGACGGCCACCGAAGCGCATCTAAAAACGCCGCGAGCGATGCGGTGACCGCCGCCTTTGCAACAATGCTGGCGCCCTAAGCTCCGTCAAAACTTAAGAGGTCCTGCCACGGAATGCCTGGTAATTGTTTTTGTCCTGCCGGAATGAAAATAACCGTTGGAGAGAGTGTTCGTCCAGCAGTGTAATGACAAAGGCACGCATACGTTATTCTTATTATCATCACCATCATTATTACTGACAATGTGAGACGACAACGATTATTTAAAAAAAACACGAAAAAAATGTGAACGTTTCAGAGTGCTCTTGAAAAATTCGCCGGCCTTGAAGTCGCTTGTTTCACATTGATTCGGGAGTTTGGGCCGAGGCGAGGATCAACAGAGACACATCGATTGGACATCGAGCACACGTGTCCATTTGTGACCCACAGTCTGCCAATATGCCCCCCCCCCCCGCCACTATTCTCTCACCTCCAAGGCCACTCTCATTGTGCCGTAAATTACTCGAAGAACTTGGCTGAGGGCTAACGCCGTGCACGAGTGTGTGGATGATACAATTCCCGCCATCGCGGATTCTTTTGTCTGTTTCCCACGGTTGTTGAGCACGAGAGTCCGACATTGATGGCCCGAAATGCCGAGCGGACAACAAATGGCGCCGCTGACGTTGTAACAGATAAAGGGAGTGTGTTGGTGCCTGCAGTCATCTCGGTCATCTCGGTCAGTCGACCCGTGGCACCTGGGTCTGCCCCGTGACCTCCTGCCAGCGGGCGTTCGACACTTCACGTAGCCTCAAGGTGCACATGGCCTGGCACAAGCGTCGTGGTGACGTCGCCGCCACTTAGTGGCGAATGGCGGTTATTGTTGTTGCAGTTGAGCGAGGTTATTATTAGACAATGAGAGGGCATTCTAAAGTCAAGCCTTTGCGACGAAAGAAATATTGGGTGAGAGGTGTTGTGGCATGCAGTGTGGTGAGTGGGTGGGTGGATGAGAGGGTGAGTGAGTGAGTGAGTGAATAAGTAGGTGAGTAAGTGGGTGAGTGAGTGGGTGAGTGGGTGGGTGTGTGAGTCGGTGAGTATGTGAGTTTGTTGTGACCTGCAGTATGGTGAGTTGGTGGGTGGATGACTTGGTGGGTGAGTGGGTGGGTGGGTGAGTGGGTGGATGGGTGGGTGGGTAATTGAATGAGTGGGTGAGTGAGTGAGTAGGTGAGTGTGTTGTTGTGACCTGTAGTGTGGTAAGTGGGTGGGTGGGTGGGTGAGTGAGTAGGTGAGCAAGTGAGTGCGTGAGTATGTAGGTGGGTGAGTAGGTGAGTGAGTGTGTGGGCGAGTGAGTGAGTGTGTGGGTGAGTGATTGACTGTGTGGGCGCATGAGTGAGTGTACGGTTGCGACCTGCAGTGTGGTGTTGGGTGAACACCTCCGATTAGAACGATTGGCTGCGTATTGTGCTAAGGAAGAAGTTCAACATACGGTACATACAACTCCCTGCGGTGTGACACGCTACTGATACTGCTGGCTGAGCATTGGCGGCGGGGTGATCGGGGATTTGAGCAAATTGCACCGTCATTTCAACTGACGCACCGGCAGACCGAGTAAAACCTCTGGCTGGATGGACGGCGAGTCCACGCCTTGCTTGTACCGCGGCTGCATTTGTGCCAGCGCTTTGGTGTCGTTGCTTTTTTGGTTGTTGTTGCTGTTGCAGACACGAAACTATTACGCACAGCAGCCCGGAGCAGTGTTTGCGAAGGGTGCAATGGATTGCCCGTGCAAGACGCCTCGCGCCTTGATTGGTGTCAGCAGATCACTTAGCGGCGGAGACCTTGGTGGGCTGGGCTGGGCTGGGCTTCTTGAGAGTGTGCAAGTGGGAGGATGAGGAATGTGATCACTCCAAAGGAGACGCGCTTCTAGAACGGCGCCCCGTGCGCTGACGATACGCGTCGTCCATTATCTACGCGGGTGATTAACGCCTGGGACGTTAACGCCTTTGAGAGGCCTGCTGGTATGCCTGAATCGTTAGCTGAAGGATAACAGCTCGGAGAAGCTGTGCATTAAGCATTGGGATGGTGAAGATTTCTGCTCGATGCGGTTGCCGATTAAAAAATCTAAATATAATAATAGTCAAAAGGTTTGCGATGACAGCCCTGAACCAACGGTGAATAATTCCACATTCCTACGGAGAGGACCATGGATGGCTGGCTGTGGTGAAATGGTGACATGGTAAGCATGCTGGACTTGCAATCCAGAGGTGGACCGTTCGATCTCCCGTTGGGGTGTGAGACTCAAAACGACGGTGCGAGTATCTTTCATCCATCCACCCGCCTTCGTTTCGGGCAATGCACCTCTTCATACGCCTCACGTGCTGTGATGAAGGAGGGCCACGTGGACCTCCATCATATCACGTGACGTGATATGATGAAGGAGGTCCACTTGTGTCACGTGATATGATGGAGGAGGACCACGTGTGTCACGTGCTATGATGGAGGAGTGCTACGTGTGTCACGTGTTATGATGGAGGAGTGCCACGTGTGTCACGTGATATGATGGAGGAAGACCACGTGTGTCACGTGATATGATGGAGGTCCACGTGTGTCACGTGATATGATGGAGGAGTGCCACGTGTGTCACGTGTTATGATGCAGGCCACACAGTGTTATTTCCGAAGCACTCCCGCGGTCAGCAGATCTCGACATTGGTATTAGGCTCCTGAAACTGATTCGCCGCCATACGCGAGAATATCATTGATGTAGCGAATGCGCCGAGCATGTTGGCACAGTCTCAAAGCATGCTCGCTTGCATTCAGCTGAGTGTACGTACGACTCCAACAGGAGAATCGCTTGCATTTATAGTCTACAAAAGGTATATTGCAAATGCGACATTACACATGGGTGGACGCGGATGGAAGGGGGCGGTGGGGAGGATATAATGCAGCTATAAGGAGTTGTTTTAATTTTTTTTTTTATTTTTCCCTGTTGTAATCTTTTCAGTAAACGGAATCGCGAGTGGTTCTCCGATCCACCGTTCATGCGATCCGCCCAACAAAGGAGGCGACATTAGCGATCGCGCAAAACGCTTCAGGGTAACTTTGCACGTGAGCCGCCTTTCATTTTACTAAAAGTGAAGGCGTGATTTGACCTCGAAGCTCTTTTCGCAGGAACGCGAAATCAAATCGCGTAAAATCTATTGCCACCTTGCTCAGCTTAGCATAGACACGCACGCAAAGTAGGCAAGTGGTAGTGCAGCAAGGAGCGATAGTGCAGCGCTTAGGACCAACCCGAGTTAGATTCCCACTCACGGCCACCAACACCAGGTGACGATTATCTGAACTGGTCATGTGCCTCCCCCCCCCCCCCCTAGGTCAGACTCGGCCTCAAATGAGTAACCTGGTGCAGTGTGTCGGCGTCGGCATTGGGGAGACAACGGCGGTCGGGCGTGGTGATGTGGGCCACCCGCCCGCTCGTGTGCCGCGGCGGGCCTTCATAGCACGGTTGGCTACGTACGGCGCGAAAGAAGTTGAACGTACATACTCGCGAAAAGCAGCTGCCCCAACAGTCTATTGGGGTCATACGGGGGATATTTCCCGCGGACGATCCAGCCCCCGCATGCCCCAAGCAGCTTCTGTTTGACCGGATAAGTAGGGGCTGCGAATCGGGCGCGGCACGGGCTGGAAAAGAGATGGACTGATGCGTTACAGCAGGATGTGTAGCTGATCAGACTAGCCGAGGGGTCGGCAACCTGCTGTTCCGGAGCCGCATGCGGTGGTGGCTCTTTAAGGAATACTTCGTGACGTTATTGATTAAGGCAGCACCGTCTCGTATTAACCACGCGGTGAATTGCGGATCTTGAAATATTGAGGAGTTTTTTTGGACCGAAATCGAAAAAATTGGCTTTTCTTGTCATTGTGGTTACCGACTCCTGGACCAGCCGATGACTGGTTCCAGCGGTGTCAAGATTGACCTCTGGGCAGTTGAAGGCAGTCGCTCTCCAGCAACAAGGGGTAGCGGAGGAGCGACGCTCACAACAAAGAGGGGAGCGCCGGGCGACTAAAACGCAGCGAGTTAGTACAGCGGTGAGCACAGGTGGTGCATCTGCCAGTCATCTTAGTTCGTCAACGTGGAAATGTTATTTGACCTGCCAGCAAACCTTCGACACTTGACGCGTGGCATCAAAGTGCACCTAGCCTGGCACAAGTTCCGTTGATGACGCCACCGCCACTGAGGTGTGAACGGGGCGTGAGTGAAAAATCATGGGTTACACCGTGGCATCGACCATTTGGGGCATGGGATCTCGTGTTAAATCGAAATCGCTCTGATTTAAGTCGGTTACTCTTACATAACTCCTGAAACGGGCATGCACACGGCCAAGGTAACCTTATTTAAGCATAACAGACCTGCTTTATATCATTATTATTATCAGAATGTATCGCATATTTCTTTGGTGGACTCATTCTATCGCTTTACAGCTCCCGGACGCTTCGGGCACGAGTCTCTGGAGCTATATACTTTAAATCATCTAGATTTGTAAAACTCATTTATTTTGAACTGCTATTTGTGCTCAGTTTGCTGTCCTTCCTCCACACCTCCGATTAGTAGGATTGGCTGACTGCGGTGCGAAAAAAGTTCAACATTAAACAAAGACAAAGATCTCCCGTATAGCCTTAACAGGCTGTTCGGGCAAGTGCGGTTAGCGAGCACCTATGAAGGCTCGCACGACACACGAGGGGGTCGGTGACCACCACCACGCCCGGCCGCCTTTGTCTCCCTTGTGGCGATGTTTGCACACCACACCAGGTACTCGTTTGAGACTGAGTCGACCTAGGGGAGTCCCAGGACCGGTCCAGAGATTCGCCACTGTTAAACTCCAAATATACCGGCGTCAGGGTCGGGATCGAGGTGTGGTCTAACATCTCTACCACCGTGGCGCCCCAGGAAGGCCTGGCTCTGAACCCAACTCAGCAGAGTGGGACCTTTCTTAAGCGGGTGATTTCCAAGCCAAGCAGCGAAACGAAGCCGTACACGCGGCTGACATGATGAGAGCGATGCTGCTGCTCTTGAGAAAACAGGAGGGGGGGAGGCGCGGCTGGTCTCGTATTCTCACATTCAGGAGCCAGTGGCTCTCTCTCTCTGTCTCTCGTCTCCCACCTCCCTCGTCTCCACCGACGCAACCTTCTCTTCCTCCGATTAAAAAAAAAAATCTCAGCGGCCAAAGAGCTGTCACTCACTCTATAGCAATAGCCACAATGGGCGCGAATTGCAACAGTGTCTAGCCGTAATGAAGTTTGGGCCTTTCAAGGTCCTGAATGCCACCTAAGACAAAGCTAGCTTTTACAGCCCCCCGAGGTCTGGGGCTCCGGGTATGGCCCCATAATCCAGTCAACCTAGCTCCCAGCACTGCCCCACGGCTCCAAACATCGCCGCCCCCACTGATTCCTCACAAACCACCAGCCACCCCCCACCACCCACCCCACACCCCACAACGCACGCTACCACCCCGTGGCCTCTTTCCGATGACCATCGTGAAGTGAAAAAGGCAGCCCCTCTCTCACATCGCACATGGAGGTGCGCAAGAAGAGGAGGAGGAGGAAGAAGAATAAGTCGTGGTGCAAAAACTCCGCACGTACAGGGACAACCCCGCACATTGGAAAGGCAGACACGCCGGACGTTCTAAAACTAATCAACTCTTTGTTTGATATACTTTTATCAGGTAAGGCCCATCGGAGCGATATACACAGCTCTTCCTCAGAAGTGACGTGGCCACAAATGATAGCTCAACGAAGTGGCTTTACATCATCACGTGGACATACTCGAGACGCACGTTGATTCTCAACGTGAAGGGGAAAACCGCAGAACACGGAGATAAAAAATATCTACGCGACCAAGTGGGGAGAGAGAGAGAACACGAACACTCCAAATACACAGCAGCAGGCGTCAGGGTCGGGATCGAGCCCACGATCTCCTGCATACCCGGCGAGGTAGTTAACATATCATAGCCACCGTGATGATGATGATGAGACAGAGACGCACACTCCAAATACACAGCAGCAGGCGTCAGGGTCGTGATCGAGCCCACGACCTCCTGCGTACCAGTCGACGGAGTTAACATCTCCAAGACACCGTGATGTGGAGCAAGGGTGGGCGAATCCAATTCCTTAGCGAGGGCCGAATGGGACTGACGGGGTGCTGTAGGCGGCACGCTCATGAACACATTCGATGGAGCCACGCATGTGGCAGGCGCTCGATAACCCGACTCGGTCAGAGCGGCCTAAATGGCCGGGGCTCAACGTTTACAGGTGACGGGAGCAGCTCGCATTAAAATAATGATGATGATAATAATAATAATAAACGCAGTGTTGTTGTTTCCGGGTCAAATTAGTGAGTTCACTCGAGTGCCCGATCAGTACGACAACGATGATTCCACGTGGTTTGGTAGGGGCGGGGGGTGCTTCGCGTGAGCGCGGGCTGTTATCCTAAGCCCCCTGGCGTGGATGCGAACTTTAACAATCACCGTTCGCGAAAGGCTTTAGCGGTCTGTGCCTCCGTGCAGCTTCCACGTAACCGCGTCGCATCTTCGGGTAGAGGTGCGTGTTCTTCGACGCGGTGTCCGACTTTCGCTTCTTATTCTTAGGTTTTTTCGGTATAGCTATCGTGCTGTGACGGTTCCACCTGAAGACGGAAGCTTGTGTTGCCTCCGAAACGTCGTGATTTTTATTTTATTAATATTTTTTATTTTATTTTTTTATTAATTGAAAATTTTTACCTACGTGACTTTACCGAAAAAAACCTAAGAATATGAATCCTTGCAGTCACGAAAGCTTCAAATCTAGAAGTTTCGCTTCTTCTTTTTTGTTTGTCACGCGCTCAGGTCACGTGTAACGGCGAGGCCAGGCTGCCTTCTCCGGCGAATCAAAGAAGCTCGTCCCCCGTAGCACGTGGCCGTGGGAAGTCGCGCACCGTGACGGACGGCACGAGGGGCGAGAGACCACGTGGGGCACCGCACCGCGTGCGTGTTGATAGGTGGGCCCAACTGTTGACTGCGGGCGCCCTCGGGGGCAATTGGCTCGTCAAGCGCCGTCGTGAGCTGTCGGCCACCGAGTCGTCATTGTTGGGGGTCCGCTGGAGGTTCGGGTTGATCGTTGAGCAAGCTGGGTTTTGTTATTTTGTTTTCATCATCAACCCTTGGCAATTATAGATGTTGCTCTGGTTCAGATCAGTTGCGTATTGTTTTATATAACTGTCCCAGCACGTGGAAATATGTATACTTGTGTGTGTGTGTGCAAACGGTGTATTTGTTATTATAATCATAACGACAATACATTGTGTTAATCAATCAAGCATCTTTGATGTTCAATAAAAAAAATTCAAGAGGCGATTTATTGATGAGTGATTTTTTTTTATATTTAGAATTTATCCGTGCCCGGATAAATGATTGTGTTGAAACCCACAACGTGCAAAAGGGCAATACTCAAAAGCTCCACACAGATGCATTCAAGAATCCATTGCTCTATTGCCCACACTTGGCCACCTATAACACCTACCATTCCCAAGCAGTCTCCCATCCAGGTAGTAGCCAGGCCGAATATCTGCTTAGCTTCCAAGATCTGCTGAGATTGGCCCCATTCAAGGGTACGTTGCTCACAGGCAAGCGTGTTAACAATTAAATGAACAACAGCTACGGTAAAATCACAATAAAATGTTGACATATATCGACGTGACATTTATAAATGTTAAATAAATATGTCTATGTGACCCTTTTGCCGGAATCAAGACAATGAACATCTTAGCACCCTGAATTATTGCCGGAAAGGGCGAAGCATATTCTCTTTATGTCATCATGAAATTTGTATTTTAAATAAATAAAACATCTATAAGAGATATGTCCAGCATGGTAGAGTGTGCCACATTCCTTCTATCTCGAGGAGCTCCATCGAGCTGCCTCTGGAAATATATATTTATTTAATATATTTCACATATATATAATAATATATATCGCTCACTCTCCATGTCAATGACACTTCACTGCAAGATTCCCATTTTACGAGCTTAGAGGTACGGGAGGAACACTGCCGACGCGGACGCAGAACAACCCCCCCTTTTTCCCCGTCCCCCTCCCCGTTCCCCCCCCCCCCGTTTCCCCGTGCCCCCCCCCCCCGTTCCTCCCGCCCCCCGTCCCCCCCCCCCCCTGTTTCCCCCCCCGTCCCCCCGCTCCCCACCCCCTATTTCCCCGTCCCCCTCCGCGTCTCCCCCCCCCCCGCTTCCCCGTCCCCCCCGTCCCCCCCCCCCCCGTTCCCCCCGTCCCCCCGTCGTCGTCCCCCCCCGTTTCCCCGTGCCCCCCCCCACGGTATCCCCTGTCCTCCCCGTCCCCCCCCGCCCCCCCCCCGTTCCTCCCGCTCCCCCCCCCCTGTTTCCCCCCCTGTTTCCCCCCCGTCCCCCCGCTCCCCCGTCCCCCCCATCCCCCCCGCCCCCCCCCCGCCCCCCCCCCTACAATAAATTCGCTCTTTTCCCATGGCAGCTACACTCCTCGCGAAGGCGACACTTCGCCTCATTTTTCTTTTGCCTTGGAGCACGAAATTGGATGTGGAATGAGCAATTAACTGGCATTAATATTCGCCAATGTTGTTGCCTTTTCATTCGCCATGGATATGGCTATTTCACATTGATGAACACGCCGTATCGTTGGATGAGAGAGCCTTTATTTAATTTATGTTTTATTGTAGACACATCTTCTGTGTATATATATAGCCCGAAGACAAAGATCCCCCGTATAGCCTCAACAGACTGTAGGAGCAAGTGCCGTTAGCGAGCACCTAATGAAGGTTGGAACGGCACAACAAGGGGTGGGTGGCCAGCACCACGCCTTTATCTCCCTAGTGGCGACGTTTACACACCACACCAGGTACTCATTTTAGGCTGAGTAGACCTAAGGGGAGGCCCAAGACCGGTTCAGATAATTGTCACTGGTGTTGGCCGTGAGCGGGAATCTAACTCTGGCGGCCGGGTTCGTAGCGCAGCGTAGCGCCGTAACCGCTAGAACTCTAGCCCACACACACGTTCACACACACACACAGTAGCGGACACGATGGCACACACACTTGAACATTCACGTAACAATAACAACAACAACAATAATAATGATGCACACGGGATTATGCTGTAAATCCAGACGTAGTCGGTTCAGATCTTCCAGCGCGGCAGCTGAAACAATGGGGCGAATTGATTATTAAACACCACCCATACAACCGCCTGCTTCCCAGTCTCTCTGTCAATGCAGCAGCAGTGTCCAGCAGGGAATGCCGCAGGTCGTCGATATTCCAGTCGCGTGTGACCGGCGTCACGTGTGGGCACTCCCAACACCTTACAAGAGATTTGGCCAGCGTGGGAGAGTAGGCCAAATGCCCTCTCTCTCGAGAGAGAGCGGCTCTCCAGAGAAGCTGCCTCCAGTCGAGTCCCTTCCACTTGCAAGCAATTGCACCTTTGCCCCTTTTACAATGATGTAGTGCGACTTGCTGCAAGTGCGTACATGAATTAGTATGATGCCAAGTATAACGACGATGATGATGATGACAGGCACGAGAAGAGCTTTTCTCGTTTCAGTAAAATGCATTTTCATTTGCTTGCTTTTAGCGGCGCCCGCTGAAGAGTGTGCGCGCGTTTAAATTAAAGTTAAGCGCCGTCTACACCGCAACAGGCAATGTTTTCAGCGAAGTCGGAACGTCTCGGCAAAGTGAGATCGAGTGCTCGAATGTGTCCTTGCGAATTGAATATACCGTGGAGATCTCGCACACACACCCACACAGAAGGCATCGTTTTGTCAACGATGAATATCAGACGGCATTCGCCTGAACGCATTATCTCTATCCGTTTTCTATTACACGTGCGTCTCGGTGGCATGTTTTGGCATGGGCAGTGTCAGCTGCTGCCGATGACAAAAAACAAAAGTAAAGATCCCCGTGTAGCCTTCACAGACTGTAGTGGCAAGTGCTCTTAGCGAGCACCTATAAAGGCCGGCACGGCACACGAGGGGGTGGGTGGCCAGCACCACTCCCGGCCGCCTCTGTCTCCCCAGTGGCGATGTTTACACACCGCACCAGGTACTCATTTGAGGCTGAGTCGACCTAGGAGAGGCCCAGGCCCGGTTCAAATAATCGTCACTGGCGTTGGCCGCGAGCGGGAATCGAACCCGGGTCGCCGGGTTAATAGTGCAGCGTAGCGCTAACCGCTGCACTGCCGCTCCCCACAATGATGACACACGCTCACACATCGTGTGACCGTGGCAATCTGAGGAATAAGATAGACACCTATAAAGCGTTAAAGATTGACAGTATATGATCAAAATCGTGTTCAAACGTAATAAATTGTGAGATTTTAATACAATTAGCTTGAATGGGTGGTAAATGTTCAACTCATTGACGATTAAATGTAAATGGCCTCTGGGCAGGATCGCCCATGGACAAGGCTGGTAAAGGAATAGCAGCCCAGCCGACAGAACTCGATCAAGGGGCACGGCCGCCATGGAGATGGAGTGGATGAGATCCGTTCACGTGCGGCAACGAGCAGCAGTTGACCGACAGGGATTGAGACGGCTTGGGGAGGCCTTCATCCAGTAGTGTATAGACAATGTCTGAGACGTAAAATGCACAGATTCAAAATTTGACAGGAGGCTCTTAAAAGTCCATGGCAGGTAATTTTCTTTCTTTTTTAAATCATATTCCTGATTAAGTGGGGTGCAAAACCCCATGCGTCGAACCCAGTTGGCAATGTTCAAAGTAGACAACAAAATCACGAGACGAGGCACGGCTTGCCCTGGTAAATGTGAACAAATAAATAAAATCGTAGAGAGCAAAGAGGGAGAACAACTTAAACTTTCCCTCGCTTTTCAACGTAATCGCTTTCGCGGGGGAAAAAAAACTACACCAACCACACCAATTGACCACATCTGGCCCACGTGACAACTCAATTCGTTTGGCTTTGTCGGGTGGTGGAGGGGACACACGAACATCGTTACCCTACCGCGTGGCCATCTCCCCACCAGGCAGAAACCCCAAATAGGAACGTCACGAGGCAGCCAGCCACTCATCCACCGACAAAACTCAAACAACCAAAAAAAAAACCCCGTTTACAATTCGCAGTAATGTTAAGGCAGCAACCTACAAACCTGGTAAAGTCACCAGCCAACCAGAGCCGGCGAGTTCTACACGTGGCAGTCCAGCGAGTAATTAACGCGCAGCGGGCACCCATCGTGACATCAAGTTTACACGGATTTTGTGTTATTAGTTTTATAATAATAATAATCGAGTGCTCTCTAGCTCCACGCTAGTAATCTGGCCCTTGTTGCCGATGGAGGGGGGGGGGGCGATTGATGGGAGGGGGGGGGGGGTCTTGTGGCCGTGTCACATCCCACCGGGCCCTGCGGCATCACCGCACGTTGAGCCGATGCGGGCGAGGGCGGGCGGGCAGGACCACCCACCCACGCCTTTGTGGGCACGCCGCCCCAGAACATGGCCCTGCCACAATGGCGACATTAATCGCTACATTAAGCCTGGGGAAGAAAGCAATCAGTGGCCCGTTATAGCGGGCGGGGGGGGGATGGAGGAGAGTTGGGGGGGGGTAAGAAAAGCTGCGGTAAAAAAAAAATCCCAGCGAGCCTAACGCGCCCGCCCGCCCGCCCCTCCTACCCCCACACCGCACCCCACCCAGCCACCGTGTAACCCACTGGCTCATCAATGGGACTGGGTCAGTGCCACTGTGGGGGGGGGGGGGATAGGGGTGGGTGGGTAGTGGGGGGGGGTTAAGAGAACACGGCCAAGCCGCTGCCCAACAGCAAACAAATCACAAATCAATTAGCCGCCTTCTCCTTTTTTCCTCGTGGCCCCCCGAACGCCTTTGAGACCGAGCCGGGCAATTACATGTCCATTACACCTAATTAAACAGCAGGGGATGCGCCCTGGCGTTTACTGTACGCTTGGGTAGGTCCCGCCGATTCCCTCCCCGTGCAAGGGGAAATGAAACCATTGGCCGGCCGACCTCTTCCTAGGTGGCGGCTTGGAACGGCTCCAGATTTAAATGTGCTCTCGTGTCTTCGCTACTCCCTCCTCGTATCGCTCTCCCCCAACCACTCCCTCCTCCCTTCCCTCGTTTGTCACCTCCCCCTTGCCCCCCCCCCTCCCCCAACTGCCCCCCCCCTTCCCAAAAAATGAACTTCCTGCTCCATCTCAGATCGCGAGGTGACTCTTCTCAACCACAACTCGGTTTGTTCGTCTTAACGCGTTCCTAAATGACACCGTGGGATGCAACAGGGCGACGTTTCGCGCAACAGTCCTGGTTAATGGCACATCAATAGACAAGCGAGAGATATGGAGTAAGAGCTTTGGCGGGGGGGGGGGGCTTAGTGGCCATTGTCTTCAAAAGTAAACAAACGATTTGGTCACGCCGCGACCGCTGCGTTGGCAGTGGTGCGACATCAACAGTCAACAAACTCGTCACGCGGACGCGATCGATTTACGGACATGGCAGAGGCCAGAAGTGTTAAACGTCGTTCGTCGTCTCTCGTCACTCGTGGCCCCGAGCAGCGATGGTTCAGACCGCGAGATTCATTCATTCTCTTGGTCTACTTGCAGGGGACGTCCAACCAAATTAACAAGAGGGCAAATATTTTTTTTGTTGAAATTCAGCAAAAAAAAAATCAGTTTTTCAAGAGCCGCAATGCACTACGCCGGTTGAGTGCGAGACGGTGGCGGTGGTTCCTTAAAACGAGGAACGCGTCACGAAGCAGCTGCGGTCCTCTTCAAGAGCCGCAGGAAAGCCGGGCCCCCAGTCGAGTGCAAGAGAGAGAGAGCGGCGACAAATGTCACCGACGTGGTCCGCGAGCTATGAAGTGATGGTGCGAGAGGCGCGCGTTAGCTCGGCCAATCAGGGGGCTCGGTGAACATCGCATTTTGCCCGGGATCCACAGCCGTGGTGGGGGTGGTGGCGTGGCGAGATGTCAGCTACCTCGTCTGCAATGCAAGGAAGGAGGTCGTGGGCTTCGATGCCGACCCTGACGCCTGCTGTATATTTGGAGTTTGCGTGTCACTTTCTCCCCGTGGTGGCGTGGATTTTTCCATCCGCATTTACAATCAACGTCACGCGTTTAGAGGATTCGGCTGCTTCAGATTTCCACGTGATAAGCCACGTCGTTGAGCTGTTATTTGTGGCCAAGTCGCTTCTGAAAAATCCGCGCGACCACGGAGAGAGAGGAGACGCAAACTCCAAATTTACAGCAGGCATCAGTGTCGGGATCGAACCCACGAGGTCCTGCGTACCAGGCGACGAAAATAAAATTTCTCCATCGCGACGCAGGCATCAGCAGAGGCAGTCACACCACCTGCGTGGCGATGGCGCTCAGCATTTGGAACGGAGACATTCCCACGTGCAGACAAAGCCACCCACGGAATGAGCCCATTTACAATGATATGGAGCGGAATATTTATGTTATTATATTGTTATTCTGGGTTCTTTCGGTAAAGTCACGTAAATAGAAAACAAAAAATCTATATATTTTTTATAAAATGAAAATAATAAAAATAAAATTGACCATTTCAATAATACGAATAAAATAATAAAAGCAAAAATGCAACAATAAAAATTTAAATAGTAAAATTACATTTAAAATTTTTAATAAAAATAAATTGAAAATAATAAAAGCAAAAAACCCACTGTGGGTTTTTTTTATTTTACTATTTTTATTGTGGGTTTTCTTTGCTTTTATTATTTTCAATTTATTATTGTTATTTTATTATTTTTATTTTATTATTTAAAAAATGTTTTTTGTTTTCTATTTACGTGACTTTACCGAAAGAACCAAGAATATGAATTCCTGCAGTCACGAAAATGTTAAGTCAAAATGTATTACATTATTGTTATTATGCTTCTTTACCCCATGAAGAAAGCCTCACTGAGTCTCGGGACTAATTTCCAGCAGGGTCCTGCCACGTGTTCGCAGGAGAGGGCGATGTTGCTGTTGTGCGTGATCCCAATTGAGTGATTTTCAAGTCACTTGTCAGCATTCCTATGCTTGACCAATGCCAGTGATAGATATGTATGGGGTTTTGTATTGCTTCGAGGGTTGTAGGAAACTGAAGGATCCGGAGGAAACCCACGAAGGACAGGGACAGCAGAGGGAACATCCAAACTCGTGGAGTTCCTCACGGGCGGTCACGCATGTCGTCATCAGTCACGCATGACGTCATCAGTCCATCAGTCACGCATGTCGTCATCAGTCCATCAGTCACGCATGTCGTCATCAGTCCATCAGTCACGCATGTCGTCATCAGTCACGCATGACGTCATCAGTCCATCAGTCACGCATGTCGTCATCAGTCCACCAGTCACGCATGACGTCATCAGTCCATCAGTCACGCATGTCGTCATCAGTCCATCAGTCACGCATGTCCGGCGTGAAGTATCGATCAGCAGGGCTGGACTTGACACCCTGAGGGCGCCAGGGTTCGATCTTCCGACGCGGCAGTTGAAATGAGAGGCGGGTTTATATATTTATATATATTTATATATCAAAATAATCTCCCCACCTTTGTCCACCCAGCCGCACAAAGCGGGGGGCAAACCGCGGTTCGTCAATCGGCGGGGTCGTGTGCGGTGGGGTCGAGTGTGGGCACTCGCGTTTGAGACGACGCTTCACCTCGTCTGTCATTGGCAGCACCGGACATTCCACGTTCCTGTGACGGGGCCGGGCAGCCTCTTTTTTTGTGATGACAGCTGCCGACTACATGCACAGTGGTACTTGCTTTATTGTCCCTGGAGGAATGATGGGCTGATTTGGGCTGCCCTGCTCCGACCTGCCCCCCACCAGCCTCTCCCCCTCAGGATATTTGTTAATTTGCAACTCTGGTACTTAAAGCACCGGGCTACGTACACAACCTCCGAATGGCTCACGCATCTGAGCTCAATCGGTGAGATCTGCATCTGTGACCTGGAAAGAAAAGGAGGGGCAGGAGAGCGAAGGAGATACAGGAAAGTGAACGAGAGACAGAGTGAAGGAGAGGCAGGGGAGGGAAGGAGAGACAGAGTGAGTGCAAGAGCCTGGACTCGCCGTTCAATGTCCTTAGAAACATCCTCCTAAAGTTCAGCCTCCACTTCTCCCTGACGGTCCTCATCTTTGGACACCCAAAGGGCGATGGATCCCAACATCTTCAGGGGCTGGTCAAACGTGCTCGTCGGCCACGCCAAGCTGGCCATACACAGGGCGAGGAAGGTGGTCGTGGCGGGGAAACGTCCGGCCAGCAGCCTGGGCATCTTCCGTGCTCCGGTCGGAGTCAGGGTGTGCGGGCTGGAGTTCCGCCATGCGCGGCTGACCCACGCCGTGCCGGCCTTCATGGAACAGTGGGCGCTGGAGGAGGCCGTGTGCTCGGTGGCAGATGACGGAGACCTGTGCGTGGAGACGCGAGCTACCGTCGGAGGCCGTAGGACTGCGAGGAGTGCTGGGTGCTGATGCAGCACTTGTCATAGTTTAAAAAAGATAACATAGAAAACAGGGGGGGGGCATAGAGAGAGATACAGTAGAGAGAGGGGGGGTAGAGAGATAGGGAAGGGGTAAGGAGGAAGAGCAGAGCATGCTTCTTCTTGGCTCTTTCGGTAAAGTCACGTAGAAGGGAAATGATAAAATAATAAAAATAAAACATAATGAAATACAATTCTCACGACGTTTCGGCCACAATGCAAGCAGTGGTCCGCAGGTGAAGAACAGGGCTGTCGGAAAGACAGCGTCTGAATTTCCGACGCCGAAACGTCGTGAGAATTGTATTTTGTTATGTTTAATTTTTATTATTTTATTATTTCCCTTCTACGTGACTTTACCGAAATAACCAAGAAGATGAATCCCTGCAGTCACGAAAGCTTTAAATCGAAATTCAGAGCGTGCTTCTTCGTGGTGATGTTTGTGTCTACGAAGAAAGTAGCACAGATTGATTTTGTTTCACAATGGGGAAAATATGTAAAATCTTCATTTAAAAAAGGAGGGGGGGGAGCACATAAAGCAAAGCAATAGAAAAAAACAAAAAAACTAAATGATGAACGAAGCAAAGTGCCGACTTAACCGAGCATCTTCTTGTTTCCTCTGATCGTAAGAAAAGGAGAGGCAGGAGAGCGAAGGGCAGACAAGAGCGTGAAGGAGAGGGAGGATTTAAATTTCCAGTTTTCAATCGCAAACGAGGCGGCCTGACACAAAATCCCTCTCTATACATTACACAAGCCAGTGCATACAGTGGATACATGACATGAAACGTACAATGCTCATTTTCTCATCAAATTTCCAATGCCAATCACCGTGTCGCAACAGACACTCGCCTGCCCAAGCACAACCAACGCACTCATCACCCGTGCGTGTATCACACACACACACACACGCTCGCACTGAGATTTTGCCCGTGAGAAATCAAGTCAATCTCGTTTATAATCTCACCATTTCAACTCCTCCAAGTCCATTTCCTCGATGTATTTTTGTGTGCGTGTGTGTACAAAGCTCTTTTATTATTGTGACGTCCTTGCTGGAAGCCATCTCGAACAGAGGCGCTCGCCGCTTCCAATCCCCTCTCCTCCAATGCCGAACTTTCCAATCGTCTGTGGGCGGTTTTTTTTTTTAGCGACTCCATGCATTAGTCTCACATCGGCGGTCGAGTAGTGCCCGAACCCCCTGACTCCTGAGCCGGCCGGCCGTGAAGGGGATGGGGGGGGGAAGAGATGGACTGATGCGGTACCGGAGGATATGGAGCTGAGTGGACTTCGATTGGTACCAGCGGTGTCAAGATCGGCCTCTATGCCGGAGGCTCGTGAAGGACGCTGCTGCTGCTGGACAGTTATAGGCAGTCGCCCTCCAGCAACAACGGAGGGCAAAGGAGCGACGCTCACAACAACGAGCGGAGCGCCGGGTGGATAAAATGCAGCAAGTTGGCACAGTGGGGGGGGGGGGGTACAGCTGGTTCATCTACCGGTCATCTCATTCGGTGTCAAGGCCGGCCTTCTTGCCGGAGGCTCGTGAAGGACGCTGCTGCTGCTACTGGGCAGTTAGAGGCAGTCGCCCTTCAGCAACAACGGAGGGCAAAGGAGCGACGCTCACAACAACGAGCGGAGCGCCGGGCGGATAAAATGCAGCAAGTTGGCACAGTGGGGGGGTACAGCTGGGGCATCTACCGGTCATCTCATTCAGCCAACCCATGGCACCTGGGTCTGTCCCGACACCTCCTGTCAGCGAGCCTTCGACACTTCACGTGGCCTCAAAGTGCACCTGGCCTGGCACAGGCGCCGCGGTGACGTCACCGTCACTTGGTGGCGAATGTTCGGCTGCTGGTATTGGAATTGTGCAAAATGCGAAAACCCGTGGGGGGTGCCGCACAACACGGCAGTCAATGTGTTCGACAAAGCGGCATCCTTGACTTGACTATAAGAATTTAGAATGGGGGGCTGAGCACCCCCCGCTTTCAACGACCCCCCCCCCACACACACACTCCACCGACCCCCCTCCACCCCGCCTACCCCCTTAGAGTCGTTGATGGCATTGTGCCCCTCTGTCCCCTCTGTCTGGGGCCTGCCAAATATTCATGAATGGAGAAGGGGAACCGCCGCCTCCTGTCTCGTCGTTGATGGGGGGGGGAGGGAGGGGGGCTCTGTGGCGCCCTTCTTTGAGTGCCCCCCCCCCCCTCATCATCCACCCTTCCCCCCGCCACTGCTTGTTTCCATGGTTTTTTTTTTTGCCCAGGACAGGTGTTGGCACACCGTTGTCACAGCAACCTTGAGGACCTCTCTCTCTTCCACAATGCGCTGCTGCTGCTGCCGCTGCTGCTACTGCCGCTGCGGTTCCTGGCCTGGAGGGAAAAAAAAGGAGAAAAGCCTCAAGTGGCGAGTGATCGAAAAGAGGGGGCGGTTGGCGGGGGAGAGAATTCGAGCCGAGGGGGGGTTGGGGTGGAGGCTGGTGCTGCTGCTTGCGAGAGAGAGAGTGGGGGAGAGAGAGAGATAGGTAGAGAAAGTGGGAGAGAGAGTGGGAGAGAGAGAGAGTGGGAGAGAGAGAGCAAGGGAGAGCGAGAGAGAGAGGCGGAGATTGCACCGGCGGCCACAATTATAGTCCGGAGCTGATTTTACTTCAGGGGAAGGATTCAGGCGCCAGCTGCAATCTCTTAATTGATCCTTCGGCTGCATCGTTTTCTATTATTGAGAGATGGGGGGGAGGGGGCGTTCTTATCCAGATGCAGATATTCCGAGGATTTTTTGCGGAACGTTGCTAATTATATATTTAGATATATACATATATATATTTTTTCTAGATATATTTCGTGGGTCATTTTTTTCACATGTATATATTTACAATAATACTCTTGTCTTATGTCAAGGGGGGTCACCGAGATGACGACGACTTGCCAGAGACAACGATTGTTCGCTCGGTGCTCAATTAAAGGAGCTTCTTAGCTCATCGGATTCCTCCAGGATAAATAAATAAATATTTACCTAAATGCCCTTTGATTCTGGGATCGGCGGAAATCGCGCAGACTAACCTGCGCGCCACGGTGCGTTTGAAGAGTAAAAAATTAAAATTAAGTTCGTTAATGAATTCGTTTGCTTTAATTACCCCCCCCCCCCCCCAAAACAAAAAAACATCGACGAGCCAACGTCATCACTCCAAAGCGGCCTGGCAGTGAGTGGAGCCGAGCTTTCTGCGACGATGTAGAGCCCTAATTCTAGATTTGAAGCTTTCGTGACCTAAGAATATGATGTAGAGCCCACTGGACGTGGCTGGGATGGTACATTTTTTTTTTCGTGGAGTATCATTCAATCATACTTGACTCTCAAGACGTGAGCACATCACGAATCTTTTTCTTATCTTTTTCTTGCTCATCCTTCCATTGTTATCCGGGAAGGCTGCCAAGATGAGCCAGCGAATGGCACGAAATGTTGATAACTCGCGTCTTCACGTCGGGTGGAACTTAACGAGCAATCTGAGCTTAAAGAAGAAGACGTTTAATTATCGCAAAGTGAAGGGAAGCGCTGGAGACAATACACTAGAAGCACATTTATTGTTAATATAATCGGGTCATACATTTCAAAGTGTTTATTTCAATTGGCCAACGTTGCATTTTTCAGCGTTCATTTTCTTCATGCTATTTCATGATATGCACATGTCGTGTGACCTGCTTTTTGTGTTGAGGTTTATCGTCCTTCCCCCGCACCTTCGAATAGCACGGTTGGCTACGTACGGTGCGAAAGAAGTTCAACGTACATACATACATACGTGTGTTTGTTGAATCACACACATGACATATCATTATGAAACTCGAAGCATTGTAGAATTCATCATGGCGTCACCTGGTCTCGCACCAATTCAGACTAGGCTCTAAAGAAAGCTGTCTCTGGTGTGGACCAATCAGTTTCAAGAACAATGCATATATTATTAGAGTGTAGTTTTTTCTGCATTTTGACTGCAAGTATTGTGGTTAATGCAGACATGATTCCTTGTAAAAAAGGTTTCAGTTGTGTTGCCGAAAAAAAGGGGGAAAACCCCTATTATTATATTATTATATTTTTATATTTTGTAACTGGCAAAGGAGGTCCAATGATGTTCGAGATTTGAAGCTTTCGTGACTGCAAGGATTTTACCGAAAAAAACAAAGAGTATGAGTCCAATGACATCGTTTGATGTGTTGCTCGGATAACGCTTCTGCCCTGTGTAGAAGAGAAGTCCACGATAGACATCTCGAGGGGCTGTCTATAGCTGGCTCTCGTGGTGGCCCTTCCACCAGCAGTGGCACAGAGCGAGCAACCGCAGGGCTGCGCCTTTAACGCGTTCACATTTTGACTGTAATGCTTAAGACGTAAAATATATATTTTTTGTAATGTATATAAGATAAAAATCCGAGCTGTATTGTGAAATTGTTGCATTGAATTGGATGTAGACGTGTTTACTTTTACGATGTATCCAGCTCTTAAGATGCATAACATATGTATAAGCCAAAAAAAGTGGAATGTTTATGAATATATATTCCTTAAGCCTGTCGCATTTATCTTGCGCCCGTCACTTACATCACCAAGGCCCTCGGCGCAATACACTTCTTGTAACGATATCGCGTTTTCTGCCAATAAAAAAAACAAATCCTCTTTTCTTCCCTCTGCCCTTCTCTCCCCCGAACCCCCACTCCGTTAACCAGCCTCCCGATCTAGTTAATCGCAAGCTGATGGGATCATTATGTCCAAAACACAGATGACATTCTTTTATCCAACAGGGCACCCTCGCTCTGCAGGCAGTGCAAAGAGCCAGTGAAAGGCGTGAATTAGCACCAGCTAAGAATCAATGCCTCGCAGGGGGCGGGAGTGGGGGTGGTGGTGGTGGGGGGGGGGGGGGCACGCGAGGTGGGGGGTACGAGGTGGGTAAGGGGTTAGCAGTGGACAGGGGTGGGGAAAGCAGAAGAAAATTGCACAAATTGCAGGCACATTTCGTAGTGCAATCAACAATCAGGGCTAAGACCCGGTTCGCCGTTTCCTGCTAGTTTTCCCCCGCGGCGCTGGATGTGGTAAATTACCACCTTCCTCGGCAGCAAGTCAGCGCTAATGAGCAAAATTGGTGAACCATTAAATGAGGTTATGTAAATCAACTCGGCTGGGGGCCCGACTGTGCACTGAGCGGGCCCCAAGGCAGAGTGGCAACGCCTTTGACTGGAATTGGCATAAATCAGACAAGGAAACAGAGTACTTTGGTTTGTTTATTTAAATTAGGAGAAATATTTTTTTCTTAATGTAGTTTTTTTGTCGCGGACAAATATGTGCGGTTTGGTAACATCCAAAGCGCTGGTAACGTCCAAAGCATTTGTTAGCATCCAAAACATTTGGATGTTAACAAACAACAACAACGACTAAGGTCACTTTTACAAATGAGACTGCTGGCTTTGGTTTCTTGAGTTTAATCAAACGGTTGAACAAAATAAACTATTTGGAAGCGTGTTTAGAGATGTTTCTTGGTAGCATCTACCAGTCGTAATACGTATTGGTGCTTCGTGGAAAAGTCATAACCAGATTGCACTGACACGTTGCGTGAGCTGTGGCAGATTTCGGGTACTTGTCAAAATATCCATGGGTCGTATGTTCACTGCAACCACGCCAGTCGTTTTCACATTCATCAAATTGTGATTCATATCAAGAAGAAAAAAAACATTACTGTGGAATTTCCCCTTTATTCACGTGAAAATCAATCACTTACAAATGTTTACGTGAACAAAGATCAAATATCCCCCATATAGCCTTAACAGACTGTAGGGGCAAGTGCTGTTAGCGAGCACCTATGAAGGCCGGAACGGTACACGAGGGGGTGGGTGGCCAGCACCACGCCCGACCGCCTTTGTCTCCCTAGCAGCGATGTTTACACACCGCACCAGGTACTCATTTGAGGCTGAGTCGACCTAGGGGAGGCCCAGGACCGGTTCAGATAATCCGTCACTGGTGTTTGCCGTGAGCGGGAATCGAACCTGGGTCGCCAGGTTCGTAGTGCAGCGCGCTAACCGCTACACCACCGCTCCCCACGCGCGCACACAAATCATGCCGCACAGCAACACGTAAACCCACGCCAGGTCCACACATCATTATCATTCATCTTATTATTTCTGAATAAGCGTCACGTTCGCCAGGGCAATCTTGACAAGAGCAGCTCCAAAGTTTAAGCGATCGCAGAGGTTTAATAGCTTATTGCCGATAAAAAAGCTTTTGCCATCTCTTTGGACGCGCGGAAGGGGCAACACTTTTTTTTGTTCCCTTGAAGTTTTCAAAAATTCAGCCCAGACCGAGGCAATCACGAGTTCGATTGGAGTCAACAGGGGCACGCGCACGGAGCGGGTGGGAGGCTCAGCGGGTTCCGCCGTGCGTACAAAGTAGTCTCATTACGGGACAAATTACACCGCAAACGCAGTAATCTCACCGCAGCAACTGTCCCTTTCAGCCAGATGCTTTTTGTTGTTGGTGTTGGCCGGTAAGAAGAAGAAATATACCCATTAAGCCCCGTTTCATTTCTCCCAGATTGGAGCTGAGACGAGTGTAAACAACTGAAATGTGCCCGTCGATTGGTACCTTCGTATTCTCGCGGTAGCCCCCACCACGCCAACCCTGCTCCTCCACCGCCACCATCACGTGACGTGCCAACGGTTTCACTGGTCCGCTGCAAATGGCACCGGCTGAGAAAAGTATCACGGGCGAAAATGTTCGTAAGCTCGCTCATTCGATCGATCGCCAGCCCGCCAGAGGCGATTACGCTTAGCAAAGTTGTTGTGCGAGATTGTTTTTAAACTTCATAAACTATAATCTACTTTTTTCATTTTTACCAAGTAAAGCCCACTTTTTCAGAAGCGACCTTGGCCACAAATAATCGCTCAACAAAGTGGCTCATCATCATCACGTGGGCATTTATAGGAGACAAATACTCTAAACGTACGTTGATTCTAAATGTGGAGCAAAACAACCGCAGGACCCGGAGAAAAATCCACGCGATTACGGGGAGTACATGCAAACCTCAAAAATACAGCAGGCGTCAGGGTCGGGACGAACCCACGACCTCCTGCATACCGGGCGAAGTAGTTAACATCTCGCCACTGCAGCGCCCCAAACTTTATCTCTCCGAAACAAAGGAAGGATGCTTTTGCATTTGTGCGATGACGTGACGACGGTGTAAATGCATGCGGGGGGCATAGCTTGGCTATAACAATTAACGATTAAGCGCAATAATGTGTGTCAGTGTGGAACGTTTGTTGAAAATATTGTCTGGTGATGATGATTATAACTGTTATACACCAGCTTTCACGACCAAATATTACGATTTATAATAATTAGTGGGGGTCGGTTACTTACTGGTGGACTCTGTTCATAAAACCCGAGGAAGTAAAAACCGAGCCACCTACTCCGAGCTGAGGGGTAACCAACCCCTTAGAGGGGGGTCGTTGAGTTATCCCCTGACCCCTCCCCCCCCCCCGTCTCTACAGATATTGGCGGGCACGTGGGAGTCGAGTAACTTACTCGGAGCTAATTCAATTAATCTTATTAAATAACACTTCACCGAATTCACGACGAGAGGAAACAATCGGCTGATCGTTTATTGTAACATTGTAACGCCACCACTCTCTTCAATCGACGCGCATCTCCGTGCCACTAGTTAACCACGTTCATCATTTAACGATTAACTAGAATCGCATTGTCACTCCACCTTCATAGCACCGCGATATAATTAATGAAAGGTTCGCGTGCACTGCTGCCCTGGTGGCGTCACGGCGTCTACTTAAGGACATTGTCAACGCCTGATGATGCTGGGTGTGTAATCCCCAGCGAAACGTCGTACAATGAAATATTGTCACGCATTGTCGCGTGATTTTCACCACTCGTCCACGGTTTGGCAGACGAACCAAATCATAATAGAGGTTTACGGGTTAGATCGGGTAAATATATCCATGTAGCGTTAAAGCCGCCACCACCCGACACAGCCAATCAGTGAGGTTTGCCACGTAAACAAAACATAGCAATTCGTTACTCGTACAACACACCGGCGTGTTGGAGAGTAAACCCACTGCAACATTTACAATTCGAGTACAAACCAAATCAATTGGCGCGTTTGCCCATCGCGTGACAACTTGATTTGTTTGGTGGTCAGGTGGTGGAGGGTTCTGGTTAAATATTAACGTTATACTTACACTAACATCTCACCCAAAATAAACGAATTATTAACACGATTATGATGATGATGGCGGTGAAGACACGGTATTGGAATTCTTCACATTTAAATTTTCTTTTAATGGGAGAACTATTGTGCCATTTTCAAATACAATTTTTTTTTCAAAGTCTAAACCATTATATCCAACAAATGCAATATCACAGATAAATATTACGCAAAGGACAGACCTTTTAGTACTCAAGGGCTGGCACAACATACAATCAAAAACATTGTGTATTCATGAAGAAAGGATATATTTTGTATGTGGACTGTGGTCATATAATATTTACTTTGACATTTTTATCCAAATAAATGGATGTTACAAGGGAGCAGGGGTGCAGCTGTTTCTGGCACTAATCTTGACCACCTCGGTTCGATTCCTGGCCACGGCTAACATCACTGGTGAGATATCTGAATCGATCACTATCACGGTTTTAGGGCTGAGGGAGGGGAGGTTATTTATCAATGACAAGAGCTGTAAATTATCATGCTGTACTATATTAGAACAAAAGTTTTGCTGGCTGGCAGGACATCACGTCTGGAGGGAGGAGACGGTCAAATCCGAAGCATGTGTGGGCTGCGAGTTTATATAATAATTACATCATAATGGCTGTAACTCAATGTACGACTCATATCATACTAATACAACAACATATGCATGAGATAAATGGACACAATACGCCCACAATCCCTACTCCAAGCCAGCCGAGCAGCTTTTGCGGAAAATATCGAGGGAGAAATTAAGCAATGGTTGTATTTTTCAAGAGAAGCAATGCGTACGCTCACGAGAGCGTGGAGCCGACCGACGACTGCGTCTTGCCCAGGCACCCACCAGCTCACAAGGGAGGGCAGCTCAAAATGTGCTGTTGTGGGGGGCACCAGTGTCGGATTATCCTAGTGGCACAAGCAGCTACACATGCTACGGGCCCCGCACTTTCAAGGGCCCCGCGCTAAATGCTTTTAAGCTATCAATTCCGTATAAGAATAAGTTTTCCCCTTTTTTCTGGCAACAAAACAGTTGTGTTAAGATGTTAAAACAGCAAACTGAAACCCTTTACAAGGAATCATGTCTGCATTAACCACAATACTTGTGGTCAGAATGCAAAAAAAAACGTACTCTGATAATATATGCATTGTCTTTGAAACTGATTGGTCCATACCAAAAAGGGGAAAACCTATTCTTATATTTTGGTACTGGCAAAGGAGGTCCCATGATCTACAAATTCCGGTTCAGTTATTCTGCACTTTCTCTATTACTATAGTACTAGACTGCCTTCAACTTTTATGAACGACTGGTTGTTTAAGGTTAGCGATTTGTCGTATTATCTGGCTGTATAGCAAATGAAAAAATACAATTACTTTCCTATGCAAGTTAAAAATGTGTTTCAATATGTTTGATTTTATATAGGGCCCCTTTATAACATATGCTACAGGCCCCGCACTAACTTCATCCGGCACTGGGGCCCAACAACTTAAGATATGACCATTCACTTGGGTCAGATACTCCACAGACGAGAGGGCCCCAATACAGCGTAGATAACTCCATATTATCTCCTGCCATTCCGACTCCCGCGAAGTTCCCTTTCCCAAACGCAGCGAGCCTTCTTGGCATGAGATGCTCACCTCTGAGTGGAATGTTTCTATGACCCTGTGGCTGACGTGGTCAGAGAGCAGACGCAGTGCCCCGTCCGTTGTGACACATGAAACTCGGCCCTGACTCTCACGCCACGGCGTCCCCCTGGAAGCGAATCAAGCGTCCGAGAGATGGTTATGGAGGCGGAGAAAACCGCATCGGTGACGTACGGACGGACACGCGAGCACCTGGCGATGCGTCATTAACTCCTGGCCATGCGTTCGTGAATTCCGTTGACGGCAAATGGTATCGCACATGCGTCCGAGAATATGACGGTCAGAATCAGAGTACAGCGGCGTGTCGTGAACGTAATGGCAGGATTCGATGATACCTTGAGAAGTAAAGCAAACCAGCTACAAGATCACACTGAACATCTTAAGAGCGTGCGTGGTCTCGGTACAGCTTTGTATGCGCGCGCGAATTGGACGTTGAAAAAGGACTGACAGAGATACGATATTTGCATTCGAAATGTATTGCTGGAGAATACTGCATCTCAGCGCGACCCAAATAGTGTCAGTGAGAAATAAAAATGTTCGACATAGAAGAAGACCTGATGGTGTAGGCGGCGATGAGAAGGAAACTGGAATTGTTTGGACGCAATATGTAGGATAGACAACAACAGGAAAATAAAAACATGCGTGTTGTTCGGTAAAACGGAAGGAACAGGAAAGAGAGGGAGACCTACTGGCTTGAAGACGACATCGCAAGAGGTCGGTGCCAAAGAGATGTGGCCACTACTTGAGCATATTGGCACAGGACAGAGGAAAGTGAAAACAAATGGCGAAATGTGCAGTGGACACCGACGGTCCATCTGGCCATGGATCGTGATTATGATAAAAAAAAATCGGTATTTATATTGGAGGAATCCGATGAGCTATGAAGCTCTTTTTCACAGATGTCCAGTAGTTTGATGATGATCGTAAACGTGTAAATAAATAAATAGATATAGATTTGAAGCTTTCGTGGCTGCAGGAATCCATACTCTTTGGTTCTTTCGGTAAAGCAGATGCCGTGGCGTGATGGGAAACGCACTGGGCTTGTGATTCACGCAGCGTCGACGCTTCGATCTCCCGACACGGCAGGCGAGACAATGTCCAGGTGCCCGATGTCCACCCAGCGGCATAAACGGGACACACCGCAGTTCATGATCGGCAGGTCATCAGCGGTGGGGTAAAGTGTAGGTACTTCCACGTCTTCCAAGATTTTCTGGTCAGCATCGAAGAGTCGGTCACTTAGTGGCAATAGGCGGTTGTTGTTGTTGCCTGCGGTAGGGAGCGGTGGCGCCGTGGTTAGCGCACTGCACAGCGAATCCGGCGACCCTGGTTCAATTCCCGTTGACGATTAACAATTGGTGACGAATATCTGAAACGGGTGTGGGCCTCTTCTAGGTCGACTCAGACTTAAGTGGGTACCTGGTGCGGTGTGTAAACATCAACACTGGGGAGACAAAGGCGGCCGGGAATGGCGTTCGTCACACCACCCCTCGTGTTCCGTGCCGATCTTAGGAGGTGCTCGCCTCGCTTGCCCCAACAGTCTATCCGTGGCCATAGGGTGATCTGTATATTTGTGTGTGTGTATTTGTATGTGTGTATGTGTGTGCCTGTGTGCGTGTGTCTGGCGTGACAATGACCACTCGACCCCCGCGTGTGCCGTGCTGCCCTTCATAAGGGTGCTCGCTAGCAGCACTTTTCCCAACAGTCTGTAAAGGCTATATCGGGGATCTTTGTCTTTGTGCAAGCGTGCGTGTGTGTGTGTGCATCGCAGCGAGTGTACACGCTGGTGTTAGGGCACGGCAAATTTTCATCAGAGAGCGATTTCTGAAATCCGTGACATTGGCCGGTTGAGAGGTGTTCTGCTTTTCAAGGCCACTCAATGGGCTGATTACTGCAGATACGGGCAGCAATGTCTCAAATCGATCTGCTGCATGGAGAGATGGGATGGGAGGGGAGAGGTGCGGGAGGGGGAAGGCGAGGGGGGGCTATCAGGGACGAGGCACCATCTGCTCTGGCCTGCAACACATTCCATGCAGCTCTCTTCTAAAGTGCTTGTAGAAAATACTAATGAGGACAAGATTGGTGCCGCAGGCCCAAATTATTTCGCAGAAAAAAGAGCACACGGAGATTTGGCCCGCAAAGCTGAAAGCCGCAATCAATGGTGCTCGACGATCGATAAGTTACCTTCATAACGATATTTTAAAAATATTTTTTTTTTAAACACAAAGCAGCCGAAACCGAATCATTATGTAATGGTCTCTCGACTTTGTAACGTAATAAATAAGGGGCATTTCGACCACGTCTATGTGAACATATTAATAAATTGTCACATCAGTAGCGCAAAATGTTCATGTTTGTATACACGAGGGTCAAGCATTCTTAGAAATTATTATCCAAGTTTTAATTGAAAACCTGTTATATAATTACTCGACAAGGAAGACAAAAGTGAGGACACATTTATTACATTCATTTTAACAAATTTGTGATTACATTTCCAGTGTTTAAACAAATGTTCAAACTCACTGCCATTAACATTAATGAATGCACGAATTCACTTTTGAGTGATGTTAGGTCTTTAAAAAGAGAAAAGATTGCTACTGTCATCTATGAACATTCATCCACGACGTTTTGTTGTCTCAATTCATTCCGTGGCCTTGCTCGAGTTATGTAAGCGACAAATTTGAGGTGACCCCAGCCAGATTAAGAAGATAAATGAATAGAAATAATGATAATAGACTAAACAATGAAAATTAAATGCCAGTGTTCAAATAAATTAAATAACCCGATTTGTCCTGAATATTGGGCTACCCTGTAGTCTTTGGGAGAGCGATTTTTAATAAATAAAAAAGCCCCATCAATTCAGACGCGAATTTAAATAATACATCTCATTCCCCCAAGATGGTATTGTGTAATAATCGTTGCCAGAAACGGCGAACCTTTTGTCGCTTCAGTAATATTCACAAAAGCGTGACACCAACCACAGCAATCTGCGGCGAGGTCAAAGGTCGTCGTGGCAAACGTCTCTAAACGCGCCCCCCCCCCCCCCCAGACGTCGAGAATGCCGCAGCGTGGCATTGTTCCGCGGGGGGGGGGGGTACTTGTGGCATTGAGGGGTGGTGGTGGTGGGAGGGGGTGGGGTCAAGAGGTGGGGCGTACAATTATCTTACGATTGTCTCAGCTCGGCCCTGGGACGCGTTCCAACTCACAACAACAAGAACAAAAGTAAAAAAGCCCGACGCGACCTTGCGCGGAAACGCCGCCGTTTGATTGGGTGGAGGCAGCTTCGGCTCAGGTTATTTGTTTACATCGAGTTGTCTCGTCTTTCCGATGCTACAATTGCTGTTGTCGTTGTTGTTGTCATTGTGTGAGCGTGTGTTATTTAGAGCGGTAGTGTAGCGGCTAGCGCGCTGCGCTACGAACCCGGCGACTCGAGTTCGATTCCCACTCACGGCAAACACCGGTGACGATTAGTTGAACCGATCCTCGGCCTCCCCGAGATCGACTTAGCCTCACATGAGTACCTGCTGCGGTGTGTAAAAACATCGCAACTCGGGAGACAAAGGCGGTCCGGCGTGGTGCTGGCCACCCCACCCCCTTGTGCACCGTTCCGGCCTTCATAGGTGCTACTCGCTGAAATCACTTGCCCCAACAGTCTCTTAAGGCTATACGGGGAATCTTTGTCTTTGCTTTTATAAGCGCTGTCGACACCTTGATGGGCTGTATTGTCTGAGAGGAATCGTCAGCTCTGCAGCAGTATCTGAATCCCGACGTAGAACGTGGTGCGAGATTCGGATTCGACGTGTTTGATGCCTCTGTGTGACTGCAGAGATTGAAACGTTACAGAATAATACAACGGCTCGGGATGAAAATAAGAACGGTGTCAGTGGAAATAGACGAGCCAACGTCTCATTCACATGTCCGCCTCTCCGCGCTAAATATATATTAAAACAATTTACACAACCCAATGGCACAACCGTTGGGATGTGTACTGAGAATCTTGAAACAACAAAAATACATTTGGATCTTTGTATCTCTCACAGAGCCGAGCAGCCCCTCCCCACCCCGACTCTTTCCAGTGTTAGAAAACCGCCCGTGGAAGCAGCTATCACAGAACGGCTATCTAAAAGTTCCTTCAGGTGACCTCCGGTCCACAGAGTAAGGGGACAGCACTCTGACATGTACCCCACTGCACGTGAAAATACGCGTTTTAATTCTCGGCACTGGATATGAGCGAAATTAAGTGTAGAACGAAATGTAACGCGACATTTTATTTTATGTAGAGTAATCAGCCACAGACTGAACACCATCAACTCACTAGACCTGAGAACCCCCACCTCTGATTGGCACGGTTGGTAACGTACGGTGCAAAAGAAGTTCAACATACATACATATGTAGCGTCAACGATTCAGAGACAAAGTTTATAGGAGGCACCTTCTTTATTAACAACTCCCACGGTCCCGTCCACATACTCTTGAAAATTATTTTCTAATTGTATTATATGGGCACAACCACCAAGATACACTCCCTCCCGCACAGACCGCTGTAGGCTGTATCACAGTCTACCTGCCTGCGCCATGTCCTCAGTTGGCATTCACGGTTGTGTGCATTCATTTGTCAGTTTTGGTCACAAGCCTACGTGTACATATAAGTGTGAATTCTTCCCAAGGCCAAACGAACATCGCATAGGTGCGTAGGTGTTCCATTGCAACAGCAATGTCTAATTCAATACGCTCTCGCCTGCATGGTTACATTTGCATCCTGTAGATGTTATCAAAATATGTGCTCTAGAAAGAGATACATTCATCAAATATATTGCACATATTATCATCTCTAACTAGAATATAGTGAACAATGTATTTAACTGGAACATGAAGCAGGGGTGGTGAAACTTTCTGACTCAACGCGCCACGTGGGAACATCTTCATTCGGCCGAGAGACGCGGGTCACAACAAGGGTGGTCACGTGAGGTGGTCACGTGGTCGCGCTGGTTGGCTGCTGAGCTTCGCATTTAGAAATCCGTGGGAGCGCCCTGGGAGTGCGAGGGGGAGCGGAGTGTCCCGAGTCGGTTGCGCTTCCACAGATTTCTCCTGTTTTCCAAATAAAGTAATTTTTTAAAAGTTACCAACAATGTACATGCGGCTCTATCGACATTCAGGGGCGCAGCGACGTGAAGAAGAAGACTTTTTAAAAAATACAAATTGTGGTTATATCTGCTTCTTATTGCCAGAAAGGGTATAAAGCCTCTTATTTTTCCACCCCCCCCCCCCATAAATTTTATACTGCAAAAAAGGATCCCATAGATATTTGATTCTCCGTTTATTATTTAGTTTTGTCTTCAGTTGATTCGAGCCGCACTTGCATGACCCGCGAGCTACGCCTGGGGCTCCCCCCGGTGGAGGCTCGCTCGCTCGCGCGCGCCGGGGAAGCAATTCGACCCCAATGTTTTTGTTTTGGGTGGCAGACATTGGCTCAAACGGCTCGTACGCGTGGGCTGTGCGATAACGTGCTCGTTCAAAACAAAACAAAAACCCCAATATTTGTTGCTACAACTCAAGATTTGGTGCTAGCGAGTGAAGATTTAAGTCCAGTGCAACCACTGTGGGAGAACCAGGTGGGGGGTTACACCTTGAGCTAAGACCACGGCGGTCCATCGTTCAAAGTTGCAACATCCGCAAGATCTCCGCCAAAGTGACACCGTGAAATCAGAATGATATTTTATTTATGTACTATTATTTTTGCAAATCGCTCGTGCGTTCCCGGATTTTATCCCGGTTGTTCACCCAGGGAAACCGATGATTCGAGTTGATTAATACTGCGATCAATGGGTCACATACGGAAGGACGCGATGGTGAAGTGTTGCGGCATCATAGAAAATGGTCACAATGACTCTCCACCCCTCCCCCACCCCCGACATACATGCAGTGACTTGTGCTGTATTTTAATGGTCTTAGCATAATTGCCATCATCATCATTCATCATCGTCGTCAGAGAAACGCGACGGGCTTTTTAGACGACACTTTGAGGAATTATTCACGACAGGTTTTCGCACCGGAATGAAACACCTTGGTCGTGGAACGACGCCGCAATCATTCATTCCTCTTTTTAGAAGAGAAAAAAAACGCAAGACAACTTATTTGGGAGGATGGCAGACTCATTAGCTTTCTATCATTCACGCGCGCGCACGCGCACGCACGAACTGTTCACGACATCGTGGGGAATTCAATAATGGACCTTTCATAGTCCAAACAACAACGTGGACCCCATACATCATATTAATTAGATTCTGTATCTATATAAAAATGAATGACAAACACCATGAAGCCGAGCTTTTGTAGACCATGAAAAGCCATTTGATTAAGTTGAGTCTGATGACGTCCTCCATGGTATACAGGGGTGGGAGGGGGGGGGTCTGTTGTCCAAAGCCGCGCGGTAGCGAGATGTTAATTACTTCAAATGGTACACAGAAGGTTGTGGGTTTGATCCCATCCCTGATGCCTGCCGAATTTGGAGTTTGCATGTATTTCTCCCCGTGTTCGCGTGGATGTTTCTCCGGGTCGTCCGGGTTTTCCCTCGACATTTAGAAACACGCGTTTAGAGTATTTGGCTGCTGATCTACATTGCCACGTGATAAGCCACTTCGTTGCGCAACCATTTGTGGCCAGGTGGCTTCTGAAGAAGAGCTGCAAAGCTCGGTGGGCATTACCTGGTAAATAGGAGAAACATATCGTATTACACTTCACCACGCTGCTCAGTGTCGGTCTGTGAAGGGGGGGGAGCATAGAAGTGCAGCACAACAATGGCCCGTTATAAATAACCCGACGAACACACGGGCGAACGAGCGAGCAAGCGAGCGAAGTGACCAACCTTGAACTCGACGTGACCCTCCGCTCACCGCTTCACGGACACCCAGAGGGAGACGTTGACTCATAAAGGTCAAGGGGCAGCAGTTCTGCTCACCGCTAGGGTCACCGCGATATTGCGACATTGCGATATTGCGATATGGCGATATGGCGATATGGCGATATGGCGATATGGCGATATGGCGATATGGCGATACGACGATATGGGTACGATATCTAAACGGTGACCGCGATTTCCGTCGAGCTCAAACGAGCATTGCGGCACTGGTGATCATCTCCTTGCAACCCGAAGCCAGTGACGGGAATTCCACATTCCTATGGCAGTGGCGAGTCCATCCGTAGCACAATCATTGTTGAGTTCCACACAAAGTAGATACTCAATTTTGGACATCGGAGGGGTGATGGGCGACGTGCTATGAATAATGGAGGGACATTGACCGAAACGTCACCGATTATATATATTTTTGTTATTTTAAGGCCACGGTGTTATTGACAATTGTGTTGACATTCATGAAGAATTATGGGGGTAAACCCCCTGAACCTCAGGACCCACCGACCCTTCCCTCCCCCCAGAAATATGTTCTGGAGCTCAGCACGGGACAGCCTCGGGTGAAACTGTTTCCCTGACTGGAAGTAAAACAAATCACAGAAATACGAAAAATGTAAAGAAACTATGGAGCAGTAATAAGAGAAACATCCCACGTACAGACTGTTAGTGAGCACCTATGAAGGCCGGCACGGCTCACGAGGGGGTGGGTGGCCAGCACCACGCCCGATCGCCTTTGTCTTCCCAGTGGCGATGTTTACTACACACCGCACCGGGAACTCATTTGAGGTTGAGTCGACCTAGGGGAGACCCAGGACCGGTTCAGATAATCGTCACCGGTGTTAGCCGGGTCGCCGGGTTCGTAGCGCGGTGCGCTAACCACAAAACGGATCTTACGCAATCAATTCAAACAAGCTGTCCATCATAGAAGTTTTTTTGGGGGGTTAGGTCACGCGATAATCGTGACATCGCGATAATCGTGACATCGCGAAAACGAATATCGTATCGTGGGAACAAACAAAACGAACACGCACCCAGGACGCTAGTCGCGGTGCAACACCGCCCCCTTGCTGAGCGGCGCGCGCAGTGCGCGAGACACACGCGCTCCGTGATCCCCACGCGCCCCCATCACTCGGTGGAGCCGGCGGCCACCGCTCGCTCGCCTCTTCGCGTGCTCGCTGCTGCGACGTGTCCAGCACGTGCTTTGTGTTTGCGGTGTTGGTGTTCTTAATTGTGGGGGGCGGGGGGGGGGGCGCAGTCCCGGATGACGTGGTTCAAGGCAATAGTACGGCAATCGACGTTTCCGTTGATGATTGTGATCGCGCACTGGCTTGGTACATTTGCTAAATAAACCCTTATGGCAAAATCGTAATTAATTAATTTGTTTTGGCGACTCCGTCCCACGGCGCGCACGAACGCCGCGACCCACCAGAAACCAATCCTCTCGTTCTTCACCCAAGCACCCGTCGTTGCCAACATTGCCGTGGTCACAAACAAAACTGTGAAACTTTGATTAGCGCATCGTGTAGAGCTCGTCGAGGTGAATATATTGCCGTGTCGTTCGCCTTCAACAGACGTAAAATGACGTCGCAACGCAGTTCATGCGAGAGCCGGGGGGAGGGGGGGGCTTATGGGACCCCGGGGTCCCGCCATAAGCTCATTGTCTCACCGTGGTTATTCATTCGCAGCGAATTGCCAATGCGCTGCTGGACGAATGCCTCCCAACGCCGCAATCGGTCTGTTTGACCATACTTCACCACGCTGGTCAGTGCGGCTTTGGTGACGCAATGGGTGGCCGAGGCCCGGCTCAGACATCGCTCGGCAGACGGATGTTAGCCGTGGCCTGGAATCGAACTCAGGAGCCCGGTTCGGAGCGCAGCGCGATAGGTTTTACTGGGACACGTGGTTTGGATGTGGTTCTGAATGTCCCGCTTTCGTGTGGCTCCTCCGACCGTGAGACGCGTTTAGTTCGCTGTCCTTCCCCCGCTCCTCCGATGGATCACGGCTGGGCTACGTACGGCGCGAAAGAAGTCCAACACGGTACACAACGTACGTGCTCGCTGAGACACACGGCATCACTACACCCCCCCGCCCTCGTGTCTCCACCACGAGGCTACCTGGGCGACACCTGTGAGTGTTGCGACGGAACTCGCTGATAAAAGTTGCCGCATAAATGACGTCACGCGATTTTGGACGATGTTTGACCCCCCCCTCGTCACACGACGTCATAAAAAGTCAGACCCCCCTCAAATATGACGTCACAAAGCTCTGCTCCCCCCCCCCCAAAAAGAAAAAACATGCTTCAAATCGCTTTAAACTATTGTCATTGTAGTGCGTATTTAATGCGTCGCTGCACTCTGATGTTGTAGGAGAAAACATTTAATAAAAAGTCTATTTAATTAAGTAGAACGTGTTGTCTATATTTATTTAAAGTTGCGCATTTTGATGTGACGTCACATTTCTCAAACCCCCCCCCCCTCGTCACACATCGTCGCAAATGTCTGACACCTCCCCCCCCCCCAGGTACGTGACGTCATTTATGGGCGGCCCCTTTGTTGTTGTTTGTAAACCAGAACGTGGCGATTGTTGCGTGGCGCACACAAATCCTCGTCTCTGCGACGGCCGTCTCCTTCCCCGTGCAGGGGACATGGAACGTCGGCCCAACGTTAGTCCACGGGATTCCAACCACGTGCTTAGCGTCGGATGTTTGCTGGCTTACGATTTAAGATTCGCAGTGCACGTGCGGTAGGCAGCGCCTTGTTAAGTGTTTGATTCTAAGCGTCTGTCACTTCGCCGACTGACACACGACGGGATGCATTGCAATAGATCAGCAAATGCGTAAAGTAAATAAATATATATACCGCGCTAAATATATATAAAATAGGCGACTCTTCGGTGGGAAAGTTATTTTCCCTGCGATGTGATCACTTTAAAGGGAATTGTTATGAATTGTTATGAGTTTGTGTGTGTGTGTCCTGTGGGGAGCGGTAGGATAGTGTTTAGCACGCTACGCTACGAACCCGGCGACCCAAGTTCGATTCCTGCTCACGGCCAACACCCGTGACGATTATCTGAACCGGTCCTGGGCCTCACCGAGGTGGACGCAGCTTCAAATGACTACCTGGTGCGGTGTGCGGTAAACATCGTTCACTACTTCACTGGGGAGACAAATGGGGCCGGGCGTGGTGCTGGCCACCCAAACCCCCCTTGTGCACCGTGCCGGCCTTCATGGGTGCTCCTCGCTAACAGCACTTGCCCCGACAGTCCGCTTAAGGCGACACCTGGAGGTGGGGGGGGTCTTTGTGTCGTGGGTAACATGGGGGGGGGGGGCGAGTGATGCGGAAACTCAGCTAGGAATCGCGCAACTGGAGCGGCACAACATCATTGTGTGCGAGGACGCAGTGGTTACTCAAGACCCCGTGCCGAGCATCCATCTCAGAGAGGGCGGTGGGTTGGAGGGGTGGGGGGAGGAAGTGAGGGGCGGGGTGGAATAAGCCCCCCCCCCGCCGCCCCCTCCTCCCCATACAAAATATCCACAGTTTTGTTCAAATGACCCTATTTTGGGGTAATCACGGCACAAGATGCTTGGCCACGTTGTCCAGTTGAGCAGCTGAGGCCGCAGCTGTTTGATTGCCGCGTGGCTTTCGCCCCCCTCGGCTTGAAATGAAAACTGAAGGTGCGAGGAGGGGAGGGAGGGGAGGGAGGGAGGGAGGGGAGGGAGGGAGGGCTCGCTGGTACCACCCCGGGTCTTCACAATCAGAATATTTATTCATCTTGGAGGAATCCGATGAGCTATGAAGCGTTTTTTCACTGATGTCCAGTATGGGTGGGTCAGAACGTTAAAACAACAAACAATATTGAAACACGATAGTATAGGAAAGGTAAACAAGTCCCTTAAAATATATATATATATACAAATACAACTTAACGATGGTTACCTGACCAGGTAAAGCCCACTGAGCTCTTCACTTACTTTTCAGAAGCGACCTGGCCACAAATGACGAAGTGGCTTATCATGTGGAAATTTATAGCGGTACAAATACTCCAGCCGGCCTGGACAGCCCGCACCGGATCCTGTTGCTAAGAACTCGACAACACGAATATCTGACACGTTTCTGGACCTCCCCTATGTCGACTCAGCATTAAATGAGAACATGTATCCATGATAGACCTCTATTATTGCACATTACAATACAGTATCGATAAACCCACGGACATATTTTTTTTCACAATGTTATAATTTTTATAGTACAATGGACTAAATACGGCGAGAGATGGATGTGTCGTGGCCACAATCATTCCCAGCGCGCTAACAACCCCACCGCGCACCGTTCTCTGGCACGCGCACACAAGCTCGCACATGTAATGGGAACCAAGATTGATATTCCTCCACAAGTCTGGCGACCCACGCCTCATCCTCGCCATTGATCAATCAGCGCACGTGCACGGCCGGACTGGCCGCGCTCATAGCACCGTCCGTCCACGCGATGCGAGATGCCTCGGGTATATCATCATCATCATCGGTTGCATCGGAAAACAAATAAATGTGTTGGTGAGCGCGCCGTGGCTCACACACACACACAAAAACAAATTAAACGTCGCGACAAAAATCCAAAGTGAATAACGAGAGAGCGCTGACATAGAAATGGGTGTAGATGTTGGTGGCTCTATAGATTACGGGATGCATGCAGAGAGAGAGAGAGGGGAGCGAGAGGTGTTCTATCCCCTCTAGAGGCTGCCGTATCGACGGATTAGGTGGATTATTTACTTCGCGCGATCGTGAGAGGTGGCTGCGTCTTGGGGGAGGCCTCCACCCCAGCAGTGGAGCGGCCGCGGCTGATGACGACGACGACGATGATTGACAGCGCTATCTTCACGCACGCACTTAGCCCCCCCCCCCCCCCCCCACTTGGTTATAATAGCAATGCCCTTATTTACCCAGCAGCAAAGCCTCGCTGAGTCACACGATTCATTTTCGAGAGAGGTGAAAGAGAGAGAGAAAAAGCCCTCCCCGCCCGCATCAACATGTTTCCGCCAAATCCACTTACGAGTGTATGGCCTCCATGTGTGGCGGATGAACCGAGGGCACCCCGCATAGAGGCCTCACCACACGCGCGCGCGACGAGAGGGCACTCAACGCGCCGCGCCGACCGGCTCAACAATCCACAGTTGGCTCTGCCATCTCGCGGCCACCTCCGCAGGCCGTATGCCCCGGTCCGACGGTAAACGTCGACTTGGAGCGCGCCACACGCAATTCATTGGCTCGCCCTCGAACTCAGAGAGACGCGATGGAATCGTAGACAAAGCGGGAAGGGCGGTGAGCCACGCTGTGAGCCTGGCTTCCGCCGATTTCCCGAGCTCTCGCGGTCCTCTTTTATCTATTACGATACTTTCAGCCAATGACGGAGCGATGTAAAGATGTGGGAGGAAACCGGAGCACCCAGAGAGAGAAAAAACCCCACGCGTGTGATTGTCAAAAACACTCAATCCCGTACGGATGGAACAGATGGGAGTGCACGCTTTGTTGTTCACCGCCTGCTTCTGGAGAGCCGCGGTACGTGGCACCTTCTCGGCGCCCACAAGGAAGGGAGTTTCGCGACGTTTGTGCGAAACTCCCTTCCTCGTTGCCTCCACAGTGCTGGGTGACAGGCCACGTGCATGGCCACCACCTCTGTCCGGCTGCACACGAAGCAGGCTCACTCTCGCTTAGCTTCCAACATCTCCACGAGATTAGGTGCGTGCATAACGGTTGGCTATGTACGGTGCGACAGATGTTTAACATACATACAAGGTGCTGGACAAGTGTCAAAGGTTAAACCTCCAGAACCAGGGTCGCCACGAGGCCCCGTTTGGTGTAGAGACCAGAGTTGTCACCTGTCCTGGTTTTCCCAGGCTCGTTCTTTGGCTGCAGTAACTATCCTGGGAAATCTACAAGTCTTCCTGGGACATTAAACGTCCCAGATTTCGCCAGTTATAAACTCAACTATTTACCGCTATAATGAGCCAATAATGTCTGTGTGTCCCGCGTGTGACGTCACTCCACGTCGGCCAGCCCCCCTCATTAATAATCATAAGCAGGTGACGTCACTCCACATTGAAACAGCCCCCCTCATTAATAATCATGAAGAGGTGATGTCTTCCAAATGGACACCCCCCGCCATTAATAATAATAAGCGGGTGACGTCACTCCACATGGGGGGGCGAGGCGCCTCCTCCCCCCTCCTCAGCGTCAACTTACAACCCTCACTACAAAGGCAGAACCCTCACGTCACGTGATCTTCATAACGCTGTTGAGACATAGAAGTAAAAAGGACGTCATGATGAACAAGGGATTATAACCTTTAAATGAAATAAGTCTGTGTCACCGCGCCCTTACAAATTGCACACGAATTGATGCAATGAATATCACGTCGCGGTCTGCTTTTCCCTTGCAAGTTTCAGATTTACTGCAATACACCCGTTCTTGGACGGGCAAAAGTCTCGTTTATTTTTTATTTTACCAGGTTTGGCCCACTAACCTATAATAGCTCTTTTTCAGAAGCCATCTAAAATGACAGTTCAACAAAGTGGCTAATCACGTGGAAATTTACAGCAGCCAAACACTCTAAACGCGTGATATTGTTTCTAAATGTGGAGGGGGAAACAGGAGGAGCCGGAGAAGAAGCTACGCCGTCACGGGGAGAACACGCAAACTCCAAATATACAGGAGCGATCCACAAACATGGCTTGATTTGTGACATTATTTTCAGGAAATAACAAACATATTTCGCCAGTGTGGTTGTACGGAGGTCTACCGGAGTATACAGAGTTCTGTGACACAGGGTCGTTCACTGATAGCTCCAAGAGTCCTAAGCGGAAAGGTCCTTCTCATTGCCACGCAACAAACACAATTATAGCCGGATGTGTTGAATATCCGGCCCCCAAAGTGCACGGGTAAAATCGGTCACTTGACGGGATCTCAGAAGTAGTTCTGTGACAACAACTTCCGTGGAGCTCCTTGTTTCTAACACGCGGGACGATGCCTTCCGCCATGCAGAGGGTTTCGTGTGGATTGTTTTTTTCGTGCCCTTGCATAATTCTGATCGAATCAGAAAGTGGGGTCAAGACAAAACCCATTTTTTTTTTAGAAATGTCTGCTCTCATCCGCCCAGCCAAATTCCATTCCCCTTATGCGCGGCGCACTCCTCCCACAAACCGCCGTGACCCTACCCCTCTTTTCTAATTATAATCAAGAGCCTTCTCCGGAGAGGAAACACATGCTGCGCTGAAACCAACCCCTCGTGATCAACCCCTGTCTTTGTTGTAAATAGGGCTTCTTAGTACACAGAGCCACTGTGTGCGCTAATACAGTATAGCGTCTCTCTCTCTCTCTCTCGCTCGCTCTCTCTTTTTCAATCGGACCCTCCATGCCCTCTTCATGATGCATTGAAATTCCTCACGACGGACTGGCGTGAAATAGAGCCCAGTGTTGTTTCGCATTAACAGACGCGCACACACGCACGCGCAACTACGGAGACAGGGAGGATCGCACCTCTTAACACGCGACAATCTTGATTCATGGAAATTCGAAGAGGAAATGACAAAGTTGCTCCCAAAAGACAAAGATCCCCCGCATGGGCTTAAAAGACCGTTGGGGCGAGTGCTGTTGGCGAGCAGCACCTATGAAGGCCGGAACGACACACGACGGGGTGGGTGGCTAGCACCACGCCCGACCGCCTTTGTCTCCCGAATGGCCATGTTTTTTACACACCGTAGCAGGTACTAGTTTGAGGCTGAGTCGACCTAGGGGAGGCGCAGGACCGCTTCAGATAATCGTCACTGGGTGTTGGTGGCCGTGAGCGGGACTCGAACTCGGGTCGCCCCACACATCGCCACACTCGCCCAAATCGCTTGTGTCGTACGAACTCCAACAGCCTCGCATGTTTTGTTTGTTTCGAAAAGCCTGGATGTTGAACTGCACAACTCAAAACTCAGGAGAGTCGTTGAGCGAACGAAGCTGACAGCGTGACTTCCCTTCACACACATTTGTCCATGCACAGACACAAACGAGTACTTTCGGACGCATTCCGTCCCATCGGCTGCGCGGCCTCAAGGGAGCGGGTTTCGTTTCAGCAGCGTTGGTGCAAGATGAGCAAGCATTGGACCCGGCGTCGACGTTCAGTGTATCATCCGCAGAGGCAGGCTTGCTTGCATCAATGCTGCTGAACTGCCTGCTGTTTATCGGGGGGGAGGGGGGGATATAATGCAGTTTCTGTGAGATATGCGTCGTAGGTCGATACAAATCTACACGGTACACACCACAAAATCGCGATGAGCATCTTTGTGTGGAGAATATAAATAGCTAATGTAATAAGCAGACAATCCGGCTCCTTCGCATATCTGTTTCTTCACGTAAAACATTATTATTATTAATAAGCGTAGCCTCGTAATCTAGTGGTAGTGCCTTACGCTGATAGTCTCCATTATAAGTCAACCAAGATTTGTTCAGGATAATTTCGAGTAGGGAATTAAAGCCCGGATAAGGCAAAGGGACACTTCCGGTAATAGAACGGAGAAAAAAAAACATTCAGCACATTCGTCAACTAACACTGCCTTGAAAGGCAAAAAAAATGTGTTTAGTTGTTTGTTAGTCTTCCTTGTGCCACCACTGCCAGCGACGTATCACCAAAATAATTTGTTTTGTGACTAAAGCGCGCTTTGGAAATAAGCACACATAATAAAAACAACAGCAACAGCAATCTCAACTTGTAACACGCATCCGCCCCACAGTGTCCGCTCTCACCCTCGTAGAGAGAGGACGACTCAGTGGCGCAAGGAGGAACCACACGCTCTGCGGTTCTCTGTATATGAAGGCGGTTACGGGCCAATTAATGGGTGTTTACGTGTGGAGGGACACTGGATCACTGGAAGAAAACCCTCGCCTGGTATGAAGGAGGTCGTGGGTTCGATCCCGACCCTGACGCCTGCTGTATATTCGGAGTTTGCGGTGTCTCGCTCCCTGTGGTCGCGTGGATTTTTCTCCGGGTCCTCCGGTTTTTCGCCCCACATTTAAAATCAACATCACGCCTTTAGAGTATTTGGCTGCCATGAATTTCCACACGATGATAAGCCACGTCGTGGATCGATCATTTGTGGCCAGGTCACTTCTGAAAAAGAGCTACACTTAGCTCAGTGGGCCTTACCTGGTGAAATACAAAAAATATAGTTTAGTTTTAGTTTACACTCTATCACATACAGATGGAACAGATGGAGTATAACGCCTTATCCGGGCGAGCCAGGATCCGGCCCCTTCCTCACGCCCACGGCAAGTCTTCTGTGCTGTGTAGGATCTACCGACTCTCGCTGCCGCCTCCACGGTAGGAGGATTTACAGGCCAGACCCGTGGCATTTAATTTAGTTTGCCTGTCGAAGTCGCTCTGGAGGCGAGTTGGAGCCAGGTCACACACGCGTCCCACCTCCCCATTCACAATATTCACGGGGGCATCAATTTGTGACAACTCTTTGTCACAGCGGCACAAGCACCTCTTGCACGAGCCTTGTTTTGCCAAAACCATCATCTCGTGGCCCTTTAGTTTTGATTTTAGCTTTACCCCTCGACTCTTGACTCACGAGCACGGAGCGACAGAGGCGAGGCGAGTCGAAAGCGGCGCTTGAGCATCTCACGAGGCACTGCGCTCGTGGAAACGTCCGTCCCGGCATCTCCGAGGCAACAGAAAAAAGACACGGCACGCGGATTCTCTACGCGCGAGCGGTGGCGCAGCTGTCGAGTTGTGCAGGCGGTGCAACTGCACCTGGCGGGCCCCGCGGGGCCGGGGAGGTCCAGGAACCCGGGGGCTGTGATATTCGTTCGACAAGGCCCCCCCCCCATGTCACCCCGTGCACCAGGGCCGATGCCAACCAGCGTGGGAACCTTTGGGGTGGTGGAGGAGTGGACGGTGGGGTGGGATGGGAGTGGGGGGAGAGCTGAAGTCCAGCTTCCCCCCCCCCCCTTTCACAGCCCGTACCCCCGACCACGTTTTATAATTCTTATCGAGTCGTCAACTGTTGGCGCGTGCAGTACGCACGTGGTCAAGTTCGCGGGCGGTGAGAGCGAGAACGGAATGCACGACCGGCAAAAGCAGGAATCGTACCGTCGCCGAGTGTTTTCACTTGCGGAGGGAAACCGGAGAACCCGGAGATAGTCGACGGGTGCGAGGGGGCAACACTGTATCCGCGTACAGACGGAGCACGTGGAGGCCACGTTTGCCATGCCGCCGTGGCCCGTTTAACATTTGTTTACCAAAAAAATGCATTATATATAAGAAGTAGGTTTTACCCTTTCTGGCAATAAAACAGTTGTGTTAAGATGTTGAAAACACCAAACATAAACCTTTTGCAAGGAATCATGTCTGCATTAACCACATATACTTGTGGTGAAGATGCAAACAAAAAGACATGCTCTGATACTATATGCATTGTCTATTCTTATATGTTGATACTGTGAAGGGAGGTCCCGTGAAAAGAATGCATTGACAGTGACATGTGCCCCTCCCCTCCCATCATCGTTGTGTGTCCGACGTGACACAACCCCTGCATTGGACGCCGCAGAGAGAAAGAGAGAGCGCGCGGTGATAATGAGCTGATGTGGCGGCGTCACATCTGATTGAGGATTATCGAGCCGAGGTATCTTCTCAAACTCACCCCTTTGTGTCTCAAGCTCGCGGCGCTGTAGTTGACCCAATGAGCAACGTTCATATTCTTAGGTTTTTTCGGTAAAGTCACGTAGGTAAAACATCAAAATTGTGTTGCCTCCGAAACGTCGTGATTTTTATTTTATTTTATTTTTATTAATTTTGATGTTTTACCTACGTGACTTTACCGAAAAAAACCTACGAATATCAATACTTGCAGTCACGAAAGCTTCAAATCTAGGAGCAACGTTCATTGAACGTTCGCGCCGATTGTCCCACCAGCGGCACACCACATGTAGTCGACGCGGTCAGCTCGTGTGTGCGGTGGGGTAAACTGTGGGTACTACCCGGGCCCTTTCGAATCTCTTGTGCCTGCGTTGACTTCCTGCGGTGTGCCGCTGGGCCACAGACTTTCTGGAGAGCTCTCGCGAACGGAGGCCATTCCGTCGGCAGTGAAGTGTGGTTGCAGAACTGCGCCTTGGCCTCTGGATGATGATGATGATGATTACCTTTTTGGAATGATAGTGACGAATAGAACGAGTCGCCCCAAGGACACTCAGACAGCAGCAGCATTCAAATCCACTCACTGCCACCGAATGAGTCAGGGTTCATCAGCCAATTCTCTCCATTTGCATGTAGTGTGGAAATTAATTGCTGTGGGAATTAGGTCATAGACTGTTTAATTGCAGGTTGATATTCAAAGTCGCACCTTTTTTTGTGGACTGCGATGCTTGGGATTTAAAAACTGCTCACCGACGCGTTAAAAACTGTGCCATGGGTCCCGGTTCAATTATTTAATACGTACCGGCACAACTTACGAGATTGGTGGTGGCTACATGGAGGATGATGATGATGATAATAATAATAACAATACTATTTCCGACAATATGGTAATATGCAATATACTTCCAAATGCATATGCTATGAATGTGCTGCGCCAAATACATTATTCATACGCATCTGTTTACCGATCATGATGCAGCGTGATAGTTTCCTCGGGAATAAACACCTGTTTGTCTGTTTGTGTTTTGTTGTTGTTGTTGGTGCTGGTGGTGGTTTTGCAGAGGCCCCCTTTGTTGGGTGCTGACAGTAACGCTCGTTGGCCGTGTGATGCGTTACGGGCAGTGCGGCAAAGGGCCATTATAGACCCACGCGTGAGCACGTTCAATGCCCCAACTTTATATATATACATAAAAACAAGAATTAGCAAAAATGTGTTCTTGACACAGGGACGTCCGTCCATATGAGGGGCAGGGGGGGTGCGGGGCCCGGGGCAAATCACAGCGCGTGAGCCCCCCTCCCCCCCCCCCCCCCGACGCTTTCAAACTAAACCCGAAGTATTACATCTGGCGCCGTAACGTCGAGCCCCCCCCCCCCCCAAAGCGCGGGGCCCGGGGCTGTCGGACAGATTCGCCGTGTACCCTTGGGATGAATCTGCCTATGCATTACGTATTGTTCTCGTTATTATTATTATTATAATTTTCACGACAACTGCCATCTTATCTTATCTATATTTACATAGCGCCTTACTCCAAGGCGCTTCACAACAAGTATACAATTGTAAATACGATGATAGTGAGCGTATTCAAAGTGATTGGTGTTTTAGCTTTGGTGACAAGAGAACGGGCGGGAGTGGTTGAGGAGGGGTTGGGTTAGTGAAAGGGAGAGTGATAGGGAGAGTGATGGGAGAGTGATGGGAGAGTGATGGGAGAGTGATGGGAGAGTGATAGGGGTAGTGATAGGGGTAGTGATAGTGGTAGTGATAGGGGTAGACCTGGTCATAGCTGGGGGGTAGGAGAGATGCGTTACATCCCTCCGCTGACACTCCGTGGACATTTATAGCAGCCAAATACTCTAAACGCGTGTTTATTATAAATGTGGAAGGAAAACCGGAGGACCCGGATAAAAATCCACGCGACCACGGGAGGAACACGCAAACTCCAAATATACAGCAGCAGGCGTCATGGTCGAAATGAACCCACAACATCCTGCATACCAGGCGAGGTAGTTAACATCTCCTAACCACCGTGATGAAAATGAAAAAGAGACACGCAAACTCCAAATATACAGCAGCCGTCATGGTCGGAAATTAACCCACGACCTCCTGCATACCAGGCGAGGTAGTTAACATCTCCTCGCCATTGTGTCGCTCCTTGGTGCTTTTTGTGTAACAAGAAGCCGCTGAAGACAGCGAATTAAAGTTACACGATGAGCAAACATGTACAATTGCATCCTCATGAGATGACGATCTAAAAAGCGCCGTTCTTGAGAACAATATCAGGGACAGAGCTAAATGAAGGAAGGTTGATAATTGTTTTTTTACCCGTTTATCTGGCAACAAAACTGACACCTTTTTTACAAGGAGTCATGTTTGCATTGACCACAATACCTGCAGTCATAATGCAAACAAAAAACATAACTCTGAAAATGTATGCACTGTCCTTGAAGTTGATTGGTCCACACCCGAGACAGCTTTCCTTAGAGCCTAGTCTCACATGGTGTTGGACCAGATGACGCCAAAAGGCGCACAACTCAAAGACACTGCAGGTATTGTGGTCAATTCAAACATGACTCCTTGTAAAAAAGGTGTCAGTTTTGTTGCCAGAAAAAAGTGTAAAAAAAAAAACAATTATCATATTTTGCTACTGGCAAATGAGGTTCCAATGGTGGAAGGAAGGTTCATGCGAGCCCACGTCTGCGAAAGCGCGTGACTCGTTGAGGGAGAGGGAGGGAGAGAGGCTGTCCATTCGAGCACTCTCCAGGCTCACCTCTTGCTTAGCCTGCGAGATGTGGCGCGATCGGGCGCCTTCCAGGCGATCTGGTCATTCCGGGGAGCCGCTTTTAGAGCCTTCGAATTAAAACGGTTATTTTATTTCTTGTTGTTCACCGTAATTCCTCTCCGTGCTACGTCAGCGGAGTATATATATGAATGGGTCACCCTGCACGTATTCACGTCCAACGAAGCCAGCTAAATATGACTGCACGTCACGCAGCGGTAAGGGGAAGTTCTGTAAAAAAAAAGAATAAGAAAAAAAACAACTGTAAAATTTCGATTTAAAGCTTTCGTGACTGCAGGGATTCATCTTCTTGGTTCTTTCGGTAAAGTCACGTAGAAGGGGTTAGGGTTAGGGTTGTTTTATTATGTTTTATTTTTATTATTTTATTACTTCCCTTCTACGTGACTTTACCGAAAGAACCAAGCAAAAAAATAACTGTAGATACAGCTTAGGTTTAAGCCCCGTTCAATTTTTCAAAGCTTTCTTTAAACTCCCAAAGGTTAAGCCTTCAGACGGGAACGGCGGCCACGTCGCACGCACGCAGTATCAGCAACGGCTTCGTGTGATGAGCGCCGGCGAGCGCCACGTCGTCAACGTGGATTTGTCGTTGCTGTTGTGGTTGCTGAAATGAAGCAATGCCGCGGCTTGCATCATCTCGTTCGTATATTTTTGACGTACGTTGAGCCAGTGGTGGACATTCCACATTACCAATGGCCGGCGAGGGGTCTCTGTTATTGTAACTTGCTGATTCCGCGCCCTTCCTGGATATTTGTGTAAAAAAAAAGCTTCATAGCTCATCGGATTCCTCCAGGATAAATAAATATTCGGATTCGGATCATCACTGTTGATTTCTTTCGTTCAATCCCTCCATAAAACGGTTCCCATTTTTTTTTATCGCCCCCCGGGGAGATTATGGACCCGAGCCAACCCCGCAACCAGGATGTGTAATCCGCAACCTTCCGGCTTGTTGAGAGACGCTCGATCGATCGCTCGCTCGCTCGCTCGCTCACTCACTCTGCCCTCGCTCGCCCCGCGGTTCTAGGGAAAGCGAAATCGTCACTCGCCACGGACAGAGTGGGGGCTCCTGACCCCGTGAGCCCACGCCCGCGTCTCCAACGTCGCACGGACAACTACAACATTTTTATTTGACTTCAAATGGAAGCCCATCTGGGGCCACCTACGCGGCAATAGAGGGCGCAGGCGATGGATGAAAAGAACCCCCCCCCACCCACCGCCGCCGCCCCCTCCTCTGATTATTTTGTCCAACGTACAGCGCAGCTCCCGCTTTAAATGCGCGCCGTGAAGCACCTTCCATTATGCGCTCTCGCTCATCGTCATTACCTAGAATTCAAAGAGCGGCGGCGTCTTAGAAAGACAAAGGGGGGGGGGGGGGGTGGGAAGAGCGCCCGGATAACAGGCGGGTTTTTGAGACCACTTCCACTGCAGGGAGAGAGAGAAAAAAACCACGCAAAGACAAAGCTCCCCCGCATAGCCTTTAAACAGACTGTTGGGGGGGGGGGGCAAGTGCTGTTAGCGAGCGACCTTATGGGGGCCGGCACGGCACGCGACGATGGTGGCTGGCCAACAGCACCTCGCCCGGTCGCCTTTGTCTCCCCGCCAAGTGCCGATGTTTACACACCGCACCAGGTGCTCATTTGAGGCTGAGTCAACCGAGGGTCATTGGAGGCACCGAATCGGTTCAGATATTTCTTGCCGCTGTTTATCAGAAGAATCGAAATCAGAATATTCATTTTTACGGGAGGAATCCGATGAGCTATAAAGCTCTTTTTCACAGATGGCCTGTTGGGGCGGGAGGGTCTTTGTCGGGTTCGTAGCGCAGTGCGCTAACCACTGCGCCACCGCTCCCCACAAAAACAAAGATTCCCCGTATAACCATAACATACTTTTTGGGAAAGTGCTGTTAGCGAGCACCTATAAAGGCCGGCACAGCACACGAGGAGATGGGTAACCAGCGCTACGCCCGTCCGCCTTTGTTTCCCGAACGGCAATGTGTACACACCGCACCAGGTACTCGTGTGAGACTGAGTCAACTTAGGGGAGATCCAGCTAACCGGTTCAGATAATCCTCACCGGTATCGACCGTCAGCGGGAATGGAACTCGAGGTCGCCCGGTTCGTAGCAGCGCACAGCGTGTTGACCACTGCGCCACCGCTCCCCGCACAGACGAGCGCTCGCGCGAAACAAAATAGGAAAACGCGCGTGCGCATTTGCACACGGAAAATATAAAGCGAATGTAAATAAAAAAGAACTCGCGGGGTTCATGGAAAAAGCCCGTTAATCCCGGCACCGTAGACACAATCGGGCGCTTTAAATGAGCCAACGTGCAAGCACCCATTCGTTGTTGTTGTTGTTGTTCCTGCTTACGGCTCTTGCTGTTTGCCTCCCCCGCCCCCGTGTCCCCCCCCCCGTGTCCCCCCCGTACACCCCCCCCCCCCACCGCTCTCCATCAATCAGAGGAGACGGCGTCTCTCAGAGGCAATTACGAGGACGTGCCCCCCTACAAAAAAAAAAACAGATGCGCACGCAAACACAAAAAAACACACACAATTAATTTGTCGCGCTCCGGCGGTTGAATGGGGAAGGTCATTGTCGCTAATTGAATACAAGATGCACCCCGGTTTTTGTTTGCTCGCCGAACAATCGAAAAGGAATGGGAGAAATGGGATTCTGTGGGACATCATTAATTCAATCTATATTAATTTTACTTGTGATAATGACTTTTATTTCGCGGGGCAAAATCATTATATTATTGCGCAGAGGATATGCGCTCGCGCTCTCTCCGCCGAAACCCCCAACCACTCGTGCGGTTAGGTCCCTGGCACCGCAAACAAATTACCCCCAGACAGCCCCCATGCCTCGCGAAGGTGCGTGTGTATATACGTGGCGCGGTAGTGTAGCTAACAGCACTTGTCCCATCAGTCTGTTAAGGCTACTCGGGGTGTCTTTGTCTTGTGTGTGTGTGTGTGTATATATAAACTACACGCACTGCCCATGTGCGGCAAGACAATATTCGAACGACGCAGAGAAGTGCTGATGGCATTAGCTTCTTTTGGTGCCGCTGTTTGTTTCGCTCAAATCATCCGTGTCCCTTACCAGAAATATCAGCCGCCGTCGCAGTCACTTGCGACGTGACATTTCTGTTGGATGTTTTGCGCGCGCCTCCCCCCCCCCCCGCCCCCCCCCCCCCCCGGTGGTCGCGAGTGAATTCCTCCTAATTTGTCGGTGACCTTTTAGATGCGCGGGAGGGAAAAAAAATGGCAATTTGACCTTTGAGCTCGGCCTGTTTTTGCAAAGCGGATTTTCCAGGAGCGGTCTCGGCTGGCTCCAAGAGCGCTAGCGCGAGAACAAATGGCAGATTAGGGACGCGGGCCGTAATGAAGCGATAGCGTAACCGCACGCACGCGCACGCACGCGCACGCACGCGCACACGCGGCCGCGCGCGCGAGAGATGTAATTCTCGCCGCGGCGTCTTCCTGTGTTGGCTCGCGCCTGATAATTCGTTATCGTTGGAGTACAAAGCGGACGGAATGGGGGGAGGGAGGGGGAGGGCATCTGTAAATTATAGCAAACGCGCATTAAGACCGTGAGGTCACGATGTGCGTATGTATGTTGAACTTATTTCAACCAACCCTGCTAATCGGAGGTACGTGGGGGGTGGGGGGGAGAGGACATCAAACCAAACACGTAAAGCAGTTGTTGGGAAATTAGTTGAAATCCAGAATTTGTTTTTAAACAAACAGTACCCAACATTGCGTTTGTGAGCTCCGTGTCACATCACTATAACTCCCCGTTTTGCAATGTCTCGAGACGACAGTCTCTATGATAAGCCCTGAGAATGTTAGCGTGTCTCGACTCGGTCACCGAATCAGCGATGAACTGCGTGACAGTGAATGGGTGTCAGAGCATTTCATGGTCATAATAATAATATTAACAATATTGCGTGTCAAATAACATGTTGGATGTATATTGCGTCTCAATCGACAGACGCCATAAAATAATACTTAGTTACATTAAATAAGTGTGGCGAAACATAAGATAACATAGGAATTATAGCCACAGTGACGGAGCTCTCATAAGAGTCACAATTAAAACGTAACATGAAAGAACGTATGAAAACTGGGTAAACATTGGATGAAATATTAAAACCAGTTCCGACATCACGGCCATGTGGCACCTCCATGCTATGTGTATCCCATTACGCCGAGACGAACTTGCCCGTATTCTCTAATCCACGTGTTCCTCTTCCTGTCGCTCGGTGTCATTCCAAGCACGCGTGTGTTACAGTTTTTTTGCATGGCCACAGTCAAACGTTTCCCGATCCATTTGTCTCATCGGGCAAATTGTTGACAAAACAATCTCCCACGACGGCCTTCGTCCAGCAGTGGATTTTCAATTTGCTGCAAGTGCAATGTTTATTCAGGATCTAGAATGTATCTCAATTGCAAAGGTCTATTAGGACTGAACACCGTTGGGCACTTTCAAATGCGGCCGTCTGGAATGCTCTTCCTTGGGAAATTAGGAAGCCACTGGAGCAACGCACTTTTAAATCTAAATTGAATACGCATTTCTCTAGAGGAAGAGGAAATGACGGGGCCAAGATGTCAGGGGATGAGAGGGCCATGCTGAGATGAGAGGGAGAAGTGGAAGTGAGCTGCACGGAGTGGCGTCTGTTTTCAAAGGGGGCGGGGGGAAGAGAGGGATTCAGAGTGATGTAGGGAGTCACGTGATTTAGGAGAGGCTTGAGCTGACTAAGACATATAGATGGGCATTGCAGACCTCAGTGAAACACCAATTATCTGCATCAATAAATATCCGTTGTTTGACCATACTTCACCACGCTGGTTAGTGCGTGTTGGTGAAGGGGAATCCAGGACCGGTTCAGATATCACCCGCCAATGATGATGTTAGCCTTGGCCAGGAATTGAACCGAGATGGGCCACGGTTCACAGTGAAGTGTGCAAAACCAAACGCGCCAATTTCTCCCCTCACGCACCGGCCGCGTTCGAAATAAATTTGAACAACGCTTCCAAGGAGTCGTGGAGACCCATGCCATTCCATAGCAAAAAAACATAAATAAACACGTAAAAAACACTCAACACATTCGTCAATAACACCGCCTTACAAAGACAACGTAGAACACGTTTCAGCCACGGGATAAGGGGCCTTTCTTCGCAGCACAGAGGGCCCAGAGAGAGATATTGAGTTTCTCTGGCCATTCCGTCGTTGGGATTCCCAAACAGTAACATCTGGAGGAAGACAAAGGTGGGTGGTGGGGGTGGTTGTGGTGGTGGTGGTGGTGGGGTTAAAGAAAGAGAGAGATATGAAGGAAATAAATAAATAACTTCGCACGACTCCCTCAATTAAATCGTCCGCCTAATAGAGTTTGAGCGGCCCGGCGCTCTTTAGCGCGAGCAATAATCTAACGGCGCAAATGTTTGAAAATCCGCTGGGTAAATTTGCGCAGTGTTTCGCGGCGACGGCTGCTCATTAAGGGTGGAGTCCCCCCTCCCACCACCCCCCTCTTGTCACGGAGCGATTAGCTTGGAGAGTCCTGGACAGAGGGCGACGGACGCTCTCGGCAGCCTACACCGAAGAGCCCCCACACCGCACACCCCCCCCCCCCCCCCTGTCAAGGCGCGCGTGACAACATAATCTAATTTTACAAGCAGCCGACACACAGCGTAAGGTGTCTCGCAGTGGGGGGGGGGGGGAGTGTTTAAAATATAAATGTATAAAGAATTCAAATCACACGGCGTTTTCGTCCTGAATCTCCGATTAGCAACACGTGCGGTGCGAAAGAAGTTCAACGCACATGCGTTCCGTAGTGAAAAGTAATGATGACAATGTTCTATGGTTCTTTCGATAAAGTCACGTAGATGGAAGGATAAATAATAACAATAAAATAATACAAATGAAAATAAAGTGAATACAAAATAATAAAAATATCACGACGTTTCGATCGCAACACAAGCAATCGAAACGTGATATTTGTGTATTTTTTTGTATTCTTTATTTGTATTGTTATCATTTTATTGTTATTATTTTTTCTTCTATCTACGTGCCGTTGCCGAAAGAACCATATAATATTAATTCCTGCAGTCACGAAACTTTTAAGACTTTTTATGATGACAACATTACAGCCCTTTCCCAATCCACTGTTGAATGAAGGCATATCCCCGGGGCTTTCGCCATACTTCACCACGCTGGTCAGTGCGCGTTGGTCAAGGGGGTGTTGGTGGGCCCGAGGACTGTTTTTTAGATATCACCCATCACTGAAGTGAGTCGTGGCTGGGAATCGAACTCAAGATCAGTGCTAACATAGTTAGCGTCTCGGCTGACACGTACACAACACACCTGCCAGCACTTATAGGTGCTAGTGTGGCGGTGCAGTGGTTAGCGCACTACTTCCGCTACGAACCCCGCGATCCAAGTTCGATAACCCGCCCACGGCCAACACCAGTGACGATTATCTGCACCGGTCCAGCGCCTCCCACTGGGTCGACTCAGCCTCAGATGAGGCCACTAGGGAGACAAAGGTGGCCAGGCGTGGTGGTGGCGGCGCGTGGTGAGTGCACTGTGCTACGACTCAAGCTCACGGCCAAGAAATAAGCAGTGGCGAATATTTGAATCGGGGCCAGGAGGGTATCCCCTAGGTCTACTCAGCCTTAACTAACTATCTGGTGCGGTGTGTAAATCAGTGGGGAAACAATGACCGCCGGGCGTGGTGCTGGTCACTCCCCACACCACCGCCTCCCCTTCGTGTGCCGTGCGGGTCCTTGTTCATAGGTGCTCGCGAACTGCACTTGCCTTAAGGCTGTGAATGACTAGACGGGTCATCTTTGTTTGTGTGCGTCGGTGGTGCGAGGGAAATTAAGGACCCTAAGTAAAAACACCTATTTGGGGGGGCCTCAATAAACATTTCTGAACTGACACAGTTGTGTGAAATATTGACGGTAATAAACTAACGTCAACTAAATTATGTTTAATAGTGTTCGTAAAATTATTCTCTGTTTTATTTTATCTTATTCTGTTCTAAGTCTGATCTGATTTTGGTGCACCCCAATCACTACCCCAACCCTCCTTAACCACTTCCACCTGTCCTCCTAACTGCCACCATAACGACACCACCGCCACTTTTAACAACAACCGCACCCTTTATTGTCACCACTATCATCTCACGTACAATTCCATGAGTATCGTTAAAGCGCCTTGGACTATATGGTTCTACGTAAGATGAGATTTTGTCTTGCATCTGGGGGTGGGCGCTTTGTTAAAACTTTGGCTCCTCGGCGTTTGCATCCTTTGCTCATTAAGGACCTCGCGCCGCGAACGCGTGCGTCGCACGCAATCGTGAGCCGACGTGAGAACAAGGCGATTGAAAGTGACCGTGGGTTTTTGTTTGTTTGTTTGTAGTCACAGGCGCCACAACAAAGCATAAGCCCGAGCCGGTGCGTCGGCCGCATCTGTTTCTAGGTGGCCAAGCGTAGCCGCTGGGACCATCGTATCAATGGTTCTCCAGCGCATTGGAGGTGCTGTCGATGGACACAATATGATCGCGTGCGGTTGTGCCAATAACGTAAAACTCACGGATTGTACCGCGTGGTGTACGGCATGATGATGGCACCGTGCCACTATACCGTGGTGCCGAACAACACGCGTTGCACAACCCTAACAACAACAACCGCCATTCGCCACTAAGTGGCGGTGACGTCACCACGACGCTTGTGCCAGGCCATGTGCACCTTTGAGGCCACGTGAAGTGTTGAACGCCCGCTGGCAGGAGGTCACGGGGCAGACCCAGGTGTCACGGGTCGACTGACTGAATGACTGAGATGACTGGCTGATGCACCACCTGTGCCCCCTACTGTGCCAACTTGCTGTGCTTTAGCCACCCGGCGCTCCGCTCGTTGTTGTGAGCGTCGCTCCTCCGCTCTCCGTTGTTGTTGGAGGACGACTGCCTCCAACTGCCCAGTAGCGTCCTTCACGAGCCTCCTCCACAGAGGCCGATCTTGACACCGCTAACAACCCTAAACACACACAGGGAAGAGATGCACAGCACGGCTGCGAAAACACCTTCGCAGTCGTATCCACGAGACGAGTCGCACAGGCCATTTTTTTAAATCGTGGTGGATGATGTCAGCCTTCTCGTGGCCCACCCGGCTACGGGAACGAGGTTTACGACGAAGTTCATAACAAATGACAACGCCAAGGGAGCCGTAGCATCGCCAGTCGACCCCTGGGTTACAGCAGAAACAACTAAGCCTGGCAACAAAGGTCTTCCTCAGGGCCATACGAGACGACCCATGCCCCAACCTCCTCCCCCCCTTGGTTCGTCGATGCCATGTAAATGTCGAGGGCCGAAAACAGATGTCCTCGCAAAGATCCTTCAAGCAAGAAGCCATCGGCAACCTTGCTGTGTTCTCTCATTTAAAGGAGTAGTGGACGAGATCCACTCCGCTTCTCAACAGACAATTGAATTTATATAACAAATAGAAAATCGCATCTTTCATCTGCTGGTGTTATTCATCCATACGAAAGAAGGAGACGAGTGTTTGAACAAGTGGTGGTCAAGAAGTACTCGTTTCATTCACGAGCCCGTTGTCGTGATAGATGAAATGCTGTTGCCAATAACATCTGGCAACCCAGCTATACTTCCATAATATAGGGGTTTTTTTTGGTTTAGATCACGTAAATTGTTATGCAATTTAACCCAAAAAAAACATTTACGCGATCTGACCTCCAAAAAAAACCTGTATTATGGATGATATTGATCGCGAAAGCTTACATATTAAACCAGCTATACTTGTTTTACACGCGTAACTCTGCTGATGGTACCCAACAGAGTGCACCGGTTTAAACAATATCCGCTGGACACCATGCGCCTGGAAGGTCAAAGGTCATTTACGGAGAGAAAACAGAGGTCGGTTTAGATGCCAAGAAAACTACTTTAAGAGATGGCTTTTAATGAAAAAAATTCTAACGAATTTGGCGATCCACTGCTGCAGGCCTCTCCGTCCCATGCCAGCAGTCATGGGGTTATTTTATGACTATACTTCACCACTCTGGGCTCTCTAATGCACCACGGATCGGTGAAGGGTTGGCGCAGGGGCCCCACCGAGGAGTGGTTCGGATATCGCCGCACACTGACGCGAGCGATGGCCCAGGAATCAAACTGACGACACTTGGATTGACAAGGCAGCGCTCACAGCGGTGACACCGCCCCACCCTGAAAGAATTGAGGTACAGGCACCACAAATGAGCTTGCGCTGAGATTCTGATTGCCTCGTACGCGCGACATAATGCTATTGTCATCAAGGCCATGGGATTCATTTTGTGACGCGTCCGATTTTGCAATAGAATAAGCACATTACTTTTGTGTGTATGTTAAGTAGCCCTTGATATAAACTGTTTTCCATTATACAAAATGCAATATAACGTCGGAGCAATGTACAGGATACGTGTGTCTAATTGCACTGTCGCATTCCATTTCGAGCACCCCAGCACTTATTTGTGAAGAGATGCATTGTATCATAGCGCCATTGAATTCTGCTCGTCTAAAAGTGCACTTAAAAATATAAAATGCAATTATTAATGAAGGCAGTCATTTGGCTTTAAGTAACAAAAAAAATTCGCCCGTGGACTGCAACTGTCATACTTTTCACGTGCAATTTGGCATTCCATATGATGGCTATAACAGTGACAACGTCCTTCACTTACCAAAAAAAACATAATCAGCCATGGTGTGTCGACCGCCGGATGGCCTCCCCCATTCCATCACCATCTCTCACCTCCGAATAGCGCAGTTGACTGCTACGTACGGTGCGAAGGAAGTTCATCATACACACCATAGGTCACAATCTATGTCACGCCTGCACGACCTGACCTCGTCGCTCCGTCTCTGCTCTCATCCTCTTGACCGCGTTCTCGCTTTTTGGCTGCCATTGTCACTATTCTCATCCGTCGGCCATTACCATAACCCAAACCCCATCTCCAAGTCCACTTACGTCAATGCGATGTCTGTAACTTGTCTAATCCCTCCCCCTCCCCCCCCAATGATCCATGCGCTCCACTGTCTCTCGGTGTAATTCCAAGCATGTAACTCGCCACTCTTGTGTGTCCTTTTCAGCTTTTTTTGTTCCAAATGCTTTGTCAGTGGCTGTGTTCACGGACGTATGCCACGGCAGGCAACGTGCATTGATTCAGAACTGCCTTTGGAGACGCATTGGTATGTTGCCTTTCATTCTAAAATTTCATTTCCCCAAAGCACTCCATCCTGCTTCTATTTACCTCTTTCTTCCATCATTATGATTTAAATCCGTCTTACGTAATTGCCCTAGATAAACAAACATCTGTGTCCCTGCGACAATTATTTTCTTGTCTTTGGCGAGAGAAAGCGTCACCGAATCTCGTTTTTGTAGTTGCATCCAGGATGGTTCGCTTGCATTTGGATGTGTGGCCAATGCGTGTTTGGCATGTGCGAGTACCTGGAGTAAACACACACATACGAGGGAATATCGCTTAAAGTTGCGCACAGACAGATGCAATAATTCATCTAATGTATTGAATACGTCAAAGGTACCAGCAACAGCCGGAGCAGAAACAGCAAAAAAAAAACAACCCATGCTCGGAATTTCGGAATTCACATTAACACAAAGAATTACATGGCGGCTAAACTACAGCGTCAAGATGGTGATAAGAAATGAACAAATGGAAACCGCACATTGCGTTCAATTGCAAAGTGCTGCAGGGCTGTGAGCCGCATTATGGCTTTAACTGGGGGCTGCAGGGGAAAAAAAAGAGGCTTGGCTTGAAAGTCGAAGAGATAATCTCCTGTATCATCACCTCGGGCCCAAACAGGCTGCCTGATCCGTGGGCACACATGGGACGCGACACGTCCGTTCGCTCTGCCAATGTCCTAATCACGCAGCGCCGGATCGTGCGCACGAAATGAAACAGTCGCGCGCGAAGCGGCGTGGCTATCCGAACGCCTATTATTATTATTATCGCGGGCGCCGGCAAAATCCCCCAACCGTTTGTGAGGCACACAATCCTATCTCTGTTCCATCTGCCCCTGGGACGTCCCAGAACGCTTTTTGTGTGCGCGGTGTGTGTGTGTGTGTGGACAAATCCCAAGCCTGCTGCCACATTTGCGCATGCTGCAGCAATGCAGAAGTGACATTGAGCCTCGCCAAAGCAATTCCTCCCCCACCCGCATCTCCACGCCTCGTGGTTGCGGCTTGCAAAAGTCGCTTGCGTTGGAGAGCTTCGCTCTCTTCAAGATGGAGAGCGAGCCGAGTGTCAATTATTGGCGCTTATTATTAGGGGCCTTGCTTTTGCCTGAGCATTCTTCTCGGGGCTAATGTGCCATCAAGGTCCTTCCAAATGGCGTCTGAGAAAGACAACTGCATTGCTGGTCACTGCGGAGAGCTCATATTACCAATGAGCATGCTTTCGTAATTGTTCCATTTCATCTCTGTGAAACAATGTTTTTTTTCTTCCCGGGTTTCCGTAGCCACCCACCCAACCCCTTACGAGACCTCTGATCAGTGCCCTACCTTATTACAGACCAATTCAGACCTTATTGGTCACCCCGTGCCCTTATAAATCTCAACGTTCATCCTACAAAGAGTCCTATCACAAGGGTGAAACACAACACAAATAGTCAAAAAAATATTTTTGCCCGTATTTGAAACGGCTGTACGCCGTATGGACCTGAAAACTCAATTCTCCTGTACAAGAATACGGGGTAAACCGTGTGGGTGAACAGGGATGTAAGATCACGAACCGGTCTAAATTATTGCATTCAGTACAGAAGCAAAACAAAATGACACGCAGCGGTGTAGAGTTGAGCAATTACTACTTTTTTTTAAGTATACAAACTCAACAAAAACACATCGCTAGTGCGGTAACATTTTCCAACGGATCACGCTTGCCATTCACGAGTTTGGGCTGTTTGACGCCACTTTAATCAACGAAGCACAGCTGTGATGATTTAAGATATATATAATTTTTCTCTCCCTCTGACATTGCCAAGGGTCCCTTCAAGGTTAACCATGTTGACACGAGGCTCTTTAATTGGCATGTTGATGCTCGACGTGATTAGTTTCTCATTAGCCCTTCAAATAAGGCGCCGTACAAACGCATTCTTTGATGGACACGCGGCAAAAGTGGCCAGCTGTATATTGGAGCCACGAAGAGAACGAAACAAAAACGCATTCATCTTCTTGGTTCTTTCGGTAAAGTCACGTAGAAGGGTAATAATAAAGTAATATAAGTATAAAACATAATAAAATACTTCTCACGACGTTTCGGCCACAACGCAAGCAGACGTCCTCAGGTGAAGAACAGGTCTGTCGGAAAGACAGGTCTGTCGGAAAGACAGGTCTGTCGGAAAGACAGGTCTGTCGGAAAGACAGCGTCACGTTTCGGCCACAACGCAAGCAGCCGTCCTCAGGTGAAGAACAGGTCTGTCGGAAAGACAGCGTCTGAATGACGCTGTCTTTCCGACAGACCTGTCTTTCAGACGCTGTCTTTCCGACAGACCTGTTCTTCACCTGAGGACGGCTGCTTGCGTTGTGGCCGATACGTCGTGAGAATTGTATTTTTATTATGTTTTATTTTTATTATTTCCCTTCTGCGTGACTTTACCGAAAGAACCAAGAAGATGAATCCCTGCAGTCACGAAAGCTTTAAATTGAAACAAAAACGCATTCATTTTGCGTTTCTGAATATCGCATTCTTCACGTGCAGACTAATGGGTCGCGGTCCGTGACCTCAAAGACGTCGAGTGACATGTCACATATATGATAAGGGAAAATTTCTAAAAGGGAATGTAATCCGATACGTAATTGTATTGTTCAGCACAGCGACATTTTCAGTGTTTTACATACTCTGGGGTAAAAAAAACGTGTTCTCGTATTGTGCTCCACATTTGAAGCAACATTTCGCTGTGCCACTTTGAAGCGACAACAGAAATTACAATTTGATGACGCGAACGGGCATCACAAAACCTCGCCTTTGTAAACTCAGCATCGTTGTGCAGAAGCAATTTCGCAGGAACGAGTCTTTAACCTTCTTCGTCAATGCTTCCATTCATTCCTAAATGTGTCGATGCAGCACAGGAAGGTGCCACGATCACGTAGTCTGTAGTATCACCAACTTCAGACCATCACCTAAACAGCTATATGGAGTCTTCAACAAGCCACAAATCTGGCCAGGTGCCAAAGAAATTGGCATTTTGTAGCAACACAATTTTAAGGGAATATCAAACTGGCAGCCTGTGCAATGTAACAGGAACGATCATGCATACAGAATGATTATGTTGAGGAATTTAATTGGCAATGGATAACGGTGACTCTTCTGCCATGAGTCGTCTATAGGCCGTGATGCTACCACGCCGTTTGCATAGCGGTCCTGCCCGGGAGAGCATGCCTTGGCAGGCAGGATTGCGATGCCACGGAGGGTCCATTTACCACCAGTTTGTGTCTTTACATCTTGGGCAAGTCTGTGATCAATTCGAATAGCAACATAACTTTAAACTTCCATTGGTATTGGATCATTTTTACAAACAGTTATCATGCCCCCCCCCCCGACTTTACAGATAAGACGGGTGGACTGTAAAAAACGCATGTTTTCAATCTTAGCTGGAAAGAATACAAACGTAGGCTTCACGTGTTTTGGGAAAGGCACGTTTTAATATAAAGAGTCCTAAAGTATACATTGTAAATTATAAAACATACAGTAGACCTGTTCTGCATTTCCCAGCGACAAGTTATATTAATTAAAATAGGGACATAACGTGCATTATTACAATTACAGCCCTTTGTCAACCGACTGCATGGTGAAGGGCTTCTCACTCTGATTTAGTCTTGAAAGCTGCTTGACCATACTTCACCACACTGATCAGTGTGACGAACTGATGGGGCGTCCCAGACTGATTTTTCACTTGCCAGTGACGCTAGCCATGCTTGGTAATCAAACTCGGGTTGCAACGTTTACATCCCAGTGCCTAACCACTGCGCCACCACTCTGCCCGACAATATACGTTAACTAGCTTTTTCTGGAAAAAAAATGCGTTGAACAGTCCACCATACTATTTATTATGTTTCTATCTACGTGACTTTACCGAAAGACCCAAAGAGTGTTCAAACATGTTCAGGGGTAAAAGCGTACGCACAAAAAAACATACTCCCGGGGAGATCTGATTAAAAGTCCGAACGGCAACAAACTTGAGGAATTGCTGTTTGCAAACTCTAGGCGCATCACAGGCTTTTTTTTATTATTACTATTTTATTTTGCCACAAACCCGAGATTGGAGAAAGAAATGAGGCTCGCTCGCACACGCAGTCGGTGAAGGAAGCGAAATTAGTCTCACATTGCACACGCCTCGATAGCTCGCCGGCAATGAATTCCATTTCCCTCGGCGATATGAGAATCTGCCCCATTTACTTGGGCTCTAAATTAACTTGCCCGAGTCCCTCAGACGTGCTCAATTATCCGCTGGGCCAAAGCTTCAAATTCTCCCCTACGATGTCACTTCTCGTTCACTCTGTGAATTTATTTCGAGGATATATGAATATTGTCAACTATAATTTGCACTCCTTTTGATTGAAGGAGCCTGGGGATATGTTTTTTTTCTTCTTTCAAAATGGGTTCATCGCTTGCATGTAAAAGGTTCTCCGCCGTTTCCTTTTGCCGTTGATTATAAAGACACTCAGCATTCCTGCTATCACAATCTGTATTATGCTCCTCTGACAGAATGCAGTCGGCTTGGATAGGCCTTTTTTTTCCACCGTCTTCATTTATAAATGCAAACAGGACAACCAGCCCACCGATCATGTATAAAGGACAAAAACTTTCATTTTCATGGCAAAATAAATAAGCCATTATATACCAGGAATCAAGGTTTGAAAAGCAATATATGGCTGCAGCAGAATACAAAATGATTTTACACTAAGACGTCATCTTTTTTTAATATCCAACATTGGCTCTAAAATCTCTTTCACTAACACCATTAAGAGAGTATTGACTTCCAAGACAATACCATTCCAACCAATCCATTGGATATATATTTTTTATAAAATGGGTTAGGCAAGGTCAGTTTGTGGCACAAAGACATGAAAAATTTCAGTCCTTTACATGTGTAGTGACATCGCGGGATGTCACTGTGAGGTGCCGGCCCTAGAGTGGCAAGGCGTGCGCTGATCGATAGCGCTGGATGACACCACGCTCAGCGTGCAGTGCCGGCGCCTACAGGATGGGGTGTGGGAGTGCCGGCCATGGAAATGGGGTTACTAAAAGCCGTGGCACTCTGGTTGACCCCAGAGGACACGTGACCGGTTAAGTCTACACAGGGGCCCCAAGTGGGTGCTAGGGGTGGTCACGTGTCAGGGTCGAGATCCTGCTCGAGGGTTCTGGAAGGTGGGCGTGGCCAAGGGCGGAGCCGGCCACGCCGCAGAGGATATAAGCCGGGTCCCCCAGAGAGACCGGCGTTGTTGTTCATCCTGAAGAAACCTTCGTCTACGTCCTACAGAGTCTCCAACACGTGGACCGGGACCCAAGCTGTGGTCCGGTCCGTTGTAGCTAGTAACGGCGTGATTAGCGTGGTTAGCCTGGTGGTCACCACCAGAGGTTGCTAGTCTGTTAAGGGGCAGTTACTCCGTGTGTTGGTGTTAAATAAATGTGTTGCCGCCAAGAGTACGACTGCGACTCAGTTGAACTCACTACACATGTAGTCTTAAGATTCAAACCAGCTGCAGTGCTATTTGGAACATTACAGATTCATTGTGTCACCTGCTGTGCATTACATGTTTAAATAATTATATTTGATATGCAGGCAGTACCCTTCCAAACAGCACGACTATTGGGGTGCGCATTTATTAAAATTATAAAGTAAATTGCAACATAATTCAAGGATTTCAAGCGTCAAAAGTTTTCTAGACCAATTTACAGCCTTGCAAATAAACGTCGTAGGATTTTGCCATTAATATTATTCATAAGAGATTTTTGAGTCAGATCGAGCAAATATAAACCCGTCACAGCCAATTAGTAAGGTTTGTCATTTAAACAAAACATGCCAATTCGTTACTGGTGTGTTGGAGGGTAAATGTTGTGGTTTACTCTCCAACACACCGGTGTGCTGAACCAGTAAATTACCATATTTTGTGTACGTGGCAAACATTACTAATTGGCTGTCGGATGTTGGCGGGTTTAACATTTATACTTACGAAAACTAACCCAAACACCTCTATTATGAATTTTTTCATGTTTGGAAACATTTCATGTATTCCATTGTGGTCATGAGTTAAGTATCTTACTAATATTACATTGCTATAAAACAACGTAGGCCGCTATCAGGAAGGCCAAATTAACTTACACATCTTTAATATGAAACATTATTATCCTGGATATTTTTATATGTTTAAAGTGGTGGAACAACATTTTAAACAGTTTAAACTTTTAAGTTTCTTCCATAACGCAAAGTAAACTTCATAAATCATTGCAATTAAAATCAAAACCTTTTGAAATTGTTAAGTCTCTGCCCCATCTGTCCAGCGCTAAGCCTCTCCTTTGCACAATCTGCAACGATGACGCTAGCTGGCTGGGCGTGGCCTGGCAACAACCAATCAGCATTCAGTGGCCAAATCCGATACCCAAGCCTTTAAAAAAAATTAACCAGCTTGATGCTCTAACACCAATGGAGACTAGGCTCTAAGAAAAGCTGTCTCGGGTGTGGACCAATCAACTTCAAGGACAGTGCATATCATCATCATCAGAGTTGTTTCTTTTTGTTTGCATTTTGACTGCTTGTGTTGTGGTTATTGCAAACATGATGCCTTGTATAAAGGTGTCAGTTTTTGTACCAGTTGAAAGGGTAAAAACCCATTACTACAGCTTGATGCTTTCAATTGACGATCGAGTCACCGGGTCGGCTGTGCATGCCGGGAAATGCATTCACTCGTGACAACCGCATGAAGGCACGGGTTATTTCCCATTGTTAACAGAATCACCGGCACAGCCACTAAGACAATTCCCATTTTCGCAGGAAAATAGCGAGGACTAAATGAACGTGGTGTGATCATGTGGCCCAGTAGTTCCCTCGCTGGGATACAAACTTGGCGACCCGAGTTCGATGTCCATCCATGGCTGAGTGCACTGGAAGAGTGATATCTTAACTGGTCCTGATACCCACCTTGACCAGCCCACACTGCAGACCTATGTGGTCAAGTATGATCAAACAAGTGGCAATGGCACGATATCAGGGGGAGGCCTTTCTCCAGGAATGGATTGTCAAAGGGCTGAAATTTTTGGTAATTATTATTACTACAGCACGACAAACATAACCTATTTTACTGAAGGAGGTAAACCTTACAACTGGTGATACAAATAAGATGGCGACAGAGCCTTGCAAAATGAAGAGACAGAACAATACAAATGTAAATCATTCTTGTGAAAATGCATAACTAAATCACAGTAGCACTGGATAATGTAAAGCACACACCAAAAAGCATAACAACATCTAAATGCATCCACATTCATTGTTCAAGCCTCGCTAAAAACCTTTAATCGTAAAAGTCATCAAAGTCATCTGCCCTTGCTTCTTGACCACGTGGACTCAGGATGACATCAGCGTCTGAGATACTGTCGTCCGAATCGCCCCAGAATGCTGGCACGCGGAGACAGGGGAAGAGAAGGGAGATTAACTCGCACGCGGCTCGCAGCTCTGCAGTATTATCGCACTCAAAAACACATTGCGCAGGCCGGCATTAGAAATACCACAACCGTTTGCCTTTCACCGTTTGCCTTTCACCGTTTGCGCCAAACAGGTCTTCAAAGAAGTGCAAAATTGAGAAAGCCGAAAACCCAAAGCAATCGAATCATGGTTGTTGAAAGACTCGGTTACAAGTCAGCCCACAGCAGAGGCTGGCCTGAAATGATTCTCCCCGATATTTTTTATTTTTTTTTACTCTGCACATATTACAAATTCAAACACCCAAGTATTCTTTCATGCAGAAAATTACTCTCCTTCCATCTGGAGATGCAAGATTTATGTAATGCATTTCCCTTGTGAAAGGTATACAGTAATGAGAGATGCCTTTCAGAATTGTAACATGCTTTGTAAAATTGCACCTCACATTGCAAATTCAAACCGTTGCTTTAATGAGTAAATCAAAGACGTGCAATTCAAAGGTACACTTTTTAATATTTTATATGTTTAATGTTTTTTTTTAATGCAAAAACAGGACCGTGAACAATCGAATTAAACCGCATCAGACTGTATCATGTTTAAAAGCTTTTACCTTGGTATTGTCTACATATTGTTTCATTAATGAGCAATAAACAAGTTTCACTCGAACTTACTTCTAGTTTGATTAAGAAATAAGGTGAATTGCAGTTTAACCCAAATGGTTAATCCCATTATCTGGGCTTTAGCAATATCATCAAGCGGCTTTGTTCCCGTACATACCTTTCTTATTAAATCCTGAGGCAGCAGTGGTCTGCGATTCCCTTTGGTAGAGAAAAAAAAGACATTAAATAGGACCTTGAAATTAAACACTTTTCAACTATGGCCGTTTTTCAAAAAGGTTTTCAAAACATGTCTTGGACTCACGATTTTATGTGCACACAACATATCCTGCTTTGACAATTTTAATGTTATGAATAAATGTGTGGCGATGCATCGATTAATATCCTTTAAGCTTATGTTACATGTGTAGTGACATAGAATTAGTCACTAAGTAGCATAGCGCTGGCTGCTGGCAGGGAAGGGGATCTGCAGCTTGTAGCAGCCCTGACAGCAGCAGGCCACGTGATAGACCCGAGAGGGATCTAGGGTAAAGGTTACGGAAGGGACACGTCGAGGGCCGCTAGTAGGTTCTAGAAAGGGGGCGTGGCCGGTGCGGAGCGAGGCCACGCTAACAGGATAAAAGGGGACCCTGAGCGGGAGCTCGGGGCCATCGTTTGGAGTGGGATCCCTGTCGTCGTTCATCTGATATATTACGCTACTCAAAGTAGTTGTCTGTCTTAGTTCAGCGCCGTCAGTGTCAGACGGCTAAGCGTTGTGTGTGTAGGCTAGCAACCAGTGTAGAGTTGCGTTTGAGCGAGAGGACAGAGTGGGTAACAATGTAGGGTATGTATTGTATAAAGTGTACAAAGTGTGCTCGGTGTTAATTAAACAACTGCCTCCACGAGTTATGTCTCCAAGTCAGTCACTACACATGCACCGAATCGTGTGAAGAATCAATGTTTTTGGATGTCTACGGATTGCATGTAATGGCTTTATGTGACCCATGCAGCCACTAGAGGCGCTACCATTCAGTACAATAATAAACAAACAATAGATTCTGAACTGAATTACAACTGGGGGCTGAATCTTTAAACCTTTAATGATGAAAATAGAATTCACATAAAATGCACCGTTATGCTACTGCGTATAGTTCCCTGAAATAAACAAATAAAAACACATATGTACAGCAACAAATCGTTTAGGATCACAGGTCACTTGTTGGGGAAAAGTGTGGGTACTTCCCAAGATGCCTGGGCATTGTGGAGAAGTAGGCCAAATACCTTCTAGAGCAGTTCTCCAGAGCTCTCTCTAGTGGAGTCCCTTCAACCTGCAGTAGAAACTAAACTAGTATTATTTTAGCAGGAAAGGCCCACTGAGCGATATGGCTCTTTTCCAGAAATGACCTGGCCACAAATGATAGCTCCACTAAGTGACTTATGATTGTGTAAATTTATAGCAGCCAAATACTCGAAACGCATGTTTATAAATGTGGAGGGAAAAAAGCGGAGGACCCAGAGAAAAATACATGCGATGACAAGGAGAAAATGCAAACTCCAAATATACATATTAAACCAACAACCTCCTCCTGTATACCAGGTGAGGTAATTAACATCCTACCACCGTGGCACCCAACGGGAGCACGAACTATCAATTGCAGGGCTGCACCTTTACCTTTTCTGGAGTTGGGATAAGCAACATTTAGCGGTGTTGTTTTTGTGCTCGTAGCGTTGGCCATGGTACGGCGAGCTATTTAGTCACACACACACACACAAGCAACTCTTGCCCACATTTACACCTTGAAGATCTCTGGACACTTTCCAGCCAAAACATGTTTTACCTTGGTCCCCGCGGGGGCGTAGTGCCAGTCGCTTCATTTGGTGGTGAGTGTTCCGCGTTGACCGCGAGAGGTTTGGGTGATGGAGTTTGGGATCGTCCGTCGTTGGATGATTTCACGGGGCTGCTCCTACTGCCTGAAGCTCCGGGTGAAAGCTGCACTGCCCCTTCCAGATCCCTGAGTACGTGTCAAATGGCAGAATAAATTTCAGTTGGATTATATATACCAAAAAAAACTTAAAACGTTTCGGGAGGAACAGTCGCCGTTGATTAAATTGGAAGTAGGTACATTCTAAAGTCAAACAGGTATGTTCTCAAGTCAAATTTCAGTGTGATCACTCTGTCATTACAATCAATGCTCACGTGAGATTGTACTCTGAGCCACAACAGCAGTGACGACAAACAACACGAATAAATGTGTTTACAGAATATGTAATAAAATAAAATATATATTTTTTGTGTACAATCACCTTGATTGGACACTTTTCTGTCGACCTGGAGATAACAAGGCTTCTATGTCATCATCATCATCATCGTCGTCGTCGTCAGATTCAGCTTGTGTGCCATCATTCCTCAACAATTTCTCTGCACCTTGATGGATACGTAAAAAAAATACACGTGGATGGCAATCAAAAAAACAACGCTATTCTTAAAAACCATTACACTCTAGCGGAGCACAGTCTTCAAGTTTTGAAACCTTTTGGATAGGCGTTTGACATTTTACAATGTCATGCCATATATATAACAAAAAACAATATGATGACATTTACTCAATTACGGAAAATGTGAATGGCACTTTTTAAAACCCGGAAAAATGTTCGTAGACGTATCATCATTACTGGTGTTTCATTATCGGAACGATTCCATTAAGTGAATGTGCCGACGTTCACGTGCAGAACTGGTACGAGGCAACAGAATGTGGCACCTTCTCACCGCAAACACTTCCCCCGACAGGTGCTGGATATCTCTAGATAGAAACTACTGAACTGGAACACCGAGTATCCACTGTCCATCAATAGCCCTTCATCTTCGTCTCCTATGAACCTTCTGCAAGGCTTTTTTTTCTGTCATCCCGCGATCGAAACAGTGTTATGGGAAGAGGGGGTGAGAAATCAAATAACTGGCTACGTATGTGTAAGCTTTAATCTGACACGGTAGTGACGGGGATTGCAAAGGCTTTCAGCCAGAGACTGAGTAACAGCAATGCAGCTTAACTCGGCAGTGATAAGTTGCAAGAGAAAAAATATCTATTCAGCAGCACTATGTTCCGAACATAGAAGCCGTGACCTCTAGATGTAACAGATTCTAAAGCAACAACCATCACGCTAATGCACTGTTACACTTGGAAGTACTATTGTCGAGCATAAGAAATCAAATAAAAGTACTACACGTCTTGAAATTATTCTCGTCGGTCACATTCAAACGCAAAATAATGCCGATACCATTTTCAAGCATTAACAGGCTTAACAATAACATTAATAAGTACTTGTGTTTCATCAACAACTGACCAGTCTTTCAGTCAAGATAACAATTCTGCTTATTGCACGAGCATCGTGTATTTTTTGGCGGAGCTGGGAAAGGATTGTGAATTGACCACCATGCATACTATGTAGGTAGGTGTGTGTGTATGAATGCATTAATTTATTAACATCCATATAGCCCACTCTCGTGATGCACGTATGACATTCTGCTTGGAAGGGAAGATAATTTTGACTAGGGCAGAGGGGTGGTATTTCCTCGTTATTCGCGAGTGATAGCAATTTGCATGTTATTTGGTAATTTGACTGCGATTTGTGAGTGAGAGCAACACAAATGGAATGGTAATTATAGTGTTCCCTCGTTATTCACGAGGGATACGTTCTGGAGATGCTCATGAACAGCAAATTTCGCGGATAATGATATTGGCCTACCAAAACCTATCTTTGTAATGAATTACCTTCAATAAATACATAAGCTATTAAATACATTAAAATTATCTCATCACTTTCTCGCATCACATTCTCTCTCATCGCTTAATCTCAGCACTTTCTTTTTCTTTCTCTCTCTCTCTCGATGCAGTCGAGTAGAGTTCCAGATGAGATGTATGTTGAACTTCTTTCGCACCATACATAGCCAACCGCAATGCGCGGGTAGCCAAAATCTCGGATATCAAGTGCGTGAATCACCAGGGAATATTTTTCCCCACTATGAATCCAGCGACCTGAGAACGATTCACGGCCACGCAAAGCATCAGTGGCTCCTATCATCTGAATTTCCCCTTCACCAATTTACATTGACCAGCATGGTGAAGTATGGTAAAAAATCACTCATGGCCAACAGTAGATGGGGGAGACCTTCATCCAGCGGAGGCTTGGCAATGGGAAATGTAAAATTATATCACCTTCTCTCGTCTCGACAGTCACCGACTCCAGTATGTAAAGTGTGTGATCAATCTGGACTGTCATTGTGAAGAGCAAAATGCACATCTATGCGAAGATGCAAAAGATAATGCATTTTCAATTAAGAAGTACAAAACATGACCGTAGTCATCTATATGATAGTAGTGGAAAACATCAGCTAATGTTATTTTTTTTCAAACTGTGCCGTGCAGAAAGCATTTTTACGAAGAGTGCTTTATTTTGTTCATAATTACTTGATTCCTTTGGATCCAGTGAAGGGGCATTATCATCAAGGGTATCTTGCTTCAGTATACATTGTCGCATCTGCTGGTATGCTTGTGACTCTGCAATGAGAGAATGCACAATTTGCGTGAAGACTGGAGAGAGACGGACATACACGACTATTTGGTAATTACAAATGCCCTGCACTATGTATACCAAAGGCATATATACCTACAACGGCCGATATTTATTTACGACACAATTTTACTGAATTTTACTCCAATCCTTTTATGAGAAAATGATTTTTCTACATCAAAAAAAACCTCTTTTGAGTCGCAAATTAGCAAGGCGAGTTCCCGCTCGTTCGTCATTTCGTTGCAACTTTTATAATTCTTAACATACCTCCAGAACAGACAAGCTCAAACAACAAACTTCCAAACCAAAAACGGGTGAACGCTACAACAGATTGGCGAATTATTTTTTTCCCCACATCCAAACAGCAAGGAACAGCAATCGCAGAGCCGCAAATCAATCAGCCAATCAGTGAACAAAGTCCTTGTGGCTATTTCAGCGCTGTCAAAGCTCTGCAGCTAGGTAACCTCAAAGTCCTTCACACAAGCACCCGGGCGCAGCCAATAAAAACACCGTTATAATCATCTCTTCAAAATTTCTGTCCCCTAAAAAAAAAAACTTCAACCGAGGAACTCACTTGAACGCTGATGGCTACAAACAATAGCTGTGACAGGATGGTGGAAGCCACTTCAATATGGCCTTCTGAAAATTACAGGACTAGATGGAACGAAATCTCGAAGCTTTCCGTAGGATGCAAAGATAAACGACCCGTATTGATTACTGGCTTCTGCGCTAATAAGAAATTTGAGAAAGGATTTATGTTGTCTAATTGTATTCTACAGATTTTTGTTTTGTTTTGGCCAGTAAAAACCTCGTGCAATGTGAATTTAGCTTATGCCCGAATGTTTTACTCTGTACGATGGTTTTTATTTATTTATGTTTATTTAGTCTCGTTCATTTTGCAATTTCTGAATACCTTGAGAACACTTTGCCGTGTTTTAGTTGTTAGACACATATGTCAAATCATGAAAATGGTGTATAGAATATATTAGAGCCAAGATATCAATTTCAAGAATATCACTCCAAGAATGACTTGAATGATTGAGAAAAGAAAAGCATCGGCAACCGAACGGCTTACGTGATAAATATAAAATAGGTCCAAAGTACAATACTTTTATAAAATGTCACGATCAAATCTTTTTTCCCAGCCTGTGCTCATTCGCAAGTGTCATTTTACAAAACTGTACAGCATTATTCACTAAAATTAAACCCAAGTTGTAATTTTGAAAGTGGAGTGGGTGAATTCGTAAATTAACCTTTGAATTCTACACACGAATTGCTAGACATCTGAATTTCTATGAAGCGTTATAAAATGTGACCACATTGTTAAACAAACAGTAATTACGAACGAGCTAAATCATTGCAAAAACAGTAAAACAATACCGAGGGTTTTAACCAGCTGGGCTTGGCTCAGTCTGTCGCTCTTGGACAGAGATCCCGAGTCATCTGAGGCTGCCTGACTCAAAGACCTGTCAGGTGAAACTGCTTCTTCTCCTTCTAGAAGATTTTTCAGGAGTTCTACTGCCTGTGTGTGTTAGCAAAATGAGAAAAGAAAAAGAAAACCTCTTTCGTGTTAATTAGTAACAGTGTGTGTGTGTGCAACCACATTTGTTAAACTAACACACCCTATTTCACATTCTTCAAATGCCTCAATAATAATAATGCCGATTATTTACAAAACACGCAAAGCCTCACCGAGTCTCAAAAATACATGGCGAGTGAAACGCACAAGGGTGTCGAGTGGAGTATACCTTGGGGAGATGCTCACAAGTTTCAGAGACAAGCAGTGGCCCAAAGAGAGTGGCGATGTCACTGATGGACAGGGCCCCGTGGTGGATGAGATGAAGAGCGTGTTTGTACCAGCGCTCCCACAACAGCCCCGAATCCACTTGCAGGTGGGCTCTACAAAACATGTGTTTACACCATTGATTTTCTCTGCCTGGACAGTCTGTAAACATATCTGTTTAAGCAATGACGAAGCCAATATGCTGAATGCCCTGTTTTTCGTTGACAAAGGCCCTGTATGTTGAACTCCTTTCGCATCGTATGTAGCCAACCGTGCTAATCGGCTATATCAACTGGGAATGTCTGCTCTGCAGTCGGCGAGCATCGTGACTTCTCGACAGTAAAAGTCGAACACGTTTCTGAGTCCCAATACCAACGACAATTTAATGGAATTTAAAACAAATACAAATATATTACTTTGGGGAAAATCATATTTTATTTTAAAAAATGTGAACCTTTTCACAACTTTGGAATGACTCAATATCACCGGTACTGTGCCTACAACAATTGCACAAGCTGATTTAAATCGCTACAACTTGAAGAGCCTCTGTCCCTGAAGATGCTTACAAACGGCCATCATCAACACAAACATACTTTGTCAGAAGCCAATTGTCTGGTGACGCAGTAAGCCTCACCGTAGTGTGTCCGCAGTGACTGGAGTCAGGTCTGCAGTGAGTAGTCCCTCTGGCAGCAGGCAACCATCAGTCGTCTCTTGGGACAACCTCTGCAGCTGCTGCAGAACCACAGCTCCCAGCATGCTCAGCTCTGGCCGCTCTTCTTCCAAAGAGCCACCGCCACTATTGGAAAACCTGGAAAAGGATGACAGCGTCAATTGAGCGGAAATGTTGATGAGTGTAGTTTACATATGCACGGTATTCATAATCACGTCGCTATTCAGTAGCTGAACTTGTCTACTCAAATCATTGCAAGTGTCATCACTCTAAACACTGTACAACATTAATACACAGTAATATATATGGGAGTACCCACACTTTACCCCAAAACACGCGTCGATCGGCCGTTGTGTGCCCTGTTTATACTCCTAGCTGGACAGCAACGAGGGAAATTAAGAATATTCACTCATTTGTTTCAGCTGCCACGCCGCGAGATCAAACCGGTGACTCCTGTATTGAATGTCCAGTATGCTAGCCATTACACCGTGGCGACATAAAGAACTAAATATCACTATTCTTGGTTCTTTCGGTAAAGTCACGTAGAAGGGAAATAATACAATAATAAAAATAAAACATAATAAAATAAATTGTGTCTTATTTTTATTTATTTTATTATTTCCCTTCTACGTGACTTTACCGAAAGAACCAAGAATATTAATCCCTGCAGTCACGAAAGCTTTAAATTTAAATATCACTAATAAAGGAGGTTTTTTGGGTTAGATCGCGTAAACAAAACATACCATTTCGATACTCGTTCAGCACACCAGAATGTTGGAGAGTAAACCCACATTTACTATTAGAGTACGACATTTCGCTGGCGATTACAATCAGCTTCATCAGGCGACAGCCAGAATTGCGGAGAATTCCACCAACGCTGGTGTAGGGTTTAACAACACATTTATATTTACTCTGTGAAAATCTATAAATATGTTGGATGTTGGTCGCGAAAGCAGACTTGTTAAACCAAAAAAAACCATCAAGTTATTTTTCAACGGCAAAACACAGATGCGCACACCTGATAACCTGCGCCATGTCAGCAGGGCGGACCGCGGTTGAGATATACAGCTGAGAGCTGCCTGCTTCCTCACAGTATCCCAGCGTCTGCTCAATGGTTTGCAGGAGGTAGAAAAGCCCCGACACCGTCAACTCTGACCTGCGCACACAGATAGCCAAACACACTCGTGTATTCCATTGCACCATCACGTGCATATGCAACTGGCCGCAGACGCAATACGTAAAAGATACACCCTATAGCTCTACAGAGTCTCAGGGCAATTGGTGTTATCGAGCACCTATTGAGGCCGGCATGAACCACAAGGGAATTGCGTGGCCAGTATCTTACGCGCACACCTTTGTTTCCCCAGTACGGTACTGCTGTTTGCACAACGCAGGAGGTACTCGTTCAAGACTGAGCTGACCTAGAGGAGGTCAAGGACCAGTTAAGATAATCATCGCTGATGTTAGCCGTGCCTGGAAATAGAACGTGTTGCTGAATTCGTGCCGCGCTACCGCACACCAGTGTCATGGTTTGCAGTTCGATGCTATCGATCAGTGCCAGGAATATGTTCATCATCGACATCGGCATCACCATTGCCATTATTGTCAGTGCACAAATATAAAGAACTATATTAATGCTGTAAAGTGCATACTGCACAGACACGCATTCATGTCTTCAAAAGCGTACACGAACTATGCACAGACGCAGCACACACACACAAATGTACATATTGCGCACGTAATGCACTATACAGGGTACTTGTATTGAATAATTTGTAGCTGCCTCAATCAGGGTTTACTATGGATACATTTGCAATATGCACAAAAATCAATAACAACGAAACATATAATTACGTGAATTAAAGCGCACGCACACAACCAATCCATGTGGGTGAAGAATAGTAATGTTTTAGATGTTTCAGGTTGCTGAGGAACACAAATGTACCTTACACATACACTTAAGCTTTCATCTTCTGTTCTGAGTGCAAGGCAGAGGGGCAATTTTTGATTCTCTAGGGTTAAGCATATGATCGAGGTTTCCATCAGAATACACAAACTCACCAGCATTTGTTAAGAGCACTTCCATAAATGCTCGCAAATTACACCAAAAAGATCTGCACACCTAAATTACTGACAATTACTGGAAGTGAACAGCAAAGGCAGCAAACTGCAGGCAGCATCTCCTTTTTTTTTTCCTCTCGAGCTCCAGAGTAATTTGGATGTGAGCACTGAAGCAGTGATCTGCGGCACCGTGAACTCCCGCGGACCCGGGGTTTGATTCCTAACCGCGGCTAACATCGTCGGTGATGAATGCTACCGAAACCGCTCCCGCATCACCAACTCGCCATGGGCCAGCGTGGTGAAACAGAGTTAAACAATTTCGATTTAAAGCTTTCGTGACTGCAGGGATTCATCTTCTTGGTTCTTTCGGTAAAGTCACGTAGAAGGGAAATAATAAAATAATACAAATAAAACATAATCAAATCATTCTCACGACGTTTCTCACGTTTCGGCCACAACGCAAGCAGCCGTCCGGCTGTTTGTGTTGTGGCCGAAACGTCGTGAGAATTATTTTATTATGTTTTATTTTTATTATTTCCCTTCTACGTGACTTTACCGAAAGAACCAAGAAGAAGAGTTAAACAACTTCCGTGATCAACACAAGGTGGGGGAGGGTCGTCATCCAGCAGCACTATTTTTGAAAAGAGTATTTCTTTAAATTGATATACAATTTTTTTTAAATCATATATTACCATATCCAGATGTGGACAAATACAAGATTAACAATTATGTTCACACGGTTAAGTTGCATGTACTTGTGGCAAGATTCACGTTCAAATAATGCAAAACAATGATTTAGTGCACGTTACGTTGTACCCTATAATTTTTGTTCATAGTCAAGCGGGTGATCAATCAGGCGGTGCTCTCTATCTCTTGAAAGCAGCCGATTTCAGTCCCTCTCACAGATAAAAAAAAACATCAGGGTGTTAACACAATCAGGGGGGAATGCAATAAAAGATCCATCATAATCTTCCCTGGTCCCAGGCTTTAATCTCTGCTCGTTGATTCCCTCAAGACGATAGCGGCAAGATAGACCTGTCAATGTTGTCAAAAGGAGGCAGCCGAGATTGCATTTATTGTAAACAATCACGGAATCTATCATGGGGGGACCACTAATGAAAATACGGGTAGGTGGTATGTGGCTGAAGAAATCTGCCACTCTGACCTCAAATCTGCCAACTTCTACACCACAAATCCAGCATCGAGTCAAAAGTGTGGGCCTAAACCCTCAGCAGGGAGCTATTTGTCCACGCAGTTGTACTGCGCTGCAGGAGAGAAAGTGCTGCGGCAGTTCTTCAGTTCAAGTCACAAAATGCAGAGGTCACACGGGGGGAGCCTAAAAATAACCCTCTCGGTGATGGGGAAAAGTGGCAAGTATGTTTTCAATGCCACAACATTTATGTTATTACGTACTTTTCGCTTGCAAACACATTTTCGTCTTGGTCGTTCCTCTCATCAGCGGTCTGTTTGTCTGCTGATAGTGGGTGGTCCGCACTTAGCATTTGAAGCACAGTGAGGACAATAGGCCGGATGTAGAGGTCAGAAAAAAAAGGGGAGGAAAATGAAAGGACGCACCCAGAGATTAATCTCAGCTTTGTAGTAAGTTACATTCAAATGATAACTTCTACTATGGAAGCGATCCTGACATATTAATGTCTATACAGTACTAGAGAATGGCATATGATAATAATCGGTGAATGTAAAGTTAAGTCTATAGACGGAGAAATATAAATACGATTTTTTTTTTGAACATTTACATTTATACATTATACATATACCAAACATTCAATCAACTTTAAACCTTACGAATCAATAAGCCAATATTGTCAAGTGCATATTAAAGTAGTAAACAGCAATTTTATATTATTATCTTGAATCTATGCAGCTAGAATGAATGCCCAATTCGTTTGTAGCTTAAATGCATATTAAAACATATTTAATAAAAGACTTCGGACCAAGAATCGCTTTTTGGCAATACAGTTGGCAGAACCGTGATAGGATGCAGCTGAGAAAGTGCTCTTTGAGTCATGCAGATAAAAAGTAACAGAGGAGCCGTTTCATAAATGTCGTACGTGCTTTGAAAGAGATCAAACTAGATTTCTATAAATCTCTTCACTCTCTATCACATCCAATCCCTCAGGTGCAATTTCACAAATTTTACAGTACTTCCTTATGGATATTGTTTCAGACCACCACACGGGTATATATTGGATTGTTTAGATAATGCCATAACAACGGAACATCTAATATTGTACGGTGGTATTTTCAGCGCACAATATAACAAAAAACCTTCTAGACGTTTTATTAGTATCGACAACGCAAAACCCTTCAGAAAATGTAACGAATTTTAATATTGAAAATAAAGCACTGTATAAAAATCCTACTTCACCCTAAAACATCAACCAAGATCCCCTCCAATCTGCAAAAAGTACGCTTTAAGTAATAACAAAAAAAATCTCCGCATGCATCAGTGACCCCCGTGGCATTGTGGAAGCCTCAATGGGCCTCTGGGCCTCAGCGTATGCTTGCGACATAATTGTTCCGCCATTTTCCAGTAATTTCTAAGCCGAGGTCTCGACCTTCACCCCTTTCAGCACCAGAGTTCTCCACCAGTTGCCCAAGCAACAGAGAGAGAGAGAAAAAAATATATATTTAGACTCTTCCAAGATATTAATTGAGACACAGCATTACTGCAAGGCTATAACCCCTTTCACCGGTAATGTATAGAGCAAGCGTTCATACAACATTGACCATTCCCAACAGATTATGAACACAATATTTTAGGCTATATATTATAAATATAGTTATATAAGGTGTAATGACATGCCCCTCATACATGCCACTGCCCTGGCTGACACATTAAAAGCATATGTATGTGTGTGCTCTACACTGGAAAGGGGTTAGGGGTTAAGGTTAGGGTTAGCAGTTACCCTTAAATGGAATCTTCAACAATACTACACGTGACCTTCCAAACAGCAGCAGCAGCATCCAACCTCTACAAAATTGACACGTTCACCTCAGCCATGCCTCACTCCATGAAACACCTCGGAATGTCAGCTTACCCACCGCACAACGTGTTACGAGGCTGTTCTCAGAAATAGACATGAGATTGAAAGATTTCCCCAAGGGGCGTCCCAGCAAGATGAACTCTGGGTGGTGTGTGCGGAGCGCGCTACAGACCTTATTAACACGGAGTAATAGGTTTCCTGCAACAAAATAACCTGCACGGCCAACTCTATTTTGCTGCCCATGCAACAGTTGCTCAGACTGATAGAAATGAGGGAATATGACTCGAGCGTGGCGGGAACTCTGTATGTACTTGCCGGAAAGTCTCTGCGCAATCTCACACCTGGTTACCTAACACTCAGAACTACACATGCTTTCGCTACTTGCTGTCAAGTCATATGTTGTGAATGTTAATGACGTTGGGAAATGTTTTCAAATGTGTAAAAGTAAACATGCATTTCTCACCAGCTGTTGGAAAGTTTGTTTGTAAAAATATATTCATGCCATTGTTTTAGGGGTTTCATCAAGAGGATCGCACGTGTTCAAATTTGTAACGGTAATTATGTAACTCACATGGTCAACTTCCTGCAAAATTTAGATACAGGGGATACGTCTCCGAGGCGTACCAACTCATTTGAAATACTCCATTGAATAAGTACATGATGATACTCTTTTCACTGTAGCTTAAAATTGTCCTGATTCAATGACAACTTCAAATGAAAACCTTGCGTAAGATTTTTTGTCCTCTTATACAAAATGTTTTGGCTTTTATCATGTTGTTCGTGCAAATTGCATCTCACAATCCTGAGCAACAACAGCCAAACTTGTAAAACTGCAAGGCAGTGAGCCAGCACCAATAAATGATCCAAGCTCTGCAGTCCTCTTACATATTAAGATGTTTTCAGCCAAGTAATTAGTGTTCATCAAAAATGTTTAAAACCACTACACCATAAAATATATCCAGTTTTCTACTTGAAGTGTTACATGGCAATTCTCTTTTTTATTCGTGTAATACTGTGCCCTAAAATGGGGAACGGTAGGGTAGTGGTTAGGATGCTGCGCTACGAACCCAGCGACCCGAGTTCGATACCCGCTCACGGCCAATACCAGTGATGATTATCTAATTCGACTCCGCCTCAAATGAGTACCTGGTGCGGTGTGTAAACATCGCCACTAGTGTGGTGCTGGCCATCCACTCCCTCGTGTGCCGTGACAGCCTTCATAGGTGCTCGCTAGTAGTACTTGCCCCAAAAGTATAAAAAGGCTATAAGGGTGATCTTTGTCTGGTGTCCTAAAGTTACCAGTACTGTGGTTAGGTAACATCCTTAAGAATGCCACAAATAAAAGGTTCGATTTACTTAAAACGTCGTGATAAATAGCCTGAAACTATCCTATGACAAACTGACTGTCAAAAATGTTATCACAATTGTAAAGTGTACCGAGATGAGTGCATATATGCATTATGATAGTCTGAAAATGTATTGATGAAAATGATCCATCATTTGGAAGGAGACCGATCACATTCTTACTTGGACAAAAACATTTCTGGGGAAAGCAAGATGATCTGAAAATAATTTGCGCACAAGTCAACAGTGTCAAAAGTGAAGAGAGCTCAACATAAACGTGGCAAAAAAAAAGGACACATTAGACTTAAATTTTTGCGTGTTTTAGCTTCTCCCTACTCCAGAAAACATTCTCCCCTTAGTGGAAAAATCACTATAATCACCCGAGGCAATAGAAGGGCATCAAATGCATTGATTATATGATATTGCTATGCCTTGCCATTAAATGACTTGACCAAGGCAATGACGATGTGTTACGACAGAAAAAGCACATTCCAAAACACTCCATTAGAATGTTACCCAAGGCTTTTTGGTGCTCTTTTTTGCACGGGTAATTGTGCGTCATTTTTATGGTTTTCCATTGTATAGGGCCAACCAATTATCTTTACGTGCATTTGTCGTTGGTTCAATACAGATTAAAAATGACCATTTAACATTCCGTATCCCGATTTGGAGTGGATGTTGCATTTTTGAAATTATAAAAACAAGTGCTGCGTTACTAAAAGAAATGTGACAAGCAATGCGGTGTATTTAAATTTCATGCGCACGTAAATAATGTATAAACCACCATACGTAAAACAGCAGTCATTCTACTGTATAGCTTTTCACGGTTGTGATGAACTGCACCCCGATACGTTTTTTTGGGTTGCGCATGGCATGTTGTTCATCACCACGTGTGACATTTCAAATCCACTTGCTGGAATATTCTTTAAGAACTAAGTACAGCAGTTCCAGAATAAACTGAAGAGTTCCCAAGGAAGCTCCCGGCATGTGTAACGAAAGGTCAGTCACCGTGCCGAGCGCGTGCCAAGCACGATGGCTCGCCAAGAAACACATCGAAAAATATAGTAATTCAGTATTATCACAGTACTTCATACGGCATCACACCTGGTGATCAGTATATGCAGTACTTTTATAAAAGGAAACGCTAAAACAATCAAAGATGTCATCTACAATTACCAGGATTGTTTTATGCATTGTTATCAATGCATAAACACACCTGTCTGACCTATTTTCTCTCTCTTTGCCTTCAGCACTGCCCTCATGCTCTCTGCAATTTTTGTCCTTTTCAGAATTTCCCTCTTCTTCCCCCTCAACCTTCGTCTCTTGTTTCTCTTCAACAACAACCTCCACGTTTTCATCGCAATTTCCCTCCACCTTTTCAAAGCTCAGTGGTGCATTATCTATTCCAATGTCATCCGTTTTTTGTGCGTTCTCCTCTGTGAGATCGTTTTCAATATCTCCACAGACAAGGGCCGTGTCAACAGTTAGTGGAAAAGCCGCATCTTCAGCTTGGTCGTATGTCCCATTATCAACGTAGCCATCTTCACATTTGCTGACTTTACAAATTGGAATGTTGAGTGGTTTTTTTCTACCTATTTTGTATCCCCTTGTCTGCTTTTTTGAGTTTTCTCGTATGCTTGCTTTTTTCAGTTTCCATTTGTGTCATCTGCTCTTTTGTGTAATTCATGTTGACCAAGACCATGCCTTCTTTGTGTTGCACAGAAAAGCCTTTTGCGTTTGGATTTTTTTTTCTCGAAATTCGAACTCAAGACTTAATCTACTCGAAAAAAAAATCAAGCAAATCAACCACTGCACAATAACAAAAAAAATATTCTCTACAATTTCTAAATGAACAAATTAAACTAAAATATAGAGTGGTCACGTGAACAATTTACGAGAAATAATGTAAATGCTGACGCAATTTACAACACAATAACCTCTATTGTATACGAACATGGAGGACAATAACAGGATAAGGGATGCGATATTCTCATCAGGCAGAACATATATACATGAAAAGACTTTTGGCAGACTTACATGAAATTTTCCACTGGAAACATATCAGAAGAGGAAAGGTCTCTGTGTTGTATTACTACCCCCCCTACTGGGAGCCGCAGAGTGAAAGCTCTTTTGCCAATCGGCGATGAAGCAAAAGGGAAATAAACGTAGCGTTCACCTAAATTTCACTCAGGATAATTTATACCTGTGCAATACACATTTTATCTCAATTGCATCAAATTTTATAACAAAGTTAATGTTAAAGAGCCTGAAAACCAAGGTCATTCTACTATTCCCCATTTCCACATACAACCATCATCCACCCCGTTGCTAAGATTTTATCTTTGCCATCATGATTTCTACTTTGTAATTATATAAGTGTCATACTTTTTTGTTGTATTTATTTTCTTAGAATTTGGCAAAGAAAATTGACATAAAACCATTTAACTTGAGTTAGGAATATTGTTTTTTTGCCGCAACCCACATTTTCCACATTGAATAGTATAATTAACCTTCAAGTCCTAAATTGCTACTAACCTTTAGTGTTTCTAGATTTGAAGCTTTCGTGACTGCAAGGATTCATACTCTTAGTTTTTTCGGTAAAGTCACGTAGGTAGAAAATTGAAATTAATAAAAAAATAAAATAATAAAAATCACGACGTTTCGGAGGCAACACAAGTCTCCGTCATCAGGTGGGACCGTCACAGCCAGAGTTGCTGTATCAAGATACTTTACCGAAAAAAATAAGAGTATGAATCTTTAGTATCCCTGTTCACTTGCCATGACAAAAAAAATCAACGTGCTCATGAAGCCGCACCAAAGCCAAATTACCCCAAGAGAATGAGGAATTTTCTGCTGTAAAATTCAACTTACTGTGCCTCAAAGCTTGTGCTCCTGGCTGCATTTGGAGTTGATGTCTGGTCAGGCCTTGGGTCCAGCTGATAGGTCACGTGCCGCTGTGCCCCAGAGCTACTGCCCATCTCTGAAGGTTGCTTTAAATGTCCCTTTCTCAAAGCACTACTGTCTCTGACAGACGTCAAAAACTCCACCTGGGTAGACGGTTCTTTGCCAAACCGATCTTGTGAACCATTTTCCACTCTGGATGCACCTGTAAAGTTATCATAATGACAGAGCCATAATCTATTAATGCCATATCTAAGTTACTATTCTGCCAAGTTGTAATAAAAATACATTAAGCCTCAACAGAAGTTGTCTCGCGGCTTTCAAACTTGAATACATATACTTTTAAGTTAATATTCACTATTCCAGTTTAACACACAGGCTTTCGAGACCAATATCATCCATAATATAGGTTTTTTGGGTTAGATCGCGTAAATATAAATGTTTCGTTAAACCCGCCACCACCCGACACAGCCAATTAGTAAGGGTTGTCACGTAAACAAAACACATGTCGTGGATTTGCTCTCCAATACACCGGAGTGCTGTACTAGTAACGAATTGGCATGTTCTGTTTATGTAACAAACCTTACCGCCTGTGTCGGGTGGTGGTAGGTTTAACGACACATTGATATTTACACGCTCTAACCCAAAATCTGTATTATGGATTCACTATGCCATACGCAAGAAGGCAACAACTCTTTACCACAACTTACAATTTATATATACATCTAATTATATTTCATTAGTGTTTTTTTTATACAGTAAAATTATCTAACTGCTGCCAAGCAGTGCTATTTACAATAGACTACGGTAAAGTCAATGGCAGCAGTGTTAATAATTTTAAGAATACACGATACATGTGGACAGGTAATGTTTCATACCTTCTTCAGAAGATTCACCGTCTGTCTCCGATGAACGAGAATCCACATTCTCAAGTGCTGGGTCTACAGCTGCCTTTACGTCAGTCTGCATGGCGTGGCCACTATTTCCCTGCGACCTTTCCAAAGATCTACTGCCATTCACATCCGACAGTTGACTCGACGAGCTTTCTTGCGATTCCGGACGCATTGTATACCTCCTTTGGTAGTTTGGGCCAAAACTGGCTTCATCGTGTACAATCCCGCCATCAAGAAAGGGGCCATCATCTTGGAAATGGAGCTGTCCACCAATATTTGGGGTTGAGGCAGCAGCTGGTAAATGATGACCAAGGCCCAGAGACACCCCAGGCAGTGTGTGTCTTTGATATGTGGGCACACCGAGCTCAATAATATCTGCTCTTTTGCCTAATCCATAATGATCCATGAACCCTTCAGCTGGATGGCGCAGTCGTGAAAACGGCGGAGTGGAATCATTGTCATTGTCTTGTTTTGCTCCTGCACACTTCAGAAAAGGTAACAAAATAAGCACGAATTGCCATTAACACCAACCAAAAGACTTGTTATAATTCTGCACGCGAATACCATACTTCAAAAGATTCCTGACAGCACTTTAATTTCAAAGATGCAATGGTGCTAAAGCACATGCTAAGCATTTGCAAGAGAGAGAGAGAGAGAAAAAAAAACAATTGAACAAGGCCTACTCCCTAATCTGTTATAATACGAACATTAAACCCAATTAATGCATAAGTGGGTACTTGCAACTTGTAAAGAACCCCTCACACTGCAACAACACAAATTCTGTACAGCCAGCCCTGCAGTGTCCGCTTCTTGACATATAAAGCTTTAGAGCACTCCTCTATCTGCTGTTGAGAGGCTTCTATTTCTCCAGTTGCTTTAATAATCCATGTTTCACTGTATTCATAATGCAAATGCTTGATTGAATTCAAAAGGCACCCAGTAAGGTGCATATTGGTGTTTAGATGTAGAGCTTAGCAATGGTCAAAATACATTTTAAACGATCTCTTTTGCCTCTCTGTAAAAAAATGAGCGTGCATAGCAAATAACACGAAGGCAATGTTGATTGCATGGAATTTATAGGCGTGCAAAACAATGATATGAAAGATATATACATTTTATATCGACATGTGTTTGGAAACCTCGAGTTAGCTTGAAAAGATCTCGCCAGATCCAACCAAAATTCCAGTTATTCCTAAAACCTATAAACAATCGCCCACCCAATCAGACCATAGTCACGCATGCTAATAGGGCTTCAGCCTTTAAGATAGGCCCCCATCAAGGGGCAGATTTACGAACAAACTACATGATTAAAGCCTACGTGTTATAACCCACACAATGAAAGATCCAAACTGTTACTTTGCTTTTGCAAATGCTTCATACTAATAACAGAACTGTTATTGAGCAAATATTAGCCGTGTATAATCTGGAGTTGCCCACATACCTGGAGGATTTCTTGTTTTTTTTTCCCCAGCTGCTCTTTCCAAGATGGATAGAGCTGCTCGACCTGCTTGTCATACTCCAGCTAAAGTCACATCCATGTCAGTACTGTGTCATTACAAATCTATATAATGTAATACATGTCCCTTATTTTACTAAGAAGATGAGTTGTTTACTATATTTGACAATTTTGTTACGTTTCATTTTATAAAAATGTTAATGATGAAAGCTATTTCAGGAGCTATAGTTAATAGCGTTAATGCCGAATAACCTTTATACACTGGCACATTTCAACCAGGCCAGCACAAGGCCCACAACGATATCGACACTTTACCACTGACTCTTTGACAAGCTGAGCCAAAACCAAACTTTGATCCGGTGACCCCCAACAAGACATCCAATTCTGCATTGAGGCCAATCAGGGCCAGAGACGGGGCTGGTGACGCAACAATTACTGGATACGTCATCATCACGATCCATGGATAAAGTATTTGCAAAAATGTTACTTTTTCTCCCACCTATTACATGTTAAACTTCTTAACATTCACGAGGAAAATAAAAAGATACTCCACTTTTGTTTGACAATGTGTTTTAACCCAGACAATGTGAATGCCGTCACATGTAACACAGCCATATTTGTATGTAAGTATGTTAAACTTCTTTCACACCGTATGTAGCCAACAATGCTAATCGGAGTTACGAGGAAGGACAGCACACGAAACACAAAAAGCAGTTAACTGAACGCGCGGGGTTTTTTGCAGCAATTATCACGGTTCGCAATTGATTTTTAAGTTCGGCCACGTAATCAACTTTTGGGGGCCTTGTCAAAAAAAAACCCTACATGAAGAATCTCAGCCACCTTCATACGGCGTAGAGTGTCCGTGCGGGCTGCGAGCGCGGTCGCGTGTACGTCGATTCGTTCGCAATCCTGCAGCAGCTTCTGGTTGCGATGACGAGCTGTCTGCTCGCGTCCGCACACCTCCCGCAGGTAGTCCTGGAGCTTGGTCACCTTCAGCCTGGAACTGACCAGCGGTTGAGGCCACAAATACACCTCACATTTGCCATAGTCAACGCAGACTTTTTTGTTGTTGGAGTAAAAAATTGTTTTAAAATTCCACTCCTTACAAAGCACTATGGCCCCCATATGTCCATGTTTGCCCACAAGGTACGATGCGAGATAAATAGCCGTTATACATGTTAATTATCACATCTTTACAATTCTGTAAATTTGATGCGTAGTAAATATTAATTAATAACTTACATTCTATGGTCTGATTTGCTGTATGCAAATAATTTTCTTTCCAGCTCCAATCTTTTTTTCTCACTGAAAAAAACACACAAATTCATCCGAAATGTTTACAGCGGTACAAGCACTCTATATAAACTCGAAAAGTGTAATTGCCATGTTATTTAAATAGCACGCTCCTGTGATGTATGTAATGTGTTCAGTTTCAATACACTGTCATGTCCCAAACGCAATTGTTCGGAATTCAAAATCCTTTAACGCAAGAAGATGCATGTGCCAATAAAACAAATACTGCTGTAAAAGTGTCATGTGTCCTGAATCTATAATACATTGTTTGATGCAATGTATTGCTTTATTTACTATTCCGAATAGATAACACATCAGGATGTGTATGCTGTGTGTACCCTATCTGTCCTAGCATCTGACCTTATTCTATCAGCACCATACTATAAGAAATAGGTGTTGTATCTCAATTAGGTAAATGTTTTATTTAAAAAAATATCACATCTTGTTTTGCTTACAGCTGTTTGGCAGGAAGATATCGGCATGAATAGCGTTAGGGTTCCCACACGATGCAGGCCTGCAGCACTGCGTGGTTTACTGCACACGTTACAGCCAATCTACTGCTGGATGAGCACGTGGTTGGTTTTTGACCATACTTCACCACGCTGGTCAGTACTGGTGAGTGACCGTGGGGGGCGGGGATAGGATCACAGTGCAGCGGTGGATTTTGTTCAGCTGCCCCTACGATCCGAGCATTCTTCAGGCACGATACTGCAGATCTTCAGTTTAAAATCAGAATCTTTATTTAGACTGCGTGAGGAATCCGATGAGCTATAAAGCGCTTTTTCACAGATCTAGGGGCGGCTCAGAACGCTACAATACTAAAACACGACAGAAGTGCAACGTATGGGAAATGTAAACAAATTAATTAATATATATATTTATACAATTAAAACTATTTGATCTTACCGAGTAAATCCCACTGAGCTATTCACTTATTTGTGATCAGCGATTTGACCATAGGCACTGTGCAGAATGTTCCAGATGTCTTGCGACCCCCCATTTAATTCTCTAAAACTTAAAAACAATGTTTAAGGTTTCTTGAAAACAGAAATTAATATGTAGAGAGAAGCATTTTTAAGGGTTAATTCATTTGGGGGGGGGCGGTCACAAGACATCTGGGCCACCATGTACAGCACCGTGTGTGGGTATACATGTTGTATATCAGCATGCTTATTCGACAGTAGAGTATTAAGGACGTTATCCCGATCTGTTAGTATAAAATGCATGATAAACAAACGTTACATTGTCATCCTTTGCACTGAGATAGCAGATTTGTGTTTAAGGCCTGTACCTGCTGTGCAGCCTTTGTTGCATCTCCGACACATTCGCATAATACCCAACGGGGTTATACGACATATCTGATAAATAGCGACCAAACCTGCACAAATATCGTCGAATACAACGAAGAATAAATGTCTAATTAAGCAACACAAAGAACAATGATGCGGCCGATGCGACGAACGGCGAAGGGAGGGCGGAACTTTTTTTCCGTACGCAGCGGCGAATTGTTTCCCTCGGTGCGGGGGGGGAAGAAAAAATTAACACTCGCGCGGCTCATTGGCGTGATTCCCTCGCTAAAATGTTTCTCTTAAAGCACAAATCTCGTGCTCGTCGTCATTACACACACGCACAATAGCCGCGTACTAACATCTAATTGGATTTTTTTTTGTTTTCCCAACATGAGTTGTGTGTGTTTGTGTTCAAAGGCTTTTGAAGCGCTGCATGAAATAGTTCCGTTTCGCACGCCGGGCGGGCGTCGTCACGGCAACGCGGCCGTTACTCGGCGTGCTCAATGAGAGAAGAATTAGCAACAACAACAACAGTAATATCAACAACAATAATTATATCAACAACAACAATATCAACAATAATAATATCAACAATATCAACAATAATAATAACAACAATAATATAAACAACAATAACAACAATAATATCAACAACAATATCAACAATAATATCAACAACAATATCAACAATAATAACAACAATAGCAATATCAACAACAATATCAATAATATCAACAAAAATATCAACAACAATATCAACAATAATAATATCAAAAATAACAATAATATCAATAATAATATCAACAATATTATCAACAATATAAACAACAATATCAACAATAATATCAATATAAACGTATCTGTCCTTACACACAACAACAACAAAAGTTTATTTTACGCGGCCCATCAGCCATCACGGACATCAGAGATTGCATCATTTGAGCAGCCGACTTGCGTGCCGTGTCAACCCACGCGCTTTAAACTCCGTATTCTTACTCTTTGGTTCTTTCGGTAAAGTCACGTAGAAATAAAATAAATAAAATAATAGAATACGACGTTTCGATTGCAACACAAGCAGTCGTCATCAGGTAGAACTAAATTTGAGAGAGAGACAAAACACAAACACGGAGACGCACAGACAGATACACAAGCAGAGATGAGACACAACGTATTATGTTAGAGGGCAATTGAGTTTTCAGGTCCATAGGGCGTACATCCGTTTCAATAGGGGCAGCAATTTTTTTTTATAAATGCCTTTGTTTTTCTCCCTTGTGATGGGGCTTTGTAGGGTGAACGTTGAGATTTATAAGGGCACGGGGTGACCAATATGGTCTGAATTGGTCTGTAATGAGGCAGGGGCACTGATAAGGGGTTGACAGGTATGAGACTGCTGTACAATAATCATCATCATCGTCGCGTTCCATGGCCAGATAGTCCAGTGGGTGTCCACTGCACTTTCCAAAATTTGTTTCCACTTTCCTCCTTTTAATGCTCCAGTAGTGCCACATCTTTCTAGCACAAATATCCTCAAGTAGTGCCACATCGATAATTGTTTTTTTACCCTTTTATCTGGCAACAAAACTGACACCTTTTTTTTTACAAGGAGTCATGTTTGCATAGACCACAATACCTGCAGTCATAATGCAAACAAAAAACATAACTCTGATAATGTATGCACTGACCAGATGACGCCTTTTGGCCTTTTGGCGTCATCTGGTCCAACACCATGTGAGACTTGGCTCTAAGGAAAGCTGTCTCGAGTGTGGACCAATCAACTTCAAGGACAGTGCATACATTATCAGAGTTATGTTTTTTGTTTGCATTATGACTGCAGGTATTGTGGTCTATGCAAACATGACTCCTTGTAAAAAAAAAAGGTGTCAGTTTTGTTGCCAGATAAAAGGGTAAAAAAACTATTCAATTTTTTACTGGCAAATGAGGTTCCAATGGTAGTGCCACATCTTTCTGCCACCAATATACTCAAGTTGTTGTCCATCCTACATAGGTGTCCAAATCATCGACACACTGCTCTTTTCATTGCTGTACTCTACCTGGTTCATGACTTAATCCATCGCTTCGCAACCAGTGTGCTGCGGTATTTAAGGAATTTCAGAAAATGACCCCACTGATCGCAAGCTAGGACAATTGCCGCACCGATTAACACACTTGGCTACGTACGGTGGCGAAATAAGGTTCAACATACGTACATACACGAACTTTCCGTGCCGTTCAGTGGATGATCCAGCCAACCACCCCTCTACCTTATGCCCTCTTCTCTCCATGGGTCACAAGATGCAAGGTTGGACCAGTGTTGGCCCAACGTTGATACGACGTTCAATATTTACTGGGTTTATATATGCGTCAATGTTGAGAATGAGGGAGACATGTTAAATAAATGCATGTTTCATCTTCTTGGTTCTTTCAGTAAAGTCACGTAGAAGGGAAGTAATAAAATAATAAAAATAAAACATAATAAAATGAAATAATTCTCGAAATTTAAATGCATGTTTACAAGGACCCACTTTTTCAACTTCAAAACTTAGTTTTACTAAAGCTATTTCTGCCACGAATGCCATCATCCGTCTAAAAGGGGGTCTCATGAACGAATTTGTAAATTGTGCTTTACACGTGTTTTTTTTTCCCACACTGCACTTAGCTGAACCCATTTTGTTATCCACAATATTACAATGCAATTATGTGTTTATACCCACACATTTGCAAAGCCTATTGCATGCCAACAGCTGTTCACCTGATTCGAAACAAAGCTGTCGTCTAAATCAATGTCATGGTCACAAAGCTTCTAAAGAATTATCAGCTGACATGTGGTAAACCCAATTTAATCTAATTAGACGTTAAGGTAGGCTAATTGTAAAATGACCATATTTACATTACAGTACTGTAGTTGCTTTTGCTGATTAGGACAACAAACTGATGTCTGTTTGGTAGGCAATTCCTACCAAAAAAACACCAGTGCGATATGTATACGACACGCTCGTTTCTTGAACACATAATCAGTATTCATAGAAAAGCATCGCCGGTGCGTTGTTGGTTTTATTAATGGTTGATTTACGTTGGACATTTTGAATAAATTTACACTAAAATCCTTCGCCTCAATGAGGCCGTGAAAGACTTTGTGATTTTCTTTGGCTGCCCCTTATAATGCAGTGATTTACATGCAACAATTGAACAATGCCAAATACAATTTGTCAATTTGGAACGTCGTACCCTCGCTAGTGGGGGACCACATACTCTCTTGATGTCCTATACAGGTCCACATTTGTAAGGCATTATTTATAAGTTCAGTATCACTTGACAACTGCAATACATATTGCCACTATTTTTGTTTTTATTTAAAACTTGCTCTACAGGAGAACTCTACAGGAGAAATATGCGGTCATGCGGGGGACCTAATATCACGAATCGTATTATCCATTGTGTCATCTTCGATTTCACATATCATTTGTAAAAAAAAAATATGTATAATCTCAAATGATAAAAAGAATAGGGTGGCCGGGATAATGGAAGTTTTTTCTTCGAACTTTACAGCTGCCGTGGATAACAAGACTCACGGGTAATAGGGTGGCGGATAAAAAGGAGTTCTGTAGTTAAGAATGAGGCAGCAACACGTGACTCCCCTCCATATTGAATTTAGATTTTCGCATCAGTAAAATCCTGTAATCGGTGTTGGGTGACCACATTAGCGTAGGTTTAGTTAGGGCTTAGTTTCCATTAGCTGCACCATGAACCATACAGTTCACGCAGGTACATACACGGAGTCACAGGGAATTCAGTAAAACACAGACCACAAGTTGCACCCGAGTGTTATGTCTTCTAACACATTTCACCATTGTCAAGAAACACTGCACTCACAGTGTTCTTCAGAAGTCCACATGCAATAAAATTAGTGCACCTTTGCACACGCATCCTCGTTTCTGCTTATTGCTTGGAGTTTAGTGTTTCTCAACGGTGTAATATGTGTCTCTGCTGAACGCGCCTGGTGGTGCATGGCTCAATGCGTCTGGTAGCTTTTCCAATTTTAAACAACGCCTTTCTTCTTACATTGTTGGACGAGTGAAGGCGCTTACAGTAGCAAACACACACACACAATAACACGGAGTAAGCTGGTCCATTCCCAGGGAATGTGGCCCGACATTGTGTGTGGTCTCACCACCAAGCTTTTTTCCCAGGGATTAAGCCGTGTAGTGGCTGCTCGCTGCCCTGACAAATGAAGCTGTAAGGGTTGCACGTGCAAGCGGAACAAGCGAGAAGAGCTGCCCCGAAAAGAAGTGGGCGGAAAAGGTTGACAGTGCAAGATAAATTAGCGACAGCCCCATTCATACAACAAGTGCAAGTTTGAATTGTTGGCGCCTTCTTTGCTCGCGTTCATTTCAAACATTGCGCAGGCCTCATGTTTGATTTTGCCCGTGATTATGCCCGTCGTCTGTAATTGTCACAAAATAATAACGTGGGCGATATGGTGTCCGATATTTAGAAATGCAAAGAGTTACAAAGTTGCCCAATAATGGATATTTTTTGTATTTGGTATATACATACAGTAATGTGCTAAATTAATACGTGAAATATGCGTGATTTAGCAGAATATATTGTAATAATGCACGCCTTTGATTAATGTACTTCCACTCTCAGGTGATATTGTATTTTACAAATTCATCTTAATGCTAATTCATTGAATAAACTAATATAAACTATCGCACTGAGCCTCTAAGTTCGTATTCTACAGAGTAATATTGTAATGTATTTGTAGAAAAAGATTACAGATGCATGTGCTTTCATTTATAATGTGTTCATGAGTCATCGATAAAACGGTCCATGGACAACTCTCGTTTCAAGACACGACACGTGTAAAATATAATGGAAACTTAAATGCGCCCAATTCGTCTATAATGGACATAGTATAATTGCGTTTGCGGCGTCACAAATTCACTTTCATTTGTTTTTGCTTTGTGCAGCTCAAAGACCACCTGCCATGCAAAGTTGTTTGCAAATGAGCGAACGGGGAATCCTGGGGCACGCCAGGCATTTTATTTCCAGCTTTTGTTCAAAACGTGGCTGTGATAGCAGAAGAAATATGGTCAGCCATCTAGCCCCGCTTTTTTCCCCCCCCACAACAATGAAATGTCACCCACCGATTGTATGGAGTTAAATCAGCATTATCTGCACATCTCCCCGGCACTGTCACTCAAAGGAAGCCCGGGTAAGCCACACTGTGACACCAGCATCCTGTGTGTTTCATTCGGGCCCATCAGTCCATTTGTTGCTTAAAGCCAAAGGGCATGGATTGAGTGAAAGCGGGTTATAAATTACGTTTTTATTTTAGCCTGACTGTATATTGGTCATTGTGATTCAAAGCTGTATCTGTATATATATTGCTGCGCTAATATGTTTACCGTACACTATAGATTGATTTGTTGACTTGGAAATCTTAATGCATATTTTTCATGCTATTGCACTGATAAAATCCATGCCGCATGGAATACTGATAGCTTTGTATATACAAGGAAAGGTTTCAGATATTCACTAAGACCTGTATTGATTCACAGCTTAGTGTAAACAGCAATAAACAGATGGTGTAGGTAATCCGCTAAGCTTTAAAACAGGCGTTGTTCGATTCTTGCTTAAGGGAAAAAAATAACTCAAAGTCTCTAGAAATAACAATGTGAAGTAGTGGTTGGCTTGTGTGGACATAACGTACTGAACTGTTTATTACATTGTACGTGGTTGCATAATTGTTTTTACAAAATAACAGTACTGTACACAGTACAGACTTGGTGAAAATGATGTGCAGTGTATCGTGCTTAAATGTAGTGTACTGTAGAACTGCATACATAAAATTATCCGTGTTGAAATCGGGGGACCATATCGTGCTTCCTGTAATCCGCATTTCACCGCGGAAGTTAGTTCTGTCATACGCTAACATTTCATAGATTACGGGGGAAACGGGATACATGACTAATAGCGAAATTAATCTGCAATAAGTTCACAGATGATTAATTATTCTAAACCCAAATGGTGCAAATTTGCCGTAAGGGTCTATGTTGAAGAATGTTGAATTATTTTAAACTGGATATCCATGTAAAAAAATGCACCATTATTTTCTACTGAACAATTGTTTGCTGATGCAGGTCCACGTTAGTCCTGCCCACGTTGGGAGTCTGTAGAATCGCGGTGTGCCGCGGATTACGGGAGCAGATGCAAACCCCAAAACAATCCACGAATTAATATCAAGTATTGCGGTTTGTTTGATCGATAATTATTTGATTGCTGTTGTATGGCGACACTCCTCTTATCTTTGGCGGTGTGGCGGCGCTCTGAGCATAAACTAATCGCAGAATTCTGCAGACATGTATTGTCTTGTCTGTGCAGCTACTCACGGCTAAATGTGATTAGGATCAATTTACCACCACTTTTGAGTCACTCCTATCCGCATACATTCATGGATAATAGTCTGAGTTTGGCGGTTTTGCAGGGCCACTTTAAGTGTTGTATAATCCGCAGATAAGCGCAATTGGATGAATTTAGGGCTTGCACGTGACTCATCCGCAGATACCTGCGGACCTTCAGAAGATAGTTCTGATACTCTGGTTACTCTTGCCCACAGATAAACAATGCCAAAAGGAGGATTCGATGCAGATAAATTGGACTTTTGCACTGTTCAATCAGGACAACGGATAATGGCAATTGTGGGTAATAAAATAAGTTTGGTTTACACTTTACAGGATGCTGTGCTCACTCTGAACTCAAACAATCTGGCCATAGGGTTGCCACAATTTTCCACAGAACAAACCCAGACATATTTCTCAATCGGCCTGGGTCTATCAGAACTGTGCAATAAACTGCAATAAAGTTCAACACAATACCGGTACCAGATCTCAGTAGATATCAACCCCTGCCACCCGAGCACAGATGCCACTTTCCAGACAGGTGGCAAACTCGTTATTTTAACGACGACAATGGCCATCACCTGTGAATTGTATGCTTTTATGCCACGATAAATAGCATCTCAAATTACTTTTTATTGGTGAGATTGTTATATTACCTTTTAAAAAATCGACATTGGAAATGGTTTGTGTTGTCATCCCATGACGCATAAAGCAATCCAATATTATGTAGGTCTGCACGCATGAGATCGTGTACTGTACAGTACTGCAGTCGGTCAACAGTAACCCACTCCTCTGAACCCTGACTTTGCAGTTCACATCCAATCACCCACTTGCAGGGCCATGGGTGGAAAAAACCAGATTTTTCCAGCGGCAGGCATCGGGTTTTTCCTTTAATACAATTAAACCCGATTTCGGGGAATTAAAACCTGGTTTAATGAATACGAAACTCTGATCCCAGGCTTAGGCTGCTTCCTCGTCGGTGCTGCTATCGTACTCGGGGGGCCGTCGGGCACGGGGTAGTCGTAGAATGCGGCGGGCAGGTTGGTCTTGATGAACACGAGCTTCTCCTGCACAATCGTGGGCGCCAGTGAGTTCCTTGGCTTGGAATGGATGAAGCCCATCGTTGAGAAGTTGGCGAAGTGCGGTTCTGCAATTAGAACCAATTAAACCGGATTTCTTCCAATCTCAGATGATTGGGTGTAATATAAAAAAGACAATTAAACCCGATTGTAAAAAACCCGACTGTGCCACCCTTGTGCTGGGCCACATCCCTGTCCCCGTGGCTTAAATCAGCGCGTGTGCAGGTGCCAGTTGGATTCTTACATCGGAGGATCGTGAGATATGTATATATGTATGTATGTTGAACGTATTTCGCACCGTACGGAGCCAATCGTGCTCATCGGAGATGGCAACAACTTGCAAAGGACCTTCATCCAGCAGTGGATTGATCACGGCTGCTGATAATGGCAATGCCGATTTCACCATTCACCACTGCTCTACGCCGAACCCCCTGGCTATGGCGTTCACAGCCAGCCATTCATTTTGTGAGAGCGCGGAGTTGGGAAGCGATGAGAGCAAAGATGAGGCCTCCCACTTCCGACCTAATCAATGGGCAGACGACTCACAGAGACGGGGGGGGGGCATCTCCTCTGCAAGAGAAAGGAGGGCCCTCTCCGGGAGAGAATTTTGTATGAAGTGGGTGGGAGAGCATTATCGGGCTTTGAGTCGGGTTGAGGGACAATCTCCAATCACAAATGGGCCACGAATGGCGCTTCAGCTGCGGCACAAGGCGAGCCCTCCGCACGGAGGAAATGGAGGATCGGGCCATGTCGTTGTTGATGGCGAATGCATCGGTTTTGAAGTACTGTAATCAATATGCAATGGAAAAATATGTAAGTGGATAATTGAATTTTTTTCATTAAAGCTAAGATATAAATACAAGTGATTGAAGTCGGATACGATCTGTACGTTTACATTATACGTGCATAAGAATGGAGGATGCTGCTGTGGTTTATTTTAGTAACACATGTCGCCGGTTTTGATCTCCAGACATTTGAAATAATGAGATGATATTCTTGGTTAATTCGGTAAAGTCACGTAGAAGGGAAATAATAAAATAATAAAAATAAAACAATAAAATTCTCACGACGTTTCGATTGCAACACAAGCAATCATCAACAGGTGTCGTGAGAATTTTATTGTTTTATTCTTATTATTTTATTATTTTCCTTCTACGTGACTTTACCGAAAGAACCAAGAATATGAATCCCTGCAGTGACGAAAGCTTTAAATCGAAATATAATTAGATGATTCATAAGAACTCACCCGGCAGTATAAATGGGACGACTGGCCGATCTTGAGGTCTTGGCTTTCAAGTTTATTTTGTTTTTAACCAGGTGAGAACTCAGGAGACCAGGATAGTATCGTTTGCGAGAGTGGCCTGATGAAGTATTCTGCCAGTAGGGCACTCGATATAGAATCCCAATTGAGCATTTTTTATAAGAATTTGACGCATTTGCACCCTGACGCCAGCACACAAAAGGCCATCTCCTGCGAATGACGTCAGGGAATCTTCAACACGACAATGTGAAGCAGACAGTGCGCAGTATCAGTTGTGGTAAAATTATTACGGTGGTAGGATGCCACGGTGGCGAAGTGTTAACTATCTCGCCCTGGTATACAGGAAATCGTGGGGTCTTATCCTGACCCTGTCGCCTGTATATTTGCAGTTTGCGTTTAGAGTATTTGGCCACGAGAAATGTCCACGTGATAAGCCATTAAGTTGAGCTATCATTTGATGGCCAGGTCGCTTCTGGAAAAAAAATAGATACATACAATAGCTCAGTGGGCCTTACCTGGTTCAAAAAAAATGTTTTGGTTTAATTGCAATCAGAGCGGCCTCCGGATTCGAACCGTGAAGCTGATTGCGATCAGCTGGAACGAACACGCTGCCCCACCGCTGGGACCACATCATCGCCACCCGGGTGACGTGGGACGAGCGGTGGAGGGCGGGCAGCAGTGGCGCTAAGCGAGGCACGTTTCGAGGGCTGCGCCTTCATCGCCCTTTCCCCGCTTTGTGCTGCATTAGCTTTTGTTGCAACTGAACAGGTGACGGCAATGAACTCAGTTGTGGTGAAAATGTAACTCCAGCGCAGGACAACAACGGTGACCTTAACTGTGGATGTTTCCAACAATCATTGCGCACATTTTATTGCGTCAAATAAAATGCTCGCGGAATGTAGACTCATTTTAAAGCATCCCATCGCCTTAATGCACTCCGGCAATTATATAATCGTGTAATATAACATTTATGTTGAAACCAGGAATATAATGCGTCGCATTCTTAACGTGGTTTACGTGCCCTTGTGGAGTGTATATTTTAAGCTGTCGTTGAAAAAGTAACATTTTTTACGGTTTATTAACCTCACATATTTAGTCATTAATACAGTACACATGATTTACGTTTCCCCCGTTTAAGTCGTTTTGCAAATACGTCGTCACTTTACTTGACACCGCCACCTGATTTGCGTCGCCTCCACCACCAAACCCTTCGATTTTCGTCGTCGCACATGTCAGGAACACATCTCCGACGTAAACCGGGGTATTGCGGTATTAAGCAATGGACACGATTACATCCCCCACCACCAGATTTGAAGCTTTCGTGACTGCAAGGATTCATATTCTTAGGTTTTGTCGGTAAAGTCACGTAGCTATCGTGCTGTGACTGTTCCACCTGAAGACGGAAGCTTGTGTTGCTTCCGAAACGTCGTGATTTTTATTTCTTTTTTATTTTACTTTTATGAATTTTTATTTTTTACCTCCGTGACTTTACCAAAAAAACCTAAAAATATCCCCCACCACCCCCATCCATCCCTTCCTCTGCCCACCACGCACTTGAAATGGGTGCTTACACGGTGCGTGTGGGTCCTCCCACCTCTTCAAAGACGTCTGGCCATCACGAGTAAGACAAATACCCGCTAAGGGGCCCCTCTAGAGCTCCGTCAAGTAGAGGTCCTTTCCATCAGCATTGACGCGAGCACGCAGATTGCAGGGCTGCGCGCCTGTACCATTCCCACTACCGTATTCATTGAAAAATATGACTTTGGTAGAGGTACGTGCGTGTCTTGGAACGGGACACAGATTCTGCACGTGCTCTGTTTTATTTTCCAGGCTAAAGCACGTGGCATTTGAAGCAGAGTCGTGCGCTCCATTGTAAAATCGTTAATGGGAATGCGAAGACGTTTTTTTTTTCAAATCTGGTGCCAAAAGCCCCTCGACCACAATCCACAATGCAATAGCCCCATCTAATGGCTCTCGCTCTTAATGCACCGAGTACGGTCTTAATCTGGGCCCTCTGCCTGCAGCCGATGCCCTATCGCTGTCAAACCTCGTAGCCGTCATCACTCTCTGTCACAGCCTTCTTCATCGCAAGGGGTCACTTGGCGGCACCTGGTGGCCTTAATGCACCCCCCCCCCTCCTCGCCCGCACCCCCGAACAATACACAAAATGTGAATACACCCTCCCATCATCATCATCGTCGTGCCGCTGCTGCTGTCAAAACCCCAGTGGTTTCACACCGATACTGTGTTATGGTCGAAAGTGCCACCCTCCGCCGGCCCTCTCCTCTGCAAATGAGTGAAGAGCACTGCGAGATCGCGCTCCACGCCGTTACCAGAGCGCGCACACGACCATCGCTCGCCGCGGTTGGCTACGTACGGCGCGAAAGAAGTTCAGCGTCGCTGCTGTGTGCGCCTTTACGACTCGGGGGGGGGGGTGGGTGGGTTGGTGGTGGTGGAGCCTTGAACCTCGCTGGCAGTCAACGACTGTCGTAACAGGCGCGATAATGTCAATCGGCAGAGCAAACATTTACATTTTGCTTTTAAGCATGCGGGCAATAACGGTGTCTCTTATCTAAACACATAACCCGAGCGATGTGCAAAGATGACTCTTGCAGTAAACTCGCCTCCTTTACGGGCTAAGTTATTGTGCGGTGCACTTTTAAAGGCTGAGGCTGCGCCCACCCTTCCTCCACGTGTCACCAGGTGGAGAGATTCTACGGCTGAAACCGCGTCGGTCTGACTTCAGACACAATGATTTGGTGACGCTGCGTTGGCAGTGCTGCACAAACAACAACAACAACAACATCTCAACACATCCGTCAATAGCACTGTGGTCTTTAAAGAGAACGTAAGTATATCATGGGCGACGTTTCGGGCAGTGACCCTTCTTCAGAGCAAATAAAGCGGCCGGAGAGATGAAGCCAAATGTCTCCTGTAGGGGCTAAAATCGTTTTTTGTTGCTCCAATACCGGTAACCGAGTGAAAAAAAGACGGTAAGATAGCGGTTACCGGTTTGCAGCACGCGCGCCTAAAGCAACGCGCTTAACGTGCTTTTTGCCGCGTTCACCGAGAAACGGAGGGAGTTGAGCGCAGTGCCACGCATGGCTCGAACACTGGACTCGCAGCCCACACGGGTCGCCGGCTTGATCTCTACCTCCCGGCGCGGCAGTCGGAACAATGGGGCACTTTGTTTTAAATCCCTTCCACCCCTCGCGCCCCCCCCCCTCCGCCTCCCCCTCCCACCGTCTACCCAGCAGTGCCACTTGGTAACTCCACAGTCCGTGCGTGGTGGGCCAAATCGTGGGTACCCTCCCCCCTCCACCACCTCCTCTCTTCCAAGACGTCTGGGCCAGCGTGTAAAAGTAGGCCAAATGTCCTCTATTGCGGTAATCTCGAGCTCCCTTGAGACGGTGGCCCTTCTGGCAGCAGTGGCGTCAGCGATTGGTTGCAGGGCTGCGCCTGTATCTCCACGGACGTATGCGGCATTGTGCCGTGCTGATCACGGTCATCCCCCGGATCATGGAGATCATTCGGTACGGAACTTCCCCCAGCCAGGATGGCCATAGAATTTTGATGCGACTTGAATCTTGTCTTGTAATAGCTTTGCCGCACTCAGCTTTTAAGTCTCATTGTTGAGGCTCATCTATTACAGGGAATGAAAAATGATTTTCTCCATGGCTCTGTCACCGCGAATCAATGAAAGATAAAATTGCCTTTTATCAGCAGCTGCTTTAGATTATGCATCTTCTGATGGGCAAAGCCACGGAAATTGAGCTGAATTACTTTTTATCAAAATGTCCAACGAGTTGGAAGAGCGTATTAATTTACATCACACCTTTCATGCACTCATATACCAACAACCACCTATGTCCGTGAGACTCGTATTGTGCTACATTTGAACGTCTCAAACCAATGTGATAAATTAATTATGGCTATACGACGAAAAAAAATGCGTGGAGCGGAGGCAGCGCAGTTGTTAGTGCACCGCACTATGAACCCGGCGACCCGAGTTCCATTCCCAGCCGCGGCTAACATCGGGTGTCGATTGAAATCTGAACCGACGCTGGCAGATCTTGCCCTCACCCACCCACACTGCCCTGCATGGTTAAAGGACTGTTGAGCAGCCTCCACGAACGATACGACGGCGGTGTCGGGAGACCACTATCCAGCAGTGGATTGTCAAAGCGGCTATGAATCGTTTTAATTACGGGAAAGATATACGTTAGTCTTTGAATAATGGATAGGACGTGGATCAATACAGTGACACCAACCATTTGTCCACGTTGATGTGGGAGGCGTCTTCTAGCTGATCCGAATATCTGCGCCAGCCTGTGAATGGAACTCCAGATACCTGTTGTGGTTACAACTAAAGACAGAGGTGTGGGGGCAAGGAGGGTGTGTGTGTGTGGCGCTGCTGGGCCAGAGTCGTGGACAATTAAAATAAAATATAACTGACCCCCCCACAATGACAAAACATCCCAATTGTCTCTTAGGACAATTTGGACTAATACTTGTTTGCGCCGCATAATGATACTGGGAATGCACATGTTTATATCGCATACACTACGATTAAAGTAATAATATATCTTTTTTATAACGTCATTCATTCGAATTGCATCTCAAAACGCTGAAGAATGTGTAACACACGCACACACTTTTAGCAGCACAGATGTGTATGAAACCATACACAGACCAGGCGTCCACAATTTCCCAAGCTCAGTGTTCCGATATTTGGATGTTTGTCCAACTCCACGAAAGATTATACAGGATAATATCCAGCTGTGATCATAGCCAATCACATGGTGTCAATGAGCGTATAAATGTGTCCGCTAGTGTGTTCCAACAGACGGTGAAGCTTGAGTGGCCTTCGACTATCACAGCCGAGATGGTGGCGAAAACCTCGGACTCTTAGACACCGATGTGATGTGGTTCACCAACGGCAAGAGTGGACACGTGGAGGCTTAGAGGGATGAGGCTCACATTAATATGATCCTCACATTACCCAAGTGCCCGTGTAGAATTTCATTGGCATAGCTCACACCGGCGCCTCATTACAGTTATTTAACAATGTCTATAATGCGGCACCTGCATGGAGGGATGCTGTCGTGGTGTCGTGGTTAGGACACCGGACTTTGAATACAGAAGTTGCCAGGTTGATTCGATCTCCCGGTGTGGCAGTTGAGACAATGGGCACGTTTATACCCCCCCCCCCCCCAGCCTCTATCCACCCAGTTCGCCGATTGGTTGGTGGCGTGTGGTGTGGTAAAGTGTGGGTACTCTGACCTTCTCTAACATATCTGGCTAGCGTGGAATAGAAAAGGCCAAATGCCTTCAAACGGGGCTGCCAGGAACTCCATCGAGTGAAGGCCCTTCCACCCAGCAGTGACGTCAGCAGGTAATTGCAGGGACCGCACCTTTACCTTTACACATTGACAGACTCTCTGTGCGTGCTGTAGGACGCGAGCGATGTTCAAAGTTAATTTATAAACGCACCGTGGAGCCTTGCGCAGGCAACGTTGTGATTCATAATAGAAATGTGGGTCAGATCACGTCAGAAAAATGCCAATGTGTCGTATACCCAATTCCCGCACCTCCGATTAGCACGGTTGGCTACGCTACGCGAACGAAGTTCAACATACACACATACCCTCCTTTGCCCAACCCAGACAAATAAATAAAATTGTCACGTGAACAAATGGGCCCATTTATATTGCTGGAGTGCACCGGTGTGTGTGTGTGTGTGCGTTGAAGAGTGATCCACAAATTTAACAATTCGGTACGACGTTTCGCTGCATCAGACGATTGCCAGAATTGAAGTTCTCCAGTCTAAAACCGCTGGTCTGCCGTTAGCAAGCACAGATGACCCAATGGCCCTGCAACGACAATGCTCAATTTGAGTTGAGACAACAGGTTGGGCGCTTTATGTATTCAGGCAGCTTCCAACCAACGATCCCTACAAGCCATGGACAAAACCGGCCCCTCTACTTGTAAACACCGCAGCAGGGATGCAAGCTTAATTGCCAACAATCCTGGTTAAGATGCGTTCCTCGTTTCACTGCCGTTGCCCAACGATGCACAACAATATTATATCCTCTAACCCAGCGGTCCCCAACCTTTTTGGCACCAGGGACCGGTTTCGTGGAAGACAATTTTTTCACGGACCAGGGGGGGGGGGTTCATCATTGGGTCGTTCCCCCTTTTCAAAGAAGCTCTCCAGCGACGTTTGTTTTTGACTCATGTTGGCTACTAGGGGTTAGCAGCTTGTGGTCTTACCAAAACTGTGACTGAGACAAGTGCGCAGTGCGGGAAAAAGGCGCGGACGGAAGTGGTCAATAAAATAATGGGCGGGCCACACGCGGACTCACCGCTCTCACCTCCTGCTGCTGTGCGGCCCGGTTCCTAACAGGCCACGCGGACCGATACCGGTCGGCGGCCCGGGGGTTGGGGACCCCTGCTCTAATCGGCCGAGTGGCTCAACAGTTGAGCGAGATGGCTGCCACTTGGGAGGCTACGAAGTTTAAATCTCGGGCTGGGTTTTGACTCAGCCCATCGTTCCCCTCCGGAGTCGGTAAAATAACGACCATTTTTGTTGGGGGACATCAACAGTGATTGCCCTGGAGAATAAACTCGTCGCCGGCATAGCAATGTGGAATTTCCACCATTGACTCAGTGCTGTAAACGGGAGATAAACACTGCCTCAATGCTCATTTGAGCAGGGAATCACTTCGAATCTTTGTTTTGTATGTTTATTTTCTCAATGGTAATGTTTATTTATTTTTTACTTAGTTTTTTTTTATCTAACTTAATTTTTTGTATCTACTTATAGTTTAAAAAAATAACACTTGACAAAAAATTTGGAATTGAACGCATCCGAGAGTGCGCCTGCCGGGGAGATGGAGCGATGAAATCTAGCTGATTGTACGGATGCTGGGTAGATTATGACATTCACTGCGGGATCGTGAACAGGTGGCGGCAGATGGGGGGAGGTATTCATCCAGCAGTGGATTGACCAGGGTTGATGATGACGGTGGTGGTGATGATGATGTTGATCAGCAATAATCATCGATCAGTGCAAATAGCCACAAACATAAACTGGGTCACAAAAATTGCAAAACACAATTGCATTGACCTAAAGCTGCACTTTATTTTAAGCATCTGCTGAAATACAAGTCCAGTACAGCGGACGCGCACATTTGAAGCAACATTTTTAAAAGGATGGGGCCCGGTTGAATTTACCAAACGAGGCATTTCTCGCCAAATGCATTATTTTTTTTTTATCACAATCCGGCCATGCGCGCTCCTCCACTGAACCTATTTTGCTTACAAAGTCACAATTCAAATGGCGCATGCTGGCACTCGGAGTGAGCATGCCTTTCTGGCATCCAGCAGAGCCCAATGAAGCGCTTCGTGCTCGTCGCTTTGGAGATTTTGCTTTATCCATACTTTGACGTTGCGGAGATTTGCAAAAAAAAAAATTATGATGTATCAGCCGGAATAAAAAATAATCTTCCGATTCCTTACTCTCTAGCTCCCTCTGATTCTCTTTCTCCCCTCGATGCCCAGAATATCCCCCAGCCGTGCCGCTTGCGTGGCTGTAAATGAGCCAATCTGGGTAATGTGGCAGATATCTGCAGAATGCCATGAATCCGCCCGGGGAAAGGGTAGTTTATCAACCCCGCGTGTATCCTCCACTGTCTGCTGCTGTTTAATCACGAGTCCCCGAGGCCCCAATCACGCAGCAGAGATGAGCAGAGACTAATTTAACTTGGCAAAGCCAAATCCCTTCCTGCCAACCTTGCAGCCGGATTTGTTAATGACAATGACGCTTTGTTAGCTTTGTTAATTAAGCTGTTAAAACATGTGAGGAACAGCATTGAGGGAGGGTAAGGTTTTTTTCCTTCCTTGATTCATACGATTTTTTTTGCTGGAGCAATTTCAAGGCTGATTTTTTTTTTTTACGAGTGAGGCTGTTTTGCATAATAACTCTGATCAGCAAATATTAGGCAAAATGTTAATTGCTTGCTGATGAAGGCATCGTAATTAACCAAGGTTGAGTAATTAACCAGCCTCGCTAATTAGTGTTCCTTCTTTTAGAATGACTTCTGACATGTTTGGTTTTTCCACTTCGAGCCTTGGCCATCTGTCTCTTTAAGACTTTAACACAACCGCGCGAATATATTTTCTTTGGCGTGCATTTTTTCGTTTTCTCCTTTTAAACCGGCACTGATGCCAACTTTTGCTCATCTGCATTTCAAAAGAAAAAGTTCCTTCGTGGGTCTTTAGAAGCAATAAGAAAAGTTAAACACGTAAAACGTAAATAAATAAATAAACACATTTCAATAAGTGTTCTTCCAAAAGTGCATTACAACGATGTTACATTGCCACACGTGGACGACTTAAAGGACGTTATGACTGACCTTTAACCTTCTCTTTAAATATATGAAGTTGCTACTACGACGACTACCACTGCTATGTGACGCACAGCAGTGAAATAATTTACACGCAGATATACACCCGTGTTGATAATGAGCATCGCAGCATCTCTCTGCTATGTATGCCACTTATCATCAGATGCGCTTCTGCGGCCATCTGAAACGCCCTTCGTTCCCATATTGGGAAGCCACTGGAGCTATGCACTTTTAAATCTAGGCTCAAATCCCATTTCGTTTCAACTGCTTTTTGTGTTTAGTTTGTTGTCCTTCCCCCCACACTTCTGATTATCACGGATTGGCTACGTTGGGGGCGAAAGCAGTTCAACATTTATACATTCTACCTTACGGGTGGATGTATTGGAATGGGTTTCATCGATGTATGACACGTCGTCTTTCGCGACTAATGCAATCGATAATAAAGGTTTTTTGGGGTTAAATCGCAAAAATGTAAAAGTGTCGTTAACCCCACCACCACCCAACGCGGCCAATTAGTAAGGTTTGTCACGTGAACAAATCGTGCCAATTAGATACGACTTCGCTGGCTGTAATCACCAGTGGAACGTCGTTGTAAATGCTGTGGGTTTACTCTCCAACACACCGGTGGTGCTGAAGTTGTAAACCATTGGCACGTTTGGCTTCGGTGACAACCCTTACTAACTGACTGTGTCGGATGCTGTTGGCTTGTTAACGACACATTCACATTTACGAGATCCCCCCCCCCCCACCCCCTTTATTATGCATCATCGATGCATGGTGGCAATGGCGAAGAAGGAATCCGTCGCACAAAGCCGGACAACCCCCCCGCCCCCCCCCCCGGGGTGGGTTCGTGCCACGGCCGCCGTGCGCCGCTGCGTGACGCAAAGGCTCCGCTTGACAAATCTCAGCCTGTCCGAGGCTGAGAATAAAATTTTTTGTGTGTGTGCTCGAGTGACATCCCGCCTCTGTCCCCGTTGCGGACACGGTCACTCTTCCCCTTTTGTGTCGGCTCGCACCGCGGTTCGCTTCTGTCGGCGGGGAGGGAGAGGGCGGACACCCCGACAACGCGCGTTTCATTTCCATTGACTGCCCTGCCCGTACTCTCTGCCTTTCGTGCGCATCATACGAGGGCTGTCCATGAGGGTGCAATGTCCGTGAATGTACAATTTATGCATTAAGTAGTTATATAACCGGAGAGCGGTTGGAGCGATGTCGATAAGACTTTGCAAAGACAACGATTCCCCGTTTTGCCTTAACAGACTGTTTGGGGGCAAGGACTGTGAGCGACCACCTATGAAGGTGGGCGGAGCACACGAGGTGGTGGGGTGGTCAGCACCACGCCCGGCTGCCTTTGTCTCCCTAGTGCTGGTGCGTTTAATACACTTGTGCACTCACTTAAGGCTGAGTTTGACCTTTCGTGAGGCCCAGGACCGGTGGAAATATTCGCCGCTGATATCGCTGGTTACCGGGGAATCGAACTGGGGTCGCCGGGTTCGTAGCCTGATGCGTTTACCGCTACACTACCGCTCCCCACAGTCGCCGCACCGCCCCCCCCCCACACACACACACAGATTATGTGAGGACCCCCACGTGTTCTCCGTGGCGTTGGTGACACGCGTCGTGGGGAGAGTTTGGGGGGAGTGTACGGAATGTTGACCGTGCCGAATGCTTCTGCGAGATCCACTCATAAACGCATCGTTATTATTTGAACACGGAGGCTTTCGCGACCGATATTATCCACAATAGAGTGTTTTTTGGGTTAAGTCGCGTACATATAAAGTGTGTCATTAAGCCCGCCACCACCTGTCGCAGCCAATTAGCAAGGGTTGTCACGTAAAGAAGACATGCCAATTTACGACGGAAACAGGAGAAGGATTTCTCCACAACTCTGGCTGTCGCCTGATGAGGCTGGTTGTAATGACCGGCGAAACGTTACGGTTTTCGAATGGTAAACACTGTGGGTTTTACTCTCCAACATACAACCCGGTGGTGCTGAACTAGTAATGAATCGGCACGTTTTAGTTTACGTGACAAACCTTCCTAATTGGCCGTGTCGGGTGGTGGCGGGTTTAACGACACACTTATTTTTACGCGATCTAACCCCCAAAAACCCTCCTTTGTGCATTGTTATTAGTTGGCGACGCCACTCCGTTAGCGGTGGTGCACAAAAATAACGAAGAAAATAAAACCAAAAGTAATGAAAAAAAATTCTTCACGCACGTTAATTATATGTGAGGCTGTGGTACTTTAAAATGAAACAGTTTGTAATAGGCGACTTTCCGGGCAAAGGCCCCATCTTGGACATTTCAGAATGCGTAATGAATCACGGCCGTTGCCTCAAACGTCGACTATGACGTGCTTTTCTTTTTAATGCAAAGTTATTGACGAATGTGTTTACGATTTTTTTTTTTTTAAGCCCACTTCAATTTTTTGTTCATACAAACAAAGATAAACTTGATATCGTGAGTCATATTTTCCCAAAATTTCCACTCCGCGGCTCAAACCTCGAATTATAATTCTTTAAATTTCTCGACGATAACTTTTAGGAGCTGCCCGTAACATGTGTTCCAAGCAGTTGCTTCACCCAAACGAAAAACATTCAATAAAGTGCACACGCGTATATATTGTACACAAATGTGTTATTTTCTAGATGAGTTTATACGAATAGTGACTTGCTGTCTGCCGTGTGATTTTCGCGACATCGTCCTCGCAGCCACACGGACTACATCTTACACCGTGACCATTATAAAGCTTCTCAGGCTGTGCTAATGAGCCTCTAATTAGTTACATGGCAATAGCCATCAGCTGCATCGTGCCCGTGGCACAGAGTCCCCTAATCCCCTGCGCTTAGATCCAGACAGTGACGAATACAAATTGGCAAGTGGTCCGCGCAGCCATGTGACGACAGGGTCTCATGCAGCCGTTTTTTGCAGATAAACACGTTTGGCTGTATTCGACCTCAATCCTTTATAATGATAAATGACTTGCTCTGATAATGACCTAAAGGACTCACACTGCACCGTGTATGTTATCAAAGAAAGATGCGGGGTAATTGTGTTCTGTGGCAATAACGCGCACCCACTGCATTACTCGGGCTATTTTGTACTTTTTCATGCATTCATGTCAGGTTGTGTATGTCGTTTTAATGACTCTAATGAGCGTAATTACTTGTTTTGTTTGCAGGGAGGAGGTTTGCTGCCAACTCTAAATTACGTTATGCCTCTTGTAACCACAACAACTGGCAAAATGTCGGTTCAAAGAGCCACTCTTACAGATGCTCAACCACGCACAGTTTGGACTATATCAGATCATCGTTATGATGATGGTGATCATCATCATAAGCCATGACCATTCCACTGCTGGATAAAAGCGTGCCCAAAGCCGTCGCCATCTCTCACGACGCTGCGACGTAATACTCCACTTCGCTCCTGCACACACGAGGTGGTATCCACGCTCATGATACTTTTAATACAGATCGTGAGGTTTTTTTTTTCTCTTGCCAATTGTTAACCTTTAATTTAAGGACAGGGGCCGTTGAAATAAACGTTACTGTCGACCAAAAAAATAAAGAGAGAGGTCGGTTGAGGATGGAAACAGAGGTCTCTAATTGTGCAAAAAAAAATATAAAAGACTCTGTCACATGACCCATCTGACCCAGAGGTCAAAACCTTTCCCATGGTTTACAGCGCAAAGCCTGCCCACGGGACAAAGGCATCATTGTGGCACGTCTGCCATCTGTCCACAGTCGCAGCTCGCTCCAACGCGGGTTCCTGGACCTCGCCACACCTGCAGACACCCACTGATTTGCGAGGCTCCTTCTGTTTAACAGGAATGGACTTTAAATAACAACGTGTCTGTTGGCCTGGCGAGAATGTCTCACTGTCGTTAATAAATCCCCCCCAGCCCCCGAATGTGGTGCACGTGGAGGCAGAAAGACACGAGAGGGCCTTTTGTGAGCACGTGGAAAATAATGCATTCTGTGTTTACCAAAAAACATTTCTTGAATTTTTTCGTTTTTTGTTATTTCTCTGAAATACAGCAGATGTGTTTTGGACCCTGTGCGAATGAAGTTATTCCCGTTTGCTGCTGGACTGCACGCAAGTTTCATGCAGGTGTGGCGAAGAGTATGAGTAATGGCCAAGCCAAATGTAATAATAGTGGCTTCACTACCCTTCTTCCTCACTCACTCACACTCTCCCTTCCGAGTGAAAAAAACCTACAATAAAAATTGTGATGTTCTCTCTCCCTCTCTCTGTTGAAAATGTTTTTTTTTTTAAATGGCTGTAAAGGGAATTAAACCTACATAGTCTGCCGCAAAATAAATGGAAAAGTATCAGTGCATGCAGGCCACCCGTCCGGGATGGTAATCTGGCGAGCGCAGAAGGCAGAGCGTGAGCGGATTATTCCTTCGCAGAGTCCCTCGATTGATTTGGCACAAAGACGGGGGGAGGGCGGTCTGTGGGAGGTGTGTGACAAGTTGGAGGTTGGTTGGAAGGCTGGGCCCGGGGGTGGCGGTGGCGGTGGTGGTGGTGGTTACGGTGGCTGGGCCGGCATGACTGGCAGCTGGCCCCCAGAGACACGCTGTACCCTAATGCGTGTAATCGGGGACAAACACAGCAATTAATTTGCGCGCTGGCTGTGCGAGCGACTTCTCCCAGTGGAATGGGCGGCCAGGCAGATGGCACCGGGCACCATAAACGCCTCCACCGCCACTAAACTGCTCTTTTTGGGGGGGGGGGGTGGGGGTAGGGATGATTTCTATTTTCCGGGGTCTTTTATTTGACATTGTTGGCGATATAAATATATTTACTTTGAATAGCATTTATATGGAATAAAACATATATGATGGCGACGACGACGACGATGATTATGTGATGATATGATAATTATTTGTTATTATTTTCATCGTGGGGGGACACGGATGCAGGATTGACCCGAGCCCCATTTCACTCGAAATGATCATTCCGAAATATGCAGTCCAAAAAAAATTCGCACGCCAAAACTTTTGCACAGTCACGAAGGCATTGCTGCGCTGCCAAGGGCTACTGAAGAGACGAGCCTTTGAGACTCGCGCAGTTTTTTGGGGGCTTTGTTAAACTAGACATTACGTTATTCACATATTGTTTGTTTATACCTTACTCCATGCAGGATTAAAAAAATAATCCTAAATGCATCCCTCGCCACCTGTCTCAATTCTTGACTTCACCGCCCTTATCTGTATTTGTCAGGCCTTTGTTAATCCACTGCTGGATGAGGGGGGCTTCCCATACCATGTCGGCCATCGTGGGGATTGCCTGGCCATACTTCACCGCACTGGTTAGTGAGGGTTTGTGAAAGGGGGGAGGGTGGGGGGTGCAGGAGGAATGGTTCAGCGATCACTCGCCACTGACGTTAACCGTGGATGGGAATCAAACTGAGAATCGGTCCAGATATCATCATGGTGTGCACACACACAAACATGTACAGGGTTCCCTCGCTTTATGCGGTATGTATGTATGCGTTTTGAGCTTCATTCGCATCGTACGTAGTAGTAGATGTGTTACAAAACAAGCCAAGTAGCGCGCACAATACACGGATTACACACACAGTACACAGAGGACACACACAGTACACAGAGTAAAACACAGTACACACACAGTACAAACAGTACACACAACAAGTATACCCACAATCCACACACAGGGTACATACAAAGCACACACACAGTACACAGGGCACACACACACAGTACAGACACACGCAGTACACAGGGCACACACACAGTACACACACCGTACACACACAACGTTGCCTGACGTCCGACCGCATAGCCGCGCGTATAATAATAATATGGGTAGAAATAAAGTTCGCCGCATATACTGCATGCGAAATCGCCCGAACCGAAGCCGCATCGATCTCGCTGGGAACTTGTGTTGTTCAAGATGTGGTGTTGCATTCTCCTGCTCTCGGCGCAGCAGCTCCAGGGAGCTTAGCTCGGATTGATGGACGCGTGACAATCACTCCCCGTGGTAGGCTTGGGTTCGGGGACTCAATGGGGAGGAGATACGGAAAGTTGTTCCGTGGCCTTGACCTTTCTCTCTTTCCTCCAGGTGCGCTCGCCTCCGGAGGATGAGATGATGATGATGATGCTTCCTCCCGTGCCGTTGAACTGAACCCTCCCATCGATGCGCTTCGTTCTCTTGAGAGAAGCATGCGGGCAAAGTCCCAGCGTGGACACGGCGTCGGCGAACGGGGGCAAAAGTGTCAACTGCATGGCCCCAGCATCACCCTCGACGGTGGCTTAAGACGAAACGTGGGTGCGGTGATTTGCGTGTAACGGTCAAGCGCGTGAGATGACGCTTCGAAATGCACGCGTGGTTTATGGTTTATATATCGACGGGCATTTTTGTTTTAATTTATCTGCATTATTTTACACTGTCATCCTCCTAAGGGGGCCATCCATTTAGTGGGTACGCAAAAATCTGCCAAAACTTGACCCCCCCCCCCTCTCCCTGTACGTACGCGGACTTCTTACACCCCCCCCTCCCACCTGCGTACGTACGCTTGACGCACACCCCCCCCCCCCCCTCCGAATCCTATAGAACAGCCGATATTTAATCCACGCAAAAACGATCAAGGATGAATACTTTGAACGTATTTAAATAAACAGATAGTCCACCCCCGGCTGAATTAAATAATTAAAGTCGCGTAACTTGGCCACTGATGTTGCTGAGCTGCGTGATAGCTGCAGTCAGGGGCACGGTGGCACACGAGTGACACCTCTCCCACAGTCCCACTTCTCCCGGTAGTACTTGGTCTGACAGCTGAAGAAACTGAACTGTGGCTCATTTGAAGGTCAATGTCGACAAATTATTATCGAGGCTTCACCTCCCCCCCGTTTCCTATGCGTACATTGTCAGTAGACCCCCCCCCCCTCCATACGCAAGCGGACGCATTTGGGTTAACCCCCCCTCCCCCCTCCATACGTACGTACTGAATAGATGGCCCCTGATGACCTCTTTGTCATCATATTTCACGAGCCATTAATGTCAGTTTAACACGTAGCCTTTTGCGACCAATACCATCCGTAATATAGTTTTTTTTTAGGTTAGATCGCGTAAATATAAATGTATCGTGAAACCCGTAATGACCCAACACAGCCAATTAGTAAGGTTTGTCACGTAAACAGAACATGCCAAATCGTTATTAGTACAGCACACCAGTGTGTTGGAAAGGAAATCCACAATGTTGTGGATTTGCGATCTAACCCCCTCCACAAAAAATACCTATATTATGGGCCATATATGTAGATGTGTGTACATATATACGTGTACATTTTTAGAAAATGTTTTATTTACTTCTACCGAGTACGTCACACAGGGATGTACCATTCCGGCCGTGGTGCTGACCACCCACCCCCTCGTGCGCTGTGCCGGCCTTCATAGGTGCTCGCTAACAGCACTTGCCCCTAGCAGTCTGTTAAGGCTATATGGGGGATCTTTGTCTGATCCACTTGATCTTCTCTCTGTTTCTCAGTTAAATTCCCAGCGTGCGTCTCTCCAAGCGTCTTTGCACACTTTTCAACGTATTTATTTTTATGTATTCGATGTCATATAGCAGCGTATAGCGTACTTTTTCCCTAGATATAAATATATCGGCCAACGTTCAAAATTATTAACCATTTTAAACTCTTTGTTGATCCACCCGTGAGTAAAAGGCCTCCTCTCATGGTGGGGGTGGGGGGCTTTGTCATACTTCACCACAACGGTCGCACGGCTTACGAAATTGGGAGAGGTCCACTACTGATCAGATACAAAGTGCCAATGATGTGTTAGCCGTGGTCGGAAAATTTAACTCAGGTGGCCATATACGACTAAACTAAAACTAACTAAGCTTTTTTATTTTACCAGCTAGGGGCCCACTGAGCCATATAGCTGTTTTTCAGAAGGGGCCTGGTCACAAATGATAGCTCAGCGAAGTGGCTTATCTAGTGGACATTTATAGCCGCCAAATACTCTAAACGCATGTTGATTATAAATGGGGAGGGAAAAACCGGAGGTCCCGGATAAAAAAAACCCACGCGACCACGGGAAAAGAGAGAATACGAACTCCAAATATGCAGGCGTCAGGGTCAGGACCGAACCCACGACCTTCTGCATACCAAGCGAGGTAGTGAACATTCATAGCGCAGCGTGTGAACCGCCGTGTCGTTACTCCCACCGCTACCGCTCCAGCACAATCCGGCTGCGAAGACCAAATGCCGATTCCTGCACCGTCCGAGTATTGAACACAGACCGCGCGCGCCGTGTCTACTTGAAGTGTTTCACACAGAAACGTGGCTTTGTCTTCGCCCCGTCTTAACCGGGGCACCACTCACGCCAACCACGGGGGTATGCTTGATCACGGCGAGTCGATGGCCACAGAGTGCAACTCCCCCCCACCACTCCCCCCTCCTGTTCGCAGAAAGAAGGGTCCACGTCGACATTTGAAGCTGTGAACGGGCCAGAGGCCACAGTGGTGACCATCGGTCACTACCCAGCACCATGGCCCACAAAAAGCACCACCCGTGAACAGTCCCATTGTAGAGGGGGGGGGGCAGCAGTGGGGCAGAGCGACCCGATAACCCCCCCCCCCTTCAGAACCCCCCCCCCCCCGTGACCCTTCCCCTGGCCACCCGTCCCAATTCTCTCTCTGGCCCTTTGTGCGGCCTCTGTTCCTGTGAATACATAATGGAGTAGTGGGGACTTCATTTTATGCGCCGGGTGGATTTGCATTTGCATGGGACGATCCGAACGAGGAGAGAGTTAGTGGGGGGAACGGATGGGGTTGTTTGTGTGCATGAGAGTTGTAGAAGCGAGAGGAGGAGGAGGTGATGGTGGTTGTTGGGGAGGAGGAGTAGGAGGAGTAGTGGACAGTTGTTGTTGGGGTGGGTGGATCGGCGTGCTGGCGTGCTGCAGAGAGGCGGTTTGGAGGTTTTGGGCTGGAAGTGACCCGTGAAGGTGGCCCGTTAGTGGGAGGCCTCCACTCCGTCATTCATGGCCCCCAGCATCACTGCCCCTGGTAACTGTTATTTGTCACTGAAACCACCACTTATCGCGGCTCCTCCCGAGTCCCAACCACCACCACCCCCCCACGCCACCGCATGCGTGACAATTACACGCGAATTAAACGGCCGCGGCAGGAGCGCGCGCCTCTCACGAGACACTCCGTCGGTTCATTAGAAGGCCGTGAATTTATTGAAATGGCCATCATCTGCATACACGGAAGAAACCCCCCCCCCACACACACACACACAATGCCGCATGCGAAGCGAGTGCCGACCGCAGTGGCGGAGATGTATGCAGAGAGCGGGAGGGGGGTGATGTTTTTGTTTGTTGTTGTTGTTGTTGGCGTGAGTCCGAGATATTTTTTTGATGCACGATCAACAATGCCAGAGCAGGTGTGGGTGGTTGGGGGGGCGCCGCGGATTGGCCACAAAAAAAAACGAAATAAGGCGACCGACAAAACAAAAAACACCAAAAAAAAGTCTTGGGCAGAGAGGAAAATGACTGATGTTCGTCTTTATGCACATTTCATCTTTGAAGTTTAGTTTGCAGCCGCTAATCTTTGAAAATGAAAGGCGGTTGGCTCATACAATTTTTTCACCACCCTCCCCCCCCCCCCCATGCTTAAAAAAAAGGGAATTTTTCAGTCGAGTGATTTCTTAGTCTCGGCAAAGGAGATAACTTCACTTGTGTTTGATTCCGTCATAAAAGCAAATCCTTTTTATATGAAGATTTCGGCTGCCCTGCTGGCCTCGGTCGACTCAGATACTCTTGCAAGTTCTCCGAGATGAAACGGCCGCAATAGTTTCCGGTCAAAGCCCCCTTCCTTTATCGCCTTGCCACCAATGGGAGGGGGGTAGGGGGGGGGGGAGACGGACTCCCGACTCCTAGCGATGCGGGCAGGGGGCTTCGGGAACGAGGAAGGGGACGGTGGAGACGGTGGGGGGAGTAAGGAGAAGGAGGTTTGCCGAGGCGTGAATTGAAAGTGGGGCGCCTTAGAAACGCGGCCGCTGCTCCCGTGGCTTTGCCGTGGGTCCAGGGGAAGAGTCGGAGACGACGAGAGGGGAGGTTGGGTTAGAGGAGCTGTGTGGAATCGAGGCATTGGTGCTGTGTGTAGGGGGGTGTAGAGAGGGCTGGGGGGGGGGGAATTGGGGGAGGAGACCTGGCCGCTTTTATGTGGCAGCTGTCAGCACATTTGCAATGCTGATCGCACTGCATGAAGGGGTCAGAGACTGAACACGCACAAATTAGGTTAATCCCCGATGAAATCAGAGCGCAGTTTTGGAGGGTTCGGCGGTCGACAAAAAGGGCCGTCCGCCTCGAGTCACCGTGACCACGGGCACGGATCAGAGTCGAAGTTGTCGTCGTCCGCACGGCCACCCGCTCTGCCCGGTCTCACGACTTGTGTGGGCCCCCTTTTGGCACAAACCGCCGGCCTAGCGAATCTCGATCTAATACCACCGCCACTACTAACTACACTACTACCACCGCTAATAATGATAATAATAATACAAAATGTAACACCGGCTTGTTTTGAGTAAAGTGAAAAATCAACAACGAAAAACAACGGCAACATGAAATGATGAATCGTGATACTGAGTTGGCGGTGACCTTTCTTGCAGGGGTCACGGAGAGCTGCGATGAAGGAGGGGTGCCGTTGCCCGAAACGTCGCCAGTTACTTACGCGTCGTTCTTTTTCTCCTTTGATCGGGGGGGGGGGGGGGTGATGTTGTTGATGAGTGCGTTGAGTGTCGAGGTTGTTTTGAGCGAGTTGGTTTAAATGATCAGCACCAGAGTGTAGCTGCGACATTGCGCGCTATGAGCGTAGGTGCTTGCTAACAGCACTTGCGCGAACAGTTTGTTGAATGCGACATGGGGGGGATCTTAGTTTTTGTGACGAGCCAAAAGTTGTCCCTTAGTTTATAGTAAACACATTTAGCTTGTGAACCTTTTTCAAGGCGGCTATCGTTATTTAAAACAAAACAAAAATCCAACGGGAAGTGAACTGCTTGTAGAAAGTAGGAGCCTCATTTAACACGACGTAATTTTTTCCCCAAAATTTATTTTTACGCATTCAATCATTCCCATTATGATGATGTATTTTTTTTGGAAATCAGGCGTTACATGTTTGTATCTACACACATGATCTTTTAATCAGTACAGTGGGTTCGCGAACTGTGCTGTGTAACCAGTGGCGTGCGTGTGATTCCGGCACACGGTCAACATCAGTGTCGAGTGATATCTGAACTGATGATGTGGATAACCCCCTTCACCAGTCCACACTCACCACCGGTGTGAGAAGTATGCACAAACAACTCCCGTGACTGACACCTTCATCCAACAAGCGGATGCGCTTCAGCGGCCGTCTGGAACGTTCTTCCTTCCGATATTGGGAAGCCACTGGAGCTATCCACTTCTAAATCATCTAGATTGACAAACGCATTTATTTTAAACTGCTTTTTTGTGTTTAATTTGTTGTCTTTCCCACGCACGGTTGGCTACGTACGGTGAGATAGAAGTTCAACATACGTACATTTGCAAACAGCTCCACATTATATTTTAAACAGTTGTACAGTGCGCGAACCACTCTAATTACCACCGCTCTCCCCAAAACAATATCATTAACATACCGTCAATAATAAAAAAAACACAATATCTGTTCAATATTTTAACCTAACACGTTCTATACTATATATACATGTGCGTTCATTCAGTATGTATCGAATACTACGCGTGATGCACACAATTGTAATAACAATAATGAGAGTAGCGTTACATTACAATCTTTTCAAACATAGGCATATATATAGTGAGTGTGTGTGTGTCTTTAAAAAGAGAATCCATTAGGTTGATTTTTTCCTCCATGAAGCCCACCTCCGTGGCCCGGGTCAATAGTGGGCCAGATCGCTTATCATCATCACCCCAGCCCCATTATTTCTCCCGGGCAGCCTCCCTGCCATCCCGGGGTACCATTTAGCCACTGTGACAGATGCACCTAAGAACCGGCACATCTGTATTTCAAAGTGGGCCCCCCCCCCCCCCCATGCCCACAGAGACGGCACCAGCAGCTTTGTGCACAGCTCCCAGGCCACCGTTCACCCCCACAACCCCTGACAACCCAGAGCCCCCCATCCCTCCAAACCATGCCCCCCCCCTCTCCTCTTACCCCTACTGGTGTTTGATATGCTATGGCCAATTAGAGGTAATGAGGAGTGGACCGATTCGGCCGTGCTGGAGACCCCGCGTGTGTGTGTGTGCCTGGCCGTGAGACGCGCTGCATGCAAATGAAGAGCGATTTTTTTTCTCCCTCTCTCTCTTTCTTTTTGTTTTGCAGTCGCCGAGCGCTCCGCTTGTGGCTGGGAGCTGCATCAGCTTGCAAAAAGTGCAATGGCTCACACACGAGACAATGGGGAAGGGGGGGGGCGTTTGCACTGACAGCCACGTTGAGTTGTCCGTCGCTTGGACTTTGTCGAATTGCCCCGCGTTGTTAGCCATGGTCTGCAGCATTGTGCAACACCGTTAGCCATGGTCTGCAGCATTGTGCAACACCGTTAGCCATGGTCTGCAGCATTGTGCAACACCGTTAGCCATGGTCTGCAGCATTGTGCAACACCGTTAGCCATGGTCTATCCGCTGCTGGACGATAAAGGCTTCTTCCAAGTCGTCGCCATCTGTACGGGCTCCACGGTGGAACGATTCAGTCCAGCGAGGTAGCATGCCCCTCACACGAGATTATTTCCCATCGCTCCATATCCTCGGCTGGTGGATGGGACGACTTTGTGGAATCCGTTCCATTCGTTGGCTCGCGACTCCGTCCATATTCTTGACCAGCTGCCATCTCTGCAGATATGTGGTCCACAATATAAAGAGATGCCATTCACGATTTGTAGTTATCCAAATATTTAAAACATTCAGAGGTTTTTGTTTTTACATCCATTACCTATAATGGTTACGTTCCCATTGGAACCTCCTTTGCCAGTAGCAAAATATGATAATTGTTTTTTTACCCTTTTATCTGGCAACAAAACTGACACCTTTTTTACAAGGCGTCATGCTTGCATTGACCACAATACCTGCGGTCGGAATGCAAACAAAACACACAACTCTGATAATGTATGCACTGTTCTTGAAGTTGATTGGTCCACACCCGAGACAGCTTTTCTTAGAGCCTAGTCTCACATGGTGTTGGACCAGATGACGCCAAAAGGCGCACGTTCCAATAAAAATATAAATACGCTTCTGAGCTTGTGTGTGAATCTCTGTCAGCGGTGACGAAGCCGTTATTGGCACAACTCCGCCAGAAGCCAGCCAACCTGAGTTCGATTCCCGGCCACGGCCATAACCCGTGGCGATTGGGGGTGTAAAAAAAATCGTAGAACCGGTCCTGAGCCTTGCCAGCTTCACCAAACTCCACGGTGAAGTATTGCCAAATGAATCCCCACACACACTCATGGGGATTCATTTGACTATACTTCACCACGGTTGGACGGACAGTGCGGGGTTTGGTGAAGCTGGCAAGGCTCAGGACCGGTTCTACGATTTAATTTTTCCCCAATCGCCACGGATTATGGCCGTGATCGGGAATCGAACTCAGGTGGCCGGGCTTCTGTCGGAGTTGTGCCAATATCAGCTTCGTCACCGCTGCAGGGGGGGCTGGTGCTGTTGGGGCCGGCTGGGTGGGTGGATGAACACATCTGTCTATACCTATACCTGTGTTAGTGTGTACCCGCAGTCATTAAAGGAGGCAATTAACTCGACTGCTCGTTGTGCAGGAGGCAGCAAAGCCCCGCATAGTTCTATGACCACCAGCCCCCCACCACCACCACAAAATTAATTACACGGACACACACGGCAGGCTCGCGGAAATATCGTGCTATAGGAGCATAGCAGGCAGGTATGTAGGAGGCAGCGTACCAGCGCCAGATGCGAGATAACATTGAGCCTGCTTCCACGAACAATCCTTTACACAGGGAAATTGATCTGTCATTCAAATGACTCCAAAATGTCACGCTATCACCCTGCTGGCGAGGGAAGGGAGGGCCGAGATGGGCTGGTGTGGGCTGTTCGGGCAGACACTGCTTGTTAAACATTCCCAGCGACTCGCGATAACAATTCTAATTTGCCGGGAGGAACTTCACCGGAGCGATTTCTCGCTTTGACATTTAATGAATTGGATTTCACAGATCACTGGCCTCATTTCCATCCAGCCCTCGGCAATGCGCCGTCTCGGATGCAATTTGATGTCCGGCCGGAGGTGGTAACTCGGTATTTTTTTGGCCTCGGCTGATAGCAGAATTAGGGATGAAACATTTCAAACGGAGAAGAATATCAAAGTGTGCCTCCGGCTAGGGCTGCTATCTCTTACACCCGTATAATTTCGTTTTTCAGCTTGCGGGATATATTTTTTTTTAATCGCTGAATTGGTTTGGTCTTCAGGAAGATTAAAATACGGCTTGTTTGTCGCAGTGCTTAGATATACGCGCTCGTGGATGGAGAGGAACTTGGAGCTGACTATTATAGTTTTTTTTTACTTAAGTTTTACCGTCCTTATCAACCACTAACACTGAATATTATCTAAAGGCTCAGCTCAATCGCAGTTTAAAGTTGTCAGGACATTAATGGTAATCCGTGACGACTCAGCCCCTGATGGCAACACGGCAGAGAGGCAGAACGACGGGGCCTATGAAGTTGGGGAGTTTAAAAAGTGGCGAAATTTCTCCACGTGACTTCATTTCACTTAAAATGAGAATGCATTGGTGTGATTGATTTTATTTATATTGCAAATGGTGTACAGCTCAAAAAATATGATTTGCTTTTATTCCTCCCGTTAAGTGGGTATGTTGTTAGTGGTGGGTATATTGTCAGTAAATGAATTGTCAGTAAGCAGTGAGTATATAGTCATTATATATTCTCAGTGAGTATATAGTCAGTATATATAGTCAATTAGTGTATAGACAGTGTGTAGTGTATAGACAGTGTGTAGTGTATAGACAGTGAGTAGTGTATAGACAGTGAGTAGTGTATAGACAGTGTGTAGTATATAGAAGTGAGTAGTGTGTAGACAGTGTGTAGTGTATAGACAGTGAGTAGTGTATAGACAGTGAGTAGTGTATAGACAGTGTGTAGTGTATAGACAGTGTGTATTGTATAGACAGTGAGTAGTGTATAGACAGTGTGTAGTGTATAGACAGTGTGTAGTGTATAGATAGTGTGTAGTGTATAGACAGTGTGTAGTGTATAGACAGTGAGTAGTGTATAGACAGTGTGTAGTGTATAGACAGTGTGTAGTGTATAGACAGTGAGTAGTGCATAGACAGTGTGTAGTGTATAGACAGTGTGTAGTATATAGACAGTGAGTAGTGCATAGACAGTGTGTAGTGTATAGACAGTGTGTAGTGTATAGACAGTGTGTAGTGTATAGACAGTGAGTAGTGTATAGACAGTGTGTAGTGTATAGATAGTGTGTAGTGTATAGACAGTGAGTAGTGCATAGACAGTGTGTAGTGTATAGACAGTGAGTAGTGTATAGACAGTGTGTAGTGTATAGACAGTGTGTAGTGTATAGATAGTGTGTAGTGTATAGACAGTGTGTAGTGTATAGACAGTGAGTAGTGTATAGACAGTGTGTAGTATATAGACAGTGAGTAGTATATAGACAGTGTGTAGTGTATAGACAGTGTATAGTGTATAGACAGTGTGTAGTACATAGACAGTGTGTAGTGTATAGACAGTGAGTAGTGTATAGACAGTGTGTAGTGTATAGACAGTGTGTAGTATATAGACAGTGAGTAGTGCATAGACAGTGTGTAGTGTATAGACAGTGAGTAGTGTATAGACAGTGTGTAGTGTATAGACAGTGTGTAGTGTATAGACAGTGTGTAGTATATAGACAGTGTGTAGTGTATAGACAGTGTGTAGTGTATAGACAGTGAGTAGTGTATAGACAGTGTGTAGTGTATAGACAGTGAGTAGTGTATAGACAGTGTGTAGTGTATAGACAGTGAGTAGTGTATAGACAATGAGTAGTATATAGACAGTGTGAAGTGTATAGACAGTGTGTAGTGTATAGACAGTGAGTAGTGTATAGACAGTGTGTAGTGTATAGACAGTGTGTAGTGTATAGACAGTGAGTAGTGTATAGACAGTGTGTAGTGTATAGACAGTGAGTAGTGTATAGACAATGAGTAGTATATAGACAGTGTGAAGTGTATAGACAGTGTGTAGTGTATAGACAGTGAGTAGTGTATAGACAGTGTGTAGTGTATAGACAGTGTGTAGTGTATAGACAGTGTGTAGTATATAGACAGTGTGTAGTATATAGACAATGAGTAGTATATAGGCAATGAGTAGTGTATAGACAGTGTGTAGTGTATAGACAGTGTGTAGTGTATAGACAGTGTGTAGTGTATAGACAGTGTGTAGTGTATAGACAGTGTGTAGTATATAGACAATGAGTAGTATATAGGCAATGAGTAGTGTATAGACAATGAGTAGTATATAGACAGTGTGTAGTGTATAGACAGTGTGTAGTGTATAGACAGTGAGTAGTGTATAGACAGTGTGTAGTGTATAGACAGTGTGTAGTGTATAGACAGTGAGTAGTGTATAGACAATGAGTAGTATATAGACAGTGTGTAGTGTATAGACAGTGTGTAGTGTATAGACAGTGAGTAGTGTATAGGCAATGAGTAGTGTATAGACAGTGTGTAGTGTATAGACAGTGTGTAGTGTATAGACAGTGAGTAGTGTATAGACAGTGTGTAGTGTATAGACAGTGAGTAGTGTATAGACAGTGTGTAGTGTATAGACAGTGAGTAGTGTATAGACAGCAGAGGTGTGGACTCGAGTCATGTGACTTGGACTCGAGTCAGACTCGAGTCATGAATTTGATGACTTGCGACTCGACTTGGACTTGCATAACAATGACTTTGTCCCACCTCTGATAGACAGTGTGTAGTGTATAGACAGTGTGTAGTGTATAGACAGTGTGTAGTATATAGACAATGAGTAGTATATAGGCAATGAGTAGTGTATAGACAGTGTGTAGTGTATAGACAGTGAGTAGTGTATAGACAGTGTGTAGTGTATAGACAGTGTTTAGTGTATATACAGTGTGTAGTATATAGACAGTGAGTAGTATATAGACAGTGTGTAGTGTATATACAGTGTGTAGTATATAGACAGTGAGTAGTATATAGACAGTGAGTAGTAAGTGGTTCACATCTGTGTGGTCAAAGTGTAGTCGGCGTTGATTGAACCCATTCGAGTGTTGCGGTGTGAGTCGTCGTGGTGTTCCCCGTCATTATCTGATTGAGCTTCGTTAATATCCCAATAAAATTCTGGACACACACCGCTAGCCCCCCCTCATCCTTCTCGCCCCCTCCTCTCTCTTGAATTAGCATGCAGAAAATGCGCCCACGAGTAGGGAGAGAGAAAGATCGCGCATTTAAGTATCGCGTTTATCCAAAAACGCGTTTTCACCGTGTCACATAATGCAAGAAAAATTACGGGTTTTCAGAGTTTAATGGCCCATGCTAAATGGCAGCATTACAATAACACCACCCACCCCCATCACCACCACCACCCCAACCGCGTGGGCCCGACTGGCCACCCACCACCACGCCAACCACGTGGGTCCCACTGGCCACCACCACCGCCACCAAAACGTCTCGACATTTGCCGCAGTGCAAACAGCGGCGCCCTAACGAAGCGGGCCAGCAAGCAAACCCTGTCGAGGGAGAAGAAGAAGAAGAAAAAACACACGGAGTAATCAAAATCTGTGGCCGACGCCTCTGGCTCGCAGGCTTTAGTGTTCCAGGAATCGTCCTGCTAAAAAAAAGCAGCCGCGTCGGATGTTCGTGCGTGCGTGTTCGCGCGCACAAATATTTGCTGTACTGAAGATTTTATGATGTGGCAGTGCCATGCAGAGCGAGGGTAGGTGGTGGTGGTGGTGGTGTTGGTGGTGGTGGGGGCGGCAGGGAACCCTGGCAAGGGCACCTCTCGTTTTATCGTTCTGCATTTATTCAGCTACATTGGCTATTTTGTGGCCGCTTGTAAAAAAAAAAGGAACATTGCCCGGAAAAAAAAAGAGAGGCAGGTATCTTCAAAAGGGCAATTTCCTGGGCTCAGGAGCACTTAGCTAAAGGGAAAGAAAGTCCTCACCGCACCTCTCCTGCTTCCCAGCCCACTCTCGCAAACCTGCCAGCTGCAGCGAGTTCATTGCGAGGGCCCTGTAATGCGTGCACACACACGCAGAGCAAATACAGGCTGGCTCGTGGAGTATTCGTTCTTGTCGATCGGCAGGATGCTCGTGATGGGGTCAAGTGTGTTGTACACTCCTACCTCTTCCCGGAGATCTAGCCAGCGTGGAATGCTCTCCAGAGATCCATCTCGTGGATGCCCTTCTGCCAAGCAGTGGCGTGAACAGTTCGTGGCTGCACCTTGACCCTGTTTAGTAGCATATTGGAAGTGGCACAATGTCAGGGTTTGTTGGTCGTTTTGGTAAGAATGTGGCAGCAACATTTATAGATTTCGTTTGTTGGTCGTGAAGGTTGTTTAGAAAACCCAAATGCATGCCCTTGATTGTTAAGATGCTCAAGCTATTGTTTATACACGAGTTAACTGATTAACCTGCTTGAAAACCTTCCCGTCACAATAATCGGCCAATGGCTGAAGGTCTTAAGATTCTGCGGCCCTCTTTGCAAGCTCATGCATACCCTAGTACGATTGGGATGTGGTTTTAGCTACAGTCACTCAATCCATCCTCCCTATCCTCGAGGCTTTAAAGAATGCCACCTATTACACATATGTTCTATTTAGTGCAGTATTATGCGTTGCAATATTGTTATCAATCTCGCTGACGCAATTCTCAACAACCAAAGATACTCCAACTTTTCACCGAGTGATATTACCCACGCAATATTATGAATAATATTATTATCATCCTCAATATTAAGCCTTTTTGACATTCCTGATTATTTCTTGCAGCGCCCCTTTCGCTCTTGACCTCGGGGTTGAACGATACCGATGTTTACAAAGGCCTTGTCCCCCCTACCCCCCTTCGGAGTTCGAACACTGTGAATTTCGGACGCACACGAAACGCGCTCGGCTTGAGACCGTGTGCAGGTCAAGAGGGGGGGGGGGGTGCTTGAGTTTTTCGCCACGCTGACGCAAAGCCAAGGAGGCAGGAACCCCCCTCTTGTCCTAATCTCATAATGGGTGGCGTTCAAATTGCTTGACTGGACTCTTCACAGTTACTTAAATCTCGGTAACGATGGGAATGAAAAAAATCTGAAAATATTTATTCCCACCTGCGATGGAAATATTCTCAGAACCGATGGGAATGAATACGTGTGAAGGAGGTGCTACTTTTTCTACCGCGTTTTTATTTAGTACCTTCCATGAAAATAAGTGGGAAGTTTTTTTAAAATATATATTTAGTTGATTATTTTTTGTTCACGCAAAATGGCGGATGTACAGTGTGCATGGATTGGCCCCAGTCGTGTTAATAAAAAAAAAGTATCGTCGCAAAAACATATATATATATCGCCTTCTCTTGCAAAAAAATTACTACAGCGAGTCAAAATATTGATCTACATTTTGGCCAATAGTCGCCATATTTTTATATAAATAAAAACGTAAGTTAAATTAGATTTATCTCTGATTCATCCCAACCATGTACACGTTACAAAGTTACCTATTCGGGTGCCGCGCAGAGCAATGCAACCGTTGAGCTCCAAGAATGGCCCACGGAATTGGCTATCTTAGAGCGACCTCCGAGATAATTTCAATTTAACCGATGAGAGGCGGCCAGGTGGATAAGGATTTACATGTATAGGGCGCTTTCTTTAAATCACCTCAGCAACTCAAAGCACCTCAGGTCACTTGCTCCAATGCTGTAGTCTCGGCAAGGGACCCCCCAGTGGTAGCCGTCCCTGTGTTCACAAGTTGTGCTGTGGTACCGGCGCGCAAATAACCGTGAGTCTGCCAGCGGTGGAAGATGTTGCTACGCGAGCTTCCTCAGATCAGTAATTAGGAAATAGTTTATAAAGTTGGTTTATAAAATTTGGAGCATGACTGTTAACACCACGTCACACAGCACGCTGGGACAGCTATCATACTAAAAAACAATCGTTATTAACATTTATTATTTCAGTTTAAAAATTTTTTATATTTCAGTTTAATTAGCACGTGAAAAAAATGTTAATTTCAGGGCATATAAATGGTGCACGTCTGGTTTGGATGACGTAGTTCCGTGACGTCTTCTTTGCAGGGCCATTCTCATACATACGACGGTGACGTGACAACGATTGCACAATCGTACGTATGTTGAACTTCTTTCACACCGTACGTAGCCCACCGTGCGAACTGGAGTCATAATTGCGACTGAACGGTTCAATCAGCCGAAGAGCACCAAGATTGCTGACTACCATAGCCAGCACTTTGGTCATCAAGCAAGCAAAAGAACATTCGTAGGCAGCTTGTTTATTTATCGATGGTCAACAGTGATGTACTGAGAATAAAAACATGTGTGTATATTTTTTCTATCATTCCCCCCCCCCCGCCAGTGACGATTGTGCTGTCGCCTCGTGTGACAAAAGAACCCATTCGGATACCTCGCAGAGCAACCCTTGAGTTCAGAAAATTGGCCCACGGAATTGGCTATCACGGAGCCACCTCCGAGATCCCTTCGAGCGACCTTCCCAAAGAAAAAAGAAAAAAACCAAATCAATTCTGGGTGAGACTGTGAGTCATACATCCAGCGTTCTTTCTTTCCCCCCATTTTCTTCACTTCAGTCTGGTGGCCTTTGACCCCGGCACAATGTGAGCGTACTCGAGACGCGCAATCCCCCCCCCCCTCAGCCTCCTCTCCCACACACACAGACACCTGCTTCGTTTCGCCAGACCGGGAGGTTCGGCCGCATTGTAGGCGAATTTTCTATACTTGTGCCAATGCCGGCCGGCCGAACGGCCCTCCGTCAAATCTCGCCGGACAAAGACGCGGTGGACGAGCCAAAGGAAGGAAACAGCCACGCAGCCTCCTCCTCCGCCGCCGCCACCGCACGGGCAGTGAAGTGGCGCTTAACCGAGCGTCTCGTTTGCGGTGTGGCATTATTATTATTATTAACCTTGCACTCGTATCAAGACCAGGGCCAATGGGTGGCTTTTATAATGACTGACCTGTTTTAATAACATGCTGTTTGTGAATTAATGCGGGATGAATGTCTATGCCGTGCATATTTATTGCTGTTTTATTTTGATGGTTTAACTGCTCTTCGTGTTTACGTTATTTCGGCTGAAGACGTTTCTGGCGAACGGCAATTAACGCGAGCCAAGAATTTGGAAGACGAATTTCTACAGCTGCAATGCTTGCTTGTATAGTAACGGTGTTGTTGAGCAATTGTGTAAATATTGACAGTGAATACTCTGGATAATTCGTCTACGTTCGTACGATACCTATGGTACTTTACACATTGCCATGGCTGGGTTTTGAATGATTATTATATCTGTCTTCAGAAGTATAAGCTATGATTTATCTGATTAGCATAGTTGGCTACATGTGGTGCGAAAGAAGTTCAACGTACATACATACATCCACTGCTGAATTAAGGGATTCCTATGCCATCGCCATCCCTCATGGGTCCTGTGATGCCACAAATACGCAGTGGACATGCTTTAGAACGCGTCCCATCCTTTAGCTTTGATTCATCACTCAGCCTCGCCCATCGGCCATCATCTCTGAGAGCGACGTTTCCTGCCCAAGTCCAATTTACTTTCCTTAGCGGCCAAAATTACATTTCTAATTTGCAACTAAAGTTGGTTATTTAATGAAATAAGATTAGTAAATTTTCAGAATTTACTAACAACTAAAAATATTTGGAATTGTAATTAAAATGCAATATTTCTGGTATACTCCATATATTTAGCTTTTTGGACTGGCTTCAACATCATTATTATGATTATTAAACGTATGTGTCATGGTATGAACTGTGAATGCAGGTTAAAAGGTTTTCAGCGGGCGTGCGGTCGTGTATACAATAGCATAAATCCCACTAAAAATTCCCCCAAAGCAATTATTATCAGCAATAACCACTTCCTCCGAGGCATTTATGGATTTTATTTGGGCTTGTGAATGAATGTATGTATGAGTTTGCGCTCCCAATTTCTCCGGTAATTCTTCGTGGGCTATTGTGACGGGGGTGTCAGAGAAGGAATCAGGTGGTCAATAAGTACGACCAATCCAAATCCCGCTCGACGACACACCGGGCCTAAAATGTCAATTGCCAGCGATGTGTCACGCCGCCGTATATTGTTTATAGCCCGTTGCGCAAATGACTGTGTATTTTAACGCACGCGGGACTTATGCATTATTCATGCGTGAAACAACTAAATAGTAATTTTAACCATCTCGCTGTTCAATCTCACCTTGGAGTTTCATTGGGGGGGGCGGGGAAGGGGTTCCTTTTTTTTCTTTCTCCAGCCTTTTACTAGCATCGTCGGCAAGGTGTAATTCACACGCGTTACAACACTCACAGATAGCGGCGACGCACGAGGCTGCTTCTTGTTTGCCCAGCGAGTATGGCGTGACCCCAGCATGTCGATGCGGGTCACGGAACCGCGCCCGCGTGTTTGCCTGTCATCATTTGGTCACTCATCATCACAACCATCACGGTGGGGAAGGAAGGGTTGGGGTGGGGGGGGGGAGTTTGCAGTCAACGGAAGATCCCCCTAATACACTGTTGACCCGTGTGACTTTCAGACTGGTGCTGTAGTCAAGCTGACGTGACAGTGAGTGGCTCCCAATAGAAGAAGGTGTGTTTGGCTGTGGGCCCACATAATGAAAAATACGGAAAGGTTTCCAGATAAAGTGTGGCATTTTTTATTTGCACGGTTCAACGTGACGGATGAGTAAATAAACAAATAAAACCATGCCCCCCCCTCCACACCGTGTCGTTTAAATCATTGCCAGAGTATGGAGAAAGTGCATATGCCACAACGGTGGATTTTCAAATTGACCGCAGTATATAGTGTAGTCAAAACCCACTCCCTATCTCTGCCACTACTGCCATCATCATCATCACTGCTCGTGTATTACGAATAAATACGAAAGCAAAATGTGCTGTATTATTATAAAAACAAATTTTCGAGAGAAACACAAAATATTATTTTGGTAGTGTCATATTCATGTCAGGATTACGTGGCAATAAAAACAAGAGCAAGAATAAAGATCTGCATAAATGTGTGGGCCCATAATCCTGACTGCGATTTAATCTGAGTGTGGATGAAGGAGGTTTGGGGGGTGGGGGTCATTGTTTTGTTTGGCGTGGTGATGAGGTTTGAATGCAGCCGTAACATCGTTCACACTCTCGCTGTAAAGACGGCGAACCCCGGTCCCCTTCAGGACCACGTCTGCGATGGCAGCCGGAGAAGGAAGGCCAGGCAGGCTCCGGCAGGGTGAAGGATAATTAGCACAGTTGGTGCATTCCTTGCAATCTCACACCCACCGATTATATACCGCCCCAGCAAGCGCAGGCCAACCAACACTCATTATAAAGCTCCACACCAAGTCAGTGGCAGGGGTGACGGGAACAGGAGGGATTGATACGCTTTATATACACACACACACACAAATATATATATATAAAAACATCGCTGGATGACTTCTGTTCATATTTCTCACGCCTAACACAAAGACAAATATCCCCCGAATAGCCTGGACAGACTGCTGGGGCAAGTGCTGTTAGCGAACAGCACCTATGAAGGCTGGCAAGGCACCACGAGGAAGGTGGTGGTTGGCCAGCAGAACGCCCGGCCGCCTTTGTCTCCCACGTGGCGATGTTTACACATCGCACCGGGCACTCATTTGAGGCTGAGTCGACCATAAGGGGAGGCCCAGGACCGGTTCAGATAATCGTCACCGGTGTTGGTCCGTGAGCGAAAATTGAACTCGGGTCGCCTAGTAAATCGCTACACTACCGCTCCACACACACACACCACACACCATACACACCACACACACACCACACACAACACCACACATAACACCACACACCACACACATACACCACAAACCAGACACACACCACACACACACCACAACAGACACACCACACACACCACGCACACACCACACCACACACCCCACACCACACACCCAACACACCACACACACCACACCACAACAGACACACCACACCACACACACCACACGTGCGCGCGCAGTCATTCATTCCCATCCCATCACGCGGCATTTACGACCACAGAGAGGCAGAGTATGTTAATCACCACCCGCCCCCGCCCCCGTTCGAGCCATGAACGTCGTCTTCCACCCAGAAAAAAAAACTCCGTCGTTCATTAGGGCTGAATGGTCATTGCCGGTGGTCCGTTTGCGAGCCCTAACGAGATAATGACAAAGCTGGCGCATGCGAATCAGTTAGGCGAAGGAGGGGGGGGTGTGACAGTAAAAGGCGAGAAGGGCGGTGTGGGTGGTGGTGGTGTTGGTGGGCAGGTCACGGCTGGGGAGATTATTCGGTAATCAACAAGGCCGCCCCCTTTCCCGCCCCCAAGACTAATTACAAGCCACTGAGACATCAATCAAAAAGCTTCGCTCGAAGGGCGCGCGGCCGAGTTGCGCGCGTTTAAGCGGAATAAGCTGTCGGCAGACTGCACACTTTTACGCTTGTTTTTCTTGCAATTTGTTATCGAGTGTCATTTTGAGGTTGTTGCGTTTTTGTGTGTGTGTGTGAAAGCATCAGCATCTATAGGCAGTGGGAGGGAGAGATCGTGGAGAGGGAGAGAGAGAAAAACCAATAAAACATCAGCAGCGTTTTTCCTGCGTGTGTGTGGCTTTTTTTTATTCTTCCATCCTCAAAAAGCCATTAAAAGTGAATGTGAAATGAGTGGGGCCGAACCCTCTGCCGAGTAAAATACATCCATTCCATGCTAACGGTGATGCTATTTTCACGTTCGGAATATTTTGACAACTCGCTGACGCCTCACCTCGTTGGTAATCATTACGCTGCTGCTGCTGTTGCTGCTGCTACTACTACTGATGAGGATTGCGGTTACAAGAAACACCATTCAAATAGTCTTAATAGGGCACACGTAACAATGTGAATAACATCTCATTATATGCAATTATATCTAGATTTTTAAAGACCGTGCAAAAAAAAACCGAATGTGTCAAAATTACAATATTCACAAAAAAAAATTGTTGGGTGGATTTTTGAGCCATGCAGTTAAATGCACAAAATGATACAAAAGTGTGATTTTATCATTATTAGCGGCTGTGAATGCACAAAAGTTGCAGGTGAATTGCGCGAGGCTGTGGGACTCTCACATTTGGGTTCTATCCCAGACACCGCAGCATGGACGAAAAGATCGGTTATTGATTGAAAGGTAGCAGCGGTTCACAGCTCCCATAAAACGGCCCTGGTGGCCAATTACGCGACACGCCGTTGTATAAGAGGGCAGGCAGCCCCAATACTTTGTTGACAAAGGGCAGTTGGCCATATGCTGTCGGTCATAAAAGGAGATCGATACACTCAGCAATAATTTAACGAATTTTAAAAAAAATATATAATCTTTCTAAGTCAGCCTTAATAGCAAGCGCTACGTGGAAAATGTCTTCCCCTTGCCAAAATCTCAATGCAAATGCGCGGCGATGTTTATGTGTTCGCTGCTCCGCCTGATAAGCAGTGAAAATCGAGCCTAGGGAAGCCCGGCATTATTGACTGCAGTCTGTTGTCATGTTCCCTGAGGATTAATTATCGGGCAGCTTATATAATCACACGCCCGCCCGCGTGGCATGTATAAACACGGCCGGCTGAAACTTGTTTTAGCTGTCAATCTCTGTACATGAGCGTGGTGGTGGTGGAGGAGGATGGGGGAGGGGGTAGTGGATTTAAGCGGTGTGTGTGTGTGTGTGCACACACAACGCTGGTTGAGACACAGTTAATCTGGACAAGGATAATGAATACATGTTGGGTAATTGATAACCGTCTAGGAGCAGAATCGCCGAGGCACGGTCCAGTGTTAGTCGCGGCGCTGTGCAATGGCAGGGAGACAATGGGAAACCCCAGGAACTGTGCTCATTGTTAACAATGAGCACATTACAGCCGGCGCTATTCGTGGCGGTGAGGTGGGGGAGGCAGCAATTAAAATAAAGCAATGTCGTGTATGAATAGTGTGCACGGTCTATTTGAGAAATGTAACAGAGAGAGAGGGAAAGCAAGCGGCTCTGGGCAGCAGGGAACGGAAGGGAACGGGTTCTAATGGAATGGCTGTCAGTGTAAGAGATGCCACGCAAAGAGAGACACGGGGTCGATACGTGTGCGTGTGATTTATTGAACCAGAATTCATTCGGCGAGGTTTTTCTTCCAATGGTTGAGTAAAAACACCTTGCCCGCCGATGATGAGAAGTGATGATGCATGTTGAATTTCTTTCGCACCGTACGTAACCAACCGTGCTAATTCCGAGGATAATTAAATGAGTGGTAATGGTGACTATTAAGGGTTGATGGTGATAGAGACGACACGATCTCCATCATGGAGTTGTGCAGAAACATGATATTGTCAGCATTGACAATTCTACTGTGGCCATCGCAAAACAATGTTTACTTTTAATGGAATCGAATGTCAACGTTCGTGTCACTAATTGGGAGTGATGGCAAACATACATAAATTAATGTAAAAAAATGTTTGGTTAAGCGATGTAAAAGATGTCAGACAACTGTCAATCATATAAATGAGTAATATTTGAGAATAGGTTTTCCCCTTTTTTCTGGCAACAAACAGTTGTGTTAATATGTTAGAGCACCAAACTGAAACCTTTTACAAGGAATCATGTCTGCATTAACCACAATGCTTGTGGTCAGAATGCAAACAAAAAACACACTGATAATAAATGCATTGTCTTTGAAACTGATTGGTCCACACCACGCCATTTGGTGTCCTCTGGTCTTACGCCGTTTTGAGACTAGGCTCAAAAGAAAGCTGTCTCTGGTGTGGACCAATCCGTTTCAAAGACAATGCATATATTATCAGAGTGTGTTTTTTGTTTGCATTCTGACCACAAGTATTGTGGTTAATGCAGACATGATTCATTGTAAAAGGTTTCAGTTTGGTATTTTAACATCTTAACACCTGTTTTGTTGCCAGAAAAAAGGGGAAAACCTATTCTTATATTTTGGTACTGGCAAAGGAGGTCCCATGATGAGTAATAGTTGTTAATGAATCACTGTGTAGATTTTCTATAATATTAGCTCGTTTTCACGGGTTACCTGGCCACACATGATAGCTCATCGAAGTGGCTTCATCATCACACACGGGAATTTATAGTAAGCAGCCAAATGACCTAAGCGCGTGTTTCTAAATGTGGAGGTCAAAACCGGAGGTGACCCTGAGAACAATCCACGCGACCACGGTGAGAGAGAACATGCCTAACTCCAAATACACGACAGGCAATCGTCAGGGTCCGGGATCGAACCCACGTCCGTCCTTCCTGCATTGCAAGCGAGGGAGGTAACATTTCCCTCACCACCATTATTTCGCACAGCTGATTTTGCAGGTTTCAGTCATCGGCGAAGACGTCATTCGCGAGTGTATGTCGCCCTCTCCTGGCCAGCGCCTCTCTGCTTCACAGCGGACGCTAAACATCCCGTGAATAATATTATTCCCCTTCTTCTTCTTCGGAAAAGGCAATGCGTGTCGGCGTCATGAACCACATTTTTAGCAAAGTAAAAAAAGAAAATGAAACCACGCTCGATTGAGAAAACATCATTATCGGCTTGAATTGCAAGAAAAAAAAAGAACAGGTTCCTCCTGAGAAGAAAAAAAGCATTGCGACCTCAGTGAGGTGAGCCTTTTTCAGCTTAAATAGACGCTCCAAGCCTAGGACGTGTCATTCAGACTCTGTCTAATCGAAAGACCTGTTCTTCACCTGAGGACGGCTGCTTGCGTTGTGGCCGAAACGTCGTGATAATTAATTTATTATGTGTTGTTTTTATTATTTTATTATTTACATTCTACGTGACTTTACCGAAAGAACCAAGAAGAAGATAAATAATTGTTCTTCGAATCAATCCAGTAGGTAACGGAGGACATCCTACGGAAAGTGAACCTGGATTGTTACGCAGTGCCGTGGCGTTGCTGGCTTGGGTGGCGGTGCAAATCGTAAAATGGGGCCTCCTGTCCACCTTCCTCTCTCTTAGTAGCTCCTCACCTGGGCCCTGACGGCCCGTGGGTCCCAGTGCAGCTGCACCGCCTGTATCCCCGATAGCTACGCCACTGGGTTATCGAATTTACTTACCCATGTACCTCCCTGCCTCTGTCAGCACTCCCACACCGATACCGCGGTCAACTGTTTCCACATTCACTCAATCTTCTCCCAATCAAATGCAAATCAGGCCGCTGCACATGGCACGCATCTGAATATTGGCAAAACGTAAAAAAAAATACCGTGATTGACGGAGCATGAGAAATACAATTTCAGAAACCGTGCATGAAGTCCAAAGCGAATTCTTTTTTTTTACAAAAATGTCCTAGACCCGACTGTAGTTGTGGGGATAAAAGGGTGGAGTGCTAATTGAGATCGACACTGCGGAGTGCGCGCACGCCGTTCCACGCGACGCGAGCGGCGTTCATCGCTTAGCGCGTCGCGTGGGACGTCTTTAACAATCCTTCGGGCGCGTGCAATCAGAGGTGCTCGCGCACAACACTTGCCCTCAAAAGCCTCTTGAGGCTATACGGGAGGGTTTTTGCCTTTGTGTGCAAACATTCCGCGGAGTCCTATCTCGATACCATTACGCGCTAGTACGTACTTAGTCGCTGATCAACATTAGCATACACGCGTTTAAGTGAACGTTAAAGCCTCGCTGTAACTGAATCTTTTCATTATGGCCCCTTGTCCGTCTTGTTAGTTCAGCCATGGCCGATTCCTTCACCACTTTCCTTTATCCAAATTGTTGCTAACTACTGATGCGCATATGTACATTAAAAAAAAAACTTAGTATCCAAGCAATGACATGCGATGCCAACGTGGGCTAACCCGTGCAGCGTCAATCCCCTCCTGGAACAAATATCATTGCTATATTTTGAGTGGAAGAAGCGCCTGTGGTATTGTTGGACGCGGAGGAAGAGGGGAGGGTATCTCAGTTTAACACGTGTAGGCTTTCACGACCAATATTCATAATCAACGTTTTTGGGTTAGATCGCGTTATTTATAAATGTGTCCTAACCCTCCAACACCCGACACGGCCAATCAGCAAAAAATTGTCACGTTAACAAAAGACAAATAGTTCACTGCTTGTGGTTGTGAAACCACAATATTTACAATTTTTGATTACTGAAAATGTTTTGAGTACTCAAAAATTGTAAATGTTGTGGTTTCACGCTTCAACACACCGGTGGGCTAAAGCAGTGAACTATTTGTCTTTTGTCAACGTGACACTTTTTTTGCTGATTGGCCGTGTCGGGTGGTGGAGGGTTACGACACATTTATAAATAACGCGATCTAACCCAAAAACGTTGATTATGAAGGGGGGTATCTGTTGCGAATATCGGATAAGGTTTGGCTTTTTTAATCCCCCACTCCCCTCGCCCCCCACATCGACCAACTCGTACCAGCCCGTCTGGCACAAGTGGTTCTCTCTCAGTTGCGCGAAGACTCTCTCACGGTACATTTAAAGAAGCTCGTTGCGACCTGTAAATTGCTGCTTCACTGGATTGACTCTTTAGGAGTGACTTCTTTTTTTATTTTTACCCGCTGTCACGCTAAACTTTGTTCGTACGAATGCGTTTTTTTTTGCATCGCCTGCAATTGAAGCAGTTTAATGCAATTCACTCCGATAAGCTTTCACATCAAACTGCCGTTACCTCCCAGAATAAAGGCGACTCACATTTTATCAGCTCGGTTTTATCAGTCGGGATGATGAGCGCAGCAGCCTTTTTTATTTTAGCAATTACATTTTCACTCGCGCGCTCTCCCACACTCTGCCCCTCTCTCTCTCCACAAGGGAGCTTGGCTTTTTGTCTGTGGAGGATGCTTTATCAATGTCGTGTCAGTGTTTGTGGGGGGGGTGGAAAGTCTGAAGGTCAGCCTGATAGAGCCGCACATATAACCATTGTGACCTGTTAGTCCCACGATTGCTCCATCTTCACTCTCATAAAGTCATAAAAAGCTCTTCAAGAACACTTGAAACACAGGACCTGCTCTGTCCTCCATTTTAATTCTTCACCTATGATGAGGTCAAAGGTCAAGCGCGAGAGTGAAACGCGACTGGTTAATGCCGCCTATGGATTAGATCGCTACACGATTTTATGAAATCACAAAATAGGGCTTTCAAAATGTTTTTTTCTTTACCATTTGCATTTGGTGCTTCAGTAGTAGCTGAAGGTTCAAATCAAAGAAGGAACGCTTATTCCTAGAGGATTAGAAATGGGAAGTTGGGTTTGTAGTTATTTTCTATATGAAGATGTTTTGTTAGACGTAATCTATAACATAAAAAGGGAACGCTTTGTTTAATTATATGGGTAAATCAGACAAATGCCTCTCGTTTTAATTTGTAATGTCTTTGACCAGATGAGAACCAACGTTATTCATGAGATGTTTTACATCATAAACAATAATTTTAACAATTGCCATTAGTTTTCATAAACAATACTGGATGGCGTACAGTCTCTGGTTCCACATTAAAAGTTATGATGTCACACAGTTTGTAAAGCCCACCTCATAGCCAACAGCGTACATTGGTAACTGAGTTATCATTTAACTTACCTATTGAACTACAGACTTGATGCAAACCGATCCCGTGAGCAGTTAGGTTTAACCGTTTGACTTTTCATTCCATAAAAATAATCGCACCAGGTGTGACGAAAGACATAGATATACAAGTCAGCGCATCTGTTCCAAAAAAGTAATAAACGCACAGGCCTAACATCGGATGGCAATTATGATGTTATTGAAGGATCTATTTTTTTCACGTAAAAATGCTGGCAATTAAATTGGTGGCATTAAAAACAAAAGCAATGTCGTGTCACGTGACAACCGTTATTGAAATTATTTTCGCAATTGTGAATTTAAAAGTAACATAAAAAAATAAATCAGCGTTAGAGTACCCTGATGGATGCTTTGTGTTGTGTGTAGTAGCATCGCACGTACACGCAATTTTTTTTGTTATCTTTTGTAAATCGGATAGAAAAAAATGCTTCTGACAAATATGTGGTAAAAAGAAATACATGCATTTAGTGGCCGTAATGCCCAATGGATGTCCTTCGTAAATATGTTGGTACAGTATAAGCACCCATTGTATGTTTAACTTATTTTGCACCGTACGTAGTCAACCTTGCTAATCGGAGATGCAAATAAAATCTAAACACACTCTACAACGCTGCCTTAAAAATAAACATACAGCGTGGCCCAAAAGTCAGGACACATGGGGTTATTGCATTTATTGTAAAACTGACATTACGAAATGTTAATAGTTAGATTTAATTTAGTATTTTATCTCTTATTATCGATGTTTCTTCTTCTTCCTGTGGGCTCACCTGAAATCCGTCCTTTTACAAAACTCGACCAAGAACCCGAAATGAATTGAAACAAAACAATTGGTGGATATTCAACAATTACACCTGTAAACTTAAAAAGTCCTCATTTTCATTTCAAAAGATAATTTATGCATCGTGCATTACTGTTAATGGAAGTCAGTTTGAACATTTGTTAAAATAAAGTTAATTATCTTATGTGAATAAATATAATAACCCTGGGCCACCCTGTATATTCGGAGACGTTTCGGGCCCACGGCCCTTCTTCAACAGCAGCCCATCGCGAATGAGACCACCCACCCGCAGAGTGTGCGATGGACATTTGTAATGAGATTATCACCCCACTAGGCATTCTAAACCACTTCAGATATGGGCTAACGACCACGGGTCACAGCCCATGACCTTTGAGTTGGTGGGGATTTTTCTCGGCTCAATCCCCTTTTACAAACCTGCTTCAATCTCACGAGATGGCCCCGTCACAAATGTGTGTTCAGCCTACGGAGGGGCAAACACAGAGAGACCCCCCCCCACTCCATCCCTACTGCCGGCCAGACAGAGGGACAAACCTTCCCCAACCGTTTTGCTGACATCAACTTGCATTTTCCCCGGAGCGATGGCTGTTCTACCGTGGCGTCTGTTTGCAAAGGTGCCAGGCAAGCGGAGATCCCTCTCTTCAGAAGACATCTGCCTCTTCACGATAGTGCACTGGCCTGGCCCATCATCATCATCATCAACGAGGGGTGTTGTACCCGCGGATTAAAATATTTACCCACTTGATCTCTCGCAGCCAGCTCGAGGCGGGCACGGTGCTCCCATTGGCACACTTGTTAAAGTGCAAAGATCTACGTTGTAAACCTCTATATATATTTATCCAGTACGTTTGCATGAAACGGATCTGTGGGAAGCGTGCGTGACTGTTACAAAGAGCATCATCATTATATGGCCTCTGATAAGTTTCGCAATCACCTCTTATAAAAGCCACTTGCAAAACGTGTTTTTGTTCCCTCGTGAAAACCTCTTGTGCTGATAAAGGACCAGAGCTATGGGGCGATAAGACATTATCCACGAAGCAAAGTTTTAAGTTAATGACTGTTGTACTGCCACCACAATATAGTTCGTGGTTCACGTTAATCGATCGCTCTTCTCACAACAGCAACGGCATTGCAAAGAATAATAACTCTATCGATGTTGAATGTGTACAAAACTGAAAACTAAATGTAAAGCAGGCTAAAATAGACATATGGTGGGGGGTAGCGGTGGCACAGTGGTTAGCACACTGCACCAGAGGTGGGACAAAGTCATTGTTATGCAAGTCCAAGTCGAGTCGCAAGTCATCAAATTCATGACTCGAGTCTGACTCGAGTCCAAGTCACATGACTCGAGTCCACATCTCATAGGTGGGACAAAGTCATTGTTATGCAAGTCCAAGTCGAGTCGCAAGTCATCAAATTCATGACTCGAGTCTGACTCGAGTCCAAGTCACATGACTCGAGTCCACACCTCTGCACTGCACGGTGTGCTAACTACCTAAGTTCAATTCCTGACCATGGCTGACATCAGTAGCGAGTGATATCTGAGCCAGACCTGGGAACCCACAGGGCCGAAGCCAACTCCCACTCCACCGACCCACCGCACAGACCAGCGTTGCAAAGGGAGGTTCAGCAGCAACCCCTATGACTGACACTGCATTGAGAAGGTTTCATCCAGCAGTGGATTGAGAGAGGGATGCACATTATTATTGCTTCATTATTCTTTACTTGAAGAGGCATCGACAGGAGATACAATAGAGTATTGTATGTCTGTATCCGGTGGTGATTTCCGGTCCAACTTAACATTGTTCATCTTCTGTTTGAAGCCCTGGTGCAGTGGTGGAAATTACACGTTTCTGGGGCAGAGGCGAGTCTATCCATAGAATAACTACGGTTTGACTTTATCTAGTAGTGGTGATGATGATCAAATCATGAATAGTACTAACATGCTCAGATATCAATACTTTTTTTTAACAGTGTATATGCTGTAAATTGCATTTAAATTTAACGTTGTAACATTCCAACCCAAAGCAACCTAATAATGTGGACGGTCATCTCAGCTGTCTTCAAAACGCATTCTCTCGTAACGTGAAAATAATTGACAGCACTTCAATTGCCAATCCACTGATGGATGAAGGCATCCCCAAGCCGTGTCTGTCGGTCGTGGGGGTTGTTTGACCATACTTCACCACGTTGGTCAGTACGAGTTGGAGAAGAGTCTGGGGGTGCGGGGGGTAGGGGCTGGTTCAGCTATCACTCAGCACAGATGTTATCTGTGACCAGGAACAAAACGCAGGTCTCCAACTACACAGTGCAGTGTGCTAAGCACTGCGCCACTGCTCCCCCACCAACGTGATCACTGTTTTGTACTGTCCATGTATTCGATATGCGGATCTCTGCTGCCCCCCTATGGCTCATAGCTTTCACTGCACGTGTGTGAGTGCCAAACTAAACAATTTTTTATTTTATTTTACCAAGTTAAAGGCGCAACTGAGCTATGTAGCTCTTTTTCAGAAGCGACCTGGCCACAAGTGATAGGCCAACGAAGTGGCTTAGCATCACGTGGACATTTATAGCAGCCAAATACTCTCAACGCACGTTTCTACTCACAACACAACAACTCTGGGCCTAGAGAAGGTAAATCGTCGAATCACAAATTAATTACGGGAACGTAAGCACCAACTGCTTTGTTTCCTCAAACCCTATGTGTTTATTAACATAAAAACAATTACGACGTGGAATCAGAGAGATGCAACGCTGCAGTCAAAGTTTAAGAACCACTGGCACACAGAGTATAAATGGACACGTTATAGGACAGATGCACAACACATTGCAGGACGTTTGACGTCATAGGGTCGTGCCATTGAGATGCAAACGAGGGCCCCGGAAACAATGGAAACCATCAGTGGGCACTTGCCACGCTCAGCTGTTTTCATTGACAAGTTAACTGATGTTTGTGTCACATATAAACCCCAAGTCGTTTCGCAATTGCTAAAATGCACGGGCATGAGACCTAACACTGGCGTAAGGTGAATTGCAGAGTAAACATCACCCCCTGAAGGAGCTGGTCACGGTTCATTGAAATCGACAGTGATTTTAGCGCCCCGATTGATGCAATTTCAAAAGGCTGTAGACCCTTTTGGCATGGTGGGCTAAGCAGTTCAGTTGCAACTCGCGTTGGATGGGTCACGATCGAAGTCTGAGCTCAGCTCCATTTGACCGGTTCAGGAAAACCCGGCCAGCCTGGTTAAAAGTGCTCGTACTGTACTACATTGCGACTGAATTTTTTTTTTTTTAAACATAAGCGAAATATTTAGGTGGCTCAGAGGTCAGACGGCTCGGAGCTGGTACAGATGGACTCCTGGGTTTGAATCCGAACCAGGGTGCTCGTGACGAATCAAACCGGGTGCTCGGGTGTAGGGAATTGACGGTCTCAACCTCAGCCCGTAATGGATAAAATTGAAGGTCTGAGAATTCAAAACACTGCATCGGTTTGACCTTGAAAAAAACATTTACTCCGTAGCAGGATTGGCGGGGAGACTGCCCTCTAGTGATGGGGAGATGTCGCGTGAGTGAACCTCAGAAGTAGAGCTATGATATCTGCTTCTGTGGCCCATTCCCGAGCACGTGGTGATTCGCCGGTCTGCGATTGTTCCGAATGTGCTCTTCATCTGACGACAACACGCCGATAACGCAACAATGATAAGACGAGGGAACGCTGGAGAACGCCTTGAAATTTGCCAAGATTAAATACGCTATTTGCTCGCTGAAACATTATGTTCCAACATCAGAATCAATCGTGCAGTGACTCAAATGAAAATTTTAAAGACATACCGTATCGCCATATGCATATCTTTCATGGTGGAGCAATGTTATCAGTTCCTGTGCAGGAGTGAGATGGATTGAAGCACCAGTGGATTGTGAGAGATGCCTACAGCATGCAGAGGCCTTCATCCAGCAGTGGATAAACAATGGGTGATAATGATTTGCATGCATTGCTCCTCGGCATTTGCATGAATGTGTGCCAGCAAGCGTAGTGCATTTGGTTTTAAAGGTTGCGAGGACTCATCCTGATAAGCCTGATGAAGGGTTTGCAAAAGCAGAGGTTAAAAAGTGTTTCTAAACATTGCTTAGCAATGAAAGGGCAACGCTGATTTAATGTTACCTAAGAAGCCTTCAGCTAGCTTCTACTGTACTTTTAATTTTCTAGAATTGATGCTCTATGCGGTGTATTGGTCAGCACACTGGACTTGCAATCTAAAGTTCGCCTGTTTGATTTCCCGGCACGGCGGCTGAAACGAACACTTTTCTTAAATACGTCGTCTGTCCACCCAGCACGGTAAGCTGGTACAACTACAGTCGATGGACAGATCACTTGAGGTGGGGTCAAGTGTGGGTATCCCCAACTATTGCCTGGCCAGCGTGGTCCAGTCGGCTTAAATACCCTCCCGATGGAGTGTCTAGAGGTCATTCAAGTTAAGACCCTTCTGCCAGGAAGGCAGAAGGAATCACAGGGTTGCACTTTTTTCCCCTTTATCTTAATAAAGCAGTTTACATGTGTGTGTGTGTGTGATCAAAGGTGTGAGCTGCATCCCAATGCCCTCCCGAGCCTGGAGGCAAAATACAACGGGGGGCTTGGAGTGTGTTTGCCTGCCAGGGGTAAGCAGATCAGGGCATCAATAAATGATGGAGGAGATGAAATGACAGGTCGTGGATCGAATTTCAGAACACATGGGTGCATTGTGTATAAATAAACTAACACAAGAGGGTTGGCAAACGCAGAGGGCTGCACAAGTACGGTGCATCAAGTACATGTGCAGCCCTTTTGTCAATCACCTGCTGGAATAGAGGCTCCCCACGCCGTGGGGGTCATGGGGGACACATTGGAACTTCACAAGCGGGTTGGTGGTGCAGGTTGGTTCAAGGTCGGGGAGCATAGACCCGGGGACAAATAAGTAAGTATAACAGTTAATTTTGATCGAGCCCCAGTTGTGTGTGGTGGCCGCTCGTCTAAACACTATCCAGGCTGGACACCCGAGTTTAAGCTTCCAATATCTGATGTAAGATCGGGTTCGTTCAAGGGAACTTCGGGCATAGGCATGGTGTAAGTACTTACGCAATGTTTTGACTTGCCCTCGCTCCAGATACACCAATGTTATCGTACACCCGCTTGGCATTTGATATTTCAAACAATATCATGAGCTGCTTTGTTGAACGTCAGTATCATCAGCCCTGATATATCCGCTGCAGGATGAAGGCCTCCCCACGCTGACGCATCCCCTTACAGGGTCTTGCGATGCCACAACCAATCTAATCCCATCGCTATACATCTCTACGGCCGGTGGTGGTCTTCTCGGGCGTGTTCACTCAGTTTGGCTGGCATTTTGTCACCAGTTATCCACAAATCCATCAGCCACAATGCAGGGGGTCGGCACACCAAAATAACACGAAGTGACATTTAGTCGAATTCGGTAAAAAAAAAACCTCAATATCTCAAGAGCCGCAATGCACTGCGTGGTGAATACGAGAGGGTGGTTCCTTCACGAATGACGTCACAAAGCAGCCGTCATTATTGAGCCACCGCATGCGGATCCGGAGCCCGCAGGTTGCCGATCCCTGCTCAAAAGCGGTGTCCTGCGTTAGGGGCCGTCCATAAATGACGTCACGTACCTAGGGCGGGGGGGGGGGTCAGACATTTGTGACGATGTGTGACGAGGGGGGGGGGGGTTTGAGAAATGTGACGTCACATCAAAATGCGCAACTTTAAATAAATATAGACAACACGTTCCACTTAATAAAATCTACTTTTTAAAAAATGTTTTCTCCTACAACATCAGAGTGCAGTGCCACATTAAATACGCACTACAATGACAATAGTTTAAAGCGATTTGAAGCATGTTTTATTTTGTTTGGGGGGAAAGAGCTTTGTGACGTCATATTTGAGGGGGGGTCTGACTTTTTGTAACGCCGTGTGACGAAGGGGGGGGGGTCAAAATCGTAAAAAATCGTGTGATGTCATTTATGGACGGCCCCTTAGCAAAATAAATTTATTTACAATGAATACGGTGCCTCTAATTAACTTTTTTCTGATTAACGTATGCTTTGTCCAGACCTTATCTGGCCTGTAATTCTTCAAATTTGTCTCCCTTTTTGAATTAAAAAAAACGATACATTTTACGACGTTAAGGCATTTAAATTTTGTCATTATTAACGACATTGGCCTTATTATTTGGTTCTTTCGGTTAAGTCACGTCTAAAGATAAAATAATAAATTAAATTAAATAATAGAATACGACGTTTCTTGCTGTGCCATCGTACTTGCAGCACCACGTTTTGTTGACCACTCATTGATATGCTAATTTTTTCTCTAACCCCCCTCCCTCTCTCTGCCTCCGCCCCCCTCTGTCTATTTAAGGCCACCCCACAGAGACGATCACCCCTCTCTGTTACCTGTGTTGCTCTCGCTATGTATGTATCTTGGTGATATCTGTCTGCTAATATGTCTGTCTATAGTTTTCTGGTTAGATATGATGTCGCTATTTCATTATACCTGATGATGATTGCTTGTGTTGCAATCGAAACGTCGTATTCTATTATTTAATTTAATTTATTATTTTATCTTTAGACGTGACTTAACCGAAAGAACCAAATAATAATTCCTGCAGTCACGAAAGTTCTAAAATTAAGACATTTGCCTTTTGCCCGTCAAAGGACGGGTGTATTGCAGTAAATCTGAGACTTGCAAGCGAAAAGCAGACCGCGACGTGATATATTAATTGCATCAAATCGCGTGCCATTTGTAAGGCCGCGGTGACACAGACCTATTTCATTTGAAGGTTATAATCCCTTGTTCATCATGACGTCCTTTTTACTTCGATGTCTCAACAGCGTGACGGAGATCACGTGACGTGAGGGTTCTGCCTTTGCAGTGACGGTTGTAAGTTGACGCCGAGGAGGGGAACACGTCACATCTTCATGATTATTAATGAGGGGGGGGGGGGTGCTACATGTGGAGTGACGTCAGCCGCTCATGATTATTTATGAGGGGGGGGGTCCACGTGGAGGACGTCACCTGTTCATGATTATTAATTAGGGGAGCTGGCCGACGTGGAGTGACGTCACGCGCAGGACACACAGACATTCTTGGCTCATTATCGTAAATATTTGCAGTTCCGTGTGCGGCCAAAAGGTGACAGTAAAATACCACTATCAGCATGGAAATCCGCTTTGAGCACATCATTACACAGTAACGCAATATTGTCACAAAGCATAATCACGCGTCTCGAAATCAATTTATATACGGCTGGCTGGGCTTTGTGGGTCGCTAATTCGTAAGGTTTGGTGCAACACTTGCCATTTGAAGGTCAACAGATTAATTTAAGTACAGTACTGTATATATACTTACACAATAGTGTGCATAGTGCTGTATATATACGGTACTGTACTTTTCACTCATTTCATCCTACGTACAAATACCATCACGACACAATTTTAATGAATGTGCAAGGTTAAATTCCTTAACATTTTCATTTTTCAAAATGCTGAAACATTGAATCAACCACCCACTTCGATGGCAATGTTGCATATCCAATACATTAAAGTCTGGAGTAAATGTATTATAAACGATAACTTCTGTACTATTGAGTTATTTCATTCATAAAAGCTTGAGTTTATGATGTCTAGAAATGTAACGAATGATGTCAGGATTATACTCTACATTTCTTTCGTTATTAACCAATACCTTTGTTTTTTTATATTCTTTGGGTCTTTCGGTAAAGCCACACCTTTGTTATGGCAGATTTGCCTGAATGCATCAGTGTCCAGATAAATATGTACACAAGCCCAAGCGGAATCGCTTTTACAGGATGGAATCCGGCTTTTGAACCACTGGTCATGTTAATTTGATATTAATTCTTAACGATAAGTTGAGATGCTACACGCATTTTTGGGGAACTGCAGTGAGTATGCTCTTTGAAATCGTTTGTATAAATTTTTAATCAATAGATCACTAAAAAAACACAGCATTAATTTTTATATACGGTCCAATATTGTAGATGCAGGTTAATCGCGACTTGGTCATGAGATATTGCCCGTCATTTACCCCCCTCCCCGCCTGGTCAGCTAGTCTCCACACTTGCAGAGTGTGGCATGCCCCATCGTTTCATGGCAACAATTTGGGTGGTTTTTCGCAGTGGTGACGAGGAGCCATGTGAAGGAGAAACGATTGATAGCACAAGGACAGGATGCCAGAAGGAAAGTGGGCTGTGGTGCATGCATGACCCCATAACGCAGGCGTGGTGACCCAACCCATTTCCTTAGGGGCCGTCCATAAATGACGTCACGCGATTTTGGACGATTTTTTACCCCCCCCTCCCCTTCGTCACACAGCGTCACAAAAGTCAGACCCGCCCTCAAATATGACGTCACAAAGCTCTGCCCCCCCCTCAAATAAAACATGCTTAAAATCGCTTTAAACTATTGTCATTGTAGTGCGTATTTAACGTGGCGCTGCACTCTGATGTTGTAGGAGAAAACATTTATTAAAAAGTCTATTTAATTAAGTAGAACATGTTGTCTATATTTATTTAAAGTTGCGCATTTTGATGTGACGTCACATTTCTCAACCCCCCCCCCCCAGGTGTGTGACGTCATTTATGGACGGCCCCTTACCGAGTACCGAATAGGACTTTAAAACACGTTTGGCGGGCCAACAACAAACAGCCGCCATTCCCCAACTAAGTGACAGCGACGCCGCCGCGGCACATTGTGACAGGCTAGGTGCACCTTGAGACCTCTCATGAAATCACAGGTCAGATCCAGGTGAAATGTGTTGTCCGAGTGTGCCAACTCGCTGCGTTTTAGCCGCACAACGTTCCGTCCGAAGTCGTCCTGGGGTCGTTCCTCCTGCCCTCTGATGTTTGCTGGAGGGAAACGTCCTCTACCGACTGCTCAGTAATCACGAGCCTACTCCACGATAGGCCCTACCTTGACACTGCTGGCACTCGTCATTGGCAAGTCCATCCAGCTCCACAATCCTTGTGTAATACTGCGTCTGTCGATTTCGTCTCCAGCCCGTGCCGAGCCCGTTTAAGCCCCCTCTTATCCGGCCAAACAGAAGATGTTTGGGCATGCGGTGGCTGGGTCTCAGTCGATTACGTTACTGCCAGAGGCCATTTCAGTTGCAAACGTGACTGAGCGAGCGAAAATGTGCATCGTAGAGTCGTTGATCATTAAGGGTTTTTTTTGGGTTTGATCGCGTAAATATATAAATGTGTCGTTAAACCCGCCACCACCCGACACAGCCAACTAGTAAGGGTTGTCCCGTAAACAGAACGTGCCAATTCGTCACTAGTACAGCAGTCAACCGGTGTGTTGCCAGGTCAGAAATAGTCCCCTCTTGTACCAGATTAGCGCGGCTAAGATGTTTGCAGTGACGGATGATGTACATTTGCTGGTCGTTTCGAAGTGATTGAGGTCCTCTCGAGTGGCCACGAATGTTATGAAACACAGTCGCGGCTCCGTGGCGCCCGCGTGCCGCACAGCCCTCATCTAACAAGACGAAATCCGCGTGCCACACATTCCCCCATCTTAACCTCCCATCACTCTCCATCGCATACTCAGCACAAGACAAAGATCCCCCGTACAGCCATTACGGGCTGTTGGGGCAAGTGCTGTTAGCGAGCATCCGTGAAGGCCGGGACGACATACCGGGGGGCAGGTGGCCAGCACCACGCCCGACCGCCTTTGTCTACCCAGTGGCGATGTTTAAACGCCGCACCAGGTACTCATTCGAGGCTGAGTCGACCTAGGGGAGATCTAGGATGGGTTCAGATAATCGTCACCGGTGTAGACCGAACCCGTAGCTCAGGGCACTAATCGCTACGCCACCGCTCTTTACTCAGCACACACACAAGACTGGAGTTTTTCTCCTGTTAAATCGTATTTTTCGAGGGTCCTTTGAAGGTCCAGTTAAACGAAACGATGACGCAGGTCGCCTCAATATAGCCAACGATCACTGGGTGGCATCACAGCACCCAAGCTCTGCGAACCCGGAAAGGGATGATGCAAACGAGAGCAGCCTCTAAGCACAGACGTTGTCATCCATTCCGTATACACCGTTGGAGCAGAAATCCTTTTAAGGTCAACATTGCACGCACTGGGAAGGTTGGGATCAGTATTCAGCCCGCACCGCATTTTCTCTCCAGCCCTGTGCTGGTGTAAACTCTGCTGAGTGGCCCATAAGTCAAGGACACATTGGGTTGATTTGATTAATGTTAAAACTGGCGTAAAAATTTTTGTATTGCTTTTTCTTTAATACTAAGGGGCCGTCCATAAATGACGTCACGCACCTAGGGGGGGGGGGGTCAGACATTTGTGACGATGTGTGACGATGGGGGGGGGGGGGGGGGTTAAGAAATGTGACATCACATGAAAATGCACAACTTTAAATAAATATAGACAACACATTCTCCTTAATTAAATAGACAGTTTTTAATAAATGTTTCTCCTACAACATCAGAGTGCAGCGCCATATTAAATACGCACTACAATGACAATAGTTTAAAGCGATTTGAGGCATATTTTATTTTTGGGGGGGGCGGGGGCAGAGCTTTGTGACGTCATATTTGAGGGGGGTCTGACTTTTTGTGACGCCATGTGACGGCCAGGAAAGTCACGGGAAAAAAAATGCTCGCGAACGACGCATTTAAGCAAGCACCCGATGCTCCATTTTGAAGTTTTAAAATGAAACAGCTTTGAATTGTATTATGTTTTGAATTAGATTATTTTATTTCTTCATTAAAAGCTTATATAATTTTACATCTAGAAAACTTCATTGAAAACGACATTTCGTGTGAATTTTCTCTCGTCGTTAAGTAGATGGCCTTGCTGGGGGTTCGGTTCGATGCGGACTTTCACCTCTTTGGGATTACGGGATTGAGATAAGGCGACACAGAGCTGCTGGCCGTGCGAGAAGACCGCCGCCGTCTGCAGATCGATTCCAACGTGATCGAACGTCTGTCCCTGCGCCTCCGTCGTTCATGCAGGGGGCGCGTAGGTTTTGCAGCGCCCCCTGCATGAAAACGACGGAAAGTGCAGGGTTCATCACAGATAGATAAAGTTGTGCGCTTATATAAGAGTATCATAGCAATTATCATTATTTATATATTTTCTTATTCTCCATTTTCAGATGACATTTAAACGTGAAAAGAACATTGCCTCAAGACGAACGAGTTCAATTAGTTTTTTTTACGTACGCTAAAGAAGGCAGCTGTAATCTTACAAAAGAAAGTCCTACATTCATTAAAATATATATAAAATGCATGCTTGCGTTAATTTTAATGGGTGTCAGATTGAAAATTGAGAAAAAAATAACCAAATGTGATTTGTTAACAAAAAATAAATATAACCCTTTGTGTCCTGACTTCTGGGCCACTCCCTGCATGCACCGCACGAGGGCGGTCCCCGTTGCTCGTTGCACAGAAGTTCGGGATTCGATTCTAGACGTCGCCCTGATTGATTCTGCAGGTGCGTCAACCACAAATAGGCACTGCCGTCTGCTGCACGGTGGACGTTCAGATCGCCTGACGTCGTCATTCGCAGGAGTAGGCCACGTTTTTGGTGTGCTGGCGTCAAGACGTCCACATGTGCGTACTCGCACAAATGATTCGTGCAGGATGACACTTGTACGGAGAGCAATCATCGCCTCCCCGCTGGCACGCTAGCGCACACTCTTGCAAATGAGGTCTCTCGTGCATTCTTCAGTTCTCATTTGGCTAAATAAAATACAAATTTGAATTCAAAGATTTAGAATTCTGACAGGAAAGATTTTGAATTCTGAAAGCAATTGCCACTGGTGTGGTTGGTTCATGGCCAAGGGGCCGTCCATAAATGACGTCATGCACCTAGGGGGGGGGGGGTCAGACATTTGTGACGATGTGTGACGAGGGGGGGGGGGTTGAGAATTGTGACGTCACATAAAAATGCGCAACTTTAAATGTAGACAACACATTCTACTTAATTAAATTTACTTTTTAGTAAATGTTTTCTCCTACAACATGAGAGTGCAGCGCCACATTAAACACGCACTACAATGACAATAGTTTCAAGCCTTGTGAAGCATGTTTTATTTTGGGGGGGGGGGTGCAGAGCTTTGTGACGTCATATTTGAGGAGGGGTCTGACTTTTTGTGACGCCGTGTGACGAAGGGGGGGAGGGTCAAAAAGCGTCAAAAATCGCGTGACGTCATTTATGGACGGCCCCCAACACAACATCGCCTCGTAGCAGTCGATAGCACCTGTTATGCACGATTAGTAGTCGCTCATCTAAGCACCATCCTGGCATTCAGGCTTAACCCTGCCGGGTTCGCGTGCGAATACCTCGTGGCGGCGTGAACACGCAACAGCAGCCACCATTCGCCACTATTCGTGGCGTGTTAACACACGAGCTGTGGTGACGTCACAGTCACTTTAAGTGACTGTGACGTCACCACAGGTCGTATCAGGCTCGGTGCACTTTTGAGGCCACGTGAGGTGTCCAAGGTTCGCTGGCACGTCACGGGTGGGTTTATAGGGGGGGGTAGGAGAATGGGGGGGCTAGTGGGCAATGTTGACCAGAAGCACCAAACAAAGTTTCACGACTTTGTCACGCACGTGCTGCTGTGTGCTTGCACGTTGCCATTCGGTAAAGTCATGTAGAAGGGAAATAATAAAAATAAAACACTATTATTTCCCTTCTTATTCTTGGTTCTTTCGGTAAAGTCACGTAGAAGGGAAATAATAAAATAAAAACACTATTATTTCCCTTCAAACGTGACTTTACCGAAAGAAACAGAAATATGAATCGCTGCAGTCACCAAAGCTTTAAATCGAAACAGAACACATGCTTATAGCACGCCACGTGACCGCGAGGGGGGGGCGGGGCAGTGAATTAGGGGGTGGAGCTAACTCCCCCCCCTGATACAACCCCGCCCCCTTTCATTCAGACCACGCCCACAAAATATCCGTCCGTTTTCAAATCGAAACCGCGTACCCCTTCGATCTGTCTTCATCTTTCATTTGGGCATTTTGGGGGGATTGCAACAGATTACAAATTGATGTCGACATCTTGATATCCATTCGACTGCTTCAGCAGTAGCCGCGTGGATTTGTTTCATATCGCCGTTGAAAAATCTGATTGGGTGGTCGTTCACTGCACACTATACACGGCTAACAACACTCTGCCTAACATGCCTTGCAGTCACGAAAGCTTCAAATCTAGAATTAATGCCTCTCTCTCTCTGCCACGTGTCTCCGTGTGTTAACACGCTGCACGCTGGTCGCCGATGTGTCTACACTATACGCTACAGGACTTCATGAGACCTCCTTTGCCAGTATTACATTATGATAATATGGTTTTCCCCTTTCTGGCAAAGGAGGTCTAATGATGTAGATGCTCACCCCGAGCCCTCATTACTTTGATAGTGAATTGTCTTTGAGATGTACGCCTTTTGGCATCCTCTGGTCTAGCACCAATTCAAGTTCAAGTTCATTTATTAGGTATAGCCCTGTGAGCCATTCGGCTTTTGACTCGGGTGCAACCGCAACAAACAAAAAACAAACTCATGAACAAGAAAACATCTTAAAGTGAATATGTGACTAAGTGCAAACAGAAAATCCAAGAAAAGACAGCAAAATATTGCAGAAAAAACACCGTACACCAACGCTGTGTGCAAAAATTGAGACCAGGCTCAAAAGAAAGCCGTCTCTGGTGTGGACCAATCAGTTTCAAGGACAATTAATATATTAACATGATTCCTTGTACAAAGGTTTCAGTTTTGTCGCCAGAAAAAAGGGGAAAAATCCTGTTATTATAATAATAATGTTAATAGGTTAAAACCAAACTGAAACCTTTACAAGGAATCATGTGTGCATTAACCAAAAAAGATACTTCGATAATATGTGCATTGTCTTTGCAACTTATTGATCCACAGCTTTCTTTAGAGCTTAGTCTCAAACATTGTTAGACCAGAGGACGCCAAAAGGCGAACAGCACAAAGACAACGCTACTATCAGGACATTGATAGCTCGGGGTGAGCGGCTACATCATGATATCTCCTTTGCCAGTATTACTACTACACTATACACTACACAATTATACACAACTATACACTACGTTATACACTATAGTGACTATACCATACGCACTACTACACTATAAACTACACAACTATACACAACACTACACACTGCACTACACAACTATACACGACTATACACTACTACAATATACACTACGTTATACACTACACTATAATGGTAACTCAGCCCTTCGTTTTAAGGAGACCACGCCCAGTTTGTTGTTGGTCGAAGCCCCGCACTGTTTCCACAGAAACCTCGCCCCGTGCCATTGTGGCAATAGATAATATAATAAAACAACTTAAACAAATTTCGTAAAAAAAGGCTGCCTTGAAAATTAACCTATATACGTAGTCGGCTACGTTACGGGGCAAACAACCAACCCTTATTTTTTCCCAGAACATCGGCCAATTATATAATTTTCATTTTAAGGCCACACATTGGTTGACGTCATTATTGAGGTGTATTTTGTTGTTCCAGGGACTCCTCTATTTACAAACGAGTTAGGTTCCAGAGGTCTGTTCGTAAGTAGATTTGTTCGTAAAGTTCAACTACTCCTAAACACGGGACTGGTTTCAAAATAGTTGTATAATCATCCGTAGAAATCGATGCCACCGGTTCTTCACGTTCTGCAGATACAGATACCACCACCGCCGCCATTGATTGCGCGTCGGTTGAACTTACGTACATCGAATGTTGTTAAGTAAAGGGGTCCCTGCACTTGTGTAAGTTCTTAAGTCAACAGTTCGTAAGTAGAGGAGTCCCTGCACTTGTTAAAATTCGTAAGTTGGATGTTCGTAAGTAGAGGAGTTCCTGCACTTGTATAAGTTCGTAAGTTGGATGTTCGTAAGTGGAGGAGTACCTGTACTTGTGCTAGTTCGTAAGTTGGACGTTCGTAAGTGGAGGAGTCCCTGCACTTGTGTAAGTTCGTAATTCGGATCTCTGTTAGTAAAGCAGCCCCTGCACTTATGCAAGTTCGTAAGTCGAGTGTTCGTAAGTCGAAGAGTCCGTATAATCGTGCTTGTTGCACCACTGTCAACGCTTCAGCAGCAGCAGCGTGCGGCATCATCAGATGAAAGCGTTCCGTGCAGGCCACAGCGCGTCGCCATGGAAACCAACCCTCTCAAAGCCCTCATTTACATAAACCCCGCCCAGTATTTCAAAGACTCCGCCTCCTCGACGGCGAGGCCACGCCCCTCGCCCCTCCCACTTCTTCCTCTCCCGTGGCACTCCACTCCTCCTACTCCCTCCGAGGTCCGTCCCCTGCGTCTCCCCCGTGTTGTTACCCGGCTCGGTAGGGCCCGGCTGGGCTTTGCCGGAGCCGCTGTCCTCGCCGTGTGCCGCTGCCTAGGACGGGCAAGCAGACAGGGGGTGGTGGTGGGGGACACGACAGACGGGACAGACGGGACAGACGAGGCAGGCAAGATCGACACTCGCGTAAGCTGCGAGAGACGCGCACGCACTCACTCAGGCAGGCAGGAACACAAGGGCAAGGCAGTGGTGGCGTAGGGGGTTTCGGGGTAAGATTTGGACACAGAGAAACACACACACACGCTAACAGACAGGCAGGCAACACTCACTTCGTCAGATAGATTGACGACATTCGGCAAGGCAGTTGTTGGCACGCACGCACACGCACCCAACCAAGCAGGCACAGGGGCAACACAGAAGCGTTCGGCAACCGGACAGGCAGGCAGGAAAGCAGGCAGGTTTTTACACCAGGCACACCCGTGCACAGGCAAGCAGACAGGAAGACAGAGAGAGATAGAGGGATAGGTCGTAAGAAGGACGGGAAGACGTGGTTCGACAGGCAGGCAAGATCGTTTAGAGAAGGGAATCAAGTGCGTGGGACAATCAGACAGGTAAGCAGGTAGTGCACTGTACAGGCAGGCAGCTATCCCACACGCAGGGGCTCAAGCAGAGGCACAGGTGAGCAAGCAGGCGATCGTACAGGGCACTCACAAGTCGACAGGTATCTTGAGGTGGGTAGATAAGGCACTGGGACACACATACAGTAACTGGGACACACAGCCGGGTACTGGGACACACAGACAGGCACTGGGTCACAGAGACAGGTACTGGGACACACAGACAGACACTGGGACACACAGCCAGACACTGGGACACACAGACACTGGGACACACAGACAGACACTGGGACACATAGACAGGCACTGGGACACACAGACAGACACTGGGACACACAGCCAGACACTGGGACACACAGATACTGGGACACACAGACAAACACTGGGACACACAGACAGGCACTGGGGCACAGACAGGCACTGGGACACACAGACAGGCACTGGGACACACAGACAGACACTGGGACACACAGACAGACACTGGGACACAGACAGACACTGGGACACACAGACACTGGGACACACAGACAGACACTGGGACACACAGACGGGCACTGGGACACACAGACAGACACTGGGACACACAGACAGACACTGGGACACACAGACGGGTACTGGGACACACAGACAGGCACTGGGACACACAAACAGGCACTGGGACACACAGACAGACACTGGGACACACAGACAGGCACTGGGACACACAGACAGACACTGGGACACACAGACAGGCACTGGGACACACAGACAGAAACTGGGACACACAGACAGAAACTGGGACACACAGACAGACACTGGGACACAGACGGGCACTGGGACACACAGACAGGAACTGGGACACACAGCCAGGTACTGGGACACACAGACAGACACTGGGACACACAGACAGGCACTGGGACACACAGACAGGCACTGGGACACACAGACAGAAACTGGGACACACAGGCACTTGGAGAAAGGCAGAGAGAGGAAGTATAACACGCCATGGAGTTTGGCAATATCACTGCGGTTGCTTAAGCCTTTATACAGTAGTCGTGTGTAGTGTTATACATCGGTGCAAATACACAGCAGCAGTTGAGTAAAATATAGCTTGTCAGAACACTGCACCCGCTGCTCTTGTGCAATGCCACCGTCACAACACAATACTCTCGTGGTAAATGTAGTAAGCAGTTGTTCGCGTACTATTGGAATTTAGCGAATTGTCATTTTAAGCACACTGAGTTCCATTGGGGAATATCTTCGTGTTGTAACGGAGGTAGTGCGTGAATACACGGGTAGTCGCACAGCTGCCGTGGGAGATCGACAAAGTCGCACACGGACAGACGGCGGCTCAAAGGACCAGAGAGAGATTTTAAGAAAAGAGAGAGAATTCTGTGAGCACGCAGATATACAGCCACTGTAGGGAAACGTGGCAGGCAGAGGGTGCACGCACACACACAACTGCAAGGCAGAGCCATCATGTTCTCCAAGAAGACTCATGGCGATGCCAAGAAGTCTGCACAGAAGCTGCTGGACATCAAGAAGGACGCGATGACCCGACTCAAGCACCTGCGGGTCGTGTTGGCAGGTGAGGAGAGTTTCCAGTGGTCCAGACCACGTGCATGGGCCAGACCATGTGTATTACAGAGGTGAGGTTCAGTAGTTCATGGACATACGTTGAGTAGTCCAGTCCATGTTTATTCCATTGGTATGTCTAGCAGGCCAATCTATTATTACAAAGGTAAATCCAGTAGTCCGGTCCATGTTTATTCCTTTGGTATGTCTAGTAGTTAAACATATAGTACGTAGGTAAATGCAGTAATCTAGGCCATGTGTATTACGGTGATGTCTAATAGTCTAATATATATTACATAGGTATAGGTAATATAGTCGTCCAGTCCATATTTATTTCATTGGTTAGTCCAGTTCATGTGCAGGACACAGTTACCTCCTACTCCTTTACATGTGTAGTCTCGTTGAGATGAACTTACATTGAAATGCTTAATAAATAGTCTTGGTTATTTCGGTAAAGTCACGTAGATAGGAGAAAAAATGAAATAAAAATAATTAAATACTAATAAAAAATTGCAAATAATAAAAGCAAAAAAAAAACTATGTAAAAAAAATGGTAAAATTAAATAATACATTTAAAATAATAAAAGCAAAAAGCCCACGACGTTTCGATCGCAACACAAGCAGTCTTCATCAGGCGGAGATGAAGACCGTCAGTGGACATAACCTAACTTATGTTCATTGACAGATACACTGGACATTATACTGAGCAGTACACATGGTGGTATACTGCCAGGAAGCATTAAAGCAGGTATATTGACAGGTACACTGACCTATATCCTAACTCGTAGACTGGTCAGTATCGAGTACTAGCAGGTACATTGATTGATAGGTACATTGGCCAGTTTTCTGGCAGGTAGACTGGCCGGTATGCTGTGACTGGTAACTTGATGCTTTTTGGCAGCTACAGTGACCAGTGTATGTGAAGGAACACACGCCAGTCCTGTATACTTGCAGTATTCCAACAGATATTCTAACAGGTACACTTTCTTATATACTGATAGATATACTGAATTATATACTCGTCCTTACACTTGCTGGTTCTTTTACCGGCAGGTATACTGCGAGGTACACGTGTTTGCATACTGTTTGTTATACTGGCCGGTACATTGCCAGATGTTCACACCTACCTGCATCTACATCATGGGACCTCCTTTGCCAGTACCAAAATATGAGAATAGGTTTTCCCCTTTTTTCTGGCAACAAAACAGGTGTTAGAATGTTAAAACACCAAACTGAAACCATTAATAAGAAATCATATCTGCATTAACCACAATACTTGCGGTCAGAATGCAAACAAAAACATACTCTGATAATATATGAATTGTCTTTGAAACTGATTGGTCCACACCAGAGATAATGCATATATTATCATATATTACATCTTATCATATATTATTGGAGTTTGTTTGCATTCTGACCACAAGTATTGTGGTTAATGCAGACATGATTCCCTGTAAAAGGTTTCAGTTTGGTGTTTTAACATCTTAACACCTGTTTTGTTGCCAGAAAAAAGGGGAAAACCTATTCTCATATTTTGGTACTGGCAATGAGGTCCCATGATGTAGATCCTCACCCCGAGCTCTCATTACTCTGATAGTGCATTGTCTTTGAGCTGCACGCCTTTTGGCATCCTCTGGTCTAACCGTTTGAGACTAGGCTCGAAAGAAAGCTGTCTCTGGTGTGGACCAATCAGTTTCAAAGACAATGCATATATTAGTAGAGTATGTTTTTTGTTTGCATTCTGACCGCAAGTATTGTGGTTAATACAGACATGATTCCTTATTAATGGTTTTACTTTGGTGTTTTAACATCTTAATACCTGTTTTGTTGCCAGAAAAAAGGGAAAAACCTATTCTCGCCTCCTCTTTGGTTCTTTCGGTAAAGTCACGTAGTTAGAAATAAAACAAATCACGAAGTTTCGATCGCTTGTGTTGCCACCCATCCACTATGCGGTCATAGTGGATGGGTGGCTGGGTCCACAGGTCAACCAGGCAGGTGCAGAGGGGGTGGTCAGCAATCACATGTTAAAGGTGAGAAGTTAGGGGTTACACGGTTGGTCAGTTTACCGGAATAAGTTGACTTATTCCAAGTTGACTTCTTCTAAGTTGACTTATTCTGGTAAGTTGTGTGACTTCTCTGCATAATTTTGGCTCCGTACCATTGTGCGTCTTCTCTACTGCAGGCCCCAAGTGGTTATTGTGCTTGTTGACAAGCGGTCGGTTTTACACAGAGTCGACAGCTCAACTCCTGCCTCCTCCTCCGCTTGTAATTCATCCTGGGATATACAAAAGCTTGTCCCATCTACTCTATAGTGAATTTACAGTTGCAGTCACCCGTGATTAACCTGGGGGTTTCGAGTGTATAGTGAGCTGATGGTCTCAGCCTGATCATGAATGGGCTCGACGAAAAAAAAAACAACCTTAAATTTTTTTGCCACTCAATTTGGGATGTTTTCCCAGCTCCCGATAACAATTAAACAAAATCTTAGTTTGACTGCCGTGGGAAGAACCACCTCTGCAGCAGGACCTGTGAGTACCGGACTTTAGGTCATGACACCATCAAGTCCAGAAGGTACGATGCAATTCAAGGAACCTCAAAAAATGATATCCTGTTTCCAAATCGTATTTCAGTGGTATTGATCACTGCGAAAAAACACTAGTTTAGGAAATTGGGCAAGCAAAGGACCACAGATATTGGGGCAATTGGTGGTGCCGGTTCTGGCCGTGTTTCCGCTTTCTGTGGTTTCCCATGAAATCTGCATGCGTTAAAAAAAGTCTACATCTTTTTGACATGCAATTTTTTTTATGAATGACGTTAAATTAGCAAAGTTTGAAAGACGAAGTGCATTGCATAAAAGAGAATGCCTTCGAGATGACGCAGCAAATTCCCTACACCAATGTTGAGCAGTGTGGGATGCTGCCGTGGTCTAATGGTTGGCAGACTGAATGAACAATCCAGAGGTTTGCCAGTTCAATCTCCCGGCACGGCAGTTGAAGCGATGGGAAAGTGTATTTCATCCCCTCCAGGCGCTGACCTCCCCAGAAGTTAGTCAATTGGCAGGTCACGTGTGTGAGTTACAGCAACGGTTATCCTACATTTTCCAAGGCTTCTGGCCAGCATAGAAGAGTAGGCCAAATACAGCCCTCTCTAGAGTTCCCTCTCTAAAGTTTTCTTTAGAACAGACCCTTCTGCCAGCAGTGGTGTCCATAAGCTATTGCAGTGCTGCACCTTTGAACCTTTATATTGTGTAGTGTGTTTACAGTGCATATTCATTTTTAAATGTATTCGTGGTTCAGCTCGCTTATTCATGGAATGTCCTCTCACGCATTTAGATGAAATGATAGGTGCTGTCGAGGGGACAACACAGTTGTGTAACAGCGCAGGGTACATTTTTACAAAGATCTGCTGTAGCACCACAAGTTGGATTAGGGTTCGGATTGATTGGCAAGTGTACGGCAATGTTGCTGGCAAGCAAGTTGCTCCTGCTGCCAGTTCGAAATTAGGCATGATTGCATGCCTCTTAAAAATATGATCGGCAATTTCGTGGGTGCTCATTCAACCCAAGGGCATCGCCCTATGCTTCCCAATGCTATTGCAGTAGGTGTTTTTACATTCGTACGCATTGCGTAACAATGCCATTCATAACGCCAGAATTATAGCCACAAAGTGATGTGCTACTGAACCGTGCAAAATTCATTTTATTTGGTTATGCCTCCTTGGTAGGAAGTATGTGTTTTTTTTTGTAAGTTCGAGATTGTTAATCTGTTATCTAAAATGTAATTCCGTTTAATAAGTAACACATAATTATAACGGAAGACGCTGTCCCTTGGAATGTTAAGATTTTTGCAAGCGCTAAACCATTAACTTCTGCATTGATTTTAACATTGGCAAGGTGATACAGCACTCTCGGTCTTTACACATTAATCAGAATGGCTTACTTGTTCGCCGAGGCTCACCGTGGCTCACCGTGGCCAATATAGTTTAGTTCACATAGCCTGTATATATAAAGAACCGTAGTGGTCTGCTGGTGAGGGTATATAAGGAGGTTGACTATGAACTTCAGACTGTGGCGTGATGTAAATCTGTCTGGGTTTTGTGGTCCAGAATTCCAATTCAACGTGGCCTGGCAGGAGTTTTGTGGCAAACAACAATCCATTGACAACAACGTTGTGGGACATAATTCACGTATTGCTTAAACATCACGTGCCTTTGTCCTCTGCTCTTTGTGGTTAGCGTGAAATATAATTTGCCTACACATTTCCTGATCCCCAGTCAACAAGGCATATGTGGTTGTGGTGAAGAGAAAAAAAAAGCCCTAATGCTTTTGCAGTAACTTTTATTGCATTAGGGCAGTTTGCCAAATGGCTATAATTTGAATAGTTTTGTTTATGTGCTTGTTTAATTACGCCTTACATGGCTCATAGCAAGCTGAAATAAGTTTATATATGATAATCATATGCCGCGTAATTTGATGGACCACTGATTAAATGGGATTATTCAAACACCGCTTGCCTTATCAGTAGACCGCACTATAGGAGTTCGTTAATGAAACCAGACGAAGTTATACCCTCCTTAAATGTGGTTCTCCATGCTCAATACAGTACTCAAAACAGGGATTCAATTTTCCAACGTCTCAATTTAGCAGTGTATCTTTCTCGTGGAGGGGAGCCGTAGCGCAGTGGTTTAACGCACTGCGATGAACTCGACAACCCGAGTTCGATATCCGACCATGGCTAACACTGGGGGCTGTAAGTGATATCTGAAACAGTCCAAGGTGCTTTATATTCACGAACCCGTTTTGAGCATCATGGCGAAGTATTGTAAAACAACAACCCCCCCCATTACAGTCATGGCATGGGGTGGCATTCACACAGCAGTGGATTGACAAAGGACTGTAAATAAAAATAAAATTACCCTTCCAATGTGTTCTCATGTGTGTTGCTGTGCGGCGAGAAATTAGTGTAATTGCCCAGCATACGGAGTATTTGTTGAACTGTGGATATTTAATTTCAAAATCTTTACACAATATTCATTAGTCATAGCCCCCCCAAACACTGCAACTTGAAATGCGGCCAATCTCGGAAGCTGAGCAGGACCGCAAGCCTGCTTACACGTGGATGGGTGGCTTTTGGGGCTCGATAGGTATTGTGGGCATGGTGCAGCAAGGTGGCCAGGGAGTTGTGCGTGTTGCCCTCATTGTGTGCGTTGGGTCTTATCCGGGTTCTCTTATTTCCTCCCACATAAAGCCAAACACTCATTAATGTCATTGGCCAAACATCCCAATGCAGAACGCTCGTGAGAGAGTCTGGATACTCAGTGTGGCTCTCACAGGTAAATAAGTGGTAGTATTTTGCTGCGGAGTTTGAGATGTTTAATATACAGAGACATGAGCTAAACTTTGTACATCTGCTCAGCATCGTATACCCTGTAACTAATTCATCTTGTCGTATGCGTCTATAACTATAAAATCCTTCTTTTGAGTACTGTATTGAGCATGGAGAAGCCCATTTAAAGAGGGTATAACTTCATGCTGTGAATTCTGACGATCAACAGTAGGCATAACATCTGGCCGGCTACCATTTCTAATTCATACTGGAGTACATTCTCCCACGTGTATTGATAGCAAACAATATACAGCACTTTGCAGCAACTACCTACAAGCAAACCAAAATTAAATTCATGCACTTGGCATTGAATTAATATGGTTGTTATATGAAGCCGCAATAAAGATGTTTGCAATACCTATTGCACGTGGGCATCCTGGGGAAAGCGGGCAGCATTATCATATTATAAGGAGAAGTAAATAATAATTTGCAGAGGACTGTAGAATAGCAAATGTATTGAGCCTGGACTTGAAGCAGGGACAGTGAGTGAGCTGGCAGAAACAGATGGCTGGAGGAACCAGACTGTGTAGGGGCAGCAGGTGAGAAGGAGTGATGTCCCACTGAGTGAAGGATGACCGGGAGCTTTAGCATTCGGTGAGTGTGCACAGAGCAGAGGTCGCAAACGGGTTTTGATTCCTTACCCGTACCCGTACCCGGCCGCACCAGGGTCGCAAACGGGTACCCGTACCCGGCCGGGTACGGGTAGCTGGGTATCGGGTAGGGTACGGGTATCGGGTACCCGGTTGCGACCTTTGGCGCAGAGGGGAGTAGCATGAGACGAGAGACGGGAGCTAGCCAGGGGTATGTTTGTGGATGACCTTGACGACGGTGAGTTGCGATTTTGAAATCGATTCGGGTTTGGTTTGGGGAGCCGTTGGGAAGGAGGGATCACTAGATATGGGCGATGCCGTCATATTAATGGGTGCAGAGGCAAAAGTCTGGCAAGTGACTTTTGAAATTACGTGGAGTTTGGAGATGAGGGATTTATTTGGAGGATACCGTAAGGGAAGGACAGAGTTGCAGAAGGTGTGGATGGGGGTCTCGGTGGGAGTTGGTGCCAGGAAGTAGCGGTTGTGGGAGATTCTTTGCAGATGGAGGTAAGAGGCCCCTTGCAGAGTCGATGTATTTTGGAACAGAGAAAGAGTTCTGGATCGGTGACAACTCTTGAGGTTTTGCACCCTCTTTGCCAGTGTAATGTTAGATCAGAAGGCGCACGCTCATACATGAGTCTTTACGGGGAGTGGACTTTTGCCCATGAGGAGCCCTTCCGTTTTGCCAACATTTAGCTGGAGAAAGTAAGAGCCTTTCCAAGGCGAGACCTCGTCAAAGATGCGACAGTGGAAAGTGATTGTGGGTTTAAAGTATTTTGAGATCTATTGCAAATGTGAATATGTCAGCACATAACTTGTATTGTAGACATGTTTTTATTTAAATGCAACTTGACTTCTTTCACGGTTTCTGGGCATGCGTGTTATTTGTCCAGATTTCTGCCAAGAAGCGTCACCGCTAATGCAGCTGTGTTTAGTATCTTGCTCAAGAGGACAGTTTTGTATGCATGAATAACAATCGCTGGTTATGGCTTGTGATCAGAGAGCCGTCTTGATGTTTATTAATACCATTTGTGGTGCAGTGCGCAGTGTTTCGTGTATCGGCGAGCGTCATTGTAATTTATTGTATAAAAAAGCACGTGGTTTGCATATGCATATTATTGCATTTGTGTTGTTTTGCATATGCAAAATTGGCTTCACTCAAAATACAACGCCGGTTGTTAAAAGCAAATCTCATTCAAGTAAAGCTTTAATGGGGCTCTTATAGAGCCATATTAGCGAGTGGGCGGCAGGGTCGTGCAGTGGTAACCCTCGAGCCGAGAAGCCAGAAGGACCTGGGTTCAATTCCCGACTCGGGTGCCTTTCTGCGTGGAGTTTGTTTATTTTCTCCCCATATTTTTTTCCGCATGAGTTTCCTCTGGTTTCTTTGGATTTCTCCCATAGGTAAAAGCATACCTTGTAATGGAGAACTGCTTTTTGTGTTCAGTGTGTTGTACTCTCCCCCCACCTCCAATTAGCACGGTTGCCTACGTGCGGTGCGAAAGAAGTTCAATATACATACATTTATACAAAATTGGTGTTAGCCAAACATCCCAATGCAGGATCCTCCTTGAAATGAGTCTTCAGATTTAGTGTGGGGGTTCTGAGTTAAACAAATGAAAATAAAAATAATCACATAGGTTTTTTTAATGTTTCATTGTTATGAAGGGAAAACATGCTTCTGTCAAGTTTGTTGTAATTAATGTAATACCTCATTAGGATAGTTCAGATACTCTGCGGCAATGAATGTCACATTGTGCAAAACTTTTGGCTCTCTTGTTTGTAATCTATCTTTTTTTTTACTTGGCAAGGTACGCGCACGTCTTTGACTCGCTGTTATTTTGGATGCCCAAAAATTATTGTTATTCAAACCAACCCATTTTGAAAACTAAACTTTTTGTTTTACCAGGTAAGGCCCACTGAGCTACATAGATCTTTTTCAGAAGCGATCTGGCCACAAATGATAGCCCAATGAAGTGGCTTATCATGTGGAAATGTATATCAGCCAAATACTCTAAGCGCTTGCTTTCTAAATGTGGAGGAAAGAACCGGAGCACCAGGAGAAGAATCCACGCGGCCACGTGAAGAACATGCAAACTCCAAATATGCAGACGTCAGTGTCGGGATCGAACCCACGACCTCCTGCATACTGGGCGTGGCAGTTAACATCTCGCTACCGTGCCACTCGTACATATGGTTTGGTATTTATCACGTGCATGCGGTTTGGTGTGAACCAAAATCAATCCATATACTGTAGTGTAGCCCTAATCAAGGACTATTCCATGCAGCTTTAATATCACAAGGACAAAGCAGCAAGTCTATTTATCATCATCATCATCACCAGCAGCAGCAGCAGCCATGCTGTAGCCAATGCTCGATATCTCATCACCACTCCATATGATCTTGCGAAGCCTCGGTTCATCTCGCTCCCACGCATGACCCAATCTTTCTTCGCTCTCTCTGGCGCTCATCCTCGCAGGCGCCAGATCTCTTCTCCTCCCTCCTCCCCTGGCTGCGCCCCCCCCCCCCCACCTGCTAGCGGCGTCCACCGGTTATGTTTCCCTGCCTTGGGCCACTTTCCTATACAGTCGCGACAATGTCACAACACGGCTTGCTCGCAACAACATTATAGGGTGTTAAAATCAAAAAGCTTTGATTGGAGAAACGAAGGCAGGATTGTCAAATGGCGAAAGTATTAATCATCTCAAGATTTCTAATGACAGTCACTCAACCGGCCAATGGAAATTAATGACGGGATATTATTGAAGAACCGCACGATGAAGGATGCAAGAAATTGCAGATTCCCAGCATGCATCTCAACAACGCTTATTTTTGTTTATAAAAAAAGTAACGAATTATTCTCGATACAAATCATGACTCCCGAGTCATGACGGTCATGGAATCGCAGGAAGGGGAGAGGAGGCGGGGGGGGTGAATCATTACACGTCTCGGAAACACTGGTGCAGGATGTGGAGGAAGTTCATACACGGACACATGCCCTGTGAAAGTGGGGATGCAATAGATTCAGTAAAACCACTGTAAACACCCGAGAGTTAAAGTAATTCCCCGTATTATTGTACACGCACGGATCCTTTTGTCGATCCACAGCTGCATGAGGGCCTCCTCATGCCGTGCGGGTCATGGGGATTGTTTGACCATACTTCACCACAGCTGGTCATTGCGGGCTCGTGAAGGCGAGGAGCGTAGACGTATGAGCATTTGAGTACAGGGCGACAATGGATTTTGCTGTACTAGCTCGGATGCCCACCACACAGCCCCGCAGCCTATAACATGTGTGATGCATAGTGGTCACCCATCCGAGCACAATGTAGGCTCAAGCGTGCTTAAATGCCGAGATTTGATGAGACGCATTCCGAGTGATTTGGCCATACATTAATTAACAACCTTGATTTATTTTGCTTTGCATTCGACAGTCAATTAAGATCGGAATTGAATTCAAGTGAACATCAACCTCTTAAAAATTGACAGCGCTGTTTTGATTTTAAAACACCTTTATGAGGGTGCAAGTGTTTAGTTTGATGTAACACTTACAATTAAACTGTATCATTGATGTGAAACCGCAGCATTATTATCTTGTTCCCAGAGCACGGTAATGAGCCGTTAATGCTTGCATCTTCTCCGTAAGGCTTTGCGACAGTCTTAAATAATTACTGCAGTGCTGTGTTAATGTTCATGACTTGAAGGTAAAATCAAGCAATTGCCAGAGAGAGAGAGAACAAACGTCATGTTAAATTGTTAGTTCCCTCCGTGCATCATGAGGAAAGTGGATATAGCGCGCACTGCCAAACGCAGTGCCAAGACCGAATTTCTGTCCTACGCGGCTTTCCATCCATCCTACTGCAATTTGACCTCTATTTGCATCTTTGATCCTGCGCAAGCTGAATACACGAGTTGGCTTAGAGGACAGCGCGTGTCACGTGGGCGAATGTGGCTCACGGCCAGATGGGTTTACTTCCCTTTCCTTCCATTTCCTTCCCTTTCCTTCCCCTTCCTTCCCCGCTTCTGTCTTCCTGCCACGACTCAAGGAAAGCTGCTGGGGACAAGTGCCCGCATGTCCCGTGCCCACGTTGGGAGAACCGGGGGTGGAGGCATGCTGGTGGCATAGGCCCAAACATGCCCTCTGTTTTAACGCTGTGCCTTTGTAGTTGTACGGGCGCCATGATGCATCCAAGCAAGTACTTTGATTTTTAAAAATTGTTCTTTTTGAATCCTTCAAACGTAGAACTGCCTTGACCGTGCACAGAGGCTTGAGGGCTGTGTTGACTGGATAGGGGCATCCATATCGGTCAGATACTCGGCGAGAGACGAGACAAAATGATCAAACCATTTCAAAAGTCCTGGTTATGAGATATAATTTGCATTGGGAATGGTACAATGTGAGCTGCGCTGATTCTGAGTGTAATGGTTACAATTTGTAAGCGAGCGCTGGTCTTGATAGAGTGTAGGTCACTGTGTGCTACTATTTTTGTGGTCGCTGTCCTGGCAAATCTGTAAGTCTTCCCGGGACATTCAAGGTCCACCTAGTTTTTTGTCAGTTGCATAATAATACAGCACTCAAGATAATGCATTTACATGTTGTTTTCTCCTTCATCAATATTGGGACATTCTTATTCCCATGACATGCCTTGGTTTTTCTGTATCTCACCATCCCAATAAGAGGTGGAAATACTAAAGAAGAGGGCTACGTTTGCCCTGTGCTGCGATCGACTTGCAGACATTATTGATCCAATGTCAGATCGCATGCCAGTGTTCTTAGCATTAAAAATGACCAAATATCCTGTTCTCAATGCTGCTTAATCCAATACCGTAAAAAAACAGCAGTCGTATAAGTCAATTCCAGTGCTGCAAGGAGGCTTCGCACACCTTTCAGACATGTGTGGGTCGTCATTTGACCATTATATAAAAAAAAGGAGGAACACTTTCTATAAATCCTATAACGTGCATGCAGCATTATGGGTCATTTGATGACACATGACCACGATGCTCAGTGTGGATTGGCGATGGGATGGGGGAGAGGGGTTCTCGACACCGGTTGAGATATCACTCACCACCGATGTTAGCTGCGGCTGGGATTCGAACTCAGGTCGTTGTGTTCAGAGCGTGTACGTGGAACTTCTTTCGCACCTTACGTAACCAGCCGTGCTAATCGGAGGTGGTGCATTCACCGCCACGCCAGCGTTGGACCCGATACTGTCGTGTAGGAATTGAATACGATTAGCAATGGACTTGTTAATATTTTACTCTAATGAAAATGCTGTACTTTTGTTTATGTAGTGGAGTGATTAATATTTAAAACTGTGCATAGTGAAGATTACGGTGCATATTGAATTATATTATTTATGTTCACCCGCAAGTTGAAACTACAGTGCTGCATTGTTTCTTAAATTCTATTGTTATACTTTGTTCAACGTGACCATTTCTGCCAATAACGTTCATTTCCGCTCACATGACACCAGATACAATTGTGGATTGTGAATCGTCGATTGACTTTTTTTTAGTCTTTAAAGTTACACAATTACATAAGTGACCATGTTGTTTGCCTTTGAGTAGTTTACGTTGGTGGAGTCGTTGGCATGCTGCGCTCTAAACTCTGACCTCAGTTTAGATCCTGCCCATGGCTAACGTCACCCTTGGCGATATCTCAACCGCTCCTGTGTTTCCCCCCCACTATCTCCCCCCCCCACTATCTCCCCCCACTATCTCCCCCCCCCCCCACTATATCCCCCCCCCCTCCTTCACCAACCAGTGTGGTGAAGTATGGCCAAAAAAACCCCACGACCAAAATGGCGTGGGGAAACCTTCACGTAGCAGTGGCTTGACAATGAATATAATTCACATAAAAAATACGATATGTCATAGATTATACCACTTCACGCATTCATATTGCCCAATAAACTATGGCAGTGCGGTTATTTACAAGTGTAGGGCTGTTACGGGAGGGCTGTAAGTGCATACGATCCAATGGGTAACAAACACAGTGGGCGGAGTTACGGGAGTACACGGGGGGGGTGCCCGCAGCGACGTCCGCATCAGGCAGCCTGGGGGGTTGTGATCCTGATGGGGGGTATAAAGGGGGAGGACAAAGAGAGCTCGGGGCTCAGTCTGGGAACGAAGGAGGAAGAGTGAAGATCCTCTAGCTAGAGCCCTGGACTCCCCTCGACGCCGCCCCTGTCAGGGCTGCAGAGGAGCGAGCCAGAGGCGTGGTTCCGTGAACCAGGGTTAGACCCTGGGACTCCGGAGACCGTAGCCCGACTCACCAGTGTCGGGCCAGTTAGCCTCCCCTAGCTCGTTAGAGGAGGACTTGGGGATAGGTGAGATTAGCTAGGGGGTATCCCCAGTTATCCGGGTGAGGGGGCCGCTACCCCCTCTAGTGTTGTCCTGTACCGATAAGCTGAAATAAATATACGTGTGCCTCAACCTGGGTGTCCAGCGTCTTCACCGGTACTTCATCTGGTGTCAGAAGTACTACGGACATGGAAACACGTCAGACAGCTCGAGCCAGAGTACCGGAGGAGGACACTGCTGAAGTCGTTGAGCCCGAGGCGGCTCACCAAGACATGGCGCAGCCGGGGGCCGACGCGTTCCTACCGGGGCATCGGCATGAAGAGGGGCCGCAGCCAGACGCGCTACGGCTGGCTCACGAGAGACTGGCGGAGCTACTGTACGCCGCTGCCGCCACGCTGGAAAACATCACGCGGCTGGGGGCTGGTGGTCCACCACGGGGCGAGGGGAGCCGTCAACCTGAGCGCCTTCCCGCCATTTCTGAAAACTCAAGCTTTGAATTTCCCGCCATCGTCACGGCAGCTGCGGAGGGCGTGGCCGGGCTCAACCTTGGGTCCGACACCGCTCTCGCTGGGACAGCTGCGTCATCTCCAGCGGAGGGAGCGTCATCACATCCGCGACAGGCGATTCCATCTGCCATTCGCGCCGACGCACAGCCGAGTCCCGGGGATAGCAGCCTACAGACGTCCAAGGCGAACGCTGCGCTACAACAACGGCTGCCTCCGCTTAAAGAATTTGTTGGTGCAGAGGGCGACTGGGGCGGCTTCCAGCGACGCTTCATCGCCCACCAAGAAATGGCAAGGTGGTCCGACGATGAAGCCCTCTGCGCGCTGCCGGCGCTCCTCGACGCAGACGCGCTCGCCGCCCTCACATCGGCGCCGAAAGAGAAGCGGTCTACTCTGCCGAAGGCACTACAGCTGCTGGCCGGGGTCTATGGACCTTCAGCGGAATGCAGAGAGCGGTTCTACGAGCGCAAGCGGGGTGAGAAGGAGTCGCCCCTGGCATACAGGACGAGCCTCCTAGCGCTGGCTAAGACGGCTTTTCCCCGTATGGACGACGATGGCGTGGACGCGATGGTCACGGAGAAAATACTCCTCCTGGCAGACGACCTGGACATCGCTGTCGTCGCACAGGAGGACGCCGAGATGACCTCTCTTCAGGCGGCGCGCCTCCTTCACGCCAACCTTCTGTCCCTGCGGCGGAAAGCCAGCAGGGCATCGGCAGGGCGTGCGGTGGCTGCAGCCACCCTTCCGACGGAGGAGCTCTTCGCCGTCGACCATCGACGGCAACAGGCGCAAGAAGTACGGTCGGCCCGGGACGGGTCAAGCCGTTTCAACCGCCCGTCGTCTCCACCGGGGCTCCCGCGGTGTTTCAACTGCGGCGTCCGGGGCCACGTCGCCTCGGGGTGCCGCTCTCCTCGACAGCGCGGGACGACGGCTCGACGGGACGCCGGGCCTCCTCCTCCCAAGCTCCAGCAACATGACCCGGCGAGTCGCGGCACCACACATGTTTGGCCAAAGCACCTACCCGTTGCACGCTCTCGCACCACAACAAACGGGGGGCCGATGTCGCGTTGCGAGGGGCTAACGCGGATCACTGCGGGGACTCAAATCGAGCCCAAACAGTGGTCCGTGTTGGCCCATCGCGTGGTAGCCGCGTCGTCAGGGTCGTCGGCCGTAGTCGGACACATTGACGGGGTAGAAGTACGCATCTTGGTCGATACGGGGGCATCGGCGACAATCATTTCGGAATTAATTTACAATATTCTGCCCGTACAAAGCCGGCCTTTACTGCCGGTTAACGTCCCATTCTATGCCGCTAACGGGGGCTCTCTCGGCATCATGGGACAGATTCGAGCGCAAATTTCTATTGGGGACATCAAATTGTCGGGGCCGATTTTCGTTTCCTCCTCGCTGGCGGTTCCGTGCCTGCTGGGGACGGATTTCTTAGGTAAAATGCCCATTCGTATTTTGATCGACCAAGGATGCATTGAGCTTCCATCGGGGCGGCGCATGGCGTTCCTGCCATCCCCTGCGGCAGCTCGGTCGGCGTTCGCGACGGTACCGGCGTTCGTCGTTAAAACTGTTCGTGTGCCGCCGGGAGCTCAAATGCTAGTGCCTCTGAAACTTCGTAGGCCCTTCGCTAAGGGCATAGGGGATCAGGGTGTTTTGCTGGGACCGTCTAGGGCCGGGGTTAATGGGCCTCATTTGATTCCGGCCCAGACCGTCGTAAGAGGGGACGGGGACCCTTTCATCGCGGTCCTCAATGTGGGATCGCAGACGGTGGTGGTTCCTCAAGGGACGGTGCTCGCTCACGCGACGCCAGTGCCCTGCGAGGAACCTGTCGCGAACCACGTTGGCACTGCTTCCCGGATGCTCCCACATTCGGACAGCGATGAAGGGTGGATCGACGCGCTTTGTGCGGGATCGACGGACCTGACAAATTCAGAGCGCCAACAGCTTAGAACGCTACTGAGGGAATTTTCCGACGTTTTCAGTCGTGATAAATATGATTTGGGTTGCACTCACCTGCTGCGTCACCATATTGACACGGGTGACAGCGCGCCAATTCGCCAAAATCCGTTTCGGTTAAGTCCCGCCGAAAAGGACCATGTCAAATCGGCTGTTGATGACATGTTAGCCGCCGACATCATTTCTCCCTCCACCAGCCCGTGGGGAGCGCCGATCGTCCTGGTTAAAAAGCAGGACGGCTCGTTGCGGTTTTGCGTTGATTTTCGGCGCCTTAATAAAATTTCGGTTGCCGACGCATACCCGCTCCCGCGGATGGACGAATCGCTGGACGCTTTGGCGGGAGCGCGATTCTTCTCCACACTAGATTTACTTTCGGGATTCTGGCAGCTTCCTCTGGACGATGATTCTAAGCCTAAAACTGCTTTCCGTACACCGCACGGCCTGTTCCAATTCAACCGGTTGCCGATGGGCTTACACTCAGCGCCGGCAACTTTCCAGCGATTGATGGAATTGGTTTTGGCTGGATTGCAATGGGAATCGTGCCTGATTTATTTGGATGACGTTATTGTCTTTGGTAAAACTTTTGATGAACATCTCCAGAGGTTGCGGGCGGTTTTCCTAAAGATGCGGGCTGCTAATTTGAAATTTAAGCCCCAAAAATGCCATTTGTTACGCGAGTCGGTGCGTTATTTGGGGCACATCGTAGGGCGCTCGGGTATTGCTACCGATCCCGCCAAAACGCAGTGTGTCAGCTCCTGGCCGACTCCCACCTCGGTGGGAGAGGTCAGGAGTTTTATTGGCTTCGCATCATATTACCGACGCTTCGTCGCTAATTTTGCAACGATTGCCAAACCCCTACACGCGTTAACATCTAAAGGGGTTCGGTTCCACTGGGGTCAGGATGAGGAAGCTGCTTTCTGCTCCCTTCGGGACGCGCTGGTGAAGGCTCCTCCCTTGATTTACCCAGATTTTTCGAGGCCGTTTTTGCTCGACACCGACGCGAGCAACACGGGTATTGGAGGCGTGCTTTCCCAGGTGGTTGACGGCGTGGAACGGGTGGTCGCGTACGGCAGTCGGGTGTTGTCTCCAACGGAGCAAAGATATTGTGTCACCCGTAGGGAACTGTTGGCAATTGTCTATTTCATCCAACAGTATCGCCCATATCTGTACGGTCGGCATTTCACCGTCCGCACAGATCATGCGGCACTGCAGTACGCCCTGAAGGTTCAACAGCCATCGGGACAATTGTCCCGATGGCTGGAGGTCCTCCAGGATTTCAGTTTTGAAACCACTTATCGTAAGGGCGTTCGCCACACCAACGCTGACGCTCTGTCACGGATGCCAACCGCCTCCGAATGCGCATGTCTCCTGGGGTCGGGGCGTTGCAAGCCAGTAGGGGACATGATGGTTCCGGTCCTGGCGGCGGCCGCCGACGATGAAACGGTAGTCCCCATTGATATCGCCGAACAGGGGAGAGATTCCCTGCTTGGATTGCCCGTTGATGAATGGGGGCGCCTCCAGTTGGAGGATGCCTCCCTCCTCGCGTTGCGTCGTCGCGCCGGGGAGAGGGGGCGTGTGACGGGTCATGCCGACGCATGGGAAACCCATGCGGGCTTGCTTATGCATTGGGACGGGAAATCCCAGCGTCACCGGCTGGTGGTCCCTTCTGGCCTACGAGGTAAGGTGGTGTGGGCTGCTCATGAGCGCCTCCTCCACCTAGGTACCCAGAAAACACTCGCCTTGCTCCAGCTGAATTTTTTTTGGCCGGGTATGACAAAGGATGTCACTGATCTGTTGGCGGCATGCCCTCAGTGTGCGCAGCGCAAACCACCGGCACGGGAGTCGAACCCGCCCTTGCAATCCATCCAGGTCTCCAGAATAAATGAACTGGTCGCACTGGATATTCTGGGGCCATTCCCCGCCACCTCCAGGGGAAATAAATATTTGCTTACTGGGGTCGAATATTTTACGCGCTGGCCTATGGCCTGGCCCCTGGCGAATCAGTCGGCAGCAGCCATCGTCGACGCCTTTGTCCAAGGTTATGTCATGGACAAAGGTGCCCCGGAGCGGTTGTTGACCGACCAGGGTAGAAATTTTTCGGGGAAACTCCTAAAACAAGTCTGTGATCTCCTGGGAACGAAAAAAATTCGAACCTCCCCCTATCACCCGCAAACGGACGGGATGGTCGAGCGTCTGCATCGCACCATCACGTCTATGTTGTCGCAGCAAGTTTCGGACTCACAGGCTGATTGGGACTTACATATTCAAGGGGTTCTAGCGGCATACAGATTGGCTCCCCATGCTGCGACGGGGTTTTCACCTTTCTTTCTTATGTATGGCCGCGAACCCGACCCACCTGTTCGGGCACAGTTGCAGATCCCCGTGCCGCTGGGCAAATCTAAATTGGACGATCACGTTAAATTTAATCTTGACAAACTGACTGAGGCGCGGGATGCGGCGAGGCTAAATTCTGACAGGCGTCAGAAGGCGAACGAGCGCCTCAGACTGGCTCGCGCGCACGTGCTGCAGTGGAAGCCGGGGGACAGGGCATGGCTGCACTGTCCCCAGGTACCACTCGCGACCTCCTCTAAACTCGTACGCCCGTGGCGGGGCCCCGTCGAGGTTGTTGAGGTTTTGAGGCCTCAGTGCGTTCGAATCCAATGGGGGAGGCGCCGGTGGTTTGTACACCCCTCTAGGCTGAAGCCGTTTGTTGCGGTGCGGGGGCCCACGCCACGCACGCGAGGCCAAGCATGTGGGGGGTCGACCGACTCGGAGGGTCCGTCGCTGCTCTCGCCTGATGTGTTGCCGGCTGTCCCACCCACAGGTGTACCGGGAATGACGGGCTCACGCCCTGGAACCCCCACAGGTGATGCCGACAGTCGCGCGACTTCAATCGCGACCTCACCTCGAATGGGACAGCCGCCACCGGATGGTCCGCCGTCCGGGGTTGCCCCGTGTGACGGGCCTGCGGCAAGGACGCGCGCTAAAATGCGCAGACTCTTATAATATACAGCAGGAAGAAAAAGAAAAAAAAACTTTTCTTATTTATTTTCCTTCACGTGTCATGGTTACTGTATGCTGCGTCGGTGGTGTGCTCCTTGCACACTGAGTGTGTTGTGTTGTGTGGGCGCGGTGTGTGTGTTGTGGGTGCGTTGTGTGTCGTGGGTGTGCTGTGTGTGATGGGGGAGTTCCTGGCTAGTTGTACATACGTGCTTACGGATTTCGTATTTATGCGGGGGGGGGGGTGCGTCGGACATTCCCTTCGGGGGTATGGTTGTTGTTCTTGTTGTTGTTCTGCTATTTGCATTTTGTTGAAAAAATGAGGCACACACGGGGTCGAGGGGTAATTGTTCCTTTATTTGGAATTGTTGCAGCCGGGACGGCTGCGAGCTGTAATGGGGGGGGTGATGTAGGGCTGTTACGGGAGGGCTGTAAGTGCATACGATCCAATGGGTAACAAACACAGTGGGCGGAGTTACGGGAGTACACGGGGGGGGTGCCCGCAGCGACGTCCGCATCAGGCAGCCTGGGGGGTTGTGATCCTGATGGGGGGTATAAAGGGGGAGGACAAAGAGAGCTCGGGGCTCAGTCTGGGAACGAAGGAGGAAGAGTGAAGATCCTCTAGCTAGAGCCCTGGACTCCCCTCGACGCCGCCCCTGTCAGGGCTGCAGAGGAGCGAGCCAGAGGCGTGGTTCCGTGAACCAGGGTTAGACCCTGGGACTCCGGAGACCGTAGCCCGACTCACCAGTGTCGGGCCAGTTAGCCTCCCCTAGCTCGTTAGAGGAGGACTTGGGGATAGGTGAGATTAGCTAGGGGGTATCCCCAGTTATCCGGGTGAGGGGGCCGCTACCCCCTCTAGTGTTGTCCTGTACCGATAAGCTGAAATAAATATACGTGTGCCTCAACCTGGGTGTCCAGCGTCTTCACCGGTACTTCACAAGCATCAGTTTTGACTGCATTATATATTTTTATTAAAATGCATCTTCTCATTTTGTCAGTGGAATATTGATTGGATATTGAATGTCAGCTTGAAACGCATTACGTTCGCGTTAATCACGCCTGTGCATAAAACAATATTAAACATTGACTGATGCGTAAAATGCAATCACAATGCTTTTTTTTTTTAAGAAATCATGTTAACAATGTAAATACAATTCCTGTAACGGTTCACAGCCCCAACGATTTGGTGATACACGTGCGTTACGTTACTGGCTCATGAATCAATTCCAGAGTCGTTTTTTTTTTTGGAAACATGGTAGCATCTCGAGTGGCTGCAGAGGTCACATTAATTGCGTGCAGCAAATACAAATTACCAATAATCGATTCTCACACTCGCGCTTCGACGTTTAATTATGCCGTGAGCGTAATAATCGGTTCGAATCGATGAATCGACGCATCATTGGAGCCCTTGAAAATGCACCGTTTACATTCTCAGCATGTATGTACCTTGAACTTGTTTCATAATTGTCCTGAACATCATCGTCATCATTTACGATTTATACCGCGCCTTCCCATGCCCAGAACAAAGGGGGCGTTTGAGATGATATCACGAGAAACACTCGGTAAGGAAGTGATTGCAGACTAAATACAAACACACTGTTACAAAACCAATGCAGTATAGACAAAACACACAAACACACAAACCAAAATAAACTAAACTAAGACGGTAAACTGTGCCCGAGACTATTCTCCATTGTGTCCACTTCATAAGAGCGATTCGTACACTGCCTTAAAATAACGTCTTGAACCTTGTCTTAAATCAATTCATTTCGTCATATGTCTGAGTAATCCTTTCAACAACTTCAGTGCCAAGGTACTTCATAGTCATAACTGTGTTCTAGAGCCGATTGTTGAACTCTGGCTTCCAGTGCTTATTCATTTCTTAGGTGCCAAACGTACCTTTGTCATCGCTGCCTTAATGCAATGCATAGCACTGCGGCATTGTCTCGCTCAGTCAGGCGTCGCACGCAGTGGCAGCTAAACGCCGGTGCTCCGGTCGGGGGTCGGGTCACCAAAACCTAAAGCGTGCAACGTTACGTACGCCCAGATCAAGTGAGAAAGGGTCGTATAACAACCCAACCCACGTCCTTGCGAAGTGTAGTCGGCCCAGTTCATTTCAATGCTGCGTTACTCTTAATGTTGTTCTTACGGCAGTGCGAGGTCACACATCCGATCATCGCAGTGTCCGCTCTGTCCAGTAGATCACAAATTCAACCTTTTTCTCACACGGCAATGCCTTCTTGATATCGCGCATATTTGCGGGCTTGCATAACACATTGAAGCACTTTTCCTACATTTAAAGCCCCCCCCCCCGCCTAACAGAGGTCGCAACCGGGTACCCGATACCCGTACCCTACCCGATACCCGGCTACCCGTACCCGGCCGGGTACGGGTACCCGTTTGCGACCCTGGTGCGGCCGGGTACGGGTACGGGTAGACCGTGAGTCACTGGTGAGTAACTGTTTGTCACTCATTTCCCAACGTCTTGTCTCTTCTCACAATTCAAGTTCCTAGAATCAACCCACCCGTGCCTGCAACATGGTTTCATCCCAGAGGTCGCAATCAGGTACCCGATACCCGTACCCTACCCGTACCCGGCCGGGTACAGGTATGGTACGGGTACGGCCGGGTACGGATACCCGTTTGCGACCCTGGTGCAGCCGGGTACGGGTACGGGTAAGGAATCAAAACCCGTTTGCGACCTCTGCCGCCTAAGCACAATCTCACGCTCCCAAGCTCTGCAGTCCACTTTATATGAAGGTGTTATCGGCGAATTGATGAGTGGTTTACGTGTGGGATAATACCTGGGGCCCGGAGAAATCCAACTCGCGCGAGGGGGCGACGCTATCCATACAGAAGGGACAGGTGGAGTCCACACTTGCTGCACTGCCTTCTCGCGAGCCGGAGAGCATTGCTAGCAGCTCGACGCCCACACTAAAGGAGTCTCACGACCTTTTTGTGATCCACCAACCTTCGCCTCCGCAGTGCCGGACTACAGGCGTGCATGACCACCCCTGCCTGCTCAGAAGAGTGATGTTCAGTCGAACATTTTTGTAAAAAAAAAAGTCTACATTCGAGCTGAATTCAAATATGACATGTGTTCGATTGCTGCCCACGGCTAACATCAGTTGCGAGTGATATTCCGACCCAGGTCCTCTGCACCCTTTCACAACTCGCACTAGCCAGCGTGGTGAAATATAGTCAGACCACCTCTGTGACCGATACAATGTGTAGAGACCTCACACCAGCAGTGAATTGCTAAGTGGGGCTTCAATTCATTATAATTTTGTACGATTATGTTTTTCTTCTGTTAATATTAGGATAATGATTTAAGCATTTGTGTGTTACTTGACACCGCTTCTGAGTCACGCAAGTCATGGTTGTGTGAGCTTGTGATAGGATGTCTCCGAGTCTAATGCGTGCTTTTTCAAGATAACCGGGCTGAAAACAAAGTAGAGTTTTAATCAGTACAGGGCGGCACTCAGGAAACACGGCTTTTTGTGGGGAAGATTTTCCACTTCATACACTGGTTGCTCCCAATTTTTATTTGAATGCACGTATTGTTGGACTTCAGAACAAATATAGGTCTGACAAATGAGATCAGTGGCCATGAATTCAAAGTCTTAACTTTTGTAAGTGAGCAAAATACAATCAACTCCACTTCATACGAACTCGTACGACCCCGATGAATTCAATAGCGCTATGTATAGAGCGGTGGCACGGCGGTTAACGCACTCTGCTGTGCGTGCGGCGTCCTAAGTTTAATTCCCATGCAGGGCTACCATCAGCGGCGAGTGATACCTGAACTGGTCCTCTTAAGTCGATCGGCGTGTTGCGTGTGGCGGGGGTAAAGTGTGGCTGCTCCCACCTCGGCCAAGACACGTGGCCAGCAGAGAAGAGTAGGCCAACTACCCTCGAGAGGGGTCTCTCCTTCAATGCCCATACGTCATTACCCGTGAAGTAGTCTTGACTATTATAGGGTATTATTTTCACTTGAAGTAGATTGCATGATTTTAAATGGAAAGGGTGTTGTCGTGGATCTCTGGTACTATCAGCACTTGTGGGATTGTGCGCGTGTGTGTTCTTTAGATAAAGATTTGGGCAGCTTTCTTTCCTCGGCCACGGCCCGGGAGTAATTGTCCCGAGCTCGTGGATCGCAGTGTTTGTTTTGGCAGTTGCTGTGCGTCCTGTTGTGTGGGAGGTGTGGATCTTGCTGCTGCTGCTGCTCCTCGTGATTGGCAGCTCAGGCAGGCGTGGTTGTTTCCTTCAATGCTTGTTTTCTTCAATGCACGCCCTATCGGGTGAAGGACCTCTCGGTTACGTTGCTTGGAATGTTCACAACAACAAAAAATCGGCATGTTAATTTTACAATTGACGATGCCTTTTCATCACCATCATCAGCCACGATCAATCCCACTCCTGGATGAATGCCTTCCCAAATCATTGGCACCTATCGCCATCCTGCACTGCAGCAAGCGGATTTCAAAAGGCAAAAATGTGTACGTGCGCACTCAGCTCTTGAGCTGGTGGTCTCGACAAGGCTGGGAACGTTGCACATGCAATGTTGGTGGTCGTGTGACGTGCATTGCAAGGCATGATGGGAGTCCTGCCTTCCTGCTGTTAGTGAGCAGCACACCTTTGTGTGTTTAAAAATGTGTTTGTTTCCAGCCTGCACGCATTTCCATGTAACAATCCACCCAAAAATTGCAAACAAGCTGAAATCATTGCTCTATCTCTGCGTTGGATGTCCTCTAAGATGCGTTCAATTCCTTTTCTTAACCGATGGCCACATTCTCTTTCTGACTGCAATGCTTTTTTTATGACTAAAAAAAATTCCAGGACGGGGGTTACTGTAAGGTCTGGTTGTGAACACAAATGTTCCAAGAATAAAAAAAAGAAAGCCGCCTCTTACGTTTGTAATGCATCATTTAGGACGAGACCTATGCAGAGAATTTTTGGAATGTCATTGTGCTTACCCCTTGTGTATACATGCGTCGAATATGAACGCTCGCCACTACAAGTTTGGGCAAAGCAGCCTTTTATTTAACAAGTGAGATGCACGGACGACAGCAATCACACGAAGGCCATCATCCCAAAATTCCCCACCGTCATGCAGGGTCAATGCAGGCCCCAGATCCCTAAAAGGCTTGTTGTGCCTGACCTTGGAGTTTTACTAATGTTTATCATAATTTGTAAAAAAAAATAATATGCACACGCGTGTATATTCTGTAACGCTTTCCAAAACACGTTTGTCATCTTGAGCGTTTAATTAGCAGGACGGAAATTGACATTTGCGTATTTACAAATGCCATTGTCCTATTTGCTGTAGATTGTGTCTCCGACCTTTGCGGAAACCCTTTGATTTATCAAGTTTTTAATACGGTGAGTCCCCAATAGCAAAAAAACCCACTTTATACCGGAGTTTAGTTCATATTGAATCGTCTGTACGCAAGTTCTAGAGCTCTCTCCCCTCATTACAGACGGACAGGGATAACCCATTAATACCTTCAGCCTTTGTTTGAAAGCGTTAACAAAACTCACGGTGAAAAATTGATGAATCCTTTTTCAACAAGACCCAACTAAGGGCAATCTGCATTCATAAAAAAAATCGAAGTAAACATTGATATCTACCGCATAAAGTGAGGGAAACCTGTAATCGCATGGCTGTAGCCGTAGAATGTTGAATATAATTGTTTATTTGATGCACTTTCACTTGACGCCAAAAACACCGGCGTCAACGACTGCCTGACAGCTTTAGATACGATGGTTATCCTAGTCCACCCACACGCAATGTTCCACTAAAGGGTACGTGCCTCTCACCCTTTAGTCACATCAGGCTTGCTCATCGTTGGGATGGCACACAGCAATGTCACGCCTGGAAGAAGGAGCTGAGAAGATGTCACTACAAAGAGACATAATTGCTTCTCCAGTGTCCTATGAAAGATAATGACTCAGACTTTTTAATGCTATCTTAATTACAGCTGCCCGCTTAAGGGAAGCCGCGTATTACTTTTGTCACGTGTATGCTAATAATGTGAATAATAATATAATAATTTAACGCCCGCATGTTGCAATGGTTTGAAATCCAGCGGTCGTTGGTTCGACTGCAATCAAAGGTCGCTGATTCAGATTAATTTTTCTGGTGCGGCAGTTGAAGCAATTGGGGGGCTCGTTTCCTGATTGCCTCCGCCTCTGTCCAACACGGTCGTGTGTATGTCTACACCGCGGTCAGCCGGCAGGTTGCGTGCGGTGGGGTAAAGTGCGGGTACTCGCACGCTCCGTCGGCAGTGGCTCGAACGCAACATTTTACAGGGCCTTAACCTTTACCCTTCCGAGTGCCCTCGCATTTTGAATAGACGCACACAGTGACACACGCCTTCCCCTCTGCAACACTTGTGGTGCCCATATTGGGGGAGGTTTTACCGTGAATGTGTGAACTTTTTCTTTGGCAAAAGGAATGCTGTTTATCTTTTTTAAAATTGTATTTATATTTTTTGTCTTAGAGTGATAGTTGATCTGCTTGGCAACTAAATGTAGCCCTGGTGCACATTTCATACATGTACAGCCACAAATATTTGCTCTGAGTGAGCCACGAAGGATGTGCAAACCTCGCTGCCGTTGTGTTCACTCGACTCACTGTGGATGACATGTAAGTTCAGAAAGGAACCGTGGGACCCATCCAAAGCAAACATGGTGACTTCGGTTAAACATAACTGAAACTCTCATGAAGGTTTGTTGTTAACGTTATTCCGAATTAATGTAAGTGCTGTCCTAGGAAACCAATTTGCGAATGCTAAACATGAATTATAACCTGTAAGTGACGAGGAACCCCATCAAAATGGAAATCCTAATTATTGTATGTTTTGCACAGTTTTAATTACTGCACAACCTAGTGACTACATTAATAAACAGACTACACTTCAGTTTTATATCTGACCTCCCACCAAAAAAATGTCAAGTTTTTTTTAACGCACCCACCAGCCACTACAGCCTTTTGACGGTGCATAATTTCAGCAGCATTGGTTCAACAGAACCAAACCTTGGATCAGTCTAATCAGCAGCGTCACGCTTGCTGGACCCAGATAGTTGTAGGCAAGGACCCTCTTGCAAGCTATGGGTTCTCGTTCGACGTAACACACAGCGATCGTGCACGCTGTTGTAAATGCGTTCTTGTCTCCACAAAGATGCTAATGGTTATTTTGTTTTATGTATTTAAAAATTAAGTGGTGACTTCTAGTTTAACCATTAACCATCTGTTAAAATGTCTCTTTTTAAGTTACTGGTTTAAAATTTGCCAACAACTGAGCAAATTGAGAAACTGTATTGAGATATGGCTATGTCAGTCTATTAATAAAAGAGTGTACTTCATAATACAGCGATATAAAGGCATATTTTGAGGTTTAATTAATTTAAAGTTGAACGTGAATGCTTGCTAGAGTTACAGAGTAATCTCGAGTGCAATTGCTTACTGTTTAATAAGTTTACCATCATTGAAATTAATCTGTAATGGAAATTTTAAGTGCCTACACTTTACTTTGTCTTTGGCATACCCATTAATTTCCTTTCATGTGTTGAGTTATTTGATGATGTGGTTTTGCATTCAACTAGGACCTGTATCTAATAGAGACAAAGGGTCCTTGCTTTTAAACATCTGGCAATTGCCCAGCGTTTGTGTTAGCAAGCCTGACTCTGCTGATGAGAGACTGAATGTCGAATCGTGTCCAGAGTTTTGCTTGTGCTGGACCAATGCTTCTGAAACTATGTGTAGAAAAAAGTAACGTTTATTTTACATGGCGTGACAGATAAGGGAAGGAGGAGACATATTGTGTGCTTATGCATTTCATTCCCTTTCATATAATGCTCAACATGTGCCAACTGGTGTCTTTGTTCGTCTGTTTGTTATTTGTAGAAAACACTGACACGGCGGATTTGAAGTTGTTCTTCGACACCAACTATTCCCAGATCTACTTTGTGTTCTTCGAGAACTTTGTCAGCATCGAGGCCAACCTGAAGCAGAAAGGTAAGGGGAGCATTCCAGTGGCACGGGCCAAGGTCATTATCGTACACATTCTTAGTGGACAAAAACCATCTCATTCCAGGCATACCAGCAGTCTTACAGTCTGATCTCACCCAGCAGGCTTCTTGTGTGCGTACAGCAGGGACCGAATTAATCTTCGGTAAATGTATCGCATCGTGTTCGGTGATGGATGCTGCCGCCACGGTGGTGTAATGGTTAGCGCGCCGGACTTGCAATCCAGAGGTCACTAAATTTCGATTTAAAGCTTTCGTGACTGCAGGGATTCATCTTCTTGGTTCTTTCGGTAAAGTCACGTAGAAGGGAAGTAATAAAATAATAAAAATAAAACATAATAAAACAATTCTCACGACGTTTCGGCCACAACGCAAGCAGCCATCCTCAGGCGAAGAATGAAACACCCCAAGCTTGGAGCGTATATTTAAGCTGGGTTAGAGGGGGGGGAGGTGGGAAGAAGAGCGCCTAAACAAAATAATTTGCATATCAAGAGGAATTCAGCATATGGAAAATGCGTAGGAGGTGGGCGGGGGGGGTTCCAAATCAATACTATGCCCGTGCATTATGCAGGATTAGCAGCATCAAAGGGGGGGGGGAAGGGGGGGAGCATTAACAAAGGAAAGGAATGTTAATAGTATGTAGCTGTAGTTACTAAACAACCACGTAAAAAACTACAGTATAAACTGCATGACAAACTAAAGTATAAACTACATAGCATCATCAGTAAACTTACTATACTCTACAATAAGCTGAGTTACTAACAGTAAGTAATACATGAAAAATTCTACGTTGTAAAAAATTATATAATATGCTTCCATCTAAACTTTATTCTCTTACATCACACGCGTCTATACCGTACTATATACTTCCATAGGCAAAACCAACATTAAATTACATACTGTATTGCTATAAACCACCCTATACCTTATACATTTTTAATATAACAATAATACATAGTGTTATATTAAAAATGTATAAGGTATAGGGTGGTTTATAGCAATACAGTATGTAATTTAATGTTGGTTTTGCCTATGGAAGTATATAGTACGGTATAGACGCGTGTGATGTAAGAGAATAAAGTTTAGATGGAAGCATATTATATAATTTTTTACAACGTAGAATTTTTCATGTATTACTTACTGTTAGTAACTCAGCTTATTGTAGAGTATAGTAAGTTTACTGATGATGCTATGTAGTTTATACTTTAGTTTGTCATGCAGTTTATACTGTAGTTTTTTACGTGGTTGTTTAGTAACTACAGCTACATACTATTAACATTCCTTTCCTTTGTTAATGCTCCCCCCCTTCCCCCCCCCCCTTTGATGCTGCTAATCCTGCATAATGCACGGGCATAGTATTGATTTGGAACCCCCCCCGCCCACCTCCTACGCATTTTCCATATGCTGAATTCCTCTTGATATGCAAATTATTTTGTTTAGGCGCTCTTCTTCCCACCTCCCCCTCCTCTAACCCAGCTTAAATATACGCTCCAAGCTTGGGGTGTTTCATTCTTCGCCTGAGGATGGCTGCTTGCGTTGTGGCCGAAACGTCGTGAGAATTGTTTTATTATGTTTTATTTTTATTATTTTATTACTTCCCTTCTACGTGACTTTACCGAAAGAACCAAGAAGACAGAGGTCACTACTTCTATTCTATCTCCCGGCGCGGCAGTTACATTGGTGAGCTTCTTGAATTTCAACCCGCCCCCCACTATGCTACTGTCCATCCAGCAGTGTAAATTAATTAACCAACTAGACTTTTTCTTTGACCAGGTAAGGCCAACTGAGATATACAGCTCTTTTTCATAAGTGGCTTGGCCACAAATGATGGCGCAACAAAGTGGCTTATCATGCGTAAATCTATAGCAGCCAAAACTTTAAACGCACGTTGATTCTAAATGTGGAGGGAAAACCCGGAGTACCCGGTGAAGAATCTACATGGCCACGGGGAGAACATGCAAACTCCAAATATACAGGTGTCAGTGTCAGGATCGAACCCACAACTTTCTGTATACCAGGCGAGGGAGTTAACATCTCTCCTCCGTGGCACAAATAGGTACCACCACAGTCGATCGGAAGGTCGATTGTGGTGGGGCAAAGTGTGGGCACTCTCATCTCTTCCAAGGCATCTGGCCAGAATGGAAGAGTAGGCCAAATACCCTCTAGGTGCTCTCTAGAGCTCCATCTCGTGGAGGGCCTCTTGCCTTGAGTGGCTTGAGCCAGCAATTGCAGGGCTGCACCTTTATCTCTGTGATTATAGTTAATGACAAAGGAAAACAAAAGTGCATTATTTTGTTGGGTAATTTGTTGAGAATGCCTGATTGAAACTTCGATTGAAATGTAATTTGCCTGTTCTATTTGCAAAGAGAAAACAATAATTAAAAACGGTAATTAAAGCTAAATAATAAATTGTAGCCTCTGAGCGATGAGCTTCATGTATAATATTTCAGGATTGGGTAATTTATAAGCAATTGATTTTGAAGTGTACATTTGGAAAGCTTTTAATTAATTAACATGTAAACTGCATGAGCGTATTCAAGTTAACTGCGTAGCTGTATACATGATTGACAATCGGCAATGTAATTGTCAATCATTCACATAGCTTTTACCATTAACGCTTGGTTATCTGTGGGCAGATTATCCAGGTTGTGTATTCACCGTACTTGCAATGAAAGAAATACAAATGATAAAATAGCGAATTCAAAGGTGAACTCTTAATTTTTACACGAGCTGCTTCTAACCAATTACTGTAAAAAGCAATCAAAACATGACACATTTTGTGAAAAATAAATGAATTCATAACCAAATTGGCAAATGTTTTTTCACAATCTGTTGTTGTATTATCCCCGTGACCCCCTCCTCCCGCCCTCATCCAATTACCCCAGATAATTGATTTTTTTGTAGATATAACATAGTTGACATTGCTTCTTATTGATCAATAACAAATGATGTTAACATTGCCATTTTCACAGCCAAGTTGTGTTTTTTGCATCGATTGAAGTCATCGCGGGCATTCACTTTCCCATTAAATGTAACCACGCTCTTTGCTGTAACTTCCCGTGCCGGTATTTGTGTTTAATCTCGTTTGTGGTTTCCCCTTTTCAGCACACAAGTCTCAGAGGGAAGAGTTGGAGTCGATTCTCTTCATATTCGAAGTAAGTTGTTATCCACTTGATACAGCTATCGTGCTGTGACTGTTCCACCTGAAGACGGAAGCTTGTGTTGCCTCCGAAACGTCATGATTTTTATTTTATTTTTATTTTACTTTTATTAATTAAAATTTTTTACCTACGTGACTTTACCGAAAAAACCTAAGAATATGAATCCTTGCAGTCACGAAAGCTTCAAATCTAGAATTGTTATCCAGTGTTCACAATATCCAGCGGGGGAAAAAGAGCACGTCTTCCCGAATAAAAACACGTGTTTTGAGAGTTGGACAACATTGCCTTGTATCGTCTGTCTGCCCAACAGCAGTCCCATTTTGCAACAAATAATAATGACTGCAGTTACTCTTCCCCCCCCCTCCATTGCATTACACCATATAACCGTTCGAGTGTGAAATACATACTTAATAAGGCAATTATGCATCATCTGAGCAGCGTGAGTGAACATAATGAGTCGTATCTCTCACACATTAACAACGGTTGCATGTTTTGTTTGACCAAGTTATTATTTTAAAAACGTAAATGGCTTCCAGGTCACTTGACTTTTTGCAACAAAACGGGCGCTCACGGTTTTACGGGTGCCTTTTTTTACTGTCCTTACATGTGCAGCGGCGTCATGCAAAACATAACCATTACTTAAATTACTCATTAATATACACTACTGTGTGCGTGTTTTTTGTTGTCAAAGTACCAATCGCCCAAGATGAGCTTTTCGAAGCGGTCTCAAAAAATTCTTAATCTGGATTTCTGTCATAACCCCCGATAACTTTTACGGACTATTGGGGCATCTTCTAATTTGGTTGATAGTCGCACAAATCGCTGTATATTACAATATCACTTGCATCCAGCCGGAGAGGTGAAACCAACATTGAAAGGTGGCAACACCCCCTGTTTGTCGTGATACAGCCGGCCTCGGTGCACACGTGTGTGCCGTACTCTGCCCGGGGAGTCCATTTTACACACAAGTGAGATAATCCTGCCACATGACCGGTGGCCATCTATTATTTACCGAAGGCATATTTCCTGACCCATGTGTAAATAATTACGAGCTCCCTCATTGTCACAAGAAAGCTATGGGAGGCTTGCATTTGTTTGCATTCTCTGTTTTTTTTTCCTGGCCTCTCATACAGTGGGTGCCTTGGGGGAAGCTCTGAACTCTCTTTTGCATGTTTGTAATCAAGGGTGCAGCAGATGTTTAAAAACTACAGTTCGAGAGATTAATGTTAATACTTCACCATAGCGTGCTTTACCAAGAGTGCATATTTTTTAAATAATTTTTTTAGTTTCCCCAAAATCAAGATGCCATTTCCCTTTTGAGTTACAGCGGAGGCCTGAATGTGTGTAGGCAGTGGTGTAGCTAACATGTGTGTGTGCAGGCGGTGCAACTGCACCGGGGGGGGGCCAGGTAACCGGGTTGTACCAAGAGGGGCGGGGGGGGGTGCCGCCATTTCATTTTCTTGCACCACGACCCGTGATGAATATGCTACGCCACTGGGTGCAAGTAACCATGGGAGTTGATGCCCACAGTGAATTCCTTCTTGCTGTAATGCACATTATTATTAGAGGTGGTTGCGTGGCTCGGGAGGGCTAATGACCTTGTCAGAGTCAGTGCAATGCTGATCCGGCACCACTGAAACCCTGGGTTTTGAGTCCCATGTGACTGTCCAATATTTAAGTGGTGTATCCTTTGTATTTGGCTTGATGAGCTCGACCTTTTCACCGATGATTTCACCCCCAATTTTGAGAGTGTAAAATTGGCCGATTGATGCATGGGGAGCCATTCATGTGCACAGGTTAAGGGCCCAGTCCCGCCTTGAAGATGTCGTTTTGTGATCGCAGAAGAGATTTGGATATCAACATCAGAAGTAGTTCTGTAAAGTTGACATCACAAGTAACTCTGGGATGTCTGAACCAATGGTTTGGCTTCGGACGGTGTAGAACGCTGCTAGAATCGCAATTTAAGTTCCGCGAATGTTTGCAAACACATTGTAGAAGAGTGGTGTTATACAAGCAATAACAAAAGCAGGATAAAACATCTAATATGCCCTCTGCAACAATTGTGAATAGGCGAAGAGCTAAAGCCTTGCACTAGCTTGCCCATGACACTTCTGGAAGAAGGGGTCTCATCTGGAGAGAGCTTTAAACAGCCCCTCTAGAAGATAATGTGGTCTACTCTTCCGCAGTGGCCACATCTTGGAAGAGGTGGTAGTACCCACACTTTACCCCACCGCACAAGACCTGCCCATCGACTCTGTGGTATTCCCATTCACACTGTTGGATGTACACAGTCGGGGGAGGGGGGGGGGTTTAAGAAGCTTTTCAACATTGTGGCGTCTGGATTGTGAGTGCGGTGTGCTGCTAACCACTGCACCATGGCAGCATCCCTTGATGACTCCACTTCAGTGTTAAAATATCCCTGGGTTTGATCTTCCACGAAGCTCATGGACCACCCTAAACCACATCCACTGCGCAGACCATGGCAGATGCGAATATCTGAACGCACAAATGTAAAATAAAATAAAACTCTCCGGTGTACGACTGTGGTCGTCCAGATCAACTTATAGCGACGCAATGCTCCGATCCACAAATACGAAGCAAACATCACAGCGATACAAGTCCGCTGCTCCCGATGCGGTTATCTGGTGTGACCACCTGAATGTGAAATTGAAAGTTGTTGCTCTGCATCTGCCATCGGCCGTACAAAAGAAGAAGAGTGTTCAAATGTGGCTTGCGCGAGCGAGTGGCTTGAACGTGATCTTAATGGCGCGCGTCAAGAGGGAGAGGTCAAATTGTTATTTTTCAATCCAGTCTCGAGGTTGGATCGGCCACATTGAGAGCTAACGTCGAGCCAGCGTATTGCGAACGTTCCTTCCAATTTCATTCCGTCAAAAGGACTGAAAGTGTCTTAGGAGAAAAACAGAACCCCCCGCTGCGTTCGCACATTAACAGGAGCAGAATTGCCAAAAAAATCCTGGCACCACTTCAGCAATGTTGCGCTGGTGTGTGTGTGTATTTTTTTCCCTGAGTTAAATGCGTTGGCTTGCATGATTTAAGTGATATGGGCCAGAGGGCAGCAACATTTCTCACAAGAAACTGAGCTTGTTGTGCTTCCAAATTTTTTGGAACATCCAGATTTAAAATATAGTTCACAGGGGCATAGAGAATTCTGGCAGAATTCTGTGCGTTATTCCGCTGTGGTGCACTGTTTTCTGGCAAACTTTATTGCTTCACAGACAATTGATATAATGCTTAAAACATTATATTCAACGTGGTATGAAGATTGATTAATTCACTTTTATGTGTCACCTTTGCCATCGTCATCATCATCGTCTTCACGATCGTGGTGCCAGCTTCACTAGTATTACCCTCATCACTATCGTTGCCATGGCTATCGTTGTACTGTACTACGCTCCCAACGGTTATGCTCCCTGCCATAAATCTACCTTCGCAGACCAACGTGCTGAAGTATGGTAAAATAGCCCCCAATACTCGCCTGCATGGGTTGAGGAGGCCCTTATCCAGCAGTGCGTTGACAAAACTGGCTGTGCACGTCCTTGTGATAGGTAAATATGATATCCTTTTCAAAACCAGATGAAGCAGTTTAAGCCAAACGCCGTCGTACGTTGATGTCAGATTCAGTCGTGCACAGTCTTAAGCCGCCGGCAAGGAGCTTTATCAGTCAGAATTTAATCAATTCTTGGGCACGTGCAAATAATATGTTTTGTAAACCCTGGCAAATCTTGTCGGGTGTTGTAGGGTTACAGACAAGAATTTTGGCATTAAACTACGTCGTGGCCTAACCCCAGAAATTAATTTGGATCAAGACAGCGTCTCGCCAAAGTCACATTAATTCTGTAACAATTTTTGTAACAGTGGAATCTTTTTACTGGTAGCAACCTCCTGGTTACACCAGCCCACAGGGGATTATTGTGTCCGTCCGTCGTGCATCCAAAAATGGGAGGGGTGGGGCTGGGTGGAGAGGGGAGGGTGGGGAGGGGCTGGGTGGGGAGGGTGGGGAGGGTGGGGAGGGGCTGGTCACCCCGTGGTGCCCTTATAAAACTCAACGTTTAACCTACTCACGCCGGCTTGTGCCAGCCCTCACAGTCGGCCATATTTGCGGAATACACCACGCCGCCGTTGACCCTGGCCATTGACCGAGCAACCCAACGTTCCTACCAGCTCCCTCGGCAGGAATGTGTTTAGTTTCATATCGCATTGGGTCATGCAAATTTCACATCTGGACGCTGAGGAACCACAGACAAGCTGGAAGAAGGCAACCGCGCGGTGAATTCGTGACAACAATTGCCAAAGCTCTGCAGTTTTATCTGTATATATTACAGTGATTTTAGCCAGCTAATGAGTATTTACACTTGTGGGGGGGGGGGGGACCAGAGCGGCGGGAGAATACCAACGCGTGCGAGGGAGCAACACTCTATCACATACAGAAGGACAGTGCAGTGCCTCGATGGCAACGGGAAAGATAGTTTTGGTGGCATTTGTGCGGTCCGCCAACCCTCGCCTCCACAGTGCTGGAGATTACAGACAAGCGTAGCCACCGCCGGCCCGCCATCGCCAGCAAATGACCCCTCTGCCTTTTCTCCCCGTGTGACTTTTTCCACGTCATGTGACCTTGGGAACGCTCCCTCGTTGATACAGAGCTTACGTGAATAGCCCGGGAAAGATGCTATATTAAATTATCTCACACAAACATATGCCAGCTCTAATTCATCAAAGAATGTCACTGTTGGCACATGAACCATGAAATGTCAGCAGAAGCAGGCAGCCTGTTTGTTTGCTTTTGTGTCAGGGAAAACGAAAATGTAGTGAATCATAGAATTTTGATGTTGACGGATATAATTTACAAACCATAATGGCGTGTAACCCCCCCCCCCTCCACCGACACAAAATAATAAATAGCTGGCGTTGTGCAACGTTGCAAGCAGTTTGCTTCATTAATCAGCGGGCACCCCTTTTGAATAGCAAAATGTGCTGCTGAAATAAATCCAAAGTGGCTAAGTATAGGTCTGATTCTGTGAGCGTGACCTTGAAATGCACGTTATGTAAATGCGTCAAATGCGCATTCCCTAACAACCGAGACCCCCCCCCTCCCCGCGATACAAAGGGCAGTCGGGGTGAAGTAACAGGCGCAATTGCCGTATCACCGAAATCATCATCGAGTCTTATTTTCTTATTTGCCGTCCGAAACGGTGGCGGTGGTGATTTCCAAAAAACAATGGAATCTCTCCGTTATGCCACGCAGTGAAATCTACGATCTCCTGGTATGGGGAAGTTGAAGCTTTTAGCGGCTTTGCCCTTGGTCTGTCACAGGAGGATTAATGGTGAGACACCGCTTTCTTACTTAAGATGTCTCTTCGTAGTCGTAGTAGTAATAATAAGGGGGTCTCGTTTGAGCCAGCATGACGTGGTTGTGTTCTGCCCCGTTTTCGATCCATTAAAAAGTAGTGCGCGGTTCAAAGTACGCCGCTCTTGTGCACGGTGACCGCCTCGGTGTGTTTTTGTTGCGGTCCTATGAAAGGCTTCGTGTGTACGAGGGGTACACCAGCAAGGGTGCAGGTGTCATTGGCAAGACCACGATCGTTCTAGTCGTTCTCCAAGCCATAAAAAAAAATCACATCACCGAGTACGAAGGGCATGTTTACAACATTGTGATGCATTTTACTTAAATGTCAACTTCCCGGTCACGGTGACGTCTAATGAAGGTATGTATACGTCAGAGGTATGTGTTAGTCTAGTCTTGATGAGTATGCGTTCATAAGAACAAGCTCGCTCAGGAGTTGATATACATTGATAACACTATGGAACATAATTTTTGTTCCTGGGTACTAAGTGTTATTTTTTAATTGCGTATGCCTCAAAAGTATCGAAAATGCCTATTATTCCCCACAAACGTTGCTTTTGTGACCAGGACTTTATGTGAACGTTTGACACAAATACAAACATTTTCTCATTGAAAATAGGTCAATTTCAAAGTATCACTGTCTTGTTCACAAAAGCAAAGTTTGTTGGGGAATCATAGCCATTTTCTGGTCTTTTGAGGCATAAGCAATTAGGAAATAACACTTACTACCCAGGGACAACATTTTTTTTCTGTTACACAGTTTAATTATCGTCATTAGCCTTGATCGATCTCCTGCTGGATGAAGGCTCCCCCAAGCTGTCACAATCTCACAACACTGGCAATGGAGGAATTTCTAAAAAAATTACAAATGAACACTCTTTTTAGAAATATCATAATTCCTACACCGATTCCCCTGTCATCAGTACTGGTGGCCGGCAAGGAAAAACATGTGGACCTATAAACTGAGATGTCTATTGACCAGAGGGCAAAGCATCGTCGTGTTTTCTAAGATCACATTTCGTGTGTATTTCGGAGTAGATTGTGGCCATATCACGTGTTAGCACACGATTTTGGACTTACTGATATTTAGACATCCTTGTAAAGGAGCTTTGTTGCTCATCGCATTCCTCCAGTATAAATAAATATTCTGATTCTGACAAATATATTTGAAGTCATTATTCATAATCAACGTTTTTGGGTTAGATCGCGTTATTTATAAATGTGTCGTAACCCTCCACCACCCGACACGGCCAATCAGCAAAAAAGTGTCACGTTGATAAAATCCAAATAGTTAACTACTTTCGCCCACCGGTGTGTTGAAGCGTGAAACCACAACATTAAAAATGTTATAGTATGACGTTTCGCTGGTAATTGCATCCAGCATCATCGGGCAATTCGCCAGAATGGTGAGGCTCTGCTCTTGCTCCCGGTGGAGGGTTACGACACATTTACAAATAACACGATCTAGCCCAAAAACGTTGATTATGAATAATATTGGTCGCGAAAGCCTACACGTGTTAAACTGAAGTCATCACGTCGTTCTGTCGCGAGAGGACATGAGAACGTTTTCAGATGGACTAGTGATGTTGGTTTCGGTATTGTCAGTTCCAGACCCCGAACAATCCCCACTTCTTATGACCACAGTACAGTTAGGTGTGTGTGTCATCAGACCCACCTTTAAACCGCGGGGAGGTTAATAATTGATCTTCTTAGAACAGTTCTTGTGTGTTATCAGAGCCATACATGTTGCCTGCCTTCAAAGTGTTTGATGAATACAGCGATCGCAACCTCTGCGGTTGTTCCTACTAGGAGACCGCTACGCTCCATGTACTCATTTAAAAACGTGCTGCATGAGTGACGGTGCCGAAATTGAACCGCGGTTTTTCGTGAGAATATTGGTTTTATTGACCGATGCAGTTGTAAGCAACTCCAACTGTCCTTTGGAGTAGTTGGGGAAGAAAATATATTGATGTTAAATGCCAACGGACTTCTGATGTAAAGTTTGGTGAACGGAGAATTGGAAAACCTCAACAGAAAGAATTGACGACTTAGCTTTGGATTATTTTGATGTGCAGTCGTCGTACACTTAACTCTTACTTGAACACAGTTTTTTATTACTTGCGGCCCATGGGCCACTTTGGGCCCAAGGAGGCTCTAGCAGTGGCCTGCTGAGCTGTGGCCCACCAAGATGTACGAATCGCCGAGACGTAGAGAGATTCAGATGTGGTGAGATGAAAGTGAGATGAACAAGAGAGCTGTAAACGAGAGGTGCGGGTTCGTGCTCTCGTCTAAAGGCGCGATGATGTCACAACGCCATGTGGCGTCATAACATTTGATGTCACGTCACCCGCCAGCAACACGTGAATTTTATTTTGTGGCCCACCAGAAAATGCCATTTTTATATAACATACACATTTGTTGTTTTCAGTTGAATTTTCATCAAGATTGAGATCGTACCATGCGTCGTTTGGTACGATTTCCGTCATTTCTCTCCAAGCGCCCTGTAAGTTTCAGTTCTTGAAGAGGCTGCCAGCGCGTGGAGCGGCAACGTCCGACGTTTCGCTCCATGTGCCGCGAGCGAAACGTCGCCTGTTGTACCGAGCAACACGGCACAACGGCGAAATCGACGCCGTGGTTTCCGTCGAGTATTAAGTGTTGTAAGAGCAGAGCCCGAGGTGTGTGTGTGCGCACGCAACTGTCGCCTAAATTATCGCCATATGCGCCTACATGGTGTATATAAAGCTGTCTGCACTGTGTGTTTCATTGGACGGAGAAGTGGTCTTGGCAACAGCTGATATTGAATGTCTTTTGCGTTCCAGAAAATACTGCAACTCCTGCCCGAGAGAATCCAGAACAAATGGCAGTTTCACAGCATAGGTAAATATACGGCGTTCCGGGGCACCAACTCTTGCGGTGGCGTGAACGCGTTTAAAGGTGCAGGCGAGGCATTTAAAAACTCGGGGGTGGGGTGGGGGGGGATGGCAACGGGGGGCGCGGAGGGGGGGTTGCCCGGCATGGACGACACGACACAGCCAATGTGAAGCAAGGTTTAAAATAAATCATAGACGCTAAATACAGCGAGTAACGGTGCGATCTGTTTTTGTCTGTCTGGTGCGTTCCGCTCGGGCTCTCGCCCCCCACCGCCTGTGCATATGATGGAACGGTTGTGACGCCAGCAAATTAATTCGGCTAATTCTGGCTTTTTAGCTCAGCCCCCCTTCCCGACTGCCGCGTACGGTATCATCTGGAGCTCGCAAATCCCATCAGCCGGTGTGTGTGTGTAATGAGCGATCGTTACGAACGTGTGGAATACTGCACTCACGCCGCCATAGAAATGTCGAATTTCCCCCACTGCCTCAGGGCTGTGAACGGGGAGATGAGCAACGCCCCAATGCTCATTTGCGAAAGAAGTCCATGACATTTTTGTGAAAGTCATTTATAATTGGAGGTGGGGGGGGGCAAAGCATTTCGCCAGGGTGGCTAAGACCCCTCGAGCTTCTTCCTCCCCCACCCTCACCCAATGCTGTGGGGGTTGTCGTGTCGACTCCCCCTTTGATCCCTTATCTCACCGGGACGTCTGCAAAGCCCCGCAAGGAATCCCGAATATGTGTGTATGTTTTAATCCGATTTAAAGCTGCTAATATGATTTAATGCCGGAGTCGCAACGCCTCCTCGGAGTCCGAACTGGAAACACATTTCTGTACGCTGACCTTACCGCGCCCTTGATCTGGTGCAGGGTTAAAAATGTTTAAGCGGCTGCTAACGGCTTGGAGTAATTAGTCAAAAGGGAAACTGAAGAGCAGTGCAGATTTGATGACGCGCGCGCACGGCGTTGCTCTCTGATGCGTTTTCGGGCCGTACCACGCTGCGCGGTACTGCAGCGATGTCTGGACGTTTCGCTTCGTGGGCTGGGACCTTCCTCGGGAACTGAACACTGCTGATGGGTGGTCACGTTCGGCTCCTGAGGAATCTGCCGGCACGCGGAGCGAAGCGATGGACGCCGACATGCCATGTGGCACGCGGCGCGACCAGCAATCGCATCGGAGAGCCACCACGAGCAGCAGGGTGGCGCGGTGATAGCGTGTACAGTTGGTAACCACCGGGGCCTCGCAGCAAGAAGGCCTTGGGTTCGACTCCCAACTCAGGCACCTTTCTGTGTGGAGTGCGTACATTCTCTGCATGGGTTTCCTCCGTTCTCTCCAGTTTCCTCCCGTAGGTAAAATAAAAACATAAACGGTGTAACTGGTAGGTGCCAAAACATCAAAATGCTGACAAAGTCACCTGCAAACTATTCAAATGGGATCGCACACACAGCAACATTGCCCCCTACTGCAAAGATTTGGCAAGGTCTTCCTGAGACTCATTGAGGCTTCGCTGGGTGAACAAGCATTGACAATGGATAATCAAACAATAAATACCACTACAATGAAAAACTACTGGTAGTTTCACAAGCACACACACTATTGCTACAGATTTGGAAAGGTTAATTCAGATATACACATCGCGTTCAAATATTCATAACGTCTAACAGCACAGCAATGTGTTATCTGAACAATATGACCAACAACGACAAAATAGGAAAGTGTTAGATTTTGCGACCGTCAATTTGAGTTTGTGTGCATGTGAACAAGTGCTGCAAATGCTCACAATTGGACAATTTCACAGCCATGTATTGTTACTATGTCACTTGCTGAGTTATCGATTACAGATTTCAAATTGACAAAATACGTTGTGGTTTAAGCACAAGTGATAAGTGGTGTTTAAGAAATATATTAATCGTTCCGGATGTGTACATTTACCAGTTTTTATTTCTATTAAAATTTTCTCCTGCTTCCCATTTTGTGTAATTTCTCTCCTTTTGCCGACAGGGTTAATCTTAAAGAAGCTACTGCACACCGGAAATTCCATCAAGGTATTGCAATACATACAGCAGCACAGCATCAGCAATCCCTGCATGCTTTGCATCGCAGTGATGACATGGCTATCGTTTCATTGTAATGCATGGACGTTGCTAACAAATTGCTCGCCCTTTTGTTCAGCGTTACAATACTTTTTTTCAATTATCATTTTTGTAAACTAGCGGTCCCAGGTGGCTATAGCGGTCACGCAAACCGACGTCATGCACATGATACCACGAATCAAAGACGTCCTTTCTTACATTTGCGATTCGATGCATGTACCCTGAGCTTAAGAATGAATGTGATTTGACGAATTGATGCATTTCTACACCCCTCCAATAGATCAGAGCTCTTTTATAATGACGATTGCCTTGGGCAATTTTAATTTTGATTGGCAACTCATTTTCATAAAATTAACGAGGTTGGACAAATCATGCTTACGGATGAATTCTGTAACACTTTCCAACATGTTTGTTCTTTGGGATATGTATTTAGCAGTCATCAAACTGACAGGGAGTAATTGTCAGGAGAAAGAGCATTTCAATATTCTTAAAATGTCCTTTTCTGTTCTGGGTTTGAGTCACCAAGTGATCAATTTGGGCCAATTTTATATGGGATATGTTCCTAATGTGACAGCTCATTTTTACAGGAAGGTTTGATTTACATTGGATACTTATTACAAATACTATCGTGTGCCCATGCTACGGACGAGGCAAACAGAGGGACAAGGCAAACGGAGGGACAGACAGACGGACAGAGATAAATCGATAAATGCTTTCAATCTTCGTTGGAAAGCACAATACAATTTTTTTTTTAAACAAACACGACTTTGTAATGACGCAATATCTGGCCGTTCCTGTAGGGATATTTCTTGTCATTGTTTTCAAGTCAATGAAAATATTTGCTTCTAATAATTCCAAACAATGCAAAGGCAATTGTGCTGTTTAATGTTTTACTTAACCCGTGGGGTATTGTGCCTGGGAAGAGCGATTTAGAGAAAGAATTTGGGTTTAATTCAAGGCTACATTCCAACCTTTCACTCCCTTGACACATTCCACTCAGTTGGTGTAGATATACCGTGATCTTGCTTCATAAGTTCAACGAACGTTAAATCAAAGCTCGAACGCGACACTCGATTTAACAAAAAAAGTAGTCTCCTTTGGCTGGATTGTATTCCGTAGTTAAGAATATATATTTTTATGATGATGTCCACTTCTAAAAATATTCTTTCGAACAAATCTATAGAACACTAATTACTTAATAAATACATAATATTTTAATTGATTTTAAAAATATATGTTGTTTCGTTGTAATTTACTACTGAATAATAATGAGCAGGCTTGGGGGCAGGAGGCATCGGGGGGAAGCGATGATGGCCGGTGGTCGAGACTAACGATGGAGTGGCAGCAGAAGGGAGGCCATGCGCCTGAGCGGTCACCAGTCCGTGGAGATGGAGTGATGGAATCGGCTCGTGCGCAAGAGTTGCGATGCAAATTTCGATTTAAAGCTTTCGTGACTGCAGGGATTCATCTAGTTGGTTCTTTCGGTAAAGTCACGTAGAATGGAAATAATAAAATAATAAAAATAAAACATAATAAAATAATTCTCACGACGTTTCGGCCACAACGCAAGCAGCCGTCCTCAGGTGTAAAACAGGTCTGTCGAGAAGACAGAGTCATTTCAGACTCATTTCAGACTCTGTCTTCTTGACAGACCTGTTCTACATCTGAGGACGGCTGCTTCCGTTGTGGCCGAAACGTCGTGAGAATTATTTTATTATGTTTTATTTTTATTATTTTATTTTTTCCATTCTACGTGACTTTACCGAAAGAACCAAGAAAAAGTTGTGATGCAGTTTTTGCATCGCAAGGACCGCGCGACAGTTTGAGAAGACGGAGACCTTCATCTAGCAGTGGATAGACCCCCCCTCCCCCATGGCCGACGAGAATGGCTGAGAACGGTAGCTCGTGCGTAGTGACTTTTTTTGTGTGTTTAGTTTGTTGTCCTTCCGCCGCACCTCCGATTAGCACGGTTGGCTCCGTGCGGCGCGAAAGAACTTCAGTTCGACGTGGGGCAGAGGTGTAATGACTCCGGTGAATGCAGCGACCTCTCTGAATATACCCGACGTGATTCCTGCGACCGATGTCCAATCGGCGGCAGTACATACGCTGCAGCGCTGCAAATTTATTTTACAGTTTTTCAATTCTGATCAAAGGGCTTCTGAGAGAATGAGTGAACACTCTATAACATAGCAGCACGAGTGCGAAGAGGCATGCATGTCGAGCAGTTTGAATGATTTGATTTCAAATGGCACCGTGTACACTGATAGGCTTCCAATCTCACCTTGAACAAGTTATTGCTTTTTACAGGTATTATAATAAATGAAAAGTCCGTGTTTTTTTTTGTTACGATTGAGAAAGGATTTGGTAGATAAGCAAGCTGGGCGGTGTGGATGGGGACGTGTGGAGCACTGCTGCAATTTCATTTTTGAAGTATGATGTTTCCGGCAATCATTCATCATACAAAGCTTGGATTTCCCTCGACCGTTACTGCGTACCAGTGTTGGAGTCGTAGCTTGTGTTTGCAGCTATCTGTTTTTTTTACTTTTTAATTTACAAAATATCCGGCCCCAGCTCACAGTGACAAGCGATATCCAAACGAGTCCAGGTAACACCGTCCAACCCATACTGACCAAAGTGATGAAGTATGGTCAGACAACTCCTCCCCGTGCCCGACACCGCATGGGGAGGCCTTCTCCGGTTTTTCCCTCCGCATTTAGAAACGCGCGTTTGGAGTATTTGACTGCTATACATTTACACATGATACGCCGCATCGGTGAGCTATCGTGTGTGGCCAGGTCGCTTCTGAAAAAGAGCTATATTGCTCAGTGGGCCTTACCAGGTAAAATTTTAAAAAATCTTTTTTTAAGTTGATGATTTGGGGTTGTTTGAACATACTTCACGCTGGTCAGTGTGGGGTGTTGAAGGGTACTGCCCGGTTCAGATATCACTCACCGCTAATATTAGCACTGGCTGGGGATGCAACTCGGGTAGAAGGGTTCATATCGCAGCGTTTAACTACTATATGCCACCACTCCACCCCATTATATTAAATATTCTAAGCATTCTCATGGAACATTTTAGAGTGGACAATTGCCCAATGCTCCTGGCCCGAGTGAGAGCAGTTACACATCACTGCTCAGGTCATGGATTCGAGGACGTTAGGTCAACAGTTTTCGCATGTGGAGAATACGACGATGATGATGATCTCAAGCCCAGTTACGAAGGACTGCTCATCCGCACCTCCGATTAACACGGTTGGCTACGTACGGTGCGAAAGAAGTTCAACGAACATACATACATAAACCCAGCATTGGGAACAATACGGCATTGCCACACAACAGTCTTCTCCCCGAGCTCTGACGACTTTGCGAGCAGATATCTAGAGCAAACCACTTGCTCATTCTCGCAGCTCAAACATTCAGCATGCATCGGTAGTTGCCTTAAAGATCGGACCCATTGAAGACTATCGGGCAGAGGCCAAGGTATTGTTTGTTTTTGTATATAATGCCACTCTTGACACGTCGTCCTCTTCATTACGGCTGACCTAATCCAAAGTGCTTAATGACGACCCAGGAATGCAATGTCACGTATTCTGCCTATTGTTTGTTTCCTTTTAGTAAAACGGTCCAGGGTCACGGAGGGCCAGGTCGTGCCATGGCTGATGCCTCGTTTGCTGACAGCGATGCCATTTGTGTGTCATTCTTTGTCATGAAGGCGAAACCCTCCAGTGCACGTAGAGATTAAACAAAGGGTGCATGTATACATGCATTATTTTGGTGCAATAAACCAAGGCGGCTCGCAGGAGATGTTGTACCCTTGTGGTCGTAATCCATCAGTTCCTAAACAGGCCTGAATGTTTATTCACGAGGAGAGTTGAATATAAATATGCAATCATAATGTGTAGCCCTTTGTCAGTCCACTGATGGATGGAGACCTCCGTATATTTTTTTCTGTTGTGCGGTTCGTTGGACCATACTTCACCACGCCGGTCGGTGGGAGATTGGTGAAGGCGGGGAAGGCGCAAAGACTGGTTCGGATATCGCTCGCTACCAACTTTAAACCCCGACAGGGGAATCGAGCTCAGGTCGCCGGCTTTGTAACCCATTGCGCCGACCACTGCGCCACCACTCCCTCCGAGATTTGTTTAAATTCCTTAAACCGGTTGTGGCAATGAAGACTGTTGTGCACGTTCTGGTGTACAGTATTCTCAATCAAACTGGCTATCCTGTAGGGCCCACCCATGTAGATGTTGGCCGTCAGCCAGCAGCAGAAAATACAGGGATTTGTGCAGTAAATTAACGCTGCGCACTAATCAGAGTAACGTGCCGCCTTAAAATGTATTGGTGGTTTCACACGTAACAGCGCACGCTCGGGATTATATGAAGGCTATTTTTCATGCACGCGGTAAAATAATTCAGTTGTGGCCACCCGTGGGTTGTTGATGGATGTGGTGGCCACCAGCACATTGAGGCAGCAGCCCATTTCACACCCTGGGCTGAACGTGTGTTAACACTCGTACTGGGAAAGTGAATATGCATCGTTATCTGCTGTATCCCAAAAAACTCAATGTATTTGTACACACTCTGTAATGTCACTTGCTTCAACAATGCCACATCTTAAGGGTTTCTACATTTTTTCCTCGAGGAAGTATCCAAATGTCCCAATTCAGGAGGCTGCAAAAAATAAAAGTCTTGAGCAAGGCTTTGCCTGCTTCTTCTTCAAGATTACTTATCCTTTTCCTTCGTCGGGGGCGCGACCGTTTCCTTCACCCGATATTTCTTTCCTGTGGGCTCGCCACTTCTGTCTCTGCCCGCCGCTGCGTCTTTCAACGGCGACAGCTTCCGTCCGGTCCGGTGTTTGACGTTTTGACATCCACTCAAATCATGGGTAGTCCTCTTCTCCTAGCACAGGGGTGGCCAAGCTGTCACGGACCAAGAGCCAAAAGTTCCCGTGAGTTTTGTAAAGAGCCAGGTGGATATGTATAAGTGTATATATATTGACAGTTTTCGGCACAGCACAGGAGGCATTCATGCGTCTTTGCTGCCGTAATAGTACGTTCTACGGTTATGCCCCCTTCGATAGAAGCCGCATGTGGTGGATTAAAGAGCCGCATGCGGCTTTGGAGACGCCGTTTAGCCACCGCTGGCCTCGCGCATTCCGGCGGTTCCCTCCTTCGCCCGATGCGTTGCAGCCGGTCACCGTTCTTGCTGTGGTCACTTGTCTATAACATCGCCTTGAGCCGACTCGGTGGCCTTCTTCATTCTGTGTCTGTGTTTATTCTTCCCAGGGACTTCCTTATTTTGTTGCACGCTTTTTTTTAATTGAAAAAATACTTCTAGAAGGTTTTTATTTTGAGGCTTTTTGTGGACCAAGGGAGGAATATTCAAGAAACTTTTGTAATGTCTCCTTGAGGCTGCTTGTGGTCAGGACAAAGTGACTTTGCCATATTCCGGATTTCTGAGATGAACAAATTAATAACAGATGCTCCTTTGGCTTTAATTCTGGTAGAAAGCAATGGAATGTTTTTACAGTTACATATTTTGAACTATATATCTTAATACATAAAAGGCAAAGTTGTGCTTATGTGTGTCTGTTAAAAATGTTTAGTGTATTTCCCGACATGCAACAAACTTGAAATTTGCCATGTGGGTACTTTCCAGACTGTACACCATGCAAAAATTTTAAAAATACACTTTTTTGGGGGGGGGGGGTGGGTAGTTCAGTGATGCATATATTTTTTGCACGGCAAGTGAGCTGTGACGTCAAATCTGTCACGTGACCCGCGCATGTGGAAGCGTAACGCATTGTCGTGTCGTGGTTAGCGCGCTGCGCTACGAACCCGGCCACCCGAGTTCGATTCCCGCTCACGGCCACCGCCGGTGACGATTATTTGAACCGGTCCTGGGCCTCCCCTAGGTCGACTCAGCCTCAAACGAGTAAGTCATGTGGTGTGTCAACATCGCCACTGGGGAGACAAAGGCGGCCCGGTCGTGGTGAATCCAAGCCCCGGGCAAAGCCGGGTAGTAAAGCTAGTATCTTAATAAAAATGAAACTTGTTTGGAATAAAAAAAAATCTGCTTAATAATCAGTAATTATTATAATATATTTATCCAGACCACACAAATCTTAGCAGTAACAACTTGTGGCCTATCAACAGCTGGGCATAATTTGTTTTCTGGGTGTAATAACAATAATATTGTTTTGAGTTTTGATCTTAGAACAAGTCATCATTTTGCTTCAAAAATTTTTTAAAATGTATTACTCACCCCCCCTACCCCCCCCCCCCGAAGAATTATCTGCAGTCAATTTGCTTCATGTCCTATTATTTGGCTGTCATAGCGCATTGTTAGATCAACAGGACATTGTTTTCACTGTTAGCCCAGGAATGTCTTGACATACGCGAGTATTTTGTTTGACATTCTTGCCTGTTTTTACAGCACTTCGCCAAACTTGAATACACACGGAAGAGTTTTCTATTCAGTAGAGCGCCGTTTAAACCTTTAAGGTGATTTGGCACTTGTGAGGCTAAACCGCAATGCGAGTTTGTTTTCACTCCGATAAATACGTGTAGCGTGTATGCTGCTGCAGCTACGCAACTATAAATTTAGAACTATAACTCTGCTTATTTTATATCAGGTGAGGCCCACTGAGCTCTATATCGCTTTTTTCAGACGTGACCTGGCCACAAATGATAGCTCAACAAAGTGGAAATTTATCAGAGCCAAATACTCGAAATGCGTGTTTCTCAATGTGGGGGGAAAAGCCAGAGAACCCGGAAAAAAATCCACGTGACCACGTTGAGAACTTGCAAACTCCAAATATACAGCAGGGGTCGGGGTCGGGGTCGAACCCACGACCTGTATACCAGGCGAGGTAGTTAATATCTCGCCACCGTGGGGCCCTTTCACAATCTTTCAATAACAGATGCTCCTTTGGCTTTGGGTGCAGTTGTGTACGGCATGGACAAGCCGCTGCAGCCCCCGAGTGCGAAGATTTTTGTCGTGTTGATGGTGCAGCACTGAGTGTGCTTTGCAGAGGCGAAGGCAATTCAAACATTTATTGACCATTCCAACGTCGTGACCCTCGGCGTAAGAGCGTGTCTCACGCCAAGTTTGACGACCCCTTGTTTATTTTAAAACTCGCCATTCCCAGCTTCGTTGACTTAAAGAGAAACCCCTTCCTCGAGTCGCGTAGAAAGTTTTGGAATTTGAATTAGCAAACACATTTTACAACCGCTCACGAATCACTGGGGGATTACATCTCTTGACTTACGTTTCCCCCCCCCCGCGCGGCGGTGACCGATTTTAGAATGGTATTTTTACTCTTGAAAATGTCCACTCTTGGCTTTGTGTTATTTGCTTGCCTGGGTGGAACCATCATTGGTAGTTCATGCAAACTGAGAAACTCGAGTGAGTTCTGTGATTGGTAGTCTTGGGGAAAGGAGATATAAATTTGAAACCCTGTGTATTTATGAATGACAGTTAATTCAATTCTACAAATACTCAAAGACCTGACTTTAGTAAGCTCTGCAGCACAGTATCAATAAACCCCAGCAAACGGTAAGACTCGTGCCAAAAAACTGATAACTTTAGCGAGGAGCGCTATTTCCATTATTTACAGCCTCGTTCCCTTTCGCCCATTTTTCATTGCATTATTCTGCAACAATCAATAACAGTGAACCCGACGAGTGTTCTGAAGATGCATGTGGCGAGACCACTGTTATTCAAATTCCATGCGAGATGGAGCACCATGGCACACGCTTTCTGAAAGCTAGCGTTTTTGAAGATTCGCCCCGAAGACAACATGTGCGTGTGGTATGCGCGGCGCCTCTGGTTCTGGCTTCCGGGGTCAGTTGCGGTGGCAGACACGAGCAGCTGGTTGTCGTCAGATTTCAATCGCAATATCTCGGCCATGAATATGATTTAGGTTCAATCGGCCGAGTTTTGCCGCACTCTTTGTACACCGTTAGGCTTTTCCCCTCCGTGTTAGTTATCGTTCATCGTGCTCGTGGGTCGTATCTCTCGGCTGACGTATCTCTTTCTCCTTCGGGCACATCGGCGTGCCCGCTTCTCGTGATCAATTTCAGCTGTCTAAAAGTTCTCCGTCTCATTCGTACTTTTCTTATTTCTTTTTGACCTTGATCTGCCTTTGCGCAGGCAGTAGTGCAGTGGTGACACCTGTGCCTCTCAGTAAAAATATCCTGGGTTCGATTCCCGATGCGTGCACCTTTCTGTGTGGCATTTGTATGTTTTCCCCGTGGACTGCATGGGTGTACTCCGGTTTCTTCCCATAGCTGAAACAAAAATAACCCATTGGGTATAATTGGTATTGGCCACAACATCCCCGATGCTGTTAAACGACTCGCATTATTACTTGCAAATGACTCAATGGGAATCGTACATTGCAACATCGCCCCCCTTACCGCGAGAACCTTCCCCGTCGTGTCAACTGCCGCGCCGGCCGGGAGGTCGAACCGGCGACCACTGGACCCGCGAGTGCAGCACGCCGACTTGTTACACCGCGTCCTCCGTCTCGCCGAACCTCAACTGGGCGCTCGGTTGCCTCCGCTCGCCCCGACGGTCTGCGCGGGAAAACCGATCGCGCGACAAGGGTGACCGCTGTCCCTCTGCGCGTGTGTGTCCCCGCCGAACAGCTCCGTCGAGAGGGCGTTCGACTCTTCCTGCTGTGGATGCAGGCGCTGCAGCACAACTGCTCGGACGAGCTGCTGCTCATGTACGCGTGCCTCATTCCGGGCTTCCCCTTGCCCGCCGGCGAGCAGGGCGGCCGCTCGCTCGACAGCCTCATCAACCCCTGCCTGGCGACGGCAGAAGGTGCTGCTTCTCTTCTTTCCGCAAGCCTGCTCTGGCCGCTCTCGCCTGCTTTCCTAGGTAGCCGCTGCACTGAGAGACACTGGGTACAGTCGTCGCGGTTTTGTGCGAGGCTACGGGCGGGCGGCCACGAGCATTTGTTTGGCTCCTTCCTCCCCCACCTCCACGTTGCTTTTATTTTGTCAGAAGTTAATTTGTTTTGCCGTTTAATGATGATGATAATTGTAATGATAATCTTATTTATATCATGAAGCGCCTTTCGTCAAAGATCTCAAAGCGCTGTACAAGACACGGCAAGATGCTCGACGTGCCAGTGGCTCGCTGAACGAACAACTGAGGAGTGGCAAAAATAATGAAAAAACTAATTTCTAAAAGCCATTTAGCGAAAATAAATAATGGTGTATTAGTACGTTTTAAGGCTCCGACATCCCTCTTCAGAGTTCAATGCTTGTGTGTATGTTTGTTGAAGTAAATTAATTTGCGCCTGTCGTTATATTTCCATATTTTGCTCTCCTTGTACTTAATGTAACAAGCTCAGGAGAGCCTCCTCGCCTATGAATATTTTATTTCTCCTTAATTTGTTGCCACAATAATTAGGGAGTGTTTCATGTTTAAATCTGCACAGCTTAACTGTCAATCCGTAGGGTGGCAGAGTGGCAGGGTGTCTCAGTGGTGCAACACCAGTGGCTCACTCAAAGAAGGGTCTGAGTACAATGCCTGACTCAGGCAACTTTCTATGCGAAGTTGGTATGTTATCCCCCTATTGTGCAGGAGTTTCCTCCGGGGTTCCTCAGCTTCCCCCCCCATCGTTAAAAAACAAACAAACCATACAATATCACTGGCATTGGCCATACACCCTAATGCTGACAAATTATCTGCAAATTACTCAAATGAGATCACACAACAGCAGCAGCAACACCCCCCCCCCCCCGACTGCGAAAACTTAGCAAGGCCCCTCCCGAGGCTTTCCTGGCTAAACAAGCCTACTCATAAAACAATAACGGCAATAGTCACAATGGGCGGGGGGGGGTTAGTAACAGTAACAGGTTGACGTTGACCCCATGGCATCGCACTTCTCTGCTGTTCAGGGCCGGTGTGTGCAGAGGAGATCACTCCTCTGGTGTCTCCGCAGTCCAATGAGCAGATACCGGAGGACCTCACCTGTTACCTGCTGGAAGTGATGCTGAAATACATGGTAATCCAGGTGGAGTATTTTTGTTTACTAACTCACACTAACAAAACCTCAGTGGGTGGATCCCTTGTTGTGGATGGATTTTTTTTTTTAGATATACATGAAAATTAAACATTTAATGAATTTACGATGCAATATCATTAGGATTTTTATAGCGTCCATATGCCTTTGTTGCTAGAAGGGAAAGTGTGTGGAGGTGGGAGTCGAGTGAGACGAGAGGGGAGAGGTGGGGGAGAGTGCGGGGAGGTGGAAGAGTGAGTTGTAAATTTCCATACCACTTGAACAATTTAGCATTGAGAATTGGAAGGTACACATATTTAGTATCGGTCGCTGGTGTTCTCTGCTTTACCTGGCGTTACTGCCCATTAAGCATCATCGTGAATTGTATCGCTGACATTTTTTTCTGTGGGGTGTGATCAATTTGGGACACGTACCCTTTGTTTAAGTTCTATTTATAGTCAAACAGGTGTTGAAACATTGTTTTGACTGTGGCCAGCAAGCCCATGTTGTATAAACCTTGGGGCGAGTGTTAGCAGGGTGCGTGTGTGTGCACGTGTGTTTGTCCTCCAGAGGAGTGGGGAGCAGTGGTGCAGCGGTTAGCGCGTTGCGTTTTGAACCCAGCGAACCGAGTTTGATTCCCGTTCACGGTCAACGCCAGTGACTATTATTTCAACCGGTTCTGGACTTCCCCTAGGTCGACTCAGCCTCAAATACGTACTTGGTACGGTGTGTGAACATCGCCATTGGGGAGACAAAGGCGGTCGGGCATGGTGCTGCCCCCCCACCCCCTCGTGTACCGTGCTGGCGTTTATAGGTGCTCACTAACAGCACTCGCCCCAACATTCTTTTAAGGCTACAAAGGGGATCTTTGTCTTTGTTTCGTCCTCTACTCCCTGTCCCGGGGTGTGTGTGTGTGAATTAACAAACCTTGCCTTACTCTTTGGTTCTTTCGGTAAAGTCACATAGGAATAAAATAAAATAAATCGCGACGTTTCGATCATGTGCTCTCCCGCCCTCCTCTCTCTCTCTTTCCCCATGGGCCAGAGAGCAAAGATTTTTTTACAAAAGTGAGGGCACAGCCCAGTGGTGTTTGAGCAACACTGCCTTGTGCACGTGTGCAGCTTGTACAACAGCAACTAACATGCCCCCACTGAAAGAGAACTGTTTCGAGTGAAAACAAACGTTGGTCTCGATCGCAAATCAACCACTTTCTCACTGACGTGTTTTGTTTGCTGTGGTAATAACGTTCTGTGTTGGACGTTCCTATAACGTGCATGTCAGCTTTTCTTCCGATGACGTACACGTCATCTGAACGTGTACGTGCTTAGAACGTAATTGTAAGAATAAAATTATGGCGTACACGTACGGTCATCCGAGTCGGAAAGGGTTAATGTTTGTTGTTATATTCGATCGTCGTTTGTACAGGCCAGAGGCTTGGAGTGGAAGAACAAGGAAAACCATGAGAAGGGGTTTGCCTTCCTGCTCAACATCTTCAAGAAGTACTACCTCCCTTTCATCTTCCCCTCCTTCTGCAAGGAGACCAGCTTGTACAGTCCCAACCTAGGTATGGTACTTTTGTATGTTATGTGTTTCATGCGCACGTACGTTTTTTTTTTACTGAAAATCACAAACAATTAATTACGCAAGGAAAACAGATTTTAATTTCAACCAGCCACCCAAATATGCTGTGGAAGTGACTGTTCGTCCCACCCTCTTGCCAGCCAGCAAAGCTTGCTCAGCCTCATAGAGGGTGGCCTGACTACTTTCTTTTAAGAATGTTTTTTACGTCATCACCTTTGGCCAAATTTAGCGAAGGATTCTCACCACCATTATCTGCCTGAGCTATAAAAAGGGGCACTTAATGTGTGGGTGTGGCGCCTAAAGTACAGAGTTTGGTATTTAGCATAAGGGGTGTGAGCCATACCTTTTGGGGCTGGGTGGATAATCTTTGGGGAGTGGTGTTACCCTCATTTCTACACTCCCAGACATGAGCTTACATTGTTGTATACAGATTTTTCTCAGCCACAAGAGACCAGGAGTGAATCATTTGTATGACGGTTTTTTTTTCCTACATTACAGTGGCATGTGTAACGATATACCAGATGTGCTTTGTAACCCATAATTTAAACGGTGGTGGAGATGTTAACTTCCTCGCCTGGTATACAAGAGGTCGTGGGTTCAAGCCCGACCCTGATGCCTGTATATATGGTTTTTGCATGTTCTCCACTTGGTAGCGTGGATTTTTCTCCGGGTCCTCTGGTTTTTTCCCTCCATATTTAGAACCAACATACTTTTAGAGTAATTGCCTGCTGCTATGAATGTTTCCGTGATGATAAGCCACTTCATGGAGCTATCGTTTGTGGCCAATTCGCTTCTGAAAAACAGCTATATAGCTCAGTGGGCCTTAACTGGTAAAATAAAAAATATAGTTTGGTAGTTGAAAAGAAAACAATAGCTTTTTCCACTGGAGAACCTGACCTCTGCCGCCTATGTCGCATGCAATGGACGGGTCGAGTCGAGTGTGTACCTCTGACACCACAAACGACCAAGATTATTAACCCCGCCCCTGATCGACCCCATTTTATCCGGAGTCAGATTCAGTGTGCGGTCAGAGTTTCACGGATTGGTTCTGGCTCGGCCCAGCAGATAGCCTGTGAAAAAACCCACCCGTACCGCGAGGGTTCCACTCCCGGGCACGGCTCTGACGTCGCAATGAAACGTGGGTGGATGTTCCATAATCACGAGGGCAGAGAGTTGCTACACTGAGTGCTCTTGTGACTCGGGCTTTGCAAACGGGTGGCCTTCCCGCGTAGCCCCACTCGCCTGCTTTGCTCCGTCATTGCCCCCTGCAGAGGTGCCGCTGCTGCGGGCGAAGCCGCAGTACGTGCAGGTGGGCCGTGACGCGCAGTTCAACGAGCCGAGCTACAGCACGCGTGAGCCCTTGCTGTCCGCCCGCGTGGTTCTTATCAAGTGGCTCGTCAACTTCTGGCTGGAGGTGAAGCCGTCGCTGCTGTGTCCCGCCGTGCCGGAGGCCGAGGGCGAGTCCGTGCCAAAAATCATCCAGGTGTGAGAAGCGTGTAGAGCGAAGCGGATGTTTGTTTTTATTTGTCGAGGGTTAAAACCGTCATAATCGTCACAATGATGATCATCGTATGAATGTTAAATGAGTCCGCGTGAGTTTTATTCGACACTCGTTAAAGCATTGGATATTTAAGTTGCATTTGAAGGCATGCTGCACGTCTTGATTAACTCTTGTCTGGGTGTAATTCGAAACATTGGAATTTATTTGCGTGATAAAATTGACAGCGGTTTTACAGACAATCGCAGTTTGTCATTTGCGGCTACTGCCAACACGACACTTCACTTGTTGATGCGAAGGTTTCACGTTAGTCTGTCATTGGAATTAATGTCTTAATCAAGGGCAGCACATGCATGGGTAGCAGGGCTCACAATCGATAGAGCTATAGATGAGTCTATTAACCTCTCAAATCAATCCGTGTTTATTTTGTATGTTTTACAGCGGACTATGAAATGTGTGTAAATATTGATGAGCTCCGTGAGTGCCGTTAGGCAGTGGATGAGTCTGTTGCACAATGGGGTGCTTTTAATTTAGTCCCGCACCCATGCACGTTTATTGCTTGCATTGCTTTGTAGAGCACATCACCGCCGGTCGTTTTATAGTTCTCATGCAGAAGAAGCAAATCGAATAAATAAAACACTTTGCGTGCTTTATTCGCATTTGTACTCCACAAGGTGGGTGAACAGAATTCGTTCACCCACAAGCTGGCATGGCAATGGAACGATATCTTGTACGTGTCACACCCGCCTGGTTTTACGCAAACATTTGGAGGATATAGAAATCCCAAAACGATATATGAAGGTAAAGGTGCAGCCCTGCAATTACTTGCTCATATCACCCGGAGAAAAATCCACTCCAACCACGGGGAGGACATCCAAACTCGAAATATACAACAGGTCGTCAGGGTCGGGATCGAACCCAAGACCTCCTGCATACCAGGCGAGGCAGTTAACATCTCGCCGCCGCGGCGCCCCCATGCCGCACGTACGATATGCAGTGAGGACACTGCAGAGGTGTTGGGTCGGAGGGGAGAGAAAAATCTCCGCTCTCGTACCTTCCCTTGCGACAGAGGGTGGCGGCTGGCCTGGCCGGGCGAGTCGGCGGAGAGAGCTCTGCCGGCGTGAGCGGCGGCAGCGGCGGAGGCGGCGCGACAGGGACCGGTGCCGGCATCGCAGGCAAGGTGGAGACGGACAGCGCGGGCGAAGCAGAGCCCGGCAACTCGAACACGAGCACGCTGACGGAGCGCACGCCCAGCGTGTCGAGCCTGAGCAGCGCCACGGGCGCCGACGAGAGCCTCAGCGACTCGGAGGTGGCACGCAGCGTCCTCTGCTCGTCGCGCGAGAACGCCAACTTCGTCAGCGAAGTGTTCCGCCAGGTACGTTGGAGAGCATTCAGCGAAGACTTTTGCCGTGTATATATATACGCACCATTATTTAAATGTCAGCTGTCGTAGCCCATAGCATCTCACCTGTGGTTGCTTAATGTGCCCAGTGGCTGTCCAGCGCCCGACAGCACAGCCTGCGCAGCGTGGAGGGGAATGTGATAAGAGCGTGCTTTTCTGCAGCGTTAGCTTAGCCTCACTAAATAATAATACCGTGATAATGAATGTGGTAATATGCTGCTCCACATGAATTATATATTGCACGGCACATTTTAAACTAAATGCGCGTTAATGTATAAAATATTTACGCAGAATTGTTTAAGACCCCAAAGGGGCAATGATTTATGCCGCCCAAATTGCTCCAGTTTGGAGCAGTTAAGCACAAACCTAGAGTTACAGTGAGTACGGTGTTTGTTATCACTGGTATGTTATACACTGATAATATAATATCGGCTGTATACTTGCCACTTGTGCTGGGCTATGGGATTAGTTACGTATTCGATTACAGTACCGATTATAATCTGTAATTATCAGTTGAATTGATAATTATCAGTTGAATTGCAAGACTAATCTGATAGCACCAGTCCGGTTGGGGAAGAAAAACGGCTGGTCTATTTTTTCTGTATCTGTCGCTGGACGGGAGGTGATGGGTGAAGCCTGGTGACACCATTGGCATCGACATCTGCTTCACGCTGGGCATGACCTCTAGGAGGTTTCTTGCCTTCGGGAGGTTTGGCAGTGGTGGGGGGGGGGAGTGCGGCTGATACCCGACGAATGAATCACGCGAAAAAAAAATGTGTTTAAAGTCTTTAGTCGATCGATCGACCGATTTACTCATCATCACGCTCACCGCGCCGCTCACCGCCACGCGCGTCACCCCGCCGTAGGCCTTCCTGCTGCCCTTCACCGAGGCCGCAGCCACACGCCGCGTGGTCAAGGTGTACCAGGAGTGGATCCAATCCCAGGAGAAGCCGGCGTTCATGCGTGAGCCGGCGGTCTCCGCGCAGCCCAAGGAGGATGCGGCGGCAGCGACCGGTGCGGCCGGCGCGGCCGGCGTGGCCGGGGAGGTGGAGCGATCGCCGTGCGGTGGCAACAAGACGGCGGAACGGGAGGAACAGCAGGTCGGCGACGCAGTGCCCCTCTCGCGAGTGCGGAGGCGAATGTCGCGTTTGGTTGAACCTCGAAAGATGGTCGCCGCGCCGCGGCACACTTTCAGATGCGCTTCCGCGGCCGTCCGGAACGCTCTACCTTTCGAGAATTTTGAAGCCATTGGAGCTGTGAACTTTTAAATCTATATTGAAAACTAATTTCTACGGAGCAAATTTTAATGTTTGTTGTCCTTCCCCCGCACCTCCAATTAGCACGGTTGGTTACGTACGGTGCGAAATAAGTTAAACATATATACGTATATATATACGTAACAAGCAATCATAATCAACAAATCCACTCTATTACTTGTATTTTCTCACTCTCCAGGTCAGGTTACGCATTCAGAAATGCAACTTGTATTTTACATCGCACAACAATATCTTCTCGTGTGTGTATTGCTCTTCCTCGTACCGCTATCGCTTCTCGATTTATACACAAAATAAGGAAACGGGCGTCTTAAATTGTCGCGTGGTGTGTGCCACCGCTTTGCGCGAACGTTGACCGGATACGGCGCGTGCGGCCCTGTCCGCAGGCGAAGCAGCCGCGGGCAATGGGGCACGAGCGCACCCCGAGCTGGACTCGAACGAACTCGTACCAGAACGCCATCAACCGGCTTGAGGAGGGCGGCAGCGTACACGCCGGCATGCAGCCCACTCTGCAGGTGAGGCCGTCGGCTAGGTCGATCGGCCTTTGACACGAGCTAGGCCGCATCAACGTTGTGGCCAGGACCAGTCGGTCCCTGGTTTGCACGTGTCTTGGGTTTAAAGGTAAAGGTGCAGCCCTGCAATTGCTTGCTCATGCCACTGCTAGAAGGAGGGTTTACACTAGATGGAGCTCTAGAGAGAGCCTCTTGACAGAGTATTTGGCCTACTCTTCCATGCTGGCCAAAAATCTTTGAAGATGTGGAAGTACCCGAACTTTGTCAATTACGACGACATGATAGATAGATATATTTAACCTGTTATGAACCTAGAGTTGGAATATAGATGGCAAAAGAGGTGCCACACTTCGGCTGCAGAGTCATACAAATATTTTTCTGAAGCTCACGTTGACAAAGATGTAACCATTTGAAGTGTTGTGACCCTACGCATTAATGTGACCGACACAACACGTAGTTATTTCCGCATCCGATATTACAATTCATCATAGATTTTTGGGTCAGGACACCTAATAATCCTAACAAATTTGCGTCGTTAATAACCCTCCACCACCTGACGCGGCCAAACAAATTGATGGGCCACGCGGCATGCATGCATTGACCGACGCGCCGGTGATTATTGTTTTAGTTCGCCGGTAGATCACAGAACATTCCCCGCAACCAAATATAGCAATTGGAATACGACTTTTCATTCGATGCTACATCGAACATCGTCAGGATAAGTTCCACTAAAGTGAGGGCAACGATGCCAACGGTATTCCTACGCGACGGTGGGCGAACGCTCGCATTTCTCCCCGGCTTCAGGTTTTCCTGACGCACTCGGTCAACGTGTTCCTGTTGGAGCCGTCCTGTGAGATCTCCAGGCTGATGAGCGAGCAGGTGGACTTGTGCAAGAGGGTCCTCAATATCTACCGCCACATGGTGATGTACGTCTCCATGGAGAAGAGGACCTGGTGAGTGACCTGGGCGCGATTGGTCAACGATCGATCGGTTGTTGGCCGCGTCATGTTTGTCTACCGCTCGTCTCTCTCATACGTTGCTGCTGCGGTGCCGGTGGTGCACAAGCGAAAATAATAATGAGATAAAACTCAACGCATACGTTGGTAACACTGCCTTAAAATTACAAATGTTTAATTTGTGATGCTTCGGGCAATGCTAGCTCCTTCATAGCGCATACATTAATTAGGTGTACCGTTGGATTTATTGATCAAAGAGTACTACTGCAATAGGTTATTAAAAGTATACGTGAAGCTTTGCTTGTTAACTTTACTTTTCAATGAGATAACAGCTAAGTAATCGTACAAATTTGCTCAAATGTGCAAAATATGCCAAACGTAATATTACGTGACTATTATTTATGTAATACTAGCTTTACTAGCCGGCTTCGCCCGAGACTTAGATTCTTGTCTTGGATTAATACACGGCCTACGCGGAGGGTGGGGGGGATGCGTGACATCAGCAGGCACACTGCGTGACGCTGCCGCATATCCATTATTGTGCCCCCCCCTCCCCCAAAATGCAAAAGTCTATTTGTATACTTTTTGCATTGTGTACAGTCTGGAAACTACCCACATGCCAAATTTGAAGTTTGTTGCATGTCGGGAAGTATGCTAAACATTTCGAACAGACACACATACTCACAAATTTCCCTTTTTTATATATATAGAAGGTTATTTATCTTGATAATAAAATCGTGGTTCTCGCTCGTATAAGTAAAGGCATTTAATAGCAGTGGGCTGATTTTTTGCTACCAATGTTCTTACCTTTGCATCTCATGTCAACGGTCGGGAGCCTTTAAGCCTCTTAAGTGGGCCCTTAAATATTGCCGTTCCCTCTGTGTTTATATATCAGGGAACAGCTTTTACAGGTTCTGCTGAGGATCACGGAGAGCATTTTTCAGTCCATTCCTCCGCAAGGATTGCGACAGCGCACCCTAGCCGGGCGGCTGGCTGGCCCAGTTTTTCAGGTATGGACGATGTAGCCCTTCCCAAGTCCCCTTACAAGGCGTTAGCTCCCACCGCAGATGCTCTGACCTTGAATGCACTGAAGCATGCGTAAAAGGCACGTAATAACGTCATCGGATTATTTTTAAGTGCTTGATATCGCCGAGCCGGAATCTAAGCGTATCGTCATCCACAACAAAGTGTCTTTTATTAATTCACATAGCTCGCCCGTTTGGCTTCTTATGCACGTTTGTGTGTTCAGGCTTGTAAATGCAGTAGCGTGCGTTCATATGTTTTTCACGAACATTGAATTAATTCTATGCAAGTTAAAAAATAACCTTCACCCACTCCCACTGACCATTGCGGTGAAGTATGGCCAAAACAACAGCCTTCACTTTCACGGCACGCGGCGGGGGGGAGGCCTTCGTACAGTCGTGGATTAACACAATTCTGCAAATTGCGGAATTAATTCAGTACAAAGTAACTCGCACAGCTGTCTGCACAATGATGCAAATGCGTAACTTCAAGGACAGAAAGGGCCCCACTGTGGTTTCAATCGCTTTTGCCCGACGCGTGTTTTTTGGGGCAGACGCTGATCGTGGCGTGGATCAAAGCGAGCTTAAGCGTGCAAGTCTCGCGGGAGCTGTGGGACCGGCTGCTGGAAGCCCTCTCGGGCCTCACGCGCTGGCCCGAGCTCGTGGCCGAGTGGGCCAAGACCATGGAGACGCTGACCAAGGTGCTGGCTCGCCAGGTCTACGGCCTCGATCTCGCCGACCTCCCGCTGGACAAACTCAGCGAGCAGAAGCTGAAGAAGCATCGGGGACGAGGTGCGGTTCCGGGGGAGAGGGGGAGGGTATTTGGGGGGGAGACCCAGGGAGGGCAGTGAATTGACCCGGAAATCAAGTTACAATCATCCTGACACGTTGGTCCGTGACGATGCTTGGAAGAGGAGAGATTTATGTGAATGATGACGATTCGGGCAGTGGCCCTCTTTTTCACAGAATCTCTCTGCTCTCAAGAAAAAGGCTCTTGCCTGAAACGGGCAGCGTCGTTGTTGACGAACGTTAAGAAATTATAGCTTGATTACACTACTACATATAACAATAAATGGTCATGTTGTGGCTCTTATGAGCAATGAGGGATACGAGATGCACATGCAGAATCCATGAATTGCTATCCCTGCTTTACCTTGTAGGTATATAGCACCTACGCTTCCAATAAATCAATTTAATATCCCTTGGTAAACACGTTTTTAGAACAAGCGAGCGGCAAAAAGCATTGAGTTGCAATTTTGTTTGCTGTATCTCGTTTGACGTGATCGTAAATGCACTCCAAAATCAGCCTGCGGTCGTTCACCGTCGACTGCTGAGAAACCACGTTTTGGAGTTCGTTTCTGGGTGTGCCAAAAAGTGTAACCTAGTAGAAGAACCGCATTATCGCGACAAACCGTTGTGTGAAAGCGCATTAAGCGAGGACTTGCATTGCATTTTATGGGCGTCGGGTTTGTTGTTGTTGTTTAGTCTTTCTATATATATGTACGTCGAACTTATTTCGCACCGTATTGTAGCCAGCCGTGCTAACCGTCGCTGGCGCCACTGCTGCCCTGTGGGTGCGCGTCATGGCAGGTGCTGGCCCCGAGGCCAAGAAGGCGACGGTCGACCGCTCCTTCTCCCGGAGTTGGAGCCGCGATCAGTTCCCGGCTGGGTTCGCTCGCCGGCGAAGCGTGACCACCAGCGGAGCGTCTCCTGGCGGGCCAGGCAAGATGAGCGGCGGCTACCACCCCAAAACCACGGGTGAGCGCCGCTAGAGGCAGCGTCCGGTATTCGCTTGCAAACTTAAGGGCCCTCTCTCTCTCTCTGTGGGCAACGTGGATGACTTGCGTAACCTTCAGTCAAAAGCACAATTGGAATAAAATAGCAAAAAGAGGCTAAACAAACTTTATAAAGTCTAACAGTGCCATGAAGTAAATTGGAAGGTCTTCTTTACAGTTATCAGAGTGAATTTTTATACTTCATAAACGTGATATTACGTGGCATCATTGTTCCCACGCATCGCCGAGCACAAAACCTCGCCTTTATTTTTAGCGGTGTGCTTTCCTGAGATGTGCTGCCTTCCTTCCTTCCGCTCCCCCCCCCCCCCGACCCCTTCCCCACCTCTGCATTGATGTGCTGCTGCTGCTGTTGTGCTGTCCTGGAGGCCTGCCCAGCCGCCTCCCCGGCCTTGGAAACGGCGTGCCACCTTCACACGGCATCCGCAGCGTTAAGAGCGCTCCTGTTCTCTTCTTCACTTTCACCCCTTTCTTCCCTGACTTCTTCCGAAACCCCTTCTGCGGAAGCCTCCGAGGTACCCCACTTGTGCCGACTTTCAAATCCTCCCTTTGTTTTCCTTCCATACGCAAACCTTCTTCTTACCCTGGTGTTTGTGCCGTATATTTTTGCTCCGGGCCCTCCTGTTATTTTTTTCCCCCTCATTTAGAAACGTGCTTTTAGAGTATTTGGTTGCTGCTATAAATTTCAACGTGACGATAAGCCACTCTTCGTTGAGCTATCATTTGTGGCCAGGTCGCTTCTGAAAAAGAGCTAAATAGCTCAGTGGACCATACCTGGTAAAATAAAAATAGTTTAGTTAAGTTTCATACGAAGACAAATATATCCCCCGTGTAGCCTTCTAAGACTGTTGAGGCAAGTGCTTTTAGCGAGCCCCTATGAAGGCCAGCATGGCACACGAGAGGGTGGGTGGCTCGCACCACGCCCGGGCCGCTTTTGTCTCCCTAGTGGCGATGTTTACACATTGCACCAGATACTGATTTGAGGCCGAGTCGACCTATATATACACACACACACGCATATATATTCATTAAGCGGATGAGAAATGTCAACCTTCCGCTACCACTGGTGATTCAATAAATTGCCAAGGTTTAGCGCTGCAATTTAATTCAAGAATCGGTTATGATTGTAAACAATGCAATGAATGGTAGTAGTGGTGGCACGAGACCTTAGAAAACTTAGCAAAAGTATAGGGCCCTGAACGGCTCATGGGGGCCCTGGATTTATGAAAAAAATAGGGGTACAACAAGTATACAATGGGCTAAAATTCATATCCTTGTGATAATAAAAAAGCTCAGCTTTCCCAAGTAACAATTTTACAACTATTGTAATTTTAATTTTTTATTTCACACCAAGGCTATGCTATTTAGCATCCAATGTTCATGGTCATGTGACTTAAAAACGAATTCTGCTAAGGTTCTGCAGTGTGTTGCCGCCACCACTGAATGGTGGTGCCTCTCGTGGCTGCAGGGGTTACGTGACTCATTACATAAAACATGTAGGGGTTGAAAACACCAATTATTACACACACACAATTAGATGCATATATTGTGAGATCAAGAATTCATATTAATCAATTAATAGATGCATCCTTCCACTGCTATAATAATGCATTCACTGATTTTGTGTGATATATTTACCCAGCAGAGGGCACCACGGTTATGTCTATGGGACCCCTTTTTGCCATTTTCAAAAAGAAACCCTTGTAATAGGTGTCTATTCGGTGTTTGAACATCTTAACCTCTGTTTTATTGGCACCATGGTCACATTTGTTTTATGTATAAAAAAAAACTTTACTTTGTAATGTAATATCATCCACTCCCCTCTAACCAAAATGAGTGCATCAATACATGGAACTCGCAATTAAAACACATCTGCATTGTTTAAGCAGCTGGGTTAATCGTGGCTGCATAATGTATAGGAGCCTATAATCTTATCACCCAGAATGCACCAGATCTCGTCAGATCCCGGGAGACAAGCAGTCTGTATAGTTGCATGGACGAGCAACCACCTTGCATTCAAGGGTAAATCAGGCTACGGGGCTACGTTGCTCTCAGCAGAGGGTGGTGCAACAAAACAAAATGTTGTGCTGCGCTTCTATGCTCCCCCCATACCTGCTCTCTTCTTCCAACCCACACTAACCAGCGTGGTGAAGTTTAGTCAAACGAACCCCCACGACTCGCGCTGCATAAGGAGGCCCATACGTGTACACGGTACAGTGTGAGTAAAGATTTGCAGGTTTATGATGCTGCTTTAATTGTCTCAGCAACTCAAAACGACCTCCGTCATGATCATCTCAACAGTTTCAATGCCTTGCTTCAGTCTAGGCAAGGTGTGCACCCCCAGCGGCAGCTGTCCCCGTGCAGAACAAGGTGTACGCGGCACAGTCCTGCAAAATGGGCTTCGGCCTGCCAGTAGGGGATGGAAGTTGCCGTGTTTGTTTTTTACTTTTTCTCCCAATGAAGTCATTCATCCCGGTTGTCATGGATCGGTTTCCCTCTGCAGACGTGCCGGAGATGGAGTCTCCCGGAACCGGCACGCGCGCACGCCACCACTCGCAGGGCGAGGACCGCCTCGCCGGGCAGCTGGGCACCGTGCAGGAGAACTCGCTCGTCCGCAGCAGCAGCGCCATCAACATCGCCACGCAGGCGCACAGCACAGGTATCCGGGGGCCATGCCAGTCTGTGCATCTGCCGGTCATGCCAGTCAGTCAACCCATGGCACCTGGTTATGTCCCGTAACCTCCTGCCAGCGGGGCCTTCGACACTTGACGTGGCCTCAGAGTGCACCTAGCATGGCACAAGTGCCGTGGTGACGTTACCACCACTTAGTGGTGAACAACGTTTGTTGTTGTGTGTGCGTGTGGTGAGCGGTAGTGCAGCGGCTAGCGCTCCACTACGAACCCAGTGACCCGGGTTCAATTCTCACTCACGGTCACTACCAGTGACGATTATCTGAACCAATCCTGGGCCTCCTGGCAAGATTAATGCGGGCTGGCGTGGTGCTGACCATGCCACCTTCTGGTGCACTGGGGCAGCTTGAATGGGTGGACACTAACAGCACTTGCCCCAGCAGTCTATAAACGAAATGGGAAATCGTTGCCTTTAAGGTTTAGGATATGGGCTCGTAATCAAAGTGGTCACCCTGATTTGTCACCGAGACAGTTTTCATGGTGCCACAGGTCCCTCGGGGATGTTTTTTTATTTTTTTTATAATTCATTTCCAAACTCAACTGTCTGATGGAAATTTTACATTATAGTCATTGTGTCACATTGTTCTCAGGACAATGCCATTTTTTTGGACAATTACTCACAATTAATCTCGCAATAAAATCTGGTCTGCCTCAGTGGTTGGTTTTCACTGAGAAAACTACATCACATGCCATTTGATCTATACAAAATAACGTCTTCTATTCAGTTCATCACGTGCCTGCAGTGCAAATGTTCAGGCCTAACGTACACAACTTTGTTTGGCGACGTTGGACACTTAAATCAACGAGTGTGGATATATAACACGTGTGCGTTTTCTCTACATTCAGAACGATTCTTGATTTTGGAACGAGAGTTTTAGAGTACAATAACTTTAGAGTGCATTACTTTGCACGGTACAATAATCATCGTCAATAAAATTACATTTTATCTGTTGCTTGTTCTACCACTGAACATACTTTTTTTTATTCCCATCGACACATAAGGTGGGGTGGGGCAGGGGAAGTGGCGGCACATTTTGCCCTCTTGCCGATTATCTGTGACGCAAGCAGTTTTCCTGGCATGCTGCCTGCGCTCTTTCTAGGTCCCAATATAGCACCGCCGCCGCAAGATGAAAAGTGGAACAATGGGGCATTCTAAATCCTTAAAATGCAAAACAATGGGGGTAACAGCTGAGCTTAAGCCGAGCTTTTAATAATTGAACGGGTCACACCGGCGCACGCTCTCCCGAGCCACGGGCAGCGGCCGCGCAATGTCGAGAGGCTCCGCTGTGGCTGCGGGGAGAGACGCGCGATGCTGAGCGGCGTGCGATGCTGTTCCCAGCCCAGCAGGAGGAGAAGCATTCTCATTCGCGCTCACGGAGTGCCGAGAGCCCCAGCGGACGGGAGGCGGGCAGGGCCCGCGAGTCGGAGACAAAGAGCCTCTTGGACTGCCACCACGAGGTGAGCCAACGGAGGAGCAGAATGTTCTCATCCTGAAGGGGGTTCATTACCATTTTAAATATTCACCACACCCCCCCCACCAAATGCTGGGATGTTTCGCCAAAACTGGTGGGTGCGGCGAGTTTTTTCCCGCACTGCGCTGTGCGACCGCCACCCCCACCTCTCGCCACCCCCCCTCCCGCCACCTGGCGTTATAAATTCGATTCCCAGCCATGGTGAATGTCAGTGGTGAGAGATTTTAGAACTGGCCACATTATCGTGAGTGTGCTTTGCTGTACTTTCAGTACCCGTAAAGATTGTTTAAAAGTTCGTCGAAACTGCAGGTCCGCTCAACGCAAATCGAGCCATACATATTTTAAGCATTGCCACTTTAAAATTTATCCTGCTGATGAAGGACATACTTGCAGTTGCAGTAAAATTGTATTAAACTGTGACGTGAACTATGACAGCGATGACGTCTCACTCATCCTGTGAACCTTACTCCTTGGTTCCCCCATCCATGTTGAGGAGTCGGTCGAGCAGACTGATAATTTTCTCTCACCATGCCGTTCAACCATCACACTGCAATCATAAACATAATAACGTTTAGTATTTCTATATATCTATAGCGTTGTTCATGCAAATTGCATCTCACTATCGCTGGAGAACCAAAGACAAGCTGAAAGGTAGCCAAGCGATGAGCCGCCCATAACAATTTTCCAAGCTTTGCGTTTCTCTATATGTAAAAAAAATCTGCCAATAAATTGTAGAGGAAACCAGAGAGCCTGGAGAAAACACAAGCATGCTAGGGGGAGGGGATACACTCTATCCCATACAGAAGAAGATTATATGAGTCCATGCTTTGCTATATTGCATCTCCTGGTGGCCAGGATATTCTACCTCGACGCCCACGGCAAGGGAGTTTAAGAATGCTCTATCTGTTTGATACTGGCCGTTTGACTTCTTGGCGCCTTTGGGCCTGTGCTCGGTAACTCTGTGTAATTTTTTAAATATATAATAATAGTACGATCGCCAATTTGCGGCACCCCATCGTTTCCCCTCGCAACATTTACTACTTGCCGCGTTGTATGTCTGTGTGCATGCTCAACTTCCTTCACACCATATGTTTCCGACTGCTAATCGGAGGTGCGAAGGAAGGACAGCAAACTTAAGACAAAACGCAGTTCTAAAGAAATTAGTTTTCACTCTAGATTTCAAAGTGCACAGCTCCAGTGGCTTCCTAGTATCAGAAGGAAGAGCGTTCCAGACGGCTCCGGAAGCACGTCCAAAAGCGCGCGATGCCGTGACCGTCCTTGTTCGATGGCTATCCAAAATCCACTGAACAAGGCGTTTACCCGGGAGAGCCTCGATGAGTCTCAGGAATCGTCTGTCAAGAGTTTTGCCGAATTCCTTCCAGATACATATGTGAGTGGGGGGGGGGGAACTGTGGCACAGTGGGTTGCGCATTGCCGTGTGAACTCGGCCACCCGAGTTCAATTCCCAGCCGCAGCTTACGTCGTTGGCGAGCGAGATACGCGTACGCCGCGTGTCCTCAACTCATCCGTCGGCTCGTGCGCACGCAGGGGAAGCCGAGTGAAGCCAGCCCCTCGCGATCGCCCGCCACTGCTGCTGCTGCTGCCGGTGCCGCTGCTGGGGAGATGGGGGACGGGCACGTGGAAGGGGCAGCGTTGAGGGCGGCGGGCTACCCCCCGCCGTACGACCGCCACTCGTTCTTCGAAGAGGGAGAACACGCCGTCTCCGAGACGCTACCTCCTGACCACCTCATCCAGTTCCCTACGAAAGGTGCTTTACACCTCGACCGCGTTTTGTATAGGGGTGCTGTTCACCTTCCACCCCCCGCTCCCCCTCCTCTCTTTGTTTAAAGCCCAGACTAAAGAACTCCTTCGTTTCCCTCTGCCAGCCATTGAGTGTTCGTCCGCGTCCGAGGACTCGGGGTGGTTGCGTGTGATCGCACCTCCCATTAGCACGGTTGGCTACGTACGGTGTGAGAGACGTTTAACGTACATACATCGTCGGTAAATGTTAAGTAGGTTCCCCCTTGTGGGATAAGGATTATGTGGCTGTGCGAATGGGGTCTTTCGGTTTTCAATTTTTTATCCCAATTTAACCCGATTTCATTTCACTCTTTAATACTTTGTGTACTTGGTCACCGTGGTGAGATTGTACGATTTATTTGATGTTTCCCACGTGTTATTTGACAGACACACGTGTTATTGTACAGCTGATATTGGGATGCAATATAACTACGATTTATTATTATAAGCGACAGAAGGTGAACCGTGGTTGCGCTTAACTGTACGTTGCTGAATATAAATCACTGTTGAGCCAGCCTTCTTTTAACTCACTTAATGTATGAATGTTGAACTTCTTTCGCACCGTACGTAAAGTTACTGGCATGTAACATAACAGCGTGTGAAAATATTATATTACTGAACTATATATGACATGAAAAGACACACATCGTTCAGAAATATGGCATTGACAATGGTGGGACAGAAACATAAATTCTGAGGAGTGCCCAAAGAGGCATGCAAAGATGCGTGCTCCGTATCGCACCTGCAGACAGAAGAAAGTGCACGCGGACACATCGATTGTGGAACGTAGGCAGGCTAATGACGGAATTTAGACTCTTGAGAAGAGGAAGTGGGCTTGGGCAGGACGTGTCGTGACAGCGGATGGTCAAGAATAAGGAGAAAGTCGCAGCCGAGGAACGGAGCACGCGTGATGGAATCAGCTTGTGTAGCAGGTACTCGATGGATGATGATTATTATTATTACATCGCAAGGTCATGAGAGATGGTGGAGGATTGGGGAGACCTTCATCCAGTAGTGGATTGGGCCATTGATGATGATGATCAAAGTCAACATGACTCTCTAACACTTCAGTATTTCTCAAGAGATGAAGGTTGATTCGTTTTATTTTTCCTGAATGCAGCAGGAGCACCATTGTGGTGATAACCTACTTGCATCTGTCACAGCAGTTAATGTATTATAGACACGTTCAACTCTTACTGCGTAGCACCTATGAAAAAGAAGAGTTGAATATGTAATCTAGGCAGCTAAACTAAATACAGCATGTGACTATGCAGACAATATTCATGCGTGGTACTGTTACATCGCTTTCTACTGTCCACAGGTATCTGTTTTTAAGTCCCTGGGTCTTTAGAGTTTGTGGGTCTCTTGGTCATTTATGGGTTTCTCACTCTGAGACATCTTTTAATGACGTGAAGCACACTGTAGATATAACAGAATGTCGATTGATTGATATGTATCCAGTATTTTTGGTGCCAATTTGATGTCTTTGTTTATTTTCTCCCCCTGATCCAGATTACAGCTTTGCAGGTGATGGCTCTCCCCTTGAAGTGTCCTGTGCTGGGGATGGCCTGGAGGAGGACAGAGCCAGCCTGAACACCATGAACATCGACTCAGAAACGAGCAGCCTGGGCCAGCAGAACCCAGCTGAGGCTGTGGCCTTCACGGGTATGCCGGCCCCAATCATCCATCACCATCGTTGGGCACTCCAACCTGGTATCTCTGAAAAACCTAGGGGAGGACCGATGCATTGATTCTTCGACTCATGTTGTTACTTCAATTCATTTCAAAACATGTACATGTGGTGTCCACGCCATTCTTCTAGCGCAAGGCTGCCAAGAAGGCGCTACGTTTCAGAGACGATTACCGTCTTCCGTAGTTTTACAGTGAGGGTCGATGTTGCTCCGTGGCTTTTACCCGGTTAGGTAAAGAGTGTCAGTACGTCCCACACCTTCGAAAATGCCTGTCTAGCGTGGAAGAGTAGGCCAAACTCCTTCTATGGGGACGGGGGGGGGGGGGCGACTCTCGAAAGCTCGCTCGAGTGAAGGAGGCCCGACCACTCCCGACAGTGGGCACAAGCAAGGGACTGCAGGCTCCAACTTGACTTTTGAGGACGGACTTCCCCAATGTGACGCGGTTTTACCCTTTCTGCCAATAAAACAGGTTGTAAGAGGTTCAAACGCCAAATAGATACCTTTTGCAAGGCATGAAGAAAATGCAAACAAACATGCTCTGTTAATATTTGCGCTGTCTTTGAGACTCATCCCAAGGCCATAAAGAAGGCGGTCTCTGGTGTAGTCCAATCAGTTTCAAAGACATTTCATACATTATCAGAGCATGTTTGCTTGCATTATTTGCCACAAGTACCTGTGGTTAATCCAGACTTGATGCCTTGCAAAAGGTCTCCATTTGGTGTTTGAACATCTTAATACCTCCTGTTTTATTGCCAGAAAGGGTAAAGCCTATTCCTATTTTTCATAATTTTGGACACTGGCAAAAGAATGTCCCCATAGATGTGACGTGGTTTGTCTCGCAGGCTCTGAGAGCACGTCGCTGACTAACTCGGGCTCGTGCTCACGGTCGCACACACCGTCGCCCTCCCCCGACACGGAGCCCTGCGAATCCAAGGACTCTCCCCCTGCTCTGGACGAGGGGCTCCACAATTCCGTCCTGCAGCTCAATGGAGAACTGGGTAGGCGTGCGTCGCACACGCGCGAGAGCAACGCCGGCACTCAGTCCCCGATGTCCGACGGTTTTTTTTCGCCGCACGTTCGCGTACCGGGAAGGCCGCTTCCACGAGCTGAACAACGCCGTGCGAAACGGTTTGAGCGCAACGTCGGACGTCGTGCTGAAGAGCACCCAGCGCAACACTTTGAGAGCATTTGGCTGCAATTAATTTCCACGCGGTAAGCCACTCAATTGAGCCATTATTTGTGGCCAAGTTGCTTCTGAAAAAGAGCTGTCTCCTATAGCTCAGTGGGACTTACCTGGTTAGATGAAAAGTAGTTTATTTTTAGTTTAACATGTATACTTTCGTGACCAATATTATTAAATTGTGGCAAATTTTGGCAAATCGCCCTATGAAGCTGGTTGTAATCACCAGCGAAATATCATACTCAGTTGTTAATGTTGTGAGTTTAGTCTCCAACGCACCGGTGTGCTTGAAGTAGCAACTAATTGGCACGTTTTGCTTACGTGACTAACCTTACTAATTGTCTGTGTTGGGTGGTGGTGGTGGGTTAAAGACACATTTATATTCACGCGTTTGATTTTAGTCTTTCCCTGTACCTGTGCGTCTGTCTTGACTCGCTCGCGCGCGGCAGACGACAGCGAGCTGGAAGACTGCAGCGTCATCGCGGGAGGCACCATGACGGGCTGGCATGCTGACGTCGCCACCGTGCTGTGGCGGCGCATGCTGGGCGCCCTGGGAGACATCAACGCCATTCCCGACCCCGATATCCACGCCCAGGTGCTCGACTACCTGTGCGAGCTCTGGGACTCGCTGGCCAAGGCACGTAGCGACGCGTCGGCTCTTCGCGATTACTAACGATCGCCGCGCTCGCGACACACCCATCGAATTACGCGGAAGCATCGACGATTTTCTTCTGTTGGCGTATGCTGTGCATGATCGGTTCACGTGATCGTCGCCTGCAGTCACTAGAGGCGGCTGGGTACTTTGCGATGTTGAGCAAAGTGCACAACCAACTTTGGTGCGGTGATTTTCACGGGCAAGTCATTGATTGCCAGGCTGAGATCATCAATTGTCTGCACTTGAGAATTCTCAAGTGAAGCGAATTGATGGTTTCAGCCCTCGTCACCATTGATTGCACACAACAACAAAATCAATTCGGTCCCTGCACTTAATTCATCGAAATTCCAGTTCTGAGAATTAAATTACTGGATTGAATGTCACGCGACAAAACTCGCTCTCCTGCGGGGCCGAGTGGGTGTGAAAGTTTTGCTCGCTATTGTGTGGACCAGACGTCAGCTTTATAGGCACTCGCAGGTAGTTCTGTGATACCCACTTCCGCGGGCCATTCTCTAACCCGGCGGAGTTGATACTGCTCGTCTCGGGACATGATGGCGAATGCCAAGAATAGAAAATAAAAATATTGATTCTTAGGCTCATTTAATTCATCAAATCACTTTGTGAAAAAAAATATTATTTCCATGTACATTGTGCCATCGGTTCACATGATTCCTGCAGTCACTGGAGGTGCCACATTTTACTACAGTGTAAAAAAAAAACATTCTCAAATCGAATCTTGACCCCAAATAATGAAAATCATCGAATTGCAAGGGAAAAATAATTGTAGGGTTGATGCCTAACTACCCCAGCAATGGAGAAGAATCCAGTTTTTCTCAGAAAGTGAATCCGCTTGCTCTGGATCGTATCATCCACATCTGGCAAAATTGTACATTACATCTTACACATATACTGCAAAATCGGTCAATAGTTTTGTGGTTTTACAAACGAAACTAATGAATTAAAGAATAACATTTGTTGCTCAAGTCCCATACCTCTTATGTTCTAGAAATGTACGGGTTTTTTTGGGAAAAATATTTTATTCACCTAAAAACTAAGTGAAATTATTTATAACCCACGAACTTGGGTGGGGTTGAGCAGTGGTTTTGTGTACTTCACTGTGTCGCAACCTCCGATTAGCACGGTCGGCTACGTACGCTGCGAAAGAAGTTCAACATACACACATACATGTCAAGTCTATTCTTTGGTTAACACGTGAGGCGCCTTTTTGCCACAAATCTGCCACCCAAAGCGCCACCCTGGCAAACTCTTCAACCAACCCGCAATGACCAGCGTGGTGAAGTATGGTCAGTGTGGGGAGGCCTTCGTCCAGAAGTGGAGTCATACAGAGGTGTAAATTATTATCTCTTATTTCGTGACAGACCGACAAAGTTTGTTAATGTCAAATATCTTACCTTCTGGGTTTAAGTCACTGTCTGCCAGTTGCATAGCCATATAAATCTCTCCATGGTCCTGCCTCACCTTATTTTGCTGCTCTCATATCTTACTACTCTGTCCCATCCCGTCCTCTACGCTGCCAATCTCTACCGTCCCTCTCTTTGCCTCGCCTCACCCTGCGTCCAGTCACCCTCTCGTTCATTTTCACTTCTTGCTCCCCTTCGCTTGAACCAACTCCCGCTGGCAGAACTCAAAACCATCACCTTCACTAACCTGCTCCCGTTCATCCCTTAAAATCCATATCTTCTTCAGAGCATGTCCTGCTACTGCTACTCCCAGCCCACGCCCCCCAACTGCGACCAGACCTGCCCCAACCCCTATCCCTACCCCTATCACTAACCCTACCCCTCCTTAACCTCTCCCACCTCTTCCCCTAGCTGTCACCATAACTACGCCACCCCTTGAAATAATCTCACTCTTTATATTCTTGGATCTTTCAGTAAAGTCACGTAGAAGGGAAATAATAAAATAATATATAAAAACCCATTTTATTTTATTATTTCCCTTCTACGTGACTTTACCAAAAGATCCAAGAATATGAATCTCTGCAGTCACGAAAGCTTTAAATCGAAACTCACTCTTTATCTCAATCGATATCATCTTATCTGCAATTTTATAATTGTTGTAAAAAGTTTTGGAATAAAGGGCTACATGAATCTATTTAAGATACAACATTGAACCCATTCCTAAATCTTGGTGCCGAGCTGGGAAAAATTGTCTTTCTAGGCCACAAATGGCGCGTGGAAATGCTTACGTATGAATAACGATGTGCGTGTAAAATGTTTTTTTCGCGCAGATACGCGACAATCTGGGGATAAGCCTGGACAACCAGTGTACGCCAGAACCTCCGGATCTGATCCCTCCTCTAACGATCCTCACCCCGTGGCTCTTCAAGGTATAGAGAGCTCCGGCGTGCGTGTCTCTCGCCCGCACGGCAGTCGTCACATGGTGCCGCCGAGTGGGACATTCTCACGCCAGGCGATGCGGACACGAGCCTGCGTGCAATTGGGTGACTCGATAAAGATTGCTTCTAGGACTCGTCACCAGTAGCTACCTTGAGGGGATATATTAATTTGCAAGCAATAGATTTCCATTTCCCATAGAATCCCTGGTGGTGGCGTTTGTATACAAGAAGGCCATGTTTACGCTTGTTGAGACCTGCGTATTGAATTAGCACAAGTGAGCCAAGGTAATTGCTATAAATGTGCCTCGTGCCTGTGTTCTTTGTTGGTGTGTGAAATTAGCACCGTGTATTTATTTTTTTTGGTCTAGAAATTCCGCATGCAAGGAAATCAGAAGTAAATAAAATGTTATCCAGTTTTTGTTTCGTTTAAATAGGCTATAATGTGTTTTGCATTTGGTTGAAACAATGGGCACACATTTCTGAAATCGCCCCCCCCCACACACCACCTCTGCCAACCGAGCGGTATAAATAGTTACCCTGCGGTCAGTCGATCGACATGCAACGTGTGGTAGGGTAGAACGAGTGGCTGCGCCCACCTCTTCCAAACCGCATGGCCAGCTCGTACTTATGTTGAACTTTTTTCGCACCGTACCTAGCCAACCGCGCCAATCGGAGTAGCGCCAAAGACGCCTTCTTGGTGGGGGCATCTCCAGAGACACTCCCACCTAGCGGAGGCCCCTTCCGGCAGCAGTGGCGCCAGCGCCGAATTGCAGGGCTGCACCTTTAACCCTTCTTTACCTTTTTAGGGCAGTCATTTGTTTTCTTTTTATTTACATGGCGGAGGGGTGGGGGGTAAAAGGTCAGCGCGGCCTGCGCAGCTGCAGCCTTTCCAACTAACGCTAATTAAGATTCGATAAACACGGTAGCTGGTGCTGGCAAGCCCAGCAGGCCCTCGCTGTGACTCAGAAGCCAGCTGCTGTAAGCCAATATGGGGGGCTACGGACGCAGGCAGCAGCCAGCACACACACACACACAATCTAATTACTCGGCCTAAATGGCAGCGATTTCCAGGCTGGAAAGACAATTTTTTTTGACAGACCCCCAGTGTGTACCTTCCCTATGTAATTGTATGCCAGAGCCTTGTTCTTCAGAGATGGGACCTGATAGTGTGTCACAGCTGCCATGCGTGTGTGCGCGCATGTGTTTATGGTCTAAGGTTACCTTTCTGATGTAAAATACGTGTGAACGGTACATGGTGCAATTTAGATATTGCCTATTCAGTTTCGATGTTGCCTATTCAGTACAGTCCACCTTTAGGCGAGGAACATCACACCTTGTATCCATGCCAATGTGTGTGCGCGCGTGTCTGAGTGAATGTTCTATAATGCTGGTTCAATGTGCCCTTTGAAATGTTTTGTTGGTTACCTGTGGCACCGCCAAGGTTGCGAGATAATGTTGAAGGTTCTAAATGTTAAGAAGTGAGTTTCGCTTTGTTCGCAATCGCATTATATGTCAAAGTGGCACGTAATATAATTGTGCTAGAGTCAACAGACACTTAGAATATACAGTGCATGCTTGACATTCAGTCCACTCGAAACACTTATTGCGGCCAATAATGTGTTCATATAGCCATTTTGACCACTCATTTTAATCGCTGAATGTCGCATTATATTTTAAAGCGCTGCGTGATTATGATTAATACGTTTTGCATTTGTTCTCGTAACACAAAGCAACAATTGTTTTGTAACGGCTCTGGTCAATCTAGCACAGATTGTCCCGGCCCTGTGGACATCGTCATCATCGTCATCATCATCATCATCAGTCCCCTAAACCATAGGGGCAGTTGGGACGCCAATTCTGCAATGACAATCTAGCAGGGCGAGCGGCGGCTCTAATTCCAATTTAATTTCCTAGTGATGTCAGTGGGTACCCGGGGGACACAGAGTCACCTCATCATCTAGATTGTAAACTCGTTTCTTCGAGATTGAAAACCCAATTCTTCAGCACTGCTTTTTGTGTTTCGCTTGTTGTCCTTCCGCCGTACCTCCGATTAGCATGGTCGGCTACGTACGGCGCGAAAGAAAATAAAACTGCAAAACGGTGCTCTTTTTTATTTTTTATCAGGCCACGACGCTGCCCGATCAGTACAAGCAGGGCAAGCTGCACGCCTACAGACTGATCTGTAAGATCATGATGCGGCGGCAGGAGCTGCACCCTAGCACCGACTTTCTGGTCCACTTTTATGGCGTCATCCACTCCGCACTGCTCAGCTCCGACCAGGTGAGTTGTCTGCTGCCGTGCTCACCACGTGCCTCACTGGGACGGCTGCCATCGGAGGGTGGCGGAAGGGGGGTGCCCCTTCCGCACGGCGTTAATATTGAGTGGTGGTGATGGTGGTGAGTGACTTGTGCGTCTCACCTTGTATCAACCCCCTTTCTTGGTATGCACTTGATAAATGTTGTCTCTTCCCCCAAGCTTATCCCGATTGTGATATCGGTGTCACGCCATGTGACTCAGGATCCACTGGGATATCTTGCAGAGCGGTGGAGTGTATCGCGTCGTATTGTGCGAGTAAACGGCCCCATGAAAGTGGCTATCACAGGGCTGCCTCTGAAACCTCTGGTTCACACAGGAGGGGGAAGCAGAGCAATACGTGTAAAATGAAGTCATCCTGATATTTTTCATTCTCAGAGCAGGAATTTAGCTAAATTCAGCGTGGAATCAAATTCTGTGATTTATTTTTGTGTGCGGTCATTGGTGACTGGGCCGAGACCAACTCTCTACACTTTAGAACCCTGTGTAATCACAGGCAGCCACACCTCTGATTAGCACAGTTGGCTACATACGTTGCGAAATAAGTTCAACATGCATACGACCCACCCAGCCACGTCTAAAATTTTCCCCCAATTTAAAGCATTCCTGCCATACATTATTCTCAAACTACACTTTAGCACAGTTTATTTTCACCACATTTGTTTGGGTATTATTACCCGTATGGCTGGTTAGTGAATACTTAGTAAGGTTAACACTATCACTGAGGTTGCAGCGTAGGCAGGAGGCATGCGATGATATTTCTATTTATCGTGTTAAATCAATTCTTATGCTCACGGTACGTTCTTGAAGTGCATCGAATCGTGCTCACGTGTTTCCACGTGATCGACTCGCCTGACCCGTGCAGCCACTAGGGGCGCTACAGTCGTGACCCCGGATTGTGACATTTCATTCAGTCGTGATGAGGATAAAGCAATGCATGTCTCGTGGTCAGCACCATGCCCAGCTGCCTCTGTCTCCGTAGTACTGACGTTTACAGGCACACAGCACCTTGTGGTAATTGAATGTTCCATGAATCGACAGGGGGGCCCAGACCAAGTTCAGATGCCTCCAGCCGCTGATATACATGGCCGGGAATCAAACCTCCGGGAACCTCTCGGCTGTAGTGCAGTTTTGCTTGACCGCTGGTTTTCCCATTGCCTCTCATTTCCGGCAGTAGATGCACCCTTGGTCTTTGACTCGTATTTACTCTTAGATGTATAGAGGCGAAAGGAATACCGGGCAAGCGTGTTTTATTTATTAATTTGTTAAATTGATGAAGTGGAAATTCCACACGCCGACTGTTTACGAACGCTTGCGATCGTTACACGTGCTCGCGCGCAGACGGTGTCGCTCGTCCGCCGCGTTATTGCTGCCGTCCCTCTCATCAGAGGATATCCTCGGATGACTTCGTGTTAATCACGTGCTGGAGTGTCCTCGTGAAGCAAAATCCATGCGCGGAGACATGTCCGACCGTTAACGAGATGTTGCCTCTCGCTCCGCGAGGAGTGCGACGGAAGAGTGCCCCTCGACGTTTGTGCTCGCGCGCAAAGTGCGTGCGCGGTAAAGTTTCGGCGCTCGCTACTATTTGGCCAGACGGCACCGGCTTCCCCTCGCTGTGTGCGGGTTTGGGTTGTGCGAGTTCGTGGATGTTGCGGCTAACCTATTTCTACCAACAAAGTCGCGATATTTGTGCGGCTTGAATTCACTCGCATGCGGCTATGCGGTCGGACGTGGAACAACATGGTGCGTGTACTGTGTGTACCATGAGTGTACTGTGCGTGCACTGTATTTGCTACCGCGTAAAGTGAGGGAAACCTGAATTCTCTTAGTAGCTGGGGTGCTGCCGTGGTGCAGCGACGAATAGCGCACTAGATTTGTGAAACAGGTCGCGGGTTCAGTCTCCCGGTGAGGCACTTGAAACAATGGTGCATATTTCTAAAATCTCCCCACCGCTTCTGGTCACCCAGCAGTAGAAATCTGTGGCACTGCGGTTTGTCGATGGGTGGCACCGCAGTTTGTCGATGGGTGGCACTGCGGTTTGACGATGGGTGTCACCGCGGTTTATCGATGGGTGGCACTGCAGTTTGACGATGGGTGGCACCGCAGTTTGTCGATGGGTGGCACTGCGGTTTGACGATCAGTGGGTCGTCGGTGGTGAGGTAAAGTGTGGGCACGCAAATCTTTGTCAAGATGAATGCCCAGCGTGGAAGAGTCGGCCACACGCCCTCTGGAGGGACTCTCTACAGCTCCCTCTAGTGGAGGTTCTTTCTGCCAACTGCGATGTGAACATGCAGTTACGGGGGCTGCACCTTTGCCTTTGTACCTTTTTAATATTTCGATTATGTCCAAATGGCATTTGTTTAAACAAAGTGGGAAATATTTTACTAAACTAGTTAAGGGTTTCCTAATTCACGTTTGTTTAATTTCAAAGGTTTTAGCAACATGCCTTGCTAACAAGTACAAACTCCAAACACTCAGCATTGAACTCATGGGTCGAGGTGCAATTCCATACGATTGCGATGGTGGAATTGTGTGTGCCAACATCCGCCTTGGGTAACTGTGTGTGTTTGTGTGTGTATATAAAGCATTTGAACTCTCATATTAATTCGGCATGTGTATTGTTTTAATGTTTACGATCGTTTGGATTCACAATCATTGTTTTTTTTACAGTCGGAGAATCACCTATTATAATTGTCTATATTATTGTCGTTATACATATAGGTTTTCTTATGGCTGCCAAGATGGACTAATACTTGTTTCTGGTTATCGACAGGGAAATATATTACATGAATGTGGTGTATAAGCGGTGAATCAAGGCACACAGTCAATTTATAATTGTATATGTATGTACGAGGTCCCTCCGAGTTGCCTTCCCATTTAGAGCAGTGTAAAGCTAGATTTGGTTAAAAAAAAAAGATCGCTGAAAACAAAAGGTGGTTTACAATATACAGCTTTCACGCCACTTATGAGAAATTTCTTCAGCTATTCTATTCACACATACGGAGAAGGGCGGTGGGGGTGAGGGTGATGAGGATTGTGGGAGTGCTAACACAATGAATAGGAGGAAATGAAGAGGAAACATATTTCATCAACCTGGCCCTTTTTTCAGCATTCACAAAGTAGTCTATTTTGCATCAAGCGCGCCGTTTGCTCTGTACGATGCAGATAAGCATTAGCGGTAAGCACGCTTTGTTGAGTTTAATCATGGGAACAGAGCATATCCTTTGACTTTTCCATAGAAGCGCAGGCACGAAGCCCTCCACGTTCCCACCATTAACAAATCTAATGTCTGAGCGGGCTCCCAGGGTACAGATAAGGCCGTGAATACGTGGGATGCAAGGGCTCGCTTTGTGCAGGGGGGGGGGGGTGCTTTTGATCGGCCGATGACGCCCTTGGGGATAATAATTTGTTTGGCTTCACATGCCCACTCCATTGTGTAAATCGTGTATAGGCCATGATCAGATACTAATGACTGTAAATTACCCAGCAAACAAGTGCGACGAAAAGGCCCAGAGGGAGCCTCCTTTCAAATTAAAATGGCAAATTCCAAAACAGAACTTGTCGCATTCAGGCAATGAAAAATGCAATAAACATGTTGGAAGGGACGAAGCCGGTTTTCATTGTCCCCTTCCTCTTTTCCCATCGGCCCTGCTTTGTGTGCGCGTGCGCACGCACCCCAGGCTCGATCGTTGCCATTATTAAACAAATCATTTGGTGAGGCTACACTGGCAGTGGTGCGCGGGGCACAAAACAACTTTCTCGACACAATTGGTCAATAACACTGCTGCCATAGAAGGAATAGTTATGTGTGTGTATAATAGTTGACAATTTTTAGCAATGGCCCTTCTTCATAGCACTATTTAAGAATGCAAAGTCCTTCTTTGAAATTCTACTTACATATCTAATGTGTGTTACTGTATGTAACTCTTCACGCACAATAAACGTGCAACATTATTATTTTTATGTATTTATAAACAAAGATTTAGTTCAAATTAATCGAAATAAATAATGATTGAAATTGTACCATGTGTGTTGTTGAGTGCATTCTATCGTGTAGAGTATCCAATATATTATGGCCTGCCGTTACACAGCAGTTGATATCATGAGCTCGGCTCTGAGCTGCAATAGAATGCTGTGGTGCTGAAGCGATGAATTTAACCAAACTGCTCCTTTGTGACCGCAAGGATTTGAGCAGCTGGCAGAGACAGAAAACATTGCGTTTGAGCCATTGCGAGTCATGGCTTTACCGGAGAGGATTAGCCCGATGAATGTCAAAAATAGCCATTGCCAAATAGCCAATGCCAAAAATGTCCGATAATCTTGTGTAATCCAGAATGACAGTCATTTATGAATTTTCAAAAATATTAAATATAAAAAAACCCGGTAACAAACGAAGCCAAATAAAGCTGGCAAACAAATATTAATTTGAAAATAATGAAATGGGCACGTGATGATAATAATAACAATAATCAAATAAAGGATAACCACGCTGCACATTCTCTCGCCCGTTTGCCATTAACGCAACCGAAGGGAGGCTATTGCCGAATAAAGAGCTCTGGTTATTCATGTATTTATTTATTTTATTACTCGGCACTGACTCCTTTCAATTAGCGGTGTGATGCTTCCATTCAACGCGGTTCCTTGTCTCGGCGTCACTGCAGTGCACGAGTCGGTTTATGTAAAACAGGTGTGTTGGGCAGATGGCCGCTCTCGCTGCCTCTTGTATTCTTCCTGTGCTTTGTATTTTTTTTATGTGGAGGCCTCTGTAGAGAGAAGGCCGTTTTTGTGTTCGGTGGCATACCCTGATTGGGCTGCCAAAAAATACAAGTATTTCCAGCAAAGGTTCAGCAGAAAGGAAAAGAAATGCTGCTGATATGCCATCTCTGTAAAATCGCCAAGAGATCGAGGAAAACAAACGCGGATACTTTGACAGGAATTTGTCATTTGCAGCTGTGCGTTATATATTGCTCGCGTCTATTTCGCTGATGGTCGTTTATTTCCGCGCTCGCTGTTAATGCTGTGTAGTTGGCCGTTCTGTAAGCCCTTTGTGGTGAATGCTTGTGCCGCTGACCTGCATTGTGCCCTGGTCACTGGGTGGTCTTAGGTTCACTCTTCATGGGCTACTGGGCATTCCCTTAAGTGAGTGACCATCAACGTTAACATCTGAACATGACAAGCAGTTAAGTGAGCCGATAAAGAGCGAGGAAGAAAAAAAACACCTGACATGGTTAAGGCTCTGTTCACTCAATGATTGCAATAAGATTCATACAGAGACCTTCATGAAAACAATACAACCATGAGGGTCACAAGCTATTTGAAAAGCATTGTATCTCTACTCGGGGCTTCGTTTCTCACTCATTTTCCAGGCCGCTAGAGGCATACAGTGAGCCATACTTGATGTGGTATGCTGGGTGCAGATAAATATCGTCAGGGTCGCTCTGTAGACTTGGTGTAGCCACGTGACAAGCAGTAGCCACAGCCATAGTCAGAGGTACATTGGATGTGGTGTTCTGGGCACAGCAACATTGTCAGGGTCGCTGGATACCATGTGGTCCAGATGTCTTGTGACCGCCAACGAATTGATCACTTAACATTTTTTTTCTTCTGCCTATTTATGACCGCACCCCATTGCTCTACAAAAAATATGACGTTTTAAGAAAATTAAACGGGAGTCACAATACATCCGGACCACGCCGTAGAATGGGAGTTGACGGCACGTGACGAGGAGTAACCCCGGCCGCAGCGATGTGGTGTGCCGGGTGTAGAAATATTCTAGCACGGGTCAAAGCGACCCTGCGCTCAAATATTAAAATGAGGCCCTGCCTGCCACTGCTCAGAGGGACGCGTAAACATGGCTCTCGGTCGGCAGCGTCCGCCTCTGTAGCGGCAACCACGTGCTTGCACCTGCTGGAACCAAGTGGGGGGGGGGGGGCTTTTACCGCTGCTGTCCCTATCTGCCTCGTGTTCTGTTTGCACAATTGCCAAAGGTTTCTCTGTTTAAACAGAACGTAACCAGGGACTGTTTACCCACTTTAAAGAATCTTTTTTTTTTATAAAGCTTAGATTTATCGCCACTGTGCTCGGGGCCTCAGCTGTTCCCTGCCAGGGCTCGCTGCCACCGCCAGCGAGCTCGGTTTCCCTTCGGCAAACGGGGCGGAATGGTGGCGCAGCAGGGTCGTGAGCACACCACGCCACGAACCTGGACACATCCCGAGTTAGATTCCCGGCACAGGGGCTAACGTTGGTGGCGAGCGATATCTGAAAAGGGGTCCCGGTCCCACCCCCGCCCTTCACCGACCCGCACTTGTGTAATACATTTACGTAACGGGGAATTTATTATTTGACATTTATCTATGTTTGTGCAATGTTCTAGATTTCTCATGTGATAGGGTTGTGTTTGCCCTGATTTCTTTTCGCTTCAACGCTGTACTTTATTTGTTTTCCATTTGTCACACTCATCCCGGTCTCTGCGAGTTCTCATCAGCTTACACAAATGAACTCTCCTCGACTTACTGGCCACGCAACTTCCGTGATTGGCAGGGCAAAGGGAAGGCTTCGTCCAGCAGTGGATTAACCCAAGGGCTGTAAATTATCAGTACCTTGTACGGAATTTTCAAAACCCTCAATTTCACACGGTGGACTTGTACACTTGATGCGCATATGCAGCTCCTTGCATTATCTATTTCCGTAAACGCAGTGTGCCGACAACGAGGATATACATTCGCGAGGCCTCGTTTGATTGAGGGCTGTTTTCTTAACAAATGAGACAAGTCGCTCTCTTTTGCCCACCCTTTCCCTGCGATTTCAAATGCTGCCCTCAAAATGCGTACGACAACCAAAAACAATGGTTAGATTATGAGTAGCTGCACAAGTATGCTGACGACGGAGACGGCTCGAGATGAATCGCGGGGGCCACTGCCGTGACATAAACGCGGGCGGGTAAATAACAATAGTCGTCAAGAGAGAGCCCGGAGCACCGGGTGCTATTTGCAGAGCAGCTGTCGCAATTATTCGCTTCCCCCAAGAATACGTGCGCACGTATTCAAATGCGCGATGTCTCAAGCACGGCCCCCATACGAAGCGATTTGACTTGGGCCAAGGCAGGACAAATCTGGCCAAAAACCCACCCCCCCCCCCTCGCGGACCCCCCACAACTACCCTCTCCCCCCCCCCCCTTTTGTCTCTCTTTTCATCGGCTCTCCTACGTGTTTTGCGTTGCGGTTTTGTTTTCAAAAGAACAGCAGCACGGTATAGGTGTGTGCCTCACACGTAGCCATCACCAATGGCCCATTGTCGTTATCATGGAATGTGCTCATTCCATGCAGGAAGTTACATCGGAGCGTCGCGGGAAGTGCTGTAACATCTGTTTCTTTCTTCATGCCTCTGTTCATTGAGTCTCGTTTTGTTCTGGCGGCGATCGGAGTGGGTTGCCGCTTTAGATTGGGCAGCAACTCATGTGTCCGCCGTTCGGTTCAACCAGATTGTGAAAAGCAGCTCGCCAATTGGTCCCAAAAGCGAATGTTCTCCATCAATGCGTATCGTATGCCGTGGCACAAGCGGATCACAAGCGTGGATGTTGACCTAGAAAAACGGAGCCAAAGCTGAACGAGTGCATTAAAAGCCGTCGAGTGGAGACGATATGTGATTTGGGTGACACTGTTGGCCGTTAAAAAGCTAACGGGCTTGGGCAGGATGCGTCACTTGAAGGGCCGATGGCTGTTGGTCGAGACTAACGATGGAGTGGCAGCCAAAGGAGGAGCGATTGAATCATCTTTTAATAATTGAATATTCTCGCGCACAGGGGTTGGATGAATCGTGAAACCGCGAGAGTTGTCGACGGCTTGGGTGGGTGGGATCACGGCTGACGGATGATGGGTGGCGACGACGATGGTTTCGTCGCTGTTAATTTTTTTGTGTGGACCAGACTCGACGTGCCTTCTCTTTGGCCCCTCCCGCAGGACGTGCTGAGCGTGGTGATGAGGAACTGCTCGCCGCACTTCTTCTCCCTGGGGCTGCCGGGCTCCTCCATGCTGCTGTGGGACTTTTTGCTCGCTGCCAGCCGTATCGCGACCTCCCAGTCCTCCCAGGTAAACGCCTGCCTCTCTCTCATCGGCTGGATTTCAGCGCTGCTTTTTGGTGTGTTCCGTTTGTTGACCTTCCCCCACACCTCCGATGAGCACGTTCGGTGCGAAAGACTGAGATACGGTGTAAAAAAAAAAAACACGATAGAATGCACTCAACAACACCCATGGTAATTTTTTTAATAATTGTTTATTTCAATTAATTTGCACGCATACATTAAAAATCTACTAAGGTGGCTAGGCTACAGGACGTTGCAAACAAAGACTAACACAAAGATCTCCCCTGTAGCGCCTTGACAGACTGTTGGGGCAAGTGCTGTTAGTGAGCACGTATGAAGGCCGGCACGGCACAGGATATTGCACCACCCCAACCACACACGAGCCGTATGAGAAACTTGCGATCCCAGAACCCCAACGAACACTCGAGTGTCAAAAAAAATGAAAAAAGGTTCGTCTGAATGACACGTCCTGCTGATGGCAGGAATAATTCTATTCTCTCGGCATTACCCTCACCTGCACTGCAGCACTCCCTATTGTAATTGAAGTGGCAGCGTTTTGCTGTGAGACACCAATTGCTCATCTGGTAGTAGAGTGTAGCCTGCCTTCCATTATTCCACTAGTTTGCCACGACATAGCGGTGATGATGATGATGATTTTGTATGGCCAATGAAGAGCAACTCTTAAGAGGCTTGGTTCGACCGAATGTGAGTCATCAACCTCGAGTACGTAGTGAAGACACACATACCATGGTGTGGATCGGTGAGAAGTGCGCTGCACTGTGTGAACCCAGTGACGGGAGTGTGATTCCAGGCCACGGCTATCATCAATGGCAAAGCGATACCTGAACACATCTTACACCTCGCATAGGTCAACTCAGCATGAAATTAGTAACTGGTACATTGTGTAGGGTTGGGATTACTTATATTTTGCATAAGCAATCAATTAATATTCATTCTTAAGCTCGGGCAACGTGCATCGAAACAGGTGTAGAGTAATTATTTATATATATTTTTTCAGATGTCGGTTGTCATGGATTCTCGTGACCCCTGCAAGCCACTAGAGGCGCTACCATTCACGACAGTATTTTAAAATATATATATATTTTTTAAGTCGGTTGGTGACCTTGAATCGCGACAATTCATCAAAACGCTGGTGGGGGAGGGGGGCGGAGGGGGGGGTAAGGCTCGGGGAGGTTGGGAGTGGCGGATCTTTCCAACACTTAATTTTTTATTCGCACTACAACACAACGGATTAAAACGAAGGAACGTGTATTTCCCCGCCGTGTTTTCGTTTGTCAAGGCCCCCAGGGCGGAGACGCAAAGCCTGCTCGGCTCTCTGGTGTGCTTCCCCAACCTGTATGGGGAGATGCCAGCGCTCCACCCAACCCTCCATGACATCACCCCGACCGACTGCGAGGGCCTCAAGGTATATATATTCACACTCTCGGTTTCGTTCGCAGCTCCGTGTCTTTTATTTTATTTTCGTTCGTTGGGACGTGTGGGCGTCACCGATGGACCAACATTTATTGCCCTTGCCGATCTGCCCTGAGCAGGTGCTGGCCAGTAGGCTGGAGCTCTTCTCCATGAATTGTTGCAGTCCTCGTGTTGATCGTGTTCCCTCCCCCCCCCCATCACGACGCTCTTCGCTGGAGAGTTCCACGATGTTGTCCCGGCGACGATGAGTGAGCGCCGCCGATGCGTGTGTCCCACAAGTCAGGGCTGTGTGCGGCTGTCGAAGGGGGAATTTTAGAGGCGGACACAAAACCAACCCTCTCTTGCTGCACGTAGCGTCAACCGCCGCGGCGTTTGCAGATTCCGCTGAATGCAATAACACCGGGTATTGAGGTTAACAGTAATTATTGGCGGTTGGGAGATTCATTTAACTGTCCATTAAAGTCCGAGCTGAAAATATCACCCTGTCTTTGGGCTGAAATGTTTATTCTTTTAATTGTGACGGCGAGAGAATATCTGCGTGCCGTGCAATGATATTAAATGACAATTGTTCTGTACGTTAAACAAAAAAATGTATTAAGAAACTTTAGTTCCACACTTAGTAATGTCTCCTCCCATCGTGTACTGGATGGCATTTTAGAAAATTTTTGTGGAATCTATGAAAAAGTTGTCGTTTTTTTGTTGTTGCTGCTCCATCACTTCTTTTGCCTTGTCAGCTTTTTGAAATGTTAAGAATGCTGCTGGGTTCTTCTTCCATTAGGAACAGCTCGTGAAGCTCATCCTTAATGGAGCAAAAGAGGAACCATCAGAAACGGCCAGGCAAGTGCTCATCGAGTAGCTTGTTAACGCAGGTGCCCTATCAACAACCGGCATCCTTCCGCGCACAGTCGGCAGTATCGATTTGAAAAAAACAAGATATTCTCAAAATGCCTTCTGATGTCAGTGAAGTGCCCATGCAGATCAATTTCAGTTAATGGATTATTCTATTCATGTGAGTAGTGGTGGGGGGCGGTTCCTTTTTTTGATGTGTGAAGTGAACGAAGTTTTACTTATAAAAATAAGCAAATTGTCTTATTCGTTAAATGTAATAGCTTCAGGGGTCCATTTGGCTTATGCTTCAAACTACTTCCACGTTGTGATTTTATGCTGCTATCTATTTGAAGTACGTTTCCTGCCGTTGCTCATACTCGCTCCGCAGATGTATCGCGCTGTGCAGTTTGGGAATCTGGATATGCGAGGAGCTGGTGCATTGTACACGGCATCCACTGGTGACAGATGCCATCCATGTCATCTGTGCTACTCTGAAGGTATATACATCGTGTTGTTGTTCGATTGGCATCGAATAATTGAAATTAGTTTTGGCAACAAACAGAACGATAATTTATGCACGTGTACAGTGCTTTGTCAATCTACTGCTGGATGAAGGCCTCGCATTGCCACTGCAGATTGTGGGCAGGGAGCGTGGTTTATTCGACCAGACTTGACCACGCTGGTCAGGCTGGGAGAAATCATGTGAGGGAATAGAAGAATTGTACAACAATGTATTTTTCTGCACCGCCCTCTGCTGTGCTCCGCGTAGCTCCGCTACTGAAAATTTGAGTGTATTTTCATTAAATAATGTCGTTTTTCTGGAACTTAGTGTTCGTACGTAAAAAAAATATTGCGCAAAGGTACGTACTTATTCAATCAGTTGATTGTGAGTAGATTTGCAATTGGGTAAGCAGTAGATTCTGGGTCGTGTGCTTAAGCTGCGGCTGGTCCCTTTTGTACTTGACATGGGCTTCCTCTCAGTTTCCAACTGAACCGAAAATTGAGTGGCTGCTTCAGTACATCAACAGGTAGTCGCACGTAATGCTGGCTAACGTCCTGTGCTGTGGTCCATCTTCAAGAAGCAGCTGGCTTGCAGTAACACTTTGATTTAGCTGGTAATTGAAGGGATGCCCTTGTAACGATTTGATAACACGCATATATAGATAACAAATTGGTAAACAAAATATGTAATATATCAGTCTCTATACACAATAACATTACGGTATTGCTCACACAGCTCTTTTATGTGCAGAAAGAGATACATAGAGGAGACGTATTGTCTGCTTATCTTGTTATTTATATTCTCACATCACTCTTTATAATTTTGTGTTACATAGATAACCCATTTTGGCTTCATTGGAATTCTTTGCAATCCACTTTTGAAAGTGTTTTAATATATCATAACCCCACAGATGGACACACAAAGAATTTAATCATTTACATTTTCATCCGCGTAATCCGCCTGCTCTCAATTAAAAGCCTACTTCCAGGAGATTTTGTTTGCTAATTGGGTATTTTTCAGGACACGCCTCCATTGAGCGTCTGACGATTCACTCCCTCCTCGTGAAACTATGAATTGAGACAATTTCAGGTCAAGACTGGATTTAAAAATAAATATTATGTATTGTTTCGGGTTTATTTCGACCCAATTATACCATTTGTGTTCATTCCTTTTGCGTAATTGTAAGGTTAGATTACACTTTGCATACCGTATTCATAAATAATGAATAATTGGTTCTTGCACGCATAATTCGATAGGCGTGCCCTGAGCGAAATATTTTAGTGGGATCGTTGAATGGTTTCCAGGCTTATGAACAATGCAATCTCTAGAGGGGCCTTCTCTTGTCAAGGCCCTTACACCAGCAGTCGCATGAGCTAGTAGTTGCAGGCTTGTACCTTTACCTACCACCCAGTAATATACTGCAAAAGTAATATACTTTTTAAAGCAGTGTTGTTGACAAATGTGTCCAAGTCTTTGTTCTTGTTGCCTGCTAATGGGATGCTTGTGCGTGTCTGTATCGTCGCTTTTTTTAGTTTTCTCACAGGTCCGTGGCTCAGGTTAGCTGCGACATGCTGACCGTGCTTGCAATGTACGCCGACGATTTGCAGCAACACAGCGAAGAGCTGCCCTCTGTCATCGTGCAGGTTGGAGTCTCAAGTCGTCTATGTGCAGTGTATATTCTCAACAAAAACTGTTTGTCATTTAATTAGCTAATGCCCACTGAGCTATATAGCTCTTTTTCAGAAGCTCGCTGGCCACAAATGAAAGCTCAACGGATTTGGATTATCACGTGGAAATTTGTAGTAGCCAAATACTGTAAACTCGTGTTGCTGAATGTGGAGTGAAACACTGTATACCAGGCGAAGTAGTTCACATCTCGCCACAGTGGCGCCCATATTCAGAGGCGGAGTGAGCCATCTCAGTCATCCGAAACATTACAGAATCGATGATTTCATGGCTACATTGCTATGGCGACTGTTGAGGCTTCTCTTGGCTGCTTTTGGTGATGTGAACAGCATATGATGTATATACACACTTTTCAACGCACGTGCGTGAGTTTACATCATCAATAAAATATATGGGGTGTTATTTGGAAGGTGGTTATGGTTTTGGTAAAATATGGACTAAGTCGATTGTTTTGCGCGTACATTAAACTGAATGCACCATCGCCACCTGAGCAGAGTGGATGATTACTCGTGACACCGTGGTATTCCATGAGCATTTGTCTCCTCTCAAGAAAATTGGACAAATTATATCTCTATGAATTACAGTCCTAATTGGTTGATATGCTATGCCCAAGTGAAAAAGCCACTTTATCATTATACTAATGATTACTCACATCGTTAAAGTGTCGCAAATGTACATCCGAAATCGTGGCATTGCCCATTACGCGCAGACAATGGTCTTTGTGTGGTGATAAATTGACAGCAACATTTAAATTAAATTTGGACGTGAGTGCTCAGGGCAATGTTTTAAAATCGTTATCCTCAATGTGCAGTCAATTGCAAATTGGAGGGGCATTAAAATTTGCCAGCATTTAAAATAAAAATGTCACGATGCCCTTGCTTCCACTGCTGTACGCACGGTGGTGGGCTGGAGTAAACATGTCCTCCTGTGTCTTTGTTGTGTGTTTGCAGGCTCTGGTTTCCACGATCACGCAGCTGTTGCCCATCACTGAAACTTCTAGCCAAGAGGAGGAAAAAAAGGTAACTCGGAATACAAATTTCACTTCCTTATAAAAAATGCAATCAATTTCCGCGACGCTTTCACAAGAGGCAGAGTGTTTCATTTACAACCGAGTGTGTCTGTCTGTGTGTGTGTGGTCGACTCAGACCCAAATGAGTACCTGGTACGGTGTGTAAACATCGTCACTGGGGAGACAAAGGCAGCGGGGCGTGGTGCTGGCAAATCCACCCCTTTGCATGCCCCAACAGTCTGTTAAGGCTATACGGGGGATATTTGTCTTTGTGTGCGTCTCTGAGACATTGGCTTTCTCATTATGAATATTCTATGCGTCTGTTTGAGTGCATAGCCCAGACAGAAAGAAGAACATTCTACCAAAATCATGTCCAGCAATTCCATTGTGATGACTTCAATTCCGTTGATGGTAATGTTAAGGTGTCTTGATGCATAGTGTTAAGGGATTTTCATTCCCATTAGTGACACCATTTCATAGGTTCACAAGGACATGCATATTTGGTTTATTGATTTTCCAGAATGACCCTGAAACAGCTGAGCCCCATCCCCTCCTCTGCAGCTATTGGAATCCTAATTGCTTTGGAGATTCTTGCAATAGCTTAGCTTAACTATCCAGCTAAAAAGCAAGTTCACACGACTGGTAACTTGGTTTGACTCAACATGTTGCAGTGGTTGTCTGGCGTTTTCCGCGTTCACTTTAGCCAAAGGAAGGTGTGAGAGGGAGAGTCAATGAGAGGGTAAATTCATTGTTCTGTGCTTGTGTCATTGTGCTGGTGCAGGCATCTCCTATTGAGACATCTGTTTATGTAATTCCACCAGGGATCGATTTACAGCTGCAGAAACTTGATTTACTACACATCTGTCGACACGACTCCCAAACACATTTGAACAGATTCGGTCTGGTCTCCGATGTGACTTGCCGTGGAGCTTTTAATATTCTCAAATGTTTTTTGTGGATTTTTTTTTTTAGCCATTGAACCCTGCTAAATATGGCCGAAAAGAAAGGAAAAACGCACCGGCAAATGACGTTTCTGCTGTTTCGACTGTCTACGGGAAAAATAGTGTCCGATTTACGACGGGCTTTCCCGGAACGCATTGTAACGTCGTAAAAGTGGAGACCGCCCGGAACCCCGTATATGATAAGCACGACTCGGGATAATAATGCTGCTGCTGCCGTGGTGCAGAGGTCGGCACCCACTGGACCTAAAATCCAAGGGTCACCAGCTCACTTCAGTCTCCCGGCGCGGCAGTTGAAAACAACGGCACGAGTTTCTTAAATCCCCACCGCCGCCCGTGTCCACCCAGCGGTGTCGATGGCTACACCCCACAGTTGGCCGATCCGCAGGTCCCGTGTGGCGGGGTACAGCGTGTGCACTCCCACGTCTTCTTGCACGACGTGTACGAGCCAGCGTGGAAGAGCAGGCCAAAGATACCCGCTAGAGGGGCTGTCTAGAGCGCCCTCGAGTGGAGGTCCTTCCTCCAGCAGTGGTGTGAGCGATTGTAATTGCAGAGCTTCGCCCTCTCCTCTTGTCTATGAGGAGCCACAATGGGTGAAAATCCTGGCAGATAAATTAAATGCTGTTGTTCTCCTTGCTCTGACACCGGTAATGTGATGTTAACACTTGTGAAATTGTCCGAGGTTTCTCTGATAAATTTACGATCTTGCCCCTATTTCAGTGGTGAGGTGTTTTGTCGCTACCATTTTTGGCTTTGGCCTGCTCGCCGCTGGGAGTTTTTAAATCAGTGGAGTCGGAGAGCGATTCTTGTTTAGCCTCGATGTCACTCATTGGTGAGAAAAAAGGCAGCGATTGCACGGCTGCGCACCTCCTTACCTTTTGTTTTACCGCGCAACCAATTAACGCACCCTCTGCCATTTTTTGTCCATTGCCTTGCTCCTCTTTTTTTTGTTTGGCATGAGCCGACCTTCCAGCGCATGGTGTCTCTGCTGCTGTGCTTGCTGGACTGGTGCATGGTGCTGACGTTGCCAGCTCTGCTGCAGCCGCCGGCTGCGTGCGGAAGAGACCCCGGCGAGAAGCGGCCCTCGCTGCTCAGCTCCGTGTTCAAGGTGCGTCGGAGGCCACCTTCACAAAGGCCGTGCCGCTCACGATGGCGTTAGGCTTCAGCAAGTCAGGCACAGGCTTTGGGCCCCAAGTATCTCAAGGGGCCCTTCCCAGATTAATACAAAAATAGATATACCCTAAATAATAGCTCGGACTCAGATTCTTACATATGTAATGTAGCTCTCAGAGACACCGTCTTATTCTTTGATATATTTTTATTATGAATGAAGTCCGCTGACAACTTAACGAGTAACCGCGAGTGACTATATACACTTGGGTAATTCAGATAACTCTATTCTGAGACAACGTAACTCCAGCCCTTGAAGACTACACGGTGATGATGAAGACGACCCGTTCCAAGGCGGCGACTGCGATTCCCGACAACAACAGCCGCGAGTTCCGGTCCGCGCCGGCTCTTATCCCTCTCACGACCCGCCCACGGCCCTATTCCCGAAATCTCGCTCACCGCACCTGGGCCTGTCTCTCTCTCTCTCTGCCCTTATTACAATTGACGACCGTTGGGTCCCGTGCTTCCCCTCACGCGACCCTGTCAACGCTTGTCCCATCAAATCATTATTAGCAACCATTTAGGTCCCACATTACCCTAACGTGTGACCCTGTCTGTTCCGTTACGTTAGTTAGTAACCATGGTCCCGGGGAGACGTACTGTCCCTCTATCACCCCGTACTGTCCCTCTATCACCCCGTACTGTCTTTACACATATAAAAAATTATCTATCGTAATAAAAACGTGGTGAAGGTACAGTCCTGCAATTGCTGGCTAATTCGACCGCTGGAGAAAGGGGCCTCCACGAGAGAGTGAGCTTTAGAGAGCCCCTCCGGGAGGGTATTTCGGCCCACTTTTGGAAGCTGGGCAGGCGTTTCGTAATTGGTGTGAGAACCCACACTTTACCCCACCATACGCCACCTGCCGATCGAGTAGTGTGAAAATAATATTAAAAGAACTTTAAAATATCGAATGAGTCTGTTGGTATAGTTATTTCGTGCAGCACGTAGATTGACTATCATATAACGTCTGGAATCGGGTGAGGCACCCAAAGATTTGTTTCTGTTTAGGGCCCCGAAATGGGCTAACTCAAGAGACACTGCCTTCTGGTGCCAATGTTCAACGTGCTCGGCTAAAAAGGGCTACGAATTAATCATACCAAAACAATTACAGCTATTATGTTTATAATATATCCTTTTTGATTTGGGTCGCTTATCCGCACACGTGGTTTTTATGCCATTTCATAGAATAAATACGCAATTTTTAGATCAAATTATGGGATTGTATAGCTGTGTGGGAGTATCCGGAGATTATTTTGTGTAATGGGAAGATGATTTTGCCGATTACACACCTGACCTTTACTGCGGTCTTCGCTTATTTTCTCCTCACAAAAGCCATCAACGATAATTCGACCGCGTGGCATTCGTCGGCAAATGATTGAAGAAAGGGAAGGAGGTGCTGGATGTGTTTTGGCCGTCTTCTTTTGAGAAGGGAACCAGGGGTGCACGCATAATAAGGATTTCAGATTATGTCCATCGCGTGCGGCTTCCCGTTCGTCCCGGGAGCTCAACCTCGAAAAAGTATTCCTGTTGCTCTCGCGCCAGAGGTCGCAAACGGGTTTTGATTCCTTACCTGTACCCGTACCCGGCCGCACCAGGGTCGCAAACGGTGTACCCGTACCCGTACCTGGCCGGGTACGGGTATCGGGTACCTGATTGCGACCTCTGTCCCGCGCGTGACGACGGGAGTCGTCGCGCCGCTCTCTGCGTGGGTGTTGGCGGTCGCGTCGCACGGCGGCTCTGAGTGCGCGACGTTTCTCCTCCGCGTCGTGACAGTAGCTTCTTCCAGAACGTCGGGCGGCATCGTGCCGAGACAAGGCGCGGTTTCCGAACCGGGCAACTGCTCGAGGAGCTCGTTGCAACTGCTCGGGGAGCTCTTTGCAACTGGCTGGTTTTTTTCGCCAGAGCAGTGTCCTTCTAAATAGTTGCAGTCAATTCCACTCGGGGGAAACTCACAAATGGGCTTTGCAGGTGCACTTGAGTAAAATGTGAAGCGTCTGTTGCCATGGAGATGCTTGTGCTGGTTTTTTTTACCAGTTGCTATAGCTGTGTTTGCTCTGCAAACTGGCATTTAAGTAATATTTTACATAAACAAGGACCAAGTGATAAATGCTGCAATGTTGAGTATAAACAAAAAAGCTTCCACTGATAGAGCTTGTAAAAAATAAAAAATCAGATATGGAGATTCGTTTTTCTGTTCCCCCGTTATTCACAATAGGCGAAAAAAAAAAACAGTCGGAGCTAATTGATTAATTCGTTCAACTGTCAGTCTTCGCCCACTAATAAGGTAGGTGCATCTTTAAACCTGAGAGGTATGCCATCTCTAATGTCCTTGTCTGTCTGCTCTTGTTTCTATAGAGAAAGTTTTTTTATTTGTTTTACCACTGCTGCTTAGTGATGCCGCCATGCCAATGATTATAATTAACATTCAGCATAACTGAGATACTCCCTTCAGTGTGCGCCACCAAGAAGAAAAGCCATTGAGATCGGCTCTGTTCCATGATTCCGCTCGTCTCCTGCGCTTTGGTCCGGGGAATGAAATGAAATATTTCAACTCTCATTGCGTGCTCTGCGTTCAGCAGCCCAGACAAAAGTAGGCTGGTGAGATGTTAACTACCTCGCCTCGTGTGCAGGAGGTCGTGCATTCGATCCCGACCCTTGACGCCTGCTGTATATTTGGAGTTTTCATAATCTGTCTTCCCGTGGTGGTGTGGATTTTTCTCCGGGTCCTCTGGTTTTTCCCTCCACATTTAGAAACATGCGCTTCGAGTATTTGTCTGCTATTTATGTCAACATAAGGCACTTCGTAGAGCTATCATTTGTGGCTAGGTCACTTCGGAAAAAGAGCTGTATAGCTCAGTGGGCCTAACCTGGTAAAAGAAATCATTAAAAATAAAGAATACGCAATTTGGCATTTTTTGCACGATAAATAATTGAGCATAATTTAAAACCTTTTGTCAGTTCTCCTTGCGGGATAAAGGCTTTCCTCCAATGTACCAGTCGTTGGGGGGGGGTGGGGGTTGGGTTGGTTTGTTCAACCCTACCTCACCGTGCTGGTTCATGTGGATTGAAGAAGGTGGAAGTTGGGGAGGGGCAGCCAGGACTGGTTCAGCTATTAATTTCCACTGATGGTAGCTGTGGGCTGGGAATCGAACTGTTACGACACTACCTCGGTGTTCAAACTACGGAACTTGTGACGGCGCAAACACACCGGAGCCGATGGGCACCGATAGAGATGGAGCGATCTGAGATGGATGGATGGGTGTTTGCATCGCAGGACCGTGAGAGATGGCGATGGCTCGCGGCAGTCTTCATCCGGCAGTCGATAGACGATGGCAGATGATGGTTTAATGTGACATTCTGTGCAAATAAAATAAGGGCATCGGTTATCGTTAACGATACGCAAATTGAAAAAATGATTTAATACAACATAACTCCTTAAATAGGATGTCCACTGAGGCAGTGGAGGCCCTCATCCAGCAGTGCATTGATAAACGGGCGATGCGCGTGCATAGCGGCACGTGGTGCTGGCCACCCGCCCTCTCGTGTGCCCTGCCGGCCTTCGTAGGTGTTCACCAATAGCACTTGCCCCCAAAAGTCTGTTGAGGCTACACGAAGGATCCTTTGATTGTGTCCGCGCGTGCTGACGTGCCGCTTTCTCCCACAGGTGCTGCACGGCTGCGTTCACGGATCGGCGGCGTTCGCTCAGCCCGGCTACGCTCCCCTGGGACCGGCAGAGGCGCCAGCCTCGGCAGGGCATGACGCTCAGGCCTCGCCGGAAGACCGCAAGGATCGCTCCGAGGGTCTGGCCGAGCAGTCTGCGTCCGTTGCCTGCGCCCCAGGTAATGATGCCGGGTGATCGTGGTAGAAGCGCGACGGCGTTCTGCCTCCGTTGGCTGAATCGCCGACAGGGGTAGGATGTCGTTAGACTTCGGAGGGAAGCTGAGCAGGCTTCAGCCTGGATTGGCTTTGATGTATGTGCATTGAACCTCTGTAGCACCGTACGTAGCCAACCGTGCTAATCGGAGGTGTGGGGGAAAGGACAACAACTAAACCCAAAAAGCCGTTTTAAGGAAATGAGTTTTCAATCTAGATTTAAAAATGCATAGCTCCCAGTGGCTTCTTAATATCGGAAGGAAGAGCTTTCCAGATGGCCGCAGAAGCTCATTTGAAAGCGCGCGATGCGGTGGATGGGCGAGCATCATGCGCGGCAGGTTGTCACAGACTGCTGCTGGGCTACATGGTGAACGGCAGACGGGCGGTAAAGCAACAACCATTGTTGTGCCGTACTTCTATGCTCCCCACCTTCACCAACCCGCGCTTGGTGTATGGTCAAATTATCTCCCGCAAAGCTTGGGAAGGTCCCCATCCAGCAGTGGATTGACCAAGGGCACCAAATGTAACACGTGTTAATGCCAATTTCTTCCTGGAAGTCTTCCTATGCTGATATCATTATCTATTTCTCTTTGGTTATAACACGTTACTCAATCATTTTTGAACACATAGCGTCCAAGAATGCATTAAACTATAGCAAAAAAATGTATGTTGCTCATAATCCCTCCGTTAAACGTGCCAACCCACAACGACTCGTGTACCAAGTTCTGGTTAAATAACTCTCATGACTAAACATCGCCTACATCTAGCGGTGGATTTAGGAAGTACTCTGTGTAATATTGTGCTCATTAGCGTATATTTCTTAAGGTTGAAGGATTCTGTACAAATGTGTGTGGAGTTGATTGAGCCAATTTAAGGCACCTTGACTTGAGCCATGTTGTTTCACAAGGCAGCAAGGATTGCAAACGTGTAACACTCTTCAGTTTGTGAGTAGATTAAGGATAGTGCCACTCTCTCCATAGTCACAATATCGGTGATATGGCCCAGTGGTAGCGTGCATTCATCATTTGTTGTAGACGTCCGTGGTTCGAGTCCGGCAGGCCATCCTGGTAAATGCTCCGGGGGTATTCATTATGCCGTCTGCTTTACGGTGGACGTTAACGATCCTGTGAGGTCGTTCGACATGAACATACCTTTGCGTGCCCGGATCAGGCTCCAGATTTACATTTGAAACCAAATGAGTTAATTGGGATGACAGGTTGCATCGTCGCTCCATACCGGAAGACTATGTTCGTCCCGTACATGGCACATGGCGCCATTGTAATAGCCCTGGACTGCGAGAATTTTGTGCGAATACCAATTGTAAATCATTATTTTTGTTATAATTAACTGAAAGTGATTGTTCTTATGAAGCAACAAAAACCTCAAATGTTTTTGTGGTGATATATTTATTACCGTCGTCATTATAACCTTGCAACTCAGATTTATTTTATGGAACTACATTGTAAGTAAGCGATATCTTCTTTGTTAGCATTTCACACTCGGCGGTCTGCTTACATGTTGTATTGTGTTCTGTAAATATCAGTGTTTTGTTTAGAATTAAATGACATGTTGCAACGTGTACGGCAATGCATTAATTAATTTGTAGGAAGATTTAGCTAATATCTTATGTCATGGTTGTACATCCACCTAATAGTCCCCAATTTCATTTTCAGGATTTTGATCTCAGTTTGTTCATCTTCAGTAACACCTCGTTATTTCGGTATTTGATCATTCATAATTGGGGATAATTCAGCACGGCTGTGCTTTTGGTACTTATACAGTATTAGTCATTCGCCATAAGCCGAATTGCCGTACCGTATGGTCCATTTTCGGCATGCACGTGGAGCGACGCCACGCGCCACAACCAAAACAAAGACTCGGTCTCGAGGCGGGCCGCGTGGTGAGCGCGAGTTCAGACACGTTGCTTTGGACTTTACCTCGTTTATGCACTTTGTGCAAGCCAACCCACTCAGACATGTCATCTATAACCCACATCAAGAAGTGGTTGAAAGGGACTGAAGTATAAATCCATTAGTCTGCAAGACACATCCAAAGTTTTGGATAGAATTGATGCAGGGTGTGTGTCAATGTGTATGGTGTGTGAAGAGTTTGGAAAATAAATTTGGAGAAAAAAATTATTGGGGCGGGAGCCACTGGGGAATGCCATTGTACATAATTATGAATATTGGATAATTCGGAAAAGCCAGAGCCCCGAATGTGTCGAATTAACAAGGGTTTTACTGTATTGTGGAAACAATGTTGCTTTAACAACAACAACAAAAACACCTCCGGTTCATATGTAATGTTATGATCATGTGAAGAATTTACCGGTGACACGGGTCAGTGAAGTGTCCCAGCGGTTGTTGCAGAGGTATGTGGTTCGACCCAGGCAGGCCTCCCCGGTCAATACTGCTAGCGTATTACCGCCTACAACGTTCGTCGTCTGCTTCACAGTGGACGTTAAAGATCCCGTAACATTTGAAGAAGTCGACCTTTGTGTGCCGCCGGCGTCAAGGTCTAAATGTGGAAAATAACTTGCAAATTAATCAATTGGGATTACACGCAGCAACATCGCCCCCTGCTGTCAAATGACTGTAGAGCGTCAGTGTAAAAATAGCGCCTTCCTTTACGAAACAATAATAATTTTATGCTATCACATGAAGCACATTTACATAACAATCGGTTCCTGAAGTGGAGATGCAATCCTTTGGCTGGGCATCTAAACATCCGAATCAGAATCTGTATTTATCCTGGAGGAATCCGATGAGCTACAGAGCTCAGCATGGGCTGGGTCAGCGAGTTACGTCAATCGACAATCTGACACGTAGTTTGATGGCATTTACAAATATTTATATACGAGTACAACAAAAAATGTGTGCAATTTTTTTCAAAATATATGTGTACAAAACATTTGTAAAATATATACGTGCAGAAAAATAATTAAAAAAATATATTGTACATCAATTTTTTAAATATATACATGGACAAAAAAATAGTAAAATAGATATGGATGAGAATAATATCACTGCAGGGGAGGGTGGAGGTGCAAAAGGCCTAAGTAAAAAAAAGCGTGTGGGATTTGGATTTATTTATTTGTTTATCCCTCGCACAAAGCTTCCCCACACAAACATCACCTGCCGCCTGCCTCTAATCCTATTTCTGGGTCAACATCAAATCCCAGACCCATAAACAAGGAACCTTTTAATGTTAAAAGGAGACCAAGCCTTGCAGTTGTGATTGCCAACGTAAACCCCACTTTCGCCATTGGCCTTTGTCTGCTCGTGATCGAGCTTCTAATTGTGAAGAAATGGATGGAAGAAGGCGGGGGGGGGGGGAAAGTGGCATTGGGCTGAAATGCAATTAAGCAACATTCACTGGATGCAGGCTCGGTTTTAAAAACCCTTTTACGGCGAGGCTAATGGTAAAGGGACGCAAAGTGGGAGACAATGCCGCGCATGGAAGGTTACCGAGAGTTTGAAAACTCGTCTCCGGTCATTAAAAGGACTTAACCTCATTCGCAGCAATGACAAGTGCTGGCGGCTGCAGGCCTGCCTTTGTGCGTGGTGTAGGTGTGCGCTGAAAGGGACGCCGAGGGAAGGCGCGCGCGCGGCGCGGTGTAAAATGCACGGCGAGTCTCTAGACGTCCACAGCTGTATGTAAAATTACCTCCCCCTTAATACCTATGCATTATCTCCGAGCTTATGACTCACCTGGAGGTTTTTGTTTTGGGGGGGCGGGGGTGGGGTTCTTTGGGCGCACAGTTGGCTTCTTTCCCATGGTGTTGTTATCCCTGTGTCTGGTGATCCCAGGATTAAAATCAACATGACTCACCGTTTTTCGCCCCCTTTGTTGTTCGTGGTCACTGCTTTGCATGTTTGCGAATGTGAAGCCGCGCGGCCGATTTAAAAAAAAAATCACGGGGAATCGCGCTTCGTTCGCATTGCCGAAAAAATAATCCCGCGTGCGTGATGTTGAATCGATAATTGCAATGTGATCAATTATTAAAATAGGTCAATCCTGGTATAAACGCTTTTGCTCGTCAGCCATGCTGCTGGGGTATTTTATTAAGTGTTTACTCACTTTTATTTTACATTTTTATTCTTAATTGCGAATGTAGACTGATGATTACTTACTTTACAGACTATGTTCACTTTGATTTGGAAAGGTTTGAATTTTCAATGTCGGAAAAAATTTAGATGAATTTAGCTTTTGCAAAGGTGTAACTGTTTTTTTTTATAAACTGTCACGTACTTGAACTTGTGAGTTGTCCCCCCCTCCCTCCAATGCTGTCAAAGTATCATGCTGCACGTGATAAAATATATATGTGTGCGTGTGTTTTCTTTCTATTAAAAAAACCTTTTCACCAACACATTTTACCCTAAGATGCAGCCCTGGGTCAAAGAGAGCTGTCATCACATGTTGCAGGCTCTTGCACCGCCTTGTAGAAGACTTTTAGAATGTTTTTTTTAATATCATGGAATCAGACGGAACCACTGGACCAGTGCCTAGTATTTCAAGGGCTGGATCCCAGTGTTAATCATCAATGACAACTCATTCTTTATTTACAAATATGTTTTTTTTAAACCATCAACCAATTGGCTTTCCTGACCAATATTACCAAGCAGCATTTGTTTCGACCACCTGGGTCTCATCAGCAGTCAGACTTATTTAACAAATGCTGCCGGATTACGGGATTTTATTGGGTAGAGCACTCCATATAAACCATGGGACCCCTTTCAACGCACAAAGCAACACCGTACACGAGTAATTACGTATCGTGCAATTGTTGAGACGCATTCGCATTAAAGCGGCGTCTGTCATTTATTCTCAGGCTCCGAGGGCAGCGAGCATGACCCCGTGCCCCTGGCGGCTTGGACCGTCATGGTGCACCTGCTGACTCACCTGGGCCACTACCCCATGGGCGGCGGTCCCGCACTGCTGGCCAGCCTGCTGACCGAGGGCCATGACAACCCCTGCGTGAGCGGCGCCGCCGGCGCCGGCGGCGACGACTGCATCGGCCCCGAGCTCTTCTCAAGCCCCAACCTGCAGCTCTTCGTCCTGTCGCACGCCGACAGCGGCGGCAGCGACTCCCTCCTGTCATTCGTCCAGTTGCCGCTCTCTCCGGGCAGGAGCTCGGAGCTGGCGGGGCTGCAAACCCCGGCCTGCGACGTGCGCTTCATCGCGCGCGACGTCTCCGGGAAGTACACGTGGGACAGCACGCTCCTGTACGGCGTCGCCCAGCCCGACGGCGGCCTTGCCGAAGGTGCGTTTGGAGGCGCGCCTCCTGCGGGCGGCGACTGGACCATTCGGGATCCAGCGCCTGGAGGTTCAGAAGCGAACGGTGGGCAAAGCGAGCGTGCGCCTGCGAGCGGCGGAAACCGCTTGCCGACGTACGACGCCCTGGAAGGTGGAGAAGATGCCCTGGACAGTTTGCTTCGCTACGTGGGACAGAGCAGCCCCGAGTGTTTGCCCGGACCCGGGCTGCCGCTTCACGTGCCCTCCGTCGACCCGCCCGCACCCCTCGCCGAGCCTGGGGACGAGACGCTGTTTATGGAGTGCCTGCGGAGGCAGAGCCAGGCAGAGAGGGCACACCTGGCTGGGGAGGGCCAGCTGACGGTCTCCTCTTGCTCTGCAAATGCAGCCGCTCCACAGACGGAGCCCGAGCCCACGGAGCCGTCCTCCACTTTCTACTATTGCCGCCTGCTGCTCAACGACCTTGGCCTCCTCTCGTGGGATAAGAGGTACACAGCCTGCTCCCCCACTCCCCCCCACCCCTCCCCCCCCGTCAGCCTCGTCTCTTGGAAATGCAACCGGGAATATTGAAATCGAATCAAACCGTTCGTTCAGTCTGGTTTTCACGTCAGTCGACTAGCGCAAAGCTCTCGCGGACAAAAGGCATGCGTTTCGCAGACAATTACAGTCCGCAGTAGTTCCACAGTAGGGGGCGATGTTGCTCTGTGGCTTCATCCAATCAGGTAATTTGTGAGTCATCATCAAAGTAGGGCCTTTGACGCCGGCACACGTGGCCTACTCTTTTTCGGATGACGTCTCGCGATCTTTAGCGCCCGCCGTGAAGCGGACGGCACGTGTGTTTCGGTTAAAATTCAGTAAATCGGCTCCAGTGCGCGGCATTAACCAGGGCGGCCGCCCGCCACCGAACCACAAAGGTCTGTAAGCAAGACTTTGTCACGACTCAATTCAAACATCACCACGTCAAATTCACTCGTGAAAAGTTCGAAGCCCCCTGCGAGGAGGAGGTTCATTGGCAGGAATTTAATCGATACGTTGGCCACTTCTAAAACACATTCCTGCGGAGGGAGCTGGTAGGAACGTTTGGTTGCTCGGTCAATGGCCAGGGTCAACGGCGGCGTGGTGTATTCCGCAAATATGCCCGACTGTGAGGGCGGGCACAAGCCGGCGTGAGTAGGTTAAACGTTGAGTTTTATAAGGGTACCACGGGGTGACCAGCCCCTCCCCACCCAGCCCCACCCCCTCCCACCACCCACCCAGCCCTACCCTCCCCACCCTCCCCTCTCCACCCAGCCCGACCCCTCCCATTTTTGGATGCACAACGGACGGACACAATAATCCCCTGTGGGCTGGTGGAACCAGGTGGTTCCTACCAGTATAATATATTTGTTAAAACGTGACAACCTTGTCGGGTTGTGGAGGGTTAATGATGTGAATTTTTTGGCCTTAAAACTACCACGTGGCCTAACCCTCCCAAAGAAAAACCCATGGGTCGATGTGGTAAGCGTGCTCACAATTCTTCTGAAAATAGTTCCAGGAATTGTTGCGATCTGTGGTCATGATCTTGTTGGCATGATTTGTGATCTTGATTTGATTCCAGAATCTGTTTATTTGTTGTTATTTTACCCTCCTGTTTGTATTCGTTTCTCTTTTTTTGGTCACATTTTGTTCGTCCAGTTTTCATTTGTTCCATTAGCGTAAATATAACAGTCGCGTATGTGTTGCTTGAATGGTAAATAATTCATGATCTCGTGCCCTTCTCCATGCCTGTATCGGAATTGATTTGAATCGATGAGGCCTTGCATGCCTCTCATGTAGTGATCAGGAAGGGGGCAGGGGTGGGTTGGGGGGGGGGCGAGGGGGGGATGTGACATTCACTTGTGGATTCTGGACGTCTGTAACCCCATGAACCCACGGTGTATGAGTGGACCTTCACAGATGAAGCAGCACTGGGTAGTTATCTATTTTGCGAGGGGGGATTGGTGGAGGGTCATCTTGTATTTATTATTTACACCTGGTCTTTTCAGTGGGATCGGAGGCCCGCACAAGAGTCCCTAACAGCCCGCCTCTGCGCACTTGCGATAAATCGGCTCCCAAGCATGTGGCAGAAAATTGTGCTCAATATTCATCGATTTATCGATGACCTCGTGGATCATTGACGGTGTGGTTTTGATCATCGTCATCGCATTCATCCACAGGGGTGGTGCAGCGAATCTGAAAGTGAATATTGTATAAATTTGGTTTCTCTTTTGCATCTCCAAAAAGAGCAGATTTATATAAATTCTACACAGTTTAGATCGGAGTGTTTTTTTGAGTGTATTAAATTCTCAGGAACAATATATTAATGCGACGAGCATTCCTGCAGAAGATATGAGCATAGCGTCTAAGGATCTCGAAGACACCATTATGTTTGAGTGTAGGCAGTGACAAAGCGCACCATTTTGTGGTACAGTATGTCATTGTATGCTTTTTAAAGATAGCATTTGCAACAGGTAGCCCGTGTTTAAACGTTTCCATTGCACGTTTTCCTTTCACCGCATTGCATTTTGGTGGGATTCACTCTTCCATGACATCCAAAGGAGTGGGATGCGTTTTTTGCCTACGTGTAATCGCGCGGCGTGTCGTAGCGCTGCAATTAGGTACACCTGCCACTTGTAAAGAAATAAACCGATAAATACTACCGTATAAAATGTATACACATGTCAATATTTAAGGTGCCCACGTCCATATGACGCATTCAGGTTTGTAATAGGAGAATGTTAGGGCTGTGGCAATTCATGCCCATAATTAAAATTATAAGTTAAATTGTCACGATTTGCCATCGTGATTCGAATACAAAACATCGATTATTATTTTTTCTCCTTTTTTTTTACCTTCTCGTTTGTCCATAATGGAGGGGGTTTTTTTGGGTTATATCACGTAAATATATAAATGTGTCATTAAAACCCGCCACCACCCGACACAGCCAACTAGTAAGGGTTGTCATGTAAACAGAACGTGGCCAATTCGTCACTAGTACAGCACACCGGTGTGTTGGAGAGCCAAGCCACAACATTTACAATCTGAGTACGACGTTTCGACAGTAATTACAACTAGCTTCATCAGGCGACAGCCAGATTTGTGGATGATATTGGTCGCGACAGCCTACGTGTTAAACTTCTCGTTTGTATTGTGCCACATTTTTTTCCGTCTCTTCTACAGTTTTCTCCCCTCCATTCGTCAAAATGTAGCTCGAGCATTACGTCCGCGCGTGAATACAATTGTAGACAATGGGGGGAGTGTTCGTGCACGTGAGATTAAATGGTTGTATAGTGAGCCTAAGAGCCGATTGTAATTAATAAATCGACGCATCGCAATGCGAATTGTGATGCCGGTTTTCATTTGTGCGTGACTGTGTGTGTGCGCGCGCATGTGTGGTCATGTGCGTGTGTGCATTTGCAGAGGAAGCTTTGACCTGTTGAAAAAGAATGAAAAGCTTTTAAGGGAATTGAAAAACTTGGATTCTCAATACTGGTACGTTCTACATGAAGTGAAATATGCATTTAACTATACATTAATGAATTGCGTAACTAATACAAACTTGAAAAAGTGGCGGTTTTTTCTTAATGTTAGCACCACGGACAGCAACTGGAGGTTGTTCAGACGGACGATTCCATCTATGCTCGGAACGTGTCGAGCATAGATGGACTCGTCTATGCCGTCTGAACACCCGCCAGTTGCTGTCCGTGGTGCTGACGTTAAGAAAAATGCCACTTTTTTCAAATTTTCTTGCTGTGGTTTTCACACCTGATGTTGATTGCTTGTGTTGCAATCGATACGTCGTGAGAATTTTATTGTTTTATTTATTTTATTTTATTATTTCCCTTATACTTGACTTTACCGAAAGAATCAAGAATATGAATCCCTGCAGTCACGAAAGCTTTAAATCGAAATTTAATACCAAACTGTTTAATAATACAACAAACTAATTGGTATTGCGGAAAGCGTAACGTCTATTGCATAACACTCGTCATGGAAATAACCATAAACAATCTCGGATCATTTCCAATGTAGTCCGGACTTCGTATTTATGCACACATCGTTGTGAAGTAATTTACCATTATTGAACGCGTCGCAGATCATTGAACTCATTCTCAGTTTATCAGAAAACGGTTTTGGCTGTAGATCTCTCTGCGATGTTTTCTGGTCGCACCGCGTATCGTTCGGCAAGATGCCCCGCAACATTTCGCTCAACACCTGTGAAAAAGAGCTTCATAGCTCATCGGATTTTTCCAGAATAAATAAAGATTCCGATTCTGAATGCAATTTCGCAAAACCCTACGCGGTGAAATCCGAACGAACGTCGATCTCTTACAGTGCAATTGTATATTTTTTTTGTCGTTAACAAAACAAAATGGTAAGCAACGAACGAACGCAGTCCCGCAAGGCTAATCGAGCGTACACCGGTCTGTGTGTCCCCCCCCCCCTTGCTCCCACCAGCCGAGAGACGCACAAAATCGCCGTGTTGTTCGTCGCGGAGGGACAGGAAGACAAACACTCCATCCTGTCGAACGCCGGCGGGAGCCAGTCCTACGAAGACTTCCTCGCCGGACTGGGCTGGGAGGTGAGAACGGTGGGGGCCCCGCCGGCCATTGCTGTGACCTACGGTGACCCTTTGCAATGTCCGTTCCCAGCAGAGTGCCTCGGTTGCGAGCGGCAAATGAACGTCGGCCGCATCGGAGGCGCCCGCTCGTGCTGTTTGAACGAGAACTTTGCGGCAGCAACGTCGCGCTCGCGTTTTTTGTTGTTGTTGTTGTTTACGAAAGTTGTACGCAGCGTAAGCCGTGACGCTCTTTGCCTTTGCCTCTATTGCTCGGACTCTTAAGCACCGAAAGAGCGATGAAATAAGGTTTGCTCTAATTGGCAGTAATTTACAGTACAACCAGACGTTTTTTTATCTAGTATTCCTTGACGGTTTATTCACGATGTAGCCAATAAGCAACGAGATCAAAGCAACGCGTAACAAGTAGATAATGCACCAATATGGCACGCTGAATGATGGAAACAGGAAGGCAAAATGACAAATCAATCCTACCAAGGAATTGTTATTGATGAAGAGAGATGGCCAATTGTGAAGGACATGATACATTTTCAAGTGGGCAGCAACATGTACCATGTGAAGTATCATTGTACAAATCTATGCTTTTTGTAAGATGCTACGCTGCATTGGGCTTGTTACAGCTTGGACCCTTGGGGTTGGGATGCGGGTTACGACGCGTGAAAGAGCATTGCCTACTGCGTATGTGGATGCTCCCCGAGTTTTGAGGACCCATTTAAATTCTTAGAATTCGAGAGTCAGGGAAGAAGTGGGATGCAGGGGGGAGGGTTGTTTTTTTAATTTGTAATTTGTGTAGGTAGTTTTTGTGTGGTGGTTGCGGTGGACACTACTGTATATTTCGTGTTCAACAACCATTGAGTGTTTTTTTCCCCCCTGGTAGCTGAAATAAGTGAGCTCTCTCAGAGACTGAAACTTAAGTTTTTTTATGCAACGAGCCCCTTTTCCACTTAGCTCATCATGAGACCCCCCTTCTCCCAGTCATCCTCAGCATCCCCATGACGACAAGGCGAGCATCTATGTGTCAGCCGACACCACTGGCTGAGTGCTTTTTTGACAGCAGCCACCACAAGGTCTCTGCCACCTGGGTTTCATCGACCTGCGTTTCTTTATCTCCTTGGGGGGGGCAGCGGGGCGGGGGGGGGGGCAGCAGGGGGGCGGTAGTGCAGACCATTGGTCGAGTAGGGACTCTGGTCGGCAGGATTCAGTCGAGGAGCAGTGTCGCTGGGGTAAAGTGTGGGCAAATACTCTCTAGGGTGGCGTGATCAAGCGATTGCAGGGCTGCACCTTTGCCATTATATCTCAGTTTTCATGTTTGAGAATGAGGCGCAATGCAAATAAAATTTATTCTCAGGAACTAAGGTTACTGAAGTTTTGCTGGAATACCACATCTTGGCATGCCGCATAGTGTTCATTAAGGCACCTTGAATTGGATTAAGAGCTTCGAATTGCCTTCTCGTCTGTCGCCAGGTGGATCTGACGAGACACTGCGGCTTTCTCGGGGGGCTACAGAGGAATGGCAGCAATGGGCTCACTGCTCCATACTACGCCACCTCCACCGTGGAGGTCATCTATCACGTGTCGACGCGCATGCCCTCCGACACGGACGACGCGCTCACGAAGAAGGTAATGGACCAGCGATGGGCTGGGCGACTTGGCACAAATGAACCACAATATCTTGCTAATTTCGTCAAGGAGCATAAACCATCACGCGAATTCCGGTCATCCTGGCTGGCCATCGAACAAAGGTGGTCACTGCAAAGCACGGCGCTTTCTGATGCGCACTTCTGCGGCTGTCTGGAACGCTCTTCCTTCCAATATTAGAAAACCACTGGAGCTGTGCGCTTTTAAATCCAGATTGAAAACTCATTTCTTTAGAATTGCTTTTTGTGTTTAGTTTGTTGTCCTATTTCCCGCACCTCCGGTTAGCAAGGTTGGCTACGCACGGTGCGACAGAAGTTCAACATGCAGAGGTCAGAGGGCTGGTTGCGAATCCAGGTGGCCGCCCACCGTGATAAAGGCAGATTCTGAAGCAAGCAGAGTTGATGGCCTCAGCTCAGTCGCCAATGACTCAATCAATAAATGTTTACTTTGTGTGCCAATATCGCCCTCAATAAAGTAGGCGTCCGTGCACAATGCAGCAGAAAGGGAACGCTGCTGGGGGCATATAGCAACAGGAATAAAAATTACTCTATCAATTGGCTGAAAACATCTTGTAATTAAAACCCATCTTGGCGAGGACCCTCTTAAAAGAGAGACCTATGATTCGGCGTGGCTTTCCCGGATAAATAATTAAAACAAAATACGTTTTATAATACTATCAAATGCATGTTATGTATCTACTGTTAAATTAACAAAAAAACGCACTGCCAGCAGCTTGAATCGATAATCTATGTGTGAACACGACAAACATTTCCCCTAATGCACATTATTTATCATCACGCCTTGCACAGACGATTCAATATCGCTCTCCAAGAAGGGGGCTGTTACTGTAATTGCCTGGTAATTTGTTTTTGTGGAAAATAACTTAACATCGACTGGTAAATCGGTAATAAATCATGTTAATTGATAATAGCGGTGTGTGAATAGTCGATTGTATGTCGACTTTGGTTGCTGACAGAATCACACGCGAGCTTTATTTTGACCTGTTATTGAAATCATTTTTGAAGTTCAACCTACTGGTTTGCAGTTGTTTAATGTGACATTTGACACGTTTAAATGCCGACACCAACATAATGAGATGCACCGCTGTGTTATGCCTTTCACAAAAGTCACACGGAAGAGAGTTGTGCATTTTTCCTCCTTTTGCGTTGTTGTCGCTCAAATCAACCGAGGTACAGAACCATTCACACCCCGCACCCACGCCGTGTCACTCGCAGGGGTTTATTGACCATACTTCACCACGCTGGTCAATATGGGTTGGTGAAGTGGGGGCGAGGCCAAGAACCGTTGTGGTAATCACTCGCCACTGATGTTTGCCGTGGCCGGCAATCGAACTAAGGTCCTCGGGTTCCGAGCACTGCTTGCTAGCCACTATACCACCACCTGCTCCATACATTGTATAGGAAGCAAACAAACATGTATATTCATCAACGTGATGTTTTATTGACGTGCGTTAAATGTTGCCCGCATCCCTTGCCGTCGCCGCCGCGTTTGTCGCCGTCCTTGCTGGTGGTCATCACAGCAACGGACCGTCTCACGCGACTCTCCCGTGTGTCGCTCGTTCCCCCCCCCCCCATCCCCCGTCCCCGTCCCCCCTCGCAGCTCCGCCACTTGGGCAACGACGAGGTGCACGTGGTGTGGTGCGAGCACACGCGGGAGTATCGGCGAGACATCATCCCCACCGAATTCAGAGACGTCCTCATCGTGATCTACCCACTCCGTGGCCACACGTTCAGAATATGCATCATGAAGAAGACGGAGGTATTTTAAACTGACTGCATCGTAATCATCATCATCATCATCACGATCTATGGGAAGATAGCCCCGTAGGTGTCCACTGCATATTTTGTCACTTGTTTCCACTTTCCTCTGCCTCGTACCAATACGCTCAAGTAGTGCACATCTTCCTGGCATGCAAACTCCTAATATACAAGAGGCGTCGTCGACGTCGGGATCGAACACTCGGCCTGCTGTATACCAGGCGAGGTAGTGAACATCTCGCCACCGTGGCACCCACTGGACTTGATTTCAGCCAAAAGGCGGAGAAGCAAAGGTCTCTGACCTGTCGCTGGCGATCACGCCACGGCACTTGGCTTCTCCGCGCGCACCGGCACAAAGCAATGCTCTCCGCTCGCTAACACTCACGAGCACGTCGGTTTAACACGAAGGCTTTCACGACCAATGTCATCCATGATACAGGTTGTTTTTTTGGGTCAGATCGCATAAATGTTTCAAAGTGTCGTTAAACCCGCCACCACCCGACACGGTTGGCTGTGTACGGTGCGAAAGTAGTTCAACATACGTGCGTTGACATGCTGCGTTGTTGTCTGCCGACAGAGTGACCTTTTGAAAAAGGGGTTCTAAGCTCAATGGGCTTATTCTTGGGAAATAAACGTCTCGATTCTGACGAGGGGGACCGCGATGTGATATACCACTATATGGTATGGTATTGCAATTCACGAGGTGATCATTATCGCTATATCAGCATGCCAGAAGCTAGTAATTCACATTTTGTATTTTCTCAATTTATTACTTTGCCGTACCTCCAATAAAAGTGAGAAAAAAAACACTTTTATATTTCTATACAACAGTTTGTTAAATATTTTGCCGAAATCAAGTGAGTGACGATAACCGTGATATAAATATGGACTATATGATTATCTTTACGTTATATCATCCAAAATATCGTAGTATCGCCACGTCTCACCGACCCTTCTCTCTGAACGCCCACAAACCAGGCTGCAAAGATGATTACTCGTGCATTGTACCGCTTAATTTGCCTGCAGATAATCACTGCAGCTTCATTCAAATAATTTAACAAGAGTCGTTTCTCCCTTGGCACCATTTATAGCTGGCGCTGGCAATATGGATCGGTCGAACATTCATACTGCTCAGTATCCGGTGGTGCAGTACCTGTGTTAATTAAACAAGAAATTAAATACCCAGTCCTTTGTGCAGCTGCTCCGCCACGTTAATCATTAAGCAAACAAGGGACCGTATGTTGGTAGTTTGTTTTCTTGGCTTAGGATCGTTTAATGCCAATTGGCCCACACATCATTAATTCCAGGTGCTTCTTGTCACTTGTTTCGTTGGACCCCTTTTTTTGACTTTGAGTGAAAGCTCCCTTGAGCAAGACAAGTTATTGGGCAAAACATTATTATTATTTAGCAAAATTAGTGAGCAAAACAGACGTAGTTCCTAAAGGTATCTATATACTTTTTTTTATCAATTGCCTTATCCGTGTCTTCGCGGTTATAATTGCGCAGCTCTGATGCGTTTTTGGGTTGTATCCGCGTGCGGTTTGGCACGACGTTTCTGCTCCACCGTGCTGGGAGCTTCTTCAGAAACTGAAGCTGCTGTTCTTTAAGGAGCCCGAAGCTCCCGGCACGTGGGGCGGAACGTCGGACATCGCGTAGAACAACATGCAGTACAACCTGGACAACGCATCGGAGAGGGCTTTCCGTGTCTCATTCCTGTTGCGTGCTTTGTGTCGGATGACAGTTTATGGTTTGCGTGCTGTGCACTTTTAAATTTAGATTGAAAACTAATTTCTTTAGAACTGCTTTTTGTGTTTAGTTTGTTGTACTTCCCCCGCACCTCCTATTATGCACGGGTGGCTATACGGGTGGCTACATACGGTGCGAAATAAGTTCAACGTACATGCATACAGATGTCGGTTTCATCTTCTTGGTTCTTTCGATAAAGTCATGTAGAAGAGAAATAATAAAATAATATAAGTAAAACATAATAAAATAATTCTCACGACGTTTCGGCCACAACGCAAGCAGCCGTCCTCAGGTCCTCCCGACAGACCTGTTCTTCACCTGAGGACGGCTGCTTGCGTTGTGGCCGAAACGTCGTGAGAATTGTATTTTATCACGTTTTATTTTTATTATTTTATTATTTCCCTTCTACGTGACTTTACCGAAAGAACCAAGAAGATGAATCCCTGCAGTCACGAAAGCTTTAAATCGAAAGATGTCGGTTTGTCGACACGCAGGTGCCATTTTTCGGGCCCCTGTTTGACGGCGCGATCGTGGGCAAGAAGCTGCTACCGGGCCTGGTCAGAGCGACGGCCATCAATGCCAGCCGAGCACTCAAGCGACGCCTCCCTCTCTACCGGAGCTTGTATCCTTTGTCTTTTTTTTATCCTGAGAGGGGTCTTTGCAAGTGCCACAGCAAAGGGGGGGGGGCAGAGGAGCGGAAAGGTAAGGCACCTGTACCGCATGAATATAATACTTTTTCGTTTGACGTTGGACTGCTCATGCTGTTTATTCTCTTTTTTATTGTCTGTTGGGGTGGGTGGGGGGATGGAGGCAGGGAGGGTTTCCATTTGCACAAGAACAGAGTAAATATTGCGGAGGACTTTGCAAGGTCCCTGCTTCGGTATTGTCTCAATTACTCGTGTGTATTTGCGTTACAGAGTTTTGCGCAAAACCTTGCACAAAGACAGCAGGTTCCTGAATGTCACCTTGGTCGGGCACTGCATCATGTGTGTCTGATTGCAGGTAGATATTGATTGTCTTCGAATTAGGTTTGCGCTGAAAAGGCTTACAGGCCAGTTTTACTGAAAGCGGCTTCAAGCTTTTAGTCTAATTGTCTAAAAGAAAAACCCTCCCCACTTAGCATTACACATATAACCCCCATTCATTCTCATAAAGATTTGTGGTAAAATGGATCATACATACACGTTGCTTCCAGTGCTAGGGAGAACTTTGACAAGTAATTACCAGCACTCGCAGACTGATTTTCAGAATGCAACTTTATAAGGTTTCTGTTACAAGCTACTATTTGTGTTAATACGTATTATATTATTTAAAACGTGCTCTACAACCATGTAGCTTCAACGGATATCGGTTTTCTTTGCTAGGTAATGTTATTTATCCCTCCTTTAAGGCATGAACACTCTCGTTGGGTTTTCACCAGGTGGCAAATTGTGGTGTCATTCATTCACTCATTCATTCACTCATTCATTCGCTCATTCACTCACTCATTCATTCACTCATTCACTCACTCATTCACTCATTCATTCACTCATTCATTCACTCACTCATTCACTCACTCATTCACTCATTAATTCACTCATTCATTCTACAGCAGTCTCGTTGTAAAAAAAACCCATGAATTAATATACCACATTGGTTGTAGTTTATATTTCGTTCAGAACAATTGTCCTCAAAACAACTTTGCAAGTGGATTTACACAGAGGCCAGTCTCAACGTTGCTGTGTGCCACAGAGGCAGTGTTAATTTACGACGGCTTCAGTTTAATCCGATATTTCACAAACATTTGATCCAAAGCCAGGTGCTGATCCACCCTCACTTCATTCATTGCCTCAAGCAGCCAGTGCCACGGTCCTTCCAGAGCCTTAGCCTGTGTGGGGATGGTGGCGGGGTGGGGGGGATGGGGTTGTCTTTTATAGAGTGCTGCTGACCTATGGGCAAGAGTGTAACGAGCAGGATTCGTCATAATTAACCCTCGCGGGGGGTTGGCCGCAGTGAGACCGGGAGAATTGTGAGCTCGAACGTAGAAGTGCACTTGTAATTAAGAGTTTAATTGCAAGGCAGTTCGTTTAAGGTAGTGTGACCTTTCTCATGCTTACTCACAGGGGGATGATTGCCATGCCGTATCTTGTCAAAGGGCGTAATGCTCTTGCACAACAAATTCCCTTTCCGGTGGCAATTAAAGGCGTTACTTTTTGTTGGTTGTTTAAGCCTTCGAATATTAAGCCCCTGTTTTGAATGCAAGCGCAAGATGGCCCGCGTGGCGGCACTTGAGATTTTAGCGAGCGAGGTTAAGGGACGTCTCATTCATTCCGTTTTTGTTTCACTTGTGTACAACGGTTTTGAACATTTATCTCGAGCAGGTGTTTGCATGCTAATGACTTCATGTTGTATATGTAATTGTATAGATTTATATATATGGCTAATGGTAAAAATATGGGTATTGTATATACATTTGTTTTTTTTTGTATCACATATATTCAATATTAAGAAATTAATATTAGAGAGCACCGGTAGGATTAACTAGAATGCTACAACTAGTATTTAAAAATCTTTACCTAGACTGTTTTATGTGGACAAAAAACACATCATTTTATATGCTTATATTTCGTGAATCGATCATGCTTTCGAACAGCATGTTGCAGCATAATCTGCAAAATCAAATAAATAATTAAGTCGGCACTTCATTTTATCAAACATCGAAGACGTTCATTGCAAAGCGGTATCATGCCACTTCTTGGAAAATTACTCAAAAAAACACTTTTTTTTTTCAATTACATTCTGCGGGGGGGGGGGGGGGGGGGTGAGGCTATTTCGTTTTTATTCTTTTAAAGGCAAATCTCGTGTTGTGAGAATGCCGCTCAGCTCGGAGAAGCTCTGCGAGTGAGTCATTGTGGAAGACTTTCTATGAGGGTAGGAGCGCAAATTAGGGGCTAAAATTACATCGATTAAAGCGCTCTCTATTTTTTTGGGCACTTTCTGGCACTCGTTTTCCCGTGATTTCTGAGATGGGGCTCGCTCCCGTCCCGGCCAGCGGCAGCTTTTTTTTTCTTCTCACAGCGGCTTTCTGCGGCTCCTTTTTCTCCAGTCGAGCGTGAAAATTTCAATTAGCGCAGCGCTGGTTTTGCTCGGAATTAACGGGTGCTTTCAGCTCGCTGCTACTCACACAGATGTTCTTTCAAGCCTCAACGCATCACCGGCCGGGCCTGGGGCCGGGGGTGGTGTGGGCGGCGGGGGGGGGTTGGCGGGGTGGAGGCAGCAGTGGTAGCGGCGGGGCGTGTTACGCGGAGCGGTGGTGGTGCTGTGGATGGGTGGATTTGGAGGGTACGAGGGAAAGAGGGTGGGGGGGGGGGCACTATCTGGAGCATTGTCTTGTTGGCTCTTGTTCCGTGGCAGGGATTCGTACGGCTTTTGTTGTGCCGGGCGGCGGTGTGCATGGAGATAAGAGAATGCTCGGGTATGAGCAGGCTGAGAGCAACAATGTGACGGAGGTTATCAGCTGTGCGCAGAGCCTTGTAATGTACGAGTTACCTTGAGGCTTTCTTACAAATGGGCCCGCCGAGCGCGCTTTAATAACACTAACACAAATAACACCATTGAAATGTGGGATAAATTACACCATTTAAAATATGAATTAATTAGCATTCTTCACTGACATAAAAGACTTTTGGCTATCCGCTGTATGATGTTCATCTCAAAAGCTGCTTTTGAAATCCGATGCCCAAAGCTAAATGCTTTTTGTGAGTAGAAAGCAGGATACATTGATTTTAAATGTGTGTATATATATACTTATACCTAAAGGATATGTCACGATTGCATGTCCTTGTTCAAATACTGAAGCAATTGGTGTTTATTCATCTACTTTTGTTTTATGAAGGTTTCGTTCTGTAACAATATTAAATTCTTTACAGCTTTTGTTTGTCATGCTTGCAGCATTGCTAAACATCACAACAATAGACAACATTTATGAGTGATATTTTTGTGAGGTTATTGTTAAACGTATTTCTATTTTAAATGTATTCATTTGCAAGTCCATTACGAGCGATGCGGCGGGGAGGGGTGGGGTCACCTACACCCATAAAACCCCAAGAACATTTGTCCAAACTCTGTGTGCTATCCGCCGACTCACGTTCTGGGGTCGTGCCGTGCGTTGTTCGGCACGCGTGCCGAACAACGCACGGCAGCGACCCTATTAACGAGAGCGTGCGGAGCCGTACGCGGGCGCTACTACGAAAACCGACGCGGAAAGTACAGTGCCGGGCGTTGTTGTTATGGTGCCGCCCTCGTGTAATCCGGCACTGTGGAGGTGCAGGTTTGAGTCTCGCAGTCGTGTATAGATTGCAAGACTCAAACCCACCCCCTTCCCCCCGTGGGTTGTGAGCTTGTTAGGAGAGACAACCACAATAAGTGTGTGTGAACCTATGTGTGCAGACTTTTGAGCATCATCACCTATCCTGATTTATTCCTGTTAACTCATGTTGCAAAACCTTATAAGTGGCCGCACGTCCCAAAGCTGGGCTCTCACGAAACGATCTTGAATCTCAGTCTGCTTATGATATTGTGTGCTTATTTTGTGACTTGGATTCTTTACAATGACGCGCATTGTTATTTTGAGACAGGCCTCTGTGGACAACTAAATGTCATGATTATCATGATTATTAAATGCACCCCACGTACGGATCAAAAATGTTACGTCTATATGAAATGGCAGAACCAACGTGTGTGGTATGTGTGCAGGATTGGAGAGGTCTCCTGCAGTGATGTCATTTTACACCTTTCCACATCAGAGGGAAAGCATTTGCAAGAGACTGACCTTAATTTCTGGGTCAGGTGGTCTTTTATTTCCTATCCACTTGTTGACGCTGTCAATGTCTTTCCCCCCCCCCCCCCCCCCAAACTCGTCATGAAATGTGCTCTGGCGACAGTTTGCCTACTCGTAAGAGGCGGCATCAGCCGCTCGCTCCCCGTCAACGCGCTCCGATTTACCTACTCGTAAATGTGTTTTTTTCCGTTCTGAAAGCACTCCCGTAGCACTTGGAAGAGCAGACGGCGACTGCCTCAGACATTACTTGCTTAAGCGAGGACGTTCATTGAGCGAAAACCTGAATCTGGATTGTTTTGCAATGCAAGGCAATATCTCTTCCAACCCTTTGTACCTGCACCCTAATGCGCTGTACAACTTGCGCCGTATTTCCCAGCAGTTATATTCTTTCGACATCACATCAAACCCCCGCAACCTTTCACCAGCCTGCGCTGACCAGACTGGTGACGTGTGGTCAAATATCGCCTTGCGGGCCCACTAAGTGTGGTGAGGACCTCATCCAGCAGTGGATTAAGAACCCAGGCCGTGCCTGTACAAAAACATTGTTTTAGCGTTGCAGTTTTTTTATTATTTTATCACTGGTTTGTTGTGACCCATGCTTTGCTAAAGCACGTCCAGCCCTCCTATTTCTAGACTCTTATGATAATCTTTCTTATTCAGAGTGCAATAATCTGATGAGCTATGAAGATATTTTTGACAGTTGTCCAAAAGGGGGCGGATCAGCATGTTACAACAAACAGACTGGCGAAAAAGGAAGGAAGTTGCTTAACATTAATAAATAAACGATACAAATTGCATGAGTACATAAATACCTGCCGATTTTTTGACACAAAAGGCAAGCTTGGACAAAGGCAACAAAAAACAACATTCAGAACAGTCCTAGACCACGCCAAGACAACACACACAGTAGTCCCTCAATAAAATTGCACATTAAAATTGAACGTATCGATACACAGGTAAGGATCAAAGTTTCAAATCACGTTGGCTAATGTGGTTGTATCCAGAACTAATCTTCTGGCAAAATGTCGTACTCGAATTGTAAATGTTGTGGGTTTACTCTCCAACAAACCGGTGTGCTGAACTTGTAACGAATTGGCATGTTTTGTTTTACGTGACAAACCTTACTAATTGGCTGTATCGGGTGGTGGCAGGTTTAACGACGCATTTATATTTACGCGATCCAACCCAAAACCCTCTATTATGAACTAATCTTCTCCTTCAGGATGTTTTTCGAGGGAAGATTTACGATGCTTGGAGGGAGAACACGTGTTTCTGAAGAGTCGATTTGGCATGGCACTGTAATTGACAAAATGCCGCTTCCATAAATGTACAAAAGCACCGAGCAGAGCCGCTTTTTTTTGTGTCCTTCTCGAAGCTCCAGGTGGCTGAACCTCAACGTTCCCCATCAACGCCCTCCCATGCATTCTGTGCACTTCTATCCGGCATGCTGCTCTACACTGGATGGGCCGATCAATGGATTTAATTCACACACACGTTCATGCTGATAATGTTCCACTCGTTTGTGGCAAGGATTTTTTTATATATATATGTATGTATAGGGAATGAAGAGAGATTTGGTCTGAGCCGAAAAGTAACATTTTGCGTTTGTCAGATTGAGTAAGGAAAATATCATTTGCAGAATTTGCATGAATTGATTCACAGTTTCATCGCTCGTTACGTTTGACAACCTCGAAAGACAAACGCGTGAAGGGACTGAGCAGAATAATAAGGACGCAAGAAAGATAATAGAACTAGTGTCTAAAGTAAGTGCATACGCACTTTCACGCTGTTTTGAAATGTCAAAACAATATCATTTAAATAACTTCTAAAAGCTGGAAAGAGTTTTTTTTGCGTCCTGAAAACCGTTATGCGTTTGGTTATTATTTAATGAGGGAAATTCTGCATCTTGCAACACGGTAATCAAAGCCAAACTTTTAATTTACCTTAGTTTTTTTATATAAACTCTGCTACACATTAGTCACTTATCCCTGACATTTGAAGCTGGAATGTCTGTTTTAATTGGAAATACATCCATAAAAATTCATCGGCATAATATACACTATTTTTGGAGTGCATTGCCACGCAGGTTTGGTTTTTGCAAAGTATATATTTAAATTTCTATAAAAATATATATATATAACGAGGACAATTATTCACTTCCACATTTGTAAGTGAATGAAATTGTAGTTTCACTGGTCATATTCAGTCATCGGCTAGTCTTTGTTTAAGGCACTTGCCCCAACAGTCTTTTTTTGGCACGATACAAAGAATCACTGCTGTGTTGCACTGAATTTTCACAATTGGGGTCAAACTTAGATTCACGAATCAGTTCTATTTTATCCCCTTTGTTACCGTCTCATTTATATTGTTTATTATTGTTTATCTCTATCTCGTAATCTTTTAAAACCCCCCTTTAACCTAAATGCAACACTACTATATAATTTGCATACACTTTACATGCATTGTAAATAATTGATTATCTCACGTGCGCACACAACTTGGTGCATTTATCACGAGTTCAAACATTCACTTTGATTTGTGCATTGTTACTTGCCACGTGAGTGGGTACAATGCAGTGGCACCGACTACCATTCTATCCCATCGCAGAACACTGTCCTAGGTGCTGAATCTGCACCTATGGATTGTCATCTCTGTTTTGTACTGGGGGAAACATTTATATTTAGTCAATGTGTTTTAATAATTAGCATTATTGTGCAGTGGTTCCATTTCTATGCCACCCCTGATATGTTTCTTAACAAAGGCTGCATATAGTTGAATATTAAAGTGGTCATTTGTGCTTTTAGTTGCTATTTTGCAAACATGTATATGAAAGAAAAATTTTCAGAAATGTCTGATAAGGCATTTTTGTGTACTTGGAATGCAGAGTACTGAAATAGTTTTTGACTTCAGCTCTGCGTTTTGCATTCAGCAAAGTATAAAGCTGAATCTTTGTGCTCCACTTTGTACAAACATCAACAACCTTGCTAAGTGTAATGCAGGCAGAGCTGGTAGCCCAAAGCTTTAATTTTTCAAATATAATTATATATTATTTCAACCTGCTAAAATAAATGCCAGAAAAATTCCCTTGAGCAAAAACTAGGTATTCAGAATTGGTGTGTTTACATCAATTATGCATTGCAATATGAACTGATTAAATCCACATGTATTAAATTAAAGTAAAAATTGTCTGCAAATGTGTCCACCAAAAATATCTCATAGGTTTATTTTGTGCCAATACACGATTTGTAGGTTGGTGCGAATAATATCAGTGAGGTCTCTTGTTAAAATTTTTAGCTCGGGTACCAATCAACACGAAAGGGCTCTGCCGACACGACATAATAAGAAGATAAGAATGTCTCATCGGAGATGTTTCTTGTTGTGAGTGTGCTGAAAGCGACGGTCATGTGCATCTTCATGCTTTCCAAGCCAATTAGTTTCTGAGGATAATGCCCACAATTCCAAAAAGAGAGGGGGATAGAAGAAAAAAAAACCCTCCAGCGGCGTTCCATTCCCAGCCACAATCCATCGCCCTTCGTTTGTCAAATGGCATTAATGGCATATACAGAGCAGCAGCCAGTAATTAATGTTTAAAGCTGTAAACAGATTTTGTGCTGCTGATGGTTATTGTGCTGCCGCTGGCTTTGTTGCTTGCTTTGACTGCCATCCACTGCTGTTACATGGCTGGAGAAAGTCATTAAAATTTCATACCAGCTGACGGCACCTTTTTCCAGGCCCCGCTTCCCCATCTGCTACTTCAGATTAGTCGGTTGGGGGAGTTGCGGAGGTTGGGAGGGGGAAGCACAGCGCTCGCTCCGTCGCTCGCTCGCTCGCTCACTCGGGCGGGCGGGCGGGTAGGGTAGGGGGGTTCGCGTGGAACATTTTTTTTCCCCCACGTCTGCTAAGCGCTCGGGACGGGCGGGCCTGGGCCCGGTGCTTCGGCTTCTCGCGGAGGGGAAGGTTTTCACATGGGAGCTGCTTCGCCCCTCGGCGTCTGACTCTGGGCTGATAACCGCGCCACAAAGGCCCGCGGCCAAGCCATGACATATGGCGGGGCCTGATTGCGGGGCTTGGGACGCCCAGCGGCTCCTCCTGCGTTGTACCCCCCGCACCCCCCCCTTGTTCGGGGGGGGGGGGGGTAGAAGTCGGGGTGGCGGTGGCATGGGCACGGTTTTAGAGGGGTGCACCCCCTCGTTATTGTCTCCGCGCGGGGGGACCCATTCTTTGGGAGTACGAAATGGATCGCTGTCCGTGTGAGAATGTGCACGAGGGGCTCTTCACAGTCCGCGCTTGTAGTTGGACACGGAGGACAATGGAGTGGCCGCTGGCAACATTAATTGCCTCTGTTGAGTTTTTTTTGTAGCTCTTTTTTTTCAAGGACGGCGTCCCTTTTATTCCCCCCTTTGCATCGCTACTCTTTTGCCTTGCTGGCTCCGCACATTGTCATTGAACTGAGAAATGTGAGGTCTAATATGATTTGGAGCCTCTTTCACGGATGCTGCGTATTCTTTGTAAAGCCGGGTTTTTGTTTTTTGTTCACACACATTTCAAATGTACCCGCATTAGTCTCTGTTCTTCGCGTGCGATCGCTTTCGTGCAAAAAAATAACTGAGGGCTAGTAACAAACCGAAAAAGTGTCTTTTGTTTTCACTCAAGTGAATATAACATGTGAAGCCATATATTATATGTATTACAGTGGTCGTCGCCCAGCAATGGGTTGATCATGGCTGATGATGACGATGAGGATGATATTACTGCAAAGAGCATAGTCAATTGACAGGGCAGGACACCTTTACAAATAACACCTCTTTATTAGGCTATCATAAATATACAAAAAATTTGAATGCTTAAAGATTACATATGTTCAATTCAAGTATTTTTTTGTGTGGTATCAATGAAAATATTACATCTAGATGTTACACCCATGTGTACTGTGTCCAGTATGAAGTACGCACACGTGCTCTCAAATGCACACGTATCACGTGGCCAAGGGCTATTTACATTCAAACGACCATAGAGTTTCACTCATCGCCTGATTATCACGCCAAATCATTTTCTAAAATTCCGCAAATCTATGTTGTGGGAGTAAAAATCGAAGGCACAGCCACTGTTGACTTCCCACAAAGGTATCTTCATTGTATCTACCTCAGAGTGGAATCAGAATCGGAATCTTTCTGAATCTTTGTTCATCCTCGGAGAAACCCAATGAGTTTTGGAGCTCTTTTTCACAGATGCCAAGTAGGGGTGGGTCAAAAAGTTACAACAATGAACAATGCACAAAACGATAGGAGTGTAAAGTATCGGAAAGGTAAGCAAATCACTAAAAGAAAATAAGTAAAGTAGAAAAAAGTATGTAACCTCAAATTGCATGAGTACAAGCTTGGGCAAGACTACAAAACAACAGCAAGAACAGTCCCAGACCACACCACGACAACACACACAGTCCCTCAAAATTGCACATAAAATTTCCACTATCGATACATGAGTAAGGACGAAAGTTACAAATCACATTTTGCAAATACAGTTGTGTCCAGCACTAACCGAAGGGTTTTAGTCAGCCGCAATCATGGATTTGAACTGACAACCCCCACATTGTGAGTCACGGCCTCTGACCTCTGACCGTTGCTCCCCACCCAGCTGGATGCAACGTCACACGCGGGGACACCACCGCCGCTCTTTGTGCACAGATACCACGGGCAACCACCTGATACCCACCGGTGCCTTGTTTGCTGAAGCCGTCGGTAACCAGCTGCAGTGTGGTGAACTGTGCGTGCTGTATGGTAGCACTGCTGACGTCTTTTTCAAGTGGTCGATAGATATTTTATTTTATTGCCCGCTTGCTTGCCCTGTATGCCATGAAAATTCTCGTTAGGTGACGTTGTCTACCGTGCCTTTTTTTTTTATTACGAAAAAGAGAACGCCATTTCTCTGCCGTGTCATTTCGGTTCCCATGGAGTCCCATGTAATCCGACCGATTGCATGCGGCCTTAGAGAATGGCACGGTGTATGCTGTCAGGTGCTTTACACCCACAAAGAAAAAAGGGCCTTGAGAGGTGTTGGACGTGTGGATACACAAACACCTGTAAAGCCTTATGATGATTATTATTCGCGTTTTAAATAGCCAACCTCCTTTGGAGTGCGTGTTGAAATTAGGTTCACATCGTTGATTGCATGCGTGAATGTTTTGATAAGCGTTGCCTTATGTTACTGTGTGCTCATATTTCTTGATCGTAAAGCCTTAGCAGGCTGTTGGTGCAAGTACTGTTCATGAGTAACACCTATGAAGGCCAGCACGGCACACGAGGGGGTGGGTGGCCAGCACCATGCCCGACTGCCTTTGTCTTCCCAGTGACGATGTTTACTACACACCGTGCCAGGTAATTATTTGAGACCGAGTCAATCTAGGGAAGGCCCAGGACCATTTCAGATAATCGTCGCCGGTGTTGGTCGTGAGCGTGAATCAATCTCTGGTTGCCAGGTTCGTAGCGCAGCGCGCTAACCGCCACATAATCAGTTACTTGTTCACACACGTCAGTGTCATTGGAAATGTCAATGCACATGTTACACTGGCACTTAACAAGGAATAGGTCTTTCAAATATTTCACAGGTGTAAATGTTACATTTCATTTTTTTATTGTAGCATTTACACTTAATCTCGGGATAAACTCTTCATATCAATGTCCATCAAAGCACTGTCGCGGACTCAAAATCCTGCTTAGCTTCTGAGATTTTATCAGACGGGATGCTTTCAGAGGAATTTAGTTACACGTGGTGACTGGCAGCTTGTGTATGGAATCCCACTTGCACGATTCGATGCACTTACCATAAGCTGGAATATTCAACATCGATCGATTCATGCGCGCATGACGAAACCACTATTTAACATTGAGGCGGGATTACTTGCATTCATATTGCAGTTTTTATTTCACGTTTCGTTATCTCTGCTTTTCTACATGATGATACGCATGGTTGCAGTTGAAATTAGGCAACTTCATAGTCACAATGTCATTCATTCTAACCATACAAACGGAAAATATCACGTCGAAGGTAATTTCCCATAGCTGAGCAATAAATAGCAGGGTCTGCGCTCCTCACATTTTCCCCACGTCTTCTCTAAAGCGTCTTGAGATGCGCGTCCTTAACATCACGGCACTGCCCAGTAGCCCGAGCGAACGCTTCCATCGCTTCTATGTGATATTCGAAGCCGATCATCGCTCCCTTGGCTGGCTGGCCGGCTGGCTCGCTTGCTCACATTAGCCAGCTGAGCAGTCGCACAGATCTGCACTGCCCTCTGTGTCCAATGCAGGGTGCTGGAGAAGGACTGGGCCCCGCATTGTGAATCTCTGAGTAAATTCACAGCAATTACTCTTGACATCAAACGTGGTGCTAATAACCACGTACATTATTCCCAGCTATTGTTTCTCTCTTTGTGTTTACTCAAGATGCCCCTCTAAAATGACACCTGCCACAGTGTTTTTTTTACTCTGGCTAAGCTAAGGCAATTTTTTTTTATAATCATGGTTGTAGAGCTCTCGGTCCAAAGGCCCAATCACCAAGTGACCAGCATTACAACAGCACTATTGAAGGCAAAAGAGATAAGCAGGATTACCTTTCTTAGTCAGTGTAGGTGATGGGCAGCAATGCCAAAGTGGGGGCAGTATAAAGGACTGAGTGTTGTGTCCTGTATTGTGGTGGTTTAATACAGTATGGACAAGACGAAACGGTGATTTAACAGCTGTGCTATGGTACCCTGCTTAACAGAGGCGTAACAATGCATCACTTGATCAATCAATGTCTCTCGATGATATATGCATCGAATCACTCGTGTAAGAATTTACGTATTTTCATTTGCATGTTGTGTGTGAATCCCAGCACCAACTCGTGCCGCCTACATTCACCACGCTGTCACCATCATCATCACTGTCAGCCATGATCAATCCACTGCTGGATCGCAAGCTTCCCAAGCCTCTGTCATCCTTCATTGTCCAGCAATGTCACCACATTGTAAGAAAAAAATAGATATATTCTTGAATCGAATATTCACCCAGAGTTGCTACAATTTATTGAATCACCCAGGTGGGTGGGAGGGGAGGTGGTGGTGGAGGGGGGGGGGGAATGTTAACCACTTGGCTCACAGTGTTAGTATTTAAATGCTCAATATTTGTTGTTATTGGATCACACAATTCCCTGCACAATATGGGTTTCTGTATCAGCTCTCTGGTAATATTGTACCCCACTCGGCTTTTCTGAACCTCTCCGGTGCGTTTCATGGTGTCGGACTGCGTGTTGCTCGACACGATGTCCTGACGTTTCGCTCCACGCACTGGAAGCTTCTTTAGGAAGTGAGTAATGAAGACATTTCCTGAAGAAGCTGCCGGCACGTGGGAGCGAAACGTCGGACGCCGTGCCGAGCAGCACGTGGTATGACCCAGAAAGCGCATCGGAGAGCTGTGTACAGCACAACCGTCAACAGCACCTGTAAAAAGCCGGGCTGTAATCAGAGAACAGAAATGAGAGCTTTGAAAGTAGATTTCTCTGCGAAAGATTGTAAACCTTTCAAGGCAGACATTGATAATATAATATAATCGATACTTGTGTCTATATTTCACAATGTCTGCGTGTTTCCTCGTGATTTGTAACCCGGTTTTATGTTTTACTTGTTTGGCTCATTCTGAAGTTCCTGCAAACAAGATTAAGGCTGCATTAGACACAAACTCCTAACCAAAGATCTTCCCATTGTCCAAAAAACTTTTATATATTCTTTTTTTTTTGCTGGAGAGTCTCATTCGTGGCATAGAAATTGCAATGGAATAGACGAATGAAATGGGAACGCATTACACTTCGTGGCACATCGAGGCCAAACGGAATAATAAAAAGCATCTAGTTTCAACTATAAGATGTTGCCCACCTGCTTGCAATTATTTTTGTCTGTCAAAAGTAGTAAGTGCCCTTGTTAAACAAAGTGGATGCTTTGCCAATATGATATTTTGATGTAAATGTTGTCCTGTATGAGGTTTCATTGGAAACGGGATCTTATTTCACTGCGTGTAAGTGGTAATTTGAGGGATTCGTCAAGTCCCAGATGCTTCAGAGGTGTGTGTGTGTGTGTGCGTGCGTGTGCGGCCATAAGAATTAGCATTGGCTGAAAGGAGGTTGGTAAAATTTGCAATGTGTTGAATACCTGGGATGAAAGAGAGAAGGTCGCTTGCCTCTTGATGAGGCTTTTTGAAATGCTAAACGCGCCGTGTCGTGCTGCGAATGAATAACTCACGCACATGTGTGATAACATTTTCATTTAAATTTTAATTTGTCGCAGATGCCTTCCGGTAATTTTTTTGTAACATTTTGGTCTAAGTGGTCAGTAGTCGGGCTCTTTACAAATTATGGTTGTATTTTTTCTGTATTCTTTTCCCCCCAACCATAGGCTTTCAAAAGATTTATTTTATACTGCCTAATACAATTACGGGTTTTGTGGATAAATATATAATTTAGTAGTGAGCCTAGATAGGATTGCCCTCGGAGGGAAATTAAACACTCTGCATTTTTTTTTGTAAATTGCCACTGCCTAGGATGAAATATTCTATTAGTTTTGAGACAAAAGCTGATAAATCCATTGGACGTCGACTGATATGTCACTCATTACGAGCCGTATGTGCAGGCTATTTGGAATGTGCTATGAGAGCATGTGCCCTTTTGAAAATGAAGGTATAAAGGGACCGTTCCAATCCAAAGGCATTTATAGGAATACGTTGCAGCTGTGACTCAGAAGTAGTATTGAAATAAAAACGAGAACTCTGTTTCAGGCACGTCGTTAGGAATGAAGTAGACCAAATCACGCAAACTTGCGCGACCATGACGATAGGTCTAAGGCAGTGGTTCTTAACCTGGGGTGCACGCAGCCCCTGGGGGTGCGAGACACAGACAGATTTGTGTCGAAGGTAAATCATCGAATCACAAATTGAGCACGGGCACGTAAGTACACAGCTACTTTGTTTCACCAACCCCGATCCATTCATGAACATTATACAATTATTTTACGACTGAGAAGCTAAGGGGTGCACAGCTGCAGTAAAGGTTAAGAACCACTGCTCTAAACGCACACAATTGTTTATCGATAGAGGTCCGTTTTACCCAATCCGATATTACCTTCATGAATCTTCTTGGTTCTTTCGGTAAAGTCACGTAGAAGGGAAATAATAAAAATAAAACATAATAAAATAATTCTCACCATTCGGGTGAGAGTGATTATGTTTTATTTTTATTATTTTATTAAATAATTCTCAGCATCCAGGTGAGATTTAGAATGTTTTATTTTTATTATTTTATTATTTCCCTTCTACGTGACTTTACCGAAAGAACAAAGAAGATGAATCCCTGCAGTCACGAAAAGCTTTCAATCGAAAGATACCTTCATGAACTTGACTGTCGGCGCCAATTTCACCGATCGGCGGGTCGCTTCTGTGGGACAACGCCCGAGCACGATTCGAGCCCGAGACGCGGCGCGAGGCGCCGTATTACCACACTTGCACGCTCGCTCGTGTAATCCGTTAAAGCTTTTACCTCGTTACGGCGGGAGCACCCGTCGTCATCGCCGCCGCCGTCGCCCTCGTGGTGGTGGTGGTGGTTGTGTAATCGCAGACACACCGGCAGAGCTGGAGAGAGAGGCGAGACACCGAGAACTTTGTCAACAACCACCACCACCTGTCGATTTCTCGCTCCTGGATCGTGGAGGAATCTCACGTTACACCGGCCGTCCGACCTCAGCCGCTGGTCGGACGTTCAACTGATTGCCTTTTTGGTACTTGCAGATCCTCCTCGCCCTGAGGGTGATTGGAACGACTTTATTAAGGGGGACTGGTGGGGGGGGGGGGGAGGGTGTTCAGAGGCCCGGGTAACGAGTGGCTTTTCAAATTGTGTCTACCTTCCGTGTCCATGGCTCGTTGGCTGAGTTGCTGTTCTGAAGACGTCACTTAGGAAGACGCACGCATGCACTGGATGTGACAACCAAGCTTTGAATGACCTAAATCCTGGGTGCAGGGGGGTTGCGGGGGGGGGTTGACTCTCAGCCCATCATTTCTCTGGTGACGATACAATGAGTACCACTTTGTGGGGAGGTCGCCAGTGGTTTTCCTGGGGATGGACTTGCCCCCACCATAGGAATGAGGAATTTCCACCACAGGCTTAGGACTGTATGCAGGAGCTGAGCGTCGTACTCAATGCTCATTTGAACAAAACATCGCTTAGACTTTTTCTCTGTATTGCAAACTATGATTTTTCTTATGAAAGTGTGACTCCCAAAAATAGTTGGAGTAAATGAAAACAAATTTGAGGAAAATATGTTTGCTGTTACCAGGCTCGCGACAACTGTTGTGGCAGCAGTTATTCCGGCGCTCTTGAAGAACGACCCCAGTGAGACCCTCGAATCGATCTCTGCTCCCTGACGACGCAGCGAGCGGGATCTAACGAACGGCCCCCTCTCTCGTTTGTGACCCTTCTCTTGTCCACCACGGTTGGATTCGTTTTGCGCAAGCGGTTTTTGTTCGTGCCGAACTAATGTAGCCTTCAGACGATTAGCTCACAGAACGCTTCACCATCACGAAAAAATAAATAAAACGCTCGACACAATCGTCAAGAACACTGTGGCCTTAAAATAACAAAAATATAAATAGGCGACGCTTTGGGCATTGGCCCTTCTCCAAAGCGTATAAACATCACCGTCACGTCTGTGATATCATAAAGTGTCTGCACAGCGCTAAATAGATGGTAAATAATTGGCTGTTTGAGAATTTAATATCTAGTTCCTGGCTATTGGGAAGAGTAACGGGACTGCCCCCACTGGCTCCGTCAGTGGGGGGGGGGGGGGGGTGGCACGTGCCCCCCCAATGATCCGATCGAAATCCCTAATTTCGATCGAATCATTGGGGTTTATTAGTAATAAATCGGCATTTTACGACTCCCACTGCCACTGTGTAGCATATTATGTGCCAGGGTTTCTATGAGATATTAGGACAAAAATCGGAGTAAATAATTGGCAATAGGTAACGGCAAAGCAGTTATAAGTGACTCGCATAATTGTGCGCAGTTGCGTATACAGTACACAGGCCAACACCTTCAGCGAGCATGATGACGATCACACACGGTTTGAATTCGACCCTCGATCGATGGCTGCGCCATCGCCGCACGCGTCGAATGAAAAGCAAGGGACAAGTCCTTACTAACAACTCCTATCATTTTTCATTGCTGGAGGGGTTGCCCCCTTAACCGAAAATCCTGGCTCCGCCATTGACTGTCCCATGACGTTTGAGTGGACGTGCAGTGCAGAGCACAGTGCGAGGTGTTGGGTTGTGGATGCGTTCTCTTGCAGCGTTTCATAAGGACCACTGACCTAAACCATTCGGATGTGGCCTTATTAATAAGCGATGCGCCTCCAGCAATCCTCAGGTGAACTACACCCTATTTATAGAAACTATACTTTGGTTTCAGGGCTGCCCATTGTCCTTTGCCTTTGGAGTTGCAAGTATTTTGCTTCAGGAGGAACGGTTAATGTGTTCAAATACTTTCCATTGTCCCTTTTCGACAAACGTACAAAGGAAAAAAATGGTCCGCTCTGAAAATAATTTCTATATCAAATTTCAGCGAGTGTCTTAATTGAAATGGTACTCGCCTTATTATTTTCAAAGTTGGAGTTCTGAACTGATGCTAAATGTGCCAGCATTAATATGGAAATCCATCTAGAGTCGTCTATGGCTTGAATATTCTATTAATTTTGAACACTTTTATACATGCCCTTTATGGGCCTTACTCGTTAATGGGTTGTATTCATTGTAAGAAGAAATGGCAATTAAAAGTTGGCCGTCAGTGTTGCAAAACGTTTATAATTGTTCCAACTTGTGAATACTGAGGTGTCTTTATGAAGTGTCATCACACCGAGACAGAAATTATCTTCTATTGACCATCAACAGCCATGATCAATCCACTGCTGGATGAGAGCCTCCCCATCGCTAAACTCATCGCTGCATCTCCGTGATGGGCATGCTGTCTGGCGTGTTCCCCTTCGTTCGGTTTGCCATTCCGTTTTCCGTCTCGCCCTTGCCGCGGCCATCGTAGCGAGGTGTTCCTGTAGAGGACTGCTTACATTTCTTACGTCGCTGCGATCCAACGTGTTCCTCTTTCTTTCTCTCTCTCTCTCATTGTAATTCCCAGTATTTGTCACCTGATGTGCCTTTGCATTTTTCGATTTTTATTTGTTACATTTTCTTTGGCAACGTCAGGGTTGCTTGATCCATGTTCATTGCAGGTCTTTGTGCACCGATGTACAATGATTTAATTGAACGGAGTGGTGGCGTAGCGCTTTGCGCGCTGCCTATAAACCTCGAGTTCCCCAAGTTCCACTGCATGGCTGACGTCGGTGGCGAGTGATATCTGAACCGGTCCTGGGGTCCCCCCCTCCCTATCTATCCCCCTTCCATTAACCCACCCACTTTGTTCAGCATGTCGAAGTGTGGTCAAACCGCCCCGCCCGTGACCGACATAGCATGGGGATACCTCCATCCAGCCGTTGATCCACAGCGAGCTGTAAACAAATATATGCTTATTTGATGGAAAACCCACAATAAAAAATATAAAGAATGTAAAAATTGCACATTGACATTACATTTTGTTCCCATTTTTGCACACAATGCAAAACCACTTATCGGCCTCAGTCTAGCTAAAGCACTAATTTCAAATTCGACATTTTACTTGTAAAACATTGTTACCGCGTGTTTCGTTTGTCATAGATTTTTCTCCGGGGAAAGGGAAGAAAGAAAATCTATGCGGATAATTCTTCACAGCCGCGACGGTTAGCACTCACACTGGGTCTGGAGGACTTTCTGGACCGCGTTCCAATTACTTTCATGCCGTTGTTAAGAATAACTGTTGTAATTGCCCACCTGGCTCCGCAAAGCACACACGCAGCATGAAAGCCCATGCCTTGGGTAGGGGGATGGAAGTGGGGGCCAGTTTGGGGGGGTGGGTTGGGAGGTGGTGCCCAGCAACTCAGACCCCCCCCCCCTGCCGCAACCTCCGCCTTACTCCCCACGCTAATCACTCACCTACGTCCCCACGGCCCAATTAACGGCGGCTCTGTGGCGCTGTGACCGGCCAGACCCGGCGGCACGCCCTTCGCACCCCCCGCCCGTCCGCCCGTCCGCCTCCGTCGGCGCGGCCGGGCGCTGTAGGAATTATCCCGCAGATTGGAATCCATTAACCTTTGCCGCTCTTTGCGTGCCACGGTGAGGATGATTGGGCTGGGTGGGGGCATTGCATGGAAAGGTGCATTCTCCTGGAGGAGGGATGGTACATTTTTGGAAGATTTTTCTCGCACACTATTTTTTTTTAGTCGTTCAAGCGGTAGTCGTAGCCTATTAATAATGAATTCCTCGGAAAATGACCAAGTGCCAAAATGGACTGATGTGTGGGATTGGTAATGGATAACAGAAGCATGTTTGAGGGGGGGGGGGTTTGACTGGGGGGAGGAAAGATTAATCCTAAGAATATTCTCATTTGTAAAAGAAAAAATATTGTGCGTATGAGAGAATTTTAAAAATGTAAGTAATGCAAAACCACGATATATCTTACGAGCTCCGCGTAGGGGCGGATGGGGGGGGGGACCACCGCTGTAAATATTGTAACGGCAATAGTGATGCTGACCCGAGTAACAATGATGAGAATTTGTTCATCTCCCAAGGCTGTGAAAAAGCCAGATTTTTTTTTCTTCCTTTCAGTTGCCAGTGCTGTTTGCTTTCCGCTAACCGAATGTTTGCAATTTAGGATAAAAGGACACCTGCCAGTGTTTACCTGTCCTGTTAAGCAGCCAGTGCCTCGTCCGCTGTACCGTACAAAAACAGATGTTACTATTTGCCTATGCGATGGAAACATTTACTCCGATGACGCTTGTATAATTTTGAAGGCATTAAAACCCTTTGGAAACCTTCCTTTTCCATTAAAACGAATGTGGGCGGCGCTTGGTTAAATCGGTGCATTAGGACGTGTGGTTGTTCTTTTTTTTGTTTTAAACGTCATATTATTTTACAATTCAGCATCATCGGCCATGGTCAATCCACTGCTGGATGACTGCCTCCTCAAGCTGCGGCTTAATGTAAATTATAGAATGTTTTTTTGCCGTGCGTGTCTTTTTGGCTTGTATAAATAGTCTGTAGAAATTTGTTTTGATTTTTTTTTCTCGATGGCAAATGAAGCCGTAACTAATTGTGTTAAATTTCAATTTGTTGATTTGTGGATTTTTTTTCTTTCTTTCGGTGTTTAATCACCAGATATTTTGGCAACATAAAGGTTTTGTTTATCGTTCATTAACATTGTAAAATTACAATTTTCTAATTTTTTGAAAACATTTACAAAGCCTTTGTTTGCAAAAGTCGGGTGCTCCCTGGTTACAGATGCACTATTTCAACAACTATTTCACGAAAGATAATTCCAACGACATTTCCTCTGTTGCAAATGCATTTAAATTGTAGGAGTGTATTGGAAACAAAAAAGGTTATGGCACTAATATAACATTTCGTGCCATTCCTAATGTTCTCTGTAATGCGGCCCACACACTGGTCAGTAACGCATGCGCTGTGCGTATTTATGAATTTTAAAAAAACACGGTACACAATAATGAATTTTTTTTGCCTATAAAGTGTAGGGTTTTTTTTGCGGTTGAATCTGCGCGCAGCAGCGCAGCTTATTTAACTACATTCACTCGCGATTGTATTGCGTGATTAAGCCCTCCCACCTCCGTACGAGAGAATAAGCTTAAGGTGGCAAGAACGTCGAATCCGTTTGGTGTGTGTGTGTACGTACGTGCGTGCGTGTGTGCGTGCGCCATTGTGCGGGCGAATTCACACTTGGGTGAGTCACTTACCAGGGCGGAAATTACCAGGCACAGCGGAGGGGAGCGAGCAGCAAAAAAAAACAGCAACGGGGAGAGAGTTAAAAAAAAACAACCACCCCCAAGACTTGTTTGCACAGGGGAGTGTGCACGCGGCACACGAGGGGGGGGGGGTATGAGATTACTCGCAGCCCCTCTCGTGTCTGACAGTCTGTCCCCAGAGCTGTTCCGTTCATCCTGGCGCGTGCGCGAGAGGACGATTTGCGTGCGTGCGAGCTTTCTTGGTGTGCCGTGCCGTAGGCTTTTATATCGCAAGTTAGGAGCTCATTCGACGAGAGATCTCTCTGATCATCGGGCTCCGTGAAGTGGGAAAGCGCGGGGAGGGCTGTCTCGCAGTTCTTACTCGTTGTTTGCTTGTATCGCGACACGTTCATCTATAATTTGATGCAAAGTAACCGGTGTTCTGTCCACACCCGTCCGCGCCCCCCCAATGTGCGTATGTAATGCTGTATTGTTCCCTGGCATATTAATGATAACATTTGCATAGCAAAGCGGATGAGTGCTGCGAAAACGCTGTCGAGTAAAACAAAAAACAGTAAACAAAGATGACCGGTTCTTTGTCTTCTCAGTAGCCTCACGTTTCCGGATGTGAAATGTTCTAAACGTATTGTGAGAGAACGTATTGTCCAGTTATTTTATTTGACGTTCAATTGTGAACGTTTGTTATTTCAGTGAATGGGCATGATTCAGATCAATACAGTTATGAACAAAAAAGTGTTCCTATATAAATGGGACTTTGGCAGTAAACTAATTTATTTCATGCATATAGTTGTTCACAATTTTCGCAGATCCCCAGATGTTTTGTATGAAATTATTGCGGCACAAATATTTGGTGGAGAGCGCTCGCGCAGTGGTTAGGGCACTGCTATAAAAACGGGTGCCATGGTGGTGAGATGTTAACTACCTCGCCTGGCATGCAGGAGGGCATGGATTTGATCCCAATCCTGACACCTGTATATTTGGAGTTTGCATGTTCTCCCCGTGGTCGTGTGTATTTTTCACCGGCTCCAATTTTTTCATTCACATTTATAATCATGCGTTTAGAGCAGGGGTGGGGAACGTCCGGCCCGCGGGCCGTATAAGGCCCGCAAAATCATTTGGTCTGGCCCTGCCAAGGCAACCGCAGGCGGGACTCGAAATCAATAAATCTAGGAGCAAACCTGGAAAAGCAGTTGCGAGTAGCAACATCATCAATACAAGCGAACATCACACGCCTCACCAAAGAGAAGCAGTTCCAGCCATCACATTTGGGGTGAGTTAATTAAATGTTTGACCAAATATAACAGGCTAATTTTTAAGTTGATAATTTTGCATGGCCCGCGAATGATGTTATAAATATCCAAATGGCCCTTGGCAGAAAAAAGGTTCCCCACCCCTGGTTTAGAGTATTTGGGTGCTATATAAATTTCCACGCGATAAGCCACTTCGTTGAGCTATCCTTTGTGACCAGGTCGCTTCTGAAAAAGAGCTATATAGCTTAGTGGGCCTCACCTGGTAAAAACATAAATAAGCACCTGAGCTTGAGTCCAAACCACGGTCCTCCACCTCACCAACCCGCACTGGTGAAGTATAGTCAGACAACCCCTGTGACTGACGTGGCATGGGGAGGCCTTCGTTCAGCGTATTTTGGCTGGCCATCGAACAAGGATGGTCACTGAATAGCGCCCTTTCAGATGCGCTTGTGTGGCCGTCTGGAACGCTCTCCCTTCCGATATTAGGAAGCCACTGGAGTTGTGCACTTTTAAATCATCTCGATTGAAAACGAATTTCTTTAGAACTGCCTTTTTGCGTTTAGTTTGTTGTCCTTCCCCTGCACCTCTCGGCGAGCACGGTTGGCTGCGTACGGTGCGAAAGAAGTTCAACGTACAGTACATTTAGCAGTGGATTGGAAACGTATTATTCTGAACATTTTGAGCATACCGAGGCATTCCTATATATATTGAGATGGTGACATCAATTGTTTTTAAATGGTGGAACTGCGTTTTCGCGTTGGTGTCACTGCTTTGCTGACTCGATTATTTTCTCGTGTTTATGGATGTCCCTACTTTATATTGTTCATTGCATCGTGCTTCCTGCTCGCTCCTGCAAATGGGGAAACATTAGACAGGCCTCGTTAGCCTTGGGATGCCTAACAACCTTTTTAGCTACTAGCACGATTCGGCAAATGCGCCGCCGCTGCCATCGTGTGTAAAGTAATTTTTTTATCATCGTGAGGTTCATTGTGTTTGGGCTTATTGTTTGTGGAACATTAACCGATTAACACGTGTTAGTTTTCTCCCAATATTGATTTGTTTTTTTTTCTCTTAGGCAAGATGTACCTGTGTAAACTCTGCGGCATAGGATGAATTTGTAAATGTCTTCTTTAATGTGGAATTCGATATGTAAACGTGGGATGGTTTAGTGTTTCCAAGACTCGCATTTTGTCGGTTGTGCCCTCCGACAGTAAATCATTTCGGACTGCGTGCTCAAACGCACTCGCTGGACCAGATGCAATGTGGCCTAAAGCGACATAGCAGAATAAAAGGAGCTAATAAATTAATGATTATATTTTAACGGCAGTACGCCATGAGCACTGATGTGAAAGTCTATTAATAAATAAAGTAATTGCTTAGCAAAGGAAACATGTTGATTGAATGACCTCCGTTTAAATACTGCTAAAAAAAATTTGTTCAATCACAATTTTAGAATCGCCATTAAAGCTATATGTCATTTTGTGTACAAATGCATTATGCGTTGGTGTGAAGCATCAATGGCGATTCATATATGAGCAGAACTCTTCCGTCTCCACATGTACTCGAAAACCTATATTCTAGTCCATCAACCGATTGCCAATGCAGAGCAATATGTTTAAGCCTGACTGCTGATAGAACCCAGAAAGTGAAAATCGGTCCATAGTTTGCTCGCCTAGAAAAATGCTGCTGGATAATATTTGTCTGCAAAGCCATTAGGCCGAAGGAGTAAAACATAATCGTTTTTATATGTGGAGACACAGAATGTATGCATTTACCCACAATGCTCCACAATATCGCCTAATGAGTTTGTACACATCAAGTACAGCCTTGAGGGTGATTTTAAAATTGAGATAGAAAAAACCCGAAGGTTTATATATGAAATTAAACGAATTAACGGGGAGGGGGGGGGGGGTGGGGTTCTTCTTATTTGTGCTCCACGTGGATGGCTGTGGGGCCTGCTGGCGCCTGCGCTGCTTGCGCAGAATGGGCCTTGATGGGCTCGGGGGACACGTGGAGAAATAAGCCATTCTGTCAACGCCGAGCGTAATTAGCAAACCTCCCGAGTGCGGGACAATTGTTTTCCTCTCGCTGTTTGTTGACGCGAGCGATGGAGAAGGGTGGCACAGAGGATTCGGCTCGAGAAGAAAAAAAAACCTGACATGTAGCAAAGAGGGACTGCGGAGGCAGCAGGGAAAGCGGCGGGGGAGGCGGGATGGGGGGCGGTGGTGGTGGGGGGGGGTATTTACGGGGGGGGGGGGTGGCGGCGTGCGCCACGGCGACGGTGGCACGTGGGGGAATCGGCGGCGATTGTTCCGAGATCGCCGTGGGGACTCGGGGAGCCCCCGGCCGGCCGCGTGGCTCAGGTGGCCGCTGCGGCTGCCTCTTTCAGCGATTTGTCGCGCTCCTCCCAGAGCCAGGCCCGGCTGCCTCTGCCCGCCCGTGCGTGATACGCGACACGCGCCCGGCCCAGCGCACGCCACGTCGCCGTCAGCCGGCGCGGCTGCAGTCGTCCCAAACGAGGCCTCGGGGGAGGGGGTTTTCGTCATTGTCTGCGGGCGGAAGGCGGTAAATTAAGCGTCGCTTTATTCACGTGGCGGCCGGCCGGTACGCCGGCCGGCGGATGGACAGGCAAAGCACTTATCCTGAGCAAACAAACGGCACGGGCAACAACAACAACAAAAAAACACAGTTGCCGGTCGCTTCTTCGACTCATGGACAAAGAGCTTCCGCTGCCTCCCGAGATCTTTCCTGAGCAGTTGTATTGAGTTCAGGTTAAGCGCATCCCCCTGAGTTGCGGCCGTATTAGCAAGTCGCACGGCTTTCTTTCTGTCCCAAAATCCATACCCGTCCGATGAGTTGCAGGCGCGCGCAGCGAGAGGCCGATTACGCAAGGTCGATATTGTCTCCCGATAATCGTGCGTAAACCCAAACCCGGGTCAATTTGCTTTAAATGAGAGAAAAATCTGTTGCAAATGGGGTCAGGGATGATATCAATCAAGGAATAGCATTCACTTATGCACAAAGACAACGGTGATCATTTAGTTTTACCGCTTTGACGTTTTTTAGCAAGCGCTTATCAATGAACGCCGATGAAAACTGTCTCTTCACGCACAAGCACCGTTGTGGTGTCGCTACCAAACCCAGCTGCTTTTGTCTTCTCAGCACTAATGTCGACATGTGTCGCATGCATAATGTACTCGTCTTCTAGGTATGTGTTTAAATAAGCGGTGGCGCGATGGTTAGCGCGCTATCCTTTGAACCTCGCCACCTAAGTTCGATTCCTGGCTATAATATGCGACATCTGAAACGGTCCTTACCCCACTCCACCACCCCACACCACTACCCAAACCCATCCTGACCAGCATGGAGAAGTATGTTCACACAGTTGCCATCACCAACAAATGGCTGTGATTAAGTTGTTATGAAGTGTCGTGATCTGTAAGCAAGCCAAAAATCACTGCCATTTTCGGGATATTTTACCACTACCCCGCAAAGCATACTTCAAGCGCACGCACAGAGACAAAGATCCCCCCTATAGCCTTAACATACTGTTGGGGCAAGTGCTGTTAGCGAGCACCTATCAAGGCCGGCACGGCACAAGGGGGAGTCGGTGACCTGTACAACACTCGGCCACCTTTGTCTCCCCAGTGGCGATGTTTACACACCACACCAGGTACTCATTTGAGGCTGAATCGATCTAGGGGAGGCCCAGGACCAGTTCACACACACTTATGTTGGCCATGAGCGAGAATCGAACTCAGGGCACCGGGTTCAATGCACAGTGCGCTAACCGTTGCATTACCGGCTCCCCATGAGCGCATGCACGCGCGCACACACACCCAAACGTACACGGCACGCAGAGCTGCTAATGGGACATCTTCACACGGCACACGATTATGCCGATTCCTGTTCAACCAAGCCACCCCAGTGTGCGTGGCGAGTGTCAGCACGCTTGCTTGAGGTGCCAAAAATACACGGTCAGAGCCTTGGGTGAGAGGCGCGAAACAAGAACAGAAATAAATTATCGTAGCGTGAGTCTAATTACCTCTGACTTTTCGATGACCCCGAGTGTGTAACATATGTTCGTGCATTGATGATTGAACGGCCGTTGCGTGTTTTACCACGAGTGCCTTCTGTGATACCTGGCCCTACACAATTGTACAGTTGTAATACCTCGACTTGGCACGAGCACTCTACTTGGCATAGGCTTAACCACCTGAAATAAATGCTATAAACGCAACAAATTCGTCGGTAAACACTGCCTTATTTGGAGATATATATAATAAGGCACATTTCAGGATGCGGCACTTATTCATAGCACATAGGCCAGAGAGATAAGTGGGTAATAGTTGGAGACTATACTACAAACTAAACTAAAACTAAACTTTTTATTTTACCAGGTAAGGCCCACTGAGCTATATAGATCTTTTTCAGAAGCGACCTGGCTACAAATGATAGCTCAACGAAGTGGCTTATCACGTGTACATTTATAGCAGCCAAATACTCTAAATGCATGTTAATTATAAATGCGGAGGGAAAAACCGGGGGACCGGGAGAAAAGTCCACATGACCATCGGGAGAACACGCAAACTGCAAATAAACAGGCGTCAGGGTCGGGATCGAATCCACGACCTCCTGTATACCAGGCGAGGTAGTGAACATCTCGCCACTGTGGCGTCATGGGGCCTGATGAAAACTAAATTTTCAAGCCGTTTTCTGATGACCAGCCCTCAAATTGACACGTGAAATGAATGCTGGCTGCCGTGTGTTAGTAGTTTGTGATGGAGAAGGCAGCAGGGTGTGGCTCTGACTTGACATGTAACAATGAATCGAATCTTGATGAAAATCGATCCATACGCTTATGATACGGGTATCGGATCGTGCAAATTACTTGCGCACGTCATCTTATTGTGACATTTTTACTGTCTGAGTGAACCAAACTGTACAAACGATACGAATGTCAAACCGAGTAAAAAAACATTTTTTTATCGAATTGCAACCCCTGCATCATGACACAATCGAATCGCTGGATGGGGTGGGTGGGGTGGAAGGGTAATTTCGTTAACGATCAATTTCAAGCCCAGCATCCAACCGTAAATATACTAATGTCTGAAGAAGAAGAAAAACACACAATTCCAAGGTTAAGCATGCACGTGCAGGCTCGGTCAGCCGGGGTTCAGCTGGCACGTCGTGGCGTGTCCCGTCGTCTCGCTTGGCAGGTGTCATCCTCATGGGCCCTAATCGCTCGCCCCTCTTGCCATCTCTCTGCCTCCGTCCACCCGACTGTCCTCTAAACACCCCCCCCTGCCCCCGTCGGGCTCTCCGCTCATTGGCTCCTCGGCCAGCCGTGACATCTCAATCTGTCTGTGTGGCAGCCCCACAGGGACCCGCAGAGGGCCTCTGTCGCACTGTCTGTCCCGACAAGAGCAACAATGCCGACGCCTGTAATGAGACCTGCAGATGCATCGGACAAAATTCAAACCTCGCGTAAAATACACGTTTTGTCGTTGTTGTTGTCGTGAGCAAACGAATATAGATTTGTAGGAATCGTTGTGCAGCTGCGTTTGCACATTTTGTAAAGCAAAAAGCCGAGTATTTCTTGCCCAGACTATTAATAATGTATTTTTGTTGCATATTCATTCCATGCACTGATTTGCATGACGTTAAATAGTGAGCCAACACGATGTAAGAGAGTAATGCTTCTTTATCATATATCATTTGTTATTTCCAACGGAGGCAGTCTAACAAAAACATCACGAGAAAATAAAAAGGAAATGTGGTTATATTATGCTTTAAGTACGAAAGCTCTGAATCATATGTCAACACATTAAGCTTGTTGATGTTAAGCATAGCCATATCGAAACGTCAATATAATGCGCGTGAGCATGCATACATTTAATAAGCAGATCTCAATATGTTCACTCGCTTGCCTCCACAGTGAAAATTCATTCTTTCACCACAAATGGTTTAATAACCGTGTGCGTGCAATGTGTGTGCCGAGCGATAGTTTTTTTTTATTTCAGCGAGGCATCATGACGTAAATATCACGTGTAAAATTAATCAAATTTCACTTTGTCTCTTCACCTTTGCTCCCTGTGTGCGGTGCTTAAATGTACCCTCATCGTCTCTTCTAACCCATAATTTTCAGCCGTAATCACAATCAGAATATTTCTACTGGAGTAATCCGATGAGCTATGAAGCTCTTTTTTTCAGATGTCCAGGAGGTTGCGAGTCAGAAGGTTACAGCAAACGATACAAAAACAAAGCATAGGAAAGGTAAACAAATCACTTAAAGAAATATATCTAAATAAAACTAAACTAGTTTTATTTTTATCTTACCAGGTAAAGCCCACTGATCTATTAGCTTCCTTTTCAGAAGCGACCTGGCCGCAAATCATAGCGCAACGAAGTGGGCTTGTCGCGTGAAAATTTGCAGCAGAAAAACTATTTGAGTAATCGAAATGCGCGCTGCTAAATGTTGAGGGGAAACGGGCAAAACTCCAAACATGCAGGCGATGGGGCAAGGGAAAGGCGGCAGGTGGCCAGGTTTACTCTGCGCTCGGGCACTCGACGCCAAAGCTCTCCTGCTTCGCGGTGAACGTGCTGCTCCAGCGCCGTGTTCGGCAGAGGGACCCGCTGGGAAAATCTGCAGGCCCCTCCCCCCCCCCCCCCCCCCTCGTTTCACCATTCCCGCTGGGGGGCAGTGAGAGAGAGCAAGCGAGCGCACCTGTCGGCTTCCTTGACGGCACCCCCCCCTCCCCTACCGCTCACCGCTCCTTCTCAAGCTACGAAGAGCGGTCGCGGTACCTGGAGGCCATCGTGAAGCAGCAGCGGGAGGTGAGCACCTTCGAGGACCTGGCGGCGCAGGTGTACAGCCCCGCCATGTGCCGCCCGCTCTCGTGTGAAGCAGGTGAGGGCTGCAGTGGCGCGCGCACGCAGTCACCGGTCCCACAACCCCCCCCCCCCACACACACACCCACACACCCACCCACACACCCACCCATACACCCACCCACACACCCACCCACACACCCACCCACACACCACCCACACACCCACCCACACACCACCCACACACCCACCCACACACCCACCCACACACCACCCACACACCCACCCACACACCCACCCACACACCCACCCACACACCCACCCACACACCCACCCACACACCCACCCACACACCACCCACACACCCACCCACACACCCACCCACACACCACCCACACACCCACCCACACACCACCCACACACCCACCCACACACCCACCCACACACCCACCCACACACCCACACACCCACCCACACACCCACCCCCACACCCACCCACACACCCACCCACACACCCACCCACACACCCACCCACACACCCACCCACACCCACCCACACACCCCTCGTTGCCTGAACTCGAGTCGTGCTCCGCAGAGGGAGGGGAGGGTGGGGCATTGAGAGGGTAATTAAAAACTATTTTAAAATATACTATTTTTATTTTACCAGGTAAGGCCCACTGAGCTTTATAGACTTTTTTTTCTTCCCAGAATCGACCTGGCCACAAATGGTCGCCCAACGAAGTGGCTTATCGCGTAGGCATTTATAGCAGTAGCCAAATACTCTAAACGTATGTTGATTATAAATGTGGAGGGGGAAAAAAACCGAGGACCCGGAGAAAAATCCACGCGATCACAGAGCGAGAGAGACACACAAACTCCAAATATACGCGTCAGGGTCAGGATCGAACCCATCACCTCGTGCATACCAGTCGAGGTAGTTAACATCTTGCCACCACGGGGCCCTTTCTTTACAAACTAGCTTAAACACGCCCCCCCTCCCCCCAAGGTGCACCCTACCCCTCCGCCACCCTCCCCCCCCAGCTTATATTTGTGGTATGTGTCCGATGGGGGTGTAACCCGACGCGTCCATTGCTATCAGAAGGTGCCCCTCTTCTAAGATGCGTGGTCAGCGTTGAAAGAGTAGGCCAAATACCCTCCAGAGGGGGGGGTGGGTCTCTTCAGCTTCTTCTAGTGGAGGCCCTTCCTTGTAGCAATGTTGTGAGCAAGCAGTTGCAGCGCTGCCCTTTTGCCTTTTGAGGTTCACCGTAAAGGCATGAGATCATGTGTGTAGTACTAGACGGCGTTTTTGTTAGTGTTTTTGTACACAAATTATATCCACGTACTCTTTGGTTCTTTCGGTAAAGTCACGTAGGTATAAAATACAATAAATCACGACGTTTCGGGCGCAACACAAGCATCCATCATCAGCTTTCCCACCTGATGATTTTACTGAAAGAACCAAAGAGTATGGATTCCTGCAGGCAAGAAAGCTTCAAATCAAGATATCCACATGTTACATTTATCTTGATGGGGCTAACAAACAAATGTACATCGAGACAAAACAATAAAGAAATGATGCAAACGGGATGACAAAATGGAGAGGAAAAATGAATCGCTATGCCCCCCCCCCCCCCCACTATGTCCGATTCTCCATGGCAGCAGCGTGGCCAGCAGCGGTGATGAGAGTGGCGGGGACCTAGCGTGGCGTCGTTCATTTCCCTCTGGCGCTACCAGCGGAAATGCCAGTGATCTGTCAGGAGAGACATCGTAATGAAAACTATTCAATAAAAACTTTTTTTTTACTGCAAGTTCAGAGAGAGAAAAAAATATGAAATTGGATTCGTGAAAACTGGGTTTGTTGAAGACGTCAAATTTAATTTTCAAAGCTATCATAATTTATCACAGTAAGTTGTGAATAAATGTAATGCATTTAAGTTTAAACATTGTTAAATATCATCACGAGGTCTTTGGCATTGCGATAAGAGAATGGCACTTTTTTTTTACCATAAGTAATTTTTGCAGGTGGTTGAAGGATAGAATCACTGGTATATCTTGTGATGCACATTATTTGCCAGCGAAGAGATGAATTAGACGTCCAAGGGCTGTAATTTTTGGGATCTTGTGTCTTTTCAGTCACTGAAGTTCACACGAGCGTGCTATAATGCGGAGTCCCTCTCTCTGATTTTGATTGAGGTTTATATTGGCTGGTTTACAGCGTGGATGACTAATCATGGGATGCAGTGGGTTGAGTGGAAATTTTGAGATGGTTGTGTCTTGTCTTTCTTTGTTTTTACTGCAAGAATCCACAAATCATTACTAATTGTTCATGAACATATAGAAATTGATTACATTTCATCTCTGATCATGTTTCGAATTCTCTGATTTTGTCCAAAGTAAACGAGAGAACCCTGTCTTCTTGGTTCTTTCGGTAAAGTCACGTAGAAGGGAAGTAATAAAATAATAAAAATAAAACATAATAAAATTATTCTCACGACGTTTGGGCCACAACGCAACCAGCCGTCCTCAGGTGAAAACCAGGTCCGTCGAGGCGACAGAGTCTGAAGATGAATCCCTGCAGTCACGAAAGCTTTAAAAAAAAAGAGAGAACCCTGGTTAACCTGTCATCGTAAGGAGCTGACCTGTGGGATTAAAATGAGCCGCAAAGATCGCCTGTTGCAACATTCTTCTAGCCAAGCGCTGAGGTTTTTTGCCCTCCCCCAGCCCGCAAGGTTACGATTAATTCGATTTATTTATTGTTCGCAAAATGAATTCGTCAACAGTCACCTACCGATGTAACGTTCTCGCATGTAAAAACAAAAATCACTTTACCGTTAAGCTTTTGCGTCTTAAAAAAAAAAGGGGCGTGACGTTCAGCAGCACGCATTTGTGCGTTGCGTCGTTTAGGTGCGGTGACGCAGTCCTTCCTGTTGTCGTTACTCTTGTGCTGGAATAAAAAACTCACGCGGTTTTGCCTGAGACGACAGCGTGTGCCGCGGCCAATGCGAGGTGCCGGCGACAGGTGGGCGTCTCAAGCGGTGCGATTTGCGTCGTCTCCCCGGTCTTGCCCTCGTCGCGGCGCTTGCCTCGTGCGGGAGTCGCTCACCACCCTTGTGACTGGGCGCTGCCGCTGTCACTCGGGTGCGATTTGTAGCTGTATTTGTTTTACGTTAAAATTTTGATTTTTCCCAGATCATTTTTCATAACGCCTTTCTCCCAAGCAGAAACAAAGGTAAGAGAAGGGGGCCGAGGTGCTCGCGAAGGGCCACACACTGCCAAGCTCTCCTGTCCTTAACCGGCTTTTGTTCCAGCTTTTTGTTATTTTTAACCAGCACCACACGGAGCACTTTCCCCCTTCCTTGTTTTCAGCTGCACTAACCCGATTGGTCACTAATTAAAGCTTTCTTCGGTTTTTTTTTTACTAATACGATTCACCGCAACCCCAACAAAATAAACCTTCGTGGGGATGGGGGGTGGGGGGGAATTAAAGAAAACTAAAAGGGAAACTTGGAAGAAGAGGTTGCGCAAACTAAGAACAACCTCTGCGCGCCGGCGCTTGGAGGAGGCGCTCCGAGAGAGCCGCGTCCGTGAAAGTATCTTGAGATGAGCGGTCGATAATGCTCGCTCGGCTGGACGACGCCGCGAAGCGAGGAGCTGCTGGTTGCCAGGCATTGTGCCCCGAATGCCTCCGTTGATGCCGTTGATGCCGTTGACGCGCTCACACCTGCTGCTTGGTGCGATCGTCGTACCTCGGGCACCTCGCCTTTCAACCGCTCTTTCTCCGCGGAGGGCCACTCGGAGACGCTCATTAAAAGCTGCTTAAAATTACATAATGCTTGCGTAAATTATTCTTGCGCCCTAGATGTTCGATTAATTCGCGGTAGTTTATAAATGAACGGCAAAGAAGAAAGCGGCCGCAGAAGCTTGTAATTATCTAACCGCTAGCCTTTGAAAGCAGGCTTCATTTGTTTGTGGCCATTAAAAATGTATAACGAATATCCATAATACATTACCGCCTTGACTTCACTAATCTTGTGGTATTGTCAGAAAATTTGGTCTCGTGGCCTGATATCGAATTCTGTTTTGGCTTGTCGGTCCCCTATTTGTGCAGTGCCGTAGCGCCGGCCGTGGCATTGTTGATCCAAGTGCTTCCAGTGGGCGCAAACCAAAGCAGCAGCATCTGTGTGTTCACCGTACATGCCAAAAGCAGCCAGCAGTTGTAACTATAGTATTAATTACGTTGCATTTTTACTCTGTGTAAGCGCGAACCTCACTGTCGCCAGCACTGTACGTACGAGATTATTAACACCTGGACCGCTCTTCTCGTGCGTTTGCGCGCTCGCTCGCTCGCGTGCCTTGCAGCGAACGAGCACGACACCAGCCGAGAGGTGGACAGCCCCGCTGAGGAGGCAGACTGCGCCGAAAGCGTCTCCAAGCAGGCCCACGCGCAGCCCTTCGGCAAGCACCGACGCACGGGCAGGCTGCGCCGCATCACGGGCGCGGTCGGGAAGTCCTGACGACCCTCCACCGCTAGCCGGCACGACGCCCACGGCCGCTGGTGCCCGCACAACTGGCGTGGCCGGCTCTCCCCCTCTTGCGTTTCCGTCTGGTCTGTGCGCGGCAGGTTTGCAGTGCTGAAGGGAGCGGTGGGGGGGGGAGGAGGGGGCCCCCTCAGGGGCTCGTTTGTTGTTTTGCGTGCGCGTTAGCTTCCGTTTCTGAATGATTAAACACATGAAGTAATTTTGGTGCGTTATTTTTATTCTTCTGCGAGAGATTTCCTTTCCGAATTTCCGTTGATTGTAAGATGTACATTCCAGCAGTCTTCCTTTATTTTTTACTTTTATTAAAATAATTCGTACCAAAGCTAAGCATATATTGCCTTTTTTAAGAGTAAATTATTTTATGGTAAACAAACCACTAAAGCGTAATTAATAATGCATACTCATTCAAAGTTGGCAATTACATCATATTTATAATGTGTCGGTATAACCCATCTTCGTGATTGTCTCTAGTCAGTGCACACTGTGTATGCAGCGTTTGATAGTTGCGCTGGGGTATGTTGTTCAGCACCATGGACAATGGCACTCTTAAGGCTGGTCCTTTATAGCTGCAAGCAGTCTTTTGTTTCGCTCGTCAGTTTTATCAAATCACCCGAATCGCTTTTTTGCCTTATATATATCTCTAGTACTAAAGCAATGTGTGACTGGGCATATCACGTGTCACTTTCGTTGGGTTACGGAGTCGGCGAGAAGTAAATTAAAGATTAAAACCAATAATCATTCATCCCAAACATGTGAACCATTCACCACCGCTCAAGCTGTCACATGCAAGGCCCTGTGTCTTGTGGTCCTTGCGACACCTTGTCCGTATTTGCATTGTCCGTACAGAATGTGTCTAATTAGGGGTAAAAATAATGGAATGTGCACTTTTGAAACGAATTAACTTTTCTTTATTCGCAATATTTATTTCCTTCCGATAGTAGATTATGTTGTGTGATATACCAGAATATCAGCTACTCTCCGTACACTAAAGCAAATGAGCAGACTGTGTTTCAATTAACAAATGTCTTCATTGTTAAGATACCTAAAACTGTGTGCAAGCTCTGCAGAAGGATTTACGCACAGTATGTTTTCTAATAAATATGAAGTATCTGAAATGCAATAAAAAACCAACTTGGTCACATGACAAGCGTTACTGTGAGTCCTTGGTCTGTGTGTGAGTCAGATTTCTGGGATAGAGTCTGTTTCTTTATGGTGTCATTTGGCCATCCTCGATGTAATTTTACAATTACTTCTCTGCAGTAGCCACGGAAGGAGAACAAACATACACTTCCGTCACGTGTATTAAAACTGTTTTATTTCAAACTTAACGACGCTGGTTTTGTGTACAACTTGGTGCGTCGTGTGGAACGTAATATTTGTGGAGACAGAGTAATTACCTTTTTTTATGGTGCCTAAACCAGTCCATACTGATTGCCAGACGAAATAGTTAATCTGCAAGTTCCTATTTTCATATCGCTCTGCCAATGTCTCATACTGCCATAATTTGCTTTGCTCTCTCATGATTTGGTTTTATATGCCAGTCAAAAATTGTCAAACTGTACAGCACAGAAAACATCGCATCAGTGGGCTTATGTGGTCATGTTAATCGAGTTTGAAATATGAGACCCGACCATATGCCTGCTCCCCCCGCCGAGACTTGGGGTATTTAAAGCTTAGGAACAAAATTGCTGTAGATTTATTTTTTGTTTCACGTATTGCGTCCACGTTTTTGTTTGTTGTATTGCGAGTTTCGCTTTGTTCATCTGCATGCATGCGGCACTGAACGCAAAACTAGTTTGCGCCGATATCTGGCTTTGCCCTCTCTCGCGGTAAAGAATTCAGTGGGCGGTGGAGGTTGCGCGGTTTTTGTCGTGTTCGATCAGCCCTTTGCGCCCACTGCGAGGACATCGTGCGAGTCCCGTGCCCGTTTCCACAAACGGTGAAATCCCAGGCCATCTGGTGCTTTTTAATCTCAAGCAAATGACGTAAAGCCTTTTTGTTGGGAGGGGCGGGGGGGGGGGCATGTTAGCTTACTCTTTTAATATATTTGCCAGGACATATAGGAACAAATATTCTCATTCTGAGATCTATATGGGCAAGCAGTCCCTTTTTTGTAATGAGTTTAACAACAAAAATGTCGACATAACACCGTAATTAACTTCCAACATTTGATCACGTTCACGTTCTTCGATGTCATTTCAAAATGTACCCTGTTTTGGTGGTTGGTGGTGGAAAGGTTACTGCACCACGCTATACGAACCACGTGACCTTCAATTACTGGCCACGGCTATCATCGGTGGAGAGTGATATCCGAACCGGTGCTTCTCTTTCCCTCCCCTCCTCCCCCAGGGCCCCCTATCACCAACCTGCAAAGACCGTTGTGGTGAAATATAGTGAAATCCCCTCCACGACGCGCCGTGGAAAGCCCTTCAGCATGGATTGTCAAAAGGGCTACAACTTAAACTTTTCTGCGTTCGCTCTCCGCTCACGTGCAGATATTCTCCTTTTACGTAATAGCATTAAATCAAATCTCGTTCCAACCAAAAATCTAGCGCTTCCCCCGTCTCGCTGCGTCTCCCCATCAGCCCTCTCGCTCTACCATCCTTCCCTCCCTCCCTCTCGGGGAAGCGAGGTGTGGTGGAGGCTGCACAGTTTGGGGGTTCACCTTTGAAGGGGGGAAGGATGAGTGGCAGGAGGAAGAGAGGATGCGCTCTCTAAACGGAGAGTCCGTGCAGAGGTAACCTGCTGTTTGTAAACTATTTGTAAATAAAGAAAATCTTAACTTTGTACTTCAGGCCATCAATTGAATTTCCCTTCATAGATGAATGCCAAAGTGTAAATGCTGACGCTTTAAACACGTACGTAGTATGTGTGTGTTGTTGGGAGTCATGTTTGCAGTGCGAATGAAATCTGCGGTGAGACACGGCAACAGGACAGGAATTTATTGAATCGAAATCTATACAAACGGGTCTCAAAAACAGACATTGCTTTCCGCGATAAAACTTGTAAAACAAGAGTACAATTACTTACGTAATTAAGCGGTGACATTTCATGTACACTTTGGAAGGCTAGAATATCTAGTACACAAAAAACAGTAGCAAAACTGCGTTTTAAAAATAGGGCCTCTAATCGTGAATTGCAATAAGTAAATAGCCATTCGGCGTACAAAGTCGTGGGCCTGTGCCAAGTTGCAACGATTTGCACACGATATTTCCTAAACATGATAGATAAAACTTTATTTCCCTACTTGTACGAAGCTGCAAAAATAGTACATTCTACTTTATATTTAAGCACATCTATAGAAAAGTACATTACAAAATATTTGTTTTAATAAAATACAGTTACTACGCTTAATTTAATCCTCTCTCAGATAAATAGCAAAAAAGCGGTTCTCACCAAATATTTACACACATCGATAAAGCCACGAAAAGTAATATCGTGAAGAGCTCCCGTAACCTACATTTGGCTTTTCTATATGCTAAGGCGACAGTGTTACAAAAGCTTCGTGCTATAACTGCATCCTAATCGCTACGGGAGGGAAAAAAAAGCTGAGTAACCTTGTGAAGTACCGTGAATGCTCCCATTACCCTTCGGCGCTTCAAGCAGAGAGTTTAATTGAGCGGAGGTCAGTCAGCGGTGTCCCCAACAACTCTTCTCGTTGTGAACATTCAGTCTCGACGAAGGCTTTCTACGACGTTTTTTTCCCCTCTCTTTTAAATCGACAAGGCACGTAACAAGCGCTCCGACGAATTTTCCTTTTTTTTTTCGCCTAGCAAGTCGGCTGCAGGGGCATGTGCAACAATATCACCTGGCGGTTCTCAGATGGGTGGCACTTGTTGATGTGGCGCGTGAGTCCCGGGGAGCTGTAGAATGTCGCGGGGCAGAACTTGCAAGGGAAGAGGTCCCGTGGGTGGAGGGCCAGCCGCTGCTCAGTCGCACCATCTCTGTCCAAGACGTAAGCCGCCTGCGCGGTGAACGCCGAGGCAATGCCACCGCCACCACCGCTGCCGACACCGCCGCTCCGAGGCAACCCGTGCTCCAGCAGGTGCTGCTCGCGGCCCTCGGGGACCGGGAACACCTCGTCGCACAGCTGGCAAGGGAACGACGAGGTGACCGCCTCGACCACGGCCGCCTCGTGCACGCTCTGCAGGTGCTTGCGCAGGTAGGCGCGCCGCCGGAACTTCTTGCTGCAGCGCGGGCACTCGTAGGGCCCGTCCTCGGAGCCGGCTTCCGAGGGCGTGGATGCGCGACTCGGCATCTCCCGGTCGCTTGAGCCGTCGCTGTGAGCAGCACCGGCGGCAGCAGCAGCAGCGGCAGCGGTGGCGGTGGTGGTGGTGGCCCCCGCAGTCGGCACCTCCGCGTCCGCTTTGCCCCCCGGCGTGGCGCTCGCTGGGCTGGGGCGCGGCTTGTGCCAGCGCCGGTGGGAAGCCAGGTTGGCCGGGCAGCTGAACACTTTGTCGCACTCGGGGCAGCGGTACTCGACTCGAACGATGCGCGAGCACCGGTGCTGCGCCAGCGCGAACGGGTCCCCGTACTCCTCCTTGCACAGCTGGCACACGTACCCTCCCCCCATGGGCCGGGAGGACCTGGGCTTCGCGTCCACGGGCTCCTCCTTGATCCGCAGCCCCAGCACGGGCGAGATGGTCACGTTGTCCTCGAAGATTAACCTGCGCGCCGCCTTGGGCTTTTTTGCGGCCACTTTGCTACTTTTGCGCTCGGCGGGTTCGGGCGAGGGCCGCTTGGCACCCGCCGTGGGTGAGCTGCTCGGGAGGCCCGACCTCGGTTTCAGCTCCACGTTGCTTGGCTGCAGAGCCGAAGGCGCGGCCAGCAGCATCTGCTCGAGGCTAGGAAAGACGCTTTGGCCGGGATAGGGCGCAGCCGACGCTGGCGAACCCAACACCGCGTCCTCTCGGCTCACGGCCCTGGTGGGACTGTAAGAGGCATAGCCAGAGTCCGGGCTGCCAAACCCCACAGATGGCTCCTGGTCACGGCCAGAGAAGGCGGAAGAGCACGGCGGTGGGTAGCTGGAGGGCAGAGGGGACACGGCCGTGCAGGTGGTGCCCAGGTTCACCGGGTAGGTGCTGTCTGGCGGGGAAAGCCACATTACAGGGCTCAAGCCATTGTCTTCACCGGCACGGGGCCGGTAAGACATGGCACTGGACCTCTTGCTCCTCTTCACTAAAAATCCTTTCGGCATCTTGGCGACGTGGTTTGTGCAAGGCACCGCTAAGGGTAAATTAAGGCACTGCTGCACCCTTCCACCCCGCCCCCCCTCCCCCCCCAAAGAAAATCGCTTCGCAGTATGCAACACTCTGCGGGTTTAGCCCAAGCACTTTGGGGGCATGCAGGTGACGCTGTAGCAACGCGTGGGGAGGGGAGCAGAGGCTCGAGTCCCTCTGTGTAGTAGCATCTCTCGTGCTCATCACCTCTTATATGAGAATGCTTGTCTTTGTCTGACCACCGTCACAGATGGTAGCAAGGCAACAGCCAATGAGGACAATGAGCCTAAGCTGCATGGGTGGAGCAGATGTCAAATTTGGGTATGAGCGGGCGGGGCGTGTATACAGTTAATAGTAAATGCCTTCCGTCTATCCTAAATGACCTGGCTTCTTATTCGCGGTGCGCCTGCAATTTATTTACAGCAATTTATTCCGCGCCGAATCCCAAGACGGACGGGCGGCGTAGATAGAACGACGCTACTGAGCCTCACTGGCTGGCGAGATTGATGGTCGTATTCCAATCCACACTCGCGCTGGGGGCCACGCCTCGCAAATCACTATTAAGTCGTGAAATAAACGCGCATTATTCCACCATACAGTTGTACGCATCACTCACGGAATGTTTGCCCATTTCCCTGCGTAGTCCAGTGGCGCACACGTGGGGTGGGTTTTGTTTTTATTTTTTATAAGTAGAATTATTATCACCATCATCATCATCATCGTCGTCGTCACTTGAAGCAACCAACTTATTACTTCTGCGCAATATGTCAGTACGGCTGGAGTGCAACGTCCCCCCTCGCTCGTTCACTCGCTTGCCACGCGCCTCCCGTCACGCCGAATTCAGCACCGGAGCTGTCCGCGTGCTCGCCGCTTTGTGTGAGCAGCCCGGGGCTCCGCTGCGGCCGCGCCGCTAATCCACCGCACCGCTCCCTCCCTCCCTCCCCGCACGCACGCACCCACATCACCGGCAGGCAGGCAGGGTGTGGCGAGGGAGGAGGGAGGGAGCGAGAGATTCTCTCACGAGTCATTGTGCTCGAGCGCTGTTCGTGTTCGCCGGTGCTGGCTTGTCGAGAGAAAAAAACAATGTTTTGCGTGTGTGGCAATAAGTTCATGAGCTAAATGGCGATTTGGAGGTCTGTTAGCCGCGACGAGAGGGCTTTCAGGATAGAGTTCGTGTAGTTTTTGCTGTTCAAACATTGAAGGAGCTCAGACTACAGTGGCGTTTTCTATACGGTCCATAGTTTAGGTTGCATGGCCACAATCGCACCGTGGCTTTTGTCTTTAATTAAAATTTTATGAAGGAGATGTGCGCATCTGCTTCTTAATGTTCTGATACGACCCGGGGTTCCACCACCAGAGGGGGAATGTCAAGGCCGATGATGTTTGACTCTCGAATGAGGAGGTGTTTATTCTGAACGTCCGCGTCGCTCCACTCCCTTCGCCAGCGTTCTTCGGGTTCTGGGTTAGATTCCAGGATGGTGACAGCAGCACGATCCCAGAAGGGGGCATCGGGGACTTTGATACAGCAGCGGGGTGACGTTGTTGAGGTCTCGAGGCACTGATGATGATGTTATCATTGTGAAAATGTTATGCCTATACGATGGCCAACTTACCCCTCCTGAATAATACACACCCGTTAGGATTGCTACCGTGGTGTAACGGTTAGCGCTGTTAAACTTGAAATCCTGTGGTCGATCGGCAGGTCGCGTACGGTGACGTCAAGTGCGGATTCTTCCACCTCTTTTAAGACGTCTGGCCAGCTTGGAAGAGTAGGACAAAACACTCCTGAGAGGGGCTCTCCAGAGCTCCCTCGAGCGGAGGCCCTCCTGCTGGCAGTGCCGTGAGAATGCCATTGCAGCGCTGCGCCTTTAACACCTATACACCCATCGGATGATGGAAGCTAAGTGGGCTTGATCGTAATCATGACTTGGATGAAAGACCTCCTGGCGATATCAGGTGTTATAGGCTTGAGCTACAAGATAGCCTACACGTGACAGTACATTAATGGATGTGGATTCAGGAATCTCCGCTGTGCGGGGCTTTGAGTGTTAACCCCTTGTATGCGTGCGTGGTCAAGCTTCCGCCCTCTCGAGAATTCCGCTTTCTTGCAATTTTTCACTCACGATCGGAAGTGGCCAAAGAACCTCAATGCAGGACTCTCTTGTGCAATAATAACAATAGCCATGGGACTCACGCGCGACATTTTATCCCCCCCTACCACCACCAGCGAAGACGCCAATGCCACACATTATAGACTCCGGGTTGTTAAAGGTGGAATTTTAACAACAACAACAACAACCAATCGCGTGAATGTGCCCGCGTGTGTGTGCGTGCGCGTTTCACAGTGGGGAGCGGTGGTGGAGTGGTTAGCGCGCTGCACTACGAACCCGGCAACCCGAGTTCGATTCCCGCTCACGGCCAACACCGGTGATGATTTTCTGAACCGGTCCTGGGCCTCGCCTAGGTCTACTCAGCCTCAAACGAGTACCCGGTATGGTGTGTAAACATAGCCACTGGGGAGACAAAGGCGGTCGGGCGTGGTGCTGGCCACCCACCCCCTCGTGTACCGTGCCGGCATTCATAGGTGCTCGTTAACAGCACTTGCCCCAACAGTGTGTTAAGGCTACACGGGGGATCTTTGTCTTTGTGCGTCTCACGGTAGTCGGCGCGCGTTTTGTCGTCGGAGCCGTTGATACACAGAAGTTGATTACCGCTCTGTGTACTGTACACAAGGACGTATACCCATCTAATCCCTTAATAGTTCCATTCATGCAGCGATTGCGATCCCGATCCCCCGCGAGCGGTCCGAAATCAACAGGGGAACGCACGCACGCATGAAACCTCGGTAAATTGTCGGTGATTTTTACATCGCGAATTACCCACAGCGCTCCAACTATGCCAGCTCGTTGAGGCTCTTGGTAGAAGAGACCAACGGTGTTGTGGTGGTTTCTTGTTTTACCTTTGGCTAAATCGCTCGCACGGAATGCGTCCGAGCTCGCCAGAGTTCAGCCGCTCGGCAGCGACGAGCCTGGGAGAGGCTCTTTCGACGGTTAAGGACTCGTGCGTTAAAACATGTGGCAAGGCTGCAACTGCTCCTAGGTTCATCTTCTTGGTTTTTTCGGTAAAGTCACGTAGAAGGGAAATAATAAAATAATAAAAATAAACCATATAATAAAATAATTTTCACGACGTTTCGGCCACAACGCAAGCAGACGCCTCTCAGGTGAAGAACAGGTCTGTCGGAAAGACAGCGTCTGAATGAACACCACCAGACCTGTTCTTCACCTGAGGACGGATGCTTGCGTTGTGGCCGAAACGTCGTGAGAATGATTTTATTATGTAAAATTTATTTTATTATATCCCTTCTACGTGACTTTACCGAAAGAACCAAGAAGATGAATCCCTGCAGTCACGAAAGCTTTAAATCGAAATTTGCTCCTAGGTTGTTGTTGTTCTTGTTGTTTTTTTTTGCAGAGGGCAATGCAGCATAACTATTACCGCTGTTACGCTCCCCGCATTGACCGACCCGCCACTGACCAGCGTGTCGAAGTATGGTCGATGTGCCCCCACGACCCGCACGGCGTGGTTATTAAGGGCTCCCATCATCAAGCAGCGGGAGCAACGGATTCGCCAGAAAGCCCCCGACATGTTGTGGCGGGGTCACGTTTACCAATGACATCTGATGGAGCAGGCCCAGTGTTTGTTGAGCGCGTACGGCTGCTTGATGAGGTCCAGAAGGGCGAAGCCAAAGCAAAGTTTGCGTGTTTGAACAAAATGCTTCTGGTTAAAAAAAAGTCTGGAAGGCCGATCATCTGGATAGGTTATAAGATATTGTACTGTTTTTTACCGTGGAGATACAAGACGGAAGGTGATTTGTTGAATGTGATCACACGGCTTAGTGTAAAAAAAATGATTTAGTAATTTGTGCACATTGCCTGCATGCATTATCCTTGCAAAATAGCGTTTAAGTATATTCACGAATGGTGAAGCAAGACGGTAAATAATGGGCCGCTTTTTCGGGGAATGAATTTTTTTGGTGGTCGTTTTACAAGTCTGGGTAAAATAAAATAAAAAGGTGCGGCCAGTCCATAATTCGTCTTTTAATTCTACATCATCATTTCAGCCCCGCTGGTCCACTGCTCATGTTATGTTCACGTGAAAGTAAATCTCTGCACGACACAACCAACGCGTTCGGCCAACGGAGCACCACTTATACGACATGTTATCAATTGTTTATGGCCTATTGTGACCAAAGTGTTGTTTTAAATCGTTTAGTTTATCTCAGCGCATATCCTCGGCAGTTCTAAAGGACGAGGCAGTGCATGGTAATGTATGTGTAAAGAGTGCGTCTGTTATAGATGATTCATTACACATTTACGAAAACGTTTGCTTCTCTTTTTTTGTGTCCCCTGGCTATTTAACAAGGCTGATTTACGTCTCTCCTATTCTTCAGTACGTTTATGTTGTTTTATTCCATTACAGAATCATTATCATCATCATCGCCACCACCATCATCACCATTCACCATACAGGGTCCCCCTCCCCTCCCCTTATGCTTAATGGCCATCAGACAAAGCCCCCCGTGTAGCCTCAATAGACTGTTGGGGCAAGTGCTGTTAGCGACCAGCACCTATGAAGGCCGGCGCGGCACACGAGGGGGGGGGGCGGGTGGCCAGCACCACGCCCGACCGCCTTTGTCTTCCCAGTGACGATGTTCACGCACCGCACCAGCTTACTCATTTGAAGCCGAGTCGACCTAGGGGAGGCTCAGAACCGGTTCAGATAATCGTCACCGGTGTTGGCCGTGAACGGTAGTCGAACTCGGGTGGCAGCGCCGCTGAACGCGACACCACGGACATCGCACGCCGCTCCACGTCGTGCAGCAGACGACGCTGCGCCTCGCCGTGCAATTAGCATACAGCTGCAGATTACAGACGGGATTAACCAAAGCACAGTGTAAACCACTTAGTGATATTAATACCACGAAAAGCTCCAACAGTCAATCTTCATTTTAAAAGCGAATTACAACACTATGGGTCTTTTATTTGTTTTGCACCCCCCCCCCCAACTCCAACCATGACTGGTAAAATAAAATTAAGCGCTGTTGTTACTTAAAACCAAATTTCCAACAACAATTCTCGAAACGACTCACTGGCTACGAACTGCGCTCATGGAAATGCGTTGTTCCGAACGATGTTGGGCTTTCTGAGCGTGCTACAAAAACTAAAATATGTATCGTGCACCGTAACATACATTCACGCGCCCGTGGTTGAAACAAAATATAATTCATGCACGTCTCTGGTTGACATTCACGCAGATTGACATCGTCATGTGTGGAGATGTCTTTTGCATCGGCCCCTGGAGGGGAACGTAGGTACATGACGATAGATGCGTGAATGTTGTGGTCTACAGTCTGTGTGCATGCGAGTGTGTGTGTGAGTGTGTGAGTGAGTGTGAGTTAGTGGGGAGCGGTAGTGTAGCGGTTAGCGCGCTGCGCTATGAACCCGGCGACACGGGTTCAATTCCTGCTCACGGCCAACACCAGTGACGATTATCTGAACCGGACCCGGGCTTCCCCTAGGTCGACTCAGCCTCAAATTAGTATCTTGTGCGGTGTATAAACATCGCCACTAGGGAGACAAAGGCGGTCGGGCGTGGTGCTGGCCACCCCATCCCCTCGTGTACCGTTCCGGCCTTCATAGGTGCTCGCTAACAGCACTTACCCCTACAGTCTGCTAAGGCTATACGGAGGTAAAAAAAAATTGAATACGACGTTTCGATCGCAGCACAAGCAACCGTCATCAGGTGTGAATGCAAACTTGGAGAGAGACACACATATAGTGTTTGTCTATCTCTGTATGTATGTGTGTCTGTCACCGAGCTTGCATTCACACCTGATGACGGTTGCTTGTTTTGCAATCGAAACGTCGTATTCTATTATTTATTTTATTTCTACGTGGCTTTACCGAAAGATCCAAAGAGTAATTCCTGCAGTCACGAAAGCTTCAAATTAAATTTTATACGGATGATCTTTGTCTTTGTGTGTGTGTCACATGGCACGTGTTTAACAATTATCGGGCGCGCTGGAATGAGTTAATTTGTAGTTGGATGCAGAGTAAATTGGTCAACGCGGAGAGAGAGAGAGACGCAGCGTGTTGGATCTCGAGGAGTGGAGTTTGGGAAACCCAGATTCTAACAGCACTTGCGCTAACAGCACTTGCCCCGAAAAAATATATGTTTCGAGTTATCCGGGGGGGCCTTTGTCTTTGTGCGTTTTTACACTGCTCGACTTTGGAGTTTCGTCCTGGGCGGAGTTTACCATTAAGATTTTAAAAATTGATAAACTGTATGCACCCGCGATTCCTAATGTGAGGGACAAAGCGATCCCTCAATAGAAGAAGTCAAACTCCGCCTACGAATTTCGTTTAATTTTAATGAAACGCACCACACACACACATTCAATAAAAAAAAACACGCAGGTTCTGTCATGCAGAAAGGCGTTTTTTTCTTTCTTACAGAATCGTGTCAACCAATCCAAGTTATAATTCATCAGAACCCAATAAATCAATGCAACGGCTCAAAAAAATAAATAGTCAGTTGTTTGCCTATTTATCACAATCGCGTTGAGCCGTGACTGAGGCTGCCTGCAGGTCGGGAATGTGTCTGTCTTGTAAGCACGCGCGATCTAATTGAGTCTAATTAATCTTCTTGGTTCTTTCGGTAAAGTCAAGTAGAAGGGAAATAATAAAATAATAAAAATAAAACATAATAAAATAATTCTCACGACGTTTCGGCCACAACGCAAGCAGCCGTCCTCAGGTGAAGAACAGGTCTGTCAGAAAGACAGCGTCTGAATGTCTTTCCGACAGACCTGTTCTTCACCTGAGGACGGCTGCTTGCGTTGTGGCCGAAACGTCGTGAGAATTATTTTATTATGTTTTATTTTTATTATTTTATTATTTCCCTTCTACGTGACTTTACCGAAAGAACCAAGAAGATGAATCCCTGCAGTCACGAAAGCTTTAAATCGAAATTTGAGTCTAATTAAGTAAACATTTATTTTACACACTAACCAAGTCGTATCCTTGGAACCTGGAGGAACAAAACACGAGTGTTAGATAAACGCGTTTTTTTTTCTTTCTTTAAGGAAGCAGTTTATGAAACGCGGTCGGATTGCCATACAGTCTTGTTAAGGTACTTTGTTTATCTTCCTTTGAAATAATTCCCATATAAACATCATCATCATCATCATACTCTTTGGTTCTTTCGGTAAAGTCACGTAGATAGAAAAATAAAACAAATAAATACCTACGTCACTTTACCGAAAGAACCAAAAAATATGGATTCCTGCAGTCACGAAAGCTTCAAATCAAGATCATCATCATCATAGTTCAGCCCCCCATATCGTGCAAATAATCCCATATGACAAACAAACACCGCACACTCCGTCCTAAACCGACTAAATCTTGTTACGCCTTCTCGTAGAAAATAGAATGGGAGAAAAGAAAGGCTTGCTGTCTGTCTGTCTGTCGTATCAATCCGATGGGACTTTTTTTTCGTTACATTTTTTCTTGTTTTTCACGGTCGCGTGAAATGAGACACGGGCAGACCTCCCTTTGACCTTGGCAGCGCGCAGCGCTCACAAAGGGCGTCGCTTCAAACGCGCCCGAGGCTTCGAGCTTTCAGGAGACTGCTAATGCACGGTGCATCTGGCTACCTGCCGCCTGGATCATATGGCCAATTACTTGCGCCTGCACAGATCAGTACAATTGTATCCAAAACTTGCTCTTAATTTTCTTCTTTTAAACTGTATAGAATTGTGGTGGTGGCGTTTTTTATTTCTGCGTAATGATATAATGGCGCTTTGGGTGGCAGATTTGTACCAGAAAGGCGCCACGTGTTCTTCAAGCGCAGCATCACTCGACATAACGCGCGTTGTTTGTCCTGTAATGCAGGCTACGTTGTAAAAAAAGAATGTACTACGTAACCAAAAAAAAACACGTGCAGGGTGCATATACGGCATGAGTATGTTTTTTGTAGATATGCCCAATTCAGTTGTCAATCCAGCTGCTGGATTGTGGGCCTGCCCACGCTGTGCGGATTGTGGGGTTGTTGGACCATAATTCACCGCCCTGGGCAAAGCGGATTGGCTAGACGATCGAAGTCGGAGCGCAGATTTTAATGGAACAATGGAGTTTGTTTACATTACCCTCTGTTGCCCACGATGTAGCACCCGCAGCAAAGTCCCAGGTGTGTCGCGGAATTTTCGAAAAGAACCTCAAGCCCACCCCCGCCGTTCCACCCTATTCTCTCCAATGGTCACGAACTCGCAGTACGGCAGAGACAGCCGTCAGCCACCACCCCCGGCCCTCTCAGCTCCCTCGGTCACGTAGGTGCAATTGGATAATGTGCCACGAAGATCGAGGACCTCCAAGGTGCGACAGCCGTGGAATGAAAGAGGTTGAGAAGCACTGCCAGATAGTATAACTACCATCTGTCTGATGAATGGTGGTCCTTTATCGATGCACTATCCAGGCTAAATTCTGCCGGGCCTCCGAGATCTGGCACATTTCAGGTGACTTTTCTCACATGGTTACTTATTGTATGGGATATGTTGAGATGCTTATTTTTCCTAAAACAATTAAAACGCCGTGTATATTATTTTCTCGCTTAAACTGTGATCACTGCAGAAACATGAGGTTAACGTGCCCTGTACGATTATACTTTATCAAGCACATTACACTGGGCAGAATTGATGCAACATACCACGCCATGTAATAACGTAGCAGCTTAGTCATAATTTCGTTTTCTTTTCTTGCGATAACGTAATTTTGCAGCAAAAGGTCGCTGCAAATTAAATCGGAAGTCAATCCGATATTTAATTTGTGTACCCCGAGTGAGTCGTGCTTGAACGCATCGCAGAAAGGAGTTAAAATGCTGGCAACGGTAATTGGCAAACAAAAGCCAAGGTGCGTGTTGTGTTGTGATTCGTGTTTATTGGTCGATGCACGCAGTCAATGCGGTGCTAAAATTAAAACGCCTCCACTTGTGTCCAACGTGACAGCTTGCAATTCCCGTCTGCCCATGAACGGAGCCCGCCCGCCTCTTAAATTACTTAATATTGGATTTAGACATGAACAGTGAAATTATATGATCGGTTGTGTTGCAAGGACTGGAAATTGAAAACCACCGATATACAGGATTTTACTCCATTATAGCACATGTTTAATCAATTCTGTAACGGACGGAATGGCAGCACAAATGTATTGCCTTAAAATGTGCGTATGCATGTGATGGTTTATGCATTGTCAATGTCAGCACCATCATTTTTTTAAGTCACCAAAACAGCAATACTCTCAGAGCACTATTTCCATTAAGCACAGTATGGGTAAAAAACCCCACAGCTTTTAAAGCAAAAAAAATATAGAATGTACCCGAGATAACGTCTACCAAGACAATCATGCAAACTCCGGTCATCCTCGCAGGGGCTTTTGGCTCACCATCGAACAAAGACGGTCACCACATAGCACGCTTTCAGATGCGCTTCAGCGGCCGTCTGGAACGCTCTTCCCATATTAGGAAGCCACTGGAGCTATGCACTTTTAAATCGAGATTTAAAACTAATTTATTTGTAACTGCTTTTTGCGTTTCGATTGTTGTCTTTCCCCCGCACATCTGATTAGCACGATTGGCTACGTACGGTGCGAAATAAGTTAAACATCTTACATCCCAAAGAGATGGAGTTGTGAAATCAGCACAGAACTATATGGATTGGATTGATGCATCACAACATCGTGCGATGGATTGGGGAGGCCTTCATCCAGCAGTGGATAGACTATGGCCGATGATGACGGACACGTTTTGTCACATAGGCCATGGCATGTCCATCAGTTCAGTCATAATACCGTGACACAGAATTACATTTCAGGATGTATTTAATAACTGTTCAAATATGGAAATATTTCTGTAAAAGGTCCATTGCTAAGATTCTTGAAACATTTGTCAAGAATGTTTTCTTTTATTTCAATCCACATGTCAAGGCAACTTTCAGCAGCCACTGTACAGGTACAATGCTCGTGAATGCAAAGCGACCAATTTAAATGGGCTTTTCTGAGCACATTCTCAATTAAAGCAGCGAGAGAAGGCAATTCAAGTCTGTTGTATGTTGACCATTGAGTTTGTACCCATTTACGTGCATAATAACGAGATGTTATTGGTTGCAGGGTTATATTGTGGGCAGAATAAGGCATCCACAGTTGTACTATACTTGTGTCCCAGAGTATATGCTCCCCGCTTTCACCAGTCTGCACCGGCCAGCGTGGTGAAGTATGCCCCCACGATCTGCGTGGCATGGGAATGACCTCGCATCCAGAAGTGGACTCACAAAGGGCTGTACATGTGTAGTGACAGAGCGCCGAATGCTGTCAAGCAGCAGCAACTGCGGTGGACACAGCGCACACTCCGTTGAGCATATGCAGGGGTGTGCCGGCAGGGCGGAGGAACTTGGGCAAGGGTCACGGTAGACCTCATAGGGAGGACCCTGGAACCCTCTGGTGAGTTCGAGAAGGGAGGTGCGGCTAGGGCAGAGCCAAGCCGTGCCGAGTGGAATATAAGCAGCGGAGAGCGAGAGTTCCGGGCTGACGGTTCTGGGGGGGGTGGACTCGTCTCGTCGTCGCTGTCGTCGCCGCCGCATTCGCCCGATCATTGCACGGCCAAACAGTAGTTGGCCGTCTCGGTCGATGCAGTCGGTGCAACGCGGACAGGGTCGTGTCTGGGCCGGGCTGTACGGCAGCGTAGTCATGAGAGAGGGGGCCGGAGTTGGTGGTGTGAACGAGATAGAGAAATAAAGAGAGAGACGGTACCTCCTGCAACTACCTCGTCTCCGACTGAGTGTGTGCGCTGCACACCACACGCACACACACGCCGCTAGGAAGAGGACACTACACATCTGTCAGGACAAAACATGAGGATAACTTTTTTGCACAGTCATCAACGAAGAAGCTGATAATTTCAAATCATTAAGATATATTTTAAAACTGTGATCTATGTTGGGTATTGTATTACAGAAGGGCTACCATCTATTGTGGTGGCTCTATTAAGCCATCTGATGATCCAACAATACAACTAGTAGATCTTTTACAGCGTTTGAGTAATATTCTAAATCAACAATATTTTAAAAACAGGAAAATCTCCATGAAAACAATTGACATAACCACCATTAATTACCAATGAAATATCACTCAAAATTGTCTTTTGGTAGCAAGCCTCTAGATTATGCCAGGTCGAAAGAACATGGGCAGGTGGTAGTGATTGTATTGCAGATACGAGATGAGTCGGGTCTCCACAGCTTTCTTGTAACCCAGCTTCTTGAACTGCTCATCGAGGGACTGTGGGCCACCTTCAAGCAGGGACAAGTCTCCCTGCACCAGCTGCGTGGCGAGCTCCAGCATCGAGGGCCCCGACTCCGCCTGCACACTCAGCAAAGAGCACCAAGTCAGCTTGCGGTGCCGACTGGCGATGCAAGGCCTTCGTTGAACGAAAGTCATGCGAATGTGCCACGAAAATTTGTCATTATTTTTAAAGGTAAACCCAGCGGTTTATTCATGAATGTACCAAACTCTCTTCTACGAGCGAAACACTCAGGGGTTGTTCTGAAGCATCGAATACAAAGGATGTAATAAATGTTAATCATTTATGATTTTCAAAATGTCATTTGTGCGCGTATAATCAATACCTTCATGCAAATTTAAGAAGACAACATGGATTTAAATAGTTTAACACGTAGGCTTTCACGACCAATATTATTGTGGATTTAAATAACTTGCATTGTCACTTAAAAACATAACCCTGTTCTGCTCTTGTTAAAACTTTAAACCATTTATTTTATTTAGTATTGATCTAGACAATGGGTGTTGGGTTAAAGTAGAAATACTGGCATGATCTATTGTGTCCTCACCATACTCGTACAATACAACAATCAATACAAAACTTGGCAGTAGTGGTTCAGAAAAGTGCTACTATTATAGAAAATCTTCAAGTTTTTTTTTAATAAATGGTACACATATAAAACCTTGGCCCCTATACCCTGACCATCTTTACACTATACTTAAGACAACTCATTGGCCAAATATGTAGCCACTCGTAACGTCAGCACCACGAACATAGATGGACTCGTCCATCTGACCAACTACCAAATCGCTGTCCGTGGTGCTGACGTTAAGAAAAACCGCCACTTTTTAAAACAAATTCTTGCTGTGGATTTAACACCTGATGATGATTGCTTGTGTTGCACTCGAAACGTCGTGAGAATTTTCTTTATTTCCCTTATACGTGACTTTACCGAAAGAAGCAAGAATATGAATCCCTGCAGTCACCAAAGCTTTAAATCAAACTATAATGCATTCAATCTAGTAATACGACTAAAAAAACGATACATTATCCTTATACAGCAACTGTAGGTTAGAACTAAACACAGATTTGTGAACTTTTATTGACATCATCGCATGCATTTTTGCAGGTAAGAAGAGACAGCATGACATTAAAAATAATTGCATGTTTAAATTAATGTATGTAGACTCCTCTTGTCAATTTACTACTAGATGGGGGGGGGGGCTTCTCCACACCGTATGGATTTTGGGAGTTATTAACCACATTTCACTACCCTGTGTGGTGTGCGTTGGTTAAGGCAGGGAGAGTAGACACGGAAGCATTGTACAATACAACAATATACAGACAGTATAGTGTTGCACTGCCCTCTGCTATCCTCAATTTAGCCCCACAGCAGCCTAAAATACCTGTCTTGTGCATTTGTTCACCCCCATCCAAACACTATTCAGGCTCAACCCTGCTAAGTTTAGAATTTCATATTTATGTAGGTTTAGACCATTTGGCTGCTATACATTTCCACGCGATAAGCTGCTTCGTTGAGCTGTCATTTGTGACCAGGTCGCTTATGATAAACAGCTATATAGCTCAGTGGGCCTTCCGTGGTAATTAAAAAAAAAGTTATAAATGGTTTATAGTTTATGTTGAACTTCTTCCCCACATACGTAGCCAACGATGCTAATCGAACAGGCACATTCTGCGTTATCTAATCATAAGCAGATGGACATAATTAACACATATGTACTGTAGATCCATACGTATGAACCACAACATTTTCACCAAAAGGCTTAAACAATACGCAATCAGTTGTTTTTACACAGCAATCGGAGACTTTGCAGTAGTTCAAGAACGCAGAAGCTGCGAAGGTAATTTTTTTTAATTCGTGAGCTGCGTAAAATCTAAAGCAAACAACCTGTGCGGTGGACACCAGCTGCCGAAGTTCCCTCTGAAGGTCTTGAAAGCGGTCATGGAAAATGGCCATGCACCAGGGCTGTCTAAAATAGCTGTGTATAGTAAAAAAAAACATAGTTATAAAAAAACAATGTACAACTTCGACTATACTTGTTGAACATCGTGCTCTAAATTCTTGAATTATTGAGTAGCGTGGCATCAGGTAGCTGGAATTTGAACAGTGATATATCCATTGTAACAGCACGCACATCTGTGCCCCATTCTGGTAAGCGATTTGTACGTATGTTGAACTTCTTTTGCACCGTATGTAGCCAACCGTGCTAATCTGAAGTGCTGGAGAAGGACAAAATAATTCAAACAAAAAACAGTTCTAAAGAAAGGAGTTTTTAAAAAAGATTTAAAAGTGCAAAGCTGCAGTGGCTTCCTAATATCGGAACGAAAAGCATTCCAGACGGCCGCTGAAGCGCATCTGAGAGCGCGTGATGCAGTTACCATCTTTGTTCGATATACCCTACATCACAATCATCATATGCCACCCAGGCCAGAAATGAACGAAAACGCTGTTGGCCCACAGCTTTGATAGCAAAACAGCAACAACAGTCATTGCCGTGGGAAGGGTGGGGCGGGCGCCCCAGGTGGCCCTCTAATGGGTAGCTGGACATTTGGAAACGAAGGAAGTGGTGGCAGCTGGTGGTTCAAATGTTTAGTCGTGGTCGAACGGTGCCTAGCGCCACAGCAGCAAGGCGGAGGAGGGGGGGGGGCCTCTGGCAAGAGTGTCCCCATGGATGCTCCGTGTGGGTGCCAATTAATGTTTAAGAGGAGTACCTGTACAAGTCTGGGATGAGACCCTCGTCGAAGCGTGACAGCAGCTTGTTGAGTAGTTGCTCGTGTTGGCCATACAAATGTACGTAGTTGCTGCTTGGCAGGGGCTTGGCTGACAGGCACGTCAGCGTCTCTACCGTGCCATGACGACCGACGTGAAGCCGGAAGTAATCTCCGTCTTCGGGACGGCCCGTTACCAACTCTCGGCCCTGCTGACCAAAGGTACCGCATTCACGCCCAGCGGTTCTGTAGCCATGTAGCATTTACAGTGTCGCTCTTAAAACATGCGGAATACTTTTTTCACGTCGCTCTTTAATACGTGAGAAAAAAACATTTATTTTTACATTTTCACTCGAAAGATAAGTATTTTTAAAACGATATGAAGGCTTTGACTAAAGTGGTTGATGCATTCATCAGCAAATAAAAAGAACTGTCCGAACAATACTTGCATAGTCTGGTCGAGCCATTTGAGCCTCCAGTGGAATTACGACACCTGGTTTTACAATATGCAGGTAGTGGTAGCCTCCGGGCAAAATCCCACCTGTGTAAACACAATAAGTAAAAACATTGATGTTTCAGTACCTCTTAATATTATCTATATATACAAACGTAGAAAAACAAAGTTACTTGAATTTTCTTGAACGTATTTATGATTTATCATCGACGTATTGCTTTGGGTAACTTGCCCTGGATATTGGGTGCCGTGAACGTAGGCACCAGGCGGTTAAGCGAGTCGGAGAGATCGTCGCTGGAAGGAGGCTCCAGTGTCGGGTCCAACAGGGGCAGCACGCCAGCTGCCAGATGGAAGCCCACCTCCTTCGAGTTGTATCCGGCATGCGCAGCGTGGTCGGCGTAGTAGCGGCGGGCGTACTTGGTGAGGGTGCCAGCGGCACGCACCGCGCCGTCGCTTGTGCAGAAGGAAGCGTCGATCACCAGTCGACCGTCGAACACCAGGCAGGAGTCATTGGCTGCCCGGAAGGCCTCATAGTCCACTCCTTTCCGGTAGAATGCAAAGAATGCCTAAAATTGACAATATACGGTAATCTGAATGCACAAATCATTTCAATACTTTCACACTGCATTTGCTGAACAATTGCATATTAAAGTGCATTATTAAGACTTACTTGGTAGTTGACATGCTTAATTAAAAAATATTTGTTGGATTCTTTCCGCTTTAAAGTGCGCTGCATACCACCAGCATATGGTTTAATTGGGGTGAATGATTAAAATAGGCGATAAAACACAACTCACGCTGCATTCCAGACTGAAAGGTTTGGTGTCAGTCGTGAAGGAGGCAGAAGTGATGAGGTCACTCTGCTGTGCATTCTCATTCCAGTGGGCAAGCAAGCAGGAGGAGTGGACCTTCACCCCGGCTTGAAGCAGGGCACCGCGGATTGCCGATTCCACCGCAAAGTTGTTGAAGCAGCAGACGGTGTAGCCGTGAGGAGGCTCAGCCAAATGAATGCGTGAACCAGCTACACAAAGCTTCAGTAGGGTCTGCACTGTTGTGTACGCATCTAGGCTGCTCCCATAAACAATGGCATTGCCTGAACGAGAATAATAATAATAATAATAATGACAGTAATGATAATGCACAGATACCCATTCCAGTAACACAATGTTTAGTTTTTTTTTTGTCTTTTCATGAATTTTATCCCATTTGTGATATCAGTGTCAGGCCATGAGATGGAAAAAATACTTTCCGATCTCTCGCACATCCAAATGTATCATGTCAGAGAGTGGCGACGGAAGTGGATATCACAAAAATACTGGGTCCTCAAGGTAGAGTACTTTCCCATCCACCATGCCCTAAAGAGTGATGTTGATCGCGTGACAGTAAAAACTATATTTGTAGTTCTTAGAGGTATAAATTAGGGAAATTAAGTTTAGAACCGAATTTATCGAAGTGGTTTATTTCTACAGTGATTACTGATCAGGCTAAGCCCATCAACACACTTCTATAATTCCAAACCTAGTTCAATCGCAGGGGGTTGCCTAGATTCCAACCAGCTAAGTGCAGTGTCAGCTCAGCGCTCCGACCACTTTGCCACCTTGCATCTTCCACAAAATGTAGTTTTCAATTTAAGGTTTCTACAAGAACCATCTGAATATGCACGTTAAACTTCCTTCGCAACGTACGTAGCCAACCGTGCTAATCGGAGGTGCGGGGGAAGGACAGTCGGAGGGGCCGTGCACGCAGGTGATATGGAGTGACTCGTGCAGCCAGCTATGGCTGCAAAGTTTGGTAGTACATGTTATGTATATCGTTTATTGTAACATTTCAATCACAGTTCATATAATCACTGTTACATTGTTTTTATAGCTTTATTTTGGTGATTTCGAAAACGTTTTGGTTTAGCCATATTTGTTTGTTGTAGTACAGAGTTAGACTGATAACTTTAATATAAATTGTCTTATGGTTGTTATTGTTTGACTTGCACCCCACTGGGAGTTTTGCACACAACATTGATATACGGTGCTATTTCTGGAAGACTTTGCTGTTTTTTCCTGTATTTTTCTGTTTGCGCGTAATCACTTTAAGATGTTTCTTGTTCATGTTTTTGTTTGTCGCGGTTGCACCCGATTCAAGAGCCGAATGGCCCACAGGGCTATACCAAATAAATGAAACTGAAATGAAACTGAAAAGGTGCTGGGCATGTGTTCCTCACCTTGCCCACCAAGGAAGTTGCGTCTCAGCCATTCGAGGGCATGTTGGCAGTCGTCTTGGTCATTGAGAGTGAAGAGATTTGCGGGAACAGGTCCGCTATAGCGGCGATCAGGGCTGTTCGGCACCTCTGCATTAGTCAGGAGTTTGCTCAAGTCAGCTTCCGTTGGACACGGTACCTGGCAGCGTGACATTGTTAGGAATGAAACAATAGTCGTCATTAAAAAATGTAATGTTAATTCAATTCTGCTCTGTCACAGCACGGACATAACTCCGCAACCTTGCATAAAAAAGAAAGTGTTTATTAGTAGACAACTTAAACAAAAAAAAACAAGTGAGCAACTAAACAAAACTTTCCAACAACGCAACCCTTGTAAATGACGGACAGTCCCCAACTTACAGACGGGCTCCGTTCCTGAGACCCATTCATCAGTCGGAACACAATAATGTACTGAATATATATGCACATACGGTCAGTGTTATGAAAGTGTTACGGTTCTACAAAAAAGGGAATCATTGTTAAACTCATAAATAAGAAGAAATATTGTACATATGTACATGTGTCAAACCAAACAGTTCCGCGGTTCGGTTCGCCAGTGCGAGTTTACTTTCGCAAGTCAGATGATTAAAAATAATTATCTTACGGAAACTTGTCTGTAAGTGCAGATGTTCATACGTCGGGCGTTTGTAAGTTTGGGGCTGACCGTAATATGATATTATTAAAATGTAATATTGCACATTACAATAGTGTATGCTATCACACTTTGAGCTCTATGCTTCCATAAGCTGTCCTCTTACCTCATATTGCTGGCCAGTGCACAGAATAAGGTGGTCATAGGACACATGGCCACCTCCTGTTACGACATGCTTTGCTGAGCGGTTGATGGCCGTCACTTTGCCAACCACCACAGATACACGTGAGTGGAGGGACAGCAGGGCAAGGTCGTTTGTGCTGTAACAGTGACTGCAGCAGAGTGCATGAGCATGGAGGAGCAGAAAGCACAGGAATTTTGGGGGGGGGGGGACAGGGACTGTTTTAAATATCAGTGTGTAAGAATAAATGTTTTGTTACAAATATTCCAATTGCTTTGTTATGGAAAATTCAGTAGTACATTGGAATTATGCACTACTTGCATACGTGCTATGAACGTTGGTTATTTGGAACAGATGAGTATATTTATAGAGGCCACTGTGCTCTCTTAAATACCTGCTGGCTAGAAATCCTTCTCGTATGGGACAAGGGGGCAGCTCCCCCGGGAGACCATGTGTAGATATCAAAGTCAGGTTGTTGAAACGCAAGTGTGGGCTGTGAAACCAAAAGCCACAATTGATGTTAGCGAGGATTTCATACATTAATTCATGTTTACAAATATTCTCGACGTACTATTCAGCACAGATGAAGTTGATACGGCATTAGTTATAGACTGCAGGCCTTAGGAGCCACTTCTAATCCACGTTTTGATAGGGAAAATAAAGAGGCATGGTTAATCTACCCTGAACAATTCTCAGGTGCGCCGAGTAAATCGACTGATTTGTATCGACACTTCTGTGCCCTTCAGCAGAGAATCGCTGAGATGTGGTGTCATTTGCTTCTAGAGGTTGGCTTACCAAAAAGCCAAGGTTTCCAGGAAGGAGATTCCGGTATCAGACGCTCCAACCACCACAATGCGAGCGTTCACTGTGACCTTGGGCTCCAGCGTTAGCTTTCTGTTAAAGTGGTTCAGAGCGTACTTGTCCTGCCAGGGTAGAAAGCATCGTTAATAATTGATTTACGTCTGGAAAAAAAAATACAACAAAAAACATGACAAAACATCTCTGAAGAAAACTGAAAGATTTTTCAATAAAATGTGAAATAATCACCATGGTTACATCTGCAAGCACGTGTCAAGGAGCTTGCAGTGAAACACAAGTGGGTAAAACGCATTCTCAGTTTATCAGAGCGTGAATCATACATCAACGTTCAAAATCAAATGTAGTGTAGTACGTATGTATGTTTAACTTCTTTCACATCGTACATAGCCAACCGTGCTAATCAGAGGTGCTGGGGAAAGACAACAAACTAAACACAAAAAGCACAGTTCCTATGATCACTGTTACATTGCTTTTATAGCTTTATTATGGTGATTTTGAAAACGTTTTAGTTTAGCCATATTTGTTTGTTGTAGTACAGAGTTAGACTGATAACTTTAATCTAAATTGTCTTATGGTTGTTATTGTTTGACTTGCATCTCACTGGGATTTTTTCACACAGCATTGATATGCGGTGCTTTTTCTGGAAGACTTTGCTGTTTTTTCCTGGATTTTTCTGTTTGCGCGTAATCACTTTAAGATGTTTCTTGTTCATGTTTTTGTTTTTTTTGCGGTTGCACCCGATTCAAGAGCCAAATGGCTCACAGGGCTATACCTAACAAATGAAACTGAAACAGCTATGAAGAAATGAGTTTTCAATCTCGATTTAAAAGTGCATAGCTCCAGTGGCTTCTTATTATCGGAAGGATGAGCGTACCAGACAGCCCTAGAAGTGCATCTTAATGCATGTGATGCAGTGAGCGGCTTTGTTCGATGGCCAATCTGACTGTCATACATCTGCAATGACCATGAGCACACCCAGTGCAGTACATGTGTATGATGTAATTGTTATAATTATTGCATATACCACCTTTTCGCACGCAATTATTGATTCTTTATCTTGCATACATTCGTTTAGTTCTAAATCACAGTAAAGTGTTTCTTCATGTTTCAAGCAGTGTGCACTTTATGCTTGCATGGTCTGTTATTTTCTATAGATGTTCACATATCTGACCTTTTCATGTATCCCCCGATACTTAAGTCTCCAGCGAGGCAGATATGCACAGTTGTACTGTAACTCTGAACGATTTTAGATTGTAATTTTGTACAACAAAAAAGTCAACGGTGACTCACCTGCTCCATCAATACCCTTTGAGAGGGGGAATTTTCTCCCAACTCATGCAATGGATACGAGATCTGACTTCGGGGACGGACAGGAACCAGGCAGTGCAGCACCGAGCTCAGTGTGTGATGCTTTTCTGTCCACTGGCAAAGGAAGAGGTTGAATAAGTACCACATCGCTTCATGAATGCCATTTTGAAAACTGACATTCAGAGTCAACTGTAAGCTTTGGGCACCCAAAGTGTGTGAATGCAGTAAGTGGTGACACACAAGACCGGACAGAACACAGCCCATAAGTTATATTTTTCTTTCATGCAGCTGGTAAAGCACACATCCGCCTCCTGCTGGTGAGGACATAGGAAATTGCATCCTTTTAGCATTCGTGCAACATTGGTTGTAAAATGAACAGTGGATCCTTCTTATCGAAATCACTTACGCTTTTCTTTGAGTACCCGGGGTAGACTGGGTAGTAAAGAGATGTGCAGTGGGATAGCCTCAGCACTTCCTTGAGGAAGTGTTTTGTGTAAAGGTAAGCGGCTGGGTTCAAGACGAAGTGGCAGAGGTGAGCATGCTGATCTCTTCTGTGATGGCTATAGTAGATGAAGTCTTCAATGTTGTAATGTGATCTGATGTATTCTATATCCTGTGAGATCCACAACCAATTAAACAATATAATGTTCTTCATTTTTGACAGCTCTCATTGTAATTTAGCTAGAATGAAAAGCTGTGAATATAATTAAGTGAATCTACAACATTAAAGTTTATTGTAATGTTCAAAAATTATAACCATACATTGAAAATGTAAAGATAACGTATAACTGGACTTAAAACAAGTTATTACAAGCCAATTGTGTGTAAATATAACCTATAAGTATAGTTAAATGTACAATGCCCATTGATGAGAACATGTTAATTCTTACAATTAATAAATACACACCTCTTCTGCACGGACAACAGCCACACCAACAATTTTCTCCAACATCTCAGCCACATACACGCGGATTTGGGTTCCATTCTGAATGACACAAAAATGTATTACATTCACAATGCAGTGCATTATGCCCAGCAAACCACGGCAGATTCGCTTACTATATCGCCACAATTAAAGCAACACTTATCAGCATCACCCACGTGGCAAGCTCAGACATGTAGAAGCGTTATCCCAAAGGTGTGTTTTTTTCCCCCTGACAAAGGACAGTTGCATTGAGGTGAAGCAAGCAAGTCACGATATCGCTTTGATGCAAAATGATATTTTAAAAAAACAGGATTAGGAAGGGAGCTGGATCTGTACGTCAAGCCTACCGGGTCCCGTCGCGCCTGGTTGAACTGGTTAAAGTCTGCCAGTAATAATTTGTGCTGATCCAGTGTCTCCACCAGGCTCTTCACTGCATCACTGTCATTGCTCCGGGCAGCACGCACAACCATTGACCTGCAGGTTGCAGCACATGCGATGGACAGCCACTATGCATGATCTATTTTTCAAGTGCGCATATCTTACAATCTAACATATTAATGTACAGCTCGTTGTCCATAGACTGCTGGATGAAGGCCTTCTCATGCCATGCCACTCATGGGGGTTGTTTGACCATAGATTTCACTTCGAAGAGTTTCATATTTTACAGAAGCCCAATACTGTACTCAGGGATCCGTGACATATGTGTCTGTTGAACTTCTTTCGCACCATACGTAGACAACCGTGCTAATCAGAGGTGCGGATCAGAGGTGTGACAGTGAACTGCAAGCCTATAGGTACAGATGGGAGCACGAGACACCTCGGTTAAGCATCGCCGTGTCGCGCTTAATTTACTGGCTCTTCATGTCAATGTGATTTTCACAACGTGTGGTGTGTTTGATATCAACGGTGGAAACACGATGATGGCACCGAGTCCAGAGATGAATGAAGAGGACCCACTTGTGCAGGGCTGATCGATGGACAACGTAGAGCTCCTGTGAAAAGCCACTGACGGAGCGAGGAGTGACTCGCATCAAGCTGTGCAGCAAAGGAAACTCTGGCAGCGGGTGGGGTACGGTCATGATGCAGTAGTTCTTGTCCTAAAGGACACGCACAAGATACAATGGCCTTAACCGGTGGGCTCTCATGAAATTGTCTTTTCCGAGACCAAGGTTCTCTGCAAACCTCCCGGCTACCATCAAAGGTTTGTACACGAAGCCATACAAATATACAAACAGACATAATTTCAACCGTGATGATGGGTACAAACTTAGTAATCATTGGAAAGATGTTATCAACCACGCAAAAAAGACTTAATTACAATTTTTTGGACCATCTTACCTGACAGGCACTATTTTACTTTACTTTACCGAGTGATAACATCCCCATTTATTTTTTAACAGTACTCTCTTCATTGTTGAGCCAGCATTGGTATAAACATGGGCATTTTCGTTCTTTTGTCAATCATGTGTATCAGACCTCCCCTCCCCCTCTCTGTCCATTGTGTTGGCGTGTGCAGTAGTTTGTCGCTTGCGCACAATCGCTTCCACGCCGTCGCCCACCCTTTTGGCCCCGCCCCCCCTCCCTCCCGATACGTTCCATTCATTGGCTACCATATTCTGATGAGCTCCCCCCTCCCTCTCCTCCCCCCTCAACTCGCTTTTAAGGGATTACATCTTGAATCATTGCCTCACTTGATGCAGCTAATCTGGCTGTGACGGTCCCACCTGATGACGGAGACTTGTGTTGCCTCCGAAACGTCGTGATTTTTTGTTTTTATTTTATTTTCATTAATTTTGATGTTTTACCTACGTGACTTTACCGAAAAAACCTAAGAATATGATTCCTTGCAGTCACGAAAGCTTCAAATCTAGAACTTAACCGGCTTGTTCGTGTGGTCTTATTTGTGATAAGGTGCGTTAATGCCCTCTGCCGGCTGTACTCATGTACTGTACTTGTTGAACTGTCACATACCGGAAAGATATTAAACACATACGGCAGAAAATCTTGGGACCTGAAATGATCGAAACAAAAATGTAATCAGTCGAGTGCAAAGTAAGCTTTGTGGACATCATTTAAATATGATATACTCACGTTAAATGTATGATTGACCAGTACGGATGATGCGTACAAAATAATGCGTGAACAAATCTGCGTGTAACTTACCTCATTTCATACTTCTCATCAATGCAAAAGAGTTGGATGCAAAATGCATTACTAGCACCCATGTAGACTGGCCTGAAAGCCGGAGCCTCAGAAACAATCACATCTGCTTTGGACGGTGGCTGCAGGATCATAGTCTTGCTGCCAATGTCCACCAAAGACTCCACTTGCTGAGACCGAGTGCCCTACGAAATGTTGTACAGCATACATAAAACAATTTAATGATCATACAATTGTGTAATATTTTACGTATTATGCATGAGTCTAAATGTGTACAGAATGATGGTGTGAGGCACCCCTTTAGTCTATTTTATTTGCCTAATTTGTATTGAAATCACTTAGCCTGTCGACCTTTCTCTGGCCTTTTTCTGTAATATTAATTAAAATTGGACAACTGCAAACGGCCAGGGGGTACCTGACAACACCCATAATCATTCCAGTTTAACCTCTGAAATAACAGCCTACAGAAAAATGTGTGTCTCTTTCACTCACGGCATTGTCAGCGCTGCTATCAGCCTCCCCTTCACTCGCCAAAGACCCGCCTGACTCAACCGCCTGCGAGTCTGCTTGATTCTCCTTGTCGCTAACCTGTGCACAATGCATCTCACTTATGAACCAATAAAGGTACAATGGTAGTTACACCATCAATATATATGCGTTTAAAAAACTCATGGCAACATTTTTTTCTCCCACAGCTCGTAGAAGTGCTCATGGTTTTTTATTGTCAAATTTGTTACCTCCGGTGGCTGGGATATCTGAGGCTGCTGAGACGGCAGGGAAAAGTGTGAAGTTACAGAGTCAGGCCTGAGATCTGTCTCGTTTCTTTCGGGCTGTTCAGCATCTGTACAGTTCAAGTTAGCACGGACATAGAACAGGCATCTACATCACGGTCAAACATGAATTACTCAAAACAAACTAAGTTTGACTGATATTGAAGATAAATACGTGATGCAGATATTCACAACTGTAATCTAAAATAATAATCAGTACATTGTTGCTTTGTACCTGATTCATACTGCTTGCTTGTTTCTGAATTTGGCTCTGTTATATCATCTGGGTGAGCTTTGCAGAGTCCATGGAATGGGATCAGCTCAAAGCAATCATTTAGAAGTGCGATGTTCACTTCACTGTGTACACTCATGAAGCCGACTCCAACGCCATCCACCTGGCAAACGCAGGAAAAATGTCACAAGCAAATTTTTGAAATTATTACACTTTAAATGACAATTTGTGTTTTACAATAATTAACTTTAACCAATATATATTCTTGCTTTCCATATTACAGTAATGCTATACCTTGCTCATATTTAACAGAGGTCATAAACATAGTGAGCATATTCCACCATCCAAAAAATATTACTTCCAAAGTTCTGATCACTTCATCTGAGACAAAAAGTACCATATTATATAGGTCATATTATTTAAATGTGCCCAAACAAAGTTGCAGACTTGAATATAATTTCATCCCATTATCAAACCGCTTTTGGATGCAGGTGTCCCCGCATTGTGTTAGACGTCAGATTTGTTTAACCATACTTCACCACGCTGGTCAGTGCAGGTTGAAGTGGGGGTTGGGGAGGGGGTGGGAGGGGGGAAGGACCGATTCAACCTATGACTTGTCACTTCTGTTATGTGGCTGAGAAATCAAACTCGGGTCTCCAGGTTCATAGTGCATTGTGTTAACCAATGCACCACCACTTCCCCCCTACCAACAAAAATCAGAAATTTAATGGCAGAGTGAACCACGCAATGGCCACATGGTGAAGTAAAATGATGCGTATATAGAGGTACCTCAGCTACAGCTGTGTGACTGTTTTGATCTTGTGCCTCAATGAGTTCAACCAAGAAGAACTCCCCATATGTGTTACGCAGTTGCAGGCTCTGCTTGCTGAATATGGGAAGGAGGTCATCGTGGTCTTCCTCCCTGCACATATCGTCCAAAGAAAACAGTTAATCTGTGATTGCATATAAAGTTTCTTCAAAGAAAGGAGGATTATGCGATTGTGTGAAATTGTATTTATACTACTAATCAGAGGTGCAGGGAAGGACAACAAAGGAAACACAAAAAAGCAGTTCTCAAGAAATGTTATCAATCTAGATACTGATGGTATATTTTGTTAATAATCTGGCAATATTATTTGTACATTGTTTGCATTTGTGGTCTTAAAAAGTAAAACCAATCTATTTGAAGCCCCACTTTTTATCTAATGCTCTTACATTGGAATGGACGTATTCAAGTTAATGACCACGATAGTGAAAAAAGGTTTCAGAGTGTTTTTAACACGAAGGCTTTCATAACTGATGTTATGAGTTTTGGATCAGATCACATGAGTACAATGCCATGTCAAACACCCTCCTTCCCCGCAGTGTATTTGTATATATATATACATTTTTCTACCATATCTTGTACTTGCATAATTGACGTATGATGCAATTACTTATTATTTCTCCTATCCTAATTAATGGGTGCTACCTGCCTTGCCTGCCGAATGTGGAGGATGGGGAAGTGATTGTGGCGGTGGCACACATAAAGCGACCCTGCAGGGTCCGACACATGTCCATGCATCTTCATTCTGGTGAATATGTTCTCCAGTACAGCACCTAAAGGAAAACACAAATATTCTGAGCTAAGAACGCACACTTAAATAGCAAATATAGGAGCTGCATGTACAAACTGATTACCCACCTGGTGATGCATTCTTCTTTAGAAGTAAAAACACAAAGTGGAGATCTGGCACAGCATTGAACACCGTTCTGCGTGAAACATGAAAGTGATAAATCAACAATATCACTTCATAAATATTAACCAAATATTGATCTTGTCCATAAATGTTTGATTGTGAGTTGGTACCTGATTATTTGTTTTGCACAGTCAGCTTCCACATCAGCCTTGGCCACAAAATAATGCATGAAGAGTGTATTCAAAGGCTGTAAACACACGAATTATTTTTTTATTAATTAGCAACATCAATAGCAAAAATATCCAGTGCATACAAATTCCAAAACTATTAATCCAGGAGTGGATTGGTCAATGCAAAATATGTATATTTTCAAATAAATGTGCATTTAACCACTGGTAAATTCAACATATTTACAGCGACCAATTATGGGGTCACTCCAATCATATGCAAACAATGCATGGTTGGAACATCAGAATCAGAATCTTTATGTCTACTGGAGGAATCCGATGAGCTGCAAAGCTCTTCTTCACAGATGTCCAGTAGCAGCGGGCCAGAAAGCTCCAAAAAACAAAACAACAAAAAACACAATAGGAGTGCAAAGTATAGGAAAGGTGAGCGAATCACTAATATACGTACAGTGCACTTGCCGCTGTCATAGTGTGTGCACATCCACGACGGCCACTCTGCTTGATTCACACACGCCGTGTTGGGGTAATCCAGAAAGGCAGCGTGTGCAATGATTTCATTCGTATCATTGCACAAGGTCACTGCAAGGTTTGCCTTCTCGCTGTTAATATATACAGTATATGTGAAAAAAAATATATTAAGTCAGACCAAATTATTTTTACATTTGCAAAAACAACACGTAGAAAGAGGACATTGAAGCAATACAAGTTAGACATTATATTGTAGGTAACCCTTGAAAAAAGATGTCCATTGTGTTGTAAAGATTAACTTGATCTCAACTTTAAAGATATGTCCCTTATTGCGTATGCTTAACCAACTGAAATTGTTACCTATGTAAATATGATACAATGTAATGATTAGTTCAAATAGATAGTCAAGGAAATATTTGCAAGATTTAGTTATGTTGGCTGTTGGAATGTGGCATAACAATTGTAAGCACATCTAAAATTACAAGGGCTTGCCCATAACTCAGTCTGGTGGCAGCTGGATCAAAAATGCTACTTACATAGGGAATACATCCTATTTATAACCAGGCAAGTGCATCTTAAAAGTCTGTTTAATAATAGAGACCTGGGCTACAAAGAAAGACATGTAATAACAGGTAAAAACAGTATCTAGGGTAATAAATATAAGCAAATCGGAGAAAGAACAAAAACTCTTTACAAACATTCGTCTGATATATAAGCATTGTTATCCCTAGCAATTCCAGAAACCACAAAACCAACATAACATTCATATGCCAGTTATTTAACTCGGCAAACATCTTGCGCATCTGGCTATCGCCTGATGAGGCTGGTTGTAATTACCGGCGAAACATCGTACTCGAATGGTAAATGTTTTGGGTTCACTCTCCAACACACAACCGGTGTGCTGAAATAGCAACAAATTGGCATGTTTTGTTTACGTGACAAACCTTACTAAGTGGCTGTGTTAGGTGTTGGCCGGTTTAACGACACATCTATATTTACGCGATCTAATCCGTAAAAAAAACCACTCTATTTGGGATCTCGCGCGTAGTTTTTTCCGGCATCAAAACAAGCCGTGTGGTTTGCTGTGGCCTCTGCCCATTTCGCCGGAGGGAGGGAGGAGGCGTTGTGTTGAGCTGGTGGCGGCTTCAAGCGACGCACATGAGGCTGACGGGGACGACACGGCCAAAGAGGTGCTCGGTGGCTGGTGAGACGAGCGACTCCAGGTGGTGCACATCCGAGGATTCCGTGCGGCGGGCACACACCCCCTCCATTGCGCCACCCGCAATCATGCCAGCCTCCATCCCAGACTCCCCCCCCTCCTCCTCCTTCACACACAAAGACAAAGATCCCCCGTATAACCATTAACATATTATTGGGGCAAGTGTTGTTGGTGAGCACCTATGAAGGCCGGCAGGGCACACGAGGGGGTGGGTGGCCAGTGACGAAGTTTACACACCCCACCAGATATTAATTTAAGGCTGAGTCGACACACACACGCTGTCACAATCAATAGTACATTATACGTTGCCACATTTTATCACCGCTATTCAATGCGTCGTTTTTTAAAAAACGCGGCGTTACACATTTAAGAAGGGGATTTCATTCCAACTCACGTGGCAATGGACGCCGTAGACTGTTTACGTTTCCACGGCAACGCAACCCTCCACCCCCCTCCCTCCCTCCCGAGGTCACGTGCTCACCTAACTACGGAACGCGTTTTGCAGTCGAACTTTTTTCTTTTTTAAAACGCCAAACGCGCCCCTGCCTACGTGTCCATGGCAACGGAGTTATCAAAGACGAACAAAGAAGGCATCCTCCGTGGAGCCTGTAACAGACTGTCGGGGGCAGGTTGCTGTTAGCGAGTTGCACCGATTAAGGGCGGCAACGGCACACGAGGGGGTTGGGTGGCTAACACCACGCCCGGCCGCCTTTGTCTCCCCCAGTAGCGATGTTCACTGCACACCGCACCAAGTACTCGTTTGAGGCCGAGCCGATCTAGGGGAAGGCCCGGGACCGGTTCGGATAATCGTCAACGGTGTGTTAGTGGCCGTGAGCGGGAATCGAACCTGGGTCGCCGGGTTCGTAGCGCTAACCGCTGCCCCACCGCTCCCCACTTGTCACACCTCACGCCCCGCCCACATCAGACGCGGCGCCATCGATTGGATCGGCCTGGTATCACGTGACGACGGCGACGTTTTGTGATTGGTCCAAAGTCTATAAGCGCCACGTGACACCGCTAGGGACGTTGCCGTGGCGACGGTTTCTACGCGTACACGGCGTGGACTTAATTTAAACCTCCGGTCGTACAAAGCTTACACGAGTGGGGGTTTTAAATTATAAATACAGTATCTCATTCTATTTACGTGGTGGGCAGCAGAGGGCAGTGCAGCAAAACCCATCGTCACCAGCCGTCATGGTGAAATAACGCCCACAACCAGCACGGCGTGCGGGCAGAGGAGAGCGTCTACTCATCCAGCAGTGGATCGCTGTGCACATGCTGTTGTTACATGTCCCATGCTCCGCGGTCACGTATATTGTGCCTTGGGATCTACAGGAGTGTGCGTGTATCGTTAATGAATGATTGATTTACGTGTGAAAAAATCTACAAGAAAAAAATATCTCTGAAAAAAACGGTGAATTATTCAATAAAATGCAGTAATCACCATGGTTACATCTGCAAGCACGTGTCAAGGAGCTTGCAGTGAAACACACACAAGTGGGTGAAACGCATTCTTAGTTTATCATAGCGTGCGTCAAGGTAAGCAGACAGCAACGTTTGAAACAAAATGTAGTGTAGAGTACTGTATAGTGTAGTACATGTGTGTGTTCATATTCTTGGTTCTTTCGATAAAGTCACGTAGAAGTGAAATAAAATAATACAATTAAAATAATAAAATAAAAATTGTGGTTTTTCACAGCAAGAAAATGTTCTTGCTGTGGGTTTCACACCTGATGATGATTGCTTGTGTTGCAATCGAAACGCTATTTTATTTATTCATTTTCCCCTTCTACGTGACTTTACCAAAAGAACCAAGAATATGAATCCCTGCAGTCACGAAAGCTTTAAACCGAAATTTACATTTGTATGTTTAACTTATTTTTGGTTCTTTCGGTAAAGTCACGTAGAAGGGAAATAATAAAATAATGCACATATAAAACACCTGATGACGATTGCTTGTGTTGCAGTCGAAACGTCGTGAGAATGTTATTGTTTTATTTTTTATTTCTCTTCTACTTGACTTTACCTAAAGAACCAACAATATGAATCCCTGCAGTCACGAAAGCTTTAAATAAAAATTTATGTTTAACTTCTTTCGCGCCGTACGTGGCCACCTGTGCTCATCGGACGTGTGAGTGTCTGGATGGGGAGGCGCTTTGCAACGTGGTGTTTGTGTTCGAGTGACAATTCTCAGACTCTTGAGGGCTCATTGTAAGTAAATAGGTACCCGATGTGCGTGTCCGTGGCAGACAAACACGGGCTTGAAGAGCTCATTAATGGGACAAAAGAATACTTGAAGGTTCCATATTCTTAGGTTTTTTTCGGTAAAGTCACGTAGGTAAAACATTAAAATTAATAAAAGTAAAATAAAAAAAATAAAAATCACGACGTTTCGGAGGCAACACAAGCTTCCGTCTTCAGGTGGAAGCTTGTGTTGCCTCCGAAACGTCGTGATTTTTATTTATTTTACTTTTATTAATTTAATGTTTTACCTACGTGACTTTACCGAAAAAACCTAAGAATATGAATCATTGCAGTCACGAACGCTTCAAATCTAGAATTAATACTTGAAGGTCACGTCGAACGCACCAACCACAGCAGTAGTCGGTATTGTAAACAAAATGACGGGGAAGCAGTCGCAGTGGCTTTAAGGGCATTTAAACTCTAATGTTAAAGATCTCTACTTTGGCAGACAACCACACAGCATATACACGTGTCCACAAGAATTTGTTTAAGTTGTTGGTGTAGTTAACCAATGTGCACCGTGGCTTGTGGCTTTTACCCTACAGTGTTGTTCCGTTTCGTTATCAAAAAACCCGAACAGCACAGTTCCTGCACCGAGATGAGAGGTTATTGCTATGAGTTTGTCCAGGAGCCTTGCGTTGCTACCCTGTACACACGTGGCCGTGAGTTTGAAGTGGCAGATGTGTGTCGCACTCTTGTTCCCCCGGAGTATAGGTTGAACAAAATCGTGCTTTTTTTTATATTATATTGCCGCTGTATTCAGAAGCATTTTGGTTGTTGTAATGACCGAAAATTTTACCCCAAGCCAATATTCAGTCTAACGGGTAATTTGAAAATAAACAAAGGTCTCCGATTAGTAGAAATATGCCTTCATGGTGATTAGTCGGGAGGCAGACTTTTAAAGGGTTTGGAGGAATAAGGTTTGAACGAGATCGATTGGAAAACAAAGAGAGTGTTCTTTAGAGGGGAAGGACAGGGATTGACGTCACAAAGCTCTGCCCCCCCCCCCTCTCAAACCATATTTACATTTTGAAAATAAAACATGCTTCAAATCGCTTTAAACTATTGTCATTTTAGTGCGTATTTAATGTGGCGCTGCACTCTGATGTTGTAGGAGTGTTGTTATAACAATTAGTGTTGTTATAACAATTATATATTTATTTAAAGTGACGTATTTTGATGTGACGTCACATTTCTCACCTCCCCCCCTCATCACACACCGTCACAAATGTCTGACCCCCCCTCCCCCTAGGTGCGTGACGTCATTTATGGACGGCCCCAAAGCAGCCCAAACCCCCGGGTCTGCGTAAAGAGGCGGGGCTTAAGCATAAAGAGGCGGGGCTTAAATGAAAGAGGCGGGGCCTAAAAGGGAAAGGCGCCTTGCAGCCGCGTCAGGGAGGAAAGGTTGGGGCCTGATTAGAGTGGAGTTGGGGCCTTAAAAGTAAGAGGAGGCGAATACTAAAGATGAAGAGTGGTCGGGCCCTCAAGAGAGTGAACGTCCTTGTTGAGTTACGGTGATTGAAGTTTAGAATTATACTGCAGCAGGCAATATAGATTTAGAGCTGCAGATGCAGCCACAGGCCAACTAGTTGTGGTTCAATGCTCAAACCTGATAAAGATAACCTGAGTTATCTTTATTTTTGGGCCTGAAACAGTCGTGGAAATTGCACATTTCCATGGTGGGGATTACTCTATATGCATCATTGCACAATAAGATGACCACAGACCAACAAAGGCCGTTCTCTAGAAGTTCACATTCAATATGTTCTCTACTGCCCCCTTAGTCTGGACCTCCCTCCAGCAGAGGTCGCAACCGGGTACCCGATACCCGTACCCTACCCGATACCCGGCTACCCGTACCCGGCCGGGTACGGGTACCCGTTTGCGACCCTGGTGCGGCCGGGTACGGGTAGACCGTGAGTCACTGGTGAGTAACTGTTTGTCAGTCATTTCCCAACGTCTTGTCTCTTCTCACAATTCAAGTTCCTAGAATCAACCCACCCGCGCCTGCAACATGGCTTCATCCCAGAGGTCGCAATCAGGTACCCGATACCCGTACCCTACCCGTACCCGGCCGGGTACGGGTAGAGTACGGGTACGGCCGGGTACGGGTACAGATACCCGTTTGCGACCCTGGTGCGGCCGGGTACGGGTAAGGAATCAAAACCCGTTTGCGACCACTGCCCTCCAGCCATCCGTGCTACTGACTTCCTGCTCATGTCCAGACTCGAGACCTTTTACCCTTTGCCCATCTCTGCTTCCTTTCCCCAAGGTGCACGCACCACTGTTCTGCAAAGCAGCGTGCATTGCAGTTACATTTACATGCTATATACAGTACATCCGAGGTGTATTATAAAGGTAATTTCATGTACGTTTGTGGAGCTTATTTAAACAAATTAATGTTGACATTAATGTGCACATTTTTGCCATCCTTAGCTCTTTCATAAATATTTCTGATATTTCTGTACCGATTTTGCCGCTTTGCCATAACTTATCAACATAATACATTCTACAGAGGGGTTTTTAGACTTGCAACGTATCTGACCACTCTTTGCTAGGGCATATAGTAGTACATTATTACAGAGCCATTCAGCCGCTATATAGAAGTAGCAGTGCTGTAATGTATTTTATTACACTTTGTCAAACATAGGAGTGAGAAAACACTAACAAATTAGACTTGTTTGGCAACGTTTGTGCGTCATTTCACATGTACCCGGTCTCCAGTATTCTCTTTGATTTCTAACCGACAGCTGTGTAATGTAATTGTCATTTTCTTATAAACATCACGTAAATTGTATATGTATAATAGTTTTGAGAAACAGAAAGCATGACAATAACATTGCAGTACATTTGTTCGGTACTGTGCTCTGCTAATGCAAATGATAATGAACATACGTTACTGGTCATGTAGTGTTTTATTGCTTAAATGGGGAAGGGGAAATCACATGTTTTAAAATCGCATAAAATACACACTTATTTGTAATGCCTAAATCTGCACTGTACTTCTAAATTCAGTTAATCGTATTAAGATAATAATCGTTATTTCAATGACAGATTGATGGGCAAAATATTACACTTAAGTATTGAGTGTAAATTTGGAGCTCCTTATTTTTTTTTATGAACACGTTTAAGATATTGACTAGTTCTCACGTGATTTGTGAATGTATTCTAGGTAAATAGAATAGCTCTAAATATATATAGCAGTTGTCTTGGAGCTCATTTGAACGGAGAACATCATCACACTGGTCATACTCCACAGGTTAAAACGTCATGATGTTTGGCCGTGTTAAGCAAAACACATTGACCGCATGTGTGCATGAATGACTGCGGTGTGAGTATAACATTCGATATTTGTTGTCTCAGACACCATTACTGGCGTTGATGGGTCTCTCGGCATAGAACAAGCCCCACTTCTGATCTCCCGCTTCGCAGCGCTCCAGCTTCTTGCTCCAGCCGTCCACGATGTACGAGTAGTCGTCTTCAGAGAATTCCTAGTGTTCAACGCATTGTGTTATACGTAGAATTCTGTATTGTGTAAAAAAAAAACGCAAGTGTGCAATTTCACGTAAACCTATACTGCTTTTGGAACACTTACGAGGCATATTGTTGAACCAACTGTCCACCACGCCAGCCCACACTCCAATTCCATGAATTGTTATAATTCAGGGGCATTTTATTGTTTCTAATTTGTTATTTTTTTTATATATATTGTCTCTTTCATGTGTTCTGCATTGTTCTCGTTTGTTTCATTCTTCTCAAGTATAATTTGCATGTGCTTTGTTTAAAACATGTTCTTGGTTACTCTCTGGGTCTCTCGGTAAAGTCACGTAGATAGAATTTTTTTTTTTAATCACGACGTTTCGATCGCAACACAAGCAATCGTCTTCAGGTGAAAAACTACAACAGGAGAACTGCTGAGGGAGGAGAAATATAGTTTTTCTGCTGTATTTTTCACCTGAAGACGATTGCTTGTGTTGCGATCGAAACGTCGTGATTTTTTTTGCATTTTTCTATCTATGTGACTTTACCGAAAGACCCAAAGAGTATGAATTCCTGCAGTCACGAAAGTTTCAAGTCAAACACGTACTTGCTTTTTACACGTGTGAGTATAATCGATTTTTATTGATTGACTGATACATGCCTAATTGTTATCATTAGAGTAAGAAATAAGAGAGTCAGACAGGACAGCTTGAGTAATTTATCCTGCCACTCTTATACATTGCTTTATTTTGGCTTTAGAGCCTTTGGCATTTACACTGAATCTTAATCGTAAACAATGTCTGGTGTGACAGGCAATTTGGAGTGAACCACAGTTCTTAAATACACTGATTGTGAATGTTACACATCTACGTTTTAGTGATATTATGCATGTCCTCATGTCTTCACGCATGCGTGCGCAGGCTTTCTGCTTGACATATCTTGTGCTAATTTGCTTCCCATATTCCACAAGTATGTGGTGTAACGTGGGCAAATTCCCCCATTTTCCGCTACTTTGTAAAATTGGAATTTTGCAATCGTGATGTAAAAACTACATGTGCTGCCGATTTGAATTCCCACAGGTTGTGACAGATAATGGGCTTAGTATCAGCAGGATAAACTAAAAATGGTGTGTAAGTTTGTAATGTGGGCCTTTTCTGCGTCTCACCTTGATAAACTCATCCTGAATGCTCTTGGTCCGTTCCAGCTCCTTGTTAAGAATGTCCACAAATTGATCCGTCCTGTCCTCAGCTCGAACATTCTGGAAACCTGCTTCTTCCAAAAACTAGGAAACACCATACAGTTTGTTTTCTTTAGGGAAGTTTTTACAGTCGCGTTTTGATCTCAGACGATAGTGACATTTCACAAAAGCATTAGTTATTTCGTTTTCATATGCAAAGCTTGGAGATGGCCCGGTGTTGCAATTGGCTGTCGCATATATGCAGAAGTTGAATTTGTGTAAGGTCCCACATGTCAGCAAAAGGTGTGCAAGGAGATAAGAGCACATTTTAAGTCCAGCTAAGCTTGTATTTTACCCTTCCCATTGTGAAATTATGATATATTATTCGTTGCTTACCTTGCCATATTTGGACACAGAGTACAGGATGTAGCCCCTTTGTTTGACATAATCCTCAAACTTCGATGTCCAGGGTTTTTCTCCACAACAGTAGTCAGTGATCAGCAACTTTCCCCCAGGTTTTAACCACCTCTGGTATAAGGGGAGAAAAACGATCAACAGAATATGACTTAACGTTATCTTTTCAATACAGACTTAACGTTATCTTTTCAATACATTTTGCGTTGAGCAGTAAAAATAAGGATTTCATATATATAAGTGAAATATATTTTATTTTTAACAATGCTTTTAATAAGAAAAATAAATTACAGAGCGTGAAAGAGGATTTTTCAAAATGTGCTCTTACATAAAACCTTTTAAAGAGGGCAAACTTGTCTGCAATGTGCAAGATGGTGTCGCGGCTATACACCACGTCAAACGATTCCTCCGGAAACTCCCGCTTGGTCGCGTCACTGATTTCAAACTGCACCTAGAAGCAGACATGAAGGGCATTTAAATGCACACGATGACAAAGAGACAACTCCAGGCCTAGCGAGACCAAGCACTGTTAACCTTTACACAAAACTTTAAAGGCTACATTTAATTAAGTACTTTGATTTTAAGAAATCACATTTTTCAAAATTTTACAATTTTCAGTACAGTAAATGCAAATCCATTAACTTGTGTTGTACAATGAGCCATTCTGTGTTGGCCAGAATTGTCATGAATGCGACGTACCAGTAATGTGCTGTCTTCTGTGGCTCTCTCCATGGCAATTTCTACCATGTTAGAGGACAGGTCCATTCCAAGCACGTCCACCTTGAAGGCCTGTGGCAGAAGGTGGTCAGTCCTTTATAACTTGTGTAGTGACATCGCGGGATGTCACTGGGTAATGCCGGCCCGAGAGAGGCACGGCGTGCGGTGTAGCGACATCGCGGACACCACGAGGATGTGGTTGCAGTACCGGCCCTAGAGGGGCTCGGTGAGCGCTGATCGATAGCGCTGGATGGCACCATGCTTGGCATGCAGTGCCAGGCCTACAGGATAGGGTGTGGAAGTGCCAGCCATAGGAACGAGGTTACTAAAGGCCGTGGCACTCTGGTTGACCCCAGAGGACACGTGACCAGTTAAGTCTACAAAGAGCCTCATGTGGGGGCTAGGGGTGGTCACGTGGTCAGGGTCGAGATCCTGCTCGAGGATTCTGGAAGGTGGTCGTGGCCCGGGGCGGAGCCAGCCACGCCGCAGAGGATATAAGCCGGGTCCCCCAGAGGGAGTGGTGCTGTTGCTCATCCTGAAGAAACCTTCGTCTACGTTCTACGTCCTACAGAGTCTCCAACACGTGGACCGGGACCCAAGCTAGGGTCCGTTGTAGCTAGTTACGGTGTGATTAGCGTAGTTAGCCTGGTGGTCACCACCATTAGTTGTTATTCTGTTAAGGGGTAACTACCCCGTGTGTTGGTGTTAATAAATGTGTTGCCTCCAAAGAGTACGTCTGCGACTCAGTTGAACTCACTACAGTTGTATTAAGAGATGCGATGGTGAGTGTTGGTTTTAAAATAAGCAAAACACATTGCTCCAAATATTGATTGAAGAATTCGTGAATGTTTAGATAGTATATGTGAATGAAAGTATATGTAAATATCAATAAAAGCAAGAGTACGATATGTAATAATAGTAAAATGTTTGTGTAAGGGTTTGCAATTAAATTGTCTGGCACTTTTTTTTCAATTCAGTTCACGCAACACAAATGGCAAATCAATACTACCAGATCCGTCTGAAAAGAGCATGGGACACAGTGAGGTTTACCTGGGCAAACAAGCAGAATAAATAATAACGGTACAAACAATATGATCAAGAGAGAAATAGGAAGGCAGCCACAAGTGTAGTCAAGGTACCTTGGCCATGTAGAAGTTACCACCTCCAATCCCACACCCAACATCCAGCACTTTCTGTCCCGCTTGTAAATCCAACAGTGATACAAACTCCTGAAACAGAAAAGCACAAACTTGAGTACTGTAATATTGTTTTAAAAACTTGGTTGCTTTTTTGTCATTTAATGCTGGAACAAGCGGACTCCACTCGCTTACAACATAAAACATGCAATTGTAGCCTGTTGCTTTGCTTTCTTATTAAAGGAGAAGAAGATTGTATGAAATGTCTGAAATGCACACCTTGGTGGTATCAGGTCCTCCAGTGCTCACGTAGCCTTCACCAAAGATCTTCTCGTAGCGGAGGATGCCTTGCCGGGAATACTGCTTCCCATCCAGGAACTGCTGGAAGGTGGCGTAACCCTGGTGGCCCGCATTTTCCCGTGAGACCTTTTCCAGCAGCCAGCACACTTGGTTCTGATTCTTCTTCAGCTGCACACGAGGGTGGGTGGGGGGGCGAGCAAGCATTGTCATGCATTCATGAGGTCGTGTTGATCTTTTCAAACTCTACGTGCTACTATTATTTCCAAAGTTTTTTTCAACAAAAATTCTGGTAATCTTTTTTTCATTTAGCAAAAAGGCAAGGTCTTTTTTTTAACATATCGTTATCAAATTTTATCGTGCTGCATTTCTTTGAATTATTCATTGTATATTGGATACATTACAAATTTACTTCCATAATCAACTCACCTTGATGTATGTCTGCACAGATTTGGAAATAACCAACTCAAAGCCAAAGCTCTTTTCGTTCCCATTTGCCTGCTGGAAGCCAGCTTGCATGATGTGATTGTATTGAGCAGGTTTCCTGTAAATCGTGGGATTGAAGGTTCGTTTTGAATCGCCTGCAGGCACAAACCATAACAGTTATGAATTCTTCAGTGACAATTGTATGAACACGCAAGCACATTAGACATGGCAATGAAACGAGGTTACCTATGTATTGAAAAACAACTGCTGTGTAAGAACATTTAGAAGCTATAGTATCCCTAATGGGGCTTACGTTAAGTTTTGTGATTTTAACATTTTTTGTTATATTCCATAATAACTTTACCCCGGAAAATTTTAAACTTTATTTTGCATCAATAACATTCTAAGTAACATGAGTCTTAATATTGCTAATGTTTAAGCTTACATAATTGTAATATCTAGATGTACTACGCAAATGTATTTTACAATATAAAACATCAATTTTATTGACCTAATGCATTTACGGTATATTTTTATTTAAAAAAAAAGAATCAGTAATTCACTTATCGCTATTTCCATAACAGACATATGTACTGTATTTTCATACAGACACGGAGAGAATAGTATGTTACAAATTAGAAATCCACACGTCAACTGGATATGAGCAAACCATTTACAAAACAAGCCAGGTAGTAAGTCCACATGGAACATTTGTATTTCATGCATCGTGACCTGAGAGGCCCTGGGAGCCTCCGAGCTTGCTTGTGGGTCACCATCGTGCATATGGCAGCAAGATGTTAACTACCTTGCCTGGTATACAGGGAATCGTGGATTTGATCCCAACCCTACGGCTGTATATTTTGAGTTTGCATGTCTCTCTCCCCACGGTTGCGTGGACTTTTCTCCAGGTCCTCCGGGTTTTCCTTCCACATTTAGAAACATGCGTTTAAGAGTATTTGGCTTGCGATACATTTCCACATGATAAGCCACTTCGTTGAATTATCATTTGTGAATGCCAGGTTGCTTCTGAAAAAGAGCTATATAGCTCAGTGGGCCTCACCTAGTAAAATAAAACAAATAGTTGTATATTTTTTTAAAATAATACCCATACCAGACTGGTGAAAGCAGGACTCGCGAAAGAAAAGATGACCTCCAGGGCGCAACCAACGCAGCATGCTGTTCACCAGCTGTAGCAACTCCTCATCCGTTAGGTACATGAACAGCCAGTTTGAGAAAACCACATCGAAGCTGCGTGAAGAACAAGCATCACGGTGGTGAGGTCTTCACGGCCGGATCATCCAACAGTTGCGTTTGATACTCCTGATTTCAAAGGACTGGCTGTAGAATTTCCTCTTAATAAGACCATTTAAATTTTGATTTAAAGCTTTCGTGACTGCAGGGATTCATATTCTTGGTTCTTTCGGTAAAGTCACGTGACTTTACCGAAAGAACCAAGAATATAAAGACCATTTACTTAATAGAATAAAAATTCAATACACGTATTTTTTCAACAATTGCCTTCAAAGTCTTATGCTTTTATGTGTACATGTATAAGATGTCAGGGAATTTTGACGATGATGTATAAAGTGTGCCCACTTGCACATGTGTTTTCATCTCCTGTCGTAGTTCCTTTTTTAAAATGTAGTTAGAAAAAAATTAGCGGAAATTTAATGATTCATAGATTAATATAGATTTTTAAGTTCATAATACATGGACCGAGTTGTTAACGGGCAAATTGTTAAATTTATAATATAATTAGATATGGAGCCTGAAATTTAATTTGTTGGTACTTTTGCATATCATGTTTTTAGAACTTTCTAACTGCCAATTGTATATCTGATATAAAAAAATAATATTGTTTAAGTTATTTAAAAACAAATAATTTTTTGTCACGGAGCCTCACTCGTGCCGTGTCAGCAGTTTGAAATGTTGACCCACCAGAAACCCAATTCGGCCATTATCTACGACTGTCTGTTGCAATTGTGTACCAATGGAAACAAAAAAAAGACACGTGGCCTTCACATTTACACTTTGTCTCACCGAGGGCGCGTTGTTACCTGCCGTACGTGCGGTTTTAAACGTGACTTCTGACCAACAACCCCCCTCCCCGCTATGCAAACAACCACACGCACGGTGCCACGTAACCAAAATGTATATTGTAATTTTGGCTGCGACTTTTTTTTTGTTTGTTACGTCGGTCTCGTAATGCGTCCCGGTCCTAAGCATATTTTACTGGCCGGCCGTGACCGGGAAGTTAACGCCCGCGGTGGGGTGGTGTGTGGCTTGTACAGAATGTCCTGGAAATGTACACAAATGTGCACGTGCGTTGCCATCGGCGACATTATTGACGTTTGCTATACAGTACTGGCTATATATGCATTGCGCAAAGTCCGAAATAGAGGCCGTCTCGAATGTGTTAATGCTTCGTGCCAGAAATTAATCTTTTGCGCAAACATCATCGGGCGTTTGAGAGAAGTTTTGACATTCGTTTTGTTTGCTGTCATTCGTTACGATTGACGTGTGTGTGTGTCGCAGTTGTTTGTAATTACTGAAATATCGTCTGCTGCCTTCTGTATTCACAAAAATGTCATAAAAAATTTTTGAAGGCAAAATATGTAAAAAAAAAAGAAGACGCTTATTTGTTTTACTTTATAATTCCGGTCTTAAATCATCATTTATTTCCTGCTTCTACCCACATTTCTTTCTGGCTACAGAACAATATAATGTACTCTTAAAACGTATCTATATATGTTGAACTTATTTCGCATCGCGCGTAGCCAACCGTGCTAGTCGGAGGTGCGGTGAAAAAGACAACAAAATCTAAACGCACGAAGCAGTTCTAAAGACGTGAGTTTTCAAAAGTGCAAAGTTAGCATCGGTGATTTGTATAAACCATTTCGGACCTGTTTTCTGGGAACTGCAGCTGCGTGACGTCTGCCTGCAGGAATTTGATGTTCCCATGGTCTCTGTTCAGCTCTCGGTTTTTGTCCAGAAATGTCTGCATGAAGTCCACCGCTGTCACGTGACTCGCCTGCTTGGCCAGGTGTCCAGTGAAACGACTAGGACACGAAGAGAGACGTGGAACAACATCGGACGCTTGTGGTGAAATATACTTCGCGATTTCTCATTCGTGGATCGAGAGCGCGATGGTGAAGATACGCTCCTGTGCAACTTACCTTTTGCTTTGCAATATTTCACACGCGTTCCTTTACATATTAAGTGCGCACACATATGCTCAACATAGCATTAATGTATTAATGCCATCCAAACATATCTTGCTTGCATGCACAAACGTTTAAAGATCCTAGCTGGATAAGCTGTTGTGGAAAATTACGTTAGCAAGTGCATTTTGGGACAGACGCAGTGCACAAGTGGGCTATTAGGTCAGCTGGAAACATGCATGGCCACTTGTCTTCCCAGTGCCCTTGATTGAACACCGTACCAAGTACAGTACTTATAAAATGCATCCCTAGAGGGGTTACAGCCCCGCGACAGATGCCAATTGCGACCGGTCGGTGCCGGATCAGGAATTTGAATCCAGATCACTTTAATCATCATCCAGTTCCCTAGCCGCTATGCCACCGCTCCACAGAAATGTAGCAATGCTTGACCTTTGGCTTTATAATCTCTCTGAGTGCCTCTCTTTACAACTCTTCAAATCATTGCAGTGGACATGAGAGCCTGAGAGTTGAAGGTTAAAGAGCTTGGGGGAGGTGTTAATGTGGAGTCGAGGTGGTAAGGGGATTTCAGCAGGCCGGTGAATGTATAACGCAGAAGTTCCGTGTCACATATTTGGGGTTCTCATACTGTCCTAGAGTGCAGAAAGCCTGCACTTTGGCGATATCAGAGCAACTTAATCCACCGTTCCTTTTTTGCGCATCTAGCGCAGGGTGGAATTCCTGTTTTTGAAGCTTTCGTGACTGCAAGGATTCATACTCTTATTTTTTCGGTAAAGTCACGTAGGTAGAAAAATTGAAATTAAAATTAATAAAAAATAAAATAATAAAAAAATCACGACGACGGAGGCTTGTGTTGCCTCCGAAGCGTCGTGATTTTTTTTCTTTTATTTTTATTAATTTTAATTTCAATTTTTTTACCTACGTGACTTTACCGAAAAAACTAAGAGTATGGAATTCCTGTGTCTGTCGCTAATCTGTAGGGGAACACACATCTCAGATAACCTTTTGTACTCGTTCACCACGTGGCATCACCTGACCAGCAAATTTGCCTGAGCTGTGCATTTCTCGTGCGGCTGTTAAGAGAAAATTGGTCAATATCTGATAACAGCACCAAATCTGACGGACATGCGGTTGGTGGTTTCGAGTCTCGCGGCCACTTTGCCTAACACTATGGGACGTATTAACCGTATATAATACGTGCCATCAATTTCGGAGTGTATGTTAAGCTTCGAATTTAGTTTAACCAGGTGAGAACTCAGGAGAACAGGATAGTCTGATTTGCAATAGTGAGCTGGGTCACCATAATAACAAAAGCAAAGCAAATAATTTGCAGCGATGTAGCAAATAGAAATCAGAGCGAAAACAACGGTGTCGCATGAGAAATCAAAACTATTGCACGGAAATAAATGAATTGTGCTGGTAATAGTTCTTTAGTTAATTAATATGAATTCCAGATAATTAAAAAAAACATACTCTTTGCGGCAGGGCAGGTGGGAAAGTACTTCCCATCTACTGCGTGGACCAGAGGCCACTTGAATGGATTTTAGATGCAACTCTGTGGTATCTGCTTCCGTGGGCCATTCTCTAACATGAAAGGTTGTGGGGTGCAGCTGTCCAGGTCAGCATAAAAGAAGAATACTGAAGGTAGCTTTGTGACATCATGAGCCGCTCTCTATCGCGAAGGCTTGCACAGCCCTTGCAAAAGACCCGAATGGACACTACATCTGGTAACACCGATAAGAATTTGGGGTTAACATTGGGGACAGAAGATGAATACAATTTTATAAACAATCAGGTGAATTCTAGAAGTTCAGGATGACTTGACAGCAGCCACACATCCCCTATTACTGTCGTCGTTCTGCAGCGCCACTGCAAGGCGTCAGCAGAGCCCCCCCCCCCCCTCTGCTCTTGCTGTTCACGCACCCAATACCAGCGCCCAGTTCGAGCACTTTGGCGTCGTCGATGCTGGGCAGCAGCGAGAGAATCTCGGGCTTCTCGAACTGCGAGAGCGTGCTCGCGCTCGAGTCCAGCATCATCTCCTCCACCGTCGCGCCCTTGGAGTGAATCTTCCAGAACTCCGTCATCGTCTTGCGAACTTGCAGTCGAACCGAGACAAAGACAAAGATTTCCCCCCGTTGCGCCTTAACGGACTGTTGGGGCAAGTGCTGTGAGCGAGTAGCAAACACTATAAAGGCCGGAATGGCCAACACAACACCCGGCCGCCTCTTTGTCGCACCAGGTACTCATTTGAGGCTGAGTTGATCTAGGGGAGGCCCAGTTCAGATAATCGTCACTGGTGTTGGTCGTGAGCTGGGTTTAGTAGAGCAGTGCGCTAACCGTTGCAATGCCGCTCCCCACAAACCAAATGCACACACACATCAATTCACATTAACGCGGGCTGTCCACAATAGCAGTGACACGCCTAACTCAGTACGAGAGCGTTTGCTTCACTTTGGAGCGTAACTTCAATACACCGCACTAACCTGGCCCGCAGAAGTGGTTATCACAGAGCCACCTCTGAGATACTTTCAATTGACATTTGGTTTACACAGTAGAGGGCAGCACTCTCCCACCCGCCCTACCACTGACAGTAAAGGTTCAGTGCGCGACCATCAACCCAATGCATTTCATTCAATATCATGGGACCTTTTTTGCCAGTATCAAATAATGATTGGGGTTTACCCTTTCTGGCAATAAAGCAGGTGTTAAGATGTTCAAACACCAAATAGATATTCTTAGGTTTTTTCGGTAAAGTCACGTAGGTAAAACATCAAAATTAATGAAAATGTTTTACCTACGTGACTTTACCGAAAAAACCTAAGAATATGATTCCTTGCAGTCACGAAAGCTTCAAATCTAGAACCAAATAGATACTTTTTGGGAGGAATGAAGTCTACATTAACCACACGTGCTTGTGTTGAACATGCAAACAAAACATGCTCTGATAATTCTCTTGGATTTCATAAACTTACGTACAGAACCACATTTAATGCTACATGTTTTGTGTGAAAGTTAATTTACTGGGAATGCGCTGACCATAAATGCACTTTCAAGGACCAAAACATTCTATGAAACCACTCCGCCTCCGTTTTACTCGTGACGTTCCCTTATAAAACTTATCGTTGTCACCTGTACATCAACTCATAGCTGTCTTCCCCTTTGGATATCCGGAGAGACCATCACTGGGCTGTCTTCATCCTGAAGGTTCTCTTAAACAAACCCACCAAATTAACCAAAAGGTCCGCTAAGTTCCTCTAACTCCCTCCTGTACCCTCAGAAGTGCCTCCTGGTTCCGACTAAATTTTCAATTTGCTATAACTGTTTTGGTTAAAACAAAATTCTGCGTTCCTGCTCTGCGTTTCTGAAAGAACCTGAGCTCTCATCTACAGCTTAGATGCCTCCCTTTAAAAAAAAATAGCATGCTAACACTGTATATTCAATGCTACATGCCTTCACCATCACGCGCTGACCAGTGCGGTGAAGTATGGTCAAATAACCTCCGTGACCCGCATGGCGGGTGGATGCCTTCATCCAGCAGTGGATTGACAAAACGCACATGTGTATGTGTTGCGTGTTACGTCGTGAGTGAAACATTCGTTGTTATATACTGGTTAAAACTTTTCACCCGATAAAGGGATTTTATAAACGTGAGCCGGTGATTCGAGTTCTCATTATCAAAAGTAGTTTCCACCACCTCCTCCTCGTCTGTGTATTTTCTATGACATTTTACACGGACTGTCTAGATGCATTACGATGTACGATTGTACTGCATACGAATGTTAAACGTGTACCGTGTTACAAAGATGCCCCACTCACTATTTTTGACCATATGTTAATGTTAACTCAAGAAGGACGTTCTGACAAACATTTCAAGTATGATTCAGTTTTTACCCAAAATTATCGTGATAACAGTCGTTGCAGTTAAGTTGTATAACTCTCTTATGTTTAAAATTAGTGTATATTAAAACTGAAAACAAACACATCGTATGCAGTATATACAATAAACTCAATTCAATATACACAACGAGATACACGCAACTTGCTCGTATGGTGTGACATGTACTCACCCTCAGCCATGGTTATTTTGTTTCTGATGGGGGGGGAATTATCGTGCCGTTCACTAAATTGTGAACACTGCGTCAGATGAAATGAATGGCTTCTCGCGTCCTGCTAAAGCTACGGCTCCTGAAGTTGTGTTCCCTCCCTCTCGGTTGCATCAATCGAATCAATAAGTTAAGTGCGCTTGGAAGAAAAAAAGTTTGAAAAAATTAAGGATGCCACCAACTCTGCGACTGAGATGGAGAGAGAGAGACGCGACTCGCTCCCCAACAACAACCGAAAACGTGTTGCCTACGGAATTAACAAATGTTCCTGTCGCAAAAGAACAATGGCCTCGTTTATATATCGGTGGTTTGGGGGCAGATATTCAGTGCTGATGGTGTACAACTCTTCGTGTCGTGGCGCTCAAAAGGGGGATTGGGTTATCTTGATATTTTGTTGGAAATGCCCCCACCCCGAGCCAATGACCTTGATCTGGCTTTAGTTTGACTATGTGCAACATGCATGGTCGCGGCGAACTTCCAGGGAGACAAGTATTTCAACCAACCCACCCTCCCCTAATCGCGACCCCGGGCTAAGTCCACACGCGGCGTGTACACCAGACATTGGCTACGCCATCGGCAAAAGTGACCCTCGATTGATCAAAGGTTGGGTTTGAGCCACGTCAGCTGTTTCGGGTGCTCTGCGCGTTCAAGGGCATCCAGTACGAGCATCGAGGGTAGGGAGGGGGCAGTTAGTTTCCCAGGCTGCTTAGAGCTTGCTTAACAGCAGCGTTGTACGCATCCTTTTAGAGTGAAACATTTTATTTTTTAAACAAAGTCCGTTTGTAAAAGTTAGCATCGGTCACCGTTCGGTCAGAGTCACCCAGATATTCAGATTACTGGGGTGAGGTTAGCCGCGCTCACGTTCTGCCAAAAAAGCCTGCCTTGAGAACAGCCGACGATGATGCAAAAGGGACCGGTGGTGTTGGAAGGGGGGGTGGGGGAAACGAATCATCGTTTGACGGCGACATCGCTTGTTTAAGACGCGTGCCAAGCAGCCAGGAGAGAGAGAAAGAAAAAAGATCGCACGTGCGATATATCATTGTACACCGTTGCCTGCCGCAAACAACAAGTATGGGGCCATTCATTCAGTACCTACGCATGGAGGAGGGAGGGGGGTTAACCCAAATGTGTAGCTTGCGTATGGGGGGGGGGGGGTCTACTGACAATGTACGTACGCATAGGAAATGGGGGGGGGGGGGTGAAGCCTCGATAATAATTTGTCTACATTGGCCTTCAAATGAGTTAGATAGTCCGGCGGTGGACTATCTGTTTGCTTAAACACGTTAATCTTATTAATCCTTGATCGTTTTAAATATCGGCCGTTCTATAGGATTCGGGGGGGGGGGGGTGCGTCAAGCGTACGTACGCACGCAGGTGGGGGAGGGGGGGTGTAAAAAGTCCGCGTGCGTATAGGGAGGGGGGGGGTCAAGTTTTGACAGATTTTTGCGTACCTACTCATTGGATGGCCCCTATACTGACAAAAATGCGCCGATGTATTACGTCATTTACTTGAAATGTTGCAACCGCTACTGTGTTAAAGAGAAGCCACGGACGAATTGTGGGCGAGAGGGCACGTGTTTCCCACTCCTCCTCACGTTGGTGCTCGCTTGCCTGTCGCTGCGAGCAAAGGTATTGCAGAGGTGGGGGTTGGGGGGGGCTTTATCTTAAAGGGTTATTCATTATCTTGAGAACAGCTGATGATGCAAGTGCTGTAATTATGAAGCAAGATTTGGCGATGCTGTTTTGGCAGTGGTGCACAGGCACGATGAATAAAACAAAACCTTCAACAATATAGCGCTTGTTGCAATTGTAATGAAGACTTGACACACTTCTCTTGAGATGGCACTTTATTGAAGACGCGTTCACGTGACATCAGGCGGGGACCTCACTGCAACTGCCCCGAGTCTCCAGCACATCTCGCTTATATACCGACCGAGGCCACGCCCCCCTTCTCGATCATTCTCGCTGACTCTGGACGCTTGCTCCACCGGCAGACTCCACCGTATTCTTCCGTCGCCTGACCACGCTCCCTTCTCGATCATTCCCATGGCCACCAGTTCCTTCGCACTCATAACTGATACCCCCCTGTCATTACCTCCCGTGGCCACTAGTCCACTCACACCGCATGTAAGCTCTACTGTAATTACACAATGAGGGACAGTGCCCAAAAATGTTGGCAATTATATCTTAAAAAATCATGCAGTGTTATTGATACATGTGTTGACTTTCGTCCACCCTTATCATGATGATACACAATTACCCAGGATGCTGCCATCATTGGTGAGTGCAGGACACTGAGCTTGAAATCTAGTCGGCCAGTTTAAACTCTCCATCTCCCGGAAAGGGGCTTATTTAAATCCCACCCCCATCCTCTGTCCATCCAGCGGTATCACAATCGATCAGCGGATCACGGTGGAGTCTGCCAAGCATAGAAGAGGAGACAAAATACGCTCTTGAGGGGCTCTCTAGAGCTACCGCTAGTGGAGGCCCTTTCATCAGCAGTGGCAGGAACAAGCAATTGCAGGGCTGTACATTTACCTCTTCTTATTTACACATTCACTGTATTTACTTTTACTTTATTGTGCCAATGGGTATACCATATTGCGTTTTTTTTATTATTATTATTAGCTATTACTAGGTATACTTTGACATACATTTAAAAAAAAAATCATGGCGATTTAAGGTTTTGTTCTATTAGATGATATAGCAATTCCTGCAAGTAATACGTTATACTCTCAGGGAGATATACAATGTCATAATTTTCTAAACCGTGGCCCTATTACCCACGACTCATATTATCCATGTCAGCTGTAGGGTTAGTGAAGTCTCCTGTTATCCACAGCCCTATTACTATTACATGCGGGGTTATCCCCACATGTTTACCCCGTGGTTAAGAGGAGTAAAATCGTGGATAACCCTGCAGATAATAGGATCCGAGTTATTGGACCCCCCATATCATTGTGGATAAGAGGAGTTCTGTAAATTGTGTGCCACTGGGAACGTAATGCAGGGATTTAAATGTTGTGAAATATATTTTTTTGTCATAGGGAGAGGCTGAAAAACAAACCTTGAATATATTTGTAATAGAGTGTATAAATACTATTAGAATCCACTGTACAAAAGTAAATAAGGTGCTCCACACGAAAAAAAAACTTTTTCAAAATGCCATTTATTAAATTGTTTTTATTGTATTTACAAAAGAAATAAAAGTAGACGTACTTTTCAATTTCAAGCTGTTCGTCATTATCTTAGGATATTTCGCTTTTTTTTCAGCAGAAAGGCTTCCTTGGGAATTTAAAATGTTAAAAACAGGAAATACCTCCAAATTAAAATTGGAAGTTACAAGATGAGTCTGCAAAAAATGTACACAAATTTAGAAAGTAAAAAATGAGACTGCAACCCAGCAACACGTGGTCAAACACGTGGCTTGATTGAAGGTAGTTTCAGCTTCAATGCACATTCATATTCACGAAGCCTACTGGGGCTGAAATCAGCTGAGCCTTGCCCTTCGCCCTGAGCGACTAAACATATTTTTGTATTTCAGGATGATTCTAAATCAGTAAAGGAACTGCTTATCGAGGAATGCGTCGCAGTGCCATCACAGGAGTTACTGTGTATCGCTTCTGTTATGTTACAACCGATGATCAAATGTCCACGAAGCTTCAGAGTTGGCAGGTCCCCCTTGGCTTAATTTGGAGAGAACAATGTCCAATTGCCATCTATTTAGTAGGCACGCAAAAATCTGTCAAAACTTGACCCCTCCCCCCCTCCCTGTACGCACGCGGACTTTTTACACCCCCCCTCCCACCTGCGTACGTACGCCTGACGCACCCCCCCCCCCCCGAATCCTATAAAACGGCCGATATTTAATCCACGCAGAAACGATCAAGGATGAATAATAATAACGTGTTTAAGCAAACAGATCGTCCACCGCCGGACTATCTAACTCATTTGAAGGCCAAGGTAGACACATTTTTATCGAGGCTTCACACCCCCCCCCCCCCGTCCGTTTCCTATGCGCACATTGTCAGTAGACCCCCCATACGCAAGCGGACGCATTTGGGTTAACCCCCCCCTCCTCCCCCTCCATGGGTTCGTACTGAATGCATGGCCCCTCGGCGCGGATGTCGATGGAGCTGGCCGACGATTGGCTTCACCCCTCCGCGGAAGCAGGCAAGGCGTCATCCTTCCCGGGAGAGGCACCGCTGAAATGTTCGGAGCAGATGCTGTTGATCTCTTCCATGGCCACCAAACGCAGAGACTGTGGGATGTCCGCTTCAGAGTTGACGGTGCTGTTCGATTTCTGGGCGAGCAATTAGAGGAGGGAAAACGAGCGATTGTGTGTGTGAGAGAGAGAGAGAGACGGTGAGTTCTAGATTTGAAGCTTTCGTGGCTGCAAGGATTCATATTCTTAGGTTTTTTCGGTAAAGTCACGTAGGTAAAAGATTCAAATTAATAAAAGTAAAATAAAATAAAAATCACGATAGCTATCGTGCTGTGACGGTTCCACCTGAAGACGGAAGCTTGTGTTGCCTCCGAAACGTCGTGATTTTTATTTTATTTTTATAAATGTTTATTTTTTACCTACGTGACTTTACCGAAAAAACCTAAGAATATGAATAAGAGACGGTGAGTGTTAATCGCATTACCTGGAAAGTCCATTCACGGCAAAATTATAATACGACTCAAGATAATCTTTTGCACTGATAAATTCCTCAACTCAAAGCGCCATACATCACATCTCATCTCAAGCATTCGAAGGGCGCCCCCAGTGGCAATTGTCCCTGTGGGGCACAAGGTGACTGACTCCTAACTGGCCCGCAAGTGGGCATTAGTCTGCAAGTAGGTCGATGATTGCTATGTGTAATCCCAATTAAGAAACTTACAGGTACCATTTTGAATTTAAAAATATTTGGACCGTGATGCCGGCACAAAATAACCTACGAATTCCAAATTACGTCTGGGGCTGTTTAACGTCCACTGTGAAGTATTATGTATTAATGTCACCGGCGATTCCCTATCAATGTGATGCATGCATGCGGGAGTGAGATGAATTACAACTGAACAAGAGAAGAGTCAATTGCATTAATGTAAATAAACTGCATCTAGGCATGATCATAATGCATCCCAAGTAAAGGAAGTAGTACGTCTACATGCGCACAGGCACATGTATTTATGAGAAAAGTAAGTAGGCGTGGGCAGGATATTGTCGCGAGAATGAATAATGGTGAATGGTCAAGGATAATGACAGTGGCGGGGAAGGAATGACACGTGTCTGAATATAAAATCCACCGCGGAGATGGAATGATGAAATCGCTGTTGGGCAAGTGACAGGTTGATTATCTGGCAGGATCGCGAGATTGCAGCGGATTGGGGGAGGCCTTCAACCAGCAGTGGATTTACCATGGCTGCTGATGGTTGAACTCGATGTGTAGGCGCATAGCTCGAAGCTATGTTATATTATTCTACAATCATTTGAAGATGAAAACATGCGTAAACGGTTTAGCACGTGACTTTAAATAAACAAGACTCATATTTTCTGCATTAACAATCGAAGCATTACAACGCTGCACATCATTGTCGGTGTTTTAAACACCCACATTGTGGAAAAATAATAATTCCGGACAAGGAACATGGCTTATAACAAGGTCCCTAGAAACATAAAATAGAGTCCACTCTGGCAATTTCCCAGAGTAAAACATGGCACGCTGTCATCTTTCACAATCCCAGAGGCAAATCTCTACACACACAGACACGTGCACACGTGCAACTAGGGATCCAGACACCATCTTTGGATGTCCCGATCAAGTTCTGCAGTCTGAAACATGGAAAATGTGTTTGAATGCCTCATTTAAGTCATGGCACGCTGCCACAGTCATGGTGTCATGGTTAGCAGCGCACAATCGAGTGCTCGCCAGTTCGATATTCTGGTGCAGCAGTTGAAATGACATTGTATGTTTCCTAAATCAACTCCCCACCACAACCACTTCTACCCACCCAGCAGCGTACGTGGGTTCCGCAGTCAGCCTATTCACAGATGGCGTGTTTCTTGGGTAAAGTGTGGGCACTTTCACCTCTTCTAAGATGTCTGTATGTATGTTGAATTTCTCTCGCGCCGTACGTAGCCAACCGTGATAATCGGAGGTGTGTGGGAAGGACAACGACAAAAAATATCTGGCAGGCATAGAAAAGTAAAACTAAACCAAAACTATTTTTTTTTACTTAACCAGGTAAGGCCCATTGAGCTATGTAGCTCTTTTTCAAAAGCGACCTGGCCACAAATGATAGCTCAACAAAGTGGCGTATCATATGGAAACTTATAGCAGCCAAATACTCTAAACGCGTGTTTCTAAATGTGTAGAGAAAAACCGGAGGATCCAGAGACAACATGCAAACTCCAAATATACTGGTGTCAGGGTGGGGATCGAACCCACAATCTCCTGTGGACCAGGCGAGGCAGTTAACATCTTTCCACCATGGTGCCCATGACCTTGGGAAAACCGGGTCAGGTGTCACACGCTCACCTGCGAGTGGCGGTCGTGGCCCAGGGAGGCCTTGGAGCGCACGGACACACGGTGCTGCCACTGGCCCAGCGAGCCCGAGCGGAAGAGCTTGCTGCAGCGTTCTGTTTCCACGTGCTCCAGCAGGTAGAGCACCCCCTGAATGCTGATCAGGTAGTACTGCCCTGTTTTGGAGAGTGAAGGAAGGTTTGGGGGGCGGACCAAGGCAGGTATGGATTTCGTTTTAGGGGGCGTGGGTGCCCTCTGAATTTGTAAGTTCTCCACCTTTTTAGAACTTTGTAACTTATCCATTGTCTTTGGTTCTTTCGGTAAAGTCACGTAGGTTTTATTTTATACCTACGTGATTTTACCGAAAGAACCGAAGAGTATGGATTCCTGCAGTCACGAAAGCTTCAAATCAACGTATCCATTGTCTACTGGACATCTGTGAAACTACCGGACAATCTGTGAAAAAGAGAATTATAGTGCATCGGATTCTTCCAGTATCAATATATATTCTGATTCATATAAGTTCTTGCAAAATTCAACTTTAACCGGCAACTACTGTGAAGCATCCAATGAGTTTCTGCATGTATTTATTTGTGTACGTGCTCGACTGGGTGTGTGGTGTTTATCGAATACACGCGTACTGTGGGTTAGAGAGATGAAAATGTCGGTACACGAATGATTACGTGTTTGCTATGTGCATGTCAATGATGCCCTTTAGAACCATTATGAACGTGACGTTCCATCTCGAGGAATTATCCAGGTGAAATGGCACTGAATGAAATAAAGTACAAGCATGTACAGTATCACAATGTATGCATATTGAACTTCCTTCACACCGTACGTGCTAATCGGAGGTTGCGGGGGAAAGACAACAAAGTGAACAGGAAAAACAGTTCTAAAGAAATTAATTTTCATTCTAGACGATTTAAAAGTGTACAGCTCCAGTGGCTTCCTAATATCGGGAGGAAGTGCGTTCCAGACGGCCCCAGTGGCACATCTTTGTGGCGACGTTGCTAACCGTTAAAGTTAGAATAACACTGCTCTACAGCACACAGAATGTTCTCAAGCAAATGAAGTGGAGAGTACACACATTGCTTTCATTATTTGCATTTCAATTATTTCAGTGGAAGAAACCCATTAACGCAAAACGGAGGCACATTAGCAGATTCAGTTTAATGGGGGCCCAAGGCTGTTTATAGTTTTGCGAGCCCTTATTTGTATATTCAGTTCCTTCATTTGTTTTACCACCACGATCACCCACGCCCGCTGCCGAATACTCCATTGTTATCTACCATCGTTATTTCAGTTAGTTTTTTTAATGTGAAATACGAATTGCAAAGCTTAATCTAATTACTCTTTGGTTTTCTTGGTTCTTTCGGTAAAGTCACGTAGGTAGAAAAATACAATAAAAAATTATATATTTTATATATTTTATTATATTTATTTTTTACCTATGTGACTTTACCGAAAGAACCAAAGAGTATGGATCCCTTCAGTCACGAAAGCATCAAATCAAGACTAAATCTAATTCATAGTTAAAACGAATAAAACAACTTTAATTTTGGCACATAACTCGTAGTAATACGCACAGTGATGCTATGGCTTTAATTACCAAATTACCCATAGCATTTATCATAGTGAGATGGTATATGCGTACCCACCATTATAATGCGGTATATATACACATACTCTTTTTGTTTGGGCGGGGCTTCTCAAAAATCCAAGGCCTTGGGCTGCAGCCCAAAAATAATTAACCTTTTCAAGGAAGTCACCAAAAGATCTGCATATTGGAATGACTGGAAAGGCGACGTGGAGGCGTTACTGTTGCACTGCAGGGGCACTGTGACGATGTCGCAGATGCAAGACGACGCAGCCTCCCAAGTGGCTTCTTGTTTGATGATCCCACGGCACGTGGAACGTCGTGAAATTTCGTGAGCGCGGAAATTCGATTTCGTTAATCGACAAGTGGCCTTAATTTGCCAATTTAGGTGAACGCGAACATTTCGTAAACGGAATGTTCGTAAATCGAGTGATATCTGTACAGCGTAAAACAGTGAACCACATGAATTGCGCACTGCTGTAATGCGGAAGGTTCAATTCAAGGCAAATTGTGTATTCTCAGACCTTCTCCGTGTATCATGCATGGCTCCATGAGCTCCGTCATGTAGTCCATATCTTGCTTCAGTGTGGCGATGTCGCATCTCACCAGCACGTACGTCAGCACTGGCATGAATTCATCAGCTCCAAGCTGTCGACCTGCACGATCCAAACAAAATGTGATCAACATTTTCTCCATCTCTGTATAAAAAAATCTACTTAATTGAAATATTACGTCGCATGCCAATATGTCTGAATAAGGCTTTCAATCGGTGCGCATGGCCAGCCTACGCTCTATGGATCAGACACATGGACAATGAGAAAGAGAATGGAAAGCTGAACATTGGACAAAGACGTGTGAAGCAGTGCATGCGTGGGATTGTGCCGATGTAGAGAGAGGAACACATGAAGCAGGACACGTTTGCAATTCAGAGCCATCCTATTGCCTTAAACCAGTGAGATTGGCGGAAGGATGATGGTGGATGGTTGAGACTGGCAATGGAATGCAAGTGAAATGGGGAAATTAATCCTTGGGGCGGACCAACACAAAGATGGAGAGCGATCAAGTTGGCTCCTTTGCACGAGATGGATTGGTGCCCTTTGGGATCACGATGACGCCAGCGTGGACTAGGCTTTCGCCCAGCAGTGGATAGACATTGACTGGTGATGCGTGAACAGCGTCGTACCTGAACCGTCTTCCATTGACTTATATATTACTTTGCAGATTTTCAGGAGGCATTTAATCTTGCGTAGGGGCAAGTAGTCTTGCTGTATGCTGGCAAATGCCTGCCTTATCCCTTCCAAGGTGTCCTCATTTGGGACTTTTGCTGTCACTCCCAGCTCCTCCAGGGTCTTGTTTTGTGTGGCCTCACAGCTGCAGCGTAGCTGCTTAATGGAGCCGTCCCTGAGATGGTAGTCCCCGATGCTCTGATCCAGTTGGCCCTTGAGTGACTTCAATATGCACTTACATATGGCCTTTTCCACAATTACACCTGCGGGTGAATATCAAGTGAGAACCGATGCTCAGAAGCCGTATGGTGCGTACGTGGACGGTTAGCAACTTACAGAAGCCATTCTGTACAGTGTTGTTCTGTAGTTGTAACGTGTAGCTACATAAAAACACTCCACGCGCTGTAACTGGCGTTGGGCCAAACATCCCAGTGCTGAAAAAATGACCGCAAATGACTCAATCGTAGGGATGTATTAAGAGATTGCAGCCGGCAAGATGTGCTCTACTTGAGCATATTGGCACAAGACAGAGGAAAGTGGAAACAAATGACGAAATGGACGCATTGATGGTACACCGGTCCTCATAAAACAAGTCTAAAATCAACATTTTAAACTGACATTCGTCTTCAGACTGTTTCGACATCACGAGAAATGATTTTGTCTTACCTCCCCGCAAGATGTTCTGACCGGGGTTGCGAATATCGGGAAGATAAATAATTGTTCCAAAAAATGCGGTTTTAAAAAAAAATACCGCGCACCGTTGTGCTGTACCGCCGATACGTTCAAATGTGCAGCAGACAGATATTGCCTATCTTGCCCATGGTTCATTTTGATGTTATGTTTGTCGAACTTATTTCGCACCGTAAGTAGCCAAACGTGCTAATCGGAGGTGCACGGTGGGGGGGGATAGGACAACAAGCTAAACACAATAACAAAGTATTTCACACACAGCGACAGCAGCAACGTCGTTATCCCCACTGAGAACACTGGGCAGGAATCCTCTGCAGAGAGGCTTGAGACTCAGCGAGGTTTGCCTGGGTAAACACGTGTCGTATTAATAATCATAGTTGCGATGTCGATCTATTGTGGCTCGCAATACGGTAACATTGCGCGTCTGAATCGCTGTGGACTGAGGTATATTCTTAGGTTTTTTCGGTAAAGTCACGTAGATAAAAAATAAAATTAATAAAAGTAAAATTAAAATAAAAAAAATTCGTACGTGACTTTACCGAAAAAAACCCAAAAATTTTAATCCTTGCAGTCACGAAAGCTTCAAATCTAGACTGAGGTATAGGCAGATATATGAAAAGGTCAGATATATTATTTGGGTCTTTCGGTAAAGCCACGTAGATGGAAAAAAAAATAAAAAAAAATCACGACGTTTCGATCGCAACACAAGCAGTCGTCATCAGGTGTTGTGTTGCGATCGAAACGTCGTGATATTTTTTTTATAATTGTTTCTATCTACGTGGCTTTACCGAAAGACCCAAAGAATGTGAATTCCTGCAGTCACGAAAGCTTTAAGTCAAGATTTAAGGTCAGATATGTTAATATCCCTAGAAAAGTACTGTTACACCGTGTGCAAATACTTTACTTGCAGTGGGTGGTGGTCGGTTAATTGGCCTTGATTAATATGTAGGGGTCGTTAAATATCGTGTATCAGAATTAATGTCTTTCAATGGATGCAAATGATATGCTCGCACGACAGTGAAGATAACAAAAGCTGGACTAATGAGACAGACAGAATAAGAACTCTGCAAGCTCATGAGTTGCACCAACTCGTCGTCTGGTGGAATTTAGCAAAGTGGCTGAATTGAAAGTCCCCTTGGCCATTATTCTGAGGTTATAAATTATTAAAATAAAATAAAAACAATAAAATACAACACACGCATTCACATCGATTTTTAATTGTCTCTTTTTGGTAACCACTAGATTATCTTGAGGTGTAATTTGCATAAGATGCATCTATAAAGGGCATTTGTGTTGTTCACATGAGCAAATTAATGAATTAGCAAATCATTAACTAAGCATGAAGTACGCATTACTTTGGGTCACAATGGATGATGATCAATCCTCCTCGTGATGCTCTTAGATTACAAGCCACCAACATCTATATAGACCGTAGACCTACACGCATTCACCGCCAGCATCTGTATAGACCTACAATACACCAACGAAAACATGTAGGTGGGAGAATACATTCTGAGGTTGTCAATTTCTGTTTGTTAAGAACCCCACACCACCCATGTGGTCAACGTACCTTTCTCATGAATAGGCATTGATGCAGACAAAATAGGGTCAAGTTCAGATGACTGCAGCACGTAGTTTTTGAGCTGTGTCATGATGGCTCTCACAGTCGCCAGCATGGCGACAGCCGAGTCGTGAGTGTTCAAGTGTTTCTCGATGTGCGACAAGTTGCTCCGCATGAGCACGCCGAAGTAAGAGTCGTTGCCGTGCACGAGGTTCGTGATCTTCTTGATGACTTTGTTGCCCTCGGCCTTGCGCGCGAGGTGCTGGCTGAAGGTGCCGCCGATCTTGTTGACGCCCGCGTTGATGCCTTTCATGAAATTCTGCTTGATCTTCGACTTGGACACGATGTGTCTGATGGACTGCGTGAAGGCGCCGTCGAGCGAGAAGTCGAACTCGGGGAAAATGCTGAAACGGCTTCCCGACGACGCGTGGCTGCTGACGGAGGCCAGGGTGGACACGGAACTGGAGAGGCCCAGCTTCCTCACGAAGGCAGCGCCGTCGAAGTCGCAGGGCGCCTGTGAACTTGCGTCGTCCACGTGATCGCAATGTTGGTGCACGTCCTTGTCCGGCGAGCAGCCTCGGCGTGCGTCTGCGTTGCGCAAGTGTGCGGTCGGACTCGTCAAGGGCGCGCTTTGCGTGCGGCCGTGCTTATGTTTGGCGCTCTGTAAGAGCAACCTAGCCGGTTCGGCCAAAGTCACATCTGCACGAACGTCGCCGCGTCCTCCGTCTGGACGAGCGTCGTCCTCGTGGTGGCCGCTGCTGCGTCGCGGGGTGTCCTCGCCGGCGACGAGAAAAGCGGCCGCCACGACGTTTGCTCTTGCCGCGTCGACGGTCACAGTCGGCACGTGCCGCCTCGTCTCCGTGGCGGTCAATTGTGCACCGATGTCCACCGCTGGGTCGCCGGCGACAAGCGGCCCATCCAGTTGAGGAGATTCGCGTCCGTCTGAAGCGGCCGAGTCTCGCGAGGATTGAGCTGGGCCATGGTGGAGTTCATAAAGAGGGTTGATGAAATGGAGGGCTCCATTGGCAACACGGGCTTGAGATGGCATGTTGACAGCGCAAGTCGGGGTGGTGCATGGTTGCACCTTGAGGCGAGATTCTAAAGAGAGAGTGGAAGTGTGAACGTTAACTCGTGTTGGAATGGAGTTGCCGAGCCTTTTCTGTATAGTCCTTGGTTTAACAGTTCTAGAGGGATAGGTTGGCCTCTAAAATGTATCCTGCCTCTGCACAGCCTTCAAATTATGTGGGCTCATTACAGCTTTTGACAGATTTTTGTAGAGAATGCCCTCTTATGTATCAGCCAGCTGTAGCAATTTAAAGTAAAGTTTCTGTGCACGATACGCACTGGGGCTCTCTGTGCTTGTAAAGTTTCCTCATACTATACGTAATTAATGCGTAAGGTTTATTCAGGATATAAATAGAACAGTACTATATCTCGAAACACTCAATGTTGCTGGATAGAGTATACAGATGAAGAGATGGTGTATACAAATGCCCCACCACTTTTTCACAATATTAATCTCAATTGCTTTTTTTTTTAAAGCAAGTTTTTCTTGATATTTCAGTGTACATGAACGAATGAAACATTTACATTTGAGCATACTCACCAATGTTGACATCCTCGCGCAACGATGCGTTATCGTCCATGCGTGATGTGTCCAGTAGGGGTTTTTTTTGCGTGTGTAAAACTGAAATTAAAATAACAGCGTACATTGATATGCTCTTTGATTAAACAATAATTTCACGATCTACCAAGTTGAGGAAGGAATATTTTCACCGTGGAATTTGTAACTGGATCCAGCAATTCAGAGTTTATCTCTATCGTGATGACAGTTGACCATTTTCTTAAATAGGATTCTTATCAAGGTCAACATTGTTTTTACAAACTTTGACCATCAAAGATAATTGGCGTACAAACTACAGCGTTGTCTAATTATTATCACCGTTTACTGACGCAACATACAACTTCTTATAAACAATATATTTCTATAGCATTTCCACCACTGTATGTTTTTCATGTTCAAAGCACACACGTTGGAACATTTTTAATCTGTTGCAAACTCCTTCACGTGCTTTCATGTTACGTTGAGAAATGTCAAATTCTATAATGCAATTTGCCGTGTCAAGCCCGTGTCTCGAGACTTATTTTTCCAGGAGGCTCTGGAATTGGGATGTTTGGCTAATTCCATTCGTGAGTGGTTTGCTTGTGGGAGAAAAAAACCTGTGGGGTAACTCAAAGCACCGCACCGATAGATTCAAGAATCCACCACTGCACTTGCCACCTTATAGTCCAAGATTGCAGCAAATGGTATTATCATATATGAACCTTATGGTGGGACCCCGGGGTCCCATAAGCCCCCGTCGCTCGCATAAACTGCATTGGGACGTCATTTTTTGTCTGTTGAAGGTGAACGACACGGCAATCTATCCCTCGAGACGAGCTCTACACGATGCGCTAATCAAAGTGTCAAAGTTTTGTTTCTTCTAGTCCTTGCTGCTGCACTTGGACGACGCGACAACAGAACGATCCGCTCCAGGTGGGTCGCGGCGTTCATGTGCGCGGTGGGACGGAGTCGCCGAAAATAAATAAATTAATTACGATTTTGGCTTCCTTTTATTCGGGACCCGGGGTCCCGCCATAAGGTTCATATATCAAAAACAAATCATTATCATGACAGGGTGTATAGGTAAAGGTGCAGCCCTGAAATTACTTGCCCACGCTACTAGTGGCAGAAATGTCTCCACTGGGTGGGGGGGGGGGTGCTCTGGAGAGCCCCTTCACATGGGTACTTGGGCCTACTCTTCCACGCTGACCAGAGGTCTTAGAAGAGGTGGGAGTACACACACTTTACCCCACTGCATTCCACCTGCTCATCGACTGTGGTAGACCCATTTATACTGCTGTGTGGACAGAGGCAGGCAAATATATGAAAACAAAAACGTGCCCATTATTTCAATAGCCTTGTGGGAGATTTAACCGATGAGCTCCTAATTTGTATGTCCACTGTACTAATAATTACACCATGGCAACATCTATGGTTGCCACGAGTCTGGGTTTGACCCGGACATTCCTGGAATTGGCATGTTTTTGGGTGGCAGGAATTGAATTGTACTCAGATCTGGTACTGGTATCTTGTTGAACTTTTGTACGATTGACTACAAAGATTTCATTGACCTCGGCTCAGAAATATGTCTGGGTTTGGGCTGTGGGAATTATAGCAGCACCACTCACATATACAATAGATCTTTACATTTAAAGACAACCCACAAAATAGAAAGAGATCGGTACTATACATCCGGGCTAATATGTGGAGTGCTGTACCACACGTGCACTTGCTATGGCCTAGTGAGCAGGCTATGTGAGGGCATCACAGCATGGCTTATTTGTTCTGAAATTGTCTGCAAATGACTCTTGCACTTACTCATGTGCAACTGCTTCTTGGTAACGGGAAGTGTTCAATAATGTTGAGCGTTAAGTCGAGTCATTCGACGTTTTCGTTTACACTTTGGACAACAAAAATCAGTCTGAAGAATAGTTCGATTTTAAAATTTCGATTTAAAGCTTTCGTGACTGTAGGGATTCATATTCTTGGTTCTTTCGGTAAAGTCACGTAGAAGGGAAATAATAAAATAATAAAAATATCAAACAAAATTCTCACGATGTTTCGACTGCAACACAAGCAATCATCATCAGGTGTGAAATCCCTGAGGATGATTGCTTGTGTTGCAGTCGAAACGTCGTGAAATTTTTTTGTTTTATATTTTTATAATTTTATTATTTCCCTTCTACTAGACTTTATCGAAAGAACCAAGAATAGTTTGATTTTTGTTGTTGCTTCATATAGTCTATTCTACATTATTTCTTAAACATTGAGCAAACAATCACTACCTTGCTGACTTTCCCTTGTTATTACCCCAGACACCGCTATGTTCTGGCGCCTCGAGATCTTCTGCACGCACGTACGTACATTGAACTCCCTTCGCACCGTACGTAGCCAAACGTACTCATCGGAGGTGCGGGGGATGGACAACACCAGAACATTTCTAGCCAGCATAGAAGAGTAAAACTAAACCAAAACTAAACTAGTTTTATTTCTCTTGCCATTGTAGAAAGCAGCGTTAACAATTGATATACGTCTAAAAAAAATACAACAACAAAAACATCTCTGAATAAAATATAGGATTGAGGCTTTCGTGACTGCAGGAATTTCTATACTCATTGGTTCTTTCGGTAAAGTCACGTATGTAGAAATTAAATAAAATAAATTTAATTTTAATTTGATTTTATTTCTACATACGTTTTAATTTTTAATAATTATTATTTTATTCCTACATACGTGACTTTACCGAAAGAACCAATGAGTATGGTAATCTCTACCGTACGTAGCCAACCGTGCGAATCAGAGGTGCGGGGGAAGGAAACAAACTTAACACAAAGAACGGTTCGACTGCATGGGAGGCGTGCTATGGGAGAACACAACACGATGAGCCACAATGTCAACCCTCTTTCGAGCCCCCTTAAACAAATATTTTTGTTGAGATCTTCATGCCAACAACGCCTGTTGCTTTCCTGCACAGATGAAACTTTAAAAAGTGCTTTAAAATGACTCGTTCTTTCCAAACCCATAATACTATTTTAACTAAAATCTTGACATAATTTACTCCACAACGGTGTATTTTAGTGGTAAAGCACTTGTTTTTTTTTACTACGTTTACTTTATGAATTAGATATCGTTGGCAACACATGGAGACATCGAGCGTGGCCTTAATACGAAAAAAAGTCTCACCAAAATGTACGGATAAATGTGACAGCTGCCACCAAAGGTCACTCTCACTGGTCGCGTGCCCCTTACCTTTTGATGATGCTTATTTTCTGTCTTCTTTTTGTTTCACAAGTACGTCTCTTGTTCAGCAAGTCAATATGCGAGACACTCTCACACCACTTCAATTGTTGACGTTCACTTAAGGATGGTGTCGACGTAGAGTAGCGCTCTGGAACTTCTCATTTTTTGTTTTGGTTTGGGAGTTAAAACAGCCTCTTCCGCTTTCAGAGGATGTGGCTTCCAACGCCACAGAATGTGTGACATCCCTGCATTCACATCGCCTATCCAATTATGACACTTTACTGGCCTCTGCCGTGGAACATCGCTATTATTTTAAACAAAATCGCGATGTAACAATGCACCTTGAGACATTAGTGGAAGGCGCCTTACAAATAAATGTAAATTCTTATCAATGAATTACCATGGTGACGTTCCTTACTGGTGCGTGAGAACCCTGCCTCCACGTGCGTTGTTGCGTTGTTTGTTCCAGAGTATTTTTTTTCGTGTCAAGCACACATTACTGACGGGTATGCGTGTGACAATTATTTCTAAGGATGAACCATGTTAACTCAAAAACATGGGCATATTGATGTTTTCTTTAAGAAAAGTATTATCATTACATGCAAACCCAGGGGTCAAGTCAGATATTTGCACACGTTGACTCCCGTTAAAATCCCACTCCCGCTTGTCATTGGGAGATTGTACGACTGAGTACGCTTTTGTAGTTGTCTTCTACAGCTCGTACGGGTACGGGTACCCGTTTGCGACCCTGGTGCGGCCGGGTACGGGTAGACCGTGAGTCACTGGTGAGTAACTGTTTGTCACTCATTTCCCAACGTCTTGTCTCTTCTCACAATTCAAGTTCTTAGAATCAACCCACCCACGCCTGCAACATGGCTTCATCCCAGAGGTCGCAATCAGGTACCCGATACCCGTACCCTACCCGTACCCGGCCGTACCCGGCCGGGTACGGGTACCCGTTTGCGACCCTGGTGCGGCCGGGGTACGGGTACGGGTAAGGAATCAAAATCCGTTTGCGACCTCTGCAACAGACGTACAAGGGACGATGTGGAGGCTTTCATCCACCAGTGAGATTGATTATGGCGACGGCCTCTGCTGCTGATGATGATGATTGTGATGACTGCTTGCGTGCTGCCACGAACGTGAGAGTCAGCCAAAATTATGTCACGCGTCTTTCGAAGCGCAAATGCAGTGCACCTGCGCTCAGCATGATGTCACGGAGAGATGATGTAAATGTTGTGGGTTTCACGCTTCAACACACGGGTGGGCTAAAGTCTTTTGTCAACGTAACACTTTTTTCCTGATTGGCCGTGGCGGGTGGTGGAGGGTTACGACACATTTATAAATAACGCGATCTAACCCAAATACGTTTATTATGAATAAAATTGGTCGCGAAAGCCTACGTGTTAAAATTATGTTCTGAGTTTAGCTGGGGACTCGTCGCGAACGGGAGGCAGATGTGACAATCTCGTTCTGGCTGATATCTCAACCTCGCCGAGACGATAAACACGGCCACTCTTGTGAAAATAAAAGCAAATAATCATGAAAGCCAATGTGTTAGAAACCATTTACTCTTTATTCATGCGTTCAATTTCAGCTCCGGTATACATCATTTCAAGTTGTCAATGGAACTCGAATATGGAAACATATGCGTTTGTTCCTGTTGTTATACGTTACGCCAATGTCGCTATGCAGTGGTTGGAATTCATACAGTAGTGTTAATATAATAACCCCAAGAGAACACAAACCTCACAGAAGCACTCTAAACACGGCAATAATTCAAAAATAACTTACTTAAAGCACCAAACCACATTGAGCAGCTGGCTTGATTGATACGTCTATATAATTTGCAGCAACCCTCCACGACGTCTGTTCATTTCGCAGCGCATACTCTCCACACTGTGGCCAGGCACAGTCCTGATTGGCTACCAATCCTCTCACATGGCTCGAGCTTCATCACAATCTGGCATCAAACTCGAGTCTGCCCAAGTGGACTCTTGCGGCAGGCAAGCACTCTGATTGAGCGCCTATTAACAAGGTCCGAATGCACAAAGACGCACGCACGCACGCGCGCTCATGCATTAACACACAAAAGTAATGTCCGAAAGATACACATCCGATTCTGTAGCTGCCCGATGCAATTTTTGGGTTGTGCCGCGTCTTGTTCGGCACGATGTCCGACGTTTCGCGCCACGTCCTGGCTGATCATCGGAACATCGTGCCGAGCAACGCGCGTTACGACTCGAAAACAACGTTGACGAACTTACACAGCACGCCCGCGAAAACCGACGCAGATACAAACCACGAGCAGATCGATTGGCTACTTTAGTCGGGCAAAAATAAATTATTGGTAAATATCTGAATGATGGGAGTTTTGAAGTATGCCACACACTAGATTTGAAGCTTTCGTGACTGCAAGGATTCATATTCTTAGTTCTTTCGGTAAAGTCACGTAGGTAAAAAATGAAATAAAAATTAAGAAAAATAAAATAAAAACCACGACGTTTCGGAGGCAACACAAGTCTCCGTCATCAGGCTTGTGTTGCCTCCGAAACGTCGTGATTTTTATTTTTATAAATTTTAATTTAATTTTTTACCTACGTGACTTTACCGAAAGAACTAAGAGTATGCCACACACTGGTTGTGTGGGAATTCGTCAAAAAATATCCCAATGAAGGACCCTCCTTCAAACAAAAAAAAGTGTCTTGAGACTCACACTGAGACTTTCCCGGGGCAAATTATTATTGGCAGATTATTTGGGCTTAAACTTCCTCGAGAAGACATTCACCACACGGATCATTCCCCACAGTTAGAAATACTGCATACACTGCAATATATATTCTTTTTAAATACCAGCTCCGCCCCCCCCCACCCTTTCCCACCATACCGCAGATAACTCGGTCAGACACATTGATTTCGTAAAATGTTCAAGCGTGTAATACTAACAAACGATTGTGCATGGTATTCCGCCTCGCGATACCCATCACTGAACAGACTGTGAGCCTCTTACGGCTCCGAGATTGTGAACACAGCGATCATTGCAACACAGGGAGAGCCGCAAAAACCAAACCAGCCCTCACACACCCACCCCTTCCAGATCATACTGCATTGACAAATTCACGCACGCACACAGCAGTTATTAATGTACAGTACTTACTTAACAACGACACAAACAAGCTGCAGTGGTGAGAACAAACCCTCAAAGCGGAATCTCATAACCCAAAACCACCCGTCACTTGTTTTTTTTTCGAACGTGAAGCTTAGGAAGCGGTGGTGGTGGAGGAGGAGGGGGGGAAACACGCTAGGGCTGAGCAGCGCAAAATCGATCATGCCCAAGCAGACACGGAGCGCCTCCTCGGATAGCAAACAAACCTCCCGGCCACAGACAAACAAACATTGCAACTCGCCACGGGCTTCTGAGTAAATGCAACAACAACAACAACTCGACACGTTTGTGAAGAACACTGCCTTAAAAAAAACGTGTGTGACGTTTCAGGCAATGGTCCTTCTTCATAGCACATTCTACTTTCGCTACAAAGAAGGGCCGTCACCCAAAACGTCACCTATTATATATATTTTTTACCCTTTCAGGCCACAGTGTTATTGATGAATGCGTTGAGTGTTGTTTTGGTAATTTCTGCTTTTCCCACCACTGCTAACAACGTAGCAGTATCACCAAATAATTCGTTTCATTTCGAAGTAAATCGACGGGTCACTGGCACATAACACACAGTCGTGTGAGGTGCATGCGAGCACGTTACATGGTGGTGAGTTGTGTTTTTGCGTGCATCGCCAAACCGATGCAAGTGCGATCATCCCGGGTCGGCTGCGTGTTCAGCGAATTTTTCGTCGAGATTTCGATACAAAATCTTCAACACGTGAAGAATGGGAAACTGTATTTTCCGGGAGAAATCCGTTCAGCCGTGGAGCTCTCACTCTTTTTTTTTAAACAGATGGTCCAGTTAGAAAACCATAACGTGGAGAGCCACAGTTGCGTTACAATCGGCCTGCGAAAACTTTCTGCATGTGTTAAACCAACGCTGATTAATTTGAGTGCGTTCTGCAAAAGGAAAGCAGAATGATTATTTTTTTCATCTCTTAAATAACTCGAGGTCATGCAATGGCTTCACCCGTCCTGTGCCAGTCGTTTACGGCGATTTTGGCTTAAAAGCAATTGAATATATTTTCAGAGCAAAATATATTGGATTACAAAAACGCATATCAACACGTTACTTTTTAAGTTTATTGAATACATTCAATGCCAGTCCACAAACGAAATAAAAAATATAACTTTGTTTTCAACTTTTGGATAAAACATTGCACTCGAAATAAAACTGTAACTTTTGATATAATCTATGCATCCTTTCTGTCAGAGGCAGTGCTTATAGACAATGTGGGGAGATGGTAAATAACAGTGAACCATTCATCGTACCCAGTTGTGCATTTTACCAGCTAAGCTATATTTGAATGACAAATCGCTTTACATTATTTCAACTCATCCACCTCGACACACTCTAATGAAAGATTATGCAATTTAGCATAATTATTAAACATACATTATGGTTAAGTTTGAACCAAAGCGTAATGCTTTATGTGCAAAACGAATGCTCCATCGGGAATGAATTTGATGACAATAGCTGAGTTGAAGAAAACAGGAAAGCATTCTTTATGGAAAAAAAAGAATAGTACTCGTTTATTCTCTAGTTTATCGTTATTAGTATGAGGGTAAGGATGCACGTGTTACTAAAATCCTCCAGAGGCTAAGGGGAGGCGAGACCAATAGTTTGGGCATGTAATGAGAAAAGGCAAAGAAGATGCACGTACAATGGCTTTGGAGATGAGAGAACCCACAGACTCACACAGAGAACCCACAGACCCGCACAGAGATGCATAGCCTCACATAAGAGACCCATAAATTAGAAGAGCCACAGAAACATCACCAGTGCAGGCCAGAGGGAGTAGAGGGTGAGATGGGAGAATGCGTTGGATCAAGATACGAGCACAGTGCACGCGTCTCGTGCAGAGGTGCAGAATAGACGCACGTGACGAAATAACTCCGAGGCCAACGCAGTTACGAGACTTCAAGCTGAAAAGAGAGGTAACGATACATCGATTCGTCTATTGATATTGATTCTCACGCACACGATACGGGCGTCGAATCGTGTGCTGCGGGAACTGATTGGTTTAGATTTGGTATATGTTGCATGTAGCTAATACATGTGATCTGCACGCAATGTAAGTGCTGTAATGAACCACAATACAAAAAAAAGGAATTAATTATTTGATTGCTATCCCATGGGTTTTTAGAGGTTGCGTGACATACCACAGCCGTGAAAAAGCAGCATTCATTATTGAGTTGAATCGTGAGCCAAATTGCGATGAATTGGATCGGAGTGGGACGCGGTTGAGTTGGTGGAGGGGATTAATTTAATTGCAGGCCTGATATTTAATTACGCATCTTTACTTCGGCATCCCAAAATAAAGTAACACTTGCCCTAATTGGGTGTTTAAAATGCGTTGATTGCAAAATGTTAAATCAAGTCCCAATTTGTCAAGAACTGCACCGTAGCAACCATTAATTCGTCGCCTACAATAAAAAAAACGGTGCCTTTCCCCAAAAACTGTCACCAAAATACAAACCAAATGCTACGGTGTTTAGATAACGGCTTCTAAAGTGCTGGCCAGCCAATTCAAAATTGCAGCTGGTCGTGGCATGTGCAAGGCTGTTTGTTGAGTGAAGCCTGATGTTTGTTCCCCCCACCCCACCATCAACCGATACTGACTGATTCAACAAGAGAATATTGTAACAATTACAGTGCTAGTGCTCAACAGACAAATAATATCCCCCAATTTAATACCGATGCTGTCATCAGCATCATGTCGTGAGACAAAGTATTCATGCAGATCTCTCGAGCAGTGCTACCCTTCGTGGTAGAGAAAAAAACCACGGAAGTGGATATTACAGAGCTACCTCTGAGATCACATCAAGGGACCTACTTCACAAAGTATAGGGCAGCACTTTCCCACCCGCTCTGTCCATGAGAGTTACGTTTGTTATGTAACAGCAAAAAAACTATATTTTAATTCTCAAGCACTGGAATTTTGCCAAATTAACTGCAGAACCAAATGTGATGGGTTTATCTGTGCGCAGTCATTGGTCACGAGGCTGAGACGATCGCACTCGTTACACTCGAGAACACAGTTGAATCGCAGGCAGCTTGCCTGGGTTCAAACCGAGGACCTCAGCCGTGCCCCGACTCGGTCCATCTGAGCCCCTGGGCTACTTGGCCACCTCGACCGTGACTGAGTTGTACCGAACACCATTAGCTGCACAAAAGCTGCATGACATACACCATACAAAGACAAAGCCTCTCCCCCCCGTATAGCCTTAAGAAGCCGTCCGTTGGGGCAAGTGCTGTTCGCGAGCACCTATGAAGGCCGACACAGCACACGAGGGGGTGGCCAGCACCACGCCCGGCCGCCTTTGTCTCCCGAGTTTACACACTGCACCAGGTACTCATTTGAGGCTGAGTCGACCTAGGGGAGGCCCAGGACCGATTTAGATAATCGTCACTGGTGTTGGCCATGAGCGGGAATCGAACTCGGTTCGCCGGGTTCGTAGCGCAGCGCGCTAACCGCAAACACCACCGCTCCCCATACCCCATATGTACACACACACACATTGCATGGATATGAACACGACGTATTAACAACACAACGGCGGACTGCACCACCGAGTACCTGCACCTGAAAGACGTTCGGCAACGACACTGGGTTAGGTGCGCATGACAATGTCCTAATTGCACTTACGGGACACTCAAACGGGTCCTTTCGAGGGCAGCGTTCACACGCGAGATGCCGTTGCGCCCGATCACAATGACGCTCCGCGCGGCGTCTCGTGCAAAGTAACATCGTGACCCTTGGTTGTTGTGAGAAGGAGAAAAAAATAGAAATCAAACCTGCAAGGGTGTGCGAGATAATGACCAGCGGCGCATGAATGGATGTGTAATTCATCTTCCGTGCAATTAAATAGCCTTGCCTGGGAAGCCTTCTTCACCGTGAGGCTTTGTGCGTTCAGGAATCGAACTTCAGAATTTATGAATAGCGCTCATATTTGAGAGAGAAAAAATAATTACTTGTAAATGTCATTTTATCACAAACACATCGTTACCATATTATAATTACTTGGGGTATTTTTTTTGTATTCGATCATACGCTGATACGTTTCGACGACTTAAACGTGCCCGCATGCATGCCGAGCTGAAAGGGGAGTGTGGCGATATCTCGCACCGTTACGACTCCAGCAACCGCAGCTTTGATTCCAGTTGATGCACAACACCGTTGGACACGTTGTACCCTGTCCCTGGCAGAGTGTTTGTGATGTGGTCAGCATGAGCCCGTGGGTGGGCCAGGCATGGTGATACACTTGCCCGGTGTGCACTGCGCTGGCATTAACTGGTGCTCACTGAACTGCACTTGACCTCAGATGGCAAAAGGCTTATTATTTTGGACTCACGCAGAATGCTATACAGTACCAATGGCCACCTTTCGAAACCTCGACATCGCGTATCTCTTTGGCCATTACAAAATGGGAGAGAAAACAAAGCAATTGCCAGGAATGTTTAAGTGTTCCAATCATTCAATATGAAACATTAGACGTGTTGCAAATGTCAAATGTTGATACACAACCTTTCAACCGATGGCTACACTAATTCAATACAGAATAATTGTGAGTGGGGGGGTGTCCACACGAACGTATCAATCCAAATCAGAAGAGCAAAAAAACGGATTTACGAATTTCTATATTCTTCCTTAACAGTGTCAGCCATCAGTATGCACACAGCAAGCGAGCCCTCCAGAGGCTATCTGGACCATTGTCGATGTTAGTTTAGACAACAAAAACAACAACACTAACTTCGCGACGACGATGACGACGGTGCAATGGGCGCCCGCCGGTGACTGCGCTCCTGCGTCCCACCTGTCACGCCGACGGTGGCGGAAACGACGGCGACGACGCTTTGACCAAAACACACAAAAAAAAGTCCTCCACGTGCTCTGATAGACCGGCTCATTTAGCACGATAAACTCCATCCCGCGTTCCTCCCTTGCCAAGCTGCACGGACATCAAATCGTGCTCGTAAGCAGTAGACATTATTTTCTTTTTAAATAATGTCCATGAAAATATCCTTGTTTTTAAATGAGAGACACAGCACTGTTTTGCCACTAATCAGCTTTTGGCCTTTCAGTTTTGGTCTCCATTCTAATGCCCTTAGCCAGTGGCAAGAAGGCACAGGCCTCAATCATTGCCGTAGAAACACCCTGAACTATTGCACAACAGAACAACTAATCAAAGTGTTTATGTACAGATGCACATTCCCAGCTGATGCTACAGAACTCGGTGCTTGCCTAGTGATAGTCCTATTTACACGCTAATTCTCACGTTTTGTGTGGTCACTTTACTTGAATATTTGATTTCGGCAATAATACTATTTACATAATTCTTAATATATATACCAGGAATTAATGAAAATAACTTTTTTTATTCCACTTTCAACCCATAGACTATTGTAAAGTGTTTAGATTCTAAATAGAGCAATATAGTTATTCTTTGATTAAATATAGAATTGAATAAAATTCCACAATGTACACAACAACTTGTAACCTAAACATGCCACTCATTGCTGTATTATTATATAATTTACATTCTTCACACAATCAATACATGTTTCCTGTGCAAATAAATACCTTCCGCATTACATCCGGGCTAACACCGCAACAACAACGCAACTCTTCAAAAAAATCTCGTCATTTTTTTTTCATCGGTCCCGTTTATAAATAAACCCTCCACGCGTCCAAATTCGCCGGCGCGTCAGCGAAACGGTTCTTTCTCTTCCGACGTCGCTGTCTCTGAGCAATCTGCAGGGCACAGCGCTCTTCAGCTTCACGCAGACAGCCACAGCAGCAGTCACCCCCGCACCCACCCACCCACCCCGTGGTGCGTCACAATCATCTGCTCCATTCATTTTGATGCGTCACTTCAAAAAGTTATTCGCGCGCGCGCGCGCCCGTGCGCGTCTGCGCTCTTGCGTGTGTTTGTACGTATATATGAGCGTGATTTAATTAGCGCCCAAAAGCAGAAAAAAGAGCTGTAATGGAAAGGGAGGGGGTGGGAAAATACACATTCCGACGATGAACCTGCCATCCCAACGTGTTGTGGGGTGAAGGGAGGACAGACACTCAGATATGTCACAATTGTAGCAGCAGTCGCAGAGGCTTCCTGATAAATTGTCGTCTGGGGGGGGCGGGGGGGGGAGAAAAAAAGAGCCAAAATAAAAAAATATGGAACTTGTTTAGCGGTTGTGAAATATGACAACGTGAGCAGCTCTCGTGCGATGCCTCCTGCCGTTGTTCGTTGAGCAGGAACGTCTCAGTCTTTACGGCACATCGGCAGGTTGACAAAAGTGAAAACGTTGAACTCGATCATGATGGAGAAGCAGAGGAACACGGCGTAGACGAACAGGCATGCGAGACCGAGCTTGCGGTCCAGCTTCCAGTTGTTCAGGTAGATGCCCAGCACCTGCAACACAGAGGGTCAGATCTCGACAGGTCAGTTGTTCTACATTACCCCTGGATGTCAAAACCATACAACTCCATACTATTTAAACTATAAACTTTTTATTTTACCAGGAAAGGGCCACTGAGCTATGTAGCTCTTTTTCAGACGTGACCTGGCCACAAATGAGAGTTCAACGAAGTGGCTTATCGTGTGGAAGTTTCTAGCAGCAGTTTCTAAATGTGGAGGGGAAAAACCGGAGGACCCGGAGAAAAATCCACGTGATCACGGGGAGAGAGACACGCAAACTCAAAATATACAGCAGGCGTCAGGGTCGGGGGTTGGTATCGAACCCACGACCTCCTGTATACCAGGCGAGGTAGTTAACATCTCGCCACCGTGGCGCCCTCTTGCAGCTTCCCCCAACGAACCGTTGGCCAGTGCTTGTGGCGTGCGTGAATGGAACATCAACGAAATATGCCAAATTCCTCTTGATATGCAAATTATTTTGTCAAGGCGCTCTTCCCCTTCCAACCCAGCTTAAATATACGCTCCAAGCGTGGTGGTGTTTCATTCAGACTCTGTCTCCCCGACAGACCTGGTCTTCACCTGAGGACGGCTGCTTGCGTTGTGGCCGAAACGTCGTGAGAATTATTTTATTATGTTTTAATTTTATTATTTTATTATTTTCATTCTACGTGACTTTACCGAAAGAACCAAGAAGATCAACGAAATAGTTATCTCAAATGGTTCTCTCAAATACAAATGTCGAGGCTTGGCGGTGGCTGGTTGGCTCGGAGGGATTATGCTCAACTTAACTCGTAGGATCTCGATTTGAAGCTTTCGTGACTGCAGGAATCCATACTCTTTGGTTCTTTCGGTAAAGTCACGTCGTTAGAAATAAAATAAAATTAAACAAATCACGACGTTTCGATCGCAACACAGGCGGTCGTCGCCTGATGACGGACGCTTGTGTTGCGATCGAAACGCCGTGATTTGTTTTATTTTATTTCTAACTACGTGACTTTACCGAAAGAACCAAAGAGTATTAACACGTAGGCTTTCGCGGCCAATATAATTCATAATAAAGGTTTTTTTGTGTTACATCGCGTAAATATAATATATATCATGAGGGATAATGCATCAGCAACATTAAGCCAGCAGCACTGATATCAAATGTGGCACTCACGCGTGATTCAATCAGTAACTCGTTGAGCGAGCTCCTGGTCTCAGCTCAGTCACCAATGGCTGCACAAAAATCCTCATCGTCTGAAATCTACTTTTCACTTAATCTGGAATATTGCCAGTTGTGAAGAATACAAAGAGCTCACTTTCATTGCCAACTCATGAACATCTCTGCGCCAGGACAAGCCCCGTGCCCCTAGCGTGCAGAAGAGGTAATCGAAGTGATCTCAGACGTAGTTCTTTGATATCGCCTTCCCAGAGGCTGTTCTTTGGTGATGCACTGCGCTCTGTGAGAGTCCTGAATGACGATGTCTTTGTCCCTTGACATGATGGCGATACGCGCAATTGGAATGTGCTTGGAAAGACATTCTTAAGAAAAACCCAAGGCTTAGCAATAATGCGATTGTTTATGGAATGTGACAATCGGTGAGGTTTTTGGACGTTTGCGTGTGTATGAAAGTGCTATGTTATTCGTCTTTGTTTAACACGTAGGCTTTCGCGACCAATATCATCCATAATAGTTTTTTGGGTTAGATCGCGTAAATATAAATACGTTGTTAAACCCGCCACCACCCGATACAACCAATTAGTAAGGTTTGTCACGTAAGCATAACGTGCCAATTCGTTACATTCGTTACTAGCACAGCACATCGGTGTGTTGGAGAGCAAATCCACAACATTAACAATCGTAATGTTGTGGATTGTAAATGTTGTGGATTCGCTCTTCAACACACCGGTGTGCTGTACCAATGTTGTGATATAAATGATGTCATTCCTGTGTTGCGACATTACCAATTTGGGGTGCCTCTCGTTGGCACCGGCGTGAGCATGGCACACGGCATGACTCGCTAGAGGGCAGGGTCCGGGTGTCACTGAGGTCGGGTCAAGGCGTGATACCCTGGGTGAACCCGAGAGGACACGTGACAGGACGAGGGGGGGGGGGGCCAGGGGGTGCGAGGGTCACGTGAGGAGGGTCACGTGAGGAGGGACCCGGGCCTTCACCGAATGATCTGGGTCCTCGATCTTCGGTCTTCGCACACGTGGACCAGGCAGCGTGTTAGCTGTCCTGGTCCAATTGTAGTCATCCCGTCCAATGTGTACATAGTCAAACGTGGTGGTCACCACCCTAAGTTGTAAGTGTTCACAGTTACTCAGTGGTGTTAATTAATAAACGTGTTGCCTCCGAGATCAAGTGTGCGCCTGATTGAACACACTACACTAGTAACGAATTGCTTTGATCTGTTTACGTGACAAACCTTACTAATTGGCCGTGTCGGGTGGTGGCGGGTTTAACAACGCATTTATATTTACGCGATCTAACTCAAAAAATCATGGATTACTCGTGTTTGTAATTGTCCATCTGCAAACAGGTGGCAGCGTTTGTATTTTCTCGGTACAATGTTTCAATTACTTACACTATTCCTTTCAGCCACTAGCTGTCACTGTAACCTCACTCAGTTTGTCCGTTCGGAAATATTAAAAAATTAACCCGTAAAAACAAAGTTTTTCACTATAAATCCTTTATATGCGTGGCGGCTAGAGTCCTCTCGTCCTCTGGCTTGAGATGGCTGCCACCTATGGGTCAAATGATTGCCTGCCACCATTAAGCAATTGGTAATTAAATATAATTTTTTCCTAAAAAGTGTAACATTTTGGAAAAAAATTTCACGAAAATAAATTGTCACGCACAACGAGTCTGTGTGCAAAATGTCAGCTCAATTGGATCACGGGAAGTGGGTTAAAAAATGACCGAAAGATTTGCACGGTCGTAAGCGCGCAAGCAAGCAAGTGAACTTAATATAAAGGATTTAAAAAGGTGCATCTCTCGCTTATGCGTGTGTGTGTGTCGTGTTTACACGCTATTGTTTTGTTTATGGATCGCCGCTGTGTCGTTGCGCAGTTGCTGGTGCTGTGTTCCGAGGGCGAATTTTGTGACAGAACGAACGTTGTTGGGCCAGAAACACCGGAATCCTGGGTTCATTTTGCAAAGAAGCCGCATGGAATTATCATCTATAAAATATTACAAAATCGCACAGTCTTGAAGGTGTCACGAATGAAAGAGGGGAATGAATGATTCATTAAGAGATTATTTATGCATTGAGATTATTTAAATTATTTCGCCACTATAAAGGTCCAACTGATGATACACATTGTTGCGCTGTCATTTGTGGCCAGGTTGCTTCTGAAAAATAAGTTAATACCTCAGTGGGCTTTGCCTGGTAGGATGGGGATGGAGATTCGTCTTATTTGTGTGTGTTTGGGTGATTTGTTTACCTTTCTTGTACTTTGCACTACTTTAATATTTTGTACCGTTTGTTGTTGTAACGTCCTTACCTGCCCCGACTGGACATCTGTGAAAAAGAGCTTCATAGCTCAACAGATTCCTCAAGTATAAATACAAGAGTTTGATTCCGATTAAATATTTGCTTGAATCTAAACAAATTGTATGCCATCTATAAAGGTGTCTTGTCAAGCATTAATGGTTGTGAGAAGAAGGAAAAAGTTGTATATTATGTGAATCAATGCTTTCCATGTTACTCTGCACAGAAATCTAATTCATGGATGAGATATGTACAGTCCTGTGAATTCTCATTTACAGCTCTGTGCCGATTCTCTTTCTGCGTGACGGACTCCCGCGTGCAGCGGTGTTCTTGGGGGTGGTTTGACAATACTTCACCACACCGGTCAATGATGTAATATTTTTAGAAAATTGGTTAAGGCAAAAACAAATCAATTATGAACGTGTAGATTTCTGACTTAAAACTTTCGTGACTGCAGGAATTCATAATGTTTGGTTCTTCTAAAAATAAAAGTAAATAAAATGAAATTAATTGTAATGACTTTTTTTTTATCTGTGACTACCGACAGAACGAAAGAATGTGTAGATTTCTGTACACCACAGCAATTAAAAGACATCACACTTACGTGCACGTATAAACAATGCACATTCTGTAAAAAAAGCTTTCCGTGTGGCAAGGCCTCCCACTAAACAAGATTGGATATTCAATTACATTTTGCTCCTCAGTTATTTCGCACACACCATACTTTTTTGAAGCAACAAAAAGCCAGCGCTCTCTCTCCGTCAAGGTCTTGCTCTGCTGGCAGACTTACCGTGATGCCGACTGAAGCCAAGAGCAGCACCACCGAGTATATGAGACCTCGGCTGTTGATTTCCACCTGAAGTGACAGCAAACATGCGGTTTTTTTTTTACGCCGGTGTATTTGTACGCAAAAGACATCGACCTCCCATTCATCCTCACGGGATGTTGCTGGGACCAAAATTCTGTCAGCGACCGCCTTTTTAGGCTCGCGCTGATCACTACGGGGGCGGTGTGGCGGGCCAGGAAACAACACATGGTCGCCAACATTGTAGGCTGAGTTGACCTTGAGGCGGCCCAAGACAGGGCCGTATACCAGGGTTTCCAGGATTGTATCAAGTACAGCGCTCACTAAGGCACTGCTCCCCACACATGCATATCATCGACTAAACTCCAATCGTAAGCTCGCGCACGGTACGTGCATCAAATCGTGCGTGTAGGCGTCAATTACACAATTATTTAAATGTTGCATTAAATCTAGGGGAATATACGAGACTGTGCAAACGAGACACTAATGTATGAGAAACACTCCGAACAGGCCATCGGATAAAAAAAGAGACAAACAAAAACGTGTGTTAACTCGAACCGTGATCCAGAATTGTAACAATTCATTAAAATTCAGAATCATAATATTTATACTGGAGGAATCCGATGAGCTCTACAGCTCTTTTTCACAGATGTCCAGTCGTGGTTTGGGTAGTCGGCGGTGGCCAATTGTTGCATGCCTCGTAAATGTACAGCATTTGCTCAATCCACTGCTGGCTGAAAGTCATCCCCACACACACCACGTCGGCCGTGGAGATTGTTTGTCCACACTTCAGCGCGCTGGTCATCGTGGTCTTGTGAAGAGGCGGTGGGTGGGAGTGGGGACGGAGCGGAGTGGCACGACCGACTCGACCTCGGATATGCCAGGTTTACAGTACAGTGCGCAATCAATCACTGCACCACAACTCCCCCCCATGCTTGTGAAAATTAGACGAGAAATCTCCCTGCCGGTAATAAGCCACCACACGAACTGCGGTCATCCTCGCAGAAGCAGCAGCAGCGGATTTTGGCAAACCATCGAACAAAGACGGCCACCGCATCGCGGGCTTTCGGATGCGCTTCTGCAGCCGTCTGGAACGCTCTTCCTTCCGATATGAGGAAGCCACTGGAGCAATGCACTTTAAAATCTAAATTGGGGAAAACGAATTTTTTACAAATGCTTTTTCACGTTAATTTTGTTGTCCTTCCCCCACACCTCCGATTAGGGGCCATCCATTTAGTATGTACGCATGGAGGCGGGAGGGGGGGTTAACCCAGATGCATACACTTGCATACAATGTGCGTACGCATAGGAAACGGGGGGGGGGGGGGTGAAGCTTCGATAATAATTTGTCCACATTGGCCTTCAAATGAGTTAGATAGTCCGGCGGTGGACTATCTGTTTGCTTAAACACGTTAATATTATTAATCCTTGATCGAATCTGCGTGGATTAAATATCGTCCGTTCTATAGGATTCGGGGGGGTGGGGGTGCGTCAGGTGTACGTACGCAGGTGGGAGGGGGGTGTACAAAGTACTCGTGGGTACAGGGAGGGGTCAAGTTTCGACAGATTTTTGCATACCTACTAATTGGATGGCCCCTTAGCGTACGGTATGAAAGAAGCTCAACAAACATCCATAATGCCATTGTAGTGAGGCTGGGTGCTTGTGCTTGTGTGTGTGTGTGCGTGCACATACGTGGGATCCGTAATCCACGAGCAGCGTCTGCAGGGCCCAAGGGAGGCCCAGGCCCACGAGAATGTCAAACACGTTGCTGCCGATCGAGTTGGAGACAGCCATGTCGCCCATGCCTAGGGGTTGCCGATGGGAGTGGGAACGTGGCCAGCAACATTGCAGGTGAGAACATTTTCCAGCCGTCTTTCCGCCGCAGCGTACAGTTGTCACGGGAAGCGCGTTGTGAAATGCAAATGGGGTTTGTTTTTAATTACCACTCAAGAACCACTGCGTCTTCTGGCCGCACGAAGGTTTGTGATGTGTTTGTTGCAGAGCAGTGTTCTGGGATTCGTGATAAAGTGGCGTGCGACTCACTGACGTGATGATATTTGGAAGTTGAAGATCAGCGATTTGGTGCGCGGTGTTTAATTTTAAACTCAAAATGGAAATTGAGATGTACAGCCCTGCAATTGCTTGCCCACGTCACTGCTGGCAGAAAGGCCTCCACTAGGCGGAATTATAGAGGGCCCCTCGGGAGGGTATTTGGCCTATTCTTTCACGCTGGCCAGACGTCTTGAGAGAGAAATGGTCGTACCCACACTTTTCCGTACCACATTCGGACCTTCCGATTGACTAACCGTCATATACCCATTTATACTGCCGGGTGGACAGACGCTTTGGTGATTAGTAATGTGCCCATTGCTTCAACTGGCGTGCTGGGAGAATGAACTTGCGATCTCTGGATTGCAAGTCCGGGTGTGCTAACCAAGGCAGCATCACCAAAATAAACGTGGAACACTTAAATGCATGAAACACTTGGCAATGCTGTCACGTCATCAGAAATAAGGCCCCATGGTAAAAAGACTACTAAATGTGGGGTATAATATGATGTTACTCGGGAACTTGTGATGAAGCTGTTCAATCTTTTAAACTTCATATTCTGGAATTTGGCCTCTGAGAGCAATTGAAATCAATGTGCGCCGCATTCCACGGAGAAATCGCCTTCAGCGAGGAGCCTTACCCTGCCGTGCCACGATGAGGCTGGCCATGCAGTCGGGCACACTGGTGCCAGCCGCCAGGAAGGTGATTCCCATGATCACATCGGGAATGCCCAGCGTGTATCCAATCACGGTCACCTACAGATGGCACAGATTGTCAATGCTGCACGCACATACTTCCCCCAAGGTCAAGTATCATCATCGTCGTCATCGTCGTAGTTAACATCATTACGAACGTCATCATCCTCATCATGTCATCCATCATCATGGCACGCATCGTGTTTGTTCCGTGGCTGTCCGATCGACAGAAATCTCCAGCGCAATACGAGGTCATCTATCCACAGACAAGTATTTGGGAAGAGACAATTCAACTCTGTCTTAATAACTGCGGGTGTTTTATAAATGTGCAACAAACCGTTAATGCAAACCGACGAAGACCAAACTCGGGATGCCTCCGTACCAACGACTTAATTAACCAGAGGGCCCTTCACCTTTTCAATTTTGTTCCGCAAAAATAATTGGCAGCCACAGAGGGAGTAAACAAAAAAAGGGCTACTGGGCAGTCCAGGGTGCCAACTTATGAATAGTAAATGCACATCACTAATGATGACTTGGGATTTGGTTCAATTGTTTTAAGTGCCAACGAAACATAACGGAACGGATGAGGCTCGAGCTAAAATCAATCGCCGGTGTGAGACTGCATAAGTGGAGGTCAAGTGAAGGTGGCGAGTCATTTCTGCCGGACACGCGGCGATGTGGCCTGAATACAGCCACTCGCCTGATTGGATAAACGTGCTGCCTCGGTCTCCCACACCCCCCAACGATCTCATCAGTAGCATTGTCGCATTTTGTGGAAAAGTGTATTAAACTGGCACCATATTCTTTGGGTCTTTCGGTAAAGTCATGTAGATAGGTTGAAAGAAAATAACAAAAAACTACGACTTTTTTTTCCTCCTGAAGATGACCGCTTGTGTTGTGATCAAAACGTCGTAGTTTTTTGTTCTTTTCTTTCAACCTATCTACGTGACTTTACCGAAAGACCCAAAGAATATGAATTGCTGCAGTCACGAAAGCTTCAAGTCAATATTTTAACTGGCATCAGGCATTGCATAAGTTGGTCACGCGCCTGTACGTATGCACGCAGACCCTTTGTCGATTCTACTGTTGGATGAGGACCTCTACCAAGCCCTGAAGGTCGTGGGGATTATGTGACCATACTTCGTGAGGCTGATCAAAGTGAGTACCACAGTGTGGGGAAGTAATTAGTTCCTGTTCTGTGGATAGCCAGCAGTGCCGGCCCGAGCCTCTTGGGGGCCCTAAGCAGAATTTGATTTGGGGGCCCCCCTCCCACCACGCAGACTCATCTGTGCTAGAAGGTGGCCAGGGGGCCCCAAGCAGCCGCTTAGTTCGCTTATGCCTCGGGCCGGCCCTGATAGCCAGCATTGCCATCATCACAGTAATGTGGAATTTCCGCCAACGGGCTTAGGGCTGTAAACGGAAGATTAGCATCGCCCCGTGATTATTCGAGCAGAAAGGAAGCACATGTGATAATTTGACGTTTGACCCTTGATGAGATACATTTCGAAATCAATGCCACTGCAAAACAACAGCAGGTTATTGCCCAACAGTTCACAGAGCTAAGGTAACATTGGAGAGGTAAAGGCGCGGCCCTGCAGTTGCTTGCGCATGGGCTTCCACTGGAGGCCCTTAAGAGGCTATGTTTGGCCTACTCTTGCCGATTGACTCAGTGTGGTGTCCCCATTTGTACTTCTGGATGGGCAGGTGGGGGAAGGACGGGAGGAAGGGAGGGAGGGGGGTGAGTGGCGGCGGGGGGCGGAGGTTAAGAAATGTGGCTTTATCGGTCCCACTCGACACGCTCCGTCAATTTGTGTTTGCGCTGCCGCACCGAGAGGGATCGAACCAGCGACGTCTGGGTTGCAAGCTGAGTTTTGCTGACCATTCTGGCCAACCGTGACAGCATCCTGAGCCAAGTGTTTGTCCTCGTGAACTTGAGAACGCGTACACATTACGCAACCTGGTAAACCCGCCTTCGGGTGGTCTGTTGAAAATGCAGCAGTTCTCTTTTTTGATATCGCTGTCAAAGCCACGCTTTAATGAATATGGATAGTTAGCGAAATGTAAATCGTTCCGTAATTACATTATCGCTCCGTTTTAAGGCAAGCATCGTCGGTTTGTACGCAACACGGAAACAGGCTCTGTTGCATCAGAGTGTGTTGACGATGGTAATGCCTTTCGTCATGAATACTTTGTATAATTATCTAAAAGCATGAAACAAATTTACACAAATTACTCAAAAAGCAAATGCATGTCCAATTAACAGTAAAACACTCATTAAAAGTACATTATAAATCGTTATTGTGCAGCATTTCTCTCCTCGCTATTCAACAGTCATGATTTATTAAAGCTTTGGTCACATGCACTCGAAGACATCGCTGCGACTTGAAACAATGCCTTGACGTGGTGGACCTCACTCGAAGTAAAATTACAAGACGATTTTTCTTTTAAAAAACAAACTCTTCCTTAACAGGGCAACACGATACATCAGTGGTGAGCTCGTGTAATAATCATCATCATCAGCCACAGTCACTCCACTGCTGTATTACAGCCTCCCCAAGTCGCTGCCATTCGTCACGGTCCCGTGATGCAACAGAATTAGCACGTCGATGAAATGTTAACTACCTTGCCTCGTATGCAGCTCACGGCTTCGATGCCAACCCCGACGCCTGTATATTTGCAGTTTGCGTGTCTTTCTTCCCATGGTTGCATGGATTTTTCTCCGGGTATTCCGGGTTTCCCCTCCACATTTAGATACATCCGTTTAGAGTATTTGGCTGCTTCAAATATCCACATGACAGGTGGCTTCGTTAAGCGATCGTTTATGGCCAGGTCGCTTCTGAAAAAGAGCTATATAGCGAAGTGGTAAAATAAAAATAGTTTTTGCTTAGTATTAGTAATTACTGTGTACAAATATATCCACGTGTGTGTATTTACTTGGCGTAAACCCATGTACCGATTAATTAGTCCGAAATCAATTGCTATGCTCATGATTACTTGCATAAAATTGCAGGTGTTAAAATTGGTTATTTATGACACGTGGAATGTTACACGGGAGTGTCGCACGTACGCTGATGGTGCAAACCACATTGTAAAGGCGCCGAAACAAACTACTTAGTCAATAAAAAAACGAGGCGGTGGCAACTAGAGGCGAAAAAATTTAACCCGTAAAAACAAAGTTTTTCACTATAAATCCTTTATATGCGTGGCGGCTAGAGTCCTCTCGTCCTCTGGCTTGAGATGGCTGCCACCTATGGGTCAGATGATTGCCTGCCACCATTAAGCAATTGGTAATTAAATATAAAAAACAAATTCCTAAAAAGTGTAAAGTTATGGAAAAAAAATTTCACGAAAATAAATTGTCACGCACAACGAGTCTGTGTGCAAAATGTCCGCTCGATTGGATCACGGGAAGTGGGTTAAAAAACGACCGAAAGATTTGCACGGTCGTAAGCGCGCAAGCGCGCAAGCAAGTGAACTTAATATAAAGGATAAAAAAAAAAGAGGATCGATTCCTGAAAAAAAAAATCCTGACGATTCGCTCGGCGCATCACGCAGGGTGCCACCACCGCACCACCGCCGCACGGCACCGCCGCCGCCGCCGTGCCCGGGAACCCACCATCCAGACCATGACGTAGGAGAAGACAGCGATCCAGATGGTGGAGATCACGAAGGACGCCATGAACCAGTTCTCCCAGCGCGCTTTGGCGCAATTGGGCACCGTGAAATAGAGAAGGAGCCCCAGGGGCCACGCGAACATCCACTTGAGCTTGTTGCACACCCCATCTGGAATTCGCAAACGTGCAACGTGATCTTAGAATATGAAAAATGAGAATACCGATCAAATTCGCATTAACCACACGTGTACATTGATTGTTTGATCCATTAATGCAATGCATACTGCCTGCTGTGACATAGGGATCAGAAAACGTGGACATTAACAAAGATAGTAGAACATCTGAAAGGTGTGCACAAAGACTCACTCTTGCAATTACACTGAGAGACAGAGAAGGGAATACGTGGATTAGAGAATATGTGCAGGTTACTGACATCATTCAAACTGTTAAAACGAGTTTAATGTATGGATGAATGTTGAACTTCTCTCATAGTCATCGGAGGTGCGGGAATTTAACCATTGCGGCTTATGTTGATGATGACAATGAATATTCCATACATGCACTTGTATTATGATCATATTTGTTAATGGGGGGAGACACTCAATGGAGCTTGTCAATGACATTCACAATTTTTTTTAAACAAGAGCAATCAGTTTAAATTAAAATATTCGCTGTTGATAAGTGTCATTTGTATATATTCTTAAAGGAACGGGATCTAAATGCTGACAATAAAAATGCAAGTTCAGAAATTCCAATTTCTGCAACAGCTGGCTGAACGAACGCCATCGTAGAACCCGAGAAAAAAAGCTACGATACAATCAGTTCCAATTACATGGCGGCGAACTGATTGACTCTGCACATCCCGAAATGACTTTGAAATAGGGCGACGCACCTTCCTTACGTTCTACAGCGATTTTGCCACGGAGAAACGCCTTGTTTGGGAAAACCGTTCCTGCTGATGCAAAACTGGGGGCCATACACAAAGGTGATTATGTAACTCAAGAGCCAGAGAGACATGAGGGAAGGCCAAATATCGTGGAAACTGAGTGCTTTCGGGGACCTTGGTGGAAGAACGGTGCCAACGGTTATGTAAATGCAGCACGATAGAGACATTGCGAAGAGGGAGTTGATGGGATATCGTAGTGATTTCGCGCAATTGAATTGCTATACAACCCGACAAGCTGCGTTTGATTCCTGACCACGGCTAACATCAGTGGTGAGTGCTTTCCAAACGGGTCCTGGGACTCTCCCCCCCCCCCCCCATCATCAACCCGCACCGATCGGCATGTGGTGAAGTAAGGGCAAACGACCACGTGACTGACAAGGAATTTTTTCATTTTTGTAATGCATATTATAATTATAATTATTAAAGTAATACACCTTGCTGTGAGAGGTTAGATTGTGTGAACAGGCGAAAGAGTTGATGAATTACCACGATACATATACACTTTCGCATTCTAAGGCCTGCTATGTGTATATATATTTATTTAAGGTAATGCACCCCGATTTTAAAATAAGTGTATGCAGCAAAAACATTCATAATTCAAGACACAAATTACAAAGATCCTGCATATAGTATCATACACTATTGAGATAAATGCTGTTAGTGAGCACTTCGCATTATTTACCATAATTGTGTATGTTTTTCTTAACTATCTATCTAATTGCTTTTTAAACTTCTGTATTGCTATTTTTGTTTCACACAATTGTTTATTCATCGACTCACACGATCGACGATCACCGAGTGTGCAGATTTTGTTTGCAATGGGTGAAAACTCGGTGCAAACCACTCCAAGCGCAGTCGACGTTGAGCCCAATAGTTACGCATTATCAACCTTCCACGGTGCAGTGACGGTTCGTCACACTTGACCTTTAACCCAGGGGTGGCCGGTTAAATCTCGCGGCGAGGGGGTTGAAACAACGGTGCAAGTTTTTAAAAACCCCCACCGCATCTACCCACCCAGCAGCATTGCTTTGGTACACCGCAGCCGGTGGGGTATAGCGTGGGTCACTGCCATCTCTTCCAAGGAAATTTTGCCCAGCGTGTACGAGTAGTCCACCCTCTCATCGGGGCTTCTCTGCAGCTCGCTCTCTCTCTCTCTCTCGTAGAGGCCACTTTTAACCTTTTGGACATGAAATCACGGTATGTTGATTCTTGTCCGTCAGCCGCCGCAGTTTTTCTTTGTGTCCAAACCACCATCCCCCACCCCCCGTCAAGTGCTGCATATTAAGCATCCGCAGTCAATGCGCTTCGGCATTTAAATGAGTGGAAAACTGCACGCGACGGAACCGCATGCACATGGTCAAGCTGCAGTCATTAACAAATGCAATTACGCAGCTGCAAGCGCGGTGCATTTACCCAAAGCGCCTGAAACTCTGGGCAACTGCCATTCAAAAGAACACACACATCGGTCCTTGTGCTCAGCGTCGCTCACTTTACGTCATTCGCGAACCGAAACACGCGCGCGTTACCATGCGCACGTCCTTGCACAAAGCACAAACGCACACGTGCACAATCACGACGGCAGGACACGTCGCGGGGAGGGATGATGGCCAATGATTAAGACTAATTGTGGAGTGGCGGCCGAACGAACAGAGAGGACATCCACTGAAGGAATGGGGCAATGAAATCGGCTCGTGTGCGCAGGTGCTGGGTGAGAAAATGGCGGCGAATTTGGAAGGCGTCTATCCAGCAGTGGATTGACCGTGGCCAATGGCGACAATGTTTTACAACGTCCTGAGACACGGTCACGTTTAGGACGCTGTGTAAATCTGAGCTGTGTGGTGCATTTCATTGCCGGTGCGTTGTGTGAGCCACAATTCCAATTACGATATGCTAATGTGATCTCATATGCCTTAATAAATTCACACTCACCATTAATGCAGTGTTCATAAGGATGATATTGACAGTATTTTAAATGAGCAAAACACAATATACTTAACAAGCCACATGATACAAAATTAAATGGCACCATTCCGGCACTTTTGAATAACCCCTTGCCCGTCACAAGTACCTGCGCAATCAGCTGCGACTGAGTTACGTTAACGACAAAAACATCCATTCCTCTAGCCCTTCCATATATGACGCACAACAGTTTAAAGAAATAAACCAGGATATAAAGTGCAAAAATGTTTCATAAACAAGTGATTTCACCTGTTCACATTTTTCCAGCAATATAATTCTGCCGCGCCATACTTTTATAAACCCCCGACCGAAACGTTCGAGGCACGCACGACCACACGTACGTACGTACGCTTGAACTTCTTCCGTGCCGTACGTAGCCAACAGTGCTAATCGGTGGTGCGGCATCACGCCGAACACAACATGCAGCACAGCACGAAAACCACGTCGGGGGGAGCGGGCGAGAGAGCCGGAGAGAGAGCGGGCGAGAGAGCCAGAGAGAGCGAGCGAGGGCTTTGCCCGTGTCCCTCTGCCGTGTCTGCTGGGGTGGCGCTAACCGGGAGGGGAGATAGGCGAGAACACCTCCACGTCGTCGTTCCCGTCAGCGTCATCTTCCTTCTCCTCCTGCTGCGCTTCGCCCGGCTCGCCCTTCTCCAGCAGCAGAGCGCCACCGCCGTTCTCCAGCCCGTTCTTGCTCGGCACCTTGACCGCCGCGTCCGCCTCCGTGCCGTTCGGCTCGTTGCCCTGCAACACTCGCTGCCTCTGCAACGACAACAACATCAACAACATCAACAACAACAACATCAACAACATCAACAACAACAGAAAAGGACCCCACGACGTCAAACGCGCCGCGAGGAGTTCAGCAACTAGCAGGGGAAAGTTGCTTTACTTTTGCATTTGTATTTTTGTGTGTGTATATATTGGGAATTAACACGAGCCCGGTACAAAGCACCAATCACAATACAGGAGGAGAGCAGGAACTTCGCGAATAAAAAAAAACCGGGATCAGCGCGCCAGAAGTGACCTGGTGACAAATGATAGCCCAATGAAGTGGCTTATCATGTAGACATTTATAGCAGCCAAACACTCTAAACGCATGTTGATACTCAATGCGGAGGGAAAAACCAGAGGACCCAGAGAGAAATCCACGCAACCACGTGGAGAGAGACATGCGAACTCCAAATATATAAGCATCGGGTTCGAACCCACGACCCCCTGTATACCAGGCGAGGGAGTTAACATCTCGCCAGTCAATCTGGTAGACAACATGGGTGGAGGTTAATATATATATCAGAACTGTGCTTATATAGGCTGTGCTTATATTCAGCTTCTACTTATTAAGGAATCTAATCCTAAGTACAAGATGTGTTTATTTTTTTGGAGTATTGTTGAGTAAAAATAGACCTATTTGTACTCATCATACTACAGCATAATTTAATCTGAACCTTTTGAATAAGCCACACATTTGAATGAAGAAAAATTGCATTTTCACTTTGAAGCAACAACTCTCATATCATGTTCGCCAAACCTAAACCATGTAGGAACATTCTACAGGTGTGCTTCTTTGTTTGCCCCCAACGTAATATATATTTATGAGAAATCTAAAACAACAAATTATGCAAAATTGAAATGTTCGTGGGAAAATAATCAATGCGGCCAGTTTTTTTGTTGAATTTTAATCATAAGTTATACCTCTTGTAGATGATTGCATTATTAATTCAAAACAATGTTCCAGCATATACAGGAATAGCTACACACTGCCGCAAAGAAAGTCTGTGCCAGATTAATTACTCTCCATGTAATTTATATTTCTTCACGTCACGGTAGATTTATGAATCTATTCCCACAACCTCATCGCTACTGCCCTGTATCCCCACTACCTCATCACTACTGAATAAAAAGAACGTTTCTCGTTGTGAGTGAAACGACCTGAGATACCACCGAAGATTCGTGTGTTGCAGAGAAGCAGTTTGACTTATTTATGAGGAGCATGAAAGGGGATGGAAAGATCAGTCAGTAGAAAACCTCTGATGTGTACCACCCTGATGTCCGAAGTTTCTCTCCACATGCTGGGAGCTTCTGCAGGAACTGAACTGACAAACCGTTTTTTTCACCTTTGTGCTGGAGGCTGAATTGAATTGTCCGAGCGCTGAAACGGACTCGTTCCTGGAGAAGTCACACAGAGTTCTCCTTATGCAACACGCGTTAGCCCCACCTCCAGGATGAGCATGCGGCTGGCCATTCGTAGGCGAGTGCGCGGCCCGAAGTGGCTGGTGATCATCATGCGCAGGCCGGCCTCCGAAAAGCTCAGCTTGTGGGGCTGACTGCAGAGGATTTCGTCCACCATGATGACGGAGGAGCACGGGGCGGAACTGCCTGCCGTCGCACGGCAAACACCGCCAGCCCGTTAACACAGTGCACGGACTCCTGCACCGCCGCTCCTCACAATGCACGCGCATGACACGCGCACATTACAGCGCAAAGTTAAACTACTCTTGTAAACCGCACTCCAGATAAGTTGCATACGGACAATTCATGCTTTCAACAAATATGAATTACAGACGATATTAAAAATGTAGAGCGTGATTAATTGGAATAGAAATGTTTCTGGACAGCTTGAGTTCGGCCTCGCAGTCTTTCAAAGTACCGTTACCGGTTTAAACGTAAGGCACTAGTTAATGCACACCCCATAAGTTAGCATTAAAGATTTACGGTATTTCTCAAAATTATTCATGGTTTTCAAGGTTAAGGTGCAGCCCTGCATTTCCTGCTCACGCCACTGCTAGCAGAAGGGCATCCACTACAGGTAGGCCTAAGAAGGTATGTTGGCCTTCTCTTCCACGATGACCAGATGCATTGGAAGAGGTGGGAGTTACCACATTTGACTGCAATTAACTCTGTGCTGTGCGCGATGACACTGTGGGGTGAACAGACCGGAAGGGGGGGGGGGCATTTTTGGATTGCAAGTCCACCACAATACACCACGACAGCACTAACCAAGAATTCGTGTAATATATTTAAATTGAGTTCATAACAACGTGCATAATCAATCGCATGACACGAGTTCAGAGTAACATTGTGGTTCAAATATAGGGCTCTACTTGATGTACTCGTGACTTCAAGGTGATGTTTCATTTAAACCGCCGGGAAATACCATTTCACTCGCATGTTGTCAAAATCAGGGGGTAAATTACTCGATCAAAAAATCTCATGTGGAGCGGCGCTTGACAATGTTACAATGCAAAATCATTCGTTGAAAAAGGTTGGCCTGTTAATTGTGATTTGATGTGAACAGCGATAATATTCCAATATCGCACGCATCAAGGTCATTGTGCCGTAATGGTGTCCATAGAGAAAATTCAGTGTAAGGCTTAGCACAACTAAATCTTGCGTTACAAACAAAGGCCATGGCTTTTGATTGGCAAATCACGTAGACGTTGTTTCATTGTAGCTTAAAGTACTTTGAGAAACCAATTCGAATCGTGTACACAAGCTACACTAAAACTAAACTTTTTTTTTTTACCAGATAAGCTCCATAGCTCTCTGTCAGAAGCGACCTGGCCACAAATGACAGCTCAACCAAGTGGCTTTATCACGTGGAAATGCATCGCAGCCAAATACTCTAAATGCATGACTCTGAATGTGGAGGAAAAAACCACAGGACCCAGAGAAAATTCCACGCAACCACGGGGAGAACACGCAAACTCTTAAATATACAGGCGTCGCACCCACGACCTCCTGCATACCAGGCGAGGGAGTTAACCTCTCGCCACCGTGGCGCCCCATAATACACGTATCCTCCATTTGATATGATATAGTGTTGCAATGTCACAAAGCTCATGTGGTTGGTGTGTACACAACCAGACATGTTACTAAGGTGTGGCCACCAGTGGTCACGTAAATCATTCATAGAATAAAGAACGGGGGACCGTAGGACGCGACATTTATAGAACAACTCAAGGAAACGTGACGCAAACATTGGGCAAATATTCATTTCCATGGAAGTACAAATTGTTTACGTTAGGTCCCCTCCATATTTCTGCACAGTTGAATCACGCGCGGATAAACAATGGAAATCAGCGGAGGCATCGGGCAATCGTCACAACGTTTCCTTCATTTTTTGGCGGCTGCCGAGCATTCGCTTTCCAATTGCCGAACCGCGATTCGAATTGACGAATTGGATGGCTCACACGACACACGTTTGGAGATGCCGGCTTCGTCCTAATGCACATTCTGCAGGTGCCTCTTTTAGAGTGCGCAAGCACGCGCGAGCGCGCTCGTGACGCACCAGTGCCCCCGCCGGGCCCCAGCGCATACGCCAGTCGAGCACTCTGCGGCGTCTTTGCAATGTTAGCGCCAAACATATATAGAAATAAATAAATATATATATAGAAAAAGCGTTTGTTACGTGCTGTGAGAGCAGCACTGTTTAATTCACGGCAATAGATGCAGGTGCAATAAAAAGCCAGAACCCCAGTAAGATTATAATTGTAAGAAGTTTCACGACTTGCGCCGTTATAATTTTTGCGCCGTTATAATTTTTCAAAAGCTCACGGTTACAAAAAAAGAAAGCAAAGCATATTATATATGTGCAAGTAACATTCCCTTTCAGTTTGCTCCTTCGAACTTTTAGCTACATTTTCACCCGTTTCACTTGTCGTCGTATCGTTAAGAGGAGCCCCAATTTACAGAACAGCTGGTCATGTTTGTGGTTATCCGCCAAAATAATCCCCGTATCACGGCAACGCGATGATCGTAGAGTATCTATCGTACGATCCCGGGAAACATGACAACTATAGGGCCACTGTAGGATGTGATTGGAAACGTTGGACCTACCTTGGCCCAATGTTCCATTTTAACTGGGATATCATTATATTGTGATTATCAATGCAAATTGTATTTAAATATCTATTTTATTTCCTGACATAGTATTTATTGTTTAATAACAATTACGGTGATTACATTCGCAAAACAAATAGCTATTACCCATTTAATTTGGTGCGTTAGAAAACGTTTTGCGGATTAATTAACAGAGCGGCTGGTTCTATGACATCATTATTTTTGTAGCTTTTTTCATAACTTAATTATTCCTCATGTAGCATTAAACAATGCACTATAGATTGCAAGTAGCAAAGGTTGACTACAGCGCGGGGACCGAGGAAAGACGAAAGAAACGGAGGAAAACAGCGGAAAGATGATCCAGGAGTTCAAAGGTCACTCCTGGATCGGAATTGTGTTGCCTTATTTAAAAAACAATCCTTCGTGGTTTTGCCGAGTGGCATAAACGTTGCCATAGCGATACTGTGAGGTGCGCTGCAATGGCACGTGCGTCGCAGCACATGAGCATGATGATGCTCCTTGTAAAGCAAAAAAATTAATTTTACCAGGTAAGGCCCACTGAGCTCTATAGCGCTTTTTCAGAAGCTCAACGAAGTCGAAAATTCCGAAAACTCCGAAAACTGCGCAAACTACGCAAACTCCGAAAACTCCGAAAACTCCGAAAACTACGCAAACTACGCAGCAGGCGTCAAGGGTCGGGATCGAACCCACGAGGGAGTTAACATCTCGCCACGGGGAGATTCAGCGATGGGGACGGGAGGGTCGTTGTCTCACCTTTGCTGAGCAGAACCATGGTGGGGTCGTAGCTGTTACTGTCGTCCACATCGACGCCATGCGTGGTACCGTTGGCCATGGCAACGGCGCAGGGCTTCCGCTTGCTGCCCAAAAACGTCTGGATCTTCATATTAAACCTTTGCGGGGGAAGGAAAAAGGGAAGGAAAAAAAGGAGCGAACGCGCAAAGGTAGAATGCACGATCGGGGGGGGGGGGGCGGGGATGGTGACGGGGGGGGGGGGAATTGGACGATGTAGAGATTAACAAAATCACCGAACCCCCAAACTCTGTACCCTGTGGGCCACCTCCGAGGTACAACCATCTCACAGCCCCTGCTCCCTCCCCACACACACAAGGCCTACCCTTGATCAACTTCCAATCCTTCCTTCTCTCATTTGTGCCTGTCCAGTAACTATTGGACATAAACATCTATGTCGAACTTCTGTGGCTTGCCTAGTTCCACCCACACGCATTGGGCATTTACGATCTCCACCCCCCACCAACCACCCTCCCCCCCACCCTGGTCATCATGCGTAATGCCATTGATGCTGGCCAGGCATACTCATTCTGAACATTCAATCACTCTGCCAGCTACATTCATTTAAACGTAAACAATAGCATCTTTGCCTGTATTTGGATGTTGGTTATTCGACAAATATTTTTCCTTTGTAGCAATACGGTACACGAAGATGAATTGTCATCTTCGTGTACCGTATTGTTTTATCGCGATTGAATACGACACTTGAATTAACAAAATGTCCAGTACTTTTGTTTATCACTTACGACTGACGAAAGTCATGTTTAAATTATTTTTTTTTTAAACGACGACGTTTCGATCGCAACACAAGCGTTCGTCATCAGGAAGAAAACTTAACAAATAGTTTAGTTTTCTATATTCTTGGTTCTTTCGGTAAAGTCACGTAGAAGGGAAATAATAAAATAATGATAATAAAACATAATAAGATTAAATTCTCACGACGTTTCGGCCACAATGCAAGCAGCTGTCGTAAGACAGCCCTGTTCTTCACCTGAGGACGGCTGCTTGCGTTGTGGCCGAAACGTCGTGAGAATTGTATCATATTATGTTTTATTTTTATTATTTCGTGACTTTACCGAAAGAACCAAGAATATGAATTCCATGCAGTCACTAAAGCTTTAAATCAAATTTAGTTTTCTATAGTTTACGAAAATATTTGTTGTTGTTTGGCAACAGATAGCAAGACCACCCCATCCCCACCCCCGTATACTTACTTCATCACTAATATGTACACAGCGTAGAGCATAACGAGAATCACCGACTCCCACCTATCGTTCACAGTAACAGGGATCAACAGGGTCACAGCAACAGGGGCACAGTTTTAGACAAGCCCGTGATCAGTGCTGCTTATACAACGAGATCACTGCCAATGACAGCTCACGACACAGGGTCCGCGAAATGTCGGACAACGTGCCGAACAACACGCTGCACAAGCAGAAAACACACCGTCAGGGCCAAACGGAATACAACCATTCAAAAAAGCGAGTGAATATGTCCCCAGAAATGTAATTCAACTTACCATGATACAATTTCATCGCAAATGAACTAAAAAAAAGAACAAACAGAAACGTTTAGCGAGGCATTCGACAACAAACCTATGCTACATGATCTACAATCCACTGAAAATGCTACGCTTACGGAGCAGAGTTTATCCTCTGTGGAGTATTACATTGCTTTTTAAATGGGCCGTGCCGCTATACACCCCCATCAAGTATCATAAATGGGTACACCACGTCACGTTGTGCGTCTCTTTGTTGCACAGAAGCAAGTCATCGTTGCTTTGCGGGAGAGAATGCACTCCGAGCAATTCAAAGCTCAATTTTCTGCACTTCAGAGGAACTGCTGGAAGGCTTTCTAACAAGCGGATGTTTCCTGCTGCCATGGGTTAGTGACGTTGCCTTGTTATCCATATTTTCCTTTTCTTTCCGTTTTATTTTTTACATTGTATCTACACAACAGCACAACAAGATAGAGTGAGTGAAAATGAAAAGGGGAATGACAGCGCGTGAGTGAGCGAGTGAGCGAGCACAAGGAGGATTTATTTCAAACAATTACATGAAATGTTTTCTCCTGAGGTGTGCTGTCAGACCGGTCATCTCTGGATTCTCTGGTGTTAAGCATCCAACAAAAACTATCCTTGAGTTTGACGTGAGAAAATTGTTGGACACTGCTGCAGAGAGATGTATGCAGACACCACGCTAAAGCCCTCTGCGGTGCAACAACAGGTTATTGCAATCTTCATCCAGGAAATTAGGCCGTTGGCTTTGTTGGCTTCACAAAACGTTTCCGTATTTTTTTGCGCAAGTTTTACGACGCGTGCACAAGCAGTACGACTGCGCCTGTTTGTTTCATGAAGTGTAATTTTGTGATATTTTCTTGGGACAATATATTTTTGACAACTGAACAGCGCTCAACGTGGTATACCGTCAGACTTGGATTACTCATTCCGTGAAACGGCCATAAAGTGCTTAAAGAACACCAGAACGATGGTGATTTGCCGGTTCTGACTCTGGCTCGACATCATAATCAGTATATAATATACAAAATGTATGTCAGCTGTCTTATTCGCATATTAATGAAAATTAACTCATTATGTATTGTGATGGAGCATTATATAAATCACAAATAGTGTTGAAGCTAATCAAGAAGATGGGTTTTCCAGACAATATTATCTTCTTATGGGACGAAGACACATGTTTGACACATGTGGAGACATGAAACGTAATTCTGTCTAGTTTGCTTGTTACCAATCATGCTCCACCGTAACACATCACGCTATTGCTTGTTGCGTTGAATCGGGGGGGGGGGGGGGGGTCCCATGGTTTATATGCAGTGCTCTCACCAATAACATCTGAAAATCCAGCAGCGTTTTTTTTTTTGCAAAGCCTCACTGATGATGAGATGCAAGAAAGTCACAACCGGTGGTACCAGAGTTTGCTCCGTAAGAGGTTTTTGTTGGGTTAGATCGTGTAAATATATAAATGTGTCATTAAAACCTGCCACCACCTGGCACAGCCAACTAGTAAGGGTTGTCACGTAAACAGAACGTGGCCAATTCGTCACTAGAAGAGCACGCCGGTGTGTTGGAGAGCCAAGCCACAACATTTACAATCTGAGGACGACGTTTCGCCAGTAATTACAACCAGCTTCATCAGGCGACAGCCAGATTTGTGGAGAAGTCTAACCGTTTCATTCCTTAAATAGAGGCGGAGATCTTGCAAAAAGTGGGGGGAAGGGGGGGGGGATTAATGAGCGATCGTACATTATAACAACACATTTATATATTTATGCGATCTAACCCAAAAAAAACTCTATTATGGATGATATTGGTCGCGCAAGCCTGCGTCGTAAACAGAGTTTGCTCCCTTAAACAAATGCTGTTTGTTAATATTGTTTGTGGGGAGCCAACAGGCCACTGGAATAAACATATATTTTAATTTGTATGTGGAGACAAAGACTGGAGTTCTGATTATATTTTGTCTTCACGAAATAGAGGCCAATTAGTGAGGATGGATAGGCGATGTCACAATGTAATTTTCATCGAAATACCTGAGCGGGTTAAGCCACGTGAGCAGCTTCATGATAACGAGCTGCACGTTAACAATGCCCCTGCTAATGTGTAAACATTTAGCATTGTTGTGCCGCAGTTTACAAAGAAGTCTGCCTTTCCGTAATGGATGGCAAACAAATTTCGGTGCGTAATTTTTCCCTTGCACAAAGCGGATCCTGGAATACATCAACAGGGGCCTTGCTAAAAGCATCATGAATTAAAAAGAACGCGATGCGTTCGTAATTTCGCTCATACCGCTATTGAACACGGCAAAGTAACTAATTGAGTGGCACGCGAATATTTAGTTTTCATTGGCAATTTGTCGTCAATGACGAACACTTGACGTGGCTAGGAGAGATTGTGTGGCGTTTTGAGCGTTATCTCCCGTTGGTCACCCTGGTTTCCTCCCACGCAAATCCAGACACTCGTTCAATGTACAATACCAAACGTCCCAATTCGGCATCCTCCTGAGCAACAGCCTTGAGACTCTTGTTGGATAAATTGGTGTACTTTTTTCTTCTTCTTCACAACACTTTTTTGGACCACCCCCCCCCCCCCTTGATATGTATATATATTTACACACTTTTTTTCACGTGAAGAATTGTGCATGCCGCTTTTGCTGGCGCAAATTGTTAATGAGCAAACCCCACAGGGTTATTTCAAATGAGGTTGGAACTATATTGTCAGCTGTCTTTACGCTGCAGGGTTAGAACATTACTTTTAATCCACGCACAGAATTAAAGTGTGGGGGGGGGGGTTGAAGGAAGACGTATTAAAAATAATTGCAAATGTTACTAATTACAGTTCACTTCACGACTTGCTAAGTTGTTTCCCTGCGTTATCAAGCAGAAGCCAGCATGAGTCACTTTCCCCCCCGAGGGAAAAAGGGGACCAGTTAAACACGGAGGTGGAATTTCAGAGTTATTCAACTCTCAGCCATCGACTGCATTTCATTTACAGCGCTTTGTGAATCCCCTGCGGGGTGTTGGCTCCCACACACCGCCACGGTCACATGGGGGGTTGCTGCACCATATTTCACCACTTCGGTGCGAGCCACTGATATTAGCCGTCGCCAGGAATCGGACTCAAGCTCCTCACGGGTTCACGGCGCAGGGCGCAAACCAACGCGCCACCATTCCCAAGGATACATGTTTTCATTTTCAGGTTTCAAAGTGAGTGAGGTACGTCAGTTGGTTGCAGTTCATTTTGTGGCATGTAAATATGTTTAAGTGATTACAAACTCGTTGCCCTTTTATTGTTGTTTTACGTACAAGTGTCACCAGAGCTCAGATTATTTAATGCTCTATATCTTCACGGGATAATTGCCTCAATGTCTTCAGTGAGTCGAGATTAATGCTTTTGATCGTTTCATTTTTCTAGCACCGAGCGGCCATGTATGAAATATCGTTCCAGTGCACAGATTAATAGGGAACATTTTTAATCCCACGATTTTCAAGGATGCATTAATTGAGCAAATAAGAGTGACACTGGGATGAGAAGCACGTCTGAAAATATCCTCATCAAAGAGAACGTGTGTCAGAGAGCGGAAGTGAGACTGTTTGTTAATCTAGCATTAATCCAGAGAGCTAATTTAAACAGAATGTTCACTAAAAATCTCTGAGAAAATGGTAATGAGTCTCTTCAGCAACAGTGAGTCAAAAGACACCCAGGAAAATGTAACATTTTAAAAACGCTTACGGGCAAATATGTCAGGGGCTGCGATTTAAAGCAACGTCAAGTAAAAATGTCATATCTGTACACTCTATAGAAGTCAGATCAGATGCACCACAGCATGAAGAGAAATGTAAGATAATATTCTGTAGATAAAACAAGGTAAAGGTGTGGGCCAGAATATCCTTGCACACAGAACTCCACTCGAGGGAGCTCTGGAGGCCCCCTCTTCACGTTATTTGGCCTACTCTTCCACACACACTCGTCAGATGCCCCACCACACGCGCGACCTGCCGACCGGCTAACTGTGGCGTCGACATTCATTCCGCAGGGGAGGTGAAATAAACTTGCACCGTTGTTTCAACTGCAGTGCCCGAAGATCTAACTGGCGCCCTGTGCACTTGCAAGTCCACTGTGCCAACCATTGCGGCAGTTTCCAAGATTATATAAGATAGCCAGCGCTTATTTCTTTCACAGTTCAATCTATAAAGCAGCCCAACACTTAAAATTGTATACGTGCGGTATTCATATATGTAGAGAGAGGTTCATTCCATATGTTTCTAGAGGTGGTGATATGGTGATCGCCACACTGCTGAAATTATACTGACTGAAGTTTGACTCCTGAACTTGTACATTAAAAACAAGACCAGCTTCTCTTCTGGTAAAAACAAGGCTGGCCAAGAATGGTTCTGGTACCATCACTGCCTCGTGTCGTTAATGCTCACCCCCCTGATCTACAACAGATGAACATTAACAGCACGAACACAGAGAGTCTGGACAACCCATATTGGATGTGCATTGCATGTCCCTGTATGTACAAAACAATATATACAGATTCCCGAATAGCCTTTTCAGAAAGTTGGAACAGGCACTGTGAGGGCTCCCTCACATCGAGGCTGGTACAGCACACAAGGTGGTCGTGTGTGGTCAGGACAATGCCCAGCTTCCTTTGGCTCGCCAGTGCTGATGTTTGCACAGTGCACCAGGTACTAATTTAATGCTGCGTTGACCTCGGTGAGTCCCTGGACAGGTTCTGATTTTATTCACCGCTGGTGTTAGCTGAGAAAGGGAATTGAACCCGGGTAACCAGTTTTGTAGCAGAGTGCACTGACCACTAAGCCACCACTCACCATGAATATAAAAAGATATATAAATGTGAAGGATGAGTTTCAGATTAAACATTTCCACGATTGTATTTTCAGATATGTGTGTCTAATTTAGGAGTATGTGCGTACTGACGTACATTATATTTAATGTCAGCATTTTTTATGTTTTTAATAATTTCATTCAATTATGTAACATAAAGTCTCATCGATAAAATCATTTTAATGTTTTCTAAATTAATAAATCAGGCAAAAGTGGCGTGATGTACCGTCAGCAGGAAAAGCACGGAATTGTCACCATGACAATGACATCACATTATTGGATCCATCCGAAATTTCATATCTGGGCCAGATTTTTGGATTGTTCAGATTAAATCCTAAATTAGAAACACATCCCTCACATATAATAGCACAGCATACACAGGAAGTGGAAGACTGCCAGACAAGGCACAGGGCCTGACTGATTGACAAATAATTCACTGTACATGCAGCAAGACACGTTGTGTTGTTGTTGAGCATTAGAGTTCCTCCCAGAGCCCGAGGGTCGAATGAGTTATTTGCACAGATGATGCAACAGAAACCCTGGGGGCCTTTGTCTTCCCCACGGTGTTGCTGCCACTCACCAAAATCAATGCAATGATGGAGATGGTGTAGAAGACGGAATCTCGGAAGAGCGACCACCAGGTGAGACGCACGATCTGTAACAAGCCACACAAAAGGGGATCGACTCGATGCCAAACCGCGACTTTTCACTTCGTCCGCTTTGCGTTGTCGCTTTGGAGACCGGGGAGATCGTTGGTCGATGTTCGGTCGCCGCGTCGACGGCGTTCTTCGTGATTTTTCACTGAACAGAGCGGGGCCTGCACGAAGGCTGCCATCCTCCCCGACGAGACCGTGCGACTTATAACGACGCAATGTCCGATCCGCCAATACGAAGCTGGTATCGCAGTGATGCACAACTCCGCTGCTCGCAACGCGGTTGTCTAGCTTGCCCACCTGAATGTGAAATTGTAGATTGTTGCATCTACATCAGTCATTCGAAAGAACAATACTTCATCCGCACTGTTGTTTTTTTACACACGAACCTGCTGCTTGGCTCTTCCGAGGGCTCGGTGTGAGCATCGGAAGCCGGGACCGAACGCGACCGAATCGAGAGCAAAACTAATTACAAAATTCCCAGGATTTACCAGATGCGTGTAAAGGACAACATTCCCATGCATGTGTGTACGTAAAACTTCTTTCGCACCGTACGTAGCCAGCCGTGCTAAATGGAGGGGTAGGAACATCGCATACGCACGCACACACGCCGTTTCCACGATTTGACGAACAAAATGGTGGAGGCATTTGTAATAGTGGTCATTTTGCTAAAAGATACAGAGTTGAAGGTTGTCAATAAATGTGTTTGCAAAAATACTGCCTGTCACGATGGCGAGCTTCTATTACACACATCATGCACATGCTCTCAACAGCTCTTGGCTGCGTCATCGTTTGAACTCAATAATTCACAAAAATCCGTAATCATACGGCATGGGGTTTCTAGACATACCACTTGAAATGGGGAAAATAGAAAATCTGAAATCGCACAGTGTCCGTGCGTATACTCAGGACATTTTGTCCGAACCCGCACAAACCAGCCCTGCAGGCAATTTGCGGGTAATGTTTCAAATTTAGCAAAATTTGGACCATGACGTCAGCACGCAATGGCCTATTCTTGTGAATGAAGTCACGAGACCTTTAGGGTCAACTGAGTATCAAAAAGGGCTTCAGCACGTTTTACGGTTAATACACCACCGCAATATTAACCAGGGCGGCTGCTGGACCCGAACCGTGAACTTCTGCGACGAACGACAAACATCCTACCGCTTGGCCACGTCACCGCCTCAATGCATCAAGGGCAAAGCGACAAACATCGCTGTATTTTTGCATGCCTGGTGCCTGCACGTGGTGCATGCCCCTTGCATAGCACGTGTATTGATCTGTGGCCTTGTCTACTCCATGTACATGTGGCAAGGAGGCTGGAGCACACTCGTAATATCACGTGCATGGACGTAATGAGCTACCACGTGTTAAACACCCGTGATATACATAGCACATTGCTCATGAATTCTGCGACATATATTAACTTGACAAGACATGGTTGAATTTTTTTTCTTCACAAACCCTGCGAGCTCTCTTAGTGTAGAAAATGTTTCAAATCCATCATCAAAGACTGTTTATTTCCCCATACCCTCAAAATCATGTAGCCAACACATGCCCCCTTTTGGGAAATATGACATACACACACTACCAGTTGCAATTGATGTAACAATCCCATTTCATGCAATACTTGCATCGTTACAGAAAAGCATAGGCAGTGAGGAGCAGTGTTGATTTAGTATTTGAAAAACAAATTTCGTCACAGTCTTGGTCTCATCACGCAATATATGAAAAGGACGTCAAGTGCTAAAATGGCTCGCGTGTCATACAACACCTCAGCAGATTTATTTTACACAACTACTGTGATATATGGGCAGTCAATATTTACCATCGTGATCTGCAGAATTTAATTCTGCACTTAAAAAAATGCTTATGACTGTAAGGATCCAGCTGTGCATCCAATGGAGACACAAAATGGAATTTTGACGTAAAATAATCTCCAAATTACACACTAATTCATCTCAGTTTGATGTTTCAAAAGTATTATTCCTCTCCAGACTGCAAAGCCTTCGCTTTTTTGTTTTCATTTTTGCAAGAACAGTAACGGTAGTAACGAAACAATCGCCGTAAAAAGTTAGTCGATTAAAGAGCGCACTTTGAAGTGCAATCACAAACTCCCACTCGGCCAAGAGTCCATACATTTTCAGATGACAGCAAAACCATGAGAGCCGACGTTACCACAGTGACCAGCCAACACGGGGTCCAAGCCACGTAGAAATCGATTCGAAGCATTTCGCACAATTCCGCCACACGGGGGTTAGAAATTGGGCAACAGTGATCGCGCCCAAAAGCCACACACGGCACGACGTCGCGTATCACCCGGTCGGCTTGAGCAATTGAGGCGACGGCGGATATGTGAAGAGGTTCGGATTTGTGAAACTCTTTTAGCAAATTACAGTTCCTCCACGCACGCCGTCTGCGGTGGTTGGAGGGTGCCGGAGAAACAATGAGTGGCGGGTCAAGCGATGCGCGCAAAATCCTTTCCTCATGCACATACCGAGCAGAATGCACGATAGAAAAGAGCCCCCTTCCCCCCTCCCAAACCCTCCGCCCCCCTGCCCCCCCCGCCCCCACCTTAAGTTTTGTATGCCCCCCCACCCCACCGCTTTGCACAAGGTCACGTTATGGATATGGGTGTCCCTCAGCCTGAAGTGGAAATTTCACCTCCGTCTGACGTGGACTAGTCACTCCACAGGACAACCGCGATTGATTTCCCGCAAGGTTGTACTTTACTTGATCAAACTTGACAAGGTGAATGGTCTCGGCGTTACCTGACCAGGATTTGAACTTCTGCACACTGTGATTTTGAGTTGGTCACTATTGTACCACAATGCCACTCACATGGATTTACAATCAAGATTAATGTCGGAAATTATGATGATGATGATATTTACAAAAGGTTCGAGGTGCTTTTTGTAATACATTTACATGGGCCAGATCACATTTAATAATAATGTTTTTATTACAATAAATTTTGATTGTAGCAATGTTCAGCCGGTCTCCTGAATTGACAAATCGGATGTGCCAGAGGGTATCCGACTCGATCCGACGGTGCACCCTTCCTGCGGACGATCTTGCTCTTCAAAAATCTCCCGTTGATGTAATCTGCTTCACATCTTTCACCTATCTCCACGTGCACGAGGCTGTGTAAAGCCAGGATCATGTTCTACTCCTGTTCCACTTTCATAGGTTCTCCACTGGTCCCGGGTTTGACCCGAACAATCTGGGAATTGGTATTTGCATTCGAGTGGCAGCAGGAATTGATTTGTGCCGAAATCTAGTCCCGGTGTTATTGTGTCGAACATTATTACGCTCTATAGCAAGTATAAAAGACCTAGGCTGAATCACGTCCGGGTTTGGTCTTGGGAAGAGGTGACAACCCTATACAATCCCCACCCCCACCCCAGCCTCTCAACCCTCTTTCCTCCTTGAACCTGAACCGACTCACATCCATGTACACCCCTAACAATGGACTGCCTACGCAGAATGCACCACTCACGTCCGGGAGGTTCAAGGGTTACGTCAATGCGTCTGTTATTTAGCCTCACGGGAGCGTTGTGAGATTCGTGATGGCTTTTGAAATTGAGACGTGAAGTAGCTGCATCTGGCGTGATCTTGAAGCTCGATGCAGACCCCCTTTGGCGAGAGGAAAGTAAATATTAATCGATGAAACCTTTCATCATGACGTTGCTGTCAGCGCAGATCTGTACAGGTTTTTAAGGATTATGAAGATTGATGATCATTTCTTTCGTCTTTCCTCTCCCCAATATTGTTACAATTGCACTCTTGGCGCTGTGTCGTAAAACAAAACGAAAACATCTTCTTGGTTATTTCGGTAAAGTCTCGTAGAAGGGAAGTAATACAATAATAAAAATAAAACATAAAACATTATGTTTTATTTTATTATTTTAAAAAAAAACATGTTTTATTTTTATTATTTTATTAATTCCCTTCTACGTGACTTTACCGAAAGAACCAAGAAGATGAATCCCTGCAGTCACGGAAGCTTTAAATCGAAAAACAAAAACAGCGTATCCCTACTCTGAACTCTCACAGAGGAGGGCATCGCTGTGAGAGGACAGTCCACGGCAGGAAATATCACGGAAGGACTTCTGAGATTCCATCGTGAGACCTCTTAGGGGCCGTCCATAAATGACGTCACGCGATTTTGGAAGATTTTTGATTTTTGACCCCCCCCCCATCGTCGCACAGCGTCACAAAAAGTCAGACCCCCCCCGCAAATATGACGTCACAAAGCTCTGCCCCCCCCCCCCCCCAAAAAAAAACATGCTTTAAATCGCAATAAACTATTGTCATTGTAGTGCGTATTTAACGTGGCGCTGCACTTTGATGTTGTAGGAGAAAATATTTATCAAAAAGTCTATTTAATTAAGTGGAACGTGTTGCCTATCTATATATATAAAATCGCAAATCTGTCTGTCTGTGTGTGTGTCTCTGTGTCGCCGGACCATAAGCAGTTTCATTGGACGGCGGTTGCCCCTGGCAACGGGTAGCGACGCATTCGCTGCGGGGTGGACACCATTTTTAATTCACGTTAAAAATATGCGCACGCATTAACACGCGACTCTGAGGTAAATTCATCAAAGTTTCACGTCCTCTTCACTCCCCTCCCACCCCAATGTGTGCAATTACTATTATAGGGTCGATAGATAATAAAATTATAGCGATTACACAGTATTATTGTAGCGCGGGGGGGGGGGGAACGACACCCGTACCCAGCCTCAGCCGGGTGGGCAATTTAGGCGAGGCCGGAGGCTCTGCACGGTACTAGGCCTCGACACCCACCACGCGACTCTGAGGTAAATTCATCAAAGTTTCACGTCCTCTTCACTCCCCCCCCACCACAATGTGTGCAATTACTATTATAGGGTCGGTAGATAATAAAATTATAGCGATTACACAGTATTATTGTAGCGCGGGGGGGGGGGGGGTCACGGCCCCGGTACCCAGCCTCAGCCAGGTGGGCAATCTAGGCGAGGCCGGAGGCTCTGCACGGTACTAGGCCTCGACACCCCACCCGTGTCAAGCGACGACTTTGTGGTATAAACTCGATATACCCAGCGTTGCCCAGGGGGAAAATACATTTAAAATCTTATGAAAACTTTCAAACATTACATACCAATGAAAAAACAACTGTGTAATTACTTTTAAACCCGACGCGCCAAGAATCGATTCTCTGAATCGCGTAAAGGAATCGAAGGTTGTAGATTCCTTTAGATTCGGACGAATCCCGTTTACTATAAGTTGGTTAAAGTCCATATAAACTGCTATGAACGGGAAATATCCGGCGTTGACCAGGGCAAAAATGTAATTAAAAACTCCTGAAAAAAAAAATAAAATGACAATGAAAATGAAACTCTATCATTCAAAATGTAAACCCCCAACATGCCAGGAATCGATTCTTTGAATCGCACAAAGGACTAATCGAAGGTTGTAAATTACTTTAGGATCGCGCTTCCTGTTTAATATAAGTTGGTTATAGAGTTGATATAAACTGCTACGAATGGGAAATATCCGGCGTTGACTGGGGCAAAAATATAATGGTGAGGGCGGTGTGAGTGGCGATTGTGAGTGGTGATTAGTGAGTGATGAGGGGAGGTTGAGTGGTGAGGGTGAGTGGTGAGGGTGAGGGTCAGTGTTGAGGGTGAGTGGTGAGTGGTGATTGGTGAGGGTGTGATTGGTGAGGATGAGTGGTGAGGGAGAGTGGTGAGGGAGAGTGGTGAGGGTGAATGGTGAGGGTGAGTGGTGAGGGTGAGTGTTGAGGGTGAGTGGTGAGTGGTGATTGGTGAGGGTGTGATTGGTGAGGATGAGTGGTGAGGGAGAGTGGTGAGGGAGAGTGGTGAGGGTGAATGGTGAGGGTGAGTGGTGAGGGTGAGTGTTGAGGGTGAGTGGTGAGTGGTGATTGGTGAGGGTGTGATTGGTGAGGATGAGTGGTGAGGGAGAGTGGTGAGGGAGAGTGGTGAGGGTGTGATTGGTGAGGATGAGTGGTGAGGGAGAGTGGTGAGGGTGAATGGTGAGGGTGAGTGGTGAGTGGTGAGGGTGAGTGTTGAGGGTGAGTGGTGATTGGTGAGGGTGTGATTGGTGAGGATGAGTGGTGAGGGAGAGTGGTGAGGGAGAGTGGTGAGGGTGAATGGTGAGGGTGAGTGGTGAGTGCTGAGGGTGTGTATATATGTAAGGTTATTAAGAAATATATTTTTCACCCGGGCAACGCCAGGTACTACTGCTAGTATTTATTTAAAGTTGCGCATTTTGATGTGACATCACATTTCTCACACCCCCCCCCCCCCATCGTCACACATCGTCACAAATGTCTGATCCCCCCCCCCCCTAGGTGCGTGACGTCATTTATGGACGGCCCCTTAGTCACACGAGGGGCGCTTGCTCTACTCTCTCACGCACCCTGCCACGGAGGTTTCCATCACCCGGCAGTCACTCCGAAATGTTTCATTCTCATTGCTGGAATTGTAGCCAAATGAAGTCGGTCACAAAGCTCGGCGCGGTTAAGTTTCGATTTCAAGCTTTCGTGACTGCAGGGATTCATCTTCTTGGTTCTTTCGGTAAAGTCACGTAGAAGGGAAGACCCAACAGACCAGGTCTGTTGGGTCTTCACCTGAGGACGGCTGCTTGTGTTGTGGCCGAAACGTCGTGAGAATTATTTTATTATGTTTTATTTTTATAATGTTATTACTTCCCTTCTACGTGACTTTACCGAAAGAACCAAGAAGATGACTCAATGCGGTTTTTCGCGTGCACAGGCATCGGCGACTGGGCTGAGACCGTCAAATCCTCACGCTTTCGAACCTCGTTTTAATCGATGGTGGCTAAAACCCGAGATTCACACCCAAGATCTCAGCGAAACCAGCTCAGTGCTCGGAGCCACCCGGCCACCTCGCGTTGCCTTTGTTAATGCCCACTGAATAGTTGGTATGAGCAAAGTGAAGACAAAATAGCCCGCAAACTTCAATCACTGACTCCTGCAAACCACGTTGAGGGACCGTGTCTACCAGACTGTTTCATCTCCTCCGCATCACGTTCGCTCACCACGCTGCAAGTCACCACACCTCAGTTTACACTTCTTCCCTCGCACCCCTCCACTTTGACCCCCCCCCCCCCTCCAATGTCCTTATAACCTGATCATTGCTCAATTGAGAAAGAAAAAAAACCATATCAACTCCCATCGATTAAGCCATCGACAGCGCTGGTTGTTGCCGCTTGGCGTTATTGAGGACTTTGGGCCCCATGCTCAGTAACCGTGACACAACCGAAGAGGCTGGCTGGCTCCACCTCGACCCTCACCGCGTCTCTCTGCTCACCTGACCGGCGAAGAGGCCGCACACCCCGATGATGCAGAGGATGTTGAAAACCGCCGAGCCAACGATCGTCCCGACGCCCACGTCGCCCTTGGTGACGAACACACCTTCGCACCAGATCGCAAAGACAAAGGTCCCCCGTGTAGCCTTAATAGGCTGTAGGGCCAAGTGCCGTAAGCGAACACCTGTGAAGGCCGGCACGGCACACGAGGGGGTGGGTGGCCAGCACCGCGCACGGCCGTCTTTGTCTCCCCAGTGGCGATGTTCACACACCGCCCGTGGCCGGTGCAGATAATCGTCACTGGTGTTGGCCGTGAGCGGGAATCGCACTCGGGTCGCCGGGTTCGTTGCGCAGCGTAGCGATAACCGCAATGCTACAGCACCAGACACACACACACACTGACACACACCTACACAAGTTCCACGTACAACGAGGCCTCGAAGGTACCGTCAGTCGTGATGGATCTATCGCGAGACAGCGGTTGCAGCTATGTCGATGCATTCGTGCAAACTCAAACACCTTGGCGATAAAGGTTAAATAAGGTACAGCCCTGCAATTGCTTGTTTGAAGGCTCTCCACTCGTGGGAGCTTTAGAGAGCATCTCTCGAGGGTAATTGGCCTAATCCCATGCTGGCCAGATGTCTTGAAAGAGGGAGCGAGGGGGGGGGGGGATTACCTACACCTTACCCCATCACATAAGAGCTGCCAATTCACTCACTTTGATGGCACTCTTTTCTACTGCCGGGTGGATAGAGGCAGTGGGCGGATTGAAGAAACTTGTCACCGTTGTTTCAACCGCCGCGCCGCGAGATCGAATTGGCGACCTGTGGATTGCACATCCGGTGTGCCAACCGTCACTCCCCGGCAGCGTCTCAAGCACGTGGTGGAATGAAGGTTTTTTTGTATCGTGCTTGCATCAGTCTCCTTCTAAACGTCCACGTGGCTGCGATGGCGTTGACAACTCACGTCACCGCATCGCACATGCTTCTGCGGCTGTCTGGAACGCTCTTCCTTCCGATATAAGGAAGCTCTTGGCGCTATGCACTTGAACTGAAAACTAATTTCTTTAGAGCTGCTTTCTTGTGCGTAGTTTGTTGTCCCTTCTGCCGCACCTCCGTATAGTGTGGTTGGCTGAGCACGGTGCGAAATAAGTTCATCGTACGTACGTACGATGAACTTATTTGTTTGTACGTACATACGTACGCATCGTATCGAGCTTACGGAGAGCGACAGGCGTTTTTCTCTACCACTCATTTAAAAATAAAAATGTAAATATACATTGAGAAGTTGCATTCCAGCGCTTCAATCGTACGGTTAAACTGCTGTCTAATTACATTTGTGATGGGTACATTACAGGTGTATTTGATCGGTGAGTAATTGCGTGTGACTACTCTCACCCCTTCCGCAGACCTTCTGCCCTGTGTTGAGGAGATGGGCCAATGCCCTCTGGAGAGGGAACTCTCTAGAGGTGACCTCTAATGGAGGCCCTCACGCCAGCAGGGGGCGTGAGGAAGCAAATGCAGGGCTGCACCTTTACCTTTCTCTATCTTTACCCTCAACGAATTGGGCACCCTGCACATTTTGCCCCATGTGTTCCTAACGTATAGAGTTAAATGCAATAAGCAATAAGGTATGCCACCACTACCGTAAATACACGGCAGCGTATTTAGTGAGAATGCGATGATATTCAATGTAATATTTACTCGACAACCACATGCCAGAAGAGGCTGCCAATGACAATAATGGTTCATCCTGTCTGTATCAGTGTCAGCAAATTACCGGTACAGTTCACGTGGCACACGGAATGACAGTCCCAAAGCCTACTTGTCTTCTGAAATGCACACGACCCTGCAAGCTAAGCAGCACTTTAGCCTGGCGGGCACTTGGATGGATAGCTGCTAGAGATTGCCAGGTGTTGTAGTCAAGGAGAGGTGAGGTGGCCAGGAGCTGGCAGTGCCGAGTGCCATCCACCCCGACGCGGGGTTTAGTATTTGTTTGGGGAACTGTCGCATGCTTGGGCAGAAATGTAGCCTTGAATCTATCCGTGCGGAGTTCTGAGTGTTACCACCCTCAAATGCCATTGGGGGGTTTCTCTCTGCGCACTCCACTTTCTCTCGACGTGAAGCTTCACCATGAATTCATGGAAGTGGTTAAATATCCCAATGCATGACTCCAGTGCAGACAAAAAACATTATTAAGACTTGAGTGATGCTTTCCTAAATACAGGACATTATTAATACGACTATTTTACAACCACATCTACAATTCCTGTGTTTTCGCATCCACCAGCCTTCCTTTTGGTCTCCCTCAAATGGTCCGTATTTAGCAGACAAAGCAAGAATAAAAAAAAGCTGTAATGTCAACAGCAAGGAATTACATAACGCCAGCACAAAATATGGTCAGCCCAGGAAGGCTTCAACGTTACACTTGCATTCCGTGAACAGTGAATCCAGACGCTACATTAGTTCCATGGCATGATTTTCCATTCTAATGCATACCACAAAAATGCACACTTTGGATATTACATCTAAGTGCAACTATCCAGTGAGGTTGTCTGAGGCGGTAGAGCAGAAGGTTTCGAGTTCAAATTCTGGCTGGTGGGAGGTGGGGGGGGGTTAACTCAGCCCATCATCCACCTGGGGTTGATCAAATGAGTCGCGCTTTGCGGGGATATCAAGACCGCTCTCGTGCTCTGGCCAGACCCGCCCCCGCCATAGGAATGTGGAAATGCTACCACTGGATCAAGGCCTGTGAAGAAGTAGATGAGCATCACCGCAGTGCTCATTTGAGCGGGTAACCACTTTGCGAGAAACAGTAGAACATGTTCATCGAGGTGAACAAGGATGCCCGTGTATAATTTAGGCGCACGGCTTCGCCATTAAGAGGCAAATATGGTCACATTTGTGAAGTGCGACGAACTGGAATACGAAGAAGTCGAATAAAGTAATTTCCCGCGTCTTCTTGGTTCTTTCGGTAAAGTCACGTAGAAGGAAAATAATAAAATAATAAAAATAAAACATAATAAAATAATTCTCACGACGTCCCGGCCACAACACAAGCAGCCGTCTTCAGGTGGAGAACAGGTCTGCGTTGTGGCCGAAACGTCGTGAGAATTATTTTATTATGTTTTATGTTTATTATTTTATTATTTTCCTTCTACGTGACTTTACCGAAAGAACCAAGAAGATGAGTCCCTGGAAGACTTGCAGGTTCCCGGGACAGCAGGAGCAGCCGCCTCAAAAAGAGAAAGGGAATGTTTTTATTTATCTTTTTTAAACAATGCTTCGGTGCTAGTGAGGTATAGGCAGAAATAACAACAAATGACGAAAAACACGTTAATCAATTCCACTGCCCTGACAGAAAACCCAATAAATAACAGGTGACAATTGTAGATCAGAATTCTATTAAGAAGAGCCATTGCCCGAAACACTGCCGACTTTATATTTATTTATTCCCTTTTATAGGGCCGCGTCATCGTCGAACGTGCTGAACTTGAACAACAACAAAAAGAGGATCCTGGGAAAACCAGGACGGGTGGCAACCCTCTCGGACCGGGAAACGCGACAGGAGAAAAAAAACTGAAATAAAAAAATTAACCCGTAAAAACAAAGTTTTTCACTATAAATCCTTTATATGCGTGGCATCGGTTTTATTTTATTATTCATTTCTGTTTTTCTTGAGTAAGAGTTTCATTTTTATCACATTGGTATTTTAAATTAAATATGACATTTTTTTTCTCCTAAAAAGTGAAAAATTTGGAAATTTTTTCTCACGAAAATAAATTGTCACGCACAACGAGTCTGTGTGCAAGATGTCAGCTCGATTGGATCACGGGAAGTGGGTTAAAAAACGACCGAAAGATTTGCACGGTCGTAAGCGCGCAAGCAAGCAAGCAAGTGAACTTAAAATAAAGGATTTTAAAAAAAAGAGGATCCTGGGAAAACCAGGACGGGTGGCAACCCTCTCGGACAGGGAAACGCGGCGGGAGAAAAAAAATGAAATAAAAACACACAAACCCCGTAGAGTTGCTCTCTCTCGCGCGCGCGCCTCGAGGCAGCAGCGAGGGGGTGTTGGCAGGGTGCTGCTATGGTAACCGTCCATGCAGAGCACTCGCAATGAAGCACTAAGGGCTGAACGATTTGGGGAAAATATCTAATTGCGATTTTTTCTGACGAGATATTGCGAAGTCAAGCTTCAGTTCAATATTCACTGTGTAATAGATTGTAAGCATGTGATGGAGCGTTACCACATGATACCATCAAAATATGAACTGCTCTATATATTCTAATACCAGGATTAGAACTTAAAAGATATGAATTGCTTCCAACATATATTTATTAAAATGTTTTAAATGAAATAGAACAGTAGTAGTAGGTTTTCACCCTTTAAACTGGTACAAAACTGACATCTTTATACAAGGCATCATGTTTGCAATAACCGCAACACAAGCAGTCAAAATGCAAACAAAAAGAAACAACTCTGATAATGGTAATGATTATGCACTGTCCTTGAAGTTGATTGGTCTACACCCGAGACAGCTTTCCTTAGAGCCTAGTCTCCATTCGTGTTGGACCAGATGACGCCAAAAGACGTACAACTCAAAAACAGTGCACTATCAGAGTAGTAGAACAATCAAACATAGAACAATGGTTAAGTTAAATAAGTAAAGTTATACTAATACAAAAGAAAACAATTCCAATAATAAAGTAACATGACTTTTCAAATCGCAAAAAATCGCAGCCTTTGCGATTTGCTAATCGCATTGTTTCAAATTGCGATTTCCATTTGAAATCGATTCATCGTTCAGCCCTACAAAGCACTGACGGCGTAGCCGGCTTGCGCGCAGCGCGGTGGTGCACCACCGGAGTCGAGACGACGGGACAGACCTTGACCTGAGGCGTTATTTATTTATTTATTGAGACAAATTTTCCCAAAACGCGTTCTCGCGGTTTCCCTTTCGTTGTTTCCCCACGCATCCCCACGCCCGCCCACTGCGCTGCTCAGCAGTAGAATCTTTACCATTTGAACTGGGATTAGCCAGCAGCAGCATGCGCTAACTTACCGGCGTGTTTTGCACTGGATATTTTCTTTTTTCAAACGACGCGGTCAGTGCGGTTTGAACAAAGGGCAAAATTACCCGCGTAACAAAGTGTGCACACGTCCCATTGTACACGTTACACGCACAGTATGCACACGCATACCGTGCCACGGAAAAATGCACGCGTGGAGAACCCAAAAATAGCCGTACAATATTATATTACGTTATTGATACAATGTTTAGATATGTAATAGTGTCGCTACATTAACCTATAAAGTGGTAAGCGGAATGGGAGGGATCCATCAGAGCCAAGACAAATCGCAACCATGAGCTGAACTTCCCCAATCTGAAACCAAATCTTGAATTAAATTCAACCCTTCGTTACTTGAGCTTGAAGTACAGCGCTCAATAAATAAAAACGAATTACAATGCGCCATTATTTGTCAGCGTTGCAAATGCGGCCGGGAGTAGGCACCGGCCGTGCGGATTTGGCATCGGATTATGGCGATTCGGCGCACAGAATCGGATTCGTAGTAAAAAAAAACTAAATTCCTAAATCCTGGTTGGGATTCTTCCATTTCGTTCCATTCTCAAAATAAATATTCCGTGTCCAGAAAATGTCACTCATCCTTCATTTACTCGATACGCATAAAGGGAGTGCATTGCGCACGGTATTGTGAGTTATCTGTCCATGTTAGGTCTCCGTGTTTGGAAATCGGGAATTGTGCCTTCTTTTGATCACATCTTTATAATCCATTAAATTTCCTGGAATCATGGAACAAATCGATGCTTAAAAATTACCCACGGAATGTGCTTTTGTAAAGACACCCTAAATGCGCTTGGATATTGTCAGATGTCAGAAGCGAAGCAGATTTCGAGCCAAGTTAGTGCTTGGATACGTCACCACTGGGGCTTGCCAGGTGTTGTAGGGACGGGCTGCTGGTAGTATTTCAATTATTGTATGTATTGTACGAAAATTCCTTAAAAGGTAAGTCGTTTTTTTTCTACGTTTGGATACATAAAGGATATACCGTAATATTAAAGGACAAAAAAACTGACTTCAATGACCTTCAAAAATGCATTACGTTTGGTTCAACGCAAAGCTATAGCAGATAAATATTATGCAAACACAAAAGTAAATGTCAAAATTAAATTATATTCCTAAACATATAAATTGCGGCTGATGGTATCAATCTGGTGCAATTACATTAAAGTTTACACGGCTTCTCATTAAACATGGGTCATTCTGCTATGGGGACCACACATTTAATTCCGCATTTCACGGGAACCCAGATACATGTATTATAATTTTTTTCCTTTCCTGGGCAGAGCGGCGAGCAATATTTGTTACAAGCGTGCAATTTTCACTGTACTTCGCAAAGGATTTTGTGTCAGTCTGGATTAATTTACATATTTATTTCAAACCGTTCAACTGCAATGGGTCAAAAGTGGATTTTAAAAAAAATTCTACCCTTCTTAACCCCGTCACCTCCCATTTAAACAAACACCGACCCTGCTAACGAAAGGTGGAACATAATGCTCCTTTGGTATTTCAAGGTGGAACTATTCAGCAACTGTTAATATTTGTTACGACTCTTCTTGAATGTTTGGTTAAAAAATTATTTTTGGTGAAAAAAATTACTCCAAGAATATGCGGTGGACTGGGGCAATAGAGGGACACGGTGCTCACCGATTGCGTCCGTCTGCCAGGGGTTCGTGTCTGTTTGCCACGGGTTCACCGGTTGAATCCATCTGCCACGAGTTTACCGATTGAATCCATCTGCCACGGGTTCACCGATTGCGTCCATCAGCCACGGTTTCATCAATTGCATCCGTCTGCCACGGGTTGGCGATTGCGTCCATCTGCCACGGGTTCAGCGATTGGTCGCCATGCGAAAACCCAAACTTGGTTTAAATTCCTTCCGTGTAACGGGCCCTTATCTCTGGGAAAACCGAGCGAAAAATGATTTTCGCATAAAAAGCTTATCATCCTTGTCCGAACTTAAATCATTTTTTGGATCTCAGATTTTCTTTTAAGTGTACGTGCAATTGGTCGCTCTCTTTTGCAGACGTTAATTGATACTTTTGTTTGTAAAATGTGATGCGTTGTGCTGCTGGTACCGTGTTGATGGACGACCTTGCAATTCGGAACGTGACCATGCGTTCAGTCGTTATTGAATTGTTTTGTTCGCGTTTTTTGTTGTTGCTGTCACTGTTACCAGGTTTCTAGAATGTAACCAAGTGTCCGTGTCGAAAATGAGCATATATCGCCCAATGGGTTTTACCCGTGCCAAAATCAAACATTAACCTAAAAACCTAAATCCCATGCCCTCTCTCAGTGTCGCACGTTATATTACGTGAAGAAATGGAACGACCCGAGCGGAGGAGGAGACACTTTACCGATGACGGACGTGAACAGCTCTGGAGCCGAGCTGCCTGCCGCCATGAAGGTGGCTCCAGCCACATCCTCGCTGAGCTGCAGGCGCTGCGATGGACACGCGGGAGGAGACACGCGGGAGAAACACACGCACACACGTGTTGAGGCACGGCAGTATCTCGTGCGGCGTTTCGTTGTGGAAAAACACAGACAAGGTGACAGGCAAATCTTCTCAACTCGTCATTTTGTTTTTACCTACACGTATATACGGGAACAAATGACCACGAAATGCATTACGCAGGTATTCGCGGTTGTGCTGTAACACTCTGCATGATGTCTGACGTTTCGCTCCACCTGCAGGGAGCTTCTTCAGTTCCCGAAGAATGTCCATGAAGGACCTCCCAGCACGGTGGAGGGAAAACATCGGACATCGCACCAAACAACCCGAAAGAAATAATCACAGAGTAAAAAAAAATGTAAACCATGCTGTGAGTTTTCGCATTTTAGCCCGTTTATGTCTGCAATATTTGCCACTGTACACGTGCAGTAAGCCTCGTGAGAGGTGCGTATCTTGGACAATCGCCACTGACCGGCGTGTGTAGAAATATGGTCACACATTTTTTTTCCCCTCAGTTGGTTTTTGGGGAGATCTTCATCCAGCATTTGATAGATCATGGCTGGGAATGAGGATGATGATGTAGTCACTAGATCTTAATCATCGTTTTGAATTACTCCCATGTGCATCAACATGTTGTTCAGGCCTGCGATTTGTAAGAACACGTGTCTTCAACAGACAACAGCTGTGATGACGATTTCCGATGATTGGATTTCTGATTTACGTGATCACATGACGCGCATTGATTTTTGGCTTTGTTTGTTATCGGATTATATCGCTGGACATTTATTGCATGCTGTAAATTTGAAGTAAATAGTAATAACCACGTGAACCATATATTACATGTATTTATAATTACTGCAAGAACACAATTACATAGCGAGCACTTATCAAGGCTGATGGGGTGGAATAACCAGCTTCTATCGCCTTTTATGTCTATAAACCTCAACAGCGATTCATCTTAGGCGAAACTAACTTCGAAAAGGCACACGACAGAATCAGAATATGCATTTTCTAGCATTAATACTCATCACAATACAACTCTATAGAATATTGGGGCGAGGGCTGTTAGCAAAGCACCTATGAACCCCGGCAAAGCACACAAGGCGTGGTTTGGTCAGCACCACGCTGAGCCACCTTTGTTTCCCCAGTGCTGATGGTCAAACGCCGCAAAATAGTCACCACTGATGTGAGCTGTGGTCCGGAATCGCACTCAGGTTGTAGGGTTTGTAACGGTGTGCTAACCACTATGCCACCACTCCTCCACCCACCCACCCCTCCCCGACCGGCGCCCCCCCCCCCCCCCACTGTCAATCAACTTCTAGATGAGGGGGGTTCCTCGCGCCGTATTGGACATGGGCGTTGCTTGAAGAAGCTTCACCGCCTGATGAAGACCGCTTGTGTTGCGATCCAAACGTCGTGGGTTTTTTTCCTTTTATTATTTTCAATGTATTTAAAAAAAATCATTTTTTATTGTGGTTTTTTGCTTTTATTATTTTCAATTTCTTATTTAGATTTTTCATTATTTTTAAAAATTTTGTTTTATATCTAAGTGACTTTACCGAAAGAACCAAGAATATGAGCTTCACCATGCTGTTTTACCGTCGGCTTGTGACGGAAAAGGGTGTCCCCAGATCCAACTTGAGACGTCTTTAGCCGCCGATATCGGCCGTGGCCGCCGAATCAAGCTCAGGCCACGCCTCTAGCCCAGTGCTTTTCACTGATTTCACATTTTGTGTATTGTCGGGGGCCGCACGTCAGGTGCCTCCAGTGGCCTCGCGATGAAGAGCACTGCTCTAACCACTGCACCACCGCTCCGTACGCGACGTAACCAGCATAACGTTCGCGGCAGTACCTCGGAGATTTTTTCCAGCGATGGGACGAAGAAGTCGTCGCACACCAAGGCCAGCGCGTAAAACATGTACATCGTCTGCGGGAAGGAGGCACGGATAGAGAATACACCGGGAAAAGATCACGGTGACGAATATGATTCATTAGAGTTTCAGTATTGAGGTGAGGTCACCGTTACACCGCTGCTGTGCCTGCGTTTCATAAGCTTGATCATGACTTTGAATACACTTGGATTTTTTTTTACAGCGCTCATTTCGATATTGGCGTTGTAAACTTTCAGGCAATAAAACAAAGATAAGCGCTCAAACAACTCATTAGCCGCTTCTGACGAGATTAAATGAATCTTGGGAACGTTTTATGTTCTTCACAGACAAGGATATTACCTAAATGCCTTTTTATCTGAAGTTGACTGGGATGAAATTAAATTGAAGTGAGGTTCATTTCATTTTAACTGCCGTAGTTACCTCAAACTCATTTGAGCGGTATGTCGCACTACCGTATTGCGCGGCATATTGCCACCTTTAATTAACTTGTTTGATTCTTTTATTGCAAAGGGGACAGAGTCAGCGCCTTAAATATTGACAGAGTAAAAATAAAATGAACCCACATATGAGGTGGATGGGTGGCTCAGAGGTCAGAGCAATAATCTGGTACCAGAAATAAATAGGTTCGCATCCAGGCAGCTGCCTAGGAATAAACCTCAGGAAGGTCACCGATGACAGAACACACGAACAAACACGAATGTTACGTGAAATTGTGTTCTGCCCTTAATTTGGAAAACATTTCAGCTCGGAGAATTAAATATCGGTTCGAGTGTCATTCAACGAGCATCGCTGCAATGTGCAGAGTTGGTGAAAAGGTCACGTGAAGGCAGAACTAGCTCCATAATAGCCGCTTCCAATGGGCCATGCTCTTACAAGGGCCGAATGGACACCGCATTTTGTCTCATGACATGACACCGATATCGCAAACTGAATACAATTACAACAATATTTTTTGAACCCCCAAGCAATTATCGCATTGTGTACTCACACAGAAGACGTGAAGAAGCAAGCCTCCATGCTTCCGCTCGTCGTTGGTGAAGATGTCCGTCGGGAATTCATGAATCGCTGCCACAACACAAAGGAACAACAGGAGGGGGGGGGGGTCACACACGTGATTCAATACATTTACATGCTTAGCTTCATTGTCACGTGGTGTCAAACATGAATGAATCTTGGTAATGCTGGCATGAGCATTACTGAAAGAACCAAGAATATGAATCCCTGCAGTCACGAAAGCTTTCAATCGAAAGATAACAACATTTTAATATTTTAATGTCAGTGAAGTAAAAGTAACCCTATGTGTCCAGACCTTTGGGTCACCCCTGTACTACAGGTTCAATGGTATTGTTTGATGCCGGCCACTTGGAATTTGGGGCCTTTTGGGCCCTGTGCTCAACAATCGTCATCAAAAGAGAGCGATTACGCAATATTCCTTCATTATTAGAATATTGATGCTGTTCATGAAATCATAATTTACAAATACTGAATGAGGTTATTTGTTTGATGCATGATCATTTATGAACAAATTACTCACACTGTACCAGCGATGTACCTTTTTAAAAGTGTATAATTCCAGAAATTAAGAAAAATAATGGCCCAAGCATCTATTAAAGTCCAATTAATCATTCTGAAAAGCTCACATTTCCTAAAGAAATTGAATTCCTAAAATTTGCAAACATTGCACAAATAACGTTATACCAAAAAAGGTAAAGGCGCTGCCGTGCAATTTCTTGCTCATGCACGCTGCTGGCCGTAGGGCATCTACTCGAGGGATCTCCAGAGAGCCCCCAGATATCTTTGGAGAGGGTGGGAGTAACAACACACTGCCCCACCCCATGGGACCTGCCAAACGCCTAACTGTACTTGTTCCATACACGCATAAAGCAAAGATAGCATATGTGTATGCATTGTTGAATCACAGGGAAATCTCTTAACAAAATCAAAACACCATCAAGACGACTTTATTTGAATAAACTGCCCTGGGGAAAGGAGTAGCATAAAAGGCTGCCCTATTGACATTCAACTTTATGACGTGCTTTAAAATTGTCTTTAATTAAATTTTCTTTCGTACTAAAAAGGTTAGTGTGCCTGTTGTTTGGATCTTGATTAGTCACGGCTGACTTTTACGTGTCTTATTGGCCGTACACAGTCTTCCATCTGGTATTATGAACACCTTGCTCAAATTCGTGATAAAAAAACATGGCTCAGGGATCAGAGCATTTGGCCAGGCGCTGTTGAAAGTCTGGGTTAAAATCCAGGCAGCCGCGTGAACTTAAAATTGAGTTCTCAAGTGTACTCAGTTGATGTTCTCAGCCTGGCCACCAATGACTGCACTTAATTTGGTAAAAAAAAAAAAATCCAGCTCGAAGAACTACATATCAGGGTTGACTGTCACGTGACAAACCTCACTTTCATATGCAGAGTGAGTGTGAAGTGTCGCCCTCTACTGTGTGCGCACCAGAGGCAACTCGAAGAAGGGATCTCAGAGGAAGGTCTGTGGGCCGTTTTTTGACATGAAGGGTTTGAACCGCTCTGCAAAAGGTCTGAAAGGATACTTCATCTCCCCGCACCTCCGACTGGCACGGTTGGCTACGTACGGTGCGATTGAAGTTCAACATATGTACATAAAGCATACATATATCATGATGCCCATTGGGTTAGAGTTGTGGGGACTTTTTATAAAGGGTTCTCAAATCTAGTGGGTTGATGGTCTCAGTCCAGTCACAAAATGAATGAACAATAAATTATTATATATTTTTTTTCAATTTGGATAAAAGTTTCAGAAATAAGAATGTATATTTTGTATTGGTTTAACTGTCACGCTATAAATATTTCTCTGTAGCAGGGCGTGTCACTCTGAAAATATCTCCAGTAGTAGATCTGCAGTATCTCCTTCCATTGGCCGTTCTCTAGAACGGGGTTAGTGCACTGATCTCCGTGAGAGCTCTGAATGGATGCCTCATGCCTTGAGAGCAATTTCACAATTGGAATAAAACCGGAAAAAAGACGAAATATTGGTTTTGTCCATTAACTTTGTTGGGAATTATCCTGTTCATTTAGCTATTGCGCTTCCAACACCCACCAGGATGACTCACTTAGGATAGACAGCGTGAACTGATATTTCCTGAAACATTCCCTGGAGAAGTATGTTTGCAGGTTTAGTTTTTAATAGATATTGACCGGAACTTGAATGTCGCTTGTGAAGGTAGATATTCAGTTTTCAATCCGATGACTTTCAAATAGATTGCAGCTTTATAGATATGTTCATATGTCGAATTTTTTTCTCTAGAAGTTGTTGTTTTGATGTAATTTTTTACTTAGTAATCTTTTTTTATTATACCAGGTAAGTCCCACTGAGCTCTTTTTCAAAAGTGACCTGGACACAAATGATAGCTCAACGATGTGGCATATCATGTGGAAATTTATAGCAGGCAAATACTCGAAACGTGTGTTTTTTTTAATATGGAGGGGAAAACCGGAGGACCTGGAGAAAAAATCCCCGCGACCACGGGGAGAACACGCAACCTTCAAATATTCAGGCGTCAGAATCGTGATTGAACCCACGACCTCCTGTATACGAGGCGAGGTAGTTAACATCTCGCCACAGTGGCACTCCATGTATGCAAAGAGCTCTCGCTCTCGATAAACATCCACAGCTGCACACACGTCACTCGCAGTCAGATCTAAAATAAGTATCGGTAAAAAAAGAACAGCTATTGAATAATAGTACTTTAATAAACTAGGGTTTTTAAGCGCCTTACATAAAGCTTAAGTTACTTAAAAACAGGTTAGTTTTAAGACGCGAATCAAAGAGTGCAAGATACTCAGAATCCATCACAACGTTTTTTTTGTGTTAGATCGCATTAACATACATGTGTCATTAACCAACCACCATCCGACAGCCAATTAGTAAGGTCTGTCACGTAAACAAAACTTGCCAATTAGTTACTACTTCAGCACACCAATGTGTTGGAGAGTGAGCCCACAACATTTACGATATGAGTATGACGTTTCGCTGGTAATTACAACCAGCATCATCAAGCGATTTGCCATAATTTTGGCTCAGAATCCCTAATGGTCGGAGGAAGGGAATTCCACAATCGTGGAGCCTGGCTGGAAAAAGCTGCGTCCGATACAGCAGTGTGGCCTTTGGAATCGTAACATTAATTCTAGATTTGAAGCTTTCGTGACTGCAAAGATTCATACTCCTGATGACGGAGGCTTGTGTTGCCTCCGAAACGTCGTGATTTTTTTTTTTACCTACGTGACTTTACCGAAAGAACTAAGAGTATGAATCGTAACATTAGTCGACCAGAATGAGCGATATTTTGATTAAACGACGCGAGGATCAGATTATCTAAAAAAAAATGTAACATCACGTATGCATATTTATAGAGAGCACTGTTGTGCATATTTAAATGTCTCTTTTTATTTACACAATGCCAATAGGATTGTACACTAAATCGGCATTGATTAAAATAAAAACACAAACCAACGCAACTCTGTATTTTTATATCCCCCCCCCCTTTCTTCTCAAGAGCATCTCATGTTTAGATAGCATTTCTTATTTTTATCAACACGCACAAAACAAGCAACAGCTGTGCCTCTCTGGAGAAAATGATTCTAAATTAGAATATTTAATTGACTGCCGTGCTAATTAATCCCCCATCTCCGCTTGCCTGTCCCGTCGCTTTAACGTCAGCGGCACGCTAGCGTAGTGCGACTTGTGCCAGGGCTTACATTGTTTTCTGACTGGAGCTGTCCGAGGCGGAGTTCAAGAAAAAAAAGATTCCACGCCAAGTGAAGCCCCTTTTGCTCGTGCCCAATTGCCAACTCTGGCATGCCGGACAGACGCGGGGGAACAAACTCTCGTGCCTTCCTAACGTCAACAAAACCTCCGCCGAGGTTCAAAGTTCAAAGTTCATTTATTAGGTATAGCCCTGTGAGCCATTCCGCTCTTGAATCGGGTGCAACCGCAACAAACAAAAAACAAAACATGAACAAGAAAACATCTTAAAGTGACTATGTGCAAACAGAAAATCCAAGAAAAGACAGCAAAATATTGCAGAAAAATCACCGTACACCAACCCTGTGCAAATATCCCAGTGGGATGCAAGTCAATCAACAACAACAACCACAAGACAACTCCACTGCCGTCGAGGATTGCTGAATAAAAAGGCGTTACGCGCCAGCGTGGCGACTGAACGCGCTATTGGCTAACGCAGAGCGAAAATAAGCCACAGTATTTACAACGGAACGTTGACTGTTAGGAAAAGTACGTGGGCTCGGGGGATGATGTTGATGGTGATGATGCCGCCGCCCGTTGGTGGGCTACTGAGCAGCGTCCAAGAGGACGTCTGACGTGGAGATGGAGTCATCGAGATCGGCTCGCGTGCAGCCGCTGGGGAGGCCTTCATCCAGCAGTGGCCGTCGACGACGATGACGATGTGCGTGACGTCAAGATGCGTGCGTTTTTGCAACTTTTTTGGTGGACTTAAAATGTTTTATGGGGATTCTTTTTAAAGTAGAGTTGGGTTATGCAACCAGGTTTATTGATAAATGTGCCTACTGTGTTAACGGCTTGAACGTAACGATGTATTGGCGGCGGTAGTCGATGAAAGAGCTGTGCACTGTAGGCGATGAATAGAGGCATTTTTTTCCCTTCGTGAGCATTTATGTGCACCGAAGTACATTTTCAAAAAAGCAATTGATTGGGGAGCATAATAAAATTACGATTTTTTTTTTTTCCAGGAAATTTCACCGAGGTTCAAGTCTAATTTATGGACGCGGTTTAATTTTCCTATTGGTTTTCTTCATGCAAGATATCACGCGTAAGTTTGGCTGCCGTTTTTCCGTGTGAAACTAGTGGAACTAGTGGAAAATACGTAACAATGTGGACATGGTACTGGTAGGTACATAAATTATAACATTATAATCAACAGCCCTTTGTGAAACCACTGCTGGATACAAGGCTGCTCCTCGTGGCGGATGAATGTTTGCATGATGGACTTGTTTCACACCGTACGTAGCCAAGCGTGCGAATCGGAGGTGCGGCGTTGTTTGAACATACTTCACCATACCGGTCAGGGCGAGTTGATAAGACAGTGGTTACCCAGAACCCAGTGTTCGATGTCACGCGTCTATTTTGTCAACCACTGCTGGGCATCAAACTCACAAGTCAGCTCACCAGATCTGTGGATGCAGTACGTTAAGCACTTCCCCCCCCCCCATTCTATTTTTAATTCCTAAATAAATAATGTATTCCTGCCCCCTCCCCCCCTGAGAAGTAAAAATAGTAAACAGCGTCACATTTAGCTGCTGCAGTCATTAAGTTTAATTTGGTTACACGAGCCTGTGGGAGCATCCTGTTAATGGTGGCTGTAAACAAGAGAGCGTCGATAGAGGTGACGCGCAGAGTAGCGCAGGCAAACTACACCGGCGATCGCTTTAATGACCCTTTGACGAAACGTTCTGAAGGCAAAGGGGCAATAAGACCATGAACCAGGTGCGTTGTTGTTGTTTTTTGAGGTTTTTGTTGTTGATTTTTGTTGTGCCACGGTGGCTAGGAGATGTTCACTGCCCCGCCCGGTATACAGGAGGTCGTGGGTTTGATCCCGACCCTGACGACTGCCGGATATTAGGAGTGTGCATGTTCTCCCCGCGGACACGTGGATTTTTCTCCGGGCCCTCTAGTTTTTCCCTCCACATTAAGAAACGTGCGTTTAAAGTATTTGGCTGCTATACATTTCCACACGAGAAGTCACTTTGTTGAGATATCATTTGTGGACAGGTCAATTCTGAAAAAGAGCCATATGGCTCAGTGGCGATTACCTGGTAAAATAAAAAAAATAGTTTAGCTTGAAAATAAAAATCTTCGTTTTCGTTTGGCTTTCAATAATTTCCGCACCAAAGTGTTAAACAGATGTTGAGTGTAGTTCAATGGGTGGAAAATAAAATCAATTCCATGATCAGTATAGTTTCCTACCTGTTCAATAATTGCTTCCGAAAATCATTAACTGGTAAAATAAAAAGATTAGACTTCCTATTATCCTCCAAACTTCTGTAATTGTTACCGCTTCCCCCTCTCTAAACAACAAAAATTGAGTCACATGCTATAATCACAGGTCCCCGAGGTCATGTTATAGTCAGCACGTAAAAAATACACCGTGACCTTGTACATCTATGCTCCCACGTCTATCCTCCCCACCTTCGCCAACCCTCACTGACCAAAGTGTTGGAGTATGCTCAAATAACCGCGACGACTCACGTATGTGTGTATGCGTGTGTGTTGAACTTCTTTCGCACCGTACGTAGCCAACCGTGCTAATCGGAGGTGCGGGGGAAGGACAACAAACTCAAGCACAAAAAGCTATTCTAACAAAATAAGTTTTCAATCTAGATGATGATTTAAAAGTGCACAGCTCCAGTGGATTCCTAATATCGTAAAGAGGCGCATCGGAAAGCGCCACGGTGACCGTCTTTGTTCGATGGCCAGCCAGAAGCCGCCGTTGCTGCTGCGAGGGTGACCGGTATTATCGTGATGGTCAGTGCCGGCCCGAGCCTCTTGGGGGCCCTAAGCAGAATTTGATTTGGGGGCCCCCCTCCCACCACGCAGACTCATCTGTGCTAGAAGATTATTGACACAAATGTCACACTATAATGTTATAGCGAATATTATAAACGAATACAGTGAGGTTATGTATTAATAAAAAATAAAAACAACACTTAAAATACTTCACTCTTTTATTAAAACTTCTGAATACAAACGGTCACAAAAAACATATTAAATAAATTATTTGCAAATGTGCATTAAATGTGCAATCTTTTAAATAAAACCAAAATAGACAAACATTAATCTAATCAAAAATAGAATGTTACAAAAAAAAAGATACTTAAATAATGAAAGCAAACATAAGAACAGCAAGGGTTCAACAATGTCAACTGTACAACAATGACCTCAAAATCGTTCCTTCCTAGCTTTTCTGGAGGCAAAGTCACTAATGACATCATTGTATGGTATTGCTTGGCCAACTTTGTTATTAATACTAATGACTGCAAGTCCACTTAGTCTTTCCTGGGCCATTGATGATCTCAAATATGTTTTTATCAATTTGAGCTTGGAAAAGCTCCTCTCTGCTGAGGCAACTGACACAGGCAGAGTGCAGGCTATCCTGAGAGCTACCCAAAGATTTGGGTAAAGCTCACACATCTCATTTTGTGAGAGGTATGTGAGAAGCTCAAAGGCAGTCATCATAGTTTGGGGAAGTTCAGGAAGACTCTCTATCTCTACTGCCAGTGCGCTACCATCAATATCAGCCTCCTCTCCACAAGAGAGTTTTTCCCCAAGAAGCTCACATTGTTCCCTCCGGACCTTTTGATCTAGCTCCCTAAAATTGAGCAGCACTCCAAAGTTCTCTTTAACCTCACTTAGAGACTTAAATCTATCCTCCAATGACAGAATACTACGGTCCACTACAGCATTAAAAAATGACACTTCCAGCCTCTTCATAGCGTCCACTATCGGCTCATCTGCAGCCTCATAGGCAAAGTGCCTTTTTGTAGAACGCAATCGCTTCTCTTTCAGCACTGCTTCGAATTGTCAATGAGCCGTGACATCCGTGAGCCGTGACAAAGCAGCAGTTGTCGACAGAATTTTCTTGTCTTGAATCATTTATTCATTCATTCATTAATTCATTTATATCACTTGTTTAAGTTATTTAATTGTAAAAAAAAAAACGATTCGGGGGCCCCCTGGTGGCCAGGGGGCCCCAAGCAGCCGCTTAGTTCGCTTATGCCTCGGGCCGGCCCTGGTGATGGTTGACGCTCCTGGAATTGCAGCAACGCCTCATAAGTTAATTCCGCAATGGACAGACAATTGATGATGAAAGGTGCAATAAAAATACTTGAAAATACCCAATAAATATCTCAGAATTCCACGCAGCCTCAATATCTTTGTAAATAACCTTGTTTTGTTGAAGATGCAGCATATAAGTGTCCTTGCCTGCCGAGAGATGTGTTGGGGCACTCGTTGTCTTCAAACCTTGCTATGCCACAACCGGCTCTTCACAGCTAAACCCAGGTGCAACAACAGAAGCCTTCATCATCATGCCCCGGAAGTTTTGCACCGTCGTACCGGTGTAACACTCATATATATTCCGCGCACTTTAAACGTGCACTACAAGGCTTCACTCGGGTTACTGCGATATGGTCACAGTGCTGTATATTGTACGACACGCTGTATATTGCGCGCTATCACCGCGGGTCATTTTGTTTTCTTTGAGATTATATTTCCTGGAAAAAAGGACAGTGTTTAAAAGTGTGCAATTAAATAGCTTTCACCCATTAAATCATCGCTTGGCTAAATATTTGGGGAAAGGCTCAACTCCTGATTGAAGCCCTGAACCATTGAAGGAAATCCCACGTTCCTAAGGCATGGGTGAGTACATCCATAAGACAACCCTTATTGAATCTCCTGAAAAAAAGTATTATTTTCATGAGTAATCGCTCAGCTATATATTTCAATGGATCTCCAACTCGAATTTGAAGTCGTGACCTTCCATTTGTGAGCTCTGCGCTCTAACCCCTCTGCCAACAAGCCAAATAATTAACAATAGGATCAATAAAATAAACCCCAAGGTCGAAAAAACCCACATATGTTACCGTACATTTTTTTACCGTGAAAGCAGGGGGAAAATGCGTGCAACAAATGTCTTCTCAGAGTGGACATTCACTGAGAACTACCGACAATGTCAGGCAAGTTTAACACCCTCTGAAAGCTTTACATCGGTTTTTACAAAACGGTAAATTTTTCTCTTTTTACAGATTTTTTTTCTTCTCAAAAATACCTAATGGGGGGTGGGGGGTAAAAAAAAATCCCACTCTTTTCACAAAATGTTCTATTACGGTCTAATAAAATCATAAAGCATTTTTTAGATCGCACGGCCTGAGAGAAGGAGACAAGGGAGCCCGCCGTGTCACGAGCAAGCCAATCAAACGCAATTTTCTCCCTGGAGTGTGGAATTAGACGCGCCGTGTCCCTCTGCACTGCACACTTGAGCTCCGTTTCATGACACGTGGGAGACATCCTTGGCAGATAACGTGTGCAGCCGGCTCTGCCACGCTGAAGGCCATCCGTCATATCCACCGATTCTGTCATATTTATTTAATAGCATTTCTTCCTGTAATTCAAAGGCTGACATTTAAGAATTGCTTTCCAAATGCACATTCCCTATTAAATTGTGCATTGGGGTTTTTGTTGTTGTTGAAGGGTACATTTTTTTGGGAGGGGGAAGTGGGGAGTTGGGGAGTTAGGCGGCCTGCGTGGAAAATAAAACGAAATATTTCTGATAGCTCGGACATCCAGAATATTTACCGGCGCCAAGTAAAAAAAAAACGAGTTTAAATGAAAACTGCTGTGAATAATGGTTTAGTATCACGAAGCAACTTGCATTGTTGTAACTTAACCAGATAGGTCTTGTAAACCCGTGTATGTGGTTCCCATGACAATGCTAATGTAATACGTTTTTTATTCTTAAAAAGCTGCCCATGAGACCCAAAATATCCAACCTGGTCGAAGTGTTTACGCACTTAAGTTTACGTGGAGAGATGACCCGAGTTCTCATTCCTGGCCATGGTTAACATCAGTGGCGAGTGAAATACATCTCTTGACCCCTACCGTTCCTCCCAGCCCACGCCCCACCAACTCTCTCCACCAACTTGCAATGACCATCAGAGCGAAGTATGATAAAAAAAAAAAAAGCCAGTTTGAGCCGACACGGTTTGCGAAATAATTCTTCCCAACGGCGGATTGACAAAAAAAGGGCCCGTACATATTTTCAATAATAATAATGATGCATCAAGAGTGATAGCGATCAGTCCCAGAAATCAAATGACAAATGGTGTGCAGTGGGCCGACATGATCGGATGCCCGCGACAACAGATCTCGATTGGTCACGAAATGAACAGATTTAAAAATTACAAATATAAATAAACGCGTTACAGTGGAAAGCTTGAACGGGCAGGTTGAATTGTCCCGAGATGCAGCAAATATAAACGTGTCTGCTCTACCTGGCTCCGCCGAGGGAGCCGGCTCTCCGGCAGTGAGTGACGCACTCCACACAAATCACACCTTCTTCATGCTCTAAAAATAACGAGCCTCGCTGCAACTGCAGTCACAACGTCGCGGGCCTGACCATCGCGTTATTTGCGTGCGGCGTAACTGTCATCGTTTTCTGTAAAGTTTCGCGTATCCAACGTTTTCACCCATCCGCCTAGAGCTCAAGGCGACCAGTGAGTATGATATGCGACGTGCTGCTTTGTTGTAAATAATTGAAAAAGGCAAAAAAATGTCGTAGGTGGCGGCATTGAGTAATTGTCATCGCCAGCTCACAGCCTTAAAGTCGTGATGGAAATTGCACATTCCTATCGTGGGGATGGGTTTATACCATAATAGCACAACACATGTCAAATTTACACAATGTGGTACCACCTTTATCCACCCCCAAAAAGATGTTAGGCTAAGCCGACCCCCAGTAGGGGTTTGATCTCCCCTTTTTCCACTGGCAGTCGAACAATCTAAACCCCAGCGCCACTGCACGGCTTGTTAATTACCAAGCCGACTACAGTGGTAATTCATCGGAATAATATCCTCCCGCCATTATCTACTCTCGCCTCCACCCACCCGAGGGAGTCATGGAGCTCTTCACACAGAGGAGCTCGATTGTTAGAAGCAGCGACGCGACCGGAGTATGACGTCGGTGGTACTGGGGGCAGTTATAATCACGAGGGCACACCGAGGCTGCGGTGTGAACCACCGGTGGCAAATGTGAGTGTGCTTCGTATTTGTTGCGCAACTGGAAGCGTGGACAAACGCAAAGCGACTCGCCATCTATGTCGGTGTTGCGGATGCATTCATCCGGCAAGAGGACTGGGAAAGTGGCGCGTTACAGGTACGATCACGTGACTGATTGTGGCAATGAGCGTGCCATGCCCGATGCGTTTTCACCTTTCTAAGGCAGCACCAATGACGAACGTGGCGTGTGTGCTTGCGAGCGTGCAGCCCCTCCACGTATCGCTTAATTCCGATGATATTACCGTTCACGTCGAAAAAACGCCGCGTACGTATTTGTCAAACGAGTCGATTCATTGACGATTCGTGATATGCATGCAAAGAGAACCGGGGGTCACAAGGTAATTTGTCAGGCAGTCGACAAACCAACTTCCCTGCGGAGAAGCCCTCACCTGAGCCACCCCCACATGTGAAATGATGAACAACAACTACCAAGCGTTTGTGTTCGAGCCCCCCTGGACAGTGCCCACTAAATGTCGTCACGAGCGCCCTGTGCAAGAGAAAACGAGTGGCCGTGCGTTATCAGAATCTCGGCATGCAACGGGAGGGCGGGTCTGGGAGGCGGTGTTCTATCGTAGCCACTGGCAAGCGGGCGGGCAAAATAAGTGTGAACGCATCTCAACAGCCGCTCTTTGCAGCAAGCTCGTGCTAATTAAGAAATTATTTTGATCAAATCCACAGTAATCGGGTTTCCACTATTACAAAGTAAGAGTGAAAAAAAACTGGTCAATTTATTGTCATTAAAACCGTCGTGTTAAAAAAAAGTTTCTAACTTAAATTGCAGGCATGAATGCATTCACTGCCGCGTGTCTCTCTGTCGTTACCGGGAGCTCAATATAACGTTCCCAATTATGTGCAAACATAAATTAGAGTTGAGTTGACAATTACGTTGCGAAAGTATTAGAGGCTCGCCGTACATATAACCATGCATGTCTGTCAGAGGGTTTCCAAAACTTGACCATAAAAAGCCAGCGATAGTTTTTAAGTCTTTTCAGCCAAAGCGATGACACCACATGCCATGCAACGGCCTCGCCACGTCTCCCAATGATGTAATTGCGTGTGTGACATCATCTCATTATGTTTCTTAGAAGAAAATATTATATTTGCCAATTAAATACTTCAGAGGACAAGCCACGTGTTTGAAAATATGACAGAATCCATGCGTAGGTATGCTTTTTTTTTTACTTACACAGTATTTGAAGAACTTTCATAACTCAACTCTTTTTTTCTCAAATGCCATTGTTTCTCTTTAACTGCTGGTGGTAGTGTGCTGTCAATAACGTGTTGTTTGTACAGTAGCTTCGTGATTATAAATGAATGGATGGAATCCGTTACTTGTTGCTAATTTAACCTTCACATGAATGCACTGCACAGGAAATGCATTTTTTAAAATATATTTGCAAGATATAAAGGCTCTTTTTTCCTGTTTGTTACGAGCATGCAGTATCTAATTTTCATGAGGGCCAATACATCTGCATTGGTCCTCTTGACTTTCCAACCAATTATATTTGAATAAGTAGCACTTATTAGAATACATTTATTTATTTTAAACCTGGTAAATGGCACTGTCATCCAACAGAACATAATACATGTTAATTGAGGGGCAACATCACGGTTAACACAGTGATGTTTCTGCATGAGTCTATCTTATAATTATTCATAATGTAGAGAGTATTTGCGGCATACACTGTGATTTGGACAACAATGAGGTTTTCAGTCTCAATGTGGGCGAGAGAACAACTAGGCATATCATCTCTTTGGGGGTCAATAAAATTAGTACTGCTTTGTGACGAGTAAATTTGGGTTCCTCTTATTAACATACTTGACTCTGGCATAGGAATATGGAATTTTCATCACTGGCTCAGGACTACGAATTGATATGAGCTCCACTTCACACTCGTTGAAGCGTGAGAAAAAAAAACTTCAACATTGTCCACTCACTTTCACGGTATCTGGAACGTATTAAGATGAAATCCATTGCAATTCAACTTTCTCGCAGTAGCATTTGCTAGGATTTCCGAATCTCCCATTATTGCCGGACTGAAGGTCCACACCAAATATCTCGCGATTTAATATTTTTATATTTTTTTTTTAAAGAATCCATACTTGTTTTTCAGCGACACTTCAGACAGAATCAAACTTCCACAGTGCCCCGAGCGTGCGATGCCATCGTTCCGACTCGTCAAAACTCAATCAAAGCAAAGAGCCCGCCCGTTCCCTCCTCGACTCACAGCACTTCACTCTCAAACATTTAACCGTGCACCCGGCAGGTGAAAATCGCTATCAACAAACGTGAGAGAAACCTGAATGCCGATGCCTTGTTTCCAAGTCGTCGTTCATCCGTCATCGGAGCCAGCGCAAGCCAGGGCCCCTGGAGTAGGTGACAACAGCTGCTTCGCCGCGTCCCGGTGTGCTGCAAATTAAATATTCCTTCCTCTTGCTCGACTCAAGCACGTCGGCTCATGACATTGAACATTTCCCTCTCGTTATCTGTCCTTCTGCCTACTCTCACATTGCACCTATCGCAATCATGCTGTGTGCAGTGGGGCATCTGTAAAAGGGTGTTTTCAAATTGCATGACCTTATAAAGTGCGCTGCCTGCGTCAATTATGACCTTCAATTTTTTTTTCATTCCTTGTGCTCCTTCTTTCAATGAGCTGCGTCACCGCGCAGGCGAATAAATGTGAGATGGGACGACACTCCGCACCTCCGTGAGATTGTGGACAGAAGCAGCCTCCGTCGCCGTGGTTTACACGGGGGGGGGGGGGGGGTTATTGAAGTGGAGAAATGTGGCCTTGCAAGCTTAGAGAGCACAACGGATAGCCACTCAACGCGTGAGTGCCACTGCCGTGAATTCGCGTCCTCCGATCCCTCTCTCGCTCGTGCAAATAATGTAGTGAGTCTGCGGAGCGATGCATAAGGAAGGGGGGCGTGTTAAAACGTGGTGCCTACATTGAATTAAACAAAAAATGTGTATTTTTATTTACCAGGTAAGGCCGACTGAGCTATATAGCTCTTTTTCAGAAGCGACCTGGCCACAAATGATAGCTCAACGAAGTGGCTTATCGAGTGGACATTTATAGCGGCCAAATACTCCAGCTGCGTGATGATGAGGGGAAAACCGTGGGGAGAACACGCAAACTCCAAATATACAGTCGTCAGGGTCGGGCTCGAACCCACGATCTCCTGTATGCCAGGCGAGGTAGTTAACATCTCGCCACATTTCATGTCCCATACCCTGTGTTCTCGTACAAATGCTTCACCAGAAAAAATCATCAATCAAAAGCTGAAGATGTCACTAAGTTGAAGGCAGGTTCAAAGCTTCAGGTAATTGGTGACAATAATTGTGGATAATGAGAAAACATTAGGTTACTGTTTTTCTCCACATAGAAATGTATTAATAGGAACCTATAGAATGCAACGAAAAGGACAATAATTACGGAGGTGAAGAGATGAGATCTTTACACGCGAAGGTATGAGATGGTTAGTGACGGCGTGGAGAGGAAAAAAATCCTAAGAGTAGGGTTTAATCTAGCAGTGGATAGATAATGGCTGACAACTATAAGCATTCGTTAAATAAATACCAGACTCGATGGCCTTCACTGCCTAAAACATTTGCCGCGCTAATTCGATACAGTCCTAGTATGTACCTGGTTCTCCAAATACAGAGGGCATTAGTGGTGAATCATCAGTGTTTTATAAACCCATTGTGAAATGAAGGACATATCCCCCGATTTAATTAACAATACTCCAACATAGCAATGAATTCATACAATATGCACATTTCCACGAATATGCTTAGGAATTCCTTTGTATAAATAATATTTATAATTTTCGCAAGTAAAACTAGATTATGTTTTCTCTTCCTCTGGGATACAACAACAATGCATCGCCACATGTTAAGACCACACATCCACGACTCTGGTCTCGTGATGTTTTTAAAACGATGTGATATTAACAGCGGGGTTATTCATCCAAATAAATTAAGCAAGCGTTCATCTTTGTCTCCATCTTCGAAATAAATACATATACACGCACACGCATATCTACAACACACAAATGCGCAGCACAATGGACGGTCATATATTTTCCCATTATCTTGCCCAATTGCATTGCAAAATGCGATTTTTTTTCCTCCTTCTTCAGCAGGCTATAAATAAGCCGAGGACATCGGCGGAAACCTGCCACGCTGCTCGCGACGCGTTAACGTTACCAGCGTTGGGTAATTAGCTGACGTGTTCCGCGAACCCCCCCCCTCCTTCTGTCAGAGGGGAAGGTGCTCCTTCAGGGCCCCCCCCTCCCCGCTGAGACACGACCCCTGCACAATCAATGCAATGGACGGATCTGCGACAATTCCCTTTTGCCAGTCCGAGGCATAGCGAGCGAGGCGTTACGCAGCCTTCCGCCAGCATCTCCGCCCACAATCGTCGTCTTTGTCAGAATAATTATACGGCGGCGTCGTCGTCGTCTTTGATTATTTACGCAGCGACTCCTTCCCTGCGCCACGTCGCGACGTGGCAGAACCCCGGGGGCGTCTGAGATAATAATAATAACAACAACATATTAACTCGGTAAGGAATGTGATTGCAGAACAAACAAAAAACTACGTGTATAAAAAATGTATGCGGTGGAGACAATGTCGACAAAACAAACATCAACAACATTGCTCGAGACGACTCTTCTTGAGTCTTTTTTTTTGTCCACTTCATTTGAGTGAGTCGAACTCGATCCGAGCCGGTGCCACTGGGTTGCCACCCGTCCTGCTTTTCCCTGGGATTGTCCCCTTTTTTTTGGGTGGGGGGGGGGGCGAATTTGGTCGTCTTCCCAAGGACGTGATACATCCCAGATTCTCGCAGTCGAGTAATAAAACACCCCCCAAGACAATGCATTTAAATGTCGTTCTCCCTCCCGCTTGTTCTGCGAGACGTTATTTCTTCCCACGCTATGCCTATGCTCTTTGTTGAATTCTCTGGCTGTTCTGGCCATACCGAACTGTTCACCAGTTCACCACCGGCTCCCGGACGGCCACCTGCATTCATGTCTGGGCAGTAAGTCACAGAGAGGAGGCTTTCGAGTCCCGCACGTCTGCAGTCGTTATCAACAATCTGGCAATCACATTAACGCGCAAGTTAAATGCTCTGCTAAGTAAGAGACATTTGGACGCGGCTGGTTCGGGGTGAGAGAGGCAGGCAAGTAATGCATGCGCCCAATGATTGGTCAGATCTGTTGAGGGCAGGGGATTTCCATTTGGTCTCAGTTTGGGGAAGATGAAAGACAGCGGGAGGCCTTGAAGTCCCTGGGATTAAACGGAAACTGCTATTAGCTACGCCACTACCCGGTTCAAATTAATTAAGCATGTCAGCAATTACTCGGGGATATTATGAGATTACATTTAGACCGTTCAGTTCGGCGCAAAGGCCATGAAGTTAATTACCATTATTTGGAGTGGTTCGACTGTGTGGGTTTTCATGGGCCTGCTGTAAGACTCTGCGATGTGTTTCGTGGGAGAAAGTGAGCCGCTCCGTTCTGTTCCCGAAGAAGGTACCAGCACGTGAAGCGAAACGTCGGACATCATCGTCTAGAACAGCGGTTCTCAAGCTTGTTTGGCTACTGTACTCATTTTTGAATTTTGTTTCAACCGAGTACCGGTACCCTTGCCTGACCCAACATGGTTCTGGGAAATAAATGTACGAATAATGAACATTAACATTTTTTATCCAATTGCCAATTTGTTGAGGTATCATCCTCACGAGCCAGCAACCTGCAAGCGAACAAAAACAAATCAATGTGACAATCTGCACGCGTGACGTAATTTGTTGGAGGTCTTTCATCTCGTTCCAGGTGTACCAAGTGGATTTACATTTTACCGCAGTTATTTTACGTTGCCAGATTCACGCATGATTATTCACCGATCACTCTCATGTACCGTATAGTTGCACACATTTATAAATCACCTCCGTGGTCTCGAACAAGAGAGAGCGATGCAAGTGGTCTGTTGACGGCAAGTGTCTTGTGGACAGATAAGGCTGCCTGTGGACCTCGGTGGGAGTTGGAAAATCACGCAGGGGCAGGGCAAAACAAACGTCCTGATCATGAGGCACTTTCGGGTTCAAGAGTTTCTAGTGAGCAGGCAGTACAGCAAGTGGGATTTTGACTTTGACCTTTGCGCATGCAGAGTTCTATCTTGCCGCGCGTGCATGCAACGTGCTAGCTTCCGATGCGGTCACGGTCTTCGACGTAAGGGGCCGTCCATAAATGACGTCACGCGATTTTTGACGATTTTTGACCCCCCCCCCTCGTCACACGGCGTCACAAAAAGTCAAATTCCCCCTCAAATATGACGTCACAAAGCTCTGCCCCCCCCCAACCATATTTCCATTTTGAAAATAAAACATGCTTCAAATCGCTTTAAACTATTGTCATTGTAGTGCGTATTTAATGTGGCGCTGCACTCTGATGTTGTAGGAGTGTTGTTATAACAATTAGTGTTGTTATATCAATTCTATATTTATTTAAAGTTGCATATTTTGATGTGACGTCTCATTTCTCAACCCCCCCCCCCTCGTCACATATCGTCACAAATGTCTGACCACCCCCCACCCCTAGGTGCGTGACGTCATTTATGGACGGCCCCTAAGACAAAAACTTTCAGGTATCGAAGTTCGCATCTGAAGGTGAATTTTTTTCATGAATGTATTGCAGAGAACCTGGAGGAATTCGCAAGGTCTTTTTTGGGGGGTTAGATCGCGTAAGTACAAATGTGTCGTTAAACCCGCCACCACCCGACACAGCCAATTAGCAAGGTTTGGCACGTAAACAGAACGTGCCGATTAGTTACTGCTTCAGCCCACCGGTTGTGTTGGATAATCAATCCGCAGCGTTTACAAGTTCAAGTTCATTTATTAGGTATAGCCCTGTGAGCCATTCGGCTTTTGAATCGGGTGCAACCGCAACAAACAAAAAACAAAAACATGAACAAAAAACATCTTAAAGTGAATATGTGACTAAGTGCAAACAGAAAATCCAAGAAAAGACAGCAAAATATTGCAGAAAAGCACCGTACACCAACGCTGTGTGCAAAAATCCCAGTGGGATGCAAGTCAAACAACAACCACAAGACAACTTAGATTAAGGCCATCAGTCTAACTCTGTACTACAACAATTGCGACGTTTTGCTACCGAGACGATGTTGGTCGCGAAAGCCCCCCCCCAACGACGTGTCAAACCTGGATGGAACCAATGACAGAACAAGGGTAGAACGTACAAGCTCCAACAGGGAAAGGCCTGTAGGAGGGCTTGAGTTCGCAGGCTACGAGAGAATGACGTAATGACGCGGTGCGTCATCATTCGCTCCATGGTTACACGCCGAGCGCGATGACGTACTCCCCCCCCCCCGCCCCCCCAGTCAGTGTGCATCAGGTGAATTGTCTGATGCATTAAGCTGACCACTAGCGTTTCATCGGAGCTGCAAATACGGAGCATGCAACAATTAATTGTCCGCCCCTCCCCCTCTCTCCTCTCTCTCTCCTCGCCCTGGGCGATGACGTAATTCAAAAATCGTATTATTTTGTGTTTTTTTTTTAAGTGTAGTGAATGCAGCGCCTCTAGTGGCTACAAAGGTCACGTTAACCGGCTGCTTACAACTTAGAAATCGAACATTCTTCAATATAACTCGAACAAATTGCTGAGTGGCTGGTTTAAATCAGGATTTTAGCTTCCCGTGATTTAAATCGGGTTGTGAAAGTAAGTGAGTTGAAGGGTCTGTACAAAAAAGAACCCATCATATTAAATTTGATTTTTTTCCCACTTAATTTGGCGATTCACAGCTCTGAAAATCAACAGCTGCGAGAATTTAATATTCAACGAACGACCTTTGCGGCGCTTTAAGAGGTGTGCCCCTAAATTTGGATAAAGATGCCTACGGAAGGGACCACTTTGAAAGTAGTTGTGGAAGATCATCTTCTGGGACCGTTCTTGCCAAGTTGCCGAGAGTACAATTGTAACAAAAATTATGAAAAATATATTTTGAAAGAGCTGGCGACGGCGTTTATCTGGTTGCCCAGCAGAAGAAGAGCAAGCATTGCTAACACCCCCCCCCCCCCCACAAAAAGAGGTAATCCACTTTATCAACCGCAAAAAGTATGATGGGCTATAAACAGACCCCCAAATTGGTTTTGGACTCGTAACGTTGTGATTGCGAGTCAATTCTGAACGTAAAAAAGTAAATCGACCGCAAGCTAATGAAATGTGGAATTGTAAATTTAAAACACAGCACGGTTTGTACAAACGCCATCATTATCTCCTGTGGTAGACTGCGCTAGTAATCCCTGGAAGGCAGTATATCCAAGGATATCTCCTGTCTCGGCACAGTAAACGTACGGAATGGAATTAAAGGAACAAAATAAATGCCATTGCTGAATAATGCATTGCTCAAGGGTCGTTTTTCAACTTCATCAAAGATTTATTGGAGGTTCCATAAACTGCAGACAGAAAATAACAGTCAGAGCCCTTTAAATATTACATGCTCTATGATGCACGGTGGATACAATATTTAAACTGGGGAAAAAATGGGGAGAGGAAAAATATTGTTCTTGATAAGAGGAAGATTGATCATCGTGGTGATGGAGCATAACAAGAAATCAAAGTGGCTTCATCACTAAATTGCGAGGACTCGAAAGGTTAAAGGAATAATGACAGACTATCATAGCAATTTGCATGCATTTTATATAAAGTACTTCATTTTTATATATGTACATAGGGATGCGTAATGGTTCACATAAAGGTTGCCAGTTCAAAACCATCTTCCGGCGGTGCGCCAGTTAAAACACAATGGTAACGAGTTTATCAAATCCCCCCCCCTGGTCTCTGTTCCGCCCAGCAGCATAAATGGGTTTTATTCGCCACAGTTAGTTGATTGACAGGTCGGGTGTGGTGGAGTAAAAGTCTGCGTCTGCCCACCTCTTCCAACTTGTCTGGTCAACATGTTAAGAGGAGATCGAATATCCTGTAGATGTTGGCTGTCGTAGAGGCTTCTCCGCCATCTGTGGCGTGGCTTATTTAAATATTTTTACTATATTTTTTTATTTTTACCAGGTTGGGCCCACTGAGCTATATAGCCATATTCTAGAAGCGACCAGGCCACAAATGACGCCCCAATGAAATGAGTTATAAATGTTGAAATGTAAAAAGGGCCAAATACTCTAAAACGCATGTTTCTACAACCCGGAGAACTCTGGAGAAAATTCCACGTGGCCACAGGAAGAACATGCAAACTCCAAAAAAATTAACGCGTCATCATGGTCGGGATCGAACCCACGACCTCCTGAATACCAGGCGAGGTAGTTAACATCTCACCACCATGGCACGAGCAAGCATTTGCGGTGCCCCACCTTTACTTCTTACGTGTGTGTGGATATATATTACTACTATAATGAGCCAAGAATGTCTGTTTGTGTGTAACGCGCGTGACGTCACTCCACATTCCGCAGCCCCCGTCATGAATATTCATGAGCGGGTGGATTTTTATATTCACGTAGAAGGTCGATCGGAAATCATTTTTTTCGCAAATTCGCTTTAAGTTTGGCGTTTTTTTTTAATTGAAAGTGAATCTAATAAATAATTATACGCAGCAACAAAGTGGATTTGGTGTCTGTATTTATTTCTTCAGCACTTGAGACAAAAGGTAAGTCTAATTTATGCTTTTACATTTTATGGTCAAATAGACATTTCTCGGTGATTTTCCAGATATTGTATCGAATTCCAATTTATTTCAACTCCAGCAACCGAAAGCAGAAGAGAATAAAGTATCAGAGCAATGAATTTGAACAAATTCAAGGTCAGTTATATACAGTGCTACGGTGAACTGCAGTGAAGTGTTTGATGACATACTTTCGTGCAAGATTCACTACCATTAAATTTACACAAGATACAATTATACTCCGCTCAATTTTTTTCATAAATATTACAGCTTCCGTCCTAGGACGGGCAAACAAGCTCGTATAAATATAAGTAGTGGTCGAGGTTTTCACGGAGCGGTATTGAAAGAACACGGAGCCCATCTTATTACTTAGTTTTCCAATAAAGCCACCTCTTAACATCGGAGCAACCACTCCACGATTTCATTAGTTCATAGAGACAGGGCTTCAAATTACCATAAACATTAGATTGCTGTGACTTTTTCAGTATCACGCTCTCATTTTCCTTCCCGTCACCTCATGTGATATTTATACACAGTGTCTATATATAAAAATACAGACCTATGACCAAATCACCCTGGCCAGCCGAATTTCATTGGATTTTTGCAAAGTAATCAGGGTCGAGCCTGGATATTTAGAATCAGAATCTTTATCCTGGAGAAATCCGATGAGCTATGAAGCTTGACAGTTGTTTGTGAGCGTGAGAGCTGTTAGGTATGGCCAGAAGACACCGATGCTGAGCACCCTCGTACGCGTGGAGAAATTGGCCAAATATTAAAACTATTTAACTCTTTTATTTTTATTTTATCAGGTAAGGCCCACTAAGCTCTATTGCTTTTTTTCCATCACAAATGATAGCTCAACGAAGGGACTTTAAACGTGGAAATGTATAGCAACCAAATACTCTGAACGCATGTCTCTAAATGTAGAGGGGAAAGCTATGGGATCCGGAGAAAATTCCACGTGGCCATAGGGAGAGAGACATTCAATCTCCAAATATACTGCCGCTAAAGTCGGGCTCGGGATAAAACCCAGGACCTCCTGCATACCAGGCGAGGTAGTTAACACCAACGTAGCAGGACCCATCTAAAGAAGAGACGCAGTGAGGCTTTCCTGGGTAAATACGTGGCATTCTTAATGCATAATGTCCACGATTACATTCACTGTATCTGTGTGTAGCTCGTTCATTGTCAGGGCTTCATTGTCTAAAACCTGGGCCGCACACATTGCGAGCGACTTGGGAGCGGATTTTTTCTAAATGCCGCGAGAGACAATTGTCCACATGGTGGATGCCTTTGAGAAGCCTTTGAGAAGTTTGGCAAGTGATGGATTATGAATCGCCAGCGCGGCAATCATGTTCCGTTTAACCTTAACTTTGACTTCAGCAAATCAATCTCTCAATCCACCAGTCAAAAAACAATAAATGGGTTAGTTTCCAGGAATAATAAAGTCACAGTGAGTGCAGGTTGGCATTTTTGGAGGACGTATTGATGCTCTGTAAGTCCTCTCAAAATTGCCGCATCACCTGGCGTTTGCCTAATTCTGGCAGATGCCTGCGAAGGAAAAAAATGTATCCCGCTTTGACAATGCAAACAGATAACTCTATTTGTCCATTCCCAGAGTGGTTAGGGAAACAAACAAAAAGTTGCACGAGGGCATAATACTCAAAGCTGTGCATCTAAAGCCAATCAACCTACTTGCTGCACTGCCTTGTGTGCACCACGTAACCCTTCACCTGGGTATTTTACCCGCTCGTCGATTCCGTCTGCATGTACGCTGCAAACAACATCGTGCCAAAAAGGTTTGTGGATTATAGTCCTAGTGTACATATAGGCCATCAAACTACTTGCTGCACTGCATTGTGGGTACCGTGCTGATCTCCGACTGGGTCTTTTACCCACTCGTCGATTCCGTCTGCACGTATACTGCAAACAATGTCATGCCAAAAAAGGTTTGTGGATTATAGGCTTGGAACTCACCGGCCCTGAATAAATAAATAAAAACCTTGCATCCTTGGAACATGGTCACTACAGTAATGTTTTGGAAAAGTTCAAATATTATGAATTGCGAAAAAGATAAATGCATCTAGAAAATTGAGGCTGAAAAGGCAATTGAACCACAATACTCGTAAACGACTTCATTATGCTGCGTAGAAGACGACTCAATATTGTCAAGGTTAACCGAATAAAGAGCATCAGCGCTATAAAAAAATCTATTGCTATTTTTGTTGTTACAGATATAGACAGTGGAAGTGACCCATTACATGCTCTGTGTTCTAAAGAGATTGCAAAGAGAGACACGGAAGCTTCTCTAACAATGCCACAGTGTAAGGAACACTTGACGTGACTAACAAGCTAGCCTGAAACTAATTAAAGCTGACAGTAATGCTTTTAGAGAGGCCTACGTGGCCTATTTTTAGGATGTATCAATCAATGGACGTCGACAATTTTTTTTCTTTAAAAAAAATGATATCTAAAATATAAAAGCATGCGAAATAGTTTTCCCTGACACACGAAAAAAAACGAGTTTTTTTTTTGTGAAACACTACTATACTTTCTCTTTTTTTTAAAGCGCAAAACGTACCCCTTAGGAACGCAGAGTACAAAAAGAATAAGATACGCCCCAAATGTAAGTGAAGAGGCAAGAGCGACTGTTATAATCCCTATCTTCCTGGCAGGAAGTTAGCCTCTACAATTTAAGAAGGCTGGGTAGTAATAAAGTTGAACAAAAAAATATATTTCTTGACAGATCTGACAAAATCTCCACATTTAGATTACACATAAAAGGTGCGGAAACTGTGAAATACTTAGCAATTTTACATGAAGTTCTACTCTTCCGTTTACGTTTTTTCGAGGGTTTTTTTCTGCAAATGTAGCGTCCATTCCTTGGCTGCAACAGAAGAATCCGATGGTTGTCTTGTGTTGAGCACACCAAAGCATTATTCATGCTCGGACCAGTTGTAAAACAAAGTGATTGTGTCGATTATGTAATTGCAATGCAATGTAGTTTTGCACTTAAACCACGCGACCCTCGCCAGGACAAGCGGAGTGAGAAACGAATGAACGAACATTACATTTTTCTCAGTTCTTTTGTTAAAGTTTTAGAACAATATTGTTTTATATTTGTATTATTTTTATTGTTTCCCTTCTACGTGACTTTACCGAAAAAACCAAGAATGCGAATCCCTGCAGTAACGACAGCTTTAAATAAAAATTGAACATTACATTTTAAACTTTTCTCATTATTGAAAACCAATTTCTTTAGAACTCCTTTTTGTGTGTTTATGTATTGTCCTTCCTCCGCACCTCCGATTAGCCCGGCTGGCTACGTACGGCGCAAACGAAGTTCAACGTACATAATTAACCCACTGAGATCAAAATACACTGGAACCCTTCTGAGAGAACTTCCGTAGAGGAGATGGAGCAATGAAGTCAGCGTGTGTGCAGGTGCTACAGATGTTGGCCACTTGCAATCAAATAGTGACTCAGTAATAACCGAGTCGTTTATTTCAGTCCACTGTTTAATCGGCAGCATCGGTCTTGGGGGTTGTTTGACCATACTTCACCGCACTGGTCATTGTGCGTTGGCGAAAGTGTTGGGGAGGGCGGCGGGGTGATAAAGGAGGTTCCAGGACCAGTTCAGGTGTCTCTCGTCACGGATGTTAGCCGGGGAAGAGAATCGAACTCAGGTCGCCAAAGGCACAGTGTCGTGTGCTCGTCACTGCACCGCTACTCCACCGTCTTCACGCAAGTTGTAACAAATGGCATTGTTGAAACGCCGTTCCAAGCATGGTGCGATATGCTTATGGCAAGGGCACTCTGCGTAACATTTCTGAAGATCAAACCTCACGGTCACGCATTCATCGAGAGAGCATAGGAATTCATTATGCAAGAGCACATGCTGAACATATTGCCAACATTATTTCGCGCCTCCGATTGGCACGGTTGGCTACGTACGGTGCGAAAGAAGTTCAACATACATACGTACATTTCGTCGCATTTTGTTTGAGCCTGTTAAAAGGCATATTAATAATAAAACGAAGTTATATTCTTGGTTCTTTCGGTAAAGTCGACTGCAACACAAGCAATCATCATCAGGTGATGATGATTGCTTGTGTTGCAGTCGAAACGTCGAGAGAATTTTTATTGTTTTATATTTGTATTATTTTATTATTTCCCTTCTACGTGACTTTACCGAAAGAACCAAGAATATGAATCCCTGCAGTCACGAAAGCTTTAAATTAAAAATAGATTTTTTATTGTTTTATATTTGTATTATTTTATTATTTCCCTTCTACGTGACTTTACCGAAAGAACCAAGAATATGAATCGCTGCAGTCACGAAAGCTTTCAATCAAAATTTAAAACGAAATTGTTTAAAAAATTGCGTTCTATTCTTTTAGCACCTCCCTACCACAACTTGTTCTTGACGATATTCGGGGTATAGTATATCGGAACGCCACGCACACTTTTCAACTGATCGATGTCATTCGGCTGAAGGTGTTGATTCATTATTCATGAAACTTCTCAAAACTCAAGAGACGCTTCCGTGTATCGCTCTCCCGCGAAGCACCACCTATCATTTCCGAACAATGCCGTGAATGGGCGATAGCGTCACCGACCAGCACACGCATTGTGTCACCCACCAGCACGCATATTGTGTACTATCAGGAGGTCTGTCTATCGCTGTGTACAGACGCGCATGCACTCACACACAACAGGCAAAGCAAACGCGCGGTTGATATTTGGGATGTGCTTTTGGCGCAGCAGACTGTCGATGGCAGAGAAACAAGATCCTGATAAATATGCTCTTCATCTCAGAGTTGTCCACATTTATTTTTACCTATCTATTTGATCTCCCTTCACCTTCACGTTGTTGCGCCTGCTATTGTATCGCTATCATGTGCATGATCAGCGCTGCACGTGCAACATTCAGCCCGCTAAATATATTACGTGAAATGTTTCACTGCAAGGTTTTATGTAATACAAACTGTTTAGTTCATTCTCAATAAAACAAATATACCAAAAGATTCATGCAGTTTATAGAACCGTATTCTCAGAATTATAAGGCCCCTGTGGAAAGTAAGACGTACTCTAAACCTGTGCCCAGTGTAAATAAAGTTCTGGAGATCTGGACACGCATACGTATGGATGGATCTACATGATTATAAGACGCATCTCCACCTCTTAACTTCAAAATAGAGGGTCGGGGGGGGGGGGGACGTCTCATAATCCTTAGAATGCAGGCTAACGACTTCAGTCAAATGCACTTCATTTCCAGCTGGTTAACGCTCAGAATGATAAATGTTTGTATTGTGAGCGGCAGAAGTAGCTAAAACTAAACTAAATTAAAAACTAAACTATTTTATTAGTACAAGTTAAGGCCCACTAAGCTATGCAGCTCTTTTTCAGGTGCGACCTGACCACAAATGGTAGTTCAACGAAGTTGCTTATCACGTGGAAATTTATAGCAGCAAAATACTCTAAACGCGCGTTGATTTTAAATGCGGAAGGAAAAACCGAAGCACCCAGAGAAAAATCCACGGGGAGAGGGACCCACGACCTCCTGTATACCAGGCGAGGTAGTTAACATCTCCTAGCCACTGTGATGATGATGAGAGAGACACGCAAACTCCAAATATACAGCAGGCGTCAGGGTCAAGAAATCGAACCCACGACCTCCTGTATAGCAGGCGAGGCAGTTAACATCTCCTAGCCACCGTGGCGCCCGAAGCCGAGAAAGAACAAAGCGCACAGCTCTCCTACGCGATGTCGACTTGTACCACGTGTTTCTCGGCAGTCATGTCCGACGTTTCGCTCTACGCTACGTGCCGAACAACACGCGGGATAACCCCACAATCGTGAGCGCAATACGCGTGGGTTGAGTGCTATCATCCGCCGTGGTGGATGCGACAACAGCCTCTCCCCGTCGTGCAAACACGCGGCAGAGCCGTGATGGACGGCCTGACATTTTGTCCAATTTCCAGTTAGAAACCCAAATTGTCAAAGACGGCCCCAAGAACACTCAACATCTGCGCAAGGAGATTTATTGACAAGAGCAAACGCTCGGGTTCGGATTGGAGTTCCGTATTCACAACAGTCGTTACTCAAGACTCCAGAGTCATCGCGTCTCCCACGACGTCGTGCCCTTTCTCTCATTTCTCACAATTGCCAATCAGCGCCGGTGTACAATGCACGTTATCTAAATCGCATCACGAATGTATTTTAATTGTATAGTTGTTGTAGTTGTTGCCGTGCAATGTAAATGTAGTACATGCGCAGTGATGCATGTAGGGTAGTAACATGCCTGCGCTCTGTAAAAACGTTTTTTTTGCAATGCATCATTTTTAAAAAACTGCGATATTTGAATGCATGTTTACAAATGATCTGCTAGGGGGTGAAACGTGGATTTAACGACGACTGCATTACAGGCCATGGTGGTGATGATGATGATTTTGAAATCTCCATAAGTAATCATCGATTATGATGATGGCATTGATTGTTCAAGACTGTGGAAAGATTTTCTCTGACGATGGATAGATGTGATGTATCGATTGATATGATAAGTCAGTCAGTTAGTGTATTTCAGGCGATGCCCATTGAGCTAAGAATCTATTTTTCAATGGTTACCCGGCCACAACGGCTGATGCGATGGTACCCAGCACGTTACGTGGGAAGGGAGGGTTTACAGGGGTTGGCTAGAACAAAAGCAGGTAATATTCTAAATGCCTATTAACATGAATGCATAATGAATACTAAACAAGCGGAACGATGTGCAATGGAAATCTAGTGATCAAATCCAAAACAACATTACGCGTGACACTCACGGGAGGAAATCACGATGGCATTTTCAAATGACGGCTACAATTAGAATTGCTTTTCCTGCAACAGTCTGCGTGCGCGCTGACAGGTTTTTTTGGATTCGCGGACGGATGGACGCACGTGGTGATGGCGATGTGTAAGCTAAGGGACGAGTCTGGAGAGAGAGAGAGGCGTCTTCCTCGAGCCGAGTGAGCGTCCTCAGAAAAGTTTCGGTTACTCGGCAACACTGCAACTGCCCCCCCCCCTACCCTGCGCTCGTATATGCAGGCATGATTCATGCACCGCCACGTGTCAACCATCGTGTCACCTATTGTTTTAGTGGAAACCTGTAAATGCTGCAATATTAATTGGACCGCGCTGGTCGTGTTACCTGCATGAGTCACGTAACAGCGTGTACTGTTTTATTGTTCATAATTTATACCGGCCCTTTAAAACAAAAGTCTGCGCCGCCGCGTTTGCAATTGTACGCTGTGTGTACGTGTTACAGGCGTCTGCGATGTATAATCACGACAAGTGCTTTAATTGTGTGGGTTTGCCACGTGAACCTGAGAGCATTTTGGGCATTGAACGGACACTAAACGAGGATACAGACGATGGAACGTCAAACACGACCAGACACTTTGCACATTGCTAATGTTCGCCATGCACATACACGGTACCTGATTCTCCAAGTTACGAGACACACTTCGTTTCCCCAGTATGTAAAATAAAAATGTAGAGGTGTGTAATATAACCCAGTGTGTGTGTGTGGAGGCCAGATTTCTCAGTCAAAACAAGCCCATGAGTCTGTACCGTGACCTGCTGCCGGGCGTTCGACACTTCACGTGGCCTTACAGTGAGTGCACATAGCCTGGCGCAAGCGCCGTGGTGACGTCCCTGCCACTTAGTGGTTGTTTTGTTTAGCAGATTTCTATAATTGTATTAATACTGAGCACAACTTTGGGGAACATCTTTCGTTCTGGAGCAATCTTATAATCCGGGACCACACAGCACCGATAACCCCCTTACACGAACTCTCACGGCTATGGAATTAATTCACAAATGGGTGAACGTCCTTGGGCAGACAAAGCCAAGGCGACACGCGCACCGCCACATTCGGAGTTGGAAGCACTGATGTGAGAGCTTTTACCCTATTCTAGTGATGTCACGCCAAGCAGAGCCGGTCAGTGTGGGCTGGTGAGGGGGAACAGATTTGGTTTCACTCCTCAACTGGCATGGGCATCACCTACCCACTCGAGCAGGCTGCTCGAGGCCTTCATGCAGCAACGGAATCTTTTTTGGGGCGGGTCGCTGCGGCTGCAGACAATACTGATGATATTTCGATTTAAAGCTTTCGTGACTGCAGGCAATTCATCTTCTTGGTTCTTTCGGTAAAGTCACGTAGAATGGAAATAATAAAATAATAAAAATATAAACCATAATAAAATAATTCTCACGACGTCATTCAGACTCTGTCTACTCGACAGACCTGCTCTCCACCTGAGGACGGCTGCTTGCGTTGTGGCCGAAACGTCGTGAGAATTATTTTATTATGTTTTATTTTTATTATTTTATTATTTCCATTCTACGTGACTTTACCGAAAGAACCAAGAAAATACTGATGATAATGAGCGATCGCGGAAAAGGTTGATGGCATTAATTAATGGTGATTATTTACGATGCAATTATGCTGCGAGGTGAATTATGTATGACTGCAAGAGATTAATGATATAAACCGAAGCATGAAATATGTAAGTTCTGTAATTACATGACATTCATGTTCCCAATCGACCATGTGCTATGTATTAAGTACGGATCGTCGTGAAATGTAACGACGCTCGATGCCTCATGCACGGCAGTGTGCACGTGCCATCGGCCCCCTTTTCACTGCAAACTCCAGACATTTAACTCTAATTCAAACAAATAAAGCCAATATTTCAACGGAACGATGGCTGGAATTCAACAGCATCGTAACACAAAGCAGTCACGATGCGTGCATGCGAAATTGGCAAGTAGCGCAAATGCTTTTCTTTCCCGCAAAAGTTTTATTTATTGAACATGTATTAAAGTTAATACATATAAAACATGTATTAACTTTTTTATTCCACACACACACATGGTGATGCCGATTATTGATGTTGAGAAGGACATGACACCGTTGGTGAAATATAAAGTCGGCCAGGTCTTTATGCATCCATTTTAGGAGAAAAAAATATTTGTTTGGTTGTCCTGTCTAACGGCTCATGACGATGAAAAACAGATCAAATATCTTTTATTTGGGCGGCATCCAAAGCTTATTCCCAAAGCATTTTGTGTTAAATCCCTGCACCATCTGCTGGTGTTTTAAAAGTCAAACTGCACCCATCGGAGATGTGGCTACCATTAGGATGACGAAATTAAACACTCCAAATGAGTGGCACCAGAGTACACGGAGCATAAATATGTGGGCGGAGGTGTTAACACAGCTCAAAGAGGTACATTTAAAAGGAAATCTGTTGGAAATGAGCACTATAGTACAATTTCAGGAAATTACGGATTTGCTTTAGGATAATGTGTTGCATTTGGGGTTTAGCTTCCACTTTTGGCATTCACAGACTTAAACCCATCAGCAGAAACAATGTTGACATTTTTTGCGATAGAAATTATTGTTAAAACCGTTAACAACTCAACCCGTGTGGTCAGGTTGCGAAGAATTTCACGTCGGTTTCTACGTAAATAGCCAGATAAAATTACCACATTTATCTCCTGAGACTTTATTTCTTACTAAAGGCTTGATATGGCAAATCAGATATCTTTTTTTTTTAAGTGGCCTTCAGCTAGACACGTTGCTGAGTAAGAGATGACAACCAGTGGATGAAGCCAATCGATAAACGAACGACAGCCACAGTGATGAGTGATGAAATCAGGAACTTGTGAGAATTCAGATAGACCGCGGTTTAATAAGGACAGCTGAAAAAAACGAACCCAAAATGACAGTTTTTGGCACAGCAAAAGTTTTCTACAGGCAGTCGATATGAAGTAGCTAATTTTCTCAAGTCGAGGGAAAAATAACTACCTTTCAAAGAATTAATGAACTCCCGAACAATTGCTGTATTTTTTCTTTTCTTCTTTTGGCCACACAAACTTTGCGGTTTTGCCCTTGGGGAAAATGGAAAGGCCGCGTGTTTCCCATGCACGCATTCACGAATGCCAATTTCTTCAACCCTGCCAACGAAATGCAAAGCTCCACACAGCCACGAATGCCAACTGTTTTATGTTAATGGACCAATAGATTAAAAAACTAAAACCCTCCCTGCCTCGGTGCCCAATGCCATGGCCACTCGGGGCCGAGAGCCAGTAAAACCTTAATTCCTCGATGAACTTATAACCAAAATTGCAATAATTCAGAAAATTACAAACATCCTTCCTTGTGAAAACGTTGTTTTTAAAAAAAATCTTTTATATTAAGTTCACTTGCTTGCTTGCGTGCTTGCGTGCTTGCTTACGACCGTGCAAATCTTTCGGTCGTTTTTTAACCCACATCCCGTGATCCAATCGAGCTGACATTTTGCACACAGACTCTTAATTAATTTTCGTGAAAATTTTTTTCCAAAATTTTACACTGTTAAGGGAAATGTTTTTAAATATTTAATTACCAATTGCTTAATGGTGGCAGACAATCATCTGACCCATAGGTGGCAGCCATCTCAAGCCAGAGGACGAGAGGACTCTAGCCGCCACACATATAAAGGATTTATAGTGAAAAACTTTGTTTTTACGGGTTAATTTTTATTATATTGATTTGAACAAGATTACCTACACGGTAGTCTGTAATGTTTCGTTAGCAGTGGCATTTTTGAAATTTAGGTTTTTCATATTGACTTTTTTTGTTTAAACAGTTGATGGAACTTGTAGTAATTTTCCACCAAACATGTTCACTCACCATTGTCAATCAGAGAGCCAGGGAAGGAAACACGTCCAACAGTACCGTCCAGCGGGCAGATGGAACAATGGAATCAATTCGTGTGCAAGTGCTGGGTGGATTATTGGATCGTGGGATCCATGAGAGGTTTGTGGTGTTGGCCTGGTTGGAGGCTTTCATCCAGCAGTGGATTGATGACGAGCCATAGGTTCTCATATATATGTATTTTCACTCACATTTGATCTCGTCAACTCATATCGCTGAGTGAGACCTGCACCACCCTTACTGCCCACAGCATAGACCCACAGCCCATTACGCCCGTTAGACGTGTTCCCCACCCGTCACACACAGCACTATCCACAGGCTCAACCCAGCTCATGTTCCAACACCTGACGAGATGAGGCGCGTTCTGTGTGATTGGGTCATTGAGCAGTGTGTGCCTGTGTGTATGTACCCGTGCATATACACGGGAGGAGCGGAAGTGGAGCGGTTAGTGCGCTGCGCTACGAACCCAGCGCAGCCGAGTTCGATGCCCGCCCACAGCTAACATCATTGTCGAGTGATATCTGAAACATCACAATCAGATGATGGCCTCGCTACCCACACCACCCACTTCATCTGGAAGCCCTATTTGCGAATGTGTGTGTGAGCGGAGCGGTAGTGTCGTGGTTAGCGCACTGCGCATCGAACCCCGGCCAACCGAGTTCGATCCCCGCTCACGGCCAACACCGGTGACGATTATCTGAACCGGTCCTGGGCCTCCCCTAGGTCACCCCAGCCTCAAATGAGTACCTGGTGCGGTGTGTAAACATCGCCACTCAGGAGACAAAGGCGGCCGGGCGTCGTGCTGGCCACCCACTCACTCCCTTGGGTGCCGTGCCGGCCTTCATAGGTGCCCGCGAACAGCACTTTCCCCAAAACTCTTTTGAGGGATCGTCGTCTTTGTCTTCGTGCAAATGAATGGCCGAACAGAGCATTGGACCTCCAAAAAAAAATAGCAACTGTACCACTGTATAGGTTTTCGCAGTTGCTCTCCGATGTGTTTTCAAGATGCGCCGCGTGCTGTCTGTCACGATGTCCGACGTTTCTGCTCCACGTGCTGGCAGCTTATTCAGGAATCGCACCGAGCTGCTCGCTTCCTCTCGCGGTTCTTAGATCGAGTCGCCAGCTGCCGAATGTCTTGCCGGTTCTTGACTCAAAATTGGGCTCGGCAATAATTGAGAGAAACTGTCGCTGCCCTTTGTCTCGCCAGCGCTGACGTTTACAAATCTATTCACACAAACGTGCACTTACAACGGGCACACGCACTTCCAGAGTGAACATTGGGGCTACAATTCTAGATAGAATGCTCCGAGTGGATTTTTTTTACTTGCAAGTAGACACTAAAGAAGTAATATTAAAAAAAAACGTTTTTTTAAACACGCTTTAATTAAATGTACCGTGCTAGTAAGGGAAGAACTCCACGACTCCAGGAAGTGGCCCCCAAGCTTGGCATAACGTAAGGGGCCGTGGTGATTTTCAGCCAACGTCAGTTGAGCGTGGACAATTAGAGCCAAGCCCAAACATAGCATGAAGAAGAATGTTTTAAAATATGATTTTTATTTTTTATGATAAAATATAGTATTGTCATCAGTATGACATAAGTATACCAAGTTTGCAGTCGATACCACATTGGGAAGTGGGTAAACATTTTGTTACAAGATTTGAGGATACGACAACAACAACAACAGAGTCAGTTAAATAAAAGCGTGTAAAATTAAATAAAAATCAACGTTTCCCCAATACAAACGGTTTAACAAACCTGACTGCTGATGATGTCCAACATGTCAAAAGCAGTTTAGAGTTCGCTTGCTTTAATGAATGCTGCTGCAAGCTCTTAACGCGAGTTAATATACAGCATATATAGATCCCGGATGATAACAAAATGAATTCGATTGATTGACAAACAATTCTAATCGACTACTTTCTGGGTCACGTGACTAATGTATGTATGTCGACCTTTTTTCGCGCCGTACGTAGCCAACCATGCTGATTTATGATGCCAATGACATCACGAGCCCCACCCACCCTGTCCCATCCATTGGCACACGTGGGTACAGTATGAGACTAATTTTAACTACTTAAATTATATCTGATTATTTCAAGTAATCGAACACAACAATGTATGCCTGAATACTTGGATATCTCTGCCATAACACAGTATTAGTATTATGTTGTTGTGTCAGAAGATGGACAGAGGTCTGTTTATTTATCTCATGACTCACAATGCCTTGTATTGCAAAGCGTTTGTATATGAGAGGCACCGCGTGGGCAGTAAGCACTGGCATAGCTGCACGACGGATGGCAATGCCGCTAAGGTACATTGCCCATTACTCGCCCAACGCAACCGCGTGTTGACAGATATGAAGTGGATATGCAAATTGCTGTTCCTTTTCTCCAAGTCCAAGGCGGGTGGAAAAAAAAAGTCACTCGTTTATTTTATTAATAATTGAGAGCACGAAGGCCCAACGTGCGTGCGTATCGATACGCACAACAGTACGAACTCCCCCCTAACAAACGATGTGTCTGACCCCGGCAGCTCTTGGGAGCTAAGCAGGCACGAGCCTGGTCGGTATTCTAATGGGTGACCACTCGGGATTGCCAGGCGGTCGTAGTCAAGGAAAGGGGCGGCGAGGTGGCCATTCTATGGCAGTGCTGAGTGACCGTTATCCTCCCTTACATGTGGACTCTCTCTGCGCACTCCAATCGCTTCTCACGCGCCAAACATTCATCAGCGGTAATGGGCCTATACAAGACTCTCTCCTCAATGAGACACACACGATCCAGCGGCAGAATGAGAGAGTGACAGCCTCACCGAGCCATGAGACTCAGCGAGGCTTTCCTGTGTAGTAACGCTCACGACTCGTTCACACCGGAGTTGGAGGCACACTTGTTTATTTAACACCAACGTTGTGACATACACATTTGAGGGGGTATCGGCCCCCTCACCCGTCTATCTGAGGACACACCTCTCTAGCTAACCCTAGCCTGCCTCTGAGTCCTCCACTAATGGGCTAGGGGAGGCTATCTTGGCCCGACACTGGTCAGTCGGGCCCGGTACCCAGAGTCCAGACCAGCACTGGCTCTGGCCCTGGTACCACGCCACTGGCTCGAGCCTGCGCGGTCCTGATAAGGACGGCGTACCAGGGGGAGTCCAGGGCTCTCTCTAAGACGTCTTCCGTCTTCTCTCCTTTAGCTAAACATCACTCCCGAGCCCTTCGATACATTCCCCTTTTATACCCAACCCCTCCCTGAGGGGTGGGGCCCCGGGGGATCATAACGACCGAATCGACCCCCCAGGGTGTCTGGCGCGGACGTCGCAGAGGGCACCTGCTCGTGCACTCATGTAGCCCCGCCTACTGTGCTTGTTTACCATAGGCTGCCATGCATAACGGGCTCTCTCTCTAACACCCCTACATCACTCCCCCCCGCATAGCATGCAGCCGTCCCGGCTGCCAACATACAAAAATTTGACAATAAAGGTGCCTTCACCCCCTGACCGCGCGTGTGCCTCACTATTTTTGAACAATAACAGGAACCAGAACAAGAACGCAACAGCAAGATGAGAAAACAACCCGTCGCACCCCCCCCGAATAAATACGAATTCCGTAAAAAAAAACAGCCTATATACAATCAGCAGGGAACCAACCACGCACACACAACACACGGTGAAGCCAACATATGTACATCCGAGGAGTGGGGAACACACCACCCACACAACATCCAATGAACACAACAGCTATGTACACATTTTCCGGCCTCACAACAGTTTGCGCATTTTAGCGCGCGTCCTTGCAGCGGGCCCCTCACACGGGGTAACCGCGCGTGGCGGACCATCAGGTGGCAATTGTCCGTCTTGGGGTGAGCATTCATCCGACTCCGCGTGACCCTCGGTATCCGCAGGAGGGGTGATCGGGCGTGAGCCCGTCACTCCTGATGCACCTGAAGGTGGCACAGCCGGCAAGGCATTAGGTGAGAGCGACGGAGACGGACCCAGCGAGTCGGCCGACCCCCCACATGCTTGGCCACGCGCGTGTGAAGTGTGATTGTGTACCGCAGAGAAGGGTTTTAACCTAGAGGGGTGCACGAACCATCGCCGCTTCCCCCACTTGATGCGCACGCACTGCGGTCGTAACACCTCCACCACTTCCACAGGGCCCCGCCACGGCCGCACCAGTTTAGAGGAGGTTGCCAGTGGCACCTGGGGGCAGTGCAGCCATGCCTTGTCCCCCGGCTTCCACTGCAGCATGTGCGCTCGACTCAATCTGAGGCGCTCATTCGCCTTCTGACGGAGGTCAGAGTTTTGCATTGCAGCATCCCGTGCCTCGGTCAATTTGTCCAGATTAAATTTAACGTGGTCAGCCAGATTAGTTTTTCCCTGCGGCACGGGGATCTGCAACTGGGCACGAACAGGCGGGTCTGGTTCTCGGCCATACATGAGGTAAAAGGGAGAAAACCCCGTAGCTGCATGGGGTGCCATCCGGTACGCCGCCAAGACCCCCTGAATTTGTAGGTCCCAATCCGTTTGCGAGTCCGAAACTTGTTGTGATAACATGGACGTGATGGTGCGATGCAACCGTTCGACCATCCCGTCAGTTTGTGGGTGATATGGGGAGGTTCGAATTTTCTTTGTGCCCAGGAGATCACAGACTTGTCTGAGTAGTTTACCGGAAAAATTTCTGCCCTGGTCGGTCAGCAGCCTCTCCGGAGCACCTTTGTCCAGGACATAACCCTGAACAAAGGCCTCCACGATGGCTGCTGCCGACTGGTTGGCCAGAGGCCAGGCCATAGGCCAGCGTGTAAAATACTCGACACCAGTCAACAAATATCTATTCCCCCTGGGGGTGGCGGGGAATGGTCCCAAAATGTCCAGAGCGACCAGCTCGTTTATCCTGGACACTTTGATCGATTGCAAGGGCGGGTTAGACTCCCGTGCCGGCGGTTTGCGTTGTGCACATCGAGGGCATGATCCCAACAAATCCCCAACATCCCTCGTCATGCCAGGCCAATAAAAATCAAGTTGCAGCAAGGCGAGAGTCTTTTGGGTCCCCAGGTGTAGGAGGCGCTCATGAGCGGCCCATACCACCATGCCCCGCAACCCAGTAGGGACCACCAGCCGATGTCGACGCGACTTCCCGTCCCAATGCATCAGCAGGCCTTGGCACATTTCCCATGCGTCGGAACCACCTCTTTTTCCCCCCGCCGCACCGCCAACGCGACGTCGCCACCCGAGGAGGGAGACATCCTCCATCTGGAGGCGCCCCCAGTCAATGACGGGCAACCCCAACAGGGAATCTTTGCCCTGTTGTTCGATCGAATTAGTAACTACTGTATCGTCGTCGTTGGCGGCCGCCAAGACAGGAACCGATGTGTCCCCTGGAGGTCTGCAACGTCCAGACCCCAGGAGGCATGCACACTCGGAGGTGGTTGGCAAGCGCGACAGAGCGTCCGCGTTGGTGTGGCGAACGCCCTTACGGTATGTGGTTTGGAAATCGTAATCCTGGAGGACCTCCAACCATCGGGACAATTGTCCCGATGGCTGTTGAACCCTCAGGGCGTACTGCAGTGCCGCATGATCTGTGCGGACGGTGAAATGCCGACCGTACAGATATGGGCGATACTGTTGGATGAAATGGACAATTGCCAACAGTTCCCTACGGGTGACACAATATCGTTGCTCCGCTGGAGACAACACCCGACTGCCGTACGCAACCACACGTTCCACGCCGTCAACCACCTGGGAGAGCACGCCCCCAATACCCGTGTTGCTCGCATCGGTGTCGAGCAAGAATGGTTTTGAAAAATCAGGGTAAATCAGGGGAGGAGCGTTTACCAAAGCGTCCCGAAGGGAGCAAAAAGCAGCTTCCTCCTCCTGACCCCAGCAGAACCGAACCCCTTTTGATGTTAAAGCGTGTAGGGGTTTTGCTATAGTCGCAAAATTAGCGACGAAGCGTCTATAATACGACGCAAACCCAATAAAACTCCTAACCTCTCCCACTGAGGTGGGAGTCGGCCAGGAGCTTACACACTGCGTTTTGGCGGGATCGGTAGAAATACCTGAGCGTCCCACGATGTGCCCCAAATAACGCACCGACTCGCGTAACAAATGGCATTTTTGGGGCTTAAATTTCAAATTAGCAGCCCGCATCTTTAGGAAAACCGCCCGCAACCTCTGGAGATGTTCATCAAAAGTTTTGCCAAAGACAATAACGTCATCCAAATAAATCAGGCACGACTCCCATTGCAATCCAGCCAAAACCAATTCCATCAACCGCTGGAAAGTTGCCGGCGCTGAGTGTAAGCCCATCGGCAACCGGTTGAATTGAAACAGGCCGTGCGGAGTACGGAAAGCAGTTTTAGGCTTTGAATCATCGTCCAGAGGAAGCTGCCAGAATCCCGAAAGTAAGTCCAATGTGGAGAAGAATCGCGCTCCCGCCAAGGCGTCAAGCGATTCGTCCATCCGTGGGAGCGGGTATGCGTCGGCAACCGTAATTTTATTAAGGCGCCGAAAGTCAACGCAAAACCGCAACGAACCGTCCTGCTTCTTAACCAGGACGATCGGCGCTCCCCAAGGGCTGTTGGAGGGAGAAATGATGTCGGCGGCTAGTATGTCATCAACAGCCGATTTGACATGGTCCTTTTCGGCGGGACTCAACCGAAAAGGATTCTGGCGTATTGGCGCGCTGTCACCCGTATCAATATGGTGACGCAGCAGATTAGTGCAGCCCAAATCGTATTTATCCCGACTGAAAACGTCGGAAAATTCCCTTAGTAGTGTCTTAAGACGTTGACGCTCTAAATTTGACAGGTCCGTCGATCCCGCACAAAGCGCCTCGAGCCACCCTTCATCGCTGTCCGAATGTGGTCGCGGTGCAGGGACAGCGCCGACATGACTCGCGACGGGTTCCTCACAGGGCACCGGCGTTGCGTGAGCAAGCACGGTCCCCTGTGGGACCACCACCGTCTGCGAGCCCACATTGAGGACCGCGATGAAGGGTTCTCCTTCCCCTCTCACTATGGTCTGGGCCGGGAGTAAATCAGGTCCACTGACCCCGGCCCTAGACGGTCCCAACAGAACCCCTTGAGCCCCAATGCCCTTAGCGAAGGGCCGCCGAAGTTTCAAAGGAATCAACATTTGCGCCCCCGGAGGAACGCGCACCGTTCTATCTACGAACGCCGGCAACGTCGCGAACGCCGTCCGGCTCGTAGCGGGGGATGGCAGAAACGCCATGCGTCGGCCCGATGGGAGCTCAATGCATCCCTGGTCGATTAATATCCTAATCGGCATTTTGGCCAGGAAGTCCATCCCCAGCAGGCACGGAACCGCCAGCGAGGAGGAAACAAAAATCGGCCCAGACAATTTAATATCCCCGACACAAATTTGGGCACGAATTTGTCCGATGATGCCAAGTGAACCCCCGTTAGCAGCAAAGAATGGCACGTTAACAGGCATCAAAGGACGGCTTTGGGCAGGGAGAATGTTATAAATCAACTCCGAAATAATGGTCGCCGATGCTCCTGTATCGACCAGGATGCGCACCTCGACCCCATCGATGTGACCCACAACGGCCGACGACCCTGACGACGCGGCTACAACCCGATGGGCCAACACGGACCACTGGCTGGGTTCAATCTGAGTACCCAGAGCGGTGCGTGTTGGTGCCATGGTACGCGATATTGGCCCCCCCTTCGCTGCGGTGTTTGAGTGTGTGACGGGCGTGTGCGTGGGCCAAGCATGAGGGGTGCCGCGACTCGCCGGATTATGATGGTGGAGCTTGTGACGAGGGCCGGCGTCCCGTTGAGGTGTCGTCCTGCGCTGCCCAGGAGAGCGGCACCCCGAGGCGACGTGGCCCCGGATGCCGCAGTTGTAACAGCGTGGAAGCGCTGGTGACGACGATGGATGTTGTAGACGGCTTGAACCGGCCCGGTCCTCCCGTACTCCCGCTCCATGCTGCCGTTGATGGTCGATGGCGCAAACCTCTTCCGCCGGGAGGGTGGCTGCAGCGACGGCACGCCCGCTCGCCGCCTTGCTGGCCTTCCGTCGTTGAGAGGACAGGTTTGCGTGGAGAAGACGGGCCGCTTGGAGGGAGCACATCTCTGCATCGTCCTGTGCGACAATGACGATGTCTAAGTCGTCCGCCAGCAAAAGTATCTTCTCTGTCACCATGGCGTCGACACCCTCGTCATCCATTCGTGGAAAGGCCTCCTTCGCCAGTGCCAGGAGGCTTGTGCGGTACGCCAGGGGCGACTCCTTCGTCCCCCGCTGGCGATCGTAAAAGAGTTGGCGACAGTCCGATGGTGGACCATATACCGCCGACAGCACCTGCATCGCCTTCCGCAGCGTGGAGCGCCTCTCCTTCGAAGCCGATGTTAGAGTGGCGAGGGCGTCGCTGTCGAGAAGTGCTGGCAGCGCGCGGAGAGCCTCGGCGTCTGTCCACTGTGCCATCTCCTGGTGAGCGAGGAAGCGCCGCTGGAAGCCGCCCCAGTCGCCATCCTCGCCCACAAATTCCTTGAGTGGAGGTAGCCGCTGATGTAAGGCAGCGGCTGCAGAGGAAGAACGCACTCCCTCGTCCGCCTCACTCAACTCAGCGTCGGCACGAACCAGCGATGGCATCGCCGGTCGCACCCGTGGTGACGTTCCGCCCGTTGGTGGTGACGCGGCAGGTACTGTACTCCCGCCGTTGGACGCGATGCTTAGAGCGGCCACGCCCTCAACAGCAGCTGCGGCGATGGCGGGAGTTTCAAAATGTTGCTCCGTGGAAATGGCGGGAAGGCGCTGTGATCGTCGGCTGCCGTTGCCCCGTGGCGGTCCCGCAGCCCCCAGCTGCGTGATGGTGTCGAGCATGGCGGCTGCGGCGTACAGCAGCTCGGTCAGCTTCGCGTGCGCCTCCCTCAGCCCCTCCATCGACGGCTCCCCTTCCTCCAGCTGCTGTGGCGTGGATGCGCCCAGCCCCGGCTGGTCGATGGCATCTTCAGCCGTCTCGGGCCCTCCGACTGCAGTGGTGTCTTCTGCCTCTGGTACCCCGACTCGAGTCGTCCGGCGTGTATCCATGTTCGTACTTTGTTTCACTTCTGACGCCAGATGTAGTAACGCTCACGACTCGTTCACACCGGAGTTGGAGGCACACTTGTTTATTTAACACCAACGTTGTGACATACACATTTGAGGGGGTATCGGCCCCCTCACCCGTCTATCTGAGGACACACCTCTCTAGCTAACCCTAGCCTGCCTCTGAGTCCTCCACTAATGGGCTAGGGGAGGCTATCTTGGCCCGACACTGGTCAGTCGGGCCCGGTACCCAGAGTCCAGACCAGCACTGGCTCTGGCCCTGGTACCACGCCACTGGCTCGAGCCTGCGCGGTCCTGATAAGGACGGCGTACCAGGGGGAGTCCAGGGCTCTCTCTAAGACGTCTTCCGTCTTCTCTCCTTTAGCTAAACATCACTCCCGAGCCCTTCGATACATTCCCCTTTTATACCCAACCCCTCCCTGAGGGGTGGGGCCCCGGGGGATCATAACGACCGAATCGACCCCCCAGGGTGTCTGGCGCGGACGTCGCAGAGGGCACCTGCTCGTGCACTCATGTAGCCCCGCCTACTGTGTTTGTTTACCATAGGCTGCCATGCATAACGGGCTCTCTCTCTAACACCCCTACACCTGCATAGTAATATTTTTCTGAGATTACAATGCCTAGAGATTCTCTACTACAGCTGATGGTTCTGGGTAAAGTCATTTTGCATGTTTTTCCATCCACAAATACTTTATAAATAATTTAACAGATTCCTTCATTGCGTTTGTGTCACTGTCATGTATACTTGTGTTCAAAACCGACATTAAATGAGCACATTCGGTATTCCTGTCATTCGCAAAGCGCACAGGTTATCGCGAGGGTTCCATGTTCACAGGTGCCTGTGGTCTGCCAGCAGATGACGTTATTGTGGTTTTGCCAAATTAAGTCATTTGCAGGTAACTTGTCAGATGTGGCCAACTTGGACTGTGACGCTGGCACGCAAGGCAGAATCTAACGTCCCGGAATCTTCACCGGCAGTATTAACCGGGGTTTCCGCTCGGCTTTAACCTCTGTAGGAAGCGGCAAAGCGCACGACCGCCCGGCAACGTCACCCCCTGTGTCGTGACGAAGTGGAGCCTTTGACGTGGTTTACGTGCGGTATGTGCGTTCAGGTGCTTCCCGTCTAATTCCACTCGCCTCCGATGAGCGCGAATTGGCAACGTACGGTGGCGAAATAAGTTCCACGTGCGAAGTTCAAGTTCAACTTGTTTTAAATGCGTAATTTTACTTTTGATGCATTAATCGCTCAAAGCCAACACAGTAGACGACTGCCATAATCTCATCTTTGTGTTCCATTTGTGGAGGGCAGCAGCTGCCGTTTCGAGATACATCCGTTGTCATCGGGATACAGCATCATCGGGAATAGGGCATTACGAAACAAGTTTGCACACACAAAATGTGCATTCCACTAGAATATTCACGCTGAACTAAAAAAAATATATGCATCTGACTCGTACATAGCCAGGGAACTTAGGAGTAGGGGAGATGTGACGATGCACCGATTAATGGATTAATGTCGATTCGTGTAGCTCACGATACACACATCGAATACCGCATAAGAATACATGTTTTTTTTGTAATTCATGAATGTATCCTGTATGCAATGGGTTCTCACGTGACTCATCCAGCCGCTAGCTGCGGCCACGTTGACCGCAGTGTCAAATACATCAAATGACAACCCTGAGCCTTGACAATTGAACCGTTAGTGAGGCAGCGAATCACTACAGCCCAGAAACATGACAGGTGAGGGAGCGGCCCTGCAATTGCTGCTCATGCTACTGCTCACTGAAACGCTTCCACTTGGGAGATCTCTAGATCAGAGCCCCCCCACAACAGAGGGCATTTGGCCTACTCTTCTACGGTGGCCAGATATATCTAGGAAGAAACGAGAGTATCCACATTTAACTCGCCACCCATGACCCGCCGATCAAGGGTGGTGTGCCCATTTATACTGCCGGGTGAACAGAGATTGATTATTACACCGTTGCATCATCCTTTGAGGATATGGATGATCTCTTGTAAAGCTTTGCTATCCTAGAGCTGACCAGTGCTGAACAATGCACTTTACGAGGGCCATATTTAACGAACTATTTTTTTTATTTTACTAGGTGTGGCCCAATGAACTACAGAGCTCTTTTTCAGAAGCGACCTCGCCACAGATGATGGCTCAATGAAGAGGCTTATCACGTGGAAATTTACAACAGCCAAATCATCTGAATAATCTAAACGCGTGTTTCTAAATGTGGAGGGAAAAACCGAAGGAACCGGAGAAAAATCCACGTGGCCACAGGGACAGAGAGACACCGCAACTCCGAATTTACAGACGGCAGGGTCGGGATCGACCCCACGACCTCCTGTATATCAGTCGAGATAGTTAACATCCCGCCACCGCAGCACCCTGTATAGGCAGCAGTCTTCCCCTTTGGACTGAGCTTCGACAATTGTTCAGTTTTGCCTGATGAGGTTTTGTCTTTCAGAATACTCTTTGTGTTTAGTGCCACAATTTCGTAAAATTGAGTGCAAATACAAACATGACATTTTTTTGCGTGGAGTAATTTATGACCAGGCTAATGCCATATGTACTCACTACAGCTGAGAATATGGTTTAATCATAGACGGCTGATTTCAGGATTCAAACCCAGTATTTAATCGGTACCAGCTTAGTGCTCTGACCTCTGAGTCAGAGAACATTTTTACATAATGTCACGTATCGTATCTACCCTACAGACAATAATGATCTTGTGGCTACGTTTACTGAATTCGAAGGTTGTCAAGCAAAGAATTTTGGCTTTTTTCCCAATGTCATTCACTCAATCGATATAGAATGTTTATTCTGGGGAAATTCTGTTGCTTTCAAATATTATGCTTAGGCAGCTGGGGCACAAAACATATACGCAGACTTGGCATGAGTTCTGAAATTGTACCCAATGTGGCAGAATGGGACAGAGGTTTTCCATTTAAAACCCATTACGCTGTGGAAAGTCAGTATAAATTGTAAAAAATTGGACACATCACACGTAAAAACAAAATCATCATCATCATCAGCCTTGCTCAATCCACTGTTAGATTATGGGCTCTGCCAGCCGATGCCATTTCTCATGATCCAGCGATGTGATACTTTACCAAGCACTTGCACACAAGTTCACAGCGCTCCATCTCCTTAGTGGATGCCATTCCAGTAGCAGTCTCCACCATCGGCCATCATTTCCTCCTCGCGACGTGCGCTGCCCAAGCCCGTTTGCTCTACCTGAGATCAATTGATGTCTTTAACCCGCACATATAAATTCGATTATGCTATGATTGCATTATCACCAAAAAAACTGTTTAATGTTGTAAATAAAAATTACAAAAAACTCAAATTGCTATTTCCCATTTAAAGCTTTCATGACTGCAGGGATTCATCTTCTTGGTTCTTTCGGTAAAGTCACGTAGACAGACCTGGTCTTCACCTGAGGACGGCTGCTTGCGTTGTGGCCGAAACGTCGTGAGAATTATTTTATTATGTTTTATTTTTATTATTTTATTATTTTCCTTCTACGTGACTTTACCGAAAGAACCAATAAGATGCTATTTCCCACTCAAATGGGCTCGGATCATCACTTACTTCCTAATAACAGCCCTGAGCCAGTGGTGAAATTCCACGTGTCTATGGCAGGGGCGAGTTAGGGGTGATCTGGGGGTGCGAGTGTCTCCACAGGGCAACCACTGCGGTATTCGAGTTTATCGACCCCAGAGGACTTAGGGCCTGAGCCCCAATCGTGGGTTTGAACTCGCGACCTTAATGACGAGCAGCGGCCACTGCAGAACCCACCGCTGCGACGCCCGGCCAGACGGATTGTGAAACTCGCGCGGCAAATACTCGTCACGTTCGTGGCGACCGCTCTGGGCGCCACGCACCGCCTCTACTTTAATCGATGAGGTGGCTTGAACACTCTATTGGCGCGCCGAAGGAGATGCTGGCGATGGGAAAACATCGCCGGCAGACGCTCTAATCGTGGAAGATATGTGCGCTGCCGGTCTTCACCCCGGATGCGCCTGATCTCGCTCAGCAGCACGCGGTGACCCCAATTGTTCCCCCACACGCACCGAGACATCGACACGCGGCACCCCACCATCTTGTGGCTTCCAGCCCCATCTAATCACATAACCACCTACTCACGTACGAACGTTGAACTTCTTTCGCACACCGTACGTAGACAACCGTGATCATCGGAGGTGCAGCGAATCAAATGCTTCCACATTCCACTCACTCAATTACCTACTCACCCACCCACCCACTTACCCACTCAGTCACTCACTCACTCACTTATCTCCTCAATCATCCATTCACTCCTCACAGACTTAATCACTCACTCATCTGTTCCACTCATTCAGTCACTCACTACCCACCCACCCATTCACTTACATACTGACTCACTCGCTCGAACACTTGCGGTGTCGAGTCCGTCTGGGTGCAAACTCGTTTCCGGCCCCTGTCTGGCAACAGTCGCTCTCAGTCAGTTCCGCAGCAGACTCTGGACGGAAATATTCCGTGAAGCTTCTCAAGCCTTTGTGCTGTTAGAATGGCACACAAAGGCTTGCACTAAAGCAAGCTATTAATGTGAATGTAAATCCGCGTCCCAAGAAATTATCTCCAATGCCCGTTTATTCTGTGAATGTCTCAATAATCGCGCGCCCATCTGAAGTTAAAAGTGAGCAGGTGAGCAGTGACCCAAAGAATTAAGGGGCCGTCCATAAATGACGTCACGCGATTTTGGACGATTTTGACCCCCCCCCTCCCCTCGTCACACGGCGTCACAAAAAGTCAGACCTCCCCTCAAATATGACGTCACAAAGCTCTGCCCCCCCCCCCCAAATAAAACATGCTTCAAATCGCCTTAAACTATTCTCATTGTAGTGCGTATTTAATGTGGCGCTGCACTCTGATGTTGTAGGAGAAAACATGTATGTTAAAGTCTATTTAATTAAGTAGAACGTGTTGTCTATATTTATTTAAAGTTGCGCATTTTGATGCGACGTCACATTTCTCAACCCCCCCCCCCCTCGTCACACATCGTCACAAATGTCTGACCCCCTCCCCCCCCTCTAGGTGCGTGACGTCATTTATGGACGGCCCCTAAGCAGTTACCTCGCCAACGGTGCACAAAGCACAAACTCGCCACGTGCGCCAATCAGTAAGCACTGCCTTCAGACAGACAAACACTCCACAGTGCTGCGTGTGGGACTGGCGTTTTGGGCAAAGCACATTTCTTCAGCTCTGTAGTGCCCGTTTTGTCAGCTCTGACTAGAGAGAGGGCCAATGCCCAAAGCGTAATAATTATTAATCATGCAAATAGTCATTATAATTATTATATTATTATGTTGTCACCTGGCTCGGCGAGACGAGCGTGCGATTATAGTCACTCTAATTGTATTATTACAATTCGAATTGTACAACTAGCGGAATTGTTATGTTAAAATAAGGGATCTCGCTCTGAGTGGTGACACCGAAGCCGGTGAATGGCAGCGGCGGTTTGAACGGCGCCTCCTGCGCGTTCTCTCGCCCCTCCCCTTCTCCACGCTCTCGTGCCTCGCCGCACGGTCACAGTTCCTATCACCTGCACTGTTTCATTGCTTTTATGGCTTTATTTTGGTGATTTTTGAAAAGTTTTTCGGTTTGGCCATGTTTGTTTGTTGTAGTGCAGAGTTAGACTGATGGCCTTAATCTAAGTTGTCTTGTGGTTGTTGTTTGACTTGCATCCCACTGGGATTTTTGCACACAGCGTTGGTGTACGGTGCTTTTTCTGCAATATTTTGCTGTCTTTTCTTGGATTTTCTGTTTGCACATAGTCACTTTAAGATGTTTTCTTGTTCATGTTTTAGTTTTTTTGCTTGTTGCGGTTGCAACCGATTCAAGAGCCGAATGGCTCACAGGGCTATACCTAATAAATGCAACTTGAAAATGAAACTTGAAACGAAGGGATCGCGTGAAAGAATCTCTCGCGGCCGCGACGGGGGGTGGGCGAGGATCACGCTCAACATCCCCGTGTGCAAGAGCGTGCCAGCCGGCCTGCGTGCGTCCGCCGGAATTGTGGTTCAAAATACAAATATGCGCAATATCCTCCAAAACACTCAAAGCCGGGCGAGCTTTGCAAACAACCGTTAATCAGCTTAGCGAAGCCGTGCCACTCTACGCGAAGGTTCCCCCCGGTAAGTAAATCGAAAGGCAAGGGCACTCTATACCATCTCTGTGACTTCGAACGCTAATCTGCTTTATGGGTATTTATTTTCAGCCACGCACAAATAAACCGAAAATCAAGTGGCCCCCGGAGACACTAGAAGAGTTTCCGGGAGGAGGAAGGAGATTATTGTGTAAATCCCACGTGGCGCACCAGAGTGCTGGGTGGTCACCGGTTAAAAGTAAAAGTCCGGACAGAAACACGAGACGGTGAACAGCTCAGTGGTCTTCATTGCAAGGCCCGTAGGGGGTCACTGGCCGCCCCTCGTGGCCCCTGACGTGTGGCCCCCGACAATACACGAATGGTGAAAACACCCCCCAACATCATCATCATCATCATTGTACTGCTGTCAAACCCCCAATGGTTTCAAATTTGTGGGGGCCCTCGCACTGATGATGTCTTATCGGCAAAAGTGCCCCCCCCGCCCCCCCCCCCCCTCTGAAAATCAGTGAAGAACTTTTGTCTTAGAGCGTGACTTTGAAAGCTGTGACAAATTCCCCACCCACTCTGAGCTGGAAATGGTCGACAGTCACCTGCACCAATTCACCCCCCCCCCCTTCCCGAGCCTGCACTCCCTCACCTCGCCCCCAGCCCCAGCCCCGCTCCCTGCTACTGGCACGAGTTGATGAATAGTCACCATGTGGCATTGCAAGTCGTCCTTCTCGTATGCATTGCCGTGCAACGTACCGTGAAACAATCACAAAGAACGTACTGTCAAAATAATTCACGGCTGTTTGTCAATCCACTGCTGGATGAAGGACTCCATGTGCCATGTTGATCATGGGGGTTGTTTGACCATACTTCACCATTCTGGCTAGTGCGGGGGGTGGTGAGGATGTTGGTGTAGGGGGTGGGAGGGAGTTCAGGACTGATGAGTTCGATGTTACTCGCCTCTTCATATTGGCCGTAACTGGGAATAAAACTCAGATCATCGAGTTCAGAGCGCAGTGAGCTAACCACTGCGCCACCGCTCCACTGCGCTGAACCAATCTCTTCTTGCGCACACAATGTGGGAGAATCAATGCATTGTTACAGCGCCGGTCAATAACCACCATTATTACAATTGATGGTTTGTTATCCGCAGCCACTGAACTAAGGCGCAAACCCTGGATTGCAAATGACGTGAATATAAACATAATGTGTGTGTCTGACTGCAGCCCTCGTTTATCTTCATGACTATTGAGGTGACAGCGCAATGAACACGATGCCGAACAAGTAGACAAAGGTGTCTGTCGGATGGCAACGTTTACACCAAGGTTGTTCTGGTTTCTGTCTCACGAGCAGATGCCCCACGCACACACACACACACACCGATGAGTGGAAGCATCATGAAGGAGAGCTTTGCAGCGCCATGGAAACTGCTAAAAATACAAAGAGAGGAAATCATAACACAGCCTGGGCACCACGTGAGCTATGCAGCATACAGTTGGTCTGCAAAACCAGTAGACCATTGCTGCTGTAAGCAGGTGACCTTATCCACCCAGCAAGACCAGGAAAAACCCTGGACCAGCAGAAAATTCAAGTTAATCCATCCGTCACGTGTGAATCTGTCATTTGAAATATTAGCGAAAATTGTCCAAGCTTTTTCGTAAATTTTACTTCGGCTTGTTACTCATGTATGGCATACATGAACTGAAGATTTCATTGGAAAGAAGTGTCTCCAATTGTGAGCTTATTTTAAATAAATAAAAACCTCGATTTTTTTTTCCTTCTGAAAACAAACCCACACACTTTGTCGGGCAATGTGACTGCCAGCAGGAAAATAGATTGTCACTCTACATTAGACAGAAACAATGACGGTCAAAGTCAGAAAATACTCTTGCAAAGTTATCGAAAGTAATGCGTTTCATTTGTATGTGCTGATACATCCAGAAATACATTACATTCGTTAGCTAAAACGTTTGGTATTGCTGACCCCCAATCTTTTTGGGGGAGATTTTTTTTGCAACTTCATTTCAATTTAGTGCACTATTTATAGGGCCTAAATGTGGTAGAGCGCGTTTGCAAAAACTGCAAGCAAGCCACCTACCCGCCAATCCAGCCCCCACAACACAACAGTTTCATCTCCCGACGGAATTTAAAAGCGACACGTTGCAACGCCGTGGCCTCCTGTTCAAACATGGGCTTCTGTTGCTCCGTCGCAATCTCAGGCGATGTCAAATATATCGTGTCTGCAGAGTTTGTGACTGCAAGTCGGTCGTCTAATTATATTTTCCCGGTAACAAGCGCATCGGTGGAAAAAGGTGAAAAAAAGGAAAAGAAAAATCCATAATAGAGGTTTTTTGGGTTAGATCGCGTAAATATATAAATGTGTCGTTAAAACCCGCCACCACCCGACACAGCCAACTTGTAAGGGTTGTCACGTAAACAGAACTTGCCAATTCGTCACTAGTACAGCACACCGGTGTGTTGGAGAGCCAAGCCACAACATTTACAATCTGAGTACGACGTTTCGCCAGTAATTACAACCAGCTTCATCAGGCGACAGCCAGATTTGTGGAGAAATCCACCTGTTTCGTTCGTTACATAGAGGCGTAGATGTGGTGACCACGCAGCTGCACTCATGCGCCACGTGGGGGGGGGGGGGGGGTTACTGAGGCAGCGCTAGAGGAACCTCCTCAAAAAAATTGTACTTGGCCTACTCTTCCACACTGGCCATACGTCTTAGAAGAGGTGGGATTTGCCCACACCTTTACCCCCAACCGCACGCAACCCGCCAATCGACTGCGGTGAACCCATTTGTACCGTTGGGTAGACGGTGGCAGGGGAGTGATTTAATAAATTTGCAACGTTTGTTTCAACTGCCGCGCCGGGCGATTGATGCAGCGACCAATGGATTGCAAGTCCAGCGTGCGCACCGTTACAGCATGGCTGCATCCCTTCCATGCAGGATTTAACACGCAAAACTACAGAAATTGCGTCGCATCGTAAGCAAAATATTGGTCGACTTATAGAAGCTAGCCTTGCGTAAGGCGCAAGGAATTCATGTTGGACTTCTATATACTTTACTTGAGTAAAAACACGATTAGTAGTGACCGTACGAAGTAGCAACTTGCATTAAAAATTGAAATTATTTAAAATTACGGTTCACACACTTTTTGTGCAAGATTGCAATTTGTTTAAAAAAAAAATCAATGGACTCTCTAGAGGAAGAGGCATTAATCTCGTGAACGGCTCTGCACATTCACGCAAACAAAATTGGGAGCAACAGCCTTAAACTTCAGAGAACAAGACACTGTACCCCCAAAAAAGTCGACGATTTGCAAGACCTGCACTATTGTGACGTTTCATTACGATGTGCCAATCACGTTGCGGAAAGAGGGCATTTATTTTAATTGGTGCAAACAGATCTACCCAATGACCAAATCACAGGATGAGCCCGGACAGTGCTTGTGCGTGTGGCCAGTAAGCACGTCGGGATGTTATAGGCGTGTGTGGGAGCTACGTGGCGGACAGCAGAAATCAGCGCAGTGGAATCCTATGTTTTCTTGGTTCTTTCGGTAAATTCACGTAGAAGGGAAGTAATAAAATAATAAAAATAAAACATAATAAAATAATTCTCACGACGTTTCGGCCACAACGCAAGCAGCCGTCCTCAGGTGAAGAGCAGGTCTGTCTACGTGACTTTACTGAAAGAACCAAGAAGATGCATCCCTGTAGTCACGAAAGCTTTAAATCGAAATTGAATCCTATGTTGTACTGTACTTCTGTGATCCCACGTCTACGCTTCCAACTACTTATTCATATTCTCAGGCTTCCAACTACCCCAATGTGGTGGTCATGTATGGTCAAACAACCCAATGACCTCTGTTTTATGCCTGGTGGTCACCCATCTAAATACCACCCAGCCTCAATCATATCCGGCTTCCAAGTTGTAATGAGATCTGGCACATTCTGGATGATCTGGTCATAGGCCCTATGTAACCAATGCATGATTTGAACTTTGGTTTGTTCCGCTACAGTGCAAATAAAATTACAAGCACTGCACATCCAATAGCAATGATGCAATCACTGTAGCAAAAAAAAATAAGTTAATTAGAATTGAAGGGACAATGCAATCTCAATTGACTCCAACCCTGGCCTTTATAGCAAACAGTTAGGAGAGCAGATAATTTAATCGTCTGCGCTGCAGCGGAGTTTATTAGAAAACCAAACTCCCAGTTGTGATATCAACTGGAGCGGAAGGTTACTCCTTCTTCTGAGCTGTCCTGCGGTCTAGAATTGCATCCCTCCAGCCATCCGTGCTGTCAACTCCCTTCCCCTGTTCACAATCAACTTCAAGACATTTTAACACGTAGGGTTTCGCGGCCAATATTATCCATAATAGAGATTTTTTTGAGTTAAATCGCGTAAATATAAATGCGTCATTAAACACGCCACCACCCGACACAGCCAAATATCGAGGTTTGTCACGTAAACAGAACGTGCCAATTCGTTACTAGCACAGCACACGAGTGTGTTGAAGAGTAAACCCACAACATTTACAATTCAAGTACGACGTTTTGCCAGTAATTGCAACTAGCATCATCAGGCGACAGCCAGAGTTGTGGAGAAATCCTCCTGTTTCGGTCTTAAATAGAGGGATACATGTGATGTTGGCACTTGTGAACCAATCAGGCGCAAAGGCCAAAGTGGGGGAATTAATTAAAACAAAAAATGACAATGGATATCCATTACCGGTTGGGTTATTCATAGACATTTCTCTGCCATTTCAAGACATTTCTCTGCCTATGATTGCCTTCTGTAGATACAATACAACATAGTACGGTACACACTCTACATACCCCCGTGATGCACTGTTCTGAGATGGATAGCATCTAGACCCTCTCGAAACCCATATTGTGTTCCTTTTGTATTTTCATACGAGTACGGTTCATTCATATGGAAATCCAAGGTCGATGACGGTCATTATGAGTAACCACCTGGTATTGCTGTGCCACATGGTGGGACGCCAACAGTTGTGCAATGGATAAGAAGCTAACCCATGCTATGTGGATGTGTCACATCTACTGCTATTTTAGACCTTCCAACTGATTAGATGTTGCGAGTGCTATTGCTTACGTGCAACGTGCTGAACGCTTCAGCTTCTCCGCATGTCTGTGATCTTTTAAACTATTAAACGAAACCATTTTTAAGCTAAACTATTTTTTTCTTTTACCAGGTAAAGGTCACTGAGCTAAAAAGCTACTTTTTTCAGGAGCGACCCGGCCACAAATGATAGCTCCACAAAGTGGCTTATCACGTGTAAATTTATAGCGGCCATATACTCTAAACGTGTCATGTCGGTTCTAAAAGTGGAAGGAAAGACCTGAGGACCTGAAGTAAAATCCACACGACCACGGAGAGAGAACGCTCTGGCGGTGCACATCATCAATGACGTCACGGAGACACGTCTCAAAGACTTTGGAACTCGCTGGCTGTGCACAGCAAAGAGTCTACGAGTGTTGCGATCCTAGAGACTGTTGTTGGGTTTTGTTTCAAATCCGAAACGGCTTATACAGCACGATTTTTCTTTGATTGAGTGAAGGATTTTGTGGAACGTTTCATTGTTGTATCGCAGACAATGTCCCGTGGTATTGCTCATAAACAATTCTCAACTGTGAGTCCAATGATGAACTAGTGGCAATGCGTTTTCCTCTTCACGTGGCTGATATTGATGGGAGTGGAGCGACAACAGTAGTTTCACATTGGTGGTTGAGCCAGATAATTGTGTCAGGAGATTGGTGAATCGCTGTGATGATGCCTCCTTCGTATTCGTGAATCTGGCATTGAGCCTACGTTGTATGTCCCACGGTCCGTTCTGGGCGATGATCACAGTCAAGCACTTGCCGGAGAGAAGCAATCCTTTGCTCAATACAACCGGTATCGATGGAGCAACCACACATTCTTCCAAAATATATATTTAAAAGTAAAAAATTCCAGCTGACATTGAAACAACACATACTTCCTTTATACAGTATGCTCCCCTGTTTTATTCGAGTATGTCTCCACTGCCAAACTTGCGTATATTAGCGCCGTGTATATGCAGTGTATTGCCTTTTGCCACTCGCAGGGCACCCGTGAAGAATTCCTTATATAGCGTTGCGGGAAATATTTTTGAAACTCCTCCAAAATTCCCAAGTCATGCGTGTGCGCACTCAAGTCTCGCACAGCCGTGGGGTTGGTTTTGATTTGAAGTGAGCAAATGTGTTTATTAGCTTGCCTTGAGAGCACGAGGAACACGCACAATGCCTTCCTGCAGAGGTTCTCCTGAGACTTGGGTCAATCACCCCCCCCCCACCAGCGCCCACCTCCGACAAAAAAACATTGTTTCCATATTACGCCAGGTGCCAAATTGTCCCCCTTTCTGTTGCCTACTGGGCACCCAGAGCAGAGTCGCACAAGCCCAAACTCGCGATTGATCGGCCCTGATGGGTCTTTGATCGCGTCCTCCTAACGAGGAAGAGGTCGAATGCCGCGGACAAGAGGCTGCCTGTCGGTTCATTTTTTTTGGTTGCTGATAAATTATTTGCGTTGCCACGGCGATGAATTTTGGTGGAGGTGGGGGGGGGGGCCGTGTGGTTTTTAAATTGAGCTGAGATCACCAATTTTGGGTGTAAGGAGGACTATCGGGGCTGTGTGTGCCACCACTCGTTCCCTGGCACCTGCCGTTAGGCCTCGGGGGAAATGAAGGACGGGCAAATGGCAAATGTCACGTTTCTTGGTTTCCGATGGGAGGAGAAAAAAATAAAAAAATAAAACTTACAAAGTTAAACAGACCTCACTATAGGGGCCAATGCATGGGGTTTGTTTGCATTTCTTTCCAAAAGCAATTTCCTTGAATTAGCTCCAGTACAGAGTAGACCATAGGGGTGGAAAGTTGCGTCGATACATCAATTAATCATCATCATCATCAGCCGTGATCTATTAACTGCTGGATGAAGTCCTTCCCAACCCACCGCCATCTCACGCGGTCCTGCAAACCCTGCGACGAATGTGTAGCACCTGCACACGGCTGTCCTACCGGGTTAATGTCGAGTATTCGTATCGCGGTGCGCGTATTGAGTCGTGCGGAAAAGCGAATTGAAAATTACCGATCCTCGTACACGTGACGCGTAACGTGTATGAGGATCAATGATTTCAATTAGCACACGTTGAGCGTAGAGGGTCCACGTGACCAATACAGCCACTAGAGTCACTAACATTCACCAGAATGCTTCAAATAAATTTTAATTGGATGGGTTAGTCATTCCACCTACATACATTTACGTAAGAGTACGCTTATTCAACAGAGCACCGCTTAGCCGGTGCGAAGGGTCTTGAGAGCCACGTAGACCCGAGTCACTGGGCCGGACAGGGGGGCACCCACACAGGCCAGGCACTCGGCGAGAGACGAGGCCAAATGCGTTTTCTTCACTAACCCACACTGACCAGCGTGGTGAAGTATGGTCAATCCCCCCCCCGCCGACGCAGCTAAACCACAGCCCTCCACCCCCAATGCTCAGCAGCTCGGGATCCGCAAGCCATTGCGTCATCGGCTGTGGTGGGCACGCGGCACGGAGGGAGAACGGTCCAGCTTGTACTCAACGAGCAGCTTCAGTCTTATAGCCATTTTAATGGGTACCTTTTAATTCGGCTTATTGCCATGACGACCGGTTGGCTCGGTTAATGGCTCTCCACTCCGGGGCAGGCAACACGCGGCATCCTGTCAGTTCTAAGCTTTTTAAGCTTCTTTAATTGCACACTGTCAAAGCTTATTAAACTGCTGGGGTGGGTGGGGGGGGAAACTTCCCACAGGCCGCCTCGATGTTTTGACCGACACAGCCCGCGAACCAGGGCCATCTCCCCACAGCGCACTTTAGCAGCTTTAATTTTGTAAAAAAAAAAAAGACGCAGGAAATAAGACAAATCGGTAAAATGTGACTTTTCGTCAACTGTCTAAAAAAATAAAGAAATAATTATACTTGGCTTGCCCGACCAAATGTACAGGGCCTCGACTTCATTCGATGTTGAAACGAAACTATGAAAAGGCAATGTAGCAACTCAAAGCATTTTTAAGGCATTTGGAAAACACACACACACGCAAAGCGTCGTGTTTTGGAAAGAAAAAAAAACAAGTTGGTTGCTAAACAGAATTTGTATTTGAACAAACTTCAAGAAAAAAAAGTTTGTCTAAACGCTTGCAAATATTCGCCGGTGACGGCCACGACTGCAAGTTGGATATCAAATGAACAATGTTTACATCCAAATCTAATGCCAAAGACGAAAAAGGCCCCAGTATATTTTATTGCATCCCCCCCACCCACCCTGACCACCACAGAAAACTTCACCAAAGCCAAAGTAAATTCACAAAGGTTTTGCGTTCAATTATGGAGCAATTTCAAAAATTAGGCTGACAAAAAAAGATACATATTCTACCACGGGGCAAAGTCTGCCAAAAGATCTGTTTTGATTTAATTTTTGTGAGAGAACAGGAATTTAAATATTTAAACGGTTACCAGTTACATGGGATTCCATTTGTTCTGCAGGAATTTAACCATCGCTTGGATTACACATTTATCGTGTTGGCAAAGAGCTCCTTTTAAGACGGATTCAAAGACAGTTCCTACAACATAATCTCATTTCATTACACTCCTTTACGAGTCGGTCGCTGCTTCTACGGAAACACATTCCTGCGGAGGGAGCTGGTAGGAACGTTGGATTGCTCGGTCAATGGTCAGGGTTAACGGCGGCGTGGTGTATTCCGCAAATATGGCCGACTGTGAGGGCGGGCACAAGCCGGCATGAGTAGGTTAAACGTTGAGTTTTATATAAGGGCAACACGGGGTGACCAGCCCCTCCCCACCCAGCCCCACCCCTCCCACCCCCCACCCAGCCCCTCCTTCCCCACCCAGCCCCTCCCTCCCCACCCAGCCCCTCCCCACCCTCCCCTCTCCACCCAGCCCCACTCCTCCCATTTTTGGATGCACGACGGACGGACGGACACAATAATCCCCTGTGGGCTGGTGGAACCAGGTGGTTCCTACCAGTATAAGGGCTGTGCTCGCCATACTCCCAAGACAAGTCTCAAGCTGCAGTAAAGCCGTGTGGTTGACCTTGGACAGCCCGATGCCTGCTCGCTGTACCTGCAAACTTGCAAGCGAGCGCTCTGAACTAACAGCAGCCAGTTGTGCCAAACGGGCGCAAAAAATAATTCCCATCGCCCATCGCTCTGCTATTGATTGTGTGTGTTCTTGTTGTTGTTTATTGAACCACTTGTATATCCGGACGGCTACAGGTTGGGGAGTTCGCTTGGCAGGCAGGTGGACGGTCCGTGGGTTGTGTTCTCTGGGCTGGTGGTAGCTCTCCCTCTGGGGAGTGTTTGCGTATGGGAGGCGGGAGGGAATGTTCTGGTTAAGTAAGGACAGGGAAGTCGGGGGGGGAGGGGGGATTAGAAGACTACGGTCTTAATAACTTTCCCCTCGTCCGCTCCCTTTGATTGTAGGCGGTCTATACCATCGATTTATTGAATGACGGTTGTCTGTCGCTTTGCCTTCAAGTCGAAAATCTAAAGCGGTACAAGGATGGGCACTGCAGCAAAAAAAAATCTGAAGACAAAAATATTATTTTTATTTCCTCTTTCAAACCAAAAGGGTCACATCGAACTATCGATGCACAGCTAAGGATCAAAGTTACACAAATGACATTTGCAAAGTTACAAATCGCATTTGCAAAGTTACAAATCACATTTGCAAAGTTCACCACGAGTACTGTGTGGTCAAAGCAGTGATTGACACCTTGGCGTTCGAACTTGGTAACAGCTCCCGTTTCAATGCCAGCAGGGGGTAACACATATTCTTAGAATGCAAACCTCGATGGAAGTGGTTTTACTTCACCGTCGTTTGTCCGAGGTTGTTCCTGCGGACAAACAATGCAATGGCCAACAGCCACCGATGACTCAAGCTTCAACTGGTGCACTTACACTCGGTAAGCTACCGCCAGCCAGCTCTTCATTTCAGCCGGAAGAGCATGGAACGCCGTTCCGGAAATTATTTTGGCACGCTACATCCATCTCGCATTTTTTGTTGTTTTACGGGTGAATTGTTGCACGGCTTTGGGTACTTAAAAATATAAAGACAAAGATCCCCCATATAGCCTTAACCGACTGTTGGGGCAAGTGCTGTTAGCGAGCACCTATGAAGGCCAGAACGGAACACGAGGTGGTGGGTGGCCAGCACCACGCCGGGCCGCCTTTGTATCCCCAGTGGCGATGTTTATACATCGCACCTGGTTATTCATTTGAGGTTCAGTCGACCTAGGGGAGGCCCAGGAACCGTTCCGATAATCGTCACCGGTGTTGGCTGCGAGCGGGTCGCCAGGTTCGTAATGCAGCGTGCTAACTGCTCTCGCATACACGAGCATGCATGTACGATAAATACATGCACGGGCTGCACACTTGCGTGCAGTCATATTCGTTGTCTTTAAACTTCCCGCCGAAGCCCAATCTACTGACACGTCAACACTGGAGTGGGCTGTGTTGAGATCCAATAATAACTGTATTTCTCATTTTACCGTCAATAATTTTTTCAATATACATATATAAGCAGGTAAATAACTTCGAAACGTCGTGATCTATTCATTTTCCGTCTACGTGACTTTACCGAAAGAACCAAAGAGTATGGGTGAACAACTTTTGAAAACAACTGAAACAAAAATAATGTCGCAACGTGTTTACTTTATAATTGCACGTGACAGATTGAACTCATTTCTGAAGAGTAATGAAGAACCAGTCTGCGATTGCTTCTCAATCCATATGGGGGGTTTTTTTGTCTTACTCAATTTGTCAATCGTAGCTGTGTGAGAAACAGATAACCCGAATGGCTCTCACCAAATCACTATCCCGTGTGCAGTGACGCTACACCGCACACACGCGCACACACTTGGGACATTGGGGGGCGATTGGAAATTAACAAAAGATTTGCCTTTTGTGTCAACGACACTCTCTCGACTTAGTTAACCACTTTATTGCAAAACAGATCCACGGACTTACAATCTCAGGAGTTGTCTTCCGTCACTTAAAACGACGCGGAATGAAATTATAAATCGATGCCCCACCCCCCCCATCTAAACTGTGTCGACGAGCGTTGGCTATTCTCCAATTCCGTCAGTGACACTTTTCTCTTCCCGTCTGCTGACCGTCGGGGACAAGGACCCAACTTGCCGGGTGCCTCAATCTCGACAATTTGTCAACAACAACAACAACAACAAAAACTCGTCTGCGGCGAGAACCCGGCCTTGCAGAAAGTGCTCATTTCTCACCGGTGGCACGAGGTCCGCTCGCGTCTACCCACGTAAGCGAGTTTGAAGGCGCCCAACGCGCCTCAAACATACAATGGAGGTTTTTTTGGGGGGGGTTAGATCGCTTAAATATAAATGTGTCGTTAAACCCGCCACCAACCCGACACAGCCAATTAGTGAGGTTTTTCACGTAAACAAAACATGCCAATTAGTTACTAGTTGAGTACTAACCGGTGTGTTGGAGAGTAAACCCACAACATTTACAATTTGAGTAGGTCGTTTCGCCGGTATTTACAACCAGTCTCATCAGGCAAATTGCAAATGTTGTGGATTTACTCTCCAACACACCGGTGTGCTGAACTAGTAACGAAGTGCCATGTTTTGTTTGCGTTACAAACCTTACCAAATGGCCCTGTCAGATGGTGGCGGGTTTGGTGACACATTTATATTGGCTTGATCTAACCCCCAAAAAAACCTCTATAATGGTTAACATTGGTTGCGAAAGCCTACGTGTTAAACGCACCCAGACAATCCGCGCGAACGCATCTCGCCTGCCAGCAGTGATCACAAATGCCTTCCCAGCACCTTCCTCCTGCCGCTGCAAGCCACGGTAATGGTGTCGGCGCTTCAATGATGCAGCAACACCATCAGCAGTTTCAATGCGGCTGCATTAGGAAGCGTGATAAAGACGTTCACGAACCCCGTGATGGGGAACAGTTACAATTTCAGCTCTCTTAAGCGGGAGCGGCACGAGGAGTGAGTGAGACCGAACAGCGAGAAACCAGGCGCGCAAAAACAACCCTCACGTACAAGGTTTACGACTACATGTACAACATACACACTGATCATCATCATCAGCCATGATCAATCCACTGCTTGATGATGACCTCCCCAAGCCGTCAACATCTCTCACGGTCCTGCAATGCAACAACACCATCTTGCTTCCGCTTAGGTGGATGATTGCAATCAGGTTACAATCATTAATGGAAACAACAACAACAACAAAAACGACGTGTGCGCAACCGGGAACACTTTGTCCCACCATTTCATCGCTCCGTTTCCACGTCGTCTGGAACGCGTTGCATTCTTGCCTTTGTACTTTTGTTCACCGTGCAAGACTACCCAGCTTTCATGATTAAAAGCAATACTTTACATCACCGACCGATTTGGACGTCCGACTGTTTTGCGCGTAAAAAACAAATCGATTACAGCTGCACCCGTACGACTGTCTCGGACACCGTGGTATCCGTTCAATTATTTTGAGTTTAGAAATCGATAAAAGGCAAACAACAACAACAACTAAATCATCTTGAACAAAAGCAAAAGTGAGAATGTGTTGGTTGTTTAGTTCAATCGGTGGATTTCAGAAAAACCACCTCATTGAGAAGTCGACATGGAGATACAATATTTTTACACGTTCCAACTAAGGTTGCAAGCGGTTAATAAAAGGGCTTTATCCACCAGCCAGTGTGGCTGTAATGGGTTGGGAGCTCGATTACTCTTGTACAGATGATACGAAATCGCTCAACGTTTCGTGTGAAATTGTGTTGCTTTTAGGGACTGGCCATAGAGGAAAACGGTCCACGTTGATAAAAAAAAGAAGTTGTAATTTTTAAAAACCCAACGAACGCTGGATAGCTAAGGCTTTTCCGCCAAGGCGGTGACATCACGCGTGATGCAAGTGCCGGATTAAGCTAGTGCGGGGCCTGTAGCATCATTGGCGGAGCCAGTGGGGGGGGGTGGCACGTGCCCCCCCCCCCCCAATTATCCGATCGAAATTAGGGATTTCGATCGGATCATTGGCGTTTATTAGTAATAAATCGGCATTTTGCGACCCCCACTGCCACTGTGTAGCATATTATTATGTGCCAGGGACTCTTTGAGATGATAGGACAATAGTAACGGCAAAGCAGTTATAAGTGACTCACAGAATTGTGCGCAGTTGCGTATACAGTTCACGACTTCCCTGAAGGCATTCACCTACAGCGAGCGCGATGCCGATCACACAACACGGTTAGAATTGGACCCTCGATCGATGGCTGCACCGTCGCCGCACACGCGTCAAATAAAAAGCAAGGGACAAGTCCTTACTTACTAACAACTCCTATCATTTTACATTGCTGGAGGGGTTGTCCCCCCTACCTAAAAATCCTGGCTCCGCCATTGCGTAGCATGTGTTATAAAGGAGCCCTAAATTAAAATAAAAAAACACATAAATATTACAATACAAATGTTTGACTTGCATAGTAAAGTAATTGTATTTTTTCATTTGCTATACAGCCAGATAATACGACAAATCACTAACCTTAAAGACCCAGTCGTTCATAAAAGTAGAAGGCGGTATAGTACTATAGTAATAGAACAAGTGCAGAATCACTGAACCGGAATTGATAGCTTGAAAGCATTCTAGATTTGAAGCTTTCGTGACTGCAAGGAAATGCTTGAAAGCATTTAGCGCGGGGCCCTTGAAAGTGTGGGGCCCGTAGCATTTGTAGCTACTTTTGTTCCGAGGATAATTATTCGGCAGTGACGTGATGCGCTTGCCAACTTTTCCCCGTAACCTCACGACGCGCAAGGTCGTCTCGCGAAGTCACGCGGACATTCGCCGCGTGAGGCTCCATTATCATCGCTCATTCAATACTTTCGGAGAAAAAAAAACTCATGTTTGAAGGTGCTATCGAAATCAATAGATTTTATTTATACATTTTAATTATTTTTCCTGCTTTATTATTCTTTTGTGACCTTAATGCGACCCCAAAAGTGTGCCCAATTTCAACTTTAACCCAAAAAAACTGGAGATTACAATCATTCGGGGGAAAAAAAGGATATGTGCAAGACCCAGAAATATGTTCTCCCATTATACGCGTGCGAGTATTGTGTGAAATGTGGAATTGAGGCACTTAACTTTGGGCAGCATGTCACTACAATTATACTGATTGCAAAGTCCAGGTGCATGGGCAGTGTCGCAAATGCACTCAGCCCATTCCACGAATGAAATAATAAAAAAGATTTTGTTTTTTTGTTAAACACCTTTGTCTATCCACTGCTGGATGACGGTTCCTCCATGCTGTGTTGGTCATAGGGGTTGATTGGCCATACTTCACCATGCCGGTCAATGCGGGTTGATGAAGGGGAGCCAGAACCAATTCAGGTCCTGGTCTATCCCCTCGCACACTGATGTTCGCCTATGGCTGGATATCAAACACAGGACTTCATATTAATATTGCAGTGCGCTAAGTTAACTCTTTAAAGGCTCAGCATGAAAATCCCAAGATTAAAAATATCGACTTCAACTTTTACATGGGAGAGCGTTTAGGACTGTATATAAAGATGCCGAAATTAAAAAGGTCAACATTAGTGACAGATACATACGTAACAAAGAGGCACGTCTAAAAAAAGACTCACAAAATACATAAAAAGTTCACGAATCTAAGCCGATTGTAATTTTTTGGGTTGAGAAAAAGGCGTAAAATGACAGCAGGCAATTAAAAACACACGCTGGAGTTTAAGTAAATCGTTTTCAGTCACTCCTGACTCAGATTCTCTTTCGAGTGTTCATTTTGTCGATAAACGTGCCCCTCCCCGCCACCTCTCCCATGTGTTTTAGTTTTTCGGGGTGATGTCCGACGTTCCACTGGGAGCTTCCTCTGGAACTCAAGGAGCTCCCAGGACGCGGAGCGAAACGTCGGACACTGTGTTGAACCGCACGCGGCACAGCTCGAAGAGACATCGCAGATCTGCAGACAACCGTGAATAACCTACAATGCGGTGTTCAAAGATTTGGAACTGTCACGCACACATTGTTGCTTTCAGTGGAAAGGGAAACGTAAGTGCAGTAAACGATGTATTCCACCGTCTGAAATGAAGCAGTGCCTAGCAAGCTATAAAAAAAACACTAAAACACAAAAATAGTATAGGTTTCAAAGCTCAGTGAGCAATTACCGCGGTAGAAAAAAACACACACACATGAAATCGACATCAACAACTGAAAATATCGTAACCGCATCAGGCACATGAAGGGATCAAAAAAAGGCAACGGCAGTTTTTTCCACAGCAAAAGGGGGTAAACAAACGGTACGAATGCAATGTTTTCTAACCATGAGGGCAACTCGTTTGACTGCCAAAGCGGAGTGCTTTAAACACACTGTGTGTGTGTGCGCGCGATGAGGCTTTGTTTGCCCACACTGTGGGCTCTGTCTAACGAGCAAACTCTGTGCACAGTTTCATTCCGGGCATTATGCACTTGTTCAGAAATTAATCTAATATCGTATAAAGTGTGTGTTTTCTTTCTTCGCGTGCCCGGTGAAATGGCCTGATTGCTAATCAACAAAATTTGGAGACATCTTTCAACAACAAAGTAATGAAGAGTGAATGTTACTCTACTGAATAAGCATTTCCATTCAGACAGCAGTGAGAAATTGTACATCGATCCCAGAATATGATTTGATAATTTCACAACCAACTTCCCCTCTTCGTAGCACAAGATGTGAGCACTCTGAAAATATGAAAATTGTGTGTAGGAGCCTTTTAAGTGTTCGCCTTACACGTTAGATAAAATAAAATAGGGTTTCTGTCACCAAAAGAGAGGCAACATGACGCTGGCCCTCCGTATGTTTCTGAACTTTAGAGAAACACGAGGAAGTGTCGCTGGATTTGAAGGTGGACTTTTTTACACGCTTGTGGAATAAACGTCTTACGTGTCAGCCAATCTCTCACTTGCCGTGCAAAACCAAAGAGCAACGGATACGAAAATTAGGAAATGCATACGATTGATTTGGTCAAAATGTACACGCTTTTCACTGCAAAAAATATACAATTGGCAAATTGCACACTCACAGCCATTGAAGACCTGTCGCCTTACAAATCTCATCAGCTGACTCAATGTGTTTAGACATAATCTCTTTTGGGGAAAAAAAATCTAAGCAGAAAAAGTTATGTTGGACTCCTCGCACAAGCACAAATTTCTTCCCGCCTATTACTCTATTGCAGTTTGCCCTTTGCCGCATTTGCATCGCTCCCTTATCTATTCAATCCGTCACTAAATTACCCACAGTCATTTGGGTACTGCATCTCCCTTATTTGCGGAAAATCGTGAACAATGTCCCAACCCTCGCTCGTATTAAATGTCTGCCCGCGCTTGCACGAGCAGACGTTGCCAGCGACAGGAACAAAATGTAGAAGGCAGCTGCGGCTCGAGATAACGCTCTTTGCTTGTCATCATTGCCTCCTGCCGCTGTAAATAAGACATTTGCAGGCCGCGGGGTTAATGAATATCGCTGCCGCACGATGGCTACGACACTGCAACAAAATTACAGAACTACTTCAAAGGGGAAGGCATCAGCAGCATCACCCCCCCCCCCCCATTGCATTGTGGGAATGGTAATGGTGGTGGTGAGCAGGGGGAAGGATTTTTAAGTAAATTAATTTTGACATCATCGTTGTGAGCGGGGGGGAAGGATTTTTAAGTAAATTAATTTTGACATCATCGTTGACACAGATCACAAATGTCAGGAGCACATTACAGAGAACCATTCATGGTCAAATTAGCGCGGTTGAGTGCGACCGTAAAAATGTTTTGTTTAAAACCACCAAACCCTCCTGCCCACCTTTGCCCTCCCCACGATGCAATCAGAAGAAAGCTCGTGGTGTCCGAGCCCGCTGGGTTTGTTTGTTTTTCACATGAAATGTGGGTCAGACGCTATATGCTGAAGGGAGCGTGTGGGCCGTGGGGTGTGTTGGGGGAATCATTTGGCAGGGCGTTAACATAGCGGGCTCGCAAATGGCCACGCCGCAATTACCCTGCGATCTACCTTGACTCATCATTATTATTCTTCATAGGGGCCGTCCATAAATGACGTCACGCGATTTTGGACGATTTTTGACCCCCCCCCCTTCGTCACACGGCGTCACAAAAAGTCAGCCCCCCCCCCAAAATATGACGTCACAAAGCTCTGCCCCCCCCCCCAAATAAAACATGCTTCAAATCGCTTTAAACTATTGTCATTGTAGTGCGTATTTAATGTGGCGCTGCACTCTGATGTTGTAGGAGAAAACATTTATTAAAAAGTCTATTCCATTAAGTAGAACGTGTTGTTTATATTTATATAAAGTTGCGCATTTTGATGTGCCGTCACATTTCTCACCCCCCCCCCCTTGTCACACATTGTCACAAATGTATGACCCCCCCCCCTAGGTGCGTGACGCCATTTAGGGACAGCCCCATATCGCAGTTACGTTCGCCTATATTATCATATATTGCTCCGCTATTAGGCGGACACGTTTTTCTTGCTGTGTTTGTTTTTGTTAAACTGTGTTCAATGCAAGCAAGGTGATGCGAATGAGGGAATCACGAGGTGTCACCGCGGATATAATTCCGAGGCATGTGGATGGTGGGGTACAAAATCCCACTATCGAGTTGGAGCAGCAGATTGGCACGACAGCGTCTTCAAATGGGTGCAGCGATCTCAGTGATATGAAGTGGTATCGGCACGAGCCGGCTAGTTCTTAAACACGTAAGCTTTCACCATTCGTAACAATGTTATTACCCGTGGTGTTTGCGCCATTCGCATGGCTGTAGTGCAATGCTATCACGAAGGCGCTGTGCTTTTCACACGGTTGTGTGTGTGTGTATATATTGCACGTAATGTCTGCCGCCAGTTGTGGGGGCATGATGCGATGTGGTTTTCACACAATTACTGTCAGCGGACACGCAGGTACAATTTTGAACATTGGCAAATGTAGGCTGTAATGTCGGGACACGTGGCCTACTCCTTTTAGAATAATGTCACGGGATCTCTAGGTCCACTGAGAGAGACGCAGACGGTGTTCTAGTCGTTCGGGTGACACGCCTACAGTGTGGCGAGATGTTAACTACCTCGCCTGGTATACATGGTGGCCGTGGGTTCGAATCCGACCCTGACGCCTGCTGCTGTATATTTGGAGTTTGCTCGTTTCTCTCTCCCAGTGTGGTCGCGTGGATTTTTCTCTCGGTCCTCCGCTGTTCCCCTTCACATTTAGAAACACGCGTTTAGAGTATTTGGCTGCGATACATTTCCACGTGATGAGCCACTTTGTTGAGCTATCATTCGTGGCAAAAATTAATTATCTAAAAAAGAGCGAAATAGCTCAGTGGACCTTACCTGGTCAAATAAAACAAAAATATATTTTTTATACTCTTTGGTTCTTTCGTTGAAGTCACGTAGGTAGAAATATAAAACAAAATAAAAATAATATATATCAGTAAAGTCACGTAGAACCAAAGCGTATGGATTCCTGCAGTTACGAAAACTTCAAATCAAGATTATATTTTTTTAGTTAGCAGCACTCGGCTCCGGCCACATTTGCAATGAGCGGCGAGCCCCCCCATGGCACTGTCCCCTGACATTCATGATTCCGCTTGTTTATTCAGAAAAGCCTCACTTTGAATCTCAAGACTTCTTCAGGAGGTTCCTGTCAAGTCTTTCACCGTCAGGGCCGAATGTTGCTGCCGTGTCTAATCCCCCGATTGAGCAATCTGCAGGTAATTTTTCATAATTGAGATGATTTATGGCTGATACCTGTTACGATGTGGTGCATGGATGCTATGGGTTTATTTTATAGACCGTATACCAAATTTCCTTCCAACCACTCAAACGAGAGTAATTGTCACCATTCGATACGGAAAAAAAAGTTGTAACATCACGGTGAGTTATAGCACCACTAGTGGCTGCAGTAGTGACTCGAATCCATGACAAACAACACATGTGAATCAAAACAACGTAAATTTCTCCACAGGGGAATTTATGCATGTATCGTGAGCTTAAGATTGATATTTGTTCATTCACTGATGCTTGGTTCCACTCTCGATGAATATCACCAGACGAGTTGAACTTATTTCTACATATAGGAGCTATATATTTCACCTATAATGATATCTGTAATCAGCCACCATACAAAAAATTAGTGCCAATCACTTTTTCGTAGGCTGCAATTTAGCTATGCGTATTAACTGGTTAAATTATGGAGTTATTAGGTTTAATATACCAGCTTCCGAGCTGCAATCAGAATTTCAAAAGAATCAACACGTCCGTCATGTGCTATGAAGCAGGGCTGTTGCCTGAATCGTTGCCTATTATTTGAGATTATGTTGCTGCTATAAATGTCCAAATGATTGGCCACTTTGTTGAGCTATCATATGCGACCAGGTCGCTTCTGAAAAATAAGTAAATACAATCTTAATTTGGAGCTTTCATGACTGCAGGAAATTATTATTTGGTTCTTTCAGTAAAGTCACGTATAAAGATAAAATAATAAATTAAATAATAGCATACTACGACGTTTCGATTGCGACGCAAGCAATCATCATCAGGTATAAAAGAAATAGCAACAAAAATCTAACCAGAAAAACTATAGACAGACATATAAGCAGACAGATATCACAAAGATACAGAGAGAGAGAGAACACGTATCGGCACAAATACCTCAGTGGGCTTTACCTGGTAGGATGGAGGTAGCTTCGTTGTATTGGTATGTATTTGAGTGATTTGTTTCCCTTTATTGTACGTTGCACTGGCCATCTGTGAAAAAGAGCTGTAAAGCTCACCGGCTTCCTCCAGTTTCAATACATATTTGGATTCTGATGTTTTTCTTTTAAGGCCATAACGTTATTCGTGAACCTGTTGATTCTTTTGCTTGTTAATTGTGCTTGTGCGCTAATGCCAACGCAGCATCGCCAACTCATTTGTTTACATCAGAATAGGTTGGGTGAAAATGTTTTATTGCTTGCGATTACCCCTCACAAGTCCACCGCGTCCACGTAATGACGGGTAACCCTGTAGCACAGCGGTCCATTTGAAACGGGCAACGGCTGGCATAATTGTGTCATCACACTCACATCGCCGCAGAGGTCGGCAAAATGAGTTGCCGCAAATAAGTATTCAAATCGAGAGAAAGGGTCCCGAAAGCATACAACGTGGTGATCGATATCCCGTGGTAAATGTGGCTTTTATAGCGATCGAAATGCAAACGACGGCGTAAGACGGCTCCATCTCTCGACCACACCAATCGTGGACTAAACTCGCCCGAAGGCTTAGAGTCCCCAAAGACAAAAAGGGCTTACGGCACGGATGTTTCTGGTTCCCATTTCGCATTAAATATTCAAAACTCATAGCCACCAAAGACTGCGGAATTACAGCCATGGCCAATTGCTACGTCAGGCGTTGGTATTGTCAGTAGATTAGATGTCATAGTAAGTTCCGTGAGTAAGACCTAAATACATATCCCTGAAATTAAGTTGTTGAGCTGCAGGAGATTAAAACAAGCCTCGACACATCGAGGAATGAAGCCACACCATTGACACAAAATGTGCTGTGTTTTGAAATGTGTGTCGTACAGCAACCACGTTGTGTCGACATAGGACCTATATCTTTAAGAAGGGGGTCCTTGCCTGTAACATCTGGCATCTCGCCAGCATTGATTCAAGCGAGCCTGGCTCTGCTGATGAGGCACCGTGTGTCAAAACCGGTCCAAAGTTTTGCTTGCGCCGAATCAACGCCGCTGAAATGACGGTAACCTCCTGTCCACAGTAGGGGGCAGCACTTTCTCACCGACCCTCCGTTCGTCGTGTGTCGGTGAATTTGACGGGTTTTTTTCATTCTCGCAGCTGGAATTGAGGGAAATGAAGTGCAAAAATTAAAATATAACGTTTTGTTTTGCGTGCGATCATTGGTAGCAGGGCTGGCTGCTCAGATTTGAATGCAGGATTTTAAAACGGTGCCAACTCAGCTCTGACCCACCTCTCAAAACAACAGCATTTTAAACACAGGTAGAAAAAAAAAACTCCACTTATTTTGGTTTACAACGGCTTTGTACGTAAAATAATATATTTTAAGTAAAGTAATATATTTTACGTACAACGTATAATGAGCTCAATTATTTTAACAGCACGAGTATGACAGATTATATTAAAATAAAGTAAAATAATTGTACAGACCATTATAAAACTACACGCATATTGCTTTCAGCCATTCAGAGTTGAGCAACAATAAATAATTTCAAAGGGTTTCAATTTATCACGTGATTTATTACCTCTTAAATGAAAGAAACAGAGTTGTGGTTGTGATTGTTTTAACTCTTCAGCTATATGCATGAAAACATAACTTCAATACACTACATGTGAATCAATCTTCAGTTGGTGTTATTTACAAATTAGTATTTTCTGTGAATAAAAAAAATTCATCTTCACATATTCCTGCATTTTTACTTACCGACCTCACTCACAACACTTCGCTTAATATTTCTCATAAGCTATTCTGCAACAACCTTTTCATTCTTCGCGTTATAACATAACCCACGACACACGGAAAATGAATCGAGAGGGAAAATAACAGCGGGCAATAACATTGTCTTGTTCCCATCGTGCTTTTGTTCCCACCTCGTTGTTATGCCACCGACGTCCGTGATCTCAATTTCGAGCTTCAACTGCCGAAATCAAGAACTTCATCCCTTCTCTATCACGAGGGAACAGCTCGGCAAATGGCTGGAAAATTCATCGCTGGTGTTTCCCAGACAGAGCTTGGAAAAAATCCATTAAAACCGAGGTGGGGGGGGCGGGGGTGGTGGACGGCTTGCGATCGTAAGATACACAGTACTTCTCGTGGCAGAGACCACCTCCAATCAAACTTGTTCGAGCAGTGGAAACTATTCGGGGTCTCCTCGGGGGCATTTTCCAGGCTGTTTCAAGATCGCTGGGGGTGATTTTTTTTTTTTCACCAATGGCTTAACGGTGGGCAAGTGCGTCGGGCGTGAGACGAGCCCGATAACATCGCGCCCACAGCCAGTCGCGTTGATCGACATCGTTAGGGGAACCCATTACGTGCGTGTGTAGTGCGTGGGACTTCTTTCGCGCCGTACGTAGCCAACCGTGCTAATCGGAGGTGCCAGCCTGAAGTCTGGGTGTGAGTTGAGAGGTCGGGAAGGGGTTCTTTTTGGATTTCGTGTTTTAAGCCCATCCCCACCACGTGCCCCGCGAACATGACCGTGTGATGGTGATAAACGCGAGTGAAAGTTCCACCAACGTTTTCAGGCTATTCGTTCTTTCGTTCATTCATCGTAAACGGCCTGGAAAAATACACATCATCAAAGGGGTTGTTGTTTTTTACTGTTGCAGGAAACCCTCCATTTCATTTTGAAAAACAATTAATAGGGCCACTGACAAATAATAGTGACAATAAAATAGAGCGTTGTATAGACATTTTTTTTATTTTCAGCCATGGCTATTCTTATAATAATAATAATTTACCTTCATAGTAAATTGAGGCTACACTGATTCATGATATCGGTCAAAGACCCCAATGCAAGACCATCCTGATAAATAGTTTCAAGTCTCCGTGTGTCTTTTCTCGATGAACAAGGGACATTATTATATAAGAGCATATAAACATTTTCGAAAAAATTGTGCTTTTTTTTTACAACTTGGGTCAAAAAATCGCATGCACTAGCTCTTGCTGTCCGTCTGTCAAACACTCTTGCAAAGACGATCCAATATAAATACAACTCGAGTATAATGTTGCGTTGCTTGTAGGGACTTGCCAAATGGGCGAAAATGTATCCAATGGCTTCCCAAAATACCGAAGACAAAGCAGATCAGAAAGGAAAGGAAATGTTATTTTAATTAAATATGTAAACGTATCTAGCCAGGACAGCGCTTCGTGCTGCTAAATTACTACTCCTGGTGACAAGCGATATCTTGGGAAGTGTGACCTAATCGATGCAAATATATGGGCGCCATTTTTACAACTTGTTCAAATATATATATACCACTGTAGCGCTGAATGATAAGTGACACACACTTTCAAATGCTTCGTCCATCATACCTCTCGGCTTGATAAAATGAATACAGATTTTTTTTTTGGGGAAACGACAGGAAATGTCCCGGTCATGAAAATCTTAAATTTCCAGCATTAGCTCGGGGTCCACCAAAGTAGATGACAAATGGCCCCAATGATTGTTTGACGGGATGGTGGCTTCGCCAAGACTTCCTTGCATTCTCATAACTCCTGCAAAGACCCGTGGATTGATTTCACGGCTGGAAAACTGATGCTGGAGCTTGCAATTTACCTACACTGAAGCCAAGAGCTACCACTGCTAACCCCTCACTGATCACATGCTACCACGTGCTTGCTTCAAAAAGCATCGATTCAAAACAAACAGGAGTTATTGAAAAACGCAAAGATCCACTGCGTACGCGTTCTCGCGACTCTGCCGTGTGGCAGTTCCGAGTATTAAGGTATATCTTTTTTTCCCCTGCAATCCAAGTTATTTAATGATCATCAGCAGCAGCTATGATCAATCCATTGCTGAAGGAAGGCCCCTCCAATCTGTAAATTCTTGTGATCTTCGTGCACATATGTGTTGTCTGCTACTTTTCTTTATCAAGTTGATAAGTTAATTAACTACTCGAAATGATGAAACAAAAAAAATACCAAAAGGAATTTTTGTACGGCACGGGCCACCACACACCTCTTCTGTCATTCGACTTACAGAGCCAGCGCGCGCACACAATCCGACTGACAGCATCTCTAGTTACAGATGTCAGCAGCACAGTTACCCCATCAACTGCTAAATAATGTAGAGAAATAACTGCAGGGCGCGCGGTAAAGGGAGGGGAGAAAAAAACACCATCCTCTTTCAAGAGCTCTTTACTTCTAAAAATAACTCAAAAAATGAGAGGCATTGCTGAAAGCTCCGGCTTTTCCAAAATCTTGCCCTTTTGTCAGAATTGTTGCTACGGTTGCCGTAAAACTTTAGCGCAAGTGGCTAACAGTCGCTAAATGGACATTCCTCCAGGACCCCGTTGCTCGTTCTGTGCAATATCGACCCTTTTGTCTTTATCTCTACCGCTGCTGTGCTCAGGCAACCACGTGTCTCCCTTTGTCAAAGGGCCAGGGATGCTGGCTAAACGGGATCATCCGTGTGACAAATCATAGTCAAACTGCACGGTCAGTTCTCCATATTTGGCCATGGGCTAACGCAGCACCCAGGACCTGGTCAATAGCTCCAAACCCCATGGCGTCAGGTGGGGAGGATGAAAATGACCACGGCACTCTTCTCCTCCTCCTCCTTCTTTCGTATGGCTGATGTGGATGCAGAGCAACATCTACAAATTCACATTCAGGTGGCCAAGCCAGATAAGCGCACCAGGAGCAGCGGAGTATAACGTGGCAATGATAGTGACCATCGTGGTATTCACAGCGATGAGAGTGATGATGATGACCGTGCCGTGCCCACCCACCCGCCCCCAACCCATGAGTTGTTTTGCACGCCTTCCTTTTAAACAAAGGTCACGCTCTGCCCGCGGGCTTGAATGGCGCCGCCGGTATTTGTGAGCCTCCAACGCAGAAGTCACTGGACACTGGGCAACCGCTGATGCTGCTCCCGGCAGGGCTTAACAAATGGGGAACGCGTCAGGCAAAGCGGCGTCAGCTCAGCAGAAACTCACGCGCGTGCCACTGCAAATACATTGCCTCTCGCACACGCCGTACCCACAACCGCGTGCATTTAGTTTGACCCCCCGCCCAGCCATCCCTCCATCCAGTCTGACGCAATGGAAACAACACGAGCAGCTTCCCCACTTCCGATCATTAAACAAGTGGGCAGAGCTTTTAGTGGCAGATGGCCGCAGTTTTTGAAAGAATGAAAGACATTTGCACAAGTGATGCGCGCGGCATCACCGTGGTGGCCGAGGTGGGACGTGAGAGAGTGGGATTGAGGGGCCATCCATTCAGTACGCACGCATGGAAGGGGGAGGAGGGAGGGGTTAACCCAAATGTGTAGCTTGCGTATGGGGGGGGGGGGGTCTACTGACAATGTACGCATAGGAAACGGGGAGGGGTGTGACGCATCGATAATAATTTGTCGACATTGGCCTTCAAATGAGTCAGATAGTCCGGCGGTGGACTATCTGTTTGCTTAAACACGTTAATATTATGAATCCTTGATCGCTTCTGCGTGGATTAAATATCGGCCGTTTTATCGGATTCGTGGGGGGGGGGGTCAGGCGTACGCACGCAGGTGGGTGGGGGGGTAAAAAGTACGCGTGCGTACAGGGAGGGGGGGAGGGGTCAATTTTTTGACAGATTTTTGCGTGCCTACTCAATGGATGGCCCCTGAGTGGGTGGTGGAGGGTGAACGCAACGGTCACCGACAACGACAACCCCGCCCCCCCCATCGCCTCCGCGTGTGATAATCCATCACTCTTGCTCGTCGAAGTGTGGTGAAGGCCGCGATCGACGGAAACGAACACCTCGCCTAGGCATTGTCCGGCCACCAGAGGTGGATCTAGAAACTTCCCAGGGGGTGGGTTGAGGGGGTGGGTTGAGGGGGTGGGTTGAGGGGAGCGAACAGGGGGGGGGGGGCTAGTCCCGAAATTTCCAGCCGTTTTAAAAATAGGCCTCTTCATTATTTTGTTGCATCAACCCATAGAGAACCCATTGCTGTGAAAAATACAAATAAAACACGGCTGTCATTTTCATGCTCTTCTCGCAATCCTCCTGTACTCGGAGCACTCAGAGTTAATCTGATTCTTTTTCCGTAATAAAATGCCAAGGTGATGTGTAGTGTTGGGGGGTATTTTTTTACGTGTTCTCTAGCACGTAAATGATATTCTGGTGAAATAAGTAAGTGCATTAAGAGGAGCACAAATTTAAAAGTTGGAGCAATTTTAAACTAACGGTGTCGGTCTTCGCGTTTCATTATTCCCACCGCCTCAGCGCTGCCATCTAGACTACATAACGTCTTACGAACTTCTTCTGCTGTTTCAATTTAAAACATGCATTGATTATTTGTTACACAAAACATTTGATTCAATCTTTATTTGTTGCCTTGGAAGAGGAGCCCAGCGGGCAGGCGGCCAAGACACTCGAGGCTTAGATTTTTTTTACAGAGTAGTATGATAGATTTGTGTCAGGTAAATATAAATATATCTACGAAATTTCTGGCGTCTCAAGATGCAGGGGCAATTAAAACTAAACGATAGACTATGCTTTTTATTTTACCAGGTAAGGCCGTTTTCAGAAGCGACCTGGCCACAAATGATAGCTCAATGAAGTGGCTTATCGCGTGGAAATTTATAGCAGCCAAATACTGTAAACGAATGTTGCTTCTAAATGTGGAGGGAAAAACCAGAGGACCCGGAGAAAAATCTGCGTGACCACGGGGAGAGAGAACATGCAAACTCCAAAATACGGCAGGCGTCAGGGTCGGGATCGAACCCACGACCTCCTGTATACCAGGCGAGGTAGTTAACATCTCCTAGCTACCGTGATGATGATGAGAGAGACACGAAAACTCCGAATATACGGCAGGCATCAGGGTCGGGATCTAACCCACGACCTCCTGTGTACTAGGCGAGGTAGTTAACATCTCCTAGCCACCGTGGTGCCCAATTGCATCCATTGCCCCCACCCACTCCCCCGCCCCCCTTGGATCCACCACTCCTGACCACCAGGAACCACGCTTGGCCACAAAACTGCTATAATAATGCATTTTGTGTACAGTTAATTCTTTAGTTTGTGACTAAGTTTTTGTTCATTGTTACCGTATTACAATTTTTGCATTAATTGTTTTAAATACTGTACTCACAATTAAATCATTTTTAAAAATTACGTGCAATTTTTTTAAAACTAATTTGATTATATAACTATCAGGTTGAGGTGTGCGGCAGGCAAAGGCTGGCGTCAAAGGTTTTCTTACGCACGTACGCGTACGACGCACGCACGCGTCTGGATTGTTCTCGTGTCAAGAATACCAGACAGAAGTTTCTCTCTCTCCCAAGGTCACGTTGGATAGAGATGCAGCAGCAGAAAGGAAGTGTCCGTGAAAAGGATCTTATTTAGATAGGATTCAGAAAAATGTGGTTTTGTTTAAAAGTAGCTTTCAGATAACAGTCTCGAATCAGGACGTCCAATGAAAGTTGCGTGCGATCTCCACAGCGCCTAAACATGTTCACATACAGTAGACGGAGCTCTAGAGAGTCCCTCTAGTGGGTATTTGGCCTACTTTTCCACACTTTGCAGACGCCTTGGAAGAGGAGGAGCCTGTATTTAACCCCACAAAATACGTCACCTGAGAATCGTTGAACTTTGAGGTACCCACTATTCTACTCACCCCGTTGTTTCAGCTGCTTTGCGGGGAGATCGAACTGTCAGCATCTGGTTTGGAAGTCCAGTGTCCCAACTATTACACCCACGGCAGCATCGATTAAGGGGCCGTCCATAAATAACGTCACGCGATTTTGGACGATTTTTGATCTCCCCCCCCCCTTCGTTACACGGCGTCACAAAAACTGAGATATGACGTCACAAACCTCTGCCCCCCCCTCCCCCCAAAAATAAAACATTCTTCAAATCGCTTTAAACTATTGTCATTGTAATGCGTATTTAATGTGGCGCTGCACTCTGATGTTGTAGGAGAAAACATTTATTAAAAAGTCTATTTAATTAAGTAGAACGTGTATCAATATTTATTTAAAGTTGCGCATTTTGATGTGACGTCACCATTTCTCAAACTCCACCCCCCCCTCGTCACACATCGTCACAAATGTCTGACCCCCCCCCCTAGGTGCGTGACGTCATTTATGGACGGCCCCTAAGTACATCCAAGCACCCCAGTCCAAGTCTACATGACATCCAAACGCATGCCTTCTTTAACACGTCGTAGGCTTATGCGACCAATATCATCCAAAATGCAGGTTTTTTGGGGGGTTTGACGAAACATTTACATATGTATGCGATCTAAACCCCCCAAAAAAACCTACATTACGCATGCCTTCTGATGCACGACTTCTTCGTGGCATCGCTGCGTTTAGTATTCGACAAAATTGGCCGGCGGCGGCATTCGATGTTCAAATCAGCGATGCGCCATTTCGTCGATCATCCGTAATGGCGCTAGGGCCGTGAGAGCCGACGCTTGGACGATGGTTTTGGTCGAACAGAAGGCAGCGACGCGGGGTGTTGGCTACGTACGGCGCGGAAGAAGTTCAACCTACGTACTTCCCCGCGAGCCTTCGAGGAAGCGGCGCCTGAGTGGACGAACGCCGCACGCTGAACTTGGCAGCATGAAACTTGGCAGGACGAAACACAAATCGCGACGTCACCCTAATTAGCTTGGCGGCTCTTTTCGTCTGCGCCGCTTTCAATTGAAAACGCATTTCTTCAGGACTGCTTTTTTGCTGCTTCCATGTTGTTGCCCTTCGCCCCGTACGGTTGGCGACGCACGGTGCGAGAGAGGTTCAGCGTGCACGGTACGATACAAACAAACACAAAAATCCGCCACCGTCTTGCATCCCATGCTCACGGGTAGATCGGAAATGCTTTCACAACAAGCGCTTGCCGATTGGGACGTAGAAGGGGGAGGGTGGAGTGGAGGGGATGGTTGATTTTGAGATTGTTGTGAGGAGAGACACAGAAACTTAGAGAAGTGTTTGTGGTCTCTACCCCCACCCTCCACCACCCCCCAACTCTGCCACACGCCAGCCCCGTAGCCGTCAGTGGGTGGTTGGGGGGGGCTGTTGGCAGGGCCGTCAATAGGGGGGGGCCGGAGCAAGCCCCGTTGTGTGGGCAGCCTCACCTCCCTGCCTTCAAACTAAACCGCAAGTGCAACATCTGACACCGTGACGCCGAAGCGTGCCCCCCTCCCTCCCCCCAAAGCGCGGGGCCCGGGGCAGTCGCCTCGATTCGCCGTTACCCGAGGCACGGCCCCGGCTGCTGGAAGGGGTTGAGCCTTCAGTGGAGGGGGAGAGAGAGGGGGGGTCAACCCCTCCATCCCCCAAATAGCGGCGATCGAATGTCCAGCGCATAAACCGCCCCCCCCCACTCACCTCCAGTCGAGTCATACAAAATATTGGTGCAGTAGTTTAACACCAGTGCCAATTAAGCAATGGGCCACAGCCTTATAATATACACATCATGTGTATATATACACACAGAGGCTGGGCAGCTCCTGCAGGGTGCACGACAGACAAATCAGGTTGTATTATGTTCATGATTTCACATTGCTTTAAGTGAGGTGTTCTATGCCCCCCCCTCCTCCTCTGCAAAACAAGCTCATGCTACAGCGTTGCGACACACACACACACATGGGGGTATGATGATGATGTGATGTATCGAGGCTTGTGTTCTTGATTGCAAAGTCCACGGGCCACTGGTGACCCATGGCAATACTGATAACACCCCATGCAGGTGCTGTGGCAGCCCTCATATCGATGACGAGCTTGACTACCCGGCTTCGCCTGAGACTTGGAATCTTGTCTTGGATTAATAGACGGCCTACGCGGAGGGTGGGGGAGGAGGGGTGCGTGACGTCAGCAGGCACACTGCGTGACGCTGCCGCATGCGGGTGACATCACAGATGTGACGTCACCGCTCACTTGCCGTGCATAATATATCCATTATTGCGCACCCCCCCCCCCCTCCCCCAAATACAAAAGTCTATTTTTATACTTTTTGCGTTGTGTACAGTCTGGAAGCTACCCACATGCCAAATTTCAAGTGTGTTGCATGTTGGGAAGTATGCTAAACATTTCGAACAGACACACATATTCACTAATTTCCCTTTTTTAATATATATAGATGACTCATCTGCGAAAGTGGCCCCCCTGTGAAACTTAGTGAAGAATGCTGCTCTAGGCATTGAAGGAAGAGGAGGTCTTGGCATTTAACTAAACCGCTGAGCTATGAAGCTCTTTCTCGGACGCGACCTGACTACGAATGGTCGCTCAACGAAGCAGCCAAACACTCGGAACGCATTTTCCTAAATCTGGAGGGAAAAACACCAGAGGAACCCTGAAAAAAAATCCACGCGACAACGCGGAGAGCGAACATGCAAATTCCAAATATACAGCAGCAGGTGTCGGGGTCTGAATTGAACGTACAGCCTCCTGTATACCAGGCGAGGTAGTTCACATCTCGCCACCGCATTGCCCCCATTGGAGGAGGAGGAGGAGGAGGGAGGAAGCAAGGAGGCTTCATCGAACCTGGCTCTGTGCAGTTCTTGTCCTCCGTGTCGTTGGCTCGAGGTGGCTCGTCGTGCCGGTGGTGGTGCGACGTGGCCCCGAGCAGCCTGCGGCTCCATCGCTTCACTCCGGGATCGGCGCTCGGGACGCGCGTGGCAGCCCTCGTCGCCTCGCCTGCAATTCACGAGCGGCCCGTGTGACAAGTCCGCTCAGCGAGCCACGGTTCCAACAACAACAGCAGCAGCAACAACAACAACAGCAGCAGCATCAAGAAGTGACGGTGACATCACCACGGCGCTTTGTGCCAGGCTAGGTGTGCGCTTGAGACTCTCCAGAGTCCACGCACTCACTCGTGACACTGCGATGATGTTGGGTTTGATAATTGGTGTTTACATTTTTATCTGGCAACAAAACTGACACCTTTTTTACAAGGAGTCATGTTTGCATAGACCACAATACCTGCAGTCATAATGCAAACAAAAACATAACTCTGATAATGTATGCACTGTCCTTGACGTTGATTGGTCCACACCTGATAAAAGGGTAAAAAAAATCTATTATCATAATTTTTTAATGGCAAATGAGGTTCCAATGGTGTTGATGTTGGGGCTTTTTTTCTTCTTCGCAGCACCTTTGTTAATCCGTGTTTACTCTTATCTGGTCGCTTGATTCTTTGGGTCTTTGGGTCATGTGCTCAATAATTGTGTGGAGAAAGCCTCCTGCCCCCCCCCCTGCCCGGATGCCCCCCCTCCCCCATCACCAACGACACGGGGAGGTCAACATCCACAAATTCATGGGGATGATCCATGGTGGTGAAGTTGAGACGGGAAGAAGCGATGGGGGTTCTCACGTTAAAGTTGAGGTGGCAGTTATGGAATGATGAATTCAGTGCATGTGCAGGTGCTAGGTGGATCATAACATCGCTGAGAATCATGAGAAATGGCAGCAGATTTCTGATTGCCTTTATCCAGCAGTGGTATGATCTTGCCTGCTGTTGCTGATGATGATGATACTGTACAGAATTTAATCTTTAAAACTCTTCTAGTCCATGAGCCGGAGGGGCTGTTTGGTATAATTTTGGTGGGGAGAATCCCCTCATATTATCTGAAAACTAACAATCTGTACTGCATGGAAATGTTGACTGCACTCGTAAAAGATGTTGTTAATTTGCTACTTCACCATCAATTACACAGTACCCTAATTGTATTCCGATTGCACATTGCACGTACGTTTCATATGTAATTGAGGTTTTTTTTTGCTAGATCGCGTAAATATGTAAATGTGTCGTAGAACCCACCACCACCCGACACAGCCAACTAGTAAGGGTTGTCACGTCAACAGAGTACAGCACGCCGGTGTGTTGGAGAGCCAAGCCACAACATTTACAATCTGAGTACATATGTATTCACAGTTTCACCCTAATCCATGGAGGGAACGGATACGGCCAAATCACACAGAATGCTACGGGAGTGACGACCATGCCCAAAACACAGGTGCTATAGGCGTTGTGGGCAGTGCAGTAAAATTCATTGTTGTTCTGCACCCCACCCCTACCTTTTCCCACCTTCACTAACCTGCCCTAATCACCGTGGTGAAGTATGGCCAACATAACCTCCACTCAAAAGAAACTCGCCCTATACACGTACACAGGCATATCGCATAAATATTACATTTTCCATGAAGCAATTGTTGCTTGGCGACTGCTTGGCCCACAGGAATTCCTCCCGCCTCAATAATACACGACCTGGGCATTTAAAGCCCCGGCATGCATTTTAACAAGGGACAAGGTAGTTAGGGTAAGTGATGTTCCAAATTTGGCTGGGCGCCGTCACACCGTAGCCTGGAGAATACGCCGAGCGTATTGTCAGTGGACTTTCTCCGCGTGTGCAAGTAAGCCCAGAGGGCCAGCAGCGCGCGCGTGCGCGTGTATGTGTGTGCGCGCGCGCGCGCGCGCGCGTGCGTGCGTTAAGCTCGCCCCTAATGCACTGTATGTACACACGTGCGTTATGTAACCTGCATCCACCCGGCACAAACGCAAGGCTTTTTTTTAAGCGCGCGCTTGGATGGATGTATTTATTTAAATAGATTTTTTAAAAATAAAATGACGGCTCTCAAATTTTCACAACAACCCCAAAAAAATATCCCAATTCCACGCACGTTTTCGCGCTGTATTCTTGCGCGTAAAAAAAATATTTAGTGGAGAAAGACGTGCCTGCATCGTGAATGTCTGCTAATTCCAGTTAAGCTCAACACGCATCCGAGGAAAGGGATTCTCCATCGAGGGGCTCTTGCCAGAGCTGTAGGTTTTCATTAGGCTTAGTGTCGCTAAATACACGTAAAGGGTCTTCCACTTTGCTAACCATAAAAAAACGACCGTCTTCCCAGAGGAGTTCCTAGGGTCACGGCGAATCGGGGCGACTGCCCCGGGCCCCGCGCTTTGGGGAGGGAGGGGGCCGCGCTTCGTGTTATATGTAATGCTTCTGGTTTGGTTTGAAGGCGTCGGGGAGGGGGGGGGCACACGGTGTGAGTTGCACCGGGCCCTGCACCCCACCCCCCGCCCCTACAGGACATCTGTGGAAAAGAGCTTTATAGCTCATCGGATTCCTCCAGGATTAATAAATATTATGATTCTGGACGGCCTCTGAACCTTCCTTCCTCTCCACCACCCACTCTCCTCCACCACCAGCAACCACCACTACGAGTCTCTCAAGACCCTCCATGAAATGTCAACACGACAATCTTAATCGTCATCAGCATCAGCCAAGAAGTCCTTCCCTTACGGTGCCGCAAATGCCGTACGGCATTCTGGCTCGTGCGCCACGAGCAGCTTGCTCGCTCTCTCATCGCGTGCCCCTCTCCGTGATGGTCGTGCTCTAGGGGCACCGTTTCCCCCCTTTGCCATTGGCTGTCATTCACCGGCCTCGTCCATCAACGATCGATTGATCGTTCATTCGTTCTGGCGTCGTGTCCGGCCCAAGCCCACGTGCGTTTTTTGGTTTTTTTTTGGACGTGGGGGGGGGGGGGTCACGATAGCCTTTCGAATAGCACCTGACGTGTTGCACAAGCAGAGCCTGCGTGTCGGCTCAGATGATAACTCAGCAGCAAAATGATGTGTGGCTCGTGGGAAGTTTTTTTTACTTTTTCTCGCTCGCCGCAGTTGGCCTCGGCGAGGTCACTCGGAGTGCGGTCATGAGTAGCATCGAGCCTGGGAAATGCTTCAATGGGCAACTTTTTTTTTATTCAAGTGTTGTCATCACGCCTACGCCTCTATTTAAGGAACGGAACAGGTGGAGGTCTCCACAAATCTGACTGTCGCCTGATGAAGCTAGTTGTAATTACTGGCGAAACGTCGTACTCAGATTGTAAATGTTGTGGCTTGGCTCTCCAACACACCGGCGTGCTGTACTAGTGACGAATTGGCCACGTTCTGTTTACGTGACAAACCTTACTAATTGGCTGTGTCGAGTGGTGACTGGTTTAACGACACGTTTATATTTACGCGATCTAACCCAACCACCCCCCCCCCCCCCTGTATTATGGTTTAAATGATTTGTTTACCTTTCCTATACTTTGTACTCGTGTCGTGTTTTTGTTTTGTGTTTTTTGTCGTAACGTTCTGATCCGACCCTGCTGTACATCTGTAAGATAGGGCTTTACAAGCTCACCGGAGTCCCTCCTGCGGTATAAACACTGATTCCGATTATACGAATGTACGGTGTTGTGGACCGCATGGATGCGCAGAGAAGCAAAAGCTCCATCGTTGTACTGTGCTCCTATACTCCCGCGTCTACGACCAGCGCGGCGATGAATGCCTTTCTGGGTCACGTAACCGGTACGCCGTGGTGGGGAAGGCCATCATCCGGCAGTGGATTGACAAAAAAGAGTTCCTGTACAACTGCACGACGTTGAATAGAAAAAAAAATTACCGAGCGTTTAAACAAAAACACAAAAAAACGGTAACGCCTAAAACACAAAACAAGGGGGTGGCTTTTTTTTAGTTTTGCCGGACTTCATTTCGCTTGTATGAAGGGGAAGGATGTTGGCCCGAAAAAAGAGAAACAATGCAGATACCGAAATCAGGTGCAGTCAATGCCGTGCAATGGCAACAGCAAATTCATTGGGGCAGGAGCGGTGGGTGGGAAGCTTCACCACCACGTGTAATTAGGCTTACGCGGGCAAGCCAAGGTGCCTTGGGTTTTAAACTCTGGAGTAATAATATGCAGGCTGCAATTTGCTCACCGGGATACGAATCGCATTAGCGCCTTGCCTGGCTCGGTAGTGCAGTGCTTCGATGCGAGCGCGCGCTGGCGACACGGCTGGTTCAGAGTTCGATTCTCGGTCGCGGATGAACGTTCTTCAGTGGCGAACGGCATCTTTAACCACGTGGTTTGTTCTTTATTTTGCTCAGTCGGCGTTGGCTGCCGATGTCTTAACGGTGTGTTTTGTTGTTGTTGTATTAATTCCTGTTGCTCAACGCCCCCTCTACCGTTCCCGTTCTGTTCTAATGTGCACCGATGACTGCTTTATTGAGGAAGATATTGGCACGTGAATTAAAGATTGACTGATTTATTGAACCGGTTCTTGGCACGGCACCCCCCTCCACTCCCCCCCGCCCTGTCACCTTCACCAATTTAGCATTGACCAGCGTAGTGAAGTATGGGCACGCAGCTCCCATAACGGACACCTATTCGTGTACGTATGTTGAACTTCTTTCGCACCGTACGTGGCCGACCGTGCTAATCGGAGGTGCGATACGGCGCGTTTGAGGTCTTCATCCAGCAGCGGGATGGTCGAAAGGCGCCACTAGATTGTTTTATTCACGCTTAGATCGCGACAAAAAAAATATAAAACGGGACGCAAATTACAGCCCCCGGGTGAGAGAGATTACGAAAGCCAAACACTCATTTCTACAGTGAATGGAATGGAAGTGGCCAAACATCGCCCCACCCCCCAAATGAACCAGCAGGACTGACAGACTCGATGTGACTGCCGGGCAAAGTAACGGGTCATTATCCCCGTGATAGCCAAAAGTACGTGCTGCAATTCTTAACACACGCAAACGGAACGAACAAAAAACAAAAACAAAAGGCGGTGTGGTAGACATCGGCCGCTATAAACAATGTCCGTTGCCCTGGACTACGACAATGATTTGGATGGCCGTTGATAATAAAACAAAATGCTGTTAAATAATCACGTTGGCTTTCGGCATCTCTACAATAAACACACTTTCGTACGTAACGCGTCAGCATGTTGGTCTCGCTGGGCTTATTATTGAACAGCATCCGTTCAGTTTAAACAGCGAGCAAACGCAGAGCCGCCTCCGACCTTATTTTGTGTCTCATCGGCAGAGCCAGCGGCCTGGCTAAAGACAATCAGCGCTGACGTACGACGATGTTATTGGCGAGAGCGCTCACTCCGAACGACAGGGCCCTGTCAGCGAAAACCAACTCGTGCTGTTCCATTCCGTGCGTGTGTGCGTACGCACTCGTGATGCGCTATTGTGTTAGGAGGCTGCTGCTGCTACTGGGCAGTTGGAGACAGTCGCCCTCCAGCAACAACGGAGGGCAGATGAGCGACGCTCACAACAACGAGCGGAGCGCCGGGCGGATAAAATTCAGCAAGTTGGCACAGTAGGGGGTACAACTGGGGCATCGACACAATCATCTCAGTCAGCCAACCCATGGCACCCGGGTCTGTCCCGAGAGAGCCTTCGACACTTCACATGGCCTCAAAGTGCACCTGGCCTGGCACAGACGCTGTGGTGACGTCACCGTCGCTTCGTAGCGAATGGCGACTATTGATTTTGGATGCGCTCTATTGTGGAGGGAGAACCTCCGCTCGTGGTTCAAGTGGTCGTTCTCGGCTCGACACGGCGTTGTCTCCGTCTGCCATTTAGTCCTGGAGACCGGACACAGACGGCTTCTAACAGCCGGAGTATCCAGACTCTGGACTCCACCCGTAGACCCCCCCACACACACAACCAGCCACGTAATATCAAGGTGGGAGAGGGGGGGGTGTAGGAAGGGGGGGGGTAATCCCCCCTCCCCATCCCTCGGAAGGCTCAGCCAACGCAATTAAATTGAACACCAGTAGCGGGTTTTAGTCCGCATCTTCTGATATACACCGGCGGTGACCGCTGCAGCACTTTGCGACCTCCAAGTGAAAGAGATAAAGATGCTGTCAAAGTGCTACTCGTTTGAGCAGAAAATGTTGAATAGACAACATCAGCTCGTATCACGCTAGCTCATTCCGCGCTTATGATTTGCTCAAAGTTTTTCTATTCGAATTTACTGTGTCGTCCCACCCACTGATGTTCTTCTCTGTATGCGCCACCCCACGTTGAAACAGGCCACGCTCTGCAGAGCTGGCAGCATTTGGGGGGGGGGTGAGTTGGTGAGAATGCATGATCGACAACATCAGATCGTATCGCGACTAGCCAGTCTGTTCGGCGTTGCTTTAAGTTTGTTGAACGTTGGCTGTGCGTGCCCCCTACTCCCCCGCCGCCCACCGCCCTTCTTAACAAAAAGAAACAATGCCACCCGGGAGGGTTGCGATCGAGTGCCCGTGCCACCAGGAGCTCGCTCACCTGCGCTCGAGAAGATGTTGGAGGCGTATGACGCCACCATGAGCATCACGCTCATGAAGGCGAGGCGAGGCAGCAGGAACGTCTTCCTCCTGCGGACCCTGGAGAAGCCATGCTCCCAAGGCCTACTTCTCGGTGCCAAAGCAGAGTACATCGCAAACTAGAGGCGACCTTCACGAAATTAATGAAATAAATACTGTATATGAAGCTGACGGAGAGAGCCGCTGGGACCCGTGGGCTTCCTTTTGCGGAGCGCTTTGCCCTCCTCCGACTTGATGTCGCGATCCTTGCCGGCGTCACGGGCAGTGAACAAAGCCCCCCCCCTTCCCCCACCTCCACCTAAAAACTGGCAATTAGCTAATGACGAGGAGGAAAGCGACGATGCGAATTAGCCACGCGGCTTGCTGGGGAAGCGTTTCCATGGACTTCATCTCGTGCCGACTTGAACTTCTGCTCCGTTCCTTTCGCTTCTGCTTCAAGCACTTCCTCGCCGAGGGTGATGCTGCTGCTGCAGCAGACTCCGTGCTGTTATTGCTGCTGCTTCTGCAGATGATGATGATGGAGCTGCTGCTCCCGCAGCTGCTGCTGGTGCCGAAGGTTGAAAACTCTGTGTCCCGCACCCGGCGAATTGAGCGGACGAGCGAGCGAGCGAGCCGGTTGGGCAGCGTGCGCGCAACTGCCTGGCTCGCGTGTTCCCCGCTCGCGTTTCTCGCCCTTTGCGGGGGGCGGGGTGGCGGTGGTGGCGGGGGCGGCGAAAGCGTCGGCTTGGGGAGGTGCTGTGGAGAGTAGGGTGGGTGGGTGAGTGGGGCTGGAAGCCGCGGGGGGGGAGGGCACGGGTGACGCTCTCACGTTCTCCTCGCACTCTCTAGGCGGCTCATCGACTCATCGGAGCGGCCGGAACACGTGACAAGGAGCACGCCGGCCGTGTCGCTTTTTTATTTTTTTTTATTTTAAATAACGGGATAGAGGCGGCACGCGTGCGCCGGCCGCTCCACTCGAGCGCTCGCCCTTTTTTTTTTCGCATGACGGACACAAGGGCGCGCGGACGTCACGCGGCGCACGGGGAGGCGTGAACGCGCTTTGCTGCCGACTTTGACGGCGACGACGACGACGATGACGACGACGACGGTGGAATTAGCGTGGCCAGGCTTGTCTCTGGTCGTCAGCTGACGCGTGCGCGAACGAGGTTGGCTCGACATCGATCGGCGCGAGGGAAGCCAGACATGCGGACAGAGGTATTTTACTCCTACTACGACTCCTACTACTCCCGCAATCAGGGCTTACATGCAGACAGAGGTATTTTACTCCTACTACGACTCCTACTACTCCCGCAATCAGGGCTTACATGCAGACAGAGGTATTTTACTCCTACTACGACTCCTACTACTCCCGCAATCAGGGCTTACATGCAGACAGGGGTATTTTACTCCTACTACGACTCCTACTAACCCCGCAATCAGGGCTTACGTTCGACCTGGCGCTGTTCGGGGATACGCACCGGAAAATATCAGCCCGCCCTCGTTCCAGATGTCTGGATAGGTGGAGGACGGTAGACGGCGGTTTTAGGGGTGGTCCAAGATTGTTTCTAATTGTTATTTCATGATAAATGAAGCCCTGCTCAAAACCCTCACTCAGCCTCCGCATAGTCGATGGGAAGTCACTACTTATCTGCTGCTGCCCGCTGTGCCAGCCCCCCCCCCCCTCTTCTCCCCACTGCCCCCCCAAGCCATCCGTGCTGCCGGCTTCCTGTCCCCCGTGTTCCAAGTCCACGCTCACGACCTTCCCCCTTCTCCTCTGCCGATCGAGTGCGCGCCGATCCACCGGGTGTCTTCAAGCGCGCATCTCTCCGACGCGTGGTTCACGGTTGTCCCGCGCGCCCTGATGCACTGGAGGGGTCGCGGCGAAAGACCCCGCAGAGGTGGTTAAGGCCTCGATTGCTCTTCACCCGCACGGGCGATTACCACGGTCGGCTACGTACGGTGCGTAAGAAGTTCAGCGTACATACATAGGGGCCGTGCATAGATGACGTCACGCGATTTTGGACGATTTTTGACCCCCCCCCTCGTCACACGGCGTCACAAAAAGTCAGAACTCCCCCTCAAATATGACGTCACAAAGCTCAGCCCCCCCCCCAAAAAAAACATGCTTCAAATCGCTTTAAACTATCGTCATTGTAGTGCGTATTTAATGTGGCGCTGCACTCTGATGTTGTAGGAGAAAACATTTATCAAAAAGTATGTTTAATTAAGTAGAACTTATTGTCTATATTTATTTAAAGTTGCGCATGTCGATGTGACGTCACATTTCTCAACCCCCCCCTCCTCGTCACACATCGTCACAAATGTCTGACCCCCCCCCCCCTCCCAGGTGCGTGACGTCATTTATGGACGGCCCCATACGCGATCTTCGCCACTTGTTCCCCGTGGTGCGCACACACCGCTACTTTATGCAGGGATGCGAATGCATTTGGCCATTTATATGAATCCCAGGTGTGTGATGAGATGCGCTCCTGCGGCCGTCTGGAACACTCTCCATTCCGATATTAGGAAGCCACTGGAGCAATGCAACTTTTAAATCATGAAATTGAAAACTCATTCCTTTCGAACTGCTTTTTGTCTTTGGGTTGTTGTCACCCCCCCCCGCCCTCTCCGCACGTCCGATTAGCACGTTTGGCTACGTACGGTGCGAACGAAGTTCAACATACATGTACATACAACATACTGCTGTTTGAGAAGTCGATATGACGGTGGGTGGCATTAACACAAATATCAGAGCGGTCGAGGTGGATGCGTAAACAAAGACGCGCACGGTGATGATGATGTCGTTGATGATGGATTGTGGGTAACGCTTGAGTACAATGTATTTACTCTAATAAAACAACGCGTTTTTAAATGTATAGTTATTTATTTTCATCCGGCAGGGATAACCCTCTCTTGTGTCAAAATAAAAGCAACTTCTGAATAAAGCCACAACGACATTAACAAAGAAAACGACTGCTAGCCGTTTTTTTTGCAACGCGATACTGCCATCTAGTGGGACTTTTATTTTGAAATTGCATCTCGCAAATTAAAACGTTGGGGGGACCTGGGGGGCACACCAACGACCTAACGCGCTCTCGTTCATTGGCTCCCGAAAGCAGTAATCCGCCGTGGGTCACCTACCTCGCGATTGGCTCCCGGTAATTGATTAAGGACACGACCAGCGAAGTCTGCTCCCCCCACACTTCATCACGGACATAAGAAGCGTTCTACTGTCACTATAATTCTATGAAATCTACACAACTACCGCGTGGCCACCGACTCGTTCCCGATGCGGATGCCCGTGCGCCGCCGTGTATTTAAATGTTCCGTCGTCAGCACAATCGTCAGCGTTGATGTCACCTCTGTTGAAGTGAGAGAAAAAAAATCGCGGCCTCAAAAAATACCTCGATTTATTTTTCCTTTCCCAAATGTGTTGCGGGTGTCTCTCGGCCACATCCCCAAAATAAAATCCACGACACTCACAGTGCTCGAGAGAGAGACGCTTCATATCAACTCCGCTGCGTCTGGATGCTGTTGTCGGGAACGTTTGATGTACGTCCGCGTGTGGCTTCCTATTTGTGAATGGAAACCGCCAGGCAGTGTGATCCAATTACGCGATGTATTTGCCCGCTCATTCGGTAACAACGTCGCTCGCTGAACATGGAACACTCCGCCTCGAACGCGTCTAACGCGCAGTCTCTGTCTCGCAAGGACACCTTGGCTATCTGCACGACCTGGGGCATTTTATTGAGGAGTCGTGTCCACTGATAATCAGAAGGAATGTAAGATGAAGTCATCCGTCAATTCGCTGATGACTGAAGGTGTCCCCACGCCGTGTCGGGCATTGCTATTGTGTGAGAATATTTCACTACGCTGGTCAGCGCTGGTTGGTGAAGGATCAGGACCCTGGACCGGTTCAGATGCCACTCGTCACTGATGTCAACCAACAGCCGTGGCTCGGAGTCATAGCGCAGTGCACTAACCACTGCGCCATTGCTTCTTCCGCTTAGAATGAATATGTATTGTTTAAAACATAATGGCACGTGGTAAGAGAGTTCAGAAGAAATTCATTTTGAGACAGGTCTCGAAGTTCAGTCCTATCGAGCTGACGGTAACGGCGTTATTCATTCCGGGGGTTCTCAGTCAAGCAAAAGTTCAGTTTTCATAATAATCTATCCTCTGGTCTCCACATGCAGATAAAATGTTGTTTAATTCATCGGCCTACTGGCTCTGCAGACGGGCAGGTCTCCTTCATTTTGACGGAGTGCCTTGACCCATAGCACCTAGTTGTCTCAACAATGCGAATTATTTATCCAGAAACACTTCACTAATTCTCAAGACTCGTTCGCGAGCAGGAGTATAGTGCATTGCGGCGCTTGGCCATTAACTACATCGTGACTTTACGAATGGGAGGATAAACCCGCCACACGTTGTGACGGGCTGGCCCTCAGCATTGACATCTCCTGCTCGCAATTGCAGCGCCCACACCATCAATGCTGGGTACACGGGGGAAAATTCCTGCTTAGCTTGCGGGCAATAATGCGATCGGGCACGTTGTGTGTGATTTGGTAAGAAGACTTGGGTTTATGGGGAACGTCATTGTAAGGAGATTATAAAAAAAGTATATTCCTGATAATCAAAGATGCTTTTGGATGTTAAATTGTTTGGTGATCCTGCGTTGGCAGTGGTGCACAAGCACAAATAACAAAGAGACCTCAACACATTCGTTAATAACACTCACTTACGTGCGTACGTTGCAATTCTTTCGCACCGTACGTAGCCAACCGTGCTAATCGAAAGACGTGAGAGGTGATTTCTCGGGTAATGGCCCCTCCTGCATGATGCATACAGTGAGGGGTGTGTGTGTGTGTGCTCTACAAAGGTAAAGTTCGGGATAATTTTTTTGTGCGCCCACAAGGCCCTAGGACCCCGATTGACAAGAACCAGTGAGCGATATTGCCCAAGACGACATCTAGAACGCCACCATAATTTGTAAAAATAAAATAAAACAAAGAACTCTCCAAAAATATTTTGCCCACGATAATTTTCATCGATTATACACATCTACGGGCGCAAGATGAACATTTTTTAAGTGTTTCAGGTGAGGCTCGAACTCGCAACCTCGACACGTCTCGGGGGACAGCAGATCACTGCTCGAAAAGTAGCAACTTCATCCTGGGTGACGAACAAACACGGAAGAAAAAGACCCACCACGAATGCAAGGTAACGTAGACACGTGTGTGACACTCCGCTCTGCCATCTTGCTGGGCAAGCAGCCTCACGCCTCCCAACATCTGGCGAGACCCGGATGGTCGGGCACCCATCCATGCAAGCAAGCACCTGACCCCAGCACCTGACCCAAGCACGTGACCAAAGCACCTAACACAAGCACGTGACCCAAGCACCTGACCCAAGCTCAACTGCATCCTGGGTGACGAACAAACACAGGGGGAAAACCCACCACGAATGCAAGGTTACGTAGACATGTGTGTGACACTCAGCTCTGCCACATTCCTGGGTACGCAGCCTCACACCGACCAACATCTGGCGAGACCCGGGATGGTCGGTCACCCATCCATCCATCCAAGCAAGCAAGCACCTGAACCCAAGCTGAAACTAGATTTGAAGCTTTCGTGACTGCAAGGATTCATACTCTTAGTTCTTTCGGTAAAGTCACGTAGGTAAGAAATGAAATTAAAATTAATAAAAAATAAAATAATAAAATCACGACGTTTCGGAGGCAACACAAGTCTCCGTCACTTTACCGAAAGAACTAAAAGTACCAAGCTGAAACCCCCGCTTGGCTAACGGCATCTGACGACACAGGGCTGTGTGAAGGTCGTCGACCGACTGTTAGACAATTTACTTGCTTAAGTTGTCCTAAAACAGGGGGTCGGCAAACTGCGGCTCCCTTCGTGACGTTATTTACTAAGGAACCACCCTCTCGTATTCACCACACAGTGCATTGCGGCTCTTGAGATATTGGGTTGTTGTTTTTTACCGAATTCGGAATAAAATAATTATCTTCTTGGCAATGTGTTGCCGACCTCTGCTCTAAAATAAAAATATCGAAGTGACGATTATTCAAAAAAAGGATTGCTCCAGGTGAGGTTCGAACTCACAACCTCGGCATGTCTCGGGGCAGCAGGGCACTGCTTTATAAGTACCGCGCGCTAGCCGATTGCGCCACTGGAGCTCTCGATAGCTGAGTTCGACTCCAGCCCTCGTGTGCAGCAACTACAGCACGGATGATGGAACAGACACGTGGATGGGATGGATGTGTGCGCGTCGTCTCACGAGTTCGCGAATTGCTGGAGACGTGCAACGATGGGTTAAGAGCGTAGGGGGAGAAGTGATATTGAGGATGAGGATAGTCATTGAGTCCGACGCTGCTAGATTACAAGATGTTATTGGCAAGAGCACTCCGTCACCTACCTCCCCAAAATTCATAGCACGTCTTTGTGCAACGTCTCATTTCGCCTACTCGTGAGACGACGCACACATCCCATTTCTTCCACAAGTTTGTTCGACACCCAGGATGCTGCTGCCGATGCACACGAGGGCTGGAGTCGTGCTCAGACACCGAGAGCTCCAGTGGCGCAATCGGCTAGCGCGCGGTACTTATAAAGCAGTGCCCTGCTGCCCCGAGACATGCCGAGGTTGTGAGTTCGAGCCTCACCTGGAGCAATCCTTTTGTAATAATTCGTAAATTCGATGGGGGGGGGGGGAGGTCTTAGAGCAGAGGTCGGCAACCAAATGAACAAGCAGAGACATTTCCCTTTCAACGTGTACATGTACGGCTCCTTTGTCAATCCGCTGTTTATTTGACCATACTTCACCACGCTCGTCAGTGGCAGATTTTTGAAGTCTCCCTTTCAACATACGCGCGAAGACGACGCACTTCTAACCCCGTGCGTTTTCACTCATGCAACCTTCGGTGGACGGGCATTAACTTGCTAACCCCATCTGTCTGTAACACAAGGGGGGGGGGGGCAAAGACAAGCCAGCCATGTGTTACCGCTAGGGACTTATGCTCGAGATAAAACCGGGCAAAATTCACGAATGGGTCGCGATAAAAACCAGCGCTAAAATAATTCGTCGTCGTCGGCCGTGGGCGATGACGTCAAAACGCGAACGTTCGCAACGCGGCTATGCGTCGTGAAACGCTTCCGAGGACACACGACGCGTGCTGGAGCCAAGGAAATCTGCCCGCGGTCACCGCAGCGAGCACGCAGTTCCAGTGGCGCAATCGGCTAGCGTGCGGTACTTATAGAGCAGTGCCTTGCTGCCCCGAGGCATGCCGAGGTTGTGAGTTCGATCCTCACCTGGAACACGAGTGGTTTTTTTTTCGTGCGTACGTCTTGCTCCTCTCGCGTCTAAATAAAGTAACTCGTAGATGCGCGTCGCCGATTAAATATCGGTGGTTAAAATCGTTTCGAGAATTAGAACGTGACTGAGGGTGCGGTGGCATTTTTGAGGTTTCCGTGATGGCGAGATGTTAACTACCTCGCCCGGTATACAGGAGGTCGTGGGTTCGATACCGGTCCCGACCCTGACCCTTGTATATTGCATGCTCTCCCCGTGGTCGCGTGGATTTTTCTCCGGGTCCTCCGGTTTTTTTCTCTCCTCCACATTCAGATTCAACGCGCGTTTCGAGAGATGCAGCTGCTGTAAATTACCCACGCGATGATAAGCCCACTCCATTGAGCTATCATTTGTGGGGTATAGCTCAGTGGACCTTACAACCTGGTCAAGTAAAAACAAATTGTAATCGACCTCGTTTCTTACATGGACATCCCCCTTTGCCGGAGTGACACTTTTCATTGTTTTTATTTAAACCACCAACTCGTCTGGACAGACAGGGTCATGTTTCCGTCTACACTCGAGAGCGCAAGCTCTCTAGTTGCAGAGTTGGTTATCGCACTGCAACTGTGAACCTTGTCCAACCCGAGTTCCATTCCCGAACATTAATTGAAACATCAGAATCAGATGCTGGCCTCCCTCCCCACCACCACCCACTACATCCCAACAATTTCGCCATCCTGCACTGAATATAGCGTGGTGAAGTATCACATCATAGACACAGAATTACAGTATACTATTTGTCAGAAAAGGTTTGCTGGCTGGCTGGCTGCCTACCTGTCGAAGTGCGCGGTGACGTCACCACAGCGCACCAACCGTGTGTCGACGTCACCGTGCAAATTTGCGTGCTGACGTCACCCGCATCCCACAGCAGATGCTTGGGCAGTGCTGGTGGAAAAGATTAAAAAAAGCGGTGACTGCCGTACAGTCGCAGTGTAGAGCAAACCATTTGGTGATAGCACGTTGGCAGTGGCGCACAAATTAACAGATGACGTCGTGTGGAGAGACATCGATCCGTTTGTGAATGGAAACTGACCGGAGTTGATTTGAAATATTGTTATTTTATTTTTAAAGGAGATAGCCACGTGAGAGAGAGAGAGATATCCATTCATCCAGCAGTGGAAAGAAAATCGATGATTATGGAAGCGTGTCTTATTTTGCACCTGGTCCCCAACATGCATCCCGATTTGTTCGCCCATAATCTCAGTATGTCACGACGCGCTCTTACGCGTTATGTTAAACCACAAAGATCCACCGTGTAGCCTTAACAGACTGTTGAGGCAAGTGCTGTTAGCGAGCACTTATAAAGGCCGGCACGGCACACGACGGGGTGGGTGGCCAGCGCCGCGCCCGGCCGCCTTTGTCTCCCTAGAGGCGATATTTTTACGCACCGCACCAGGCACTCACTTAAGGCTGAGTCGACCTAGGGGAGGCTCAGGAGCGGTTCAGATAATCGTCAGTGATGTTGGCCGTGAGCGGCAATCGAACTCGGATCGCCAGGTTCGTAGCGCGGCGCGCTAACCGCTACACTACCACTCCCCAATCGTTTGATATCCACACACACCGGGTGATCCGCATACAGATACCCCACTGATTTCCAATGACCCTCTTTATGAAGGTGATTGAATAATGCATTGCGAAGACGACGGCTATTTTGAGCAAAAAAAGCGTTAAGAGATTCAAGCTAAAATTGTCAGAGCCGTCAAAGGTTGTTCGCTATATACGGTAAAGTGCTGGAGTTATAATTGCTTTCCTCTTAATATTATTTCAGGTGTATCTGGAAAAATGGATCAGCCTCTTTACAACATTTTCATTCAAATATTTCCCGTGTCTCCCACCTCAATCCACACATTGTATCTTTAACCAACTCTGCACGATGCACTTTGTGCCTAACGTAATATATATTCGGTCACGTTGTGGATAAAAAAAATCGTGTAATATTACATCTCGGTGGTCAATCTATGGATTGATCACCCCGTATTAATACACGCTATTGTGTTTCCACTCAGACGCACGGAGGAAGTTCAACTTTCAAAGACAAAGATCCCCCGTATAGCCTGAACAGTCTGTAGAAGCAAGTGCTGTCAGCGAGCACCTATGAAGGCACGGCACACGAGGAGGGGCGGGCGGGTTGGCCACACCGCATCAGGTACTCATTTTCAGCTGAGTCGACCTAGGGGAGGCCCAGATTTCCGTCACTGATGTTGCCCATGAGCGGGAATACGCTACCGCTCCCCACATACATTCACACACACGCGCACGTGTTCAACCACTACCCCTCCCCTCCCGCAACCCGCCCCTCGCATCTCGATTAGCATCGTGGCTCGGACAAATCGTGGTGTCAAGAAGGTCGCAGATAAATTACTCATTTTATTTTGTGCTCCCCTTCCCCCCAACCTCGGCGCTATTTTTAGACCCCCCCCCCCCCGCTCGCTCCCTCTCCTCCCCGTGTGTACTCACAGCGCGCTACCACCAGCAGCCTTAATCGGCCGTCAGCAGGTGCGGGCTTTGTTTCTGCCGTGGCCGCTGTTATCAGAGCTGCTTCAGTGAGGCCGAAAAGCATCACCCACCACCCCGTGAAGCAGGGAGGCAAGGGCACACGACGGGGGGTGGCCAACGCCACGCCCGGCCGCCTTTGTCTCCCCGGTGGTGGTGTCGCCTCTGATTAGCGCGGTTGGTTGGCTGCGCACACGGCGCGAAAGAAGTTCACGATACATACTGCGCATAGAGGTGTTGACACACCGCGGCAGGTACTCATTTGAGGCTGAGTCGACCTAGGGAGAGGCCCAGGGCCGGTTCAGACAATCGTCACAACTTGTGACCGGCGTCAAATAAGTTATACGAACATGGCCACGGTCACGCACCAACCGGACGACAAGAGGCACCCCAAACTTTTGTTTTCAAATGCAGAAGGGAAAAATGGGTCGCGTTACGGAGGATGCGGTATGTGCGTATGTGTATGCATGGTGAGTGGTTGCGCAGTGGATAGCACACTGATATACGAAAACAAAGCGAGTTGAACTCGATCTGTGTGATCTCAAGCATGACAAAACATCTTGGGAGTCTCATGCTAAGCCTTTCGAGAGGGAACCTTTAGTCGGAACAGTGGTTGATGTCCTGTACAATGAATCTGGCGAACTGAGTTCAATTCCTGACCACAACTAACATCGGTAAATTATATCAAAACTGGACCCAGGTCTCGATACAATGTTTATCTGAAATACCATGGAACCGCACGAGGCATTACATCTCCACACTTCCAGTGTAGGTCTGTGCGCAAACAGGAGTTACCAGGGGTAGGCCGCAAAGCCTCAGCCAGGTGAGGGCAGGTGACGTCACCCAAAGAGATGGCCGCAGTGGTTGAGACTCACGACAGATCCCAAGCCAAAGGAGAGAGCATGCCCACGAGGATGTCCATTGCAGAGATATAGTGATTAAATCAGTTCACGTGCAGTGTGCTCGGTCCATTGTTAAAAATATGCAATGCCAGGACCCTCCTGATAAAAGTGTGGCTTTGCGTGGTAGACAAGTAATTATACTCGTTCCAGTGCAGGAATGAGAGACGACAATGGCTTTTTGGGAGGACTTAGTCCAGCAGTGGATCGATCGTGGCTGATGATGATGATCCTCTCGGCACGTTGCAATGCCCGAACATTTTACCGTAGCCAATGTCTGATTGCGAGGCATTTTCACAAAGCCGAGCGTGGCGATAAGGGGCATAATCTAGCCCATCATCTCGTCTACGTATTAAAATGCACGTGTCACAATGATTCGTATTGACATTTAAACTAAAACTTGTTTTTTTTTAAACCCCCATCACAGTGTGTCTCCGAGGATTATCGCCGCCGCACGCCAATGCACCTCCACGCAGGATCGACAGCATCAGCTCGGTGCAAAGAGAGCGATGCGGTGCTCCATACTGATGACTTCACCGCGCCACGTGTAGATTAATGGATTCCTGGTGAGACCAAAAAAAAAAGAAACACTGATAAAGACATCGCTATCCCCTACGCTTAGATCAATATCTTGTCACTGACCGCGAGCTATCTAGCCAAGAGGATTATCAAGCCTCTACGCTTGCACACTTCCACGGTCCGAATTTTCATCGTCAACAAATTGACGAATCTAGCATATTGCTAATGTCGCGGCCCCACAGCTACGGGCACATGATGATGACGATGACGTGATCCACGCCGCAGCTGTGGCAAGGTCCACTCCACGAGATGAAACACCAACAACGCATTTGCTCCACGCACGTGACAGTAGCCCCTTTTTCCGCGTGTTATTAACCCATTGGCCCGCCGACTCCTGCTCCAAGGTGATTTATTTACTCGCATCCAGCATCGCCGATCTCCCTCCGCGCACCGGCGGTGTGCGCTGTGATGTCCCTTTGGGTGTGGGCGTCGAACCGTGATCACCACATTTTTGCAGTTGTGCGTCCGTCGGTGATTTTGTGTTGTTGTTGTTGTTATAAGCGCTTCCGTTGTGCACGATAGGAAGCTTTTCGCCTGGTTTCGGGTGACTTTACAGCTGGTCTTGAGGTGTGCGGTTAAAGGGGCAGACCTGCAATTTGCTTTGCTCACGGCGTTGCTGGCCGAAGGGCTTTCCGCTGGAGAGAGAGTCCGAGAGAGCCCCTACTGAGCGTGTTTGGGCCGAATATTCTACGTTGGCCGGACGTCTTCAAATAGAGGGTGCTCCAAAAACTTTGTTTCAACATACTCTTAGTTCTTTCGGTAAAGTCACGTAGGTAAAAAATGAAATTAAAATTAATAAAAAATAAAACAATAAAATCACGACGTTTCGGAGGCAACACAAGTCTCCGTCATCAGGTGGGACCGTCACAGCCAGATTTGCTGCATCACTTCGTCGTGATTTTATTGTTTTATTTTTATTAATTTTAATTTCATTTTTTACCTACGTGACTTTACCGAAAGAACTAAGAGTATGAATCCTTGCAGTCACGAAAGCTTCAAATCTAGAATTTGTTTCAACACTTGTGAGAATTTGCAACAATACCACGAGCAATGTGGAGACCACCTGGAGAAAATTCCAGGCACGCGTTGACAACGATGGCGAACAAGTGGAGACTCTTTGACTTTTAGAAGCTAAACGATAGCCCCATGTAAGCGTTAACATTTTAAACATTTTTTTAAGCACCCTGTATTGTACGGGCACCCACACTTTACACTCCACGCACGCGACTTGCCGATCGACTCACTGCGGTGCATCCACGCGTACTGTTGGGTGGACAAAGTCGCCGGCGATGTGAGAAAACTTGCAACTGCCAGGCCGGGAGATCGAAAGGTGACCTCTGGATTGCAAGTCCGGTGTGCTAACCGTTACACCAGGGCAACGTCTTGTGGTAATATATTTATAGTTATAGATTATATTAACGTTGCAATGTTACCTAAATTGCATTTTAAACGCGAACAACGATTACCGTGTTTGGTTTGAGTCGATAGCAATTACAGACGCAAACGTTGCAGAAACAGCACGAGAGGCAAGAAGGACACACACTCGGACACTTTCTGCACAATGATGATGGACTCATTTGTTCTGCGGCTGTTGTTGCTGCTGCTGCTGCATAAAATAGTATCGCCACTAAAATAATATCGTCACCAACTCACAGCAATGTTTCAACTTCTGTGAGTTGGTGACACCTCTGCCTCCGAACGCAGAGAAACTGCGCGCATTACACACGCAGCATTGTGATCTCACGTGACATAAACAGCGCCTTTTCGCTAATGCTCTGGCATGAAAGGCTGCTTTGCTGATCTGACGGCAAGCACCAGACCAACGCCAGGCCAATCAACGGCATTGGTGTTGGTGGCCAAAGCACCCTGGGTGTGTACTTCAGTTTCGGAAAGTCGTCTGTCCGAGGGAAGCCAGCCAAGTCAACGTGTGAGCAATGCCCTTGGATGGAAATGCCTCTCAATTCCCAGTGCCATGAGTGTGTGGATGACGATTATGCCAGCGATCTGATGTGATAAGTGGAGCACGTGTCGAGGGACCACATTGAGTTCCTCTCAAAATTGTTCGAGCACAGGTACATGTTGCTTTGATGTATTTCTTGTAAGTGTCCGATTCCCAAGATATCTTCCAGGGCACCCGCCACATTTGCAAAGAACTGAACCATATAGCAGGAGGAGCCCAGGGTTAATTTGGCTCCAACTACTTCGGCTGAAATCAGTTGGCCCAAATACATGTTTTAGTGAAAATACTACGTCGGAGGGTTTGTGTTCAATCCACCGTCGGATGAAGAAATCCCCATAGCATCTTGGTCACATGGGTTTCTTGACCATACTTCACCACGCTGGTCAATGTGGGTGAGTGGTGGAGGGGAGGTTCGAGCCCGGTTTGCATATCACCCACTGCTGTTGATTCATAGCGATCAATGCGCGTGTAGTGTAGTGGTTAGCTCACTGCGCTACGAACCTGGTGACTCGAGTTCGATTCCCGCTCACGGCCATAATCAGTAGCGATTATCTGAACCGGTCCTGGGCCTCCCTATGTCGACTGGGCCTCAAATGAGCATCTGATGCGGTGTGTAAACATCGCCACTGGGGAGACAAAGGCGGCCGGGCGTGGTGCTGGCCAACCCATCCCCTCGTGTGCCGTTCTGGCCTTCATAGGTGCTCGCTAGCAACACTTGCTCCAACAGTCGGTTCAGGCTATACGGGGGAATATTTGTCTTGAGCCTCGGCCATGATCATTCCACGCCATCGCCCACAATCCTGTGATGTCGCGATCCACCGAGCACCCTGCACACGAGCTGACTTCATCGCTGCTATTTGGTGGGACGTCTTCTCAGACGAGTTCCGATCCTCGGCTGCCACTCTTGTAGTTATTCTTGCCTGTGGGCCATCATCCTGTGCCCTGCACCCTAGCCCAACGTACTCTTCTTCACGGTTTGGACGATGTTCTCTAATGGACGATGTTCTCTAATCCACGCGTTCTTATTTGTCTCTCAAAGGCACCTCTTTCCACGCTTAATTTTGCTTTAAAATGTTTTTTTTCAATACGTTTCGTTAAATAACCAAGTTTCTGAACCATATATCATCCACATGAAGCACTTTCATTATTGCTACGGTAATTTTTTAATTAAAGTTCAGCTTTTCAACAGCATTAAAACCTGCCTCTTTATTTAACAACAACACGCAAAGTGCTATTCCGGTCTGCCTTCAGTAGCTGTGCGGGGTTACCCACAGTCCGCTTCGCTGTCCACGAGTGCTCGCTCGTTTCGTTTGGAGGGATGCTGCCACGGTGCCACGGTGAGCCCCCTGGCCTTGCAATCCACACGTCGCCGGTCCATTCATCCCGGTGCAGCACTTGACGCAGCCGTGCAAATTGCTTCATCTCACCACCGCCTTTGTCCACCCAGCAGTGTACATGGCTACACCACAGTTGGTCCATCGCCGTGACGTCTCAACGTGGAAGAGTAGGCCGAACGCCCCTCTGAAGGGGCTCTCTAAGGCTCCCTCTAGTGGAGGCCCGTCGTCAAACGGTGGCACGAGCCAGCAATTGCGGTGCTGCGCCTTTATTTGTGTTACTTGCTGCGTGGCTGCATTTGTATGATGATGATGGTGATGATGATGACAAAAAAAACAGCACTCTCTACATTCTAGGTGGGGGGGGGGGGAGGTCGATTTTCCAAACGGATTCTCGGAGACTAATCGTCTCGCGGGCAAGTGGCTCCTAGTGGACTGTGACACCCTGGAAACTACTCATCGGCGATGTAGTTCGCTCGAGAAACGCGACTCCACGCGTGCGGGCGACTGCAACAATTGATCTTACGCCACCGCACACCAGGTGCTCCACTTTCCTCATGCGCGCAAACAGCAATTTGGGCCGAGCTGGAAACGGTCATTTGCGTTTCGTATTTTAATCTCCTTTACCTGGGTCACACCCCAGGGCGGCTAATGTGGAAAACTCGCGTCAGAACGTTCGGAGCCGTTTGCTAACCTGCCGGCAATTAAGGGGGGGGGGGGGGGACTCTGCACAATGTGTGTTTTGAATATTTTGCTCCCTCCATTTCATTTTGACGCGAGCCGAGGGTCACAATTCGATTCGAGAAGTCTTCGCTTTGTCGTCTACGTCTCGTTTTAACGTCTCATTTTGTATTTTCTATTTTTTGTTTACTGTTTGTACAGTTTTTTTCTTCGCTCGATTATCTTAGATGTAACATTAGCGTATAATTTGCATGCACTGTGCACGAATCGCTGTAGATTGTCGAGCAATGAGAGTGTTGTTGTCGCGTGTTGCAGAGGCTCGGCCTCATGTTAGCGGCGTCCATTCAGAGCCCTCACGGCGAGCAGTGCATCACCCTGTGTGAGAAAGCGGCCTGCGGAAGATGATATTACAGAACTCCTTCGGAGATTCTTTTAAGTGACCTTTTATTTTGTTATTCACACACACACTATGGCCCCGGTGCTTTGGTTTACTTTCGCCTGCCATGTCATAGAGGTGTTCATCGCGTGCCTGTCAAACTGAAAATGGGAATTCTACGTTTCACCTTTGACAAAACCCAATCTGATAGAAATGGGACTTTTTTGTGTGCAGAGACAATCAACTCGTTACATATGAGATCTCAGTTCAATTACAGGAAGCCAGCTGCCTGAATTCAAACAAAGGATCAAACAGAACCATCTTTAAGACGAGTTATTTCAATGCTTTGTTTTCATGTTTTTATTCAACAAAAGGGCGGATTAAAACAAAGAATGATGCCACCCAGTGTGAATTGAAGACTTGTTCGAGGACTTCCCATTCGTGTTGTGATGTCATCTTCAAGAGGCTGTTCTCCGACAATAAGATGACGCGATAGTTCCAAATGGGAGTTCGTTTAGCTCGTGACACGACACGGTAGACAGAAAATTGTATACGTGTTGGGGGTGGGGGGACAAAAAAGTTAAATGAAAAAAACCACACAACAACTCTTCAGTCATATAATCGTTCATACACCCACACGCTATACAGTAGACAGCATTGCATCGCGTATCCCTGCTCCCAATCCTCTCCTTCAGCACGGAGACGTTTAATGTCTGTGCTGCATTATTCATTTACAATGGAAATGCATTAACATCGCGGGGCAATTTAATATGTTACCGATATCGTGCATCTGTGACGCACGCGTGATATATTCCACTCCGGTAAGACAATCAGCATCCGGGCAACTTTTTTTTTTTACGCTTTGGCGAACGTCTCCGCGCACGGCGCCACGTAAAGCCCGGAGTGGGCCCCAAACTGCCCGTGGTGGAACGGAGCGGGTGTGCTGAACGCGCTTCGAGCCCCCCCGCGAATCGCTTCGACTGAAAAGGGGGTTCGCGAAAGAGCCCTCGGCAGTCCACGAGGGTTTAACGTCGATTCACAGCAGACGACGATTACACGAAGCAACAACAGCAACACGGATCTGGTGCAGACCGCAGGCTTAGGAGGCAGCAGCTTGTGTTTTTTTTTAAGCCGGCTCATGTGCCACAAACTAAATTATTTGCCAGCGTATTAAAGGCGCGAGTGTGCGTGCGTCTAATTTTCACAAATGCATCCGCGGACAGACATCACCTTTTCTCAGGTGTGTACCTACCTGCCCACCAAATCTGTTTTTTATAAAGTACCCGAGCTTAATGCAGTCTCCACTCTGGGTTGGCAGTTTATCTGGTTTGGGAGGAAACGAAGACCATTTCATAATAATTCCATTAATGTTTCCCTTTCTCTATCCCTTCTTCCTTTTCCACGTTTAAAACAATTGCAACAAAAAAACACGCATGAACACAACAACACATTGTGTGGCCTATGTTCTTCATGTTTGTTTCATGGAGTGTTCATAAATGCGCTGTCCTCTCCGCGTTTTTTTGGATTACATACATCTGCGAAGATACATAATGCAATTTACACCATATATACCTTGGATGGACAGTCTACTTAAATAATTGTATTTAATATAGAGTTGCCTTTGAACGTCGGGCAGTTAACCATCATTGCTAAAAGTAGGCCTGACTGCTGATGATACACTGCACGTCGGAACGAATCCATGGTTTGCTTGTGTTGAACAAATTCTACTGGAATTATTGCACTCCCAGGTGGGCCACGCAGGCTGATGGAGTTTAAAAAATACTTTTAAAAAAAATTAAAGTTCAGGGACCTATATGGGAAGGGGGTGCATTGTCTGGATATTTATTTTGTTATTTATATTCTCTACAACGGTCGAAGCGATTCATGAATTGATGCACAATTTGTGTTATAATGCCAAACGGTCAAAACTCAGCAGTGCTCTTGTGCGTTCAATGTCGACCCGCACGGTGGGCGTGAGGTCAAACACGCCCAGGGGGTTTTCTCTCTCTCTCTCAATTACACAACTGTACCGCATGTGCATAATGCGTTCCAGCTATGCGCGATGTCATTGCACACGTGGGAAATGCTGCCGCTGCTTCTGAGATTAAATGTTAATTGAGTGAATCTTACCGTCGAGAAGGCCCGTTTGGCCGTGTTAAACCGCATGTCTGTGGTTAGAGCAGCTTTGTTTAGCCCTCTCGTGTACACGCAACGCCACTGTGGAATTGTCAAGAGAAACCATAGCAATTTAGGACACGTTTGAGAGAAAAGCCCACCAGGCAAGGGATTTACATATCTCTGGCTATGCCATAGGTGGAGCGAAATTTCAGATGTGATGTAAACTATGGATAGAGACGCTTTAATATCGATTTTTGTTTTAAAGATTCAAAGGCGACTTCAGGACAGATGCTGTGCAGATTCATACATCAGCACAAACTGTGATCAGGCGTTGTAATTGTGTTATTACAGTTATCGTTGTAACCGAGTTCGAGTCATTATCACTGCTGGATGAATGCTGCCTCCAATGCACCGCGAGCTCGCGATCACGTGACATAATAATCCACCCAGTACCGGGACACACCAGCCGATTTCATCACTCCATCTCCTCCGTGGATGCCTTATTCGGACGCGTTCCATTCATTGCTGGCAACCACAACCATTTTTTCTTGACAATCAGACACCCATCGTGCTTTCTAGCCAGGACGCAGTCACACCCAAGCACGCGTACTTCCCTCAACAGTTTGAATGATGTAACGGAGTGAAAATTATAACCAAATACAATTCCGTAGCAAATCAAGATAGTGCACTTTAAACAATTGTTAGTTTACATTTGCACACAATCGCGCGATATGTGCGCACAGAAAACACACCTGCTTTCCAGATTGTGCAATGCCGAAATGTTGCCGACGCGTAACAGGTACAGCTGCGATGACATAAGGTAGTCAGTCAATCTATTGAATTAACGAGCAGACTACTTTCACGAGACTGATCATTCGGGTCGCATTAAAAAAACAATTGGGCCACCCCGATAACCTTGCTTCTCGAAGGCGGGAAACCCCCTTGCAAGCCACGCCCAGCAAAACAATTATATCGTTAAGTTCTGCCCATTACCTCCCGTCCAGTGGCACACGCGGAAACCAAGACGAGGATTGTGTTTTTCTCGACTATTTTCGTGTTTTTCCAATTTGTCGAGTGATCAAAACGATCATCTAATTTTAGACGATGTAGTTCCCAGGGCAGGGGGGACGCATTCTAATCAAAATCTTTTTTTTTATCCTGGAGAAATCCGATGAGCTATGAAGCTCATTTTCAACAAATGCCCAGTAATATCGCCGATGCGAGCCGACGAATTCGGATCGATCCACACACACACACACCAAGCAAAACCCCCACCCCACCCCCTACACACACACACACACACCGACAGCCCGTGTTGACATTGTGCCATATTTTCGCGGAGGAATTTCTCGACTTGTGAAAGGCAGCGCCAGAATAACCTATGCGAGACCGCTACGGGACGCGTCTTCTATTCCCCGTGTCGCCGTCGAGCGCCACTCGGGGGCTCACGTTCTAATTCGCGCCGCCTCCAAAGAGCGACGGCGACCACGGGAACTCCAGCACGCGTGCAGCGACGACGTCATTATTCGGGTAACGTTGAGCACGGGCCGAGTGAAGCGAGCTCTCCTGAAGTGTGCTTCTTGCCCCACGCCTGGGTGGGTGGGTGGGTGCGTGGCCTGGGTAGGCCCGTCGACCCCGAATGGCTTAACCCACCCAGGGTAGTCCCAACCCGGCAGCCCTCACGACCCACCCACGCGCCGTCGTTTCGCCTTTAACAATCTTTACGCTCCGTTCAATTCAACTCGTTCCAACGCTGCACGCGCCCGATAATTTGTCAAACACGCCCCCCACGTGCTGCGCTAATCAATCAACGCTGTTTGCGCTCGGACAGCCGATTCGAATTAAGATTTAAATCTCAGCGTGCGCGCGCGCGGCGTTGAGCGTGGCACGTGGGGCGTGTTTGACAATCATCGGGCGCGTGCAGCGTGGAACGGGATAATTTATTCGTGAACGGGGAGTAAATTGGTTAAAGCGAAAAAACGTAGCGTGATGAGTCGCGAAGACTGGAGATTGGGAAACCCTGGGCTATCCGATTTGTTGGAAATAAAGTAAGCGGCGGCTACCGCCTTCATGATACAGGGTGCTTCAAAAAAAATGTTAACACTTACATGGGACTATCGTTTTTAATGGAAGAATATTGGCTAACACACTGTAACATGATATATACATATATATTCATAGCTTCTAAAAGTCAACGAGTCTCCACTTGTTCGCCATCGTTGTCAACTCGTGCCTGGAATCTTCTCCAGGTGGTCTCCAGAGCCCGGAGGGACATTTCTTGTGGCGTTGTTGAAAAATTCTCACAAGTGTTTTAGCTGATACCTTGTCGCAGGTGGCAGAACGTCTCTAGCCTGAGTCCGTCTGCGGGGAGGACCCATGGGCAGGGACGACCAAATCGCAGCGCATGCTGCGCAGTGACGTGCCAGGTCAGCGAAGATGAAGACGACGATCTGACTGGATGCTATACAGTGGACTATTTAAAAAAAATAATTTTACCAGGTGAGGCCCCACTGAGCTATATAGCTATTTTCTCCGAAGCGACCTGACCACGAATGATAGCTCAACGAAGTGGCTTATCGTCTTGTGGAAATTTATAGCAGCCAAATCCTTTGAACGCGTATTTTTGAATGTGGAGTGAAAAACCGGAGGACCCGGAGAAAAATCCACACCACCACGGGGAGAGAGACACCGCAAACTCCAAATATAGAGCAGGCGTCAGGGTCAGGATCGAACCCACGACCTCCTGTGTATCGGACGAGGTAGTTAACATCTCGTTTGAAAGTCGCATCGACGTACACAGAGCGGCGGTGGAAGGGGCACTGCGAGGAGATGGAATTTTTTTCTCCGGGTCCTCTTGGATTTTCCCCTCCACATTTTTGTTTCAATTAACGTCACGTGTTTTCAGTATATATATTCGGCCTGCAACAAATTTTCACACGATGATTAATACGCCACTTCGTCGAGCTATCATTTGCGGCCTGATCGCTTCTGAAAACAACAAGAGCTTTATAGCAGCTCAGTGGGGCCTTACCGGGTAAAATAAAACTAAAAATACCGACCACCCTCTCCCAAGGGCCTAAGATCAGAAAGAAAGAGGTGACGAAATAAGTCTCCACTCGCCCTCCCTCCCTGCCGCGCCAGTTGTTGGCCGACCGACACGTGAATGTGGCCACGCCGCTCGCCCCTGTCTCTCCGGAGCGATGTTTGACTTCAATCACAGCTCCCACGGCCACCTTGAAACGCGCTGTTTTGAAGTGACCTCCCTCCCTCCCACCACCCACTCTGTTCGTTTTCATGTCCCCCACCTCCCTTTCAAGTTGGCACTTGAGCTCGCCGCCCCCGCTGCCCCCCTCCTCTCCTGCCTCCACCCCCCACTCCTCTCCTCTCTCTCTCTGTGCTGAAATGATTGTGAGAGCCATTTTAAAGTTAACGTGATTGTGTGTGTGTCCCACCCCCCCCCATTGCACCATCGCGCGTGTGCTACCTCGACGAAAGGAAAATGCGATATCCAGGACAATCCCTTAGTGTCAATCCGCTGCTGCAGTCAATGCTCAACCTTGCCCTGTCAGCGTATTGTCGCGTCGTTGTTGTTGTTGTTGTTGTTTTGTGTTTACCACACGTCACAATGCCGGTCGGTTCCCCAGTTGGGGAAGGGAGGGAGGTTTACCACGTCGGAGGCTTTCGCGTCCCACATCATCCCTCATCCAGATTTTTTTGGGCGAAATCGCGTAAATATATAAATGCGTCGTTAAAACCCGCCACCACCCGACACAGCCAATTCGTAAACAGAACGTGCCAATTCGTCACGAGCACAGCACACCGAATGTCTATATGATTTGCACGCACCTTCGATTAACACGGGTGACTGCGTACGGCGCGAAAGAAGTTCAACACGCATGAAATGTTTGTTTGAGCTGTTCCAATGTAAAACTGTTTAATCGCTGCACCACAGGGACGCAATCAGCGACGGTAGATCCACTGCTCGGTGAAGGCCTCCCCAATCTCGCACGTTCTGGATGGCACCTGGCAACGAGAAAATCTCTTTTCGATTTAAAGCTTTCGTGGCTGCAGGGATTCATATTCTTGGTTCTTTCGGTAAAGTCACGTAGAAGGGAAATAATAATGTAAATATAAAACAATAAAAAAAATATAAATTCTCACGACGTTTCGACTGCAACACAATCAATCATCATCAGGTGTGAAATCCACAGCAATACATTTTTTTTCAAATTTTCTTGCTGTGGATTTCACACCTGATGATGATTGCCTGTGTTGCAGTCGAAACGTCGTGATAATTTTTATTTTTTTTATTGTTTTATATTCATATTATTTTATTATTTCCCTTCTACGTGACTTTACCTAAAGAACCAAGAATATGAGAAAATCTCTGTTGGATATAAAATCTACGGCTCACAAAGCACGCCTGCAGCCAAGTTGCAAACGACGTCGTATCGGATTTAAAACGCTTCTTATTTTACAATAATGTTTCTGGAGAAATTCATACGATTCGGTTATTATTATTTTTTTCATTTCAAATGCACGAGAGGAAGAAACGAAAATATAACAGAGCGGACTTGCAAAGCCCGGCAGGGGCCGGGTTGGGTACACACTGTTTACTGTGTGTGTATTCGCTTGCTTAAGGCGTAATTATGCAGAAAGTCATTATTTTATCATTAAGACGAGCAGATTGAGTGTAAATGACTCTAACACCCTTAAGGCTTGTGGTGGTGGTGGTGGTGGGGGGGAGAAACATGTGTTGCTGCTGTCATTATCACGTTCATCGGCCAAGCACTCCGTGCTGCTCTATGCAGCTGACAGGCGAGCATCCGAGCCGAGACAAAGTCGGATTTCACGCGCATAGACCGCTCACGTCAACTCGCACAGATAGCCTCCTGCAGCAACAACAGCAACAACAACAACAACAAAACACACCTTGAGAGCGTTGCCTCTCTGCGGAGTTTCACGACTCGAGTTAAAAGTACACGGTGCGGTTTGGTGTGGGTGGTGTGGTGGTCTGGCAGAGTCAGCTATAGCGGCGTGTTCCATGGCGTTCCAGTTTTTGCCGCAAGAAACGGAGCGCCCCGTTCATTTTCGGCGCTTTTTTTGCAAGCGGCAAGAAGTTTGGCTGGACAAGAGGGCCGTGCCATTGGTTGTCCGCTCGAGCGCTAAATGTCAGCCCCTTGGACCGTCTCGGCATTAGCACTTAGCTTCTGTGGGTCCCCAAACAAGGCAAGGGTCAACGCCGCCCTCCTCCGCACATCTAGTTGAAAAGGTTGAGCTGGGGGGGGGGCGGGGGTTAAAGACGGGAGGAATTACTCGCGGAGAGCATCCCTCGAGGTCACTGTTTGACAGTCCATTGATGCTCGTGATGATTATGCACTCGTATGTTCTTAATTGACCTGGTATGCGGAGTCGACAACAATGGTTTTTAAATGTATAACGAATGTTGTATTATTTTAGGTACATTTTTGTGCATTTCTATCAAATGTTATACTTTCATATGAAATATCATGGCGGAAATGTTAAAGGATTTGCATAACCAAAATCTGCTGGAAAAATTATCATTACGTAATAATTTTTACTTTTTAAACGTTTTAACATTTCCAATGGAATTAGTATGCTATTCAATTGCAGCATTCGATGTTAACTTTATGAAAGGGTTACAGCCATTAAGGTGATATGAGTGCAGCGCTTAGGGACTGGAATTGACATTAATTGCTCTTAGGGACAATTGTAGCCATCAATCCTTAGTGAGTCTTCGGGAAAAAAAGGAAAGTACCTCTAGGCCAGCGGTTCTTAACCTTTACTGCAACCTTGCATCATTTTGGTTCTAAATCGTTAATCAAAAAATTATGTTAATGCTTACATGGGTTTGATGAAACAAAGTTGTTGTACTCTTTGATGCAGGCTGCTTTTAAAGGTTAGAGATGGGCGTAGCCCCAGTCATAAACGAAGTGGGGGGGCGGGGCAAGTAATGTTAAAGTGAGAATATTGCATGTAAATGTACTGTGTAAATGTGATTAGCATGTCAATGTAAGCTCGCAGCGTGCCTCCTCTTTCTTACGCCTGATGACGATTGCTTGCGTTGCGATCGAAACGTCGTGATCTATTAATTTTTTCTACCTACGTGACTTTACCGAAAGAACCAAAGAGTATGGATTCCTGCAGTCACGAAAGCTTCAAATCAAGAAAGTAGTTGTAATTACGTTCCCGTGCTTTATTTGTGTTTCGATGATTTACCTTCTAACTGAAATCTGTCCGTGTCTCACAACCCCCAGAAAGGGCATCTCGCACCAACTGCTCTACCGCAAACTTAATTTGGAGCTTTCGTGACTGCAGGAATTACTCTTTGGTTCTTTCGGTAAAGTCACGTATAAAGAGAAAATAATAAATTAAATACTAGCATACGACGTTTCAATTGCAACACAAGCAATCATCATCAGGTATAAATGAAATAGAAATACAAATCTAGTATACTTAGAAATGTAATCTCTGTTGTATTACATTACATTTCTAAGTATACTAGATTTGTGTTTCTATTTCATTTATACCTGATGACGATTGCTTGTGTTGCATTTTAAAACGTCGTATGCTCTACAGCAAGCTCTAAATCCAACTGTTGGGCCACCACTCCAGGTAACCCAGCCCGGTTTTTACAACTGCCAGCAGGAATGTTTAATTAATGAACGCCGCTGTGTAAGTTACATGTGATTGGAGAAGGCTAAAGTGATGTGGAAAAATGGAATAGGCTTTGCTCACCCAGGTCTGGAATCGAAACCCACTAAGATACACGTCACAGGGGGGAGAAACAGAAAACTCGAATAAATAAATAGTTGGAAGAGCTTCCTTCACTAGAATTTAACATCTGTCATTTGTCAGAAAAAAATGCACAGTTAAGCACAGATACATTTTGTTAATTGCTGACTGTGATATTCAATTTTTAAAAAAACTAATTCGGCCAAATATATTCTGTTTGCATCGATGGTGGAGAACTCTTGTGGAAATAATATGACGATTATGTAGTTTTGAGAGCAGCTGAAGATTAATAACGCAGTATTTAATAGAATAGCAAAATACATTTTTATGCAGACACGTCAAGCCTGTGACTCAAGAAAGCCTCACCAACTCTTAGAATGGCTTTATTATTTTTTTGTCGTACAGGGAGCTACATGAACCATTGCACGTTGTTTTAAAAATATTACATGTCTGTACAAAAAAAAATATACAAATTGTACACGCTTGTATTTGTAAATAATTTATATTTTTTCTAATAATTTAAACATCACAATCATACTCTTTAAAGGCTAAAGTGACGTGTCAAAATGTAATAGGCTTTGCTCACCCAGGTCTGGAATCGAAACCCACTAAGATACACGTCACGTGACTTTACCGAAAGAACCAAAGAGTATGGATTCCTGCAGTCACGAAAGTTTACCGTCTATGTACAAACAAGGACCACAACATATGACTGCAATATCAGAATTTGTATTGATACTGGAGGAATCTGATTAGCTATAAAGCTCTTTTGTACACATGTTCAGCCGGGGCGGGTAAGAACGTTACAACAACAAACAATACAGTGCAATCTTCTTGGTTCTTTCGGTAAGGTCACGTAGAAGGGAAATAATAAAATAATAATAAATAAAACATTATTAAATAATTTTCACGACGTTTCGGCCACAACGCAAGCAGCCGTCCTCAGGTGGAGACCAGGTCTGTCTCCCCGACATTTTATTATTTTATTATGTTTTATTTTTATTATTTGATAATATATTATTTTATTATGTTTTATTTTTTTTATTTTTTTATTTCCCTTCTACGTGACTTTACCGAAAGAACCAAGGAGATGAAATGTAAACAAATCACCCAAACACATACAAATACATCTAAGCCATCACCATCAAGTACAACTGGCCCACTGGATACCCACCAGCCAACACAAGCGTGCCACACTGATAGAGTGGACGTTACAACGGCGTTTTGTGGCCACACATTGTTGATCGCTGGAATGAAACGTTTGCTCATAAAATATATCAAATCATTAACTTTTAAAGTAAGTAAATGAGAATATGTAAAGGTGCAGCCCTGCAATGTCTTGCTAATACCACTGCTAGAGGAAGGGTCTCCACTCGAGAGAGCTCCAGAGGGCTTCCTCTAGACGATGCTTGGCCTACTCTTCCACACTTTACTCAGACCCCACACACGACCTGCCGCTTGGTGGACAAGGGTGGGTTTAATAAAACTTGCCCTCCGTTGCAACTACCGCACCGGGAGATTGAAAACAACGACCTCTGTCTCACTTCCGCGGTGTGTTAACCAGGAACGCCGCGACAGGATTCAACCGTTCAGGCAATTTGAATGAAAATATTGTCGGAGGCAATTTTAGTTTTAGATATATGAGTATTGTAACATTCGTATTATAAGGCATTGCAAGCAATAGCGTTTCTCCGTCCATTAGTAAGGCGTTTCTATCGAGCACAACCACGGATGAAAGCACGTGCTCATCCCGCGTGCGCGCGGCGCTGAAACCTGTACGAATTGAGCCCCTTGGTGGCCAATTTACTCCTCGGTTGCGCTGAGAGGCAGAGTGGAGGCTGTCGGGCAACACAATTCAAAGATCCAGGGCTCAAAGCCGGCGGCTGGGCTCACGCAGACCCCAAATGCGCGCACGTGTGTGCGTGTGCGCGCGTGCGCGTGTGCGCATGTGTGGGAACAATTTAATCCTACCGTTCTGCCTGATCAATTCACTAAAAAGATAACTTGGATATCTACTTTAATGTGTGTGTTCTGCGCGCGCAGAAGATGCTATAATGGGAACGCATTAAGGTGTTGTCAGTAGGTGCTAGATGATGGTATCACACAATTTTTTATTATTATTTTGCGTTTAACCATTCAACTTTCCGTTCCAAAACAAAAGAGGAGGATTTGGCAACCGGTGCTTGGAAGTTGGCAGACCATCTGCGATGGTATTTCTGTTGCCGCCGGTGACTTGTGATGTAAATAACCTTGCGCGCGTTGCTGTTATAAATTCACTCAATGAAGTGAGATGCTGTCGACGTTTAAAGTGAATCTCTCACAATACAAGCCTCGCGTCCTAGCCACAACACGGGGACACGTGACCCAGAAGTCACCGAATCGACCTCCCGGCACGACAGCTGAGACAATGGGGCGAGTTTACTAAATCCTCAATCTCTGTCCAGCCACCAATATAAATTGGGTGCCACGGTGGCGATGTTAACTCTGGTATACAGGAGGTCGTGGTTTCGATCCCACACTGACTCCTGTATATTTGTAGTTTGCGTGTTCTCCCCGTAGTCGCGTGGATTCTTTCTCCAGGTCCTCCTGTTTTTCCCTCCACATTTAGAAACACGCGTTTAGAGCATTTGGCTGCTATAAATGTCCACATGATAAGCCACTTCGTTGAAGCTATCATTCGTGGCCAGATCGCTTCTGAAAAAGAATTGTATAGCTCAGTGGGCCTCGCCTGGTAAAATTAAACAAAAATCGTTTTCGTCGTTTTTTTTATAAATAGTTGGCACCAAAGTTGTTTGATTGGCAGGTGGTGTGCGGCGAGGTGAAGTGTGGGTCCTCCCACCTCGTCCAAAACACGTGGCCAGCGTGGAAGAGGAGGCCAAATATCCACTCAAGAAACTCTTTAGAACTCGCTCGAGGGGAACCCCTTCTGCCGGCGGTGGCGTGAGAAAGCAATTGCAGAGCTGCGCCTTTAGCGACTACGTGCCTTTTAAAGGCCTCTTCAGAGACACTCGTGTTTGCACAGCATTTTGTTGTTCCTTCCTTAGCACAACATTTTTTTCTTCCAGCAAGCTGACTTACAAAAATTGTCTCGACAACTTGAGTGGCTCCGTGTGAGTTTGACTCTCATGCTTGCAGCGTGCACAACAAGAGCCATAGCGGTTGATCTTAGCGTGGTACACCCCAGGAAGATTCTCGCACGAGAATAATTGCCTCTGCTCGTGCTATTTGAAGAGGAAGCGCTCTCAATCAATTGTAAACATTACAAGGTCGCACTCGTGACACACAAAGTGCTTGCCACAGATTAACCACTAACACCTTGGCTGATCTCGTCAAGGGGCATGAACCATCACGCCAACTCCGGCCATCCTCGCGGCAGATATAATCGTCGCGGGTGTTGATCGCCGGTGTTGACCACGAGCGGGAATCGAACCCGTTGGCGCTAACCGCTGCGCCACCGCTCAGTAGAATGCGTGAGTCACAAACACAGAGCCGTCTCCCCAGGGGTGCACAGCGAATCTGGGCGACTGCCCCAGGCCCCGCGCTTTGGGTGGGGGGGGGGGGGTCCCGCGCTTCGACGTCATGGTGTCCGATGTGATCATTCTACACCTCCGGCCGTGACGACAAGTTTCGAACTCATCGGACAGATGAACGGCAGACACTGGCGCACGTAATCCGTGTTGCGTAACGTGGCACCGTGTGTGTCTGGCAGACATATGGGTGTGGGGGAGGGGGGATATTAAATATATATATCAAAATCTGGAAGTTTTAGTTGAAAATAAACCCCGCTACTGAAACTTATTATACTTTTATCTCTCGGCATAGAGCTGAGCAGGATTTTATCGGGTATTTATTTTTACAACGGGGAACGTTGAGATAAAAAAAATCACTTGGAAACGTAATGAGAAAATGGAAAACATGAATTTCAAACACATGAGACATTTAAAAAGTGTGCATGTGATTTGTATATCCTTTGTAAATCGTAGCAAGATTGTATTAGTTAACTTGTATGCGCGATTTAAACGTTCCAATGTTCAGTATGTAAAATGTTTTGATTTGTAAAACAGTATATATATCGTGACCGTTGACTCCAGTATCGAACCATTTGTTTACACGATCAAAGTGTACAGAGTTTGAATCGGCCGTCTGCAATATTCGATTCTTCTGCTCGTGTTGAGGACCACAGCCAGTTGACTCCGCGCCGTGTTCAACCACCACATTGCAAAAAAGCAGACCTCGTCTCGTTGTGCTTCTACCCCCCCCCCCTCCCATTTTCATATTTCCCAGGTTCTTGTAAACGTGTTCAAACTTACGAATAGTGCTGTTGGTTGCTGGCCGCTCGCTTGACGTTTTGGACCGTGACCTCAGCAGCTGTTCATGCTTTATTGTGGGTTTATTTTTGTCCCGCGTAATATTACTCCCAAGAGATTTTCCATGTCAATTAACGAAATAATTTGTTTAACTCTTAACCCCCCCCCCTCCCAATTTGGATAAAGACACACATCATCAAGGACCCCCCACCGAGTAAAGCGAGAGCCATGCAAAAGGGCCGTGGTGCGAGGATTTCTGGTTGCTCTACAACCAGTGGGGAGGCTGCTGCCGTGGTGTGGAATGATTAGCAGCAGAGGTCGCCGGTTCGAATGGATTTCCCGACGCGGCAGCTGACACAAGTTGGTCAATTTCCGTAAATCCACTGGCCGCTGTCCATCCAGCAGTCTCAAAAGGTGCACCGCGGTTATTTGATTTGGAGTTCGTGCACCAGCGAGGTCAAGTGTGGTTACTCACTTCTATCCCAAGACGTCTTGCCAGCGTGGAGGAGTAGGCCAACATGCCCACACTACCGTCTCTCTAGAGCCCACTCTGTCCGAGGCCCTTCTGCCCAGCAGCGGCGTGAGCAAGCAAGCAATTGCAGGGCTGCACCTTTATCTTCAACACCACCAGCAGGGGCTGTAAACCGAAACTTTGTGGATTTGAGCTCGCACAAGTGAGAAAATCGCAAACTTTTACGAAGCTGACCCATTCCGCCGCATCACGGAAACGCATCCTGCGTGCGAGCGAGGCCCTCCCTCCCGCCTGCTGCTGGAACGCGATAAGGCATTTTAAGACGAAATAATCATTACTTTTGAGACGAGACTCGGATTAATAGGAGTATTTTGAATCCCGGACGATGGATAATCTCACCTCACACACGCGTGTCCCCACAGATGACCGTGGACTTTTAATCTGTGCCCTTTTTGCATTATCTGTGCCGAATCATTAGCGTTCTTTGCACCGGGGTTTTAACCGCCGGTCAGTGCGAGTTAATTTGATGTAAAGTGACACTCGGAAGAATGACACTGCCATACATTTCTTATTGCCATTTTAAATGCCCTGCTGAGGAATGTGATATTAGTAACGTCTTGAAATAGCACGATAAAAAATATGTCTGCATCGTTGTCATTGGATAATACATTTACTCTCCAACTGTGAAACGCTCCGTATTAAATGACGAAAGGGTTGATATTTTAGCATACAAATGCAATTCAAAACCAATACTTTCATGCGACAGTGTGGCAGATATTTTATTAGCGTCGGCGTGTAAATAAATGCGCGAGACAGGCAAGGCTCCAGGGTTTGTTTCCTCTCGGCACTCTGCAGGTCTCTCAGCTCGGCCACACATTGCCTCGTCGTGTATTTTGAGCACGCCTGTCAATCACCCACAATCAACCGAATTTACTATTTTGATTCTAGATTTGAAGCTTTCGTGACTGCAAGGATTCATACTCTTAGTTCTTTCGGTAAAGTCACGTAGGTAAAAAATGAAATTAAAATTAATAAAAATAAAACAATAAAAATCACGACATTTCGGAGGCAACACAAGCTTCCGTCTTCAGGTGAAACCGTCACAGCAAAATATATGTATCCTCTTCTGGGCCAGATATCATTATTATTAATGATATTAATGATACCTTGTCTGCCCAAAACATGCTTAAAATGTACCGGTACAGCCTGGCATTTAAATACGAAGATTAAAACAGCGTGATAAAATGTGCGATTTAATATTAACGTAAACTTGTTTTCCCACTTCGAATTGCATGGTTTAAAAGTTGTACCGTTAAAAATTTCCCTCCGAAGGTTTTCCGCATGTGCGCGTCACCTCGGTCCATCCGTCTCTCAAGAACCACGTGGAGCCTCCGGAGGGACCCGTCGATATAGTGGGGAGCAACTGCCGACTGCCTCACGACCTCATCACCAGGCATCTCTCCCGGCACGGCCCTGGACGCGTGCGGGCAATGGATAAAGATGAGTGGCGTGCTAGAAATCACAACGTATCATATTCTTAGGTTTTGTCGGTAAAGTCACGTAGGTAAAATAAAATTTAAATTAATGAAAGTAAAATAAAAAATTAAATTAAATAAAAATCGCGACGTTTCGGAGACAACACAAGCTTCCGTCTTCAGGTGAAACCGTCACAGCACGCTTGCTGTATCAAGTAACTTGAGTAACTTGATACTTGAGTAACTTGATTACAGCAAGCGTGCTGTGACGGTTCCACCTGAAGACGGAAGCTTGTGTTGCCTCCGAAACGTCGTGATTTTTATTTTATTTTATTTTTATTTTACTTTTATTAATTTTTTTTTACCTACGCGACTTTACCGAAAAAACCTAAGAATATGAATACTTGCAGTCACGAAAGCTTCAAATCTAGAAATAACGACGTATCGTCACAGAAATGCATTTACAACCCGCTCGCCTGCAAACGCACAACAAATGGGTTGCATCGACGAAACTGACAGCTGTTCACGCTAGAGCGAACGCGTTTCTGTCTGCGGCAAGGTCGGATTTGTGAACATCTCGAGAAAATGAAAGCTACTCTGCGAGCGGACACCGCACTGGGCGTGGGCCATCAAATTGGTCGGACGGGATAACTGACGGGACGGATGCACGACCTTGCAACCGTATCTACTTCAAGTTGGAATCTTACAATTTTACGTGGAGTTTTGAAACTCAGTTGGACATGTGGCAGGACTTTCGCGACCAATATTATCGTTACAGGTTGGGTTAGTTCGCGTAAATATAAATGCTTCAAATCAAGATTGAAATATAAATGCGTCGTTAAACCCGCCGCCGCCACCTGTCACAGCCAATTCGTAAGGCTTGTCACGTAAACAAGAACGTGCCAATTCGTTACTCGTACATCACACCGGTGTGTTGGAAAGCAAATCCGCCACATGTACAATCTCAGTACGACGTTTCGCCAGCAACTCGACTGTGCAGTCGGTCTGGGGCCTGCTGTGGTATGGGAGAGCCTGCGTGCCTCCAAAAAAAGCTTTTGGAAAACACTGTGTGCTTTTGTCAGCAAAGGTTAAGCCCCCAGCAATCCGTATTAGGAACCTTTTCCTGGCTGCTAACGGCTGACGCGATTATGCCGCCACCACCACCGCCGCTGCCGTGCTTACACGTGGGTTCTCCGAGGCCTGTGGGACACCCACTGCACTTGATTAGCCCTCGCTGCGAACGGCAAGCGTGCACAGCCTCACGGCAATCCCTGCCCAATCATCTGTCTCCGGAAAAAAACCTAACGACGTGAGCTGCGTTGAGACCCGAATTTACCTCTTAGCACGATTTACGCTCCTTAACTCGGGCACAGGATCGGGATGTCGCTTGGCTTCTATAACGCTTCGGTTATTCTTGTTGAGGTCTTGTTCAACGCACGGTTAAGTCCCATCGTACTGCGGTGGAGATGTTCGCGGTTGCGATGTTCGGCGCTCCGACATGTTTGTTGTGGATTAATTTTTTTGTTACCGGTTGTAGAATAAAAACCGACCAACCGGGTGGCTTATTTTTTATTATTAATTGCTGGTTTCCGAAGTCAGGATCCCGTCATCGTTTTCAGTGGAATGTGAGTCCCGATTGCGCCGATTGACACTGTGCACGAACGCACAAACGGCACGGCGGCCTGAGTCACCGCGTGGCCCAATTGCCGTCTACTCTCGCGCCCGGTTAAGATATCGCTCGCCACTGATGAACTCGAGTCGCCAGGTTTCGTAGTGTGCATCGATTACCATGTCACGCTGCTGCTGCTGATTTCTAAAGTAAACAATAAAAACGATTTTTTTTTGTTATTTTAACCAGGTACGGCCTGCAATATTTTGCTGTTTTTTCTTGGATTTTCTGTTTGCACTTAGTCACATATTCACTTTAAGATGTTTTTTCTTCATGTTTTTTTTGTTTGTTGCGGTTGCACCCGATTCAAGAGCCGAATGGCTTACAGGGCTATACCTAATAAATGAACTTGAACTGAGCTATATAGATCGTTTTCAGAAGCGACCTGGCATTCACAAATGATCGCTCAACGAAGATGGCTTAACATCACGTGGAAATGTATGGCAGCCGAATATTCTAAACGCGTGACGTTGATTCTAAATCCGGAGGGGAAAACCGGAGAGCCCGGAGAAAAATCCACGCGACCACGGGGCGAACGTACACGACACAAGCGTCAGGGTCGGGATCCGGGATCGAACCTTACGACCTTCTGCATACCAGGCGAGGTAGTTAACATCTCGCCACCGCGGCGCCCCTAATTACGACGAGTGCAGTGCTCATGGTGATAGTTGTCACGGCGCCAGAGCCCTCCCCGCGTTAATGTAATGAGTAGATATATGTGCAGGGCCAGCCGGTGGTGCTGGAATCCCTGCGCACACACACACCTCTTCCCCCAGCTCGCAAATCAACGTGCTTGAGGCCTCGTGTCACCCCTCGCTAGCTGCGGAGAGGTGACACGAGGACTCGAGCTCCCTCGGTGCCAGTGGATCGGCGTGTGCTTTCGCTGGGCGAGCTTCTTGTAAAGCCACTGTTGAACGGCGGTATAAAATACGACAGTCAATTGGGATTGATGATGTTATGCAAACCCCGCTGTGTGCTTGTTTTTTTTATCAGCGTTATTAGCACCAGGTGTACACCAATAATGCCCTCTCGGTTTGTTGTGTATTCACGAATGCAAACTAATTATAAATTGTCCGTATTTGTACGGTGTTATATTCCATACGGGGATTGAGTGGTGGCGCGCTCAGTTGTTGGCATGTCGCGCTATGAGCCCGGCAACCTGGGATGCGTTCATGGGCACGGCTGACATCAGTGGCAAGAGATGTCTGAAACGGTCCAGACAACTACCGAACACCCCCCCCAGTCTCACCAATTCGCACTGACCAGAGTGGTGAAGTATGATCAAACAACTCCCACGAATGGCAGGGCATGGGTAGTAGACCTTGAACACAACACACGGATGATAAACATTGTGAGATAATAAAAAATCTATTCATACGTATGTTTCATATCCCTGTGGATTGACAGGGATTTTTAAAAAAACGTACCATTTTTATGATTTTGACCGAGTGGCCAATTAAATTCGAATTAGGTTCTAAAATTATGAGAAAGGGAAAATTTGACACAAGTACAAGCAAGTATATGTTTATGACTAGAAATATCCAAAATCCAAAAAATAGATTTTTTTTGCTCCAAAAAATATGACAATGAAAAATATATATTTTTTATCTCCAACCAGGGCCTAATAAAAAGTGTGTATCGATATGTTGTGAAGAGTCCTGCATCCACATGCTTTAATAAATCACATTTTCAATGGCGACATTTTTTGTGTGGTATTTTTTGTTGTTGAAGAGTGTCACAATGCACGCCAATAAAAGGATGGCCTTGCCAGTACCACACCCAGCTGCTCTGGTCTCTCCCGCAATGTTTATGTTTACACACCACACCAGCTACACATCACCTTACTCATTTAAGGCTGAGTTGACCTACGGGAGGACCAGGACTAGGTCAGATATTCCTTTTGCAACTGATGTTGGTTGTGGCTATGGATGTAACTCGGGTTTCCGAATTTATTGCGTCGTGCATGGACCGATACAACACTCACGAACACATACAGTGAAAATAAAAAATATCCCCCCGTATAGCCTTAACAGACTATTGTGGCAAGTGCTGTTAGCAAGTGTCTATGAAGGCCGACGGCATACGAGGGGGTGGGCGGCCAGCACCACGGCCAAAAGCGGTTGTCTCCCTAATGGTGATGTTTACACATCGCAACAGGTGCTCATTAAAAGCCTGAGTCGACCTAGGGGAGGATCGGTTCAGATCATCGTCACTGGTAGTGACCGTGAATGGGAATTGAACTCGGCTGTGGCCGGCTTCCGATACTCACTGCTCTTCACAAACACACACATATATATTCAAAGGCACACACAATGCATACAATGACACAATCGCCTTGCGTAAGCACATCAGCATAGCTTGTGTGAGTCACCCCGTGTGCCTCTTGATGGAGACGATTTCTGTAGCGGTAGCCGGTCACTGACATTGTAATTCTCTCTCTCTCTTTCTCTCGCTCGGAATAGAGTTTTTAGATAGAATGTCGTCCTTGAGTGGGCAATTTCAATCGGCGCTTACGAAACGGGGAGGATGCATTTATTGACGGCCAACGTCACGGGAATGCACGATTACAGAACGGCAACTCGCTTCATGTGAGAGCAGCCGCCATAAAGAAAACATGGGAAACAAAAGCGGCAAAAAAACCACACAAAGTGTAAATCTAATATGTTATTTTGTCGACGCAATCCGTCTTGTGTCTCACTGGTAACCAGATAGCTTATCGGCTTCTCTTCTCAGATGTTCCCGGGATTAAGTTTGGCTTGATAAGTGAAGCAAGTATATAATTAATGAAGCCCGATTCTGTCGTGCAGTTTGCATTCCCATCAATTATATCAGTGTTGAATTACGCAATCACGGGTAGCGTATTAGTAATCAACTGCAAGTTATTGGTTTCTGAGTGCTCTGATGTCGACTTGTGTGCTCTGACTTCACAGGTTACAAGCGACGACTTGGGAATGACAATTATACTCTTTGGTGCTTTCGGTAAAGTCAGGGAGGTGAAAATAAAAATAATAAAATAAAAAAAAATAAAAAATAATAGAAATACATTTTTAAAAAATAACTTTAAAACATTTTTTTACCTATGTATCAGAGTTCACGACTCTTGGACGCCGGAGTTGGAGGCACACGGGTTTTATTCACACAGCACGGTTCTGGCATACAACACTAGAGGGGGTGTCGGCCCCCTCACCCGGCTAGCTGGGGATACACGCGCTAGCTACTTCCTAGCCTGCCTCCTAGTCCTCCTCTAACGGGCTAGGGGAGGCTATCTGGCCCGACACTAGTAAGTCGGGCCCGGTACCCTGAGTCCCAGACCAGCGCTGACAAGAGCACCGGCTCTGGATCTCGGGACCACGCCGCTGGCCCGGTCCTGTTCGGCCCTGATAAGGACGGCGAACCAGGGGAGTCCAGGGCTCTAGCTAAGACGTCTTCAGTCTTCACTGGTTAGCTTCACAAGAACCCCGAGCCCTCCGATACATCCCCTTTTATACCCAGCCCCCCGCTGAGGGGTGGGGCCCCCCCGGGGTGCCTGGCGCGGACGTCGTAGAGAGCACCTCCCCGTGCACTCACGTAGCCCCGCCCACTGTGTTTGTTTGCCATAAGCTGCCATGCATAACGGGCTCTCTCTCTAACACCCCTACACCTACGTGACTTTACCGAAAAAACCAAAGAGTATGGATCATTGCAGCAATCACGAAAACTTCTAAATCTAGAAATGACAATTATACAGCACCTGGGAGAGAAGCGGTGGTGCAGTCGTTAGCACATCCACGTTAAGGCGTTAGGCACGCTGCCACAATTGTGCGTTGGTCATCATGTATGATGCCAATGTAAAACCTTTTTGAAGCACCCATGTTTAAATGTGTACAGTCGTACATCTTGAATCGATGAACATGTTTAAGTTACGCCATACGCTCATAGAATTCACGATAACTTCTGAGGCTGTGCAAAGTGCGTTTATGAAATCCACTCCGTGTGTTATTTGTGCTAAACGGAGCAGTTGTGGAAGCACTATGTTGATACATCAGAATTAATTTAGGAAATGAACAAACATGTAACTATTTAATGACTTAATTTATAAACAGCACGATATTGCAGATTTTTCTGTGAATTAATTCACCCCGAGAGAAGCAATAACGAAACAGTTTCAGTTTTCACGAAAATGGAAATTTAACTCAACATATATTTAACAACTAAAAGTAGGCTCATAACACTTTAATTTATCTGATATTAATGATATATTCATAATAAGACTTTTATATATATAAAACGACAGCCCTTTATAAACGTTACTACTGGATGAATGCATTTCACACTATTCTGTGTATTAGTTGTCTGTGTGTGTGTCTGTGTGTGTCTGTGTATCTGTGTGTGTGTCTGTGTGTCTGTGTGTGTGTCTGTGTGTCTGTGTGTATGTCTTTAGTTTATTGTCTTTTTCCCCCGCACCTCCGATTCGCACGGTTGGCTACGCACGCTGCGAAATAAGTTCAAAATTACCACAGGCATTAGTTATGGGTGCTGTTTGACCCATACCTCTGCACGCTTGTCAGCATGCATTGCTAAAGGATGGGAGGTGGGTTACCAGGCTCAGCTCAGATGTCACTCATCACCAATGTTTGCCATGACTATAGGAATCACACTCATCTTGCTGGGGGTTCGTAGCGTAGTTCACTAGCCCGCTGCATCACCGGATCCACCCAATTATATAACACTATAGATGATATTCTTGGTTCTTTCGGTAAAGTCACGTAGAAGGGAAAAATAATAATAATAATAATACATGAAAAAGTGGCGGGTTTTTTTCTTAACGTTAAGAAAAAAACACCACTTTTTTAAAAATTTCTTGCCGTGGTTTTCACACCTGATGATGATTGCTTTTGTTGCAATCGAAACGTCGTGATAATTTTATTGTTTTATATTTATATTTTTTATTATTTTATTGTTTCCCGTCTACGTGACTTTACCGAAAGAACCAAGAATATGAATCCCTGCAGTCACGAAAGCTTTAAATAAAAACTATATATGATGACAAATGACATCTCTACTCACACGTACATTTATTCACGATCCTCGAAACCGATTCGAGCGCGGGAGAGCAGAGAAACGTTTTCAATTTGATATCGGGAGCACAAATCCATCCCTTCGCTAGTGAACCAAAAATGCCGCGTTATATAATGCGGCCGCGAGCGAAAACTATTCCGCGAATTCCAACGGCGATCCTGTGGAGGAGGCGAGGGGATTCCTCCCCACGTGTAAATGATGCCCACGGGTGCACAGGGAGTGGCGTCCGTGATGAATTGCTGGGTTTGATGAGGCCCCGGGAGAGATTGATTACAACAGGAGAGACTCCAAACGGGGGAGCGCTGCCGTTGGAGATGAGAGACAAGAAGAAAAAAGAAGCCAATTTAAAGAAGCGGAAATTTACAACAGCACAGTCCGTCCGTAACCCTTCCCGCATTTATAAAATAAATTCTGCTCGCTATTAGAAGCGGTGATTTTTGTTGTCTTTGTGTTTAACGGTCGTGCAGCTACAGCTCACCGATGTTATTATTTGGGTCGTTACCGTGATTAGGAAGCCACTGGAGCTATGCACATTTACATCGAGATTGAAAACTCATTTCTTTAGAGCAGCTTTTTGTGTTTACTTTGTTGTTCTTCCTCCACACCTCCGATGAGCACGGTTGGCTAGATACGGTGCGAAAGAAGTTGAACATACGTACATGTGATGGTCGGTATCGTGTCCGACGTTTCGCCCCACAAACCCACGGGGAGCCGTGCAGGGGGGCTTCTTCTGGAACAGACTTCCATTTCCGGATGAATCTCCGAGCACGTGAATTCGGTCCCTTGAGGAAGCTCCCCCAAGCACGCGGAGCGAAACGTCAGACCTCGTGACGAACAACGCGCGGCGCGACCCGAAGAACACGTCAGCTCGAAGAGCAACTGTGTGTGTGTGTGTGTGTGTTCTAAATGTGTGTCCCAAGTAAGAAGCGGTAAAACACAAAAAAGTAAGGATCTCAGAGAAAATGTAATGAACTCCGGATGTTGTGAGGGTTCAATGGGACGGTGTAGGATTGCTGTGTTGAACCCTCGCTGTCAGGATTCGCTTGTAAATTATGAGAGTCCTCTTACGTGGAACGACTGCCAGCACGGCCAATCGGTAGTTATGATGCCTCTGTTTCGCCAGCTGCCATTTAGCGATTATGCAAAGCGAACCACCGATGGCACCCTACACAAGTGTATAAAGAGAGGCCTTAGCAGGACTTCAATTCAAATGATTTGGTTTAGCTAGATAATGTTGTTACGATATATATTATTGGTTCTTTCGGTAAAGTCACGGAGATAGAAGATAAAAAGATACGTAATAAAATAAAATTACAATTAAAATCAAAATAAAAGCAAAAACCCCACGACGTTTCGATCGCAACACAAGCGGTCTTCATCAGGCGGAGATGAAGACCGCTTGTGTTGCGATCGGAACGTCGTGGATTTTTTGTTTTTATTATTTTCTAATAATATTCTCTTTTAATTCGAATTTTCTCTCTATGTGACTTTACCGAAAGAACCAAGAACATGAATTCCTGCAGTCACGAAATTTTTAAGTCAAAATGAAATGTTGTTACTCCTACGTTATATATTTTTTGCAGTGTGCCGAACAACACTCGGTACGACCCGGACACATATCAGAGGGCTAAACATCTCGAAAGTGTTCTGTATCATTTTTTGACATAATATAAGTAAAGCGGAATATTTAGATGCAGTATGGGCAAAATATACAACAGTACTAAGAACATTTACCAACGTTCCACTCTCTCCCACGCTTTTTCTTTCACTTCGCTCGTATTGTAATCGCTGCGCCGTTGTAGGTAAAGGCGCAGGCCTGCAATTGCTCGCTCACGGCACTGCTGCTAGAAGAGGCCAATGCTAGAGGGAGCTCTAGAGGGCCCCCTCTAGAGGACATCTTGGCCGACTCTTTCTCGCCAAACGCACGTTGCCTGCCGAGCGACTGTCGTCCACTGCCGGATGGACAAGAGGCCGGGCGATTCGAGAAACTGACCCATTGCTTTAACTGCCTGCGCTGCGAGATCGAACGAGCGACCTTCTGACCTTAAATAAAGTCCAGTGTGCTAATCTTTACACGCACGAGGGCAGCATCCCTGCGCCGTTCCAGACAGAATACATTTATACATAAACGCCACTCCAAGTTAACAATCACCAGTCAGCGGGGTTATACATCAATCCTTTAAAAAGAACAATCAACAATAAGCTGCATAGAACAAACACGGCTACAGTTTAAATATTAGACCTCTAGGCAATCAAACCTTCCCGTGGCTCTGCTCTCCGGGCACGATAATGATATTGGCCTCGACTGACTCGGTCACCCTTGGAAGGATTTTTTTCCCCCCTTCTCTCGTCTGACTCAGACTCGGGACAATGGGCAATTTTCAGAAATAATTAAGAGTCAACTCGGATTTCTGCCCGTGAAGATGAGCAGGGAACACGATCACCGGAATGCGTCTGCGTCACGTGCGGATCGAGAGCGATGTGCTCATGTTTATATTAAAGTTGTTCCAGCCACCGGACATATATAATGTCTGCCGTGAAGGAGAATGTGCGTGTGTTTTATACAACAACAATAATAATAACGATGATGATGATGATAACAATACACCGATTGAAATAAAGGCATTGCTGAATAGGGTTGGGAGGAGCGGTGGAAATGGTGGTTAGCGGACCGCAATACGACTCCGGCAACGTGGGTTTAAGCCCAGCCCACGGCTGACATCGATGTTGAGTGATATCTGAACCAGTGTTGAGACCCCCCCCCCCACCCCCTTTACCAACTTACACTGACTGGTGTGGTGAAGTATGGTTAAACAACACCCAGTGACCAACGTGTCGCGTGGGAAGGCCTTCGTGCAGCATTGGATTGACAAAATTGCCAGACATATTATTATTATTGTCATCATGCCTGTCTTACAACTCTTGCATGGGGCTCCATAACTTCTTGCTCGCTCTCTCTCTCTCAAATTTGATTAATGCGTCAATAGCAAACATTGGGGACGGCTATGTTCATAATGTGAGATAGATGGAGACAGTTGATACCAGCTATAGATAGCGAATCAGGGTGGACATTTGTTTGGCATGATTGTCGCTCATCAGCTGAAGCAAGGCACACGATGATGATGAATTTTAAGATTTTCAAGTCACAAGTTTATTTGTTTCACCAGGTGACAACACAAGAGACCAGAATGAGTCGCATTTGCAATACTGCAGTGACCTGGAGCATTGGTCCGTATGTGTGTACGTTGAACGTCTTTCGCACCGCACGTAGCCAACAGATTCTTTCGGCGAATAATCCCAATTGAGTGATGTGCGGGAAATTTTCGAATTTGGCAACAATTGAACGCTGACGCCGGGCACCACGACGGCACACTCTTGCGAATGACATCAAGGGATCTTTAACGTCCACTGTGAAACAGGAGGCGCGTCGTTAAGGTTACTCCACCCGGAGTAATAACTAGGGGGACCGATAGATCCGAACCGCGAACCTCGACAACAAGTGACACAACCTGCTACCCCGAGGCCATACTGTGATGTTTATAGCCCATTTTCAACTCCCTGCTGGATGGAGACCCCCGTTAGTTGACCATACTTATCCACACTGGTCAGTGCAGGTTGGGTGAAAGGGCGCCCCAAGATCCGGTTGAGGCGTCACTCGGTTACCGATGTTCGCCACCGCTTACCGATATGCATAACACGTGTTCTGATAAGCAGAACACGTGTTCTGCATATTGTTAAGTGTCTCACACAGAACACGTGCTTATCTCAATTTTATAAATACCGTATATATATCCTTGTACGTGTGAGAAAAGTTTAAGAGGGAAGTGATTATCTGGCCTGTTGTTCGGTCGTTCAATGTAATCATTCATCACGTTCGCCGGTTTAAAAAAATAAAATTGTGAACGCCTCCGCCGCTGCGATTCTCCCTTGAGAGGGTCTCTTTGCTTCGAGTTGAAGAGATGCTCCGTTAAACATGCCGCGTGTTCCACACCTCTCTGGCAAAAGACATGCGTCATACGGAACATCAGTGCCGTTGTATTCCGATAGCATTGCACGTCAAAAGCGTCGACGCAGCGGCATCTCATACGCTGTACAAATGCGAATTATATTTATTGTAGTTATAGGCTGCCATGAATGTATTAAGAAAAGGCTGAAAGATCGTGGGTTTGAATATGGGCATCAGCCACCTGTAGTTAATTCGGATTTCACAAATGAGTTAATATATATGTTAGCATAGTATTCCTGAGACGATTTTAAACGATATTCGGAGTGTTGCATGTCAGGATAGCCGGGGATTGACCGTGGCTGATAACAATGGTAATTGGGAATGTTTCTAATTTCTCTGTGGGTTCACGTGTTATTGCTCGTGTAATGTTCGTACGCACTGACATCTCCACATTATTTGGAAGCCGCTGGGAGATGTGCACTTTTAAAATCAAAATAACCCGTTTGACAAAGCCACGGCCACTGAGAGTGAACCATTTGATTTTTAAAAAAACAACAGCAGCAAGTTTCACCAACAAATTTCCCCATCGTCACATTTTCCTCTTCACCCCTCGGCCCTAGGCCCCCACCACCACCACTCGTGAAACCCTCAACATCTGTGTCCCCTACAGATGGCAGATAGGAAGGGTTCAGTAATTGCGGGCTGATCCCGTGACAGCGCAGTGATTGGATCTTTATACACGCTCAACAAATAGTCTACGGGTGTATATTAAACAAAACGCTTTACAGATTCACATCTCAACACTTTCGTTTACGGGGTAATACGTTTACGTTTTTTTTTAGGAATCTGGTAATAACATTTCGGGGCAAACGATGCACTTAAAGAGCAACCACAAAAACAACCGCCATTCGCCACAGTAAGTAGTGATGTCACCACGGCGCTTGTGCCAGGCTAGGTGTACAGGCTAGTGTGGAAGGCTCGCAGCAGGTCCCGGGGGTTTCTTGTCAGTCGACCTCCTATGACTGGCGACATCTGTGCCCAACAACACCTGTTGCGTGTTACACAACAGCCCTGTTAATGAAGCCACGGCTGGGCTTAGGGCCTCTTCGTGCCGTAGGGAATCGTGGGTGGGATGATTTGGCTTCAACTGCGCTGCTCAGTTGTGGGTTGCAGGGTGCGGGGAGCATAGGCGTGAGAGAGTACTGTACAACGAGAGCTACAGTACCATCACCACGTGGCGCTGCACTGCAGCCCATCGCGTTAAGTTCGAAAATTTGCCACGAATGTTTGAACTGGGATTATACACAGCAACCATCACCCCTCACCACCCCCTACTGGCTACTGGCAGACGAATGCCCCGGGGTCACTTGCGTATGAGACTAATCGTGGCCTCTTGATTTCTGAAACTTAAAAAAAAAATCAGAGCATTATCCCGACCAAATCACCCTGCAGTGTGTGGGGTTGTTTGGTCGTAAGCCAAGCGCATACATCCATGGCACGTGGTACAATCCATATATAAGGGGCCGTCCATAATGACGTCACGCACCTAGGGGGGGGGGGTCAGACTTTTGTGACGCCGTGTGACGAGGGGGTGGGATCAAAAATCGTCCAAAATCGCGTGACGTTATTTATGGACGGCCCCTAAATACTTTTACATGTTGTAACAAATATTTATCTATGCACACAAATCGGAATACAAATTGCAAATAAACCAAAACTTCCAGAATGATTGTCGGCATTTCCCGGCATGCTCCATTCCCCAGCGACCAAAAAGACCAAATACAGCCGCCAACATGGTGGCATTAACCCAGCGTCCTTCGTTGTAAGGCATTTAATGTGGCCCCTGGCGTGCGGGCCTCGAAAATACACAAATGATGACCCCTCCCCCTCACCCTTCATCATCATCGTGCTGTCAAAACCCAGTGCTTTCAAATGTGTGGCGGCCATCACACTGATGATGATGATGGGCCACCTCTGAAAATGAGTGAAGAACACTGCATTGACCTCCACACGGATGAGAGATCTGAACGCAGGTCAATGGCATCATTCTAACCGTTCAGAAAATTAGGCTTGGGCAGGACGCGTCGCTGGAAAGGACAAATGGGCGATGGCCAAGAATAAGAACGGAGCGGCGGCTGAGGAAAGGGACACGGCGGAGAGGACGGTAGCCCGGGGAGACGGAGCGATGAAATAATCTCGTGCAGGATTGTTACATCGCAGGCGACGAAGTGGGCAGGCCTTCATCCAGCAGTGGAATGATCTGGCTTAATGATGCCGATGATGAATGGGATCCTGACACGAGAACATGCAGACACGCGCGCGCCTTGTCAGCGAGGGCTTTACGAGTCACCCACTTGAAGAAGAAGACACACAAAAAACCGACACCAGTATGAGGTCATCTTTCTAAAAGAACCTCCTCCCTCAACGCCCGTCGTCAATACTGCTCCCCCCCCCCCCCATTTTCCACCTCCGCAAACCAATTTTCTCACGGTCTCCCGCAGGTTCCTCCGGGTGAATTAATTTCACGAGTGACAAGGCAGGAAGGCAGTGAAGTCTTTAGAGAGCACAGAGCGCCTCCTGGTGGTAACATGGAGGCATCGCACCGCCGATTCGCTCAAACGAAACTATTTCTGTCTTGATTTGAAGCTTTCGTGACTGCAGTAATCCATACTCTTTGGTTCTTTCGGTAAAGTCACGTAGGTAGAAAAATAATAGATCACGACGTTTCGATCGCAACACAAGCAAAGAGTATGAAACAATTTATGTTTACATTTTTATTTAAAGCTTTCGTGACTGCAGGGATTCATATTCTTGGTTCTTTCGGTAAAGTCACGTAGAAGGGAAATAAAAAATAATAATAATATAAAACAAAAAAAATTCTCACGACGTTTCGACTGCACCTGCTGTTGCTTGTGTTGCAGTCGAAACTTCGTGAGAATGTGTATTATTTAATATTTTTATTATTTTATTATTTCCCTTCTACGTGACTTTACCGAAAGAACCAAGAATATAATTTATGTTGAGTTTAACAGGTTAAGGGCACCACTGAGCGATGTAGATCTTTTTCAGAAGCGACTTGGCTACAAATGATGGCTCAACGAAAAGTGGCCTTTATCGTGTGGAAACGTATAGCAGCCAAACACTCAAAACGCCCGATGTTGAGTCTAAATGTAGAGGGGGGGGGGGACACGGAGGACCCGGATAAAAATCTATGCGACCACGGGGAGAGAGACATGCAACTTCAAAATATACAGCAGGCATCGTCAGGATCGGGATAAAAAATCCACGAGCTCCTGTATACCAGGCGAGGTAGTTAACATCTCGCCACCGTGCCACACTAACCCGGTCTTTGCATGAGGTCCCCCCCCCCCACGTTCGAACAGTATGTGCCAACAGGATCACCCAATTATAATTGGAGTGCAAAAGCAATTGGCAAGGCGCCGCGAGTACAATAATTCCTTAATAGCTCGTCCGACTCGGCACCGCACGTGTGAAGCTATGCACCCCGGGAGTCTTCTGACGGTGAAGTCAAGGACCATGACGTGAGCCCCTTTAACTCTTAAAGATTGCGAGCAAAGGGAGTTCATCCTGTCGCAATTTAATCGATGCCCCAGTCTCGAAGCTTCTCTTCGTGGAATGTCCGGTGAGATCATTGACCATAACACATTCGTCAATAACACTGCCCAAGAGATGGAACAAAAATACACCGTACATAATAGGTGACGCTTTAGGTATGAAGTAGGACCATTGCTTCAAACGTCGCACGTGTACTTTTCCTCTTTGGGGCCGTGTGGTTGACGAATGTGCAGAGTCTTTTTTTATTTGTGTGTGTGCACCGCTACAAACGCAGTACCACACACACACACAAAAACCCCCATTGAGGTCATTTAGCTTGAAATGGCAATACCAAGAATTTCCCCACATTCGTGCACTGCAGTTCATGTGGATTACCTTCACCGGGAACTGACACGCACTTTAAAAATTAATCTAACCCTTTGACTGCTGGCAGGGCCGGCAACAGCAGCTGGTGGAAACACACGGATCGGGGTGGATGCTGTGTTGCTGCTGCTGCACGTGATCGCCTGTCATCCAGCACTGTGGAGGCAGCGAGGGCTGGTGGATCACCGCACAGATTGTTGTGGAACCTCTTTTCCCTTGGGGGGGGGGGGGTCGAGGAGGTGCCATTTCCCTGGCTGGCAGCATGAGAAGTGGAGGCATCGCGATATGCTTCCATTTGTATGAAATGCGCTTTATAAAATGATTATTATGATAGCTGAACACGCATCCATCTAGGCGAAGTGACAATGTAGACTTGGAGCTGCATGCGAGAACAGCAGATTAATTGTGGTACATATGAAAGCATTGTGTAATGTTTTTGAAATGGAGTAGAATAGCAGATATTTAGAGAGAGAGAGAGAGAAAATGCCAAGAGTGCCAATCAAACCGTGCAATGTTTTCCGTGGGATCGGTGGCAGAGTGGTTAGCAAAGTTAGCTGTGACCCATTGACCAAAGTTTGCATTCCACTTTCAGCGATCACCAGCAAACACATTAATCTAAACCGGTTCTGCCTCCCCCCACCACTCTGCACCAGGAACAAAGCATGATCCGATAACTAACGTCGTTTGGCTGATGTGGATGTCGAGAAACGATTTAATTTCAACGGAGGTGGTTGCGACAGATGATTGTTCCAGGAGTAGCGGGAGTCGTACATCGCTGCGACGATGATGCCTCCTCCTCCTCCGAGTCGTGATCCCTTACACGGTCTCTGGTCTGGGTTGACCACAGGTCGCAACACTGCTGGAGAATGTGTTTTTACACGCTTTCATTTAACTCACTCTGTCTGTTGTTGTTGTCGTTGTTGTCGTTGTTGTATCCTCAAATCGTGTAACTCAATTTTAACCCACTTACCAATGTGGTATCGACTGCAAACTTGGTATACTTATGTCATACTGATGACAATACTATATTCTATCATAAAAAATATTTTTTTAAACATTATTTTGTATATGTTATGTTTTGGCTTGAGTCTAATTGTCCACGATCAACTGACGTTGGCTGTAATTGGCCACGGTCCCTTACGTTATGGCAAGCTTCGGGGCCACTACCTGGAGTCGTGGAGTTCTGCCATTACTAGTACATTTCATAAAAGCGTGTTTTTAAAAAAGTGTTTTTACTTTATATTACTTATTTTCGATTCGTTCAGCGAGTATCCGCACTTCCGATCAGCGCGGTTGGCTACGTACGGTGCCGCAAAGGAAGTTCAACGTGCAGTGGATGCGGGTTTTAGGGGTTGTGGTGCGCCGGCTTCGAACGGAAGATCGAAGTTCGGGGAAATTCTGCGTCGGATCTTTCGCGAGGTGTTTGTGAAATTCTTGTGCAGTCCCCGTTCGGCTTTCCAAACATTGTGCAAGGTCGAGGTTTGCCTTGTGCAAAGTTCATCTCGCGGGTTCAATCACCCCACGTGAACCGCACGTTGTGCGGAGGTTTTCATCCTAGAAGTGGATTTACTAATTCGTACCGTTTTTTTTTCATAATGCTACCGTGCAGAAATGGTGCAGCGCACACTGGACTTGCGATTCCCGTCACTGGCACGTCTACCACCGAGATCAAAGCCGTCGAATCCGGTTCGCAGAGTTCATTGTCACACGCTTGTACCTGGAAACAAATTTCCAAACGCACCCGAGTAATCGAAAACAAATTTGTCGCGCAGCGCGCCCACGATACGAGGAAGATGCCGTGGGCCCAACTCGATTCACCCACGCTCCGGTCTTTGCCTCACGCGGTGTAGTGTCGGCAGTGTTTTCCCGTTCCTCACCGCCTCGCTCCCCCTCCTCTTCCTCCCTCTCTCTCTCTCTCTCATCGCCAGGACGCTCCTCCTCCGCCTCCACCTCGTCTGCCTTAGCCCTGTCCCTCGTCTCTCCCAGCGTGCCCGCGTCCTGATCCCCTCCCCCCCCTCTCTCTCTTTCTTTGTTCACAACCCTCATGCCACTTTTGTTTCTTATATAAACTAGTAAACCCGCACGTGCTTCGCACGTGACTGTACGTCCCTCGCTCCAGGCAGAACAAAAAACGTAAACATAAATATGTAAATAGAAAACAAAACATCAAAACTTAAAATAAAATAAAAAATAATAAACTAATAATAATAAATAGAGAATAATAAAAGCAAAAAACCCACGACGTTTCGATCGCAACACAAGCGGCCTTCCGCCTGATGAAGACCGTCGTGGTTTATTTAATTTCATTATTCTCAATTTCTTAGTTTTATTTTCTTATTTTTTTCTTATTATATTACTCTTTTTTATTTACGTGACTTTACCGAAAGAACCAAGAATATGAATTCCTGCAGTCACGAAAGTTTTAAGTCTAAAATAAATGTAATATAGTATTGTTGGTGATAACTGCATTGGATGAGGTGCACACGCACGAATAACAACAACAATAACAACAACTCAACACATTTGTCAATAACACTTCCTCACAAAGAAACAGTGCATAATAGGGGGCAACTTTTTGGCCAATGACTTTTCTGCACGGCACATCGGCCAGAGAGGTCGTGCTTAGGGAGAGGTTAAAGGGCGATTGGCCCAAAGGTAATTGTCCTGATCACCTTTTTTGGCCTCTCTATATGCAATGAAGGGTCATTGCCCGAAACGTTGGATGTTATGTATTTTTTACTTATTCACTCAAGAGAGTTTTACAGAGTCCCTCGAGAGGGCGTTTGGCCAACTCTTTGAAGCTATCCAGAGGTCTTGGCAGAGGTGGCAGGACCCACACTTTACCCCACCACACACGACCTGCCGCTCGACAAAGTGTGATGTGCACATGCACCTCACACTGCTGGGCGGACAGATGCGGAGGGGGGTGGTGGGGTGGTGGGATGGTGGGGGTTAGTCGGATTTAAGAGACTTGTACCATTGTTTTAACGTCCCCGCCGGGAGATCGAACGGGCAAACCACCGCTTTGCAAGTCCACTGTGCGTGAGGAAGAGACATTGAGACCCTTTGCTCAAATATTTCGGGGCGAAAAAAACAAGGCAGGCTGTAACATGCATATCCCTCCCTCCCTCCCCGTGGGCTGACGAAAGCTTTAATATCCGAGCCATAGACAGCCCCTTTGATCATCGGCAACCGGCGCTAGTAATCCGTGTGATCACTGATGCAGCCAGCCTCACAGGTGAAAGAAGGCGCGAAGAAGAGACTCCACCGCTGCTAGTACGCCTGGAAGTTGACTTTCCGTGGCATCGACCAGAAGGTGACACCTGCACGTTGGGAGCGCAGGTATTGTACCTACTTTCAAGCGCGGTGCTACGTCGTATATCTCTGACCGTCACTCATCCCATCGTAGCCGGTCGACCGCCCACACCCGGCGCAATGTTGGTGCATGGTGCTGTAACTGTCAATTGCTGTGGATGTTCACATATCCGTCTGATACCTCAGTCAGCAGCGAGTACTGTAATACTTAATGCGACGTACTGTAATGCTTAGGGATGTTGCCATCGTGTGATGGTCGGCACACCGGACGTGGATTCCAGTGGTTGCCAGTTGTGTCCCAGTGTGACCAGTATGGAAGAGTAGGCCAAGTACCCCGCTAAAGAGGCCCTCTATAGGGCTACCTGTAGTGGAGGCCCTCCCACCACCAGTGACGTGAGCGAGCAATTGCAGGGCTGCACCCTCACATTTTACTGTAACGCCAATGTTGGAATGTTTTAGGGCTTCGAGAGATGAAAAAAACAGCAACTACGGTACTGTACAGGCAAGCACAGGCATTGGGTTGGGCAGTTTCAGGTTTCTACCTTCAACTGTTAATACCTGTGGCTTCTGCTCTCACTGGAAGGTGCCGTGTTTTTTTTTAAGTGCCTGGTCGTTCCGCCGCTTGCCGTGGGGAGACGGTTGGAATTACAATTTTTGGGTCAGCTTCTCTCACTCGTGAATATGAATAGGTGTGCTCGTCACTGCCCGCCTGTGACCTCGAAAACCATGAGCAGTTAGTTGATTTCTCCGCGTGATGTGTATGTACGAGAAGCAAAGCGTGTGCCATTAATTCATATGCGTAGCTGAAAGGCTATCCCTGGGACACACAGCTTTGGCATGATGTGGTCAGATGGGGTGATGGTGGCGTCTTTCTAATGTAAGAACCGCGTCGACACTAAGCGAGGCCGCGTGCTGACGGGGAGAAGAGACGCTCTTAGAGACAGAGACACACACACAGCACAGGAGAGATACATTGAGGTGACACGGAGAGAGACACGCAGAGATGTGAACAGAGAGGACACGGAGATCCACGTAATTGTGGAGGTCGTTGCCCAGAGAGGTGCCAAGCCCGTGGTTGTTCGTTTCGGTTGTTCATCGAACAGAGCAACTCATGTATGCATGTTGCACTTCTTTCGCACCGTACGTAGCCAACCGTGCTAATCATAGCCGTACATGAGCGATACACACGGATGACTTTCTGCATGGTTACTTTAGAGAAGACAAGGCTAGACCAGTGAGTCAGTGGATACATTTTTTGTTATCCTGAAAGTGAATTTCCAATAACGGGCGATGCTTTGTTGCCGTCGGGATGCGGTTTGCAATGTGAAGAGTCGAGGATGGTGACGATTGAAGTGAGTAATGTGACTCATTTGAGTGCATAAAATAGACATGCTCAAACAAGTGTAGGAGAGCACTTTGAATGGTGGGAGACAATGATGTTGTGTATGATATGAAGCACAATCCCTCTATCAATCCATTGCTGTTTGAAGGCCTCGCCGTGCTGTGTGGGTTACGATGGTTATTTGACCATACTTCTCCACGCTGGGCAATGCAGATTGGTGAAGAGGGGCCCAGGGCCCGGTTCAGATATCACTCGTGGCCGGAAATCAAACTCGCGAGTGCAGTGCGCCAAGCACTGTGCCACCGCTCCACCCTCACCGCGTAGAGCTTGACGGCATTTTAACGGAAAAAAATATTATTCATAGTCGGTGCTGTAGAGAAATGCCAATCTCACAGTCGAAATGTTGTAAATGAAAATCATTAAGGATGGTCTACTGAACCGATCGCCCTTTCTGGGGTAATAAAATGAGCAGCGATTGTGCGGAATTTCTAAAGCCCGTCTCAGCACCAATCATCACCGCTCAGAGTCGCGATAAAGTCACGGGACACGCAACAGTTTTTCTTTAGAACTTCTCAAGCCACTGTCATCGATCATTTGCGCAGCTTTAAATCAAATAGAATGTTTCCGCAAAAAAATAACGCTTTTAGAAAAGTGACTTTTCACTGTTATTACACATGTTAGTTGATGGGTACACATACGGAGGGAGGTGGAATGCACCAAATTCAAAACGGCTGCACGGACGAATCCATCAGACCGAACAAACAAAACAAAAACGACGTCTAATTCAGACGAGAGAAACCCATCGCCAGTTTCAGACATAGTTTCATATTGTTTCTGGTCACACGCTGGAAACTGCCCATTTCGATAACCACACACGTGAGATTACACTGCGTGGGTTGTAGCGCTGCACATCCAACACTAATTACGGAGAGGATGGTGGGGAGGTGGAAACACATGCTGTTGACTTGTTCAGGTCTCCAGCGCCCAATGAAGGATGTGAAGGAGTCTGGTTGAGAGATTACACCACTTGCATGGACAACATTTCCACTGGTCGTACAAAAAAAAATTCCTCCCTCTGGCGATCCAGCAATGACCTTCCTGGCTCTTTCCTGCCGAAAGGGTGTGGCGTCACGGTGACACATGGCACGTGACGCATCGTGGAACGTTAACGAGGTGCACAATCATTGAGTCTGGGTCACTAATACAGGGTGGCTTCAAAAAAATGTTAACACTTACATGGGTTATCGTTTTTAATGGAATAAGAAGGGATAATACTACACTGTGCCATGATAACAAATGTGATGTTAAGAGCTTCAAAAAGTCAACGAGTCTCCAACTTGTTCGCCATCATTGTCAACGCGTGCCTGGGATCTTCTCCAGGTGGTCTCCAGAGCACGGAGGCACATTTCTTGCGGTATTGTCGCAAATTGTCGGAAGTGTTAACATATTTTTGAAGCGCCCTGTATATAAAGAATAAATTCGTTGTTGCTATGGCACTATTTGCTCCAACGTCCATGCTCCTCCCGCCTTGACCAGCGTGGTGAAGTATGGTCACAAGAGTCACGTGACACGGCGCGGCATTGGGGGGGGGGGCGGCCCTCATCCAGCTTGTGTTGCCTCCGAAACGTCGTGATTTAATTGAGTTGTTTTTTCATTTATTTTAATCAATTGATTGTTTTACCTACGTGACTTTACCGAAAAAAACAAAGAGTATGCATCCTTGCAGTCACGAAAGCTTCAAATCTAGAACTCACGCGTTTGTTGAATACATATTACGATCGCACCGCTTGTTGTAACGACTTAACGGTGACGGCTGCAGAGTTGGACTGAACGTAAACAAGAGAAGCGCAAGGGCCATGCACCACAAAGGGGTGACTGAAGAATTTTTGTTTATAATTGTTGACGGGGACACAGCCGCAAAGTTAAGATGCTCGTGCAGTTATTGAAGGCCGGGTCGAGGATCACGGCGATGAAGCAAAGAGGCACAAGGCGAGCGAGAGAGCAACGTGTTAGGAAAATGAAAACCGTCGGACAGATGTTCGTAGAGAAGATAGGGGCCTCCTATACTTACGGACATTCGACTTACGAACTTTTAGAGATACGAACAAAGCTGCCCATACGTCCAGTTGCCCGTTCCGGCCGAGACTCGTAAATTCAACCCCCACGCAATAGATGGCGGTTGTGGCATCTACATTTGCAGAACATGAATAACGGGTGGCATCTACATCTACAGGAGATTATACAAATTTTAAAGCCATTCCCCGTGTTGAGTGAACACGGCGTACAACACGTTTGGAATCGACGACAGGAGTAAAGTTGGACTTACGCACACATCGACCTATGAACAGACCTCAGGAGCCTAACTCGCTCGTAAGTGGAGGAGTCCCCACATTGTGCACGAGCGCAGCTGCGGGGTCACCATAAATCTGGCTGTCGTCTGATGAAGCTGGTTGTAATTACTGGCGAAACGTTGTACTCAGATTGTAAATGTTGTGGCTTGGCTCTCCAACACACCGGTGTGCTGTACTAGTGACGAATTGGCCAAGTTCTGTTTACGTGACAACCCTTACTAGTTGGCTGTGTCGGGTGGTGGCGGGTTTTAACGACACATTTATATATTTACGCGATATAACCCCAAAAAAACCCTCTACATTGGTCGCGAAAGCCTACGTGTTAAAGATTAGATGTGTTTTGTGTTAAGGAAATTAATTAACAGCAGTGGTTTTATGCGGAAGCAGGAAGCCACGAGTGTGTAGGTGTTACAAACGCAGACCAGTTGTTCGTCATCTGGCTGCATCTTGTGTGTATGCGTGTGTGTATATAACCTCCGTCGCCCGGCCACTCGTCCCTGCCGCAGACGGATCGCCGCGATGACGGACAACTCGAGCTCCAACAGCACCGTCACCCTGGACGACTTCACCGCCAGCGTGCTCACGGGCCGCCTCACCACGATGGCCCTGCCCGCCATCTACATCGTCATCCTGCTCGTGGGCCTACCGACCAACGTCTCCGCGTTCTGGATGCTCTGCGGCAGGATCCGGGCGAGCAGGTCGCCGTCGTCCACCAACATCTACATGATGAACCTCGCCGCGGTCGACCTCCTCTTCCTCGCCTTCCTGCCCCTGCAGATCGCGTACCACCTCCGGGGCAACGACTGGCCCTTCGGGCGCCCCCTCTGCCACCTCGTCACCACCTTGCTCTACCTCAACACCCACTGCTCCATCTTCTTCCTTACGTGCATCAGCGTGGACCGCTACCTGGCCGTGGTGCACCCGCACCGGGCGCAGCGGCTGCGCGGCGCTCGCACCGCCGTGGCCGCCAGCACCTGCACGTGGGTCATCATCCTGCTGTTCGCCTCGCCGCTGAACTTCATCAAGCTCACCATGGACGTGCCGCAGCTCGGCATCACCACCTGCTACGACGTCTTCCCCAAGATGGGCTCGGTGGTGTCGTTCTTCCAGACGTACTGCGTCGTCTTCTTCGCGTGCGTCTTCCTCGTCCCCTTCTCCGTCACCGTCTTCTGCTACCTGGCCATCATCCGCTCGCTGCTGCTTGGCGGCGGCGGCGGTGGTGCCGCGGCGAGCAAGGGGGCCGCCCACGTGCGCCGCCACGCAGCCCAGCTCTCCGTGGTGGTGCTGGCGACGTTCGTCACCTGCTTCGCGCCCTGCAACTGCGTGCTGCTGGCGCACTCGCTGATGCACCGCGTGGCCGGCGGCAGCAACCTCTACGGCGTCTACAAGCTGTGCCTGGCCTTCAGCAGCCTCAACACCTGCTTCGACCCGCTCGTCTATTACTGCGCCTCGGCCGAGTTCCGTCGGCGCCTCCGCTCCGCGCTGCGCTGCCGCCGCACCGGCGACGAGGTGAGCCGCTCCTTCTCGGAAGCGGGCAAGCCCAGCCTGGCCCGCGCCGGAGGAGCGGCGCGCAGGTCCGATGAGTCTTCGTCCATCAAGAAGTCGTCGGTGTCCGTGAGCAGCCTGTGAGATTATCGGCGGCCGTCGGGGAAGGTTTCTTTCGTAGTGACAGAAAACGGGGCGCGTCAAGCGCGGGGTTAGTGGTTAAAGGGTAAGCGGGAATGATAGCTGTGTTCGAATTGCCAATATTTGGTTTGGAAAAAAAAAACAGGATTACGTTTATGAAGGGGGATTTTTATGGATTTGGAAAAGTAGCAGCATTTAGCCCATGTAAACAAAGCAGTCACTACCTGCATCGGACGTGCAAAACATAATTGTGCGTGTGATTTCAAATCTCAATTACAGCTTTGCTCACAGACTGTTAGCAAAAAAAAAATCGTGGGCTTCATTTGTGTGTTTGCGAATGTGCCTTCCCATCCACCGTCCCATTGAGATGTTAATCTGGCCCGAGATCTTCATGGGGACAAAGAAAAATAAGTGAAGAGAAACTGAATTTAAGTGCAGTAAAACCATGGAATTAACTTAAATTGTTTCAATCTCTCTCAAATGTCATTTTTATTTGATTTTAAAGCATGGTTTTACGTGAAAGGGTGCTCATAACCTTTCATTGCTATCTTAAATCACGAGCCCTTACCACTACAGTCTTTGCAGGCAGCTGCTTGTTCTGTTAGTCATAAAACCGCAAGCAATATGCAGCCGTGTACAATGTGGAAGTCAGATTAAAAAAACATTTCCTGCAGTTTTTATGAAACGAATGTAGCAAAATGTCAGCATTCAAAGAACAGAAACATCAAGGACTTTTTTGTTGTTGTTCTTAATTCAAGTTAGGTGTGCCCAGGGATGCTGGACCATGGTTCACGTGCAGAGTACCACGTGCCCACTGTCCAATACTGACAACGAGTAAAATGTTCTTATACTCATTACACTGGTCAACACACTTTTTCTGGCATAAGGTATTGCAACGGTTTTAAGGTAATTTTGGGGTGCTGATTACAAATCAGTTTTTGTCTATCACATCAGGTTTTCGAGATATCAAATATTGCATTTTCAATAAAAACTGCAGAAGAAAATTATGAAATAAATGTGGATATCTACATAAAATGCTATTATAAACACACTATCCTAAAAATACAGCACCATATTTTAACGCTAAAGCAGTCACTGACTCGCAACAACTTGCAATCATAAGTGACAGAGTTAATTTCGGGTAAAATCAATGAAAATGGGGTATGCCGATAGCATAAAAATGATGTGATAGAGCAAATCTGAGATCAGATTTGGAATCAGCACCCTGAAATTAGTCTAAAACAGCTGCAAAAATCCAGGCCATAAAAAAATGTTTTTTTTTTGATTGACCAGTGAATTATCAATACCCTCTCGTGGAGGTCCATCCACCAGCGGCAGCAAGAGCTAGACAATGCAGGGCTGAGCCTTTACCTTGACATCTTTAATCCTACGGAACTCATGGATTCCTGCTATTACGGGAGGAATTTTTGAACACCTCATTGGCTATTTCACACAAACAGACATGCGACGATGCACCGATTGAGAACAATTGATGCTTACGACGCACGCACCGACTTGTGTGTGTGCGCGTTAAACTGAAGGAATAGTTGAATTGACCACACAGACTGAATCCTGGCAATTCAGCAGACCGCTCAACGAGATGAATTGGCCGCATGGCTAGTACCAGACTGTCAAGTGTTTTTTTTCTTTCACGTGGAAAACCGGGGGCATGCCACATTATCCCAGCTGAGAGTCAATTAAACCCATCATCCCTCCGTGGGTGATAAAACGAGTATCGTTTTAATGGAAAATCAACTAAGGTTGTTTGGTGGAGAGACGGCCCCCTCCATCATGGGAGTGTGGAATTTCTCACACGGCCTCAGGACCGCCACCTGAAATGATCACGTGGGGACCTTTTGACCCCAGACCGGCACGAGTCGGCTGCGTTGATCTGGATGTTGAAGGGTGAAGGGTGAGGATAGGGAGGGTTAGAGAGTACGGGTGCAGGCGTATGTATGTTGAACTTATTTCGCACGGTACGTAGCCAACCGTGCTAATCGGAGGCGTGAGTTTATATGGGAAAGTGACACGTAACGGGAGTCCTTTCGTCCTGCCATGGCTGCCACAATGGGTGTGGGGATTTATTTAAGCGCTACTTACGCTGCCGACAATTGTTGAGTTAAACGCTTTCTTGGAAATTTGAATAGCAAAGAGAACCAAAAAAAGTGTTTTAATAAAAAACACAAAAAAATGCTTTACGGTTATACGACCGTTGTCTTCATGTGCCACAGCGCAGATTATTACCCCACGATGCACTTTTAATGGCGTTTCTAATCAAAAGTTTGGAATGCAAAACATAGCAATTGAGTTGTTTCTCAATTGCCGCACAAGTCACACGGTGTCTGGCTGTGGGAAGAGAAATGTAAATACACAATGGGAGATGATGTATTTAGAATAGCTCTTGTCGCGACTGCTTTTTGCCCAATTAAATGTACTTTATGAAACGTGTCACCACTGTTCACGAAGCTCTTGCGAAAGCCAGTTGAGGGTGGCGGTGGCTGCTGCTGCTGCTGGAACTCTGAACAAACCGGTGCAGTCCTCTCCACGGCTACGAGCAGCTACGAAGAACGGCGTGTCTTCTTCATGGGTGCTAATCCGGTGTCATTTTGAGCGTTGTCCAGGGCTGACCTTGGAAACATATCTCCCTGCTCCAATTGGGGGGCAGGGGGCAATTGCACCCCCCCCCACCCATTCACCCCCTTCTCCCATCCAGTACAGCCACTGCCATATTTAATGTAGCGCACAGTTAAGGGGTGAATATCATTTAAGCACTTATTCCACTTCAACTGATTTTTTTTTTACAAACGTATTTGTATTGTTGTTACACATATGTTGCATATGTTTTATGCTATGTCACGTTCTCTGATGTGTTGCCAAATACAATGTTGACTTCGATTATGCATTTTGATATGAGAATATGTATGTATGTCGTCCCTTTGGAATTGATGCAATGAGTATCACTTTGAGAGACGGTCAATAATGCTTCCCCTGCGGATCGCCATGCTCCTGCCACAGGAACGTGGCATTTTCACCACCGGTTCAAGGCTATCAAACAGGATGTGTATATCTTGTCCTAACTCATATGAGCAATTCCGACTTTTTATAACTTTTTTTAACACACCGTATTTAACATTGAGATTAAAATGCCAACCGATGCGGTTACATCACATACTGTATTTATGCACTGAACTGTATTTTGTTCACGTACCATTTTTGCTCAATAAGTATCAAGCAACTGTTTTTATATTTCTTACGATGTTGTTTTTATAGATATAGGTCGTAATCGTTGTTTCCAAATAAAAGTCAATGAAATGTCACGATTATTTCGTCAATTTTCTTAAATGTTTAATTTTAAGATCAAGGAAGTGAAGAATGAACAATAGAATGGGTTTCGGCTTGAAAGAAAGGCGTGAATCAAATTTTAATGCAACATATGAGATCAGTCAAAAAGTTATCAAACTGAAAATCAAACACATGTTGGAGTCAATGGCGTTTCACAATAAAGGTTTGTTTCTCGATTCTTACACGCTCCATGTCATGGGTTCACATGACTCCCATTCACCACCCCCCACGGTTTGATATTTTTTGTCTTTTTTTCCCCACAATGTTAAAACAATTCTTGTAATGTCAGTGTCGCCGTCCAGAGATAAATAATCCATTCAGATCCCTCGGAGCAGTGCGTCTCTCTCCGGTAGAGAGCAGCCCGTGGCAGTGGATATCAAAGAACAACTGCTGCCATCCCTTTAAGTGACCACAGGTCAACGCAGGAGTGTGGCAGCAGCACCTTCTATACCCTTCTGCCACAGAGGAGAATTTATTCGTCGCTTGACAGTCAAACCGGTTTAGACTGTTGTCAAACCAAGTGCATTTCCAAGAAAATGTAAGGTTTTTTTTTGTGTGTAATCATTGGTGAATGGAGGCCATAATCTCATGACACTTAAGAACCCGGTTTTAATATCCGACTCACCTGTCTGCATTTGAATCAAGGGTCTCAGCAATGCAAGGGCAGCACACTGATCATTGAACCGTCTGGCCTACTGTACCATTCACCTGAATGTAATAAAAAAAAATTAGATTAATTGTTGATCAAAATTTAAGTCCTGAATCGTTCCGGGATGGGGTCGTGGAAGGGGGGTTGGATCACTTCACCCCGAGTTACACATCTACTCAATATGTATTGCATATCACTTAGAGATGGAACCCACATTCTAATCTCAATATTTATTTATACTGGAAAAATCCGATGAGCAATAAAGCTCTTTTCAGATATTTACAGTAGAGAGTGGGTCAGAACGTTACAGCTACAAACAGTACAAAAACACGATATGAGTGAAAAGTATAGGAAAGAGAAACAAATAACTTTAACAAAATATACAAATAAAACTAAAATTTATGTTTTTATCTTACAGGTGAACCCCACTGAGCGAGCTGTTAGCGTCTGTTAGAGACGCGACCTGGTCACAAATGCAACGACTCTGTTGAGAATAGAGTCAATGCTGGCAAGATATTGCAACCTGAACCCCGTGGTGTGGAATTGGAGGGGAGCCATCAGAATGCGCATGCTACGTCTTGCAGCCCCAGGCATCTCGGCCCAATTTTTATACAAGTCCTTTGAAAGCCTGTCATTACGATATTTGGGCCACCGACTTCTTTCATGTAGAGGTACAGTTAGCAAATTACCGACAGTTTCATGCCATAATTACAAAACCACAATTGGTCGATTTCCTTTTTTAACTGTATGCTTGGAAGGAAGTGTACGCCAGTTCTACGAGGTGATCCATTTATATATAGCCCTGTAAATTCTAGTAAAGCATCTTGCTTGTTTCTATCTCAAATTCGAATTAAATATTGTGAAAGCGATGGCTCCATACACATATCTCTATTAAATTTCGATTTAAAGCTTTCGTGACTGCAGGGATTCATCTTCTTGGTTCTTTCGGTAAAGTCACGTAGAAGGAAAGTAATAAAATAATAAAAATAAAACATAATAAAATAATTCTCACGACGTTTCGGCTACAACGCAAGCAGCCGTCTTCAGGTGAAGAATGAGACACTGCCAAGCTTGGAGCTTATATATAAGCTGGGTTGGAGGTGGAAGAAGAGCGCCTTAACAATTCCTCTTGATATGCACATTCTTTTGTTAAGGCGCTCTTCTTCCACCTCCAACCCAGCTTATATATAAGCTCCAAGCTTGGCAGTGTCTCATTCTTCACCTGAAGACGGCTGCTTGCGTTGTAGCCGAAACGTCGTGAGAATTGTATTTTATTATGTTTTATTTTTATTATTTTATTACTTCCCTTCTACGTGACTTTACCGAAAGAACCAAGAAGACATCTCTATTAATTTAGTCGGGTATCTGATAATGGATCACCATGACATTCACCCCCAAAAGCAATGTGAAGCCTATTCCTTTATTGTTGTTTTAAGAACACGTGAAAGTATCATGAACCATGTATTCATAATAAAGGCTTTTGGGTTAGATCGCGTAAGTATAAATGTGTCGCAACCCTCCACCACCAGACACGGCCAATCAGTCAAAAAATGTGTCACGTTAACAAAACGCCAATTAGTTACTTCTTCAGCCCACCGGTGTGTTTGAAGAGTGAATCCACAACATTTAGAATTTGAGTAGTACGACGTTTCGCTGGTAATTACATCCAGCATCTCCGGGCGATTTGCCAGAATAATGAAGCCATCCACCGGCTTCCGGTCTTAAATAGTGCAGCGGAGGTGGGGGGGGTATTGTAATTATATAATAGATTAGTAATCAGTTAATTAGCATGCGATTCCTCTATAAGGAATTGTAATATGTATTGTGTGTTATTTAATAATACGCTTCCAGGCTGCGCTAAGTCTGTAGCTATCAGGGCGGTTAAAATTATTGACATTTCTCTCAATTTCGATGGATTCTCTCACGTTCTCAAAATCAATTGAGTGTCCTTTTTGGCAAGCATGTTCTGCCACTGCCGACAGTTGTGTTTGAGAGAATTTAATGTTCCTTTGGTGTTCTTTTAGTCGTACGCTAATGTGACGTCCCACATAAGCAATTGATCCGATATGCACCTTCTGTTGATAACTTAGGTAATTCATCTTTAGTACAAGACACTAGTTTTTGAATTTTGTGTACTGTACCAAATCTTACTTTAATGTTTTGCTTATGCAAAACACGGGTTAATTTGTCAGTTACTCCTGAGATATATGGTATTTTTCAGATTCGCATCATCACCAAGCACAGAAATCCTCTCTCATCAAGACGCTCATACATCGGGCAAAAACAGTGTCAGATGGTGAAAGTCTAAGGAGAGATTAAACATGTTAAAGAAGCACTACGAATGAATGGCTATAACCATGCTCAAATTAACAGAGCATTGAATGCCAAACCACGACCGAACAACAAAACTGCTGAAAGTGATGAGATTATCAAAACAATTAAAATACCATATATCTCAGGAGTAACTGACAAATTAGCCCGTGTTTTGCAAAAGCAAAACATAAAAGTAAGATTTGGTACGGTACATATTAAATAATGCCACGACCTGCACGGCGTGGGATTATCCGGCAGTGGATTAATTAAGATTATTTCTACACGTACATATTTAAAATAGGAACTGGAGGTATAGGTAGAGGAGCTTTTACATTATTTAGTTTTTTATTAAAACTTCTTGATCACATACTGAATGTTGGCACGTAACCAACCAGGCTGCTATGTCATGCATAATACAATCATTTATCAATCCACCGCTGGATGAAGGCCTCCGCACATCCGACCATACTTCACCACGCTGGTCAGTACAAATTGTTGAAGGGGGGAGAAGGGCGGAGGAGGAGAGAGGGCAGTGGGGTGGTCCTGGACCAGTTAAAACACATTCCTGCGGAGGGAGCTGGTAGGAACGTTGAGTTGCTCGGTCAATGGCCAGGGTCAACGGCGGCGTGGTGTATTCCGCAAATATGCCCGACTGTGAGGGCGGGCACAAGCCGGCGTGAGTAGGTTAAACGTTGAGTTGTATAAGGGCACCACGGGGTGACCAGGCCCTCCCCACCCAGCCCCACCCCTCCCACCCCCCACCCAGCCCCAACCTCCCCACTCAGCCCCTGCCCACCCAGCCCCTCCCCTCCCTCTCCACCCAGCCCCTCCCCACCCTCCCCACCCAGCCCCACCCTCCCCACCCAGCCCCTCCCCACCCTCCCCTCCCCACCCAGCCCCTCCCTCCCCACCCAGCCCATCCTTGCACGACGGACGGACGGGCACAATAATCCCCTGTGGGCTGGTGTAACCAGGAGGTTCTTACCAGTATCACTTGCCACTGATGTAAGTCTCGATTATCACGTTTGGCTACGTACGGTACGAAAGAAGTTAAACACAGTACACGTTTAAAGGGCAGTGGGCTAACCACTGCGTCATCGCTCCTCCCAGGCTGTTATACACAGTACAAATCAGCAGGCGGCACCAGAGTTACATGAAAGCTCTGATACGTGCGGCATTGGCTGTGTTACTGTTCGCCTGTTGGCGTTCTCTGGTCTGACACCGGTGAGACTCGGCCATAAAGAAGGATGTGTCTGGTGTAGACAAATAAGTTTCAAAGACAATGTCATTGATTATCAGGGCATATTCGTTTGCATGTTCACCACAACAATGTGTTGTTAATGCGGGCATCTGTTTGGTGTATGAACATCTTCACAGCCGTTTTATTGGCAGAAAGGGTAAAACCTATTCTTATTTTTTCATACTTCGAAACTGGCACAAAGTTCACACGATAGAGTTACATCTCCTTTGAGGTGGCAGAGTCCACATTACAAAAATGGCCAACCGGCACAAGGCAGAAATTGTAATTTGATGTTGCGGATTATTTTGGTACAATTCTCCGAAGCGAATTACCTTGACAGAGACTATCATTGCATGACAAAAATAAGCAGACGCTTGCTTTATTTTTATATAAGATCATAAAAGTAAAATTAGACAATTAAAAAAGTAGTCAACCGAAATAGGTCTCCCATCAGCCACGTGTGTAACTCTGGGCACCACCAAGGAGAGACCCACGCAACGTTTCACGACTCAACGGCAGATTCGTAAATACGAAAGGGGCAGGCATCACCACAGCGACACACTCACCTACGCGTGACGCAGTTACCTGGCTCATCAACCACTTCAATGTAAAATGACATCCGTTGCTCATACATTTACATCGGCCATACGAGGAAGTTTACACGCATCTTCACACTCAACAGGAATGGCCACTCCTGTAGGTCGCTTTCAAACTACGTTGCGCTGCCGTGCTTTAACGGCGCGCACACTGGACTAGCAATTTGATCTCCTGGTGCGGCAGTTAAAACAATGGTGCAAGTTTCGATTTAAAGCTTTCGTGACTGCAGGGATTCATCTTCTTGGTTCTTATTATGTTTTATTTTTATTATTTTATTATTTCCATTCTACGTGACTTTACCGAAAGAACCAAGAAAATGGTGCAAGTGTCTAGAAATCTAACCACCCTCTGTCCAAACCAGCAGTTTCAATGGGTAACACCAGAGAGGGTCGATTGTCAGGTCGCTTGTGGTGGAGTTCAGTGTGGGTACTTCCACCTCTTCCAAGACGGCTTGTCAGCGTGGAAGTGGGCCAAAGTTCTTCCTTAAGAGGGACGCCAGAATGGTTCCCTCTTCCGCCAGCAGTGACATGATACCATTAATTCTAGATTTGAAGCTTTCGTGACTGCAAGGATTCATATTCTAAGGTTTTCGGTAGGTCAAAAATGTATAATTAAAATTAATAAAAGTAAAATAAAAATAAAATTAATTTTATTTTACTTTACCGAAAACCTTACACGTGTAACACAGTAACATGTAATCACGTGTATTAAACAGATACACGTTCGTCCATTGTGTATGCGCATGGTTCTACCGGAGACACACACACATACACGCATTTAAACTGCGCATTATAACCGAAATAACTTCGGTTAAATGGAGACCGGATCTTGTCGAGACAAGATACACTATTTGTCAAAACTTAGCGGCAATATACGTAACCGTAATACATCTCATTGGGATGTGCAACAGCCACGAGCGAGATATAGATATGACTTCTTAGTCACACGTAGCGTTGGACAAAAGTTGTCTGTTTACGCAATTTGTACGCAACAGAATGTGAGCCTAATACTTATATTTGTTAGTATTGTTCAAAAACAAAATTGCGCATGCAAATCATGTCGCCAACTAAGCGGTAGGCTGACGATGTTTTAACCATTTTTGCCGCATATACAATTCTTTAAATCTAATTGTATGTCTGCATATAAATACCAAAAAGTATAACAATATATATTTACTCACATTTTTTAAATAAAGTATGGAAACACGTCATCCCTGCCGAGTAAAGCTCGTGACAATAAAAAAAATATAAATATACATTTTCGAAGGCCCCTTGTGTTGATGCCAACAATGTTGCGGTTTAGTGTGGAGGTCACGGGCATCCTTTCATTATCTAATTTCTCATGAGATACTAGAATTCATCAATGACGTCGGTGGAACTAGCTATTTGCGAGATGACCAGTTGCATTCCTTTTCAGTCGAGTTTGGCTTTCAACATATTCCAGATCGAGTGCTATAGAAATGTATTTTATGCCTGGAACACAACGCCAGCGATAAATTCCCTCGTGCGGTGTCCAAAAAGTTGGCAAGTATGGTAGGTAGGTGGCAGCATGCTCTCGAAATGTGCTCCCGATTTTCATATTTATAAAAAAAATATTTGGCCGACATACGAATTTTTTTGGACGATCCCAAATTTTATTTGGTTTTCAGATTGAATCGCGATTTCCCCCCCCACCCACAAAATATTCCACGGCAGCATCTAGTGATGCCACTGAGTTCAAAGACGCGTAAATGTATAAACAGTAACGTCGTGCAACTGTTCTGAAAATGCATGGAACCAACACGTTCAACCTTTTACTGGTAGGAACCTGGTCACCCCGTGGTGCCCTTATAAAACTCAACGTTTAACCTACTCACGCCGGCTTGTGCCCGCCCTCACAGTCGGGCATATTTGCGGAATACACCACGCCGCCGTTGACCCTGGCAATTGACCGAGCAACCCAACGTTCCTACCAGCTCCTCCCGCAGGAATGTTTTTCTAACCCATTATGATTTCTGTACAATCGGGGTTTGATTTCTGATGGAATATTTTTCAGGGCCACCCAGGACTCCAACCCCCCAGACGTCGCCACCCCCCCGCACCCCCCACGCGGACAACCCCGTAGGGGAAGGGCTGATAACTCTTTTCAGGAGCTTGGCCCCAAACAGCTTTGGCTGAAACTCAGCCTGATAACAAGACACAGTACATGCATTTTCATTCCATGTAAGGTTCTATTTGAAGTTAACTGTTAATTAGCCAGCCACAGATCTCTCGGTGTTCAACGCAGTGAAACACATTGAGTGTGCGTGTGTGTTAGCATGTGTATATTTGTCTTTGTGTATACAGTACTATAGTATAGGCCAGGGGTCGGCAACCAAAATAACAAGAAGAGCCATTTCTTTCCAATTCGGTACAAAATTCAGTATTTCAAGAGCCGCAATGCATCTGAGTACATACTGTACTCACGTACATATTGTCAAGAAGCAGCCCGTAAAGAGCCGCATGCTGCTCCGGAGCCGTAGGTTGCCGACCCCTGGTATAGGCCATAGGAGGTAGCGGTGGTGCAGTGGTTGTCGTGCTGCGCTATGAACCAGGCCACCCAAGTTCGATTCCCGCTCACGGCCAACCGATCCTAGGCCTCCCCGAAGTCGACTCAGCCTCAAATGAGTACATGGTGCGATGTGTAAACATCAGCACTGGGGATACAAAGGCGGATGGGCGTGGTACTGGCCACCCACCCTCGCGTGTGCCGTGCCGGCCTTCATAACACTTTCCCCCAACAGTCTGTTCAGGCTGTAGGGGGGTGGATTTTTTGTATCTTTACACCGTAGTGTACATAAACGTATATACAATCATGTAGTTGTGTAGTGAGTTCAACCGAGTCGCAGACGTACTCTTGGCGGCAACACATTTATTAACACCAACACACGGGGTAACTGCCCCTTAACAGACTAGCAACCTCTGGTGGTGACCACCAGGCTAACCACGCTAATCACGCCGTTACTAGCTACAGCGGACCGGACCACAGCTTGGGTCCCGGTCCACGTGTTGGAGACTCGTAGAACGTAGACGAAGGTTTCTTCAGGATGAACAACAGCACCACTCCCTCTGGGGGACCCGGCTTATATCCTCTGCGGCGTGGCCGGCTCCGCTCTTGGCCACGACCACCTGCCAGAATCCTCGAGCAGGATCTCGACCCTGACACGTGACCACCCCTAGCCCCCACTTGGTGCCCATGTGTAGACTTAACCGGTCACGTGTCCTCTGGGGTCAACCAGAGTGCCACGGCTTTTAGTAACCCCATTCCCATGGCCGGCACTCCCACACCCCATCCTGTAAGGGTCGGCACTGCACGCTAAGCCTGGTGTCATCCAGCGCTATCGATCAACGCTCACCGAGCCCCTCGGGCCGGTACTGCACCCACATCCTCGTGGTGTCCGCGATGTCAATACATCTCTCTAGGGCCGGCATTACACAGTGACATCCCGCCATGTCACTACAGTTGTATAAACTTGTGTTTTTTTGTACATCTATTTCCATACAGCCTACAAACTCTTGTAAATGAATAGTTTTGCGGCAGTTTAAACCATTTATACTCCAGTTATCATTTGTGATGCAGCTCACAACTCTACCCGCACAACTTAATAACACCAGCGTTGTGTATTGAGGCGTCTAACAATTCCCCCACACTTGGGCAGTACAACACCTTGGATCTTCGCTCCCATTTCAAATCAGTGGCCACTTCAAGTTGTCCAAGATCCGCCTCGTGGATTGACTGGGTTTATTTTTTTTTGCAAGTCATCAACGAACAACGTGAGCGCATTTATTTTTAAGTTTCTGGAAACTTGTACGCTGTCCAGATAATGTGTTGGAAACTGGACTCTTGTCTGTTGCGGTGACGCTAATAACATTGAGTACTTGCTCGGGGGGGGGGCAGCCTTTCCAAGGATGTATTCTGAGGGGAAAAAATCCATCGTAATAAAATAAAATAATGCAGGCTTCTGGAACAAAAGGTGAAAAAAAACCTTTCAAATGAGCCGCCAAAATTTTCATAAAATGCACCCAGCCTGTGTACATTTTTCAAAGAACCGTCATTTTGTGAACAAGTGCATTGTTATTCCTCTTTGTCTTCACCAACTGTGACCGGTTAACAGCAGCAGTAATAGACAACGAAGACTCAGAAACACAGTATAATCTTGTTCAAAACCTACGGTTTTTCCAGTCTGAACTATTGTGTTACGTGTGTTTTATCATCAGTTACAGAGTTCATTTCTGTTGCCTTTAGCCAAGATAATGGACCCCATTGTGTAGATCTTGATTTGAAGATTTCGTGACTGCAGGAATCCATACTCTTTGGTTCTTTCGGTAAAGTCACGTAGGTATAAATAAAATAAAACACTGATTTGTTTTATAATAAAACAAAATCAGTGATTTTTTTATTTTATTATTTCATTTTTACTGATTTATTTTATTTCTACCTACGTGACGTTACCGAAAGAACCAAAGAGCATTGCGTAGATGTTGGAGACACCACATACATGGTTCCCAGAGACAGATGTTGTCCCACTGAGTATTGGTAACTATACTATGCTGATGAGTTCTAATTATGGTCAAACCAGTCAACAGTTGTATATTGCTGCTGCTGCTGCTGTCAGTAGGTCACATTTCTCAAATTTAGTTGAATGTTGATCTAAGACAAGACGAACACAATACACTTCTTCAGGAAATACTGATGGTTCTTTTCATAATGCGCGAAGGCCCGGGGTGCCATTTGCTTATTGTTTGCGAGACTCAAGGCAGGGTTTGCTGCGCAACTCCGATTAACAGAGGTGTGGACTCGAGTCATGTGACTTGGACTCGAGTCAGACTCGAGTCATGAATTTGATGACTTGCGACTCGACTTGGACTTGCATAACAATGACTTTGTCCCACCTATGAGATGTGGACTCGAGTCATGTGACTTGGACTCGAGTCAGACTCGAGTCATGAATTTGATGACTTGCGACTCGACTTGGACTTGCATAACAATGACTTTGTCCCACCTCTGCCGATTAATACGGTAGGCTACGTACGGTGCGAACAAAGTGCAACATACATTCAAAGCAGTCACGGGAATTGGCTGTTGTGTCACGAGCCCTTGGTTGTTGTTGAACGTATAGATGGTACTGAGCAAAGTTGAAAAGTTCACACTATAAGATAGTGGCATGCGTGCCAAGAACATGTGAAGGCTATTTTGGGTTCACGGTGTGGTTTGAATGCAGTGCCATTGGCGAGTGTGTGCTTGGAACGGGAGAAGCATAGCGTGTGACATGAATTCATATACGTAGCTGAAAATATATCCCTGGGACACACAACTTTGGCATCCCGAGTGAAGTGATGTGGTCAGATTTGGTGATGCTTGATCCTTCCTAAGATAAGAGCCGCGTCAACACTAAGCGAGGCCACGTGCTGACGGGGAGAAGAGACGCTCTTAGAGACAGACACACACACAGCACAGCACAGGAGGGATACATTGAGGTGACACGGAGAGAGACACACAGAGACGTGAACAGAGAGGACACGGAGATACACGTAATCGTGGAGGTCGTTGCCCAGTGAACGTATAGATACGTTTCAGGTGCGTGATTGTTCGTTTTGTTGTTTATTCAACAGAGCAACACACGCGTATGTATGTTTAACTTCTTTCGCACCGTACGTAGCCAACCGTACTAATCGGAGGTGCGGGGAAGGACAACAAAGGGTCGCCTGGCAAAAGCCCTGATTCCCTGTCCCACTCTTTCTACAAACCCTTTCTGCCTTTCCCCTTTTAACTCCGACGGCCGGACAATCACCTTTCCGCCCGCTCTCCTCCCATTGCATGCGGCCACTCAGACGAGCCTGCGACAGGATCTCGTCCCACTGACCTCAGGCCCAGCGCCCGATGAAGCTAGTGTGGGGCTTGTAGCATGTTATAAATGGGCTCTAAAAACACATTAAAACACACGAAAACATCTACTCGCATAGTACATTGTATTTTTCCATTTGCTATACAGCCAGATGATACAAATCGCTAACCTTAAACACACCCAGTTGTTCGTAAAAGTCGAAGGCAGTGTAGTACTATAGTAGTAGAGCAAGTGCAGAATCACTGAACCGGAATTGATAGCTTAAAAGTGCGGGGCCCGTAGAATTTGTAGCTACTTGTGCCACTAGGGTCACCCCGGGGCTTGCTGCTGCTGTGTTGGCGACTGCCAGACCCCGCGTGTGTATCGGCGTGCGCACCTGGCAGGGTCCACACAACGCCGCCGAGTGGTGGAGCACAGCGGGTGATGACGTCCCTCGAGATCGGGGTGCGTCGGTGAGGAGAAGGCTTAATGACGTCACGTCACACGCCACCAGACGCGGGGAGCAGGTGAAGGCTTAATGACGTCACGTCACACGCCACCAGACGCGGGTGGCAGGTGAGGAGAGGGGTTGGTGACGTCACGTCACCAGACGCGGGGGGGGTGGCAGGTGAGAGGGGTTGGTGACGTCACGTCACCAGACGCGGGGGGGGGCAGGTAAGGAGAGGGGTTGGTGACGGCACGTCACCGGACGCGGGGGGCAGGTGAGGAGAGGGGCTAATGACGTCACGTCACCAGATGGGGGGGGCAGGTGAGACGAGGGGTTTGGTGACGTCACGTCGCACGGGTGAGGTGCAAGCCCAGAGCGAGTGATGACTTCAAAGAGACGCAGGAGTGGTGAGGAGATGGGGGGGGGGGTGTGGACATCCCTCGTGTCCCCGTGTCACTTGCGTGGAGAGTGGAGTGAGAGTACTTACAGAGGCTACCGAGGGCTCGCTATCCCCGTCAGCATGTTTACACATTGTTCACGATTGCTGCGTGTGGAATGCCCCCCGCCTGTGTGTGTGTGTGTTTATAAATTTGCCACGAGAGAATAGAACTAACTGTCCGTTCCTAGCAATGATAACGCACGTGGGTCTGCATTGAAAGTGTCAATAAGATATCAGAGAGCCCCCCTCTGACCCTGTAGAGGGGGCCCTCTCGAGTGGGAGACCCTTCCTCCAGCAATGGCCTGGGCAGGCAATGGCATTGCAGGGCTGCACCTACACGAACGTCGAGTTGATATTGACGATCAATTTACAGCAACAGCGGGCAAACATCTCGCGTTAACATTCTGTCCGCATATACCCGATACGAAGGGCGTGTGCCATATTTTTTGCGGATTCCATGGCAGGACATTACATCTCAAAGTAATTTTACAACGCGCGAACGAACACGAGCCTTGGGACGAACTGTAACAGAGTTAGAAAATGTGGCCCCCGTCGCGGAATTGCAACCGAGTACAGAGGCGGATCATCCTTCATCCCCCTTTCTCCCCACCTTCAACTTCTGCGGAATGCCACGAACGCACGATCACCAAGCCCCTCGGCACCCAAGACCGAACGCACGCTCAACAACCGGCAACCACCTTGAACGTCCCAAGATGAAAACAAAATCACGAGTGAACAAAGTCCATAAATCCGAGGGAACGACGTGGGGAAGAGGCACCCTCACGTTCACGATATCGACACCGTGCCTGGTGCATTCTACCCCGCGTGCTCCAGTGTGGAGTGCCAGCCCACAGCAAACCTCGTCGACTGCGAAATCAACATCGCACTTGGTGTCATCAGCGGCACCCTGAAGTCCACTTTACTCCGGTGGCTTCGTGTGCTGGCAAACCTTTTGTCTCCAGCCAACAACATCCGACGATCCGGGAGCACAACAAGATCATGGAAAACGTCGCCCTCGCCTTAAATCCGCACTGGCAACCGACAATAAAAAAGACACCGGCACTCGATGGTCTGAATGGTGGGCGGATACGAACGTGGAAGATAATAAGTAATATTTAAAAATACTTTTTAAAAACACGCTTTAATGAAATGTACCGTACTAGTAATGGCAGAACTCCAGGAAGTCGCCCCGAGGCTTGCCATAACGTAAGAGAACGTGGTGATTTACAACCAACGTCAGTTTAGCGTGGACAATTAGACCCAAGGCGAAACATAACATATAAAAAAGATGGTTTAACATTTTTTTTATGATAGAATGTAGTATTGTCATCAGTATGACATAAGTATACGAAGTTTGCAGTCGATACCACATTTGGGAAGTGGGTTAAAATTAAGTTACAAGATTTGAGGATACGACAACAGACATAGTGAGTTAATAGAAAGCGTGTAAAAAAGATTGTTTAAAAATATATTTTTATGATATAATATAGTATTGTCATCAGTAAGACATAAGTATACGAAGTTTGCAGTCGATACCGCATTGGGAAGTGGGTTAAAATTGAGTTACAATATTTGAGGATACGACAACAACAACAACAGACAGAGTGAGTTAAATAAAAGCGTGTAATAATATATATATTTTAAACATCATTGAGGACCCGACCGTGGAAGTACCGGCGGGATTATCCCTCTCTCACGACGGCTGTGGACCCCACCGCTGAACAGCGCTCGGACGCAGCACGCGAGAAGCAAGAAGCGTGTCGCACACGTTGTTCCACGAATGTAAAATCAAAGAATCGCTAAATTGCGACCGTGGTAAAGCCCGAACCATCAAATGCATCACCGACGAGTGCGCCATCCACGCACACCCTGGCGGAATCCATAGTGTCTACTGCCAGCTTGGATTGGTTGAAGGACCTTCATATCAACTGACATCCTCTACACAAACTTTGTATCCCCCCTCGCCATCCCTCAGACTCCAAAAAGCTGATATTTTATTGATATTTATCATAGAAGAGAAATGAAATGGTTTATTTTTTTGTATTATTAAAGGTCATATTTAATATCTTCTTGGTTCTTTCGGTAACGTCACGTAGAAGGGAAATAATAAAATAATAAAATAATAAAAATAAAACATAAAATACAATTAAATAATTCTGAAAAATGTAATTTTTCATTTCTCTTCTACGTGACTTTACCGAAAGAACCAAGAAGATGAATCCCTGCAGTCACGAAAGCTTTAAATCGAAAAAAAATCATATTTAATAGTTTTACATTTCAGTACCACCCATTAACCTGCATATGTTCGTGAGTGCATGTGTTCATTTTCCTCTCTGATGCCGGTATCTTATCACCCTCATAGCGATGGGTGATTAGACCGACTTGAACTACAAACCGACGAACCCGTTATCGCACTTATACAAATAGCTCACAAAGTTCACTAACTCCTGGTATACATTCATGATCTTTGAACACCGATGACTCATGATACATCAGCGAACATGCCATTACCTACCAGCCAACGTAACCTAGCCACGTCAGAACATTTAATGCCATTTAAGACCCTGTAAAGTCGGCAACATTTGCACGGAAACTGTGACGCACGTTGTTGCTGTGCGGTGAATGTCACGTACGTGTGACAAATGGATTAATGGGCCTGTAGTTCCAGACAGTGACATATTTTTTAATCAAATCATGATTGAGGCATCATTCCATTAATTGTGGTTAAAAAACATTGAATGAACAAGTGCGACCACAGTGTTCCATGAATTGGTCCCGCTTCTTTGATCATGTCCACAGTTTAACCGTCTGGACCAGGAATTCTCCCCATTTTTATTCTGAGAGAATGGCAAGAGTTTACTGCTTCAAGTGTGACATTGGGAACTTCCTCCTCTTTTGAGAGACGCTCTGGGTTTCTGCGCAGAACGTGTTTTGGCTTTCCGGTTATTTTAACGTAGAAACCACCCAGCCACTTGGAGCAGGAGCAACGGCGCACCATCGTGTGACGTTTCCTCTTCTCTACGAAGTTGAAATGGCGTGCACTGTAGTCCTGTGAGCGCTGCAACACACGCTCGCTCATACACGAAGTCATTAACTGCACGCGGCAGAACTTTGAGGTCGAAACTGTGGTGCTTCAGGTAGCCAAATTCAATTCCACAAAATGAAATAAATGTAGCCAAGCACACGCCCTGGGGAAGCTTTTTGGTTGCAGGCCAGCTGCCGTGAAGAAATATCACTTGCAACAAACACATTGATCAGTGCGGGCAGCTAGTGTGTGTTGTGTGTTTAGGGCCTAAATCACGTAAATTCAATGGAAAAAACCCACGTGAATTTTGGAAAGATGCAGTCTGTGAAAAAGCAACAAGTTTTTTTTATTTTCAACAAAAATACAATAATCATCAGCCATGGTCAATCCACTGCTGGATGAAGGTCTCCCGAAGCTGCCGCCTTCTCTCACCATCCCGAGAGGCAACAATCCACCCAGCACCTGCACAAAAGCTGATTTCATCGCTCGAATCTCGTCGGTGCATGTCCTCTCAAACGAATTCCATTCCTTGACATCACACTCCCATCATTACACTGGTCAACACACTTTTTCTGGCATAAGGTATTCCAGCGGTTTTAAGGTAATTTTGGAGTGCTGATTACAAATCTGGCATCAGTTTTTGTCTATCACATCAGGTTTTTGAGATATCAAATATTGCATTTTCAATAAAAACTGCAGAAGAAAAATATTAAATAAATGTGGATATCTACATAAAATGATATCATAAACACACTATCCTAAAAATACAGCACCATATTTTAACACTAAAGCAGTCACTGACTCGCAACAACTTGCAATCATAAGTGACAGAGTTAATTTCGGGTAAAATCAATGAAAATGGGGTATGCCGATAGCATAAAATGAGATGTGATAGAGCAAATCTGAGATCAGATTTGGAATCAGCCACCCTGAAATTAGTCTAAAACAGCTGCAAAAGTCCAGGCCAGAAAAAAATGATTTTTTGTTTGTTGACCAGTGTTATTATTGACCGTTAGCCGTCATCTGCTCGAGCGGCACGTCCTGGGCCAGCCCACTTTACTAGTGTAGAGGATGTCCGAGTCATCCTCACACACCCGCACCACACAGACACACTTAATCTCCGCAGTCAACATCGCACACACCAATCACACGCACGGGAATACACCGGACGGGGATCAAGGGTTAAAGGGCACCGACGTCACGCGCGCGCGCTCGACTGAGACGTGGATTCGGGGGTGTGTGCACTGACGTGGATGAACCACGCAATCCGATTGGTGGGTCGGAGACACTCCGATCTGATTGGTGCAAATGTGTGGATGGGCAAAGGGCGGAGATAGAGGGTTTAAAGGGCGCTGTGAAACGAGTGTTCATGGGTTGGTTTTCGGAACGAGTGTGGCTGTGATTGGAAAAATAAAGTGCTTGCCAGTCCTCTTCACTAGTATTAACAGTTTGAATTATGGCATTCGACTGTTCCTTACTCCATCTGTTGCCCCTGTAATTTTAAGCGAGCATCTCACGCTTATTGGCTTGCTTTGTTGGTCAATGACCATGTTTGTGAACCGTATGCCATGGTGGGCAGTACTCACTGAAAAAAAGCGTTCTTTCGAACACACCAATACGGTCGTTAACGTGCCACTTGTTGCTTTTTATACATGCCTTTAATTGCCACATTCGTGACGAACATCAGCCGTGATCTAGCCACTTCTGGATGAAGGCCTCAAGTCGTTGCCCCGCGGTCCCGCGACGCAACATTCCATCGATCAGGGGCCGTCCATAAATGACGTCACGCACCTAGGGTGGGGGGGGTTAGACATTTGTGACGGTGTGTGACGAAGGGGGGGGGGAGGTTTGAGAAATGTGACGTCACATCAAAATTCGCAACTTTAAATAAATATAGACAACACGTTCCACTCAATTAAATAAACTTTTTAATACATTTTTTTTTGTAATAAATGAGTGCAGCGCCACATTAATTACGCACTACAATGACAATAGTTTAAAGCGATTTGAAGCATGTTTTTTGGGGGGGAGGGGAGGGCAAAGCTTTGTGACGTCATATTTGAGGGGGGGTCTGACTTTTTGTGACGCCGTGTGACTAGGGGGGGAGGTCAAAAATCGTCCAAAATCGCGTGACGTCATTTATGGACGGCCCCTCACCCGCACGTGGGCTGATTTCCATCGCTCCATCCCCTCGATACTCGTCCCCTTCAGTGCATTACAAACGCAACAATGGCTTACTTTTATGAAACTTAAAATAAAGACGTCTCTTCAGCAAATGGCTTTAGTTATATAACCGCACACGTAGCATTGTACGCCCCACAGACGTTCAAGGTTATGCGTGCGGTAGACGACACACTCGGTTTGGGTGGTGTGTTATGACTTGGCTTTAACACAACAGATTTCAAGCCAGTTGGCTGGCACAGTTGGGCATTGAATGCCAAAGGATTGCATTAATGTCAGAAAGCGATCGGGAATACAGGACTCAAATTCACAGCACCATTTCACTGAGCCAGAAATGTATTTACAGGAGAGCATTCCATTCAGCTTGGTTCCATGACTGGGCACACATGAAAGCATTAATAAAGCCAGAATACGAGGGAAAGCGACGGGCCAATTTAATAGCATGAAGTAAATAAACTAGATATCTCCATATATATCCCTCCAAATAAATAGTTTTAAGTATTGTTGGCACTTCCCATCAACTACAAAGCCTTCCGTGGGTGCATACTTTCATGAGCGTTGTTGATTTGACGCAATGTAATCACACGGATGGTTGACGCACAAGTAACTGGGACATTAACCGCCAGTTATGATTTAACTTTATCTACTCGGTGAATTAACTATGCAGATAATTCACCGTTACTGTATTGGTGCACACGCTCAAACAGTAGCAGAGAATACTATTATTGGAATGCGTTATATATTATATATATATATATTTTTACAAATGTTCAATTTTACCTATTTACACGAGAACAACACCGGGTTCACGCGATGCGGGCACACTGGGATGTTTAATGCACATTGCCTTGTAAGAATGTATCTGTAACACGTAGTATGGCTTTCGCGACTAATATTATCCATAATAGGTTTTTTGGGTTAGATCGCATAAATATAAATGCGTCGTAAAACCCGCCACCACCCGACACAGCCAATTAGTAAGTTTGTAACGTAAACAAAACATGCAAATTCGTGACTAGTTCATAATTGTGTGTTGGAGAGTTAACCCACAACATTTACATGTCAAAACACCCCCATCTTGCTGTCAAATTATAAATGTTGTGGGTTTACTCTCCAACACACCGGTGTGCTGTACGAGTGATGAATTTGCACGTTCTGTTTACGTGACAAACCTTACTAATTGGCTGTGTCGGGTGGTGGCGAGTTTTACGACACATTTATATTTACGCGATCTAACCCAAAAAAACATATTTTGTGGATAATAATGTATCTATTAAAAAAATAAGGTCACTGACGTAGAATAGCTATATTGGATAGAATTGCTTTCAAATGCTTGATGCAATCCTAATTGGATGGGAACAACTACAGTATGCCGACACTGAACTATCTGCCACATGTTCACATAACTGTGGAAACTGCCCACGTGAAAAATCTGGCTCTTGGCCGCTGCGGAGTTATGCAACGCGGCTCTCGGGCTTGAGAGCCAACTGAATGTGACTGTCATCACGCACTGGGATATTGCCCAGATGGCTTAGAATACAAAAAAGCCATCGTTTAGAGAATACCGTACTATTTTGAATTTTAAATGAGTGTTATTTACTCTTGATATATTACCTGAAAGGTAAAGTTGAAACAGTGGGTGCATTTCTAGAATACCACCTCCTCTGCCAACCCGGCAGTATACAGTATATGGGTGCACCACGGTTAGTCGAGCGGCATTTCGCAATGTGGTGGGGTAAAGTGTGCGAAGCCACACCTCTCGCAAGACGTCTGGTCAGCGTGGAAGGGTCGGCCAAACCTGTTCTCTAGAGCGGCGTTCTTCATTGCAAGGCCCGCAGCCCACCGGCGGCCTTTGGTGGCCTTTAGTGCGGCCCTCGAAAATACACAAATGGTGAAAACACCCTCCATCATCATCATCATCATCGTGCTGCTGTCAAACCCTCAATGGTTTCAAATGTGTGACGGCCCTCACACTGATGTCTCATCGGCGAAAGTGGTCCCCATGTGAGAATTAGTGAAGAACACTGCTCTATAGAGGGGCTCCCCATAGCGCCCTCTAGTACCCACATCGGTAGTGTGAGCAAGAAATTGCAGTGCTGCACCTTCACCTGGAATATGTCTTTACGTATGGAAAACTATGCTTCCTTTCGGCAGTTTATCAAAATGTGCTTTGCTGAATGCAATATGGACTTAACTCACACTCAGTCACGTACATTTTATTTTGGAATATTCAAAATTTGTTGAAAGTGCAGTACATTAAAAACGGTATTAGTTTGCCAACTATTGTATAAATAACCCTTAAATGTATCCATTTGGTTGGTTTGAGAGGTTTTGTGCACTCTGTGCAGTGCACGTCTGTGATCCAGAACTTTAAAGGCAAGTGTTTGTGAATTAAGCAGAGATTTGTGAAATGCATAAACGTGCTGGGCATGCGAGTTGGCTCGGAGATGGTAGAGGAGTGAGACTATGAACCCATCTGTGTGCTTCTTTAAGTGTTATTCCATTGTATGCATATACTGTATAATTTCTCTGGGTCCACGTACATACACACACATGCATGGAATTAGCCAAGCATCCAAATACTGGACCATCTTGCAAAGATTAGTCCTGGGATCCGGTGAGGAATTTCTGAGGTAAAGTACAAGTGGATACTATTCGTATTTCCACAAAATCCTTACCAGTGTCACACTTTATCGAATATATTAGATTTCACATGCGCAACCTTGGAACATTTTATTAAAAAATAAGCAAGGAAAATTAAAACATTTTAGTCATCATATATACCATACATGGTTATTGAACCTTTTGAATATGCACAATTGCATTCTTTTATTGAAATTGCGATACAATTTTTTTACTGATTTTGACAAAGATTTTAAAGAGGTTATGTTGTTTGCAACAACAACAACAATATATGTGCAACGCGACAACATTGCATGTCAAGCAAATGCACTCTGTCTGAACAAAATCAGCTCAATGAATGCAACATGAACAAGGACCTCAAAGGGAAAGGCTGTGTGCCCTTGAAATGTCAAACCGCACAACACATGTTTGAATACTACTGCTCTGAGTGATCTCGGTACATTCTAGATTTGAAGCTTTCGTGACTGCAACGATTCATACTCTTAGTTTTTTCGGTAAAGACACGTAGGTAAAAAATGAAATTAAAATTAAAAATAATAATAATAAACATTATTTAAAAATTCACGACGCTTCGGAGGCAACACAAGTCTCCGTCATCAGGTGGGACCGTCACAGCCAGATTTTGCTGTATCGGTACATGTGGGCGCAGTGCAGGAACTCACGTCAGCGATGGGGATGGCAACCACGAGCAGCGCTCCTGACCATTGTATTGTTCGGATTTTGAACTTACTTCTTTCGCACCGTACGTAGCCAGCCGTGCTGATCGAATGTGTGCGGTCCACCTCAGCGAAACACGGACCAGCGTTGTTGTCTCGTGTCGTGGTCCATATGAAAGTGACTTCATAAATTGCATCAACGAACATTCAGTTATTGCCATTGTCCTGCCAGACCCCGTGACTGTCCCTTCACCAGTACAGATTCCCCAAGGCCATGATTTGTAAGTCGTTCCCCTCATTGCTGAGAATTCGGAACCTCGATTATATTTTTTTTAAAAACAGTCTCATTGGCTTTGCTATAATATTGGCATACCGTGCTCCTGTTTAGATTTCCGATGCTATGTTTATTGGAGACAAGGTGGTGTAGTGGTAACACGTGTGCCTCACCGTGACAAATGTGTGGGTTCGATTCCCCACTGTGGGCAATTTTCTATATGTTCTCCACCTGTTCTGCATGGGTTTGCTCCGAGTTCTCCAGTTTTCTGCCATAACTAAAATAAACTCCTTTAAAAAGTTTTTTTTAAAACAACGGTTTTATTAACAACTTTGTTTAACTCACGGTCTTTGAGAAGTACGTCAATGGTGCCTGCATTTTGTGCGACCCGATTCTACAGTTTGGGGACCTGGGCGTTTTTGACCTACACACATAAATAGATAAATAATAAGGCGTCCATACTAAATGTTAATTGCTTTCAAGTAGCGAATTAATTGATTAATTGATGCCGATTTTGATACAGGCATGCATTGTCACCGGATCTGAGAGCGTGTGCAAAATGTGCAATTGATTCGACAACGGGAAGTGGACGAGATTTTGATGAAAATATTTGACCATGACAAACAGAGGAATCAAGTTACGTAAAACCGTTGAATAAAACACATACTATGTAACAGGTATTGCCCAAACACCCGAATACTAGAAAAAAAATTACTGCAAATTTCTAATTAGGATTATTTAGTAAAATTGCCCCTCTATGAAAACTTGGTAGAACCCTCCTGGAAAAAAAAGTATTGAGGCTTTCCTGGGTAAACTACCTAAATCATAATTGGCCATAATACATTTGGAAATAATCCCACAGCTACTGGTTAAATTCCCTAAAATAATTATTGAGTTAAAAGGCCGTCGGGATGCGAGTGTACCCTTGCCAACGCAACCCCCCTTCATTTGTTTTCTTTCACGGTATAACCAATCACCGTAACAGCCAATCACACGGCCAAATTCATTTAAGGCCACCCAAACAGGGCCCAGTGCCTACCAACTAAGCTATGGATGTGTGCCTTACGTGCTCAGTAGCACATATGCCTCGTCTAATAATAGAGTGTAGAGGCTGACGTCAAGACCGTGAGTATATATGTGTTGTGTTGTATTAAATTGCACTATGTGCGTGCATTCAAAGGTCACGTTGGTGTGAGAATATCCTCCTGTTTAAGCAAGAGGCGCGTCTCGCCTTCTCCTAAAGCATTCCCACTTTAGCCTCGGCCACATCATGCGATCCGGGCACTCTGAGAGAGGCCAAGACGTGTTGGGATTCATCTTTAAAAGTGTGCATCAAGACCGTTGATCAGCTGTGGCTGCCAAAAGCAAAGGGATGTGTTCCAAAACTGTGAACCTGCCAATATTGAACAGATATGTAGTACCAGAAGCGGCAGTGACGGTGAATCCACTGCTGGATGAAGGCCTGCCCAAGCCGTTGCCACCTCTCACAACCCTGCGATGCAATTACCTCACACCTGTGTAGATTCATTGATTCGCAGTAGTTACTCCCCATTTCTCGGACAAAGCGGTACCGATTTCGTAGACGCCAGAGGAATATGAAGGGACGTATTGATCCCTGACCAGGATATGAACTCGCAACCTTCTGATCGTAGGCCACCGGTCCTCTTCTGCCACGCACCACCTTACTGCAACTTTGTTTTGACAATCAGAAGGCATCGCTTACCCGCTACACGTTTGGTGAACACGAACTGACGCAGAGGGCACGAGCAGGGCACTAAAAGCACTCCTCTTCCAACATCAATCGCCTGAGCACTTGTAAATTCACATACAAAAACAATACAAAGACAAAGATTCCCCCGTATAACTTTAACAGACTGTTGGGGCAAGTGCTCCTATAAAGTCACAGCACGCAAGGGGATGGGTGGCTAACACCACGCCCGGCCGCCTTTGTCTCCCCCGTGGCGATGCTTATACAACGCACCAGGTACACGTTTGAGGCTGAGTCGACCTAGGGGAGGGCCCAGGACCGGTTCAAATAATTGTCACTGGTGTTGGCCGTGAGCAGGAATTGAACCCAGGTGGCGCAGCGTGCTAACCGCTACACTGCCGCTCCCCATAGTGGTAAAAACACAAAGGGTACATTTAGAACATGTGCGTACATGTTCTAAATGTAGAGACTTCTTCCTTAAAGAAAACGCATCGGGTCAGCCAACTCGGCTCTCTAAAAGGACCATAAATGCGTGTCAACGGGACCTCCAATAACCTGGCACTCCCGTTGAAGGTTGCCTGTTTCTGATCAATATATTGAAGAGTCACCATCTCAGGGAAAGTGTCGTCTTTTCCTCCACTGTGCCCAGCATGGCACTTAGAAGTGTTTTAGTCGCGGCACTGAACATCACAACAATGTGAGGAACCAAGCCAAAATTATTGCAAGCTGAGAGAGAGCACGTGGTTGATGAAAGATCAAATATATTTTGAAGGTATCAACCGAACATTTCGCAAATGCAGCAGAGGACAGACAATGGCTGGTGATCAGGGTGACGAGTAATGTGAGCTGAACTTAACGGTCTCCCATGCAAAGGAAACGATGGAGTTCAATGACGTTACTTGGTTAAAGGGCATTGATGTTCTTCGTGCAGTACACAATATATTATAAACAGTATAACAATCATCACAAACCTTTTAGAATCTGTTTAACACGTAGAATCTGCTATCCTTCGTCAAAGGCATTAACTATCACAGGCCCGAAAACACAGTCTGATCTGTCATTACACCCCCTATATTTTTTCGTCGCATTCATGATGAAATCCATCAAATTTTGCTTCGGGATTTAGATAACCTAATTGTGCACTTTTAGTACTGTGCAATATGACAAATGGAAAAGCTACAAAACATGAAGATCTTTCATGTTTGTAAGGGGGTACTTTCCTTTGTATATGTTTTAAATTAGGATCACGCTGAACTCCACCTAATCATTGAAAAATCCTGCTGCTGAATTACATTTATTATTTGCTTTTAATCTAACCATCGCCGCTATTGTCAACCAAAATTATATTTTTAATCGACACAAAAGTCGCAGTTTTTTTTGCAAATTTCACTTCATTCGGTCCTGAGCATCATAAAGAAAACATCAAAGAGCAGCAATGGAGCCTCTGCTATAGATGAAACAAACATCTTTTTGTGAACAGCACAATTTATTTTAATTAGTTTTTGCTCAAGTGACTTTCCTCTGGGGGGGAAAAAAAACCTCCACATTTATATTGAATGCAGCAGGACATCACTTTGAGTAATTCAGCCTATCCTCGTGAGCTAATAGAACATTCAGCTGCCAATTAAAGTTTTCTACCATCCACACTTTGTTCAGGCATGACTCAACTGTCTGCGTGCAAAGACCGCTGAGTATCCACGTGCGCGTCGTGACAGCATGAATGTCTTTTTCATTTGTAAAACAACAACTGCCGTTCGCCACGAAGGGGCGGTGACATCACCAAGGCGCTTGTGCCTAGCCGTGCACTTTGAGGCCACGTGGAGTGTCGAAGGTTCGCAGGCAGGTCACGTGATAGGCCCAGGTGCCATGGGTTGACGGACTGAGATGACCGGCATATGCACCACCTGTGGTCCTCACTGTGCCAACTTGCTGCGTTTTATCCGCCCGGCGCTTCGCTCGTTGTTGTGAACGTCGCTTCTCTGCCCTCCGCTGTTGTTGGGGGGCGACTGCCTCCAGTTGTCCAATAGCGTCCTTCACGAGCCTCCTCCACAGACGCCGATGTTGACAACACTGGTATCAGTCATTGGCAAGTCCAAGCAGCTATACGTCCTCTGTGCCACATCAGTCAGTCTCTTCTCTAGCTCATGCCACACACGTTTATCCCCCTCGATCCAGCCAAACAGAAGCCGCTTGTGCATGCTGTGGCTGGGCATACTGGCTACATAACCCAGCCTCGCGTGCCAGGAGCTCACCGATGGGACTGTGTCCAGATCTCTCAAGCATCTGCGATATTCTCACCCTGTAATCCAGTCTGGTTATACCCAATATGGACGCGTAGGCAGGCCCAGCCTTAAATGTTTAAAATTGGCGCAGATGTCATTTTGAGGGCTCCGCGTTTCACAAGCACAGAGAGAATAACTTTGGCCGAGAAAAACTCGGAGCTTCGTATGGAGCCATGGGCCAGGGAGCTTCAACGCAGCGTTACGCAGCTGCTGAAAATATAACCCCCCCCCCCCCACGAGCCTCCTCCTCTCTGCACACTGGGTGGCTTCCATCCAGTCAGAACGTGCTTCGGGCGATGCGTGGCCAGCCAGTCAGCCAGCCAGCAAAAATGTTGTCTTAGTGCGGTAAAAATATTAAAGTCATTGCTACCACAGTGACCAAATGTCCAGCATATTCTCCAGATTATAAGAGGCTCCGGTGAGTGAGATGCACTCCAAACTTGTGCCCGGTGTAAAATAAAAAAGCTATTCCAATCAAGATCTGGTCACACACACACAAAGCTTCTAAGATGCACCCCAAACGTCTGATTTAAACTCGAGGGAAATAGTGTTTCTCATAATCCTGACAATGCAGTTATAAAACTTATATAAGATTTACATTTGTTAAGAGTACTGTTCATTTTCGTATCTATGCTGAATATATTAAATTGCTTTTCGACACTTATACCATTTTATTCAACACTAGCCGAGTAACGACATTGACTCGATAATGCCAATTCGTTTTTTTTCCCATTAAATTTCCCTTTGGAAGAAACCCACCGGTTTTGTTCGCTAAAGGCTCGGTGAAGAGTTGATATTCGAGATACGTATTTAGAAGAACGTACTGCACTCACTGGGATTAATGTGAGCAATCCTTTCAATATAACACATCACGATGCCTGGAAAATAAAACTCCTTCCGGCAGTGGCATATACATGTCTGCAGACAGCCTACTATCACCAATGCAGTTAGTGTTTTGAAAGACTTGAGAGGGAAATAGGAATTGTATTCAACAATAATACAACGGTAATAAAGACATATGGAGGTCCAGCCAATTAAAAAATGTAATTAAACACTGTTTAAGGACCTTTTTGAGAGGTAAGGTTAATTTTAGAGAAATTCGTGCCATTCTTATCCACGAGTACTATTTGAAGATCACCAAAAAAAATTAGCACAAAATAAAACATTTTAATAACCCAAACTAAAAATGTAAAAACACATTTCCCCCAATTATGGTTAGCAAGCTTTCACTTGGAAAGAGACGTGGGTTTCTCACACTGGGCAATCACGTGGTTACATAACGCTAATTCATAGACAAAGCATTTTTTTTCTATCGCCAAGTGCTTCTTGTCAATGCAGAATTTCCATTAGTGATGAAATAACATTTACAAGAGATTAGGTAGACAACATGTCGATATAAGTAATCTTTTCTGGTAGTCCATAGGATATATTTAGTACTCTACATTTCATCCATGTACATTTTCACATGCATAAATGTACAACTTTAATTGAACATAAGCTGTTTAAATTCATCCAGAAGGCGCATCTTCTTCTTCAACTCGACATTCAACCGCCGAGTCTCCCTGGAACCGCGTGACGTGATCCAACACATTGAGCTGGGCACCGCAGAATTGCGTCTTTGGCCCGCAACACTGCGCGCGTTATAAATTGTATTGTTCTTACATCCTTGAGAATAGTCCATAAATATCGACAACATTGCTGTCAAAATGTTATGGAATCTTTAAGACACTATTGCAATGATTTACAATTCTAAGTACTAAATACCAGTTTCACACGTAGGCTTTCACGACCAATATCATCCACAAGAGGTTTTTGGGTTAGATGGTGTAAATATATAAATGTGTCGTTAAAACCCGCCACCACCTGACACAGCCAACTAGTAAGGGTTGTCACGTAAACAGAACATGCCAATTCGTCACTAGTAGAGATGGTGATAGTCTGAGAAGTGAAATTCAACATGTTAAAGAAGCGCTGCAAATTAATGGTTACCAAAACCAAATTAAATAACAAGAGCATTGAAACCGCCCAAGTAATTAAAACGATCAAAATACCGTACATTGCGGGGGTAACTGATAAACTAGCCAGATGTTTGGAAAAACAAAACATCCGAGTCAGATTTGGCACGGTACATAAAATACAGAAATTCATATCTGGTACAAAAGATGTATTACCGAAGCTATCAACTGAAGGTGGTGTACAGGATTAACTGCACGTGTGCTAAATGTTATGTTGGGCAAGCAGGACGAATGATCAGCACGAGACGAAAAGAAAATCAGAGAAATATTTAATTATCCCAAATGCAACTGTCAGCAGAAGCAGAACACACGTGCCAAGAAGGACACTCAATTGATGTTGATAATGTTGAAGTTTTGTGCAAAACTAGCTACTACTGGCCAAGACTAATTAATCTATCAAAATTGAAAGAAATCAAAATAACTTCAACCGTTCGGATAGCTACGGCCTTAGTGCTGCGTGGAAGCGAATCATCAAATAATACATTATACTGGTAGGAACCTCCTGGTTACACCAGCCCACAGGGAATTATTGTGTCCGTCCGTCCGTCGTGCAGGGAGGGGCTGGGTGGGGAGGGGAGGGTGGGGAGGGTGAGGAGGGGCTGGGTGGGAGGGTGGGAGGGGTGGGGAGGGGCTGGTCACCCCGTGGTGCCCTTATAAAACTCAAAGTTTAACCTACTCACGCCGGCTTGTGCCTGCCCTCACAGTCGGCCATATTTGCGGAATACACCACGCCGCAGTTGACCCTGGCCATTGACCGAGCAACCCAACGTTCCTACCAGCTCCCTCCACAGGAATGCGTTTTAAATGCATGCCTACAAAGGGCAGCGTACTTCAATAGGGATTACCGTTGGGCTATTTTAATAAACACAATAGACAGGAAGGACACATTCAAAGGGCTCGCATAATGCACATGCACAATGTACGTTGCCTCAGTAATCCCCCCCCCCCCCCCCACATTGTGCAAGAACGCAGCTACGCAGTCAACATATCTACGCCTCTATAGAACGAACGAAACAGGTGGACTTCTCCACAAATCTGGCTGTCGCCTGATGAAGCTGGTTGTAATTACTGGCGAAACATCGTACTCAGATTGTAAATGTTGTGGCTTGGCTCTCCAACACACAGGTGTGCTGTACTAGTGACGAATTGGCCACGTTCTGTTTACGTGACAACCCTTACTATCTTCTTGGTTCTTTCGGTAAAGTCACGTAGAAGGGAAATAATAAAATAATACGTTTCGACACCAACGCAAGCAGCCGTCCTCAGGTGAAGAATGAAACACCACCAAGCTTGGAGCGTATATTTAAAGCTGGGTAGGAGGGGGAAGAAGAGCGCCTTGACAAAATAATTTGCATATCAAGAGGAATTTAGCATATTTATTGGAAATGCGTAGGTGGTGGGCGGGGGGTTTCAAAGTCATAGTTGGCTGTGTCGGGTGGCGGGTTTTAACGACACATTTATATATTCACTACATACCACATTAATAAAAAAAATGTAACTACAGATATCACATCTTGATGCATTTATGAATCTTTATTTAGAATACAGGCACGTGAACATCTATATTGTAATAGGCACATATTTAGATTTTAAAATGACACGTAACACGAAACATTTTCAACTGGCATCCTGTGCAGAGTGGCGTGTGCAATCTACAAACTCAGCATTCTCAAAATGCAACGTGAGTGGTTAAACCCAGAGTGGAAGAACTGCGATAAATTGGTAAAAATATCAAGAGTGCTAATTTCGCGCATGATTTCCAAGTCGTTCATTTTGAAATCCTATGTAATGAAACATGGCTTATACTGTATTATTATGCATACTGTACACATTATGTTCACACTTGCAAACCCATAAACTGACAACAAAGCTTAAAAAAACAAAACACATAATGTACTAATTGAGGTAGGATAATGCAAGATTGTTATTTAATAATGTACATTTGAAAGAAAGTTCACAAACAAAAGTGTGAAAATGTACATGCCACAATCTAATGATACATTTTGAAAAGACACGTAGCTACTGTTAACCGAATAAATTCCAACGTTTCACACTCCAAAAGTAAACGTGTTCAGCCGGCAGACAGAAACGGCACAAACACAAATCAGAAATCCCTGTACATTTTAACACACATACATCACACATTAGCTCATTCCCAGATAAATTCTCAAGCATATTAATACAAAATAATACTTTAAAAGTCCTTCACCTAAAGGCCACCCCCCCCCCCCGTGTTTTAGTCATGGGGGTTGTTTGACCATACTTCACCATGATGATCAGTGCGGATGGAGGGGGGCCCAGGGAAAGTGAATTTGTCACTCACCGCTGATATTAGCCATGGCCGGGAATCGAACTCAGGTCACCGGGTTCAAAGTGCAGTGCACTAAACCATTGCAACTCCACTCACCCCAAAAGGACAACAATAATTGATTTTAATTCTTCCATTTAAATAACAAATGGTCAGGAACATGTTTACAAAAGCAGCCGATGCCCTTTCATTAATATTGCTGACATTGAACGTAAAAAGTAATTGAAGCCAGAAAATGTTTAAGCAAAAGACCCAGATAACACTTTTTATATAAAAATGTAATATTGTACTGTATAATTTTCATGTATTTCGTTCTATAATTGTATATGCTGCCAATTGGTTTTGCAATACGTGCAAATTAAGTCTGAACAATAAACGCAACATGCTTTCAAACAAGTAAAACAAATTAGAATCTTTTTTTTTATCTGCCCACACCACACAATAATGAAAATAAAAGGACATCATTGCACTTTATTACGTAAAGTTTTTATCGCATAAAACATAGTTATCAGCACTGCATTGATGTTATGTCTTTTTACAGTACCTCACAGCACACAAGTGCAATAAAATACTGAAAAAAGGCATGTGCACCAAGAATTTCTAAGTTCCAAAATCACAACAAAAAAGTCTGATGCTACCAAACATTTATAAGACAAAGAAAACAATTGTTGCTTACATTTTAGAGCTACCAAGCACTCACAAAACATACGAATCAGCAAACGTACATTCAGTTTTCTCTAGGTCAAGTATGTTCTCAATACATCATTGTGTCCTGATTTCCCAATGCGCATGCACAATTACAGTGAACAGATAGTAATCGAACTGCTTTGTCCGAGGCAACAATGAACTCGTGCTACCCCGGTTGCAACAATAAACGCAATTATAATCAACAAAACAGACCACAACGTATAAAATGACCTGAATATGAACGTATCCAAGAGAGTTGAGCGTAAACGTACGTTAGTGAATATATAAAAAGAAAAATAAATATACATCATTATGCATTGTCTTTGCATCACTTCAATATGACAGATGTTATACATTTTGCAGTTAAGACAACCGAAGAGGGTTGCATGCCAAGGACGTTTTCATGCCAAAATCGGGCCAGGTATTAAGTTTTATGCTTTAAACCTTCCAGCAAATGCTCGTGCCAAAGCAGACCGAGATGGCCGCATTTGCAATCAACATTTGACATTATTGCAGATATTCTAAATAGCACCAAGTACAGAAGCCAAATCATACATAGCATCACAACGCATCCATTTGCTTTTAAAAGTTAACACACTGTGAAAGTAACATGTTGGGCCAGCCGATTATGCAATTGGAATGAAGTTAATATGAGCAGCCTGCAAAAGAGCGAGCTAAAACTGAAGTTCTTGCTTGTTGACTTTAAAACGTTAAGACTAATGCACAATACAGCCAAGTGAAAGTATTAGTTACACATATATGCGCATGCAAAACATCACAATCTGCATAAGGGTTCGAGCAGTGAAAGGTTTCTAAAGAGATCTCATTGCGTAATCAATACCAAAGTTTGGAGTGCAGGATAGTACGCGGGCATGGATTTAAGAGATCTGATGAGCGTCCTCTCCATTCGTGTGGATGATGACGTCCAATGGCACCCCCTCGGTGACCTTATTCAGCTCTTCAACCTGGAACGTGTTCGCCTCCTCTGGTTTGGAGTCGTAAATTCTGTCCAAGACAGAGTAGAGAAAAAGTCCAGAAACAGCACATCCAAATAAGCATATGCTGCATGTTGAAATCACACAGTTTCCAGCGGACGCCGCTGTAACAAAGTGTCGGCAGTGTTCATTCACATGTTTTTCTTGGCCAAGCTTGTCACATTTTTAACACAACCAAAACGAAGATGACAACTGTTGCACACATTGCTTTGCAATATCAAATGTAACCTTGGATGCAATGGCACACGTGTTAATAATGTCGATCACGATAATTCACGGTACATCTACTGCTGGAAGAATGCCTCTCTGCGTCTTTGCCATTCCTCAGACTTACGATGCTACAATCGATAGTGTACCAAATGTCTGAAGAGCGCAGAACGGGGGAAAAGAGATGCAAATGGGAGGGACCGAACGATAGGAGAGAAATAAGCCAGTGGGAGTGAAGGCATGTTATTGAAAAGTAAAGCGATGAGGAAACTAGAAGCGGAGTGAAAAGCGACCTGGCTAAGTGTGGTGACCAATGGTGGAGCGGCAGATCTTGGACACGTTGTGGCCAAAACGTCGTGAGAATTGTATTATTTTATCGTTATATTTTTATTATTTTATTATCTCCCTTCTACGTGACTTTACCGAAAGAACCAAGAAGATGAATCCCTACAGTCGCGAAAGCTTTAAATCGAAATTTAACGAGCATTCTGTTTTTTTCAAAGCACGTTCATAACAAGTAAAACTACACGCAAAAACACCTACACTTTATTGGGTCACAAAATGTATTGCTTCGCGTACCATGACTTTACCGAAAGACCCAAGAATATGAATTCCTGCAGTCACGAAAGCTTTAAGTCAAGATTTAGTACATATTTGTCATCCCATGAGGTCAATAAAGGAAGATGACACATTATTTATGCATAGACTTGGCATACCAAGGTTGTACCAAGTTATCTGAGCCTTTGCTGGGACATTGTCGTTCAGAGACAAGAATGCAGCTCTCATTTCCAGTGCTCTTCTACGATTTAGTCAATTGAGCAAGTCTGCACAAAATCAATCTGTGATCATCTCCTCGTGTGGTATGACGTCAATTTAGTACCACACCTTTAGCATCCATAAAAATTAGGTACTTTATTTTGCCTGCAGAGAACTCTTGGTTGGGTGTTGGACTGCTGATTGGACGCTGGGGCATCATAGTAAATCCAGGTCTCATCATTGATCATAAAGTGCCTCAAACATCCTAAACTAGTCTCTGGTGTGGACCAATCAGTTTCAAGGACAATGCATAAATTATCAGAGTATTGGTTTTTTTTGCATTTGACTGCAAGTATTGTGGTTAATGTAAACATGGTTCCTTGAAAAAGGTGTCAGTTTTGTTGCCAAAAAAAAAAGGTGAAAAACCCTATTAGTATATTTTGGTACTGGCAAAGGAGGCCCCATGATGCCTCAAACCTGTCCAAGTCTGCCTTCTATCGGGTCAAGATCGACATGAAAAATCTCCTGAGGCTCGCTCGTGCTGTCACGTTTCAGCACTCTGGAGATCCAACACACACGCACCTTGCTCATACCCAAATGATTCTGCCAGCTCGTATCTTCAAGAGAGTCTGCCACAAAGACATTCTGCTGCGGACCTTTTGGCGCGTTGCAAATATGGCGCGCACTGCCCTATACGCTTTCAACAAGGTATTCATAAACTGAATTTGCTTCAGTGTTCTGCAGTCAAAATGTTAATTATATCATGATGCTGTATTTTCTCATTTCTGCGCTTATCATCGTTTATCTGCAATAGACGAAGGGATAAAGAAATATAGACTATTGTGCCCTGGCTCATTTGAGAACTCAAAGACCATACATAACTCTAACATCAACAGTGTGTAGTGTTTACCTCTACATCAGGCTTTAGAACATTTTGCACCACCCTCACGCATCTGATTGGCACGGCAAACCACACACCCAATCAATTTCCCATAGACAAGATGAACCCTCTGTTACGCACACATTTTTTTCAAAATTCTACACTCCAAGTCCACATACGTCGCTGCTACAGTTGAGAACGGGCACCATAATAAAGCGTCATCCTACACACACACACACACAAAAAAAACGTCCCGGGGGGTTCCTACCGATCATAAATGAGGCCGTCCATGCCCAGCTCCTTGAGACGGTGTCGATTTTCGGACACGTTGGTGTCGTTGCCCCAGCCGAAGATCACCAACCCCTTGGACTTGGCTTCCACAATGTAGGTTGGGTTTCGCAGAAGGTCCTCCGTGTGAACGCTAATTCCCTGTGAACGCAAACGAATGATAATAACGTGCATCAGAATAAAACAGTAGGCTTCAGAGCAAATTGGCTATTAAAGGTGACAGGTGATCATCGATTATCCGGTGCGCAATTATCCATCTTCCAACATTATCCGGAAGTCCTGAGCCGATCTGGCAAAACCAAAAAAAATTCTCCAAAGGCTGTAACTAGTCCAGCGATCGACACCATAGTAGATATGCATGATTTGTGTCAAATATTATATACAGTACATTATACACTACATACAACTTCATGAAAATAATGCACGTATATACATTTTTCATGACTAATAACAAGGCATAAAAACAAAAAATATACAGTGCAATCCGGCAAAAAGCGCATTTAATTCAGCTTTCGCTGGAGCACCGATCTAAAGGCTGCGATCGTCAAACACAAGTTGTTGAAACAAGAGCGTTGTGCGTACTTCATCCCATGCAGTATTCCAGAGTGGAGTAGTAAGTACGGTTACAGCAAATAGTCACTTTTAATAATAAGATATTTATTGTTGTCTATGTGTATGTTTAATTATGACAATTTCAAATAGTAAACAAATTTAAAACACAAAAAAAAACACAACAGCAAAAAACAATGTCTTTCAAGAATGTGCAAAAATAAGGCATTTTAAATAATGTGATTATCCGGTACCTCCACCCGCCCCCCCCCTCCCTGAAGCCGCTGGATAAATCAATGATCTACTGTATAAAGGTCATAATTGTAAGAAAGACTTTGTAAAGGAAAACACTCGCTGTAAACGGTGCGGCAGACGGGAGGCGCTGAGAGGGAGGAGGGCAGCGTCGCGTTGGCTACTTTCGCTCGCTTCACGATCCACCACGCTCCCATGCCTCACCACAACACAGCTCGCATATTTGGTCAGGTAGTCTCTCGTGCTACAGCCGCTAATATTTAAAAAATTAACCCGTAAAAACAAAGTTTTTCACTATAAATCCTTTATATGCGTGGCATCGGTTTTATTTTATTATTCATTTCTGTTTTTCTTGAGTAAGAGTTTCATTTTTATCACATTGGTATTTTAAATAAAATATGAAAAAAATTTTTCCTAAAAAGTGGAAAATTTTGGAAAAAAATTTTCACGAAAATAAATTGTCACGCACAACGAGTCTGTTTGCAAAATGTCAGCTCGATTGGATCACGGAAAGTGGGTTAAAAAACGACTGAAAGATTTGCATGGTCGTAAGCGCGCAAGCAAGTGAACTTAATATAAAGGATTTAAAAATACAACCCCGTGAATTTCAAAATATCGCTAAGGCAAAATGTCTGCATCTGTGGAGATCTATTAAAAAGGACTGGGCATCTGTGAAAAATAGCTGTATATCTCATCAGATTCCTCCAGTGTAAATATTATCCTGAAAAAATTTTATTCTGTATCACAAATACGCAACAGCGATTATAAAACCCACAAATATGAAGTGTTTACTGTCTAATAATGACAAAGATCCTCTGTGTAACCTTTAACAGACTGCTGGGGCAGGTGCTATTTGCGGACACCTGTGAAGGCGAGTAAAGAACACGAAGGGATGGGTTGCTAGCATCCCACCTGGCCACCGTTGTCTCACCCAATGCCGATGCTTACACATTGCACTCATTTGAGGCCAAGTAGATCTAGGGGAAGCCCAAAGCCTGGGTTCAGATATTTGCCCACTAATATTGCCCGCGAGCCGTCTCTTACCAGGATATTTTCGGCTTGAGCAAAGTGAACGGCGATTTGGGTGGAGCGGGTGCGAATGTCCATGAATTCTGGGTAAACCTCCGTCACTCCTTGAGTTAGGAAGAGTACCGGGTATTTATTCTGCTTCAAGCGGACCCTGGTAATGACAAAAACCCATTAAAAACAATCGTGGAAAAAAACAGCAAAAGATACATCTTCAGTAATGCAAACATTCAGGAATCAATGCAACACTTTGCTTTTAGGTCCCAAGGCCATGTTTATGTCTATTCTTTCTTCTGATCTTTATATACAATGTTCCATACTTCATAATTTTAGTTTATCTCATCTAGGATTTTATATCGTGCTTTTGTCAAAGTGTTTTACAAAAATAAAACGTGCATTAGTATTAGCTGCAACACTTCTACATTCTCCAAGGACGAAAGAGACTCCCTGGCTGCATCAATCATTTTATTTCAGCGACTCCCTCCCGGACAGGTGTTGACTAATCCTGCTCGCAGGCTTAGCTCAGGATGCCCAAATACAGACCCACCCCAAGGTGATGTGGGTGGAAGCAATGTGTCATGCGATACTGTCCACGATCATAACCACACAAGTGTGGGTGATCATCACTACACACTGGGTGCCACAGGAGAAGTGCAAACCGGAGCAGTGGCCAGGCGAAGAAACTGAAGACTTACATGGCACAGATATTGGCATCGAATGAGGAGTATATGATGCGTCGTGTTTTGGCTTGTTGCTGTACGCAGCTCAGGATGATATCAACAAATTGGTTCATGTCGAAGTAAGACGAGAGATTCCCTTCCCACACTCCATTCTAAAAAAAGAACAAACGTGCGTAAACATTATTTCGTAAAAGATTGAATTTAAAGGTGAAAATAATGTTTTCATTGTCAGGCATTTAACCAAATGGCGTTTTTGACATTGACTAATCTGAAATGTGATACATGTATTCATGTACTCTGGGTTTCTAGATTTTTCAAGTAAAAAGTCTCACCTTCTGCTGCAAGGGCCATTTGATTTCAATGTCAAAGCCAACATGCTCAGGAACGCCTTCAAAGACCTTAAAAACAAACCATCCAATGATCAAAAACGACTCTAAGAAGAAACAGAGCAGAAAGCATACACCATAGAAGGACAAAAACACCATGACTTAATCTTTGCATTGTTTGAATTGAAGAAATCACCTGGTCTAGTGTCGGGAACGACTGAGTTTCTGGGACATCATGAGAATCATTGAGGCTGGAATCTGCAATGACAGCAATGGTAAATTGTCAGCACAATCGTACAACATAAATTAATTGTGAATGTAATTTTGCATGGCCACATTCAAGCGAACATAAACTATACATTAAGAGACACACCCAGGCATTTTTCTACGTCTATATTAATTGCTACACTTAATTGCATTACTTTACCATTAATTCAGCAAGTGAATTTATAATACTGTGAGTGGTGTAAAATAAATAGCTTAATTGACCCAACGGTCAATACTAACACCACGTGCAGTTGGATTAGAAAACACAAAGTAGGTTATTTTTTTTATATTCATGTAAAATAAACTTTAACAGTTCAAAAGGTTATGAGTGTGCCTTAATGAACGGCGACAGAGGCTGACATACCGTGGTCAAGGTCGACTTTTTTTGCATGAGCGTGAGCCAGCTTCATGGATATAGGAAGGGAGTCAAGAGCATAGCAAAACTTAAAAGCACTTACAATCAAATTAAATGGCAAACTCTATGCCAAATAATTTGCCAAGGTTCATGCCCGAGTGCTTATGCTATCATAAAACAAGAGTGATATTTTTTTTATGGTAATATTTTTATAATTCTTTTTTTGCGTGTCTGGAATCTGACGATGTAACATCTTTCAAAATGGAAACTTACACATTTAAAAGGTTTACTCTGTTTGGGGATAATTCCAATCTTGGTAGAAAATGAAGCTCACAAATGATACCTTGCCAATATGGGAATCATATCTTATATGGACAAAATTGATCCAACAACAACAAAGTTTTCAAAGAGAAAATTAAATGCTTAACAAAGTCGATGCTGTTTATATCATATTGCTAACTAACCTAAAAGTTGTTAGTACATAGCAACCCATCAATGTAATCTGTGAAATCCAAGGAAGGCTCTGACGAATTTAAGCGACTTAAAAAATTACCAATATTTTCTTATTCAGTCTTTAACAGTCAAAATGCTATTAAACAATGTTTGTGTATATTCAAATTCTTTGGGTCTTTCGGTAAAGCCACGTAGATAGCTGCGATATTTCTCACCCGATGACGATTGCTTGTGTTGCGATCGAAATGTCGTGATATTGTTATTATTTTTACTATTTTTTATTATTTTATCTATCTATGTGGCATTACTGAAAGACCCAAAGAATATCAATTCCTGCAGTCACGAAAGCTTTAAGTCAATGTTTGTTTTAATAAGCCACGGCTTATCACCTTAATTTAATTCTTCGCCACATCAAACCATGTGTATGTAGAACTTCTTTCGCACCGTACGTAGCAGAAGACTTTTAAATCTATATTTATTGATGTAAAGATTCCACAATATTTTGCCCACTTAATGCCAATGCACCAGGCTCCATGATCGGCTCCCGTCGTCCCTATTTGAATTTAAATTCACAACCCTTTGAGAAGCTGTCCCTCAGGCAACTATTACCAATCCACTCATGCTCTTCTACACATATAATCACATTAACTTGTCCAACCAGCTGTATACATGGGTACACACTGGTTATTCCATCAGCAGGTCGCGTTTAGGAGGGGTTAAAAAATAATGGCTATTCCCATCTCTTTGAAGAGGTCTGGCCAGAATGAAAGAATATGGAGAAGCTCTCTAGAGCTCCCTCTAGTGGAGGCCCTTCCACTAAGCAAGTGCCGAGAGAAAGTGTAGAGCTGCACCTTCACCGTAAACCTCTGCAAAGATATTAATGTTCCGTGCATTTCCTTAGGGTTTCTTGCCCAGCTCTTTACGATGTAATCTTCTCACAATCTATACTGTTTTCTAAACGTTTGTTGCGATGTTCGTGTACAATCAAACTCAAGCTACTTCTCCTCACGTATTTAGAGTGATGTAGAATCTGCAGTTCATAACCGCGTGTGCATTTGCTATAAAAGTGACGTATCGCCCTTACCTTAAGCATTTGCAGTTGTTGGTAAGTCAGCTCCCTTACAGGGATCTCCAACAGCTCGGATTGATCATCCATGTGCCTCTACAAAAAAGGAAATGTAGAGGCTTAGGGTTTTACGAAGACCCTAAGATGTTACGTTTAGATGTAATGTGTGTGACTGCCATTGACTCGTGTGGCTAACAGGCCCACCAGGACATCTCTGAAAGCAAAGTTCTCATGGGTAGTGGTGGAATGATTAACCCCTGTGGTGATGCAATGAATTATCACGATTCAGCGTCCCAATTCAAGACCTCGTGTATTTTTTTTAACACGACGGTGAATGGCAACGCCTCCAGTGGCTGCAGGAATGATGCCAACCAATTACGTATAAACACATGGAAATGCATATTTTCTTATACACTCAATTCAATGCATGTTTTGCGACGTTGAGAATCAATAACAATTCACGAATCAATAAATTATGCTATCCCTACTCATAGGACAGGTCAAAATTAAATAGGTTACAGAGCAACTGCAATATACTCTGCACAAGACAGTTTATAAAATGTAACTTCCTGAAGCTTACCTGCTTTACAAGACATGTGTTTCCTTTGGTAATAAACGTGTAAGGGTAATGTACATATGGCAAACAAATGATGTGGATACTTCAAATTAACATTCAGATGTCCAGTCACCGACTGCCATGTCAAGCAGGGTCACAATCATTTACAAACCACATGGGCAACATCTTTATTTTTTTAAACGAAGACAATGGAGTTTGAAACCAAATATAGGGAATTTTTTTGTATTATATTGGTATCAAAGTATCGATGAAGGTTAACATATTCGTGGGGGGTTATATGATCAGTCTAAAAATAATCTGCACGAGCCAACTTTTTCTTTATTATGTAACGCTAATTTATGTTTGTGGAATATTTTAGATTTCGCATGTGGCAGTTGCTTTTGTTCCGACTTCCACTTTGCTTTATTGCTGTATTTTTTTTGTCTGCTTTGGTCATTTTAGTGACCCCGGCAACTCTTGCAAATGAGACTACCCCTGATCTCTTCCAATTCTCACCTTGTTCAACAAAATAAACTTGAATTTTAAACTTGCATAGTATCACCATCAAAAGTGCTATTAGTATGCATGCATATGAAACTAAATTAGTTGCTTCCATAAATGAAATAGGTGTTAGACTTTAAGTACAGTTAACTCTTGATTATCCGTGGGTGAATAAATTAACCGTACTTTCAAAAAAGGTGATTAAAATACATCTACACACACTGGTTTAATAATTAACTGCTCATCATTGTTTAGGGGCAGTCCCTCTGACCTCAAAATGTGATCGTGATTAAGCCCATTACTTCATGCAGAGCTAATGACAGAATACATTCTGCCACATTGTAACTCTTCACCCCCATTATACATACGTGAGCAATAAATGGTTTAAAACAGCGAAATTTATGCAATTTTTGCCATAATTTATCATGGGCATGTTCTCTAATTGCTGTTGTTCAGCGGCCCCCAATTATTACTGCAGGTTTGATAATAACATGCGCCCATCTTGTTTCTGTTTCGCATTGGGCCGTAATGATTGCCTGACGTCATTTGCAAGAGTATGTCATTGTGTGCTGGCGTCAGGGTCCAATTTAAAAAAAATAAATTACACGGAAATTACTCCTTTTGGATAATACTTAGCAATCACTGTATTTGGTTATCCAGGTCACTCTTGCAAATGAGTCCAAGTTGGTCTCTTGTGTTATCACCTGGTTAAAGAAAACAAACTCATCTGCGTTTCTGTTTAGTCCAGATTACCACCTCCAAATCCACAACCCTATTATACCAGATAATCAAGAGTTGACCCACACTAAAACCTTGATTCCAAAAGGCATGCTTCAAGCTCTAAGCAATCAATTACATACTCCGATATAACCTTACCTTTTTCATGGAGATACAGCAGGTAAAATCATGATATACTACTGGAACAAGATCTTTGGAGAGATGAACGTCCAGCTCTACATAAGCAGCTCCCTGAAATAACAAGACCATGAGCTTGCCACGTAACCTCGAACTATCAACACCTGGCACATAACTTGGAAGGTTGATGCATCACTTCAACATCAAAGCATGTGGAATGTTGCTCATTAATGTTAACATTGTCAACTGCATATTACGCTTTAAATATCTACACTTATCCTCCTAGCTGAGCTCCCAGCTTCCTGGATCGGACGAGATTGGTTGCATCCCGGATGATTTGGTCATAGACCTGGACGGTATTTGGATTGGATGACCACCATAGCGGTTGTCAGAGGTTGATTTTGGGCGATTGTGTTAGCAGAGGGCAGTGCAGGAATATCTGCTGTTGTGCTGTACTATGCTACAAGTCTATGCTCCCTGCCGCCACCAACCTGCACTGATCAGTGTGGTCAAGAATGGTTAAATAATGCCCATGATCTGCACGGTGTGGAGAGGTTCTTATTCAGTAGTCGATTCACAAAATGGCCGTACATGATTACACAAGACAACAAGAGAAAATCAAAGTGCAACGCCATGCGAGCTCGTCTTCAGCATTGTTCAAGGACAATGCAATAATTTTGTTTTAAAGTGTAAACTGTAGAAAAAAAAAATCTAAATACGTTTGGCAAAGCTCAAACACTGACATCACACAACTAGAGCTTTAACATATGCCTTACACAAACTACAAAGTTTAAGGATTTGCAACAATTAAAAACAATTCATTTTAGAATTAAAATGTTCCTTAAATTCACACCCTCAATGAATGTGGAAATATTATGAAGACATTGATTATTTTACAATTAAGGACATTTCCCGAATTCACGTTGATAATTGAGTATTTTGAATAAAAGATTGAAAGTGTGATCATATTAGCAAGAATCCAGGATTACAAAAAACATAGCATGCTGTAAATGTAAATAAAACTAATTATGAATGCTCTACACTAAGTTAATCTAAATGTGGAAGGAAAGAGTTACGTAAACCAATGCGATATTCATCCACTTACATGGCTTGCAGCATTCTTAAATGAGGTGATGGTGTTTTCTCGAACTTTAGCAAGCCTAAGAACATAAATATACATTTTAAAAAAACTCATTTTATGGCAACTACATATTCAAAATTTAAATACACCAAAATAAGCTTAAAATTTAAATAATGTTATCAGCATCTTAATTAAACACACATTTTCTTAGACTTTGTATCAACAATACTGTAGCTTATAAAAAGTTGATTAAATTATCAATCAAAATTGCTTTTCAAATGCATTGCAATAAAACACACACTTGTAAAACGCGTATTTTTTTTAATGAATGCATTTCATTCTACAATTAATGCATGGGTCAACAAAACATCCAACCTGTGGACTTGACAAAATAAACACTGCTATTATTAACCTGTTGTGCTTTTTGGAAACAATTCAGCATCAAGTAAAATTACGGCACAAGATCAGAGTGCAAAGCCATGTTGAATTTATGAAAAAGAGAGTTCACTAACTTCTCTGTGAAGTATGATATGCCAGCACCCCTATGACCGATGTCTAGGGTCTGACGTGGCTTCCAATACTTGGAGAATGAGGCCTTCATATCACAATGCAGGTCTTGGGCTGGGTGGATGATGAAGTAGTCCACTGAAATGAGGAGTCAGAAGAGAAAAGTCAATGGCAGTTACAGAACAAAGAAGTTTGGTTCATCAACATGTATAAAATACACGTGAATTTTTACTTAAATTAGCATCGACTATGTCAAAACCACAGATCCAGACTTCATTTATGCAGCTTAACATTACGCCTCTTGGCAATGAATGCCATTAATGGGAGATAATCCATGTTAAATAACTAAATAGGTAAAAATGCGACTATTACATTTGAAGACAGGCTTATGATATTCCACACGGGTCAAAATTTGGCTCAAACTATTTCAAATAGCTTTTTTTAATTAACAAAAATGCACAAACATTAAACACATAAAATGTTAACAAATCAAGTAAAAAGCTTCATTTATCAATGATCGATTCCCCCATGGAACACAACATGCAGACTTCGATATCCCAAAAGAAGTAAATGTGGTGCGGAATGTAGTGCTGACCGTTTACTTTGCCGATTGTCTGCCGCGTGTTTCGTCCCATGATGGGCAGACTAATGACGCCATTGCTTTTGCTCGTTTCCATGAGAGTCGATGAAAGTAGGCAGGCCGTGCCCACCAGGCCTGGCAAGGCATCGCTCTGTACCACCCTCTCACTCAGGTCCTCCTGTTGACAAAAGATATTTGGTTAGTTCTCAAAAGAAAACTCTCTCGAGCCTTGCCCAAATAAACAAAAAACATAAACAAAGCAAACCGTGCGTGTACTAGTTTGGCACAAGACATTCAGGCAACATACACATCACGAAAAACTGGTTTGTGCAATCCAGAGTTAAATGTAATGGCATCCAGTTGTGACAAATATTGCACGCTTGGTTAATTTCTTTTCTCACTTCATACAAATAAAAACAATGTTTATTTGCACAAGCCCAAAACTACAAAGATCCTCCTTAGCAGACTTTTGGGGCAAGTGCTGTTCACAAGCACTTATGAAGGCTGGCACAGTACACGAGTTGGTGGGTGGCCAGCACCATGCCGACCACCTTCATCTCCCCAGTGGTGATGTTTACACACCGCACCAAACACTAATATCAGGACGATTCGAACTAGGGGAGGCCAAGGACTGGTTCAGATAATTGTCACTGGTGTTGGCCATGAGCAGAAATCAAACTCAGGTCGCCAGCTTCGTCACACAGCACGCTAACCGCGGCACCACCAGTCCCCAAGTGTAACACAAACACATATGCGCACATCCAGCCATACCTCAAAAAAGTCAAAGGTAAGCTCCAGGTTCCCTGGGTCCACTGTATGGACCATGTACTCCATCCAGCATGATGGCTCCAGGGCATATCCACACTCGGGCTGGGAGTGCCGTGACTTGTACTGGCCCTGACTGATGAGAGAGATCTCAAGGGATAGTGGCACCTTGGGGTTGTCGGTCTGGGTACATTCTGCCTCCGTGTAATTTTCTGAATCGTCATCTTCCTCTGTGCCTTCAATAGTCAGCTTCACTCTGCCAAAAGGAGTAACAAAAAATATTTACTACAATTTTAAATTCCAGTCCAAGCGTTTTTAATTTTAAACCAAAACTGTATGAAACCCTAACACACGTGCACTTAAAACGATCAAGACAGACCGATACACAGGAATATACTAGGAACATGTTCAAATCACGTTGTTATAATACATTCGCAAATTTTGGCCCATGCCATTGTTATTACAGCAGAAAATGACCCACTCATTTTTAATGACGTCTGGAGATCTTTAACGTCGACTGACGCAGACAGCACGCATTTCATGGTTAATACATCCGCAGTAATAACCAGAGGTAGCCTTCAGGATTGGAAGCATGAACCTCCCCAAACAAAGTGGTGAGAATGTGGGCCCATGTTGTTACCTAAAACGTGAGTTCTTGAATTTCTTCTTATTTATGAGAACAGGCGGCTTGGTAGAAAAGTGCAGACGTAACCGGAGCTCTGTTTGGCAGGTCAACCAACCGATGTCAACGGATGTCACTCCATCTGTACATGGAAAAAGATGACAACTTAATACAATTTAAGCACGCACAGAGATTGCAACTCGATGGCGATTGTCATAAGAATACATTACATGCATTTGTACTTAATAATGTTATTCTAATTCTGTCCATGAAGTGGAATGAGTTTTTGACAAGGGCACACCCTCCCCATCTAAGTGTTATCTTCAAATTGAAATAATTTGACTCGATAGTTATGAAAATAGTTAGCCAACCATACAATGTCTCCAATGCAATGCATCCCTAGTTGTCAAACTGTCAATTAAATGTATCAGTTATAATACACATATCCCCGAGGTATGTAGCTATACTGTATACATATACACATGTTCTCTTGTGATTTTGGCAAGTGTTACAGAAAACAAAGTTCACCCAATGCTAATTAAGGTCCTGTTGCATATCTCAGGATGTTCGCAACGTGATACTTACTGACAATGCCAAAATGTCCTCCATCAACGCTGCAATTGGCACCTGTGGATAACAGATTGCACCGTTACTTCTCAAATGAATGAAATACCTCTTTGCAAACTGGTCCATAAAAGACAAGCTTAAATTGAGAAAATGGGTAAGACACTACTACAATGAATACAACATCAATATTAAATCAACACCTGTCTCAAGTTTCTTACCAGTTGGTGTAAACTCCCTGGGATGGAGGTGGGTCTCCCATTTGTTAACCGTGACCAGTTTACTTCCATCTTTAGTCTGTCGGAAAATGAGTAGAAGTCAACTGTGAAATGTTATCACTGAATTAAAGTTGTATTATTCAGACTGGCTTCGAGTCACTGCTAATGGAAGTCGTAATACACCTTTCTACGTGAATGACGCAACAAACTGCATTGTTTAGAAACATCTGTAAGCATTTGTAAATTATTTGCTTTAAAATCTAAAGTATGGTGGTATTGCACCTTTGACTCGTAGAAGCAGCCTTTGAAGAAGCGAAAATGTACAGTTTTCACAGAAGGCAGGGGTACCGTCACCGTCCAGATGTTACTGCAGAAGTGTAAAAAGGCCAAACAAAGATAGTTAAACACCGGTAACACATGTAGGTGGGTTCTAAATCGTGCCACTGTTTGTTTAAGACATAATTGCTTTTCCATAGTATGACATTAAGCGTATCAAAAGTTGAAATGCATAAAGGGTTTTTCATCATAATTTACTAAAATGTACATTGAAATGAGCTAAATTGTAAGACTTAAGGGAATCAATGTCAAACATGTCAACTTCATATGAGACAAAATAATATTCACCTGTCTGGTAATTCTTGATGCAAAGTTACAGAGTTCTCAGATTTCCAGCTTCCCAAGTCTTGGCTGTCCCCACACAACCCCAGAGCTTCCCCTGTTCAAATTATAACAAAAAATAGACAATCCTGTTCAATATTGTTTTAAAGGAAATCCAACATTGTGGTAAACGGGTATTTGACATAAGTGTTTCAGCACTGTTCCAGGGTGAAGTATAGTTAAACAAGAGCCACTGAACGACATGAAACAGGGCCCTTCATCCAGGAGTGAATGTACAAAGGGTTATACATGACATTATTTCCATGACTTAGGAAAGTTAAAATACAATAAGCATTTAAACTTGCAATAAATACCCATTACTGTGTTCATCCATGTGGCATACTTTCAGAGATCAGCCAACCAAATTACCTGGAAGAGTATCTGCCCTGACGAGGAATGTGACCTGAGACGGCACCATTTTCTTTCAAGAGGTAGACTGGCGTGAAACCGGTTTAGTTTGCCTAAAATAGATTTTAAAGGGGGAGAAAGAAAACGGTGATTAGATATTTTAAAAAGTTACACTTTCAAAGCGGGCGACACAGCAATACAAAAAAATACTGCAGTCGGTAATTTCTTACTCAAATAAGCATTGAAGGCAGTGCTCAATTCACATTCGTCAGTGGTAATAATTCCGCATTTGTACGGTGGGGGCGACTCTCCATGCAAACCAACCATGTCACTTCCCAACAAAGCAGTATTGATTTTATCGACCGTAGCGTAGTGATGGGGCAAGTCAAACTACCCAACCGGAATTTGAAACTCGCAAACCTAATAGTGAGCCACCCCTCTACCATTGACTTTTGAGACACCTGGTCAGTTAAAGATCTAGCTCAAGGTTCATTGTTTCCATTAACCACATTCTTCCATGTCACTCTGCATTAACAGCTTTGGATAAAGGTTTTCTCTTGCTGTTTATACATATTTCAAAGGTGATGTTTCTCAGAAATATCCCGATGTTAACTTCCACAAAGCAGTACCAACACATAACTCTTTTTTTGATGAACACTCTTAATTTTATATTAAGTCTAAAGTGAGTGTGACTTATAAAAATATTATTTTTACACTTTGTTTATCTAGGAAAACCTCACCGAGTCTCAACTCTTCTTTAGAAGGGTCCTGCCAAGTTTTCACAGTAGGAAGCGATCCTGCTATGCGTAATCCAAATTGAGTAATTTGCAGGTCATTTTCAGCATTGGGATGTTTGGCCAATACAAATTATACTGTTTGGGGTTTTTTAGCCATGGAAGTAAACCGGAGAACCTGGAGAATATAACCGCCATTCGCCACTAAGTGGCGGTGATGTCATCAAAGCGCTTGTGCCAGGCTATGTGCACGTTAAGGCCAAGTGAAGTGTTGCAACACCCACTAGCAGGAGGTCACGGGACAGACCCAGGTGCCGTGGGTTGACTAGCCGAGATGACCGGCTGATGCACCAGCTGTGCCCCCTACTCTGCCGGAGAAAAACACACTGTCACCTACATCGGTTAAAATAATGCCTTTGGAATACGAGCTTTATTTTTGTAGGTCTTTCCTAACTATAGGTGTTAAATACAATTCTGAATGTTCAGGAGAATAGGTATTTACTCTCTAGGTTTATCATGCATGTCTAACAAAGATGTGAAACACATGGGCTAATTGTTCGATATCTATTTTAAGGTTTCTGTTGAAACTCAAACCTGACACCATCGCCTTCAACAACACACTACATTCGTTCAAAATGGCATTCTATACATGAAAACACTTTAAAGAACGATGACCATGTTTCTTTCACGATGCTGCGAATTCAAACTGAAAAAAAGCATAATTCACAACTTTGATGAACGCCTTTCTTTAACTCGAGCAAAACTGCAGTTGTAAATAATCGCCTACCCTGCTATCATATTAAAGAAAAAACTATTTAAACTCCGTCATTATCTGCACATTTCAAAATCCTGTATGTATTGAAAAATATATCTACGCCAAAGCGTCAGGCCAGTGTGCAAGAGCAGGCCAAAGTACCCTCTTTCGAGGGATTTTCTGCAGCTCTTTCTATTGAAGATGCTTCTGCCAGTAGCGATTGGGATCTTTTAACCCCTGTTTAAGATGCTTTAGCTCTGCTGCACGTTTGATTAAACATCGAGAGAAACGTCTTAAATGATCTAGTTGCATAACTGGCATGACTCCATTACATCTTTAGCGTGGCATTCTGGCAACACCGTACCTTCCATGACATAATCTGTGAGAATTACATTTAAATGAGTGGATACAGTAATTTAAAATGGGAATAGCTAACAGAATTGCAATTCCCGAAGGAATTGTGCAAGAATGAAATCATGGAAATCAAACTAAATCCCTGCAGGAATCTCTCACCAATTGTAATGAAATGTGACTTGGCTAAACTGAATAGAAATTGACTTTTAAACGATGCTCTCTCGTCAACTCTTAGCTTTGTTGCGTTGCGAAGAAACAAGTTTGACACTCACCCTCCCAACCAACCGACGACAGCTCAGCTCACTTGTCCCTGCTTTTCTGTGTCACCTCCACGCTCAACTGGAGGACGAGGAGGGTTTTGCCTCCTTTAATGCCCCTTCTCACCTTGCCTCGCCCATCACTGGCCCACCACCGATGGATGGCCCTCTCGAGTATCGACACGTCAACAAATCCCCATCTGGAACAAATACGTGCACAATTAGTTGGGAAGTGCCAGACAATTTTTAGACTTGGGCCCACCCTCTCTTCTCTCTCTGGCCCGGGGTCTGCCAACGGTCACAAACCGGTTTTTAAAAAAGTGGTCATCAACTAACATTGGAGAGAGGGGGGGGGGCAAAGCTGAATTTCTAAACATTCAACCCGCAAGACAAAACTGTGTATTTATTTTATAAATTTTAAAAAGATTATCTATGACATGCTCCATAATATGGCGTAATGCCTACAATATGAAAACATAATCCACGTTGTAAATAAAAAAAAAGCTGTTTATAGTGTCGTTTGTAAGAGTATCAAATATATGGCAGTTTTAAAAATATGGAAGTATTATTTACATAAACGCCCCAGTGTGAACGATGCATAACGAGACAAACCCTATTAAAAAAGAGCATATATAGGCTTCCTATAAATGATACATCTTGTTTAATGACACACACCAAGTATGCGAATCAAGCATACTTCAGATGGGATACCAATTCTATCAAAGAATCATTCAAATGTGGCAAGGAAGTCAGAGTAATCGAAGGAAACATTCATTTACTAGACGGGGTTACGTGACACGATTGTTATTGTTAAATCACTATGTACTGAGCGTTGTCGAGTATTTCTAAGACGACTGCATATGAAATGTGTAAAGTTAAATGTGTTAGTACGTGTAAATTACTCTGTATGTGTGTGTATATCGCTGTGTACACACGAATCTTTGTAGATCTCTATGTATATGTGTTATTGTGGTGTAAGTGGGTGTGCGCATTTCTGTTGACAGCTTCACATATTGGGCAATAGCAGTCAAATTGTCGTCATTGGGGTGTTGCTTTTAAAGTAATTCTCTATTTTTTTTGGAAATTTTGCTTATTTATGGAATAAGTTAATGGATTGACAAACATTAAACTAAATACACACCGACATCCCAGCATGAAGGTCAGTATATCCAGATACAATGCATGTGTGTGTGTACTGCGTCTCTTTGTATGCGTGTGTGTATACTATATACATCTCTGTGTACGTGTTATCCCCCTGGTATCTACGTGTACATGTATTGTAAGTACATCTGTGTGTGTTCATACCCTTGGGTGTCTACGTATACCTTGTGTACAAACTAAATGCAGCAACAAAAATAGATTAACAAGACGCACACGTGTATAGTGTTGTGTATCTCTGTGTACATCGTGTTATGAATCTCTCTGTACGCGTACATCTCTTCTCCGTGTATGTATCCGTGAGCATCTATCTCTGTGTGTGTGTACGACGAGTGTGTTACTGCTCTCCCACACGCACTCCTCACCATTCTCGCTCGCTCCGCCACTTGTCCACCACCACCACTCCTCTTCCCCAGAGCCGCTGGGGGGGGGGGGTGGACAATTAACAGCCGCCACCACCACCAGCCGCCGATGCTGCTGCTGCTCTTTCTCGGGCTAAAATAAAGAAATGCGGCGAGAGGGGCACGAGGCGACTTGACGAGGAGGAGGACGAGGCGAGGATTCGACGACCGCGACGCGCCACGAACAACTTCGCATTGCTCAAGCCGGTCCAGACCGGTGCCGCATCCTGCCCGCACTGCGCATGCGTACACCAGCGCCCCGCCCACCTCAACCCGCAACCCGCCCCCCACCCCTCCGCAACCCCCCCCCGCACCCTCCCCGCACCCCCCCTCACCCCCCCCCGCAACCCCCCCCGCAACCCGCCCCCCGTAACTGCCCCCCGCAACCCCGCCCGCAACCCCCCCCGCAACCTGCCCCCCGCAACCCCCCCCCGCACCCCCCCCGCACCCCCCCCGCAAACCCCCCCCGCAACCCCCCCCCCCGTAACCGCAACCCCCCCCGCACCCCCCCCGCACCCCCCCCCGCAACCCCCCCGCAATCCCCCCTCGCAACCCCCCCCCGCAACCCCCCCCGCACCCCCCCCCGCAACCCCCCCCGCAACCCCCCCCCCGCAACCCCCCCGCACCCCCCCCCGCAACCCCCCCGCAACCCCCCCGCAACCCCCCCCGCAACCCCCCCCGCAACCCCCCCTCCCCGCATCCCCCACAAATCCCAACCCCCAGTTTAAATAGAGGGCAGTGTGGGGGACGGGGGGGGGTGCCGCGCTTATCCAGACTGGAATTTGCAACGCCCGCTCCCCTTGTATTTCATACACTGCATTGGCCACTACCACTGGAATCGCGTGTTGCTGTGTGTCGCGTGATATGCGCAAAAGTGTTGTCCCTCTGCTCAGATGATGAGCATTGCGGCATTGGCACTCGGTCTTGCCGTTCCGTAGCGCCCAAGTCGGTGGTGTGGACATTCCGCATTTACATTTACTGGGCCGAGTATATTAGAATGAGAATACTTTATTAATTGTATACCTGGAGGAATCCGTTCGTTCGTTTCTCAATCCGCTTGTACTGGTGGGGAGTCGTGGCGGTCCACACCTCCCTTTCGCTGGCGACAGACTCCAGCATTACTTCACTATACTCAGACGCTGTCTTTCCGACAGACCTGTTCTTCACCTGAGGACGGCTGCTTGCGTTGTGGCCGAAACGTCGTGAGAATTATTTTATTATGTTTTATTTTTATTATTTCCCTTCTACGTGACTTTGCCGAAAGAACCAAGAAGATTAATCCCTGCAGTCACGAAAGCTTAAATCGATACTATACACTACTACACTATACACTACTATACTGCACTATATACTACACTACACACTACTATACTACACAATACTACACTATACATTACTATACTACACTATACACTACTATACTACACTATATACTACTATACTACACTATACGCTACTATACTACACTATACACTACTACACTATACACTACCACACTATACACTACTATACTACACTATACGCTACTACACTATACACTACTATACTACACTACACACTACTATACTACACAATACTACACTATACACTACTGCACTACACTATACACTACTATACTACACTACACACTACTATACTACACTATACACTACTATACACTACTTACATGCGTTGGCTCTTCCTGGGGAATTCCCAAGCGTTCCCAGGCCAGCCGAGCGACGTAGTCCAGCCAGCGTGACCTGGGCCGGCCCAGGGGTCATCACCCAGTGGGACGTGTTGCCCGGTAGAGTTCCAGGGGCAATCCTTACAAGGTGCCCGAACCACCTCAAATCCGATGAGCTATGAAGCTCTTTTTCACGGATGTTCCAGTCGGCAGCGGGTCAGAACGTGACAACACAAATACAAAAAACACAATAGGAGTGGCACGTATAGGAAATAATTTTTCTACCTCCGTGACTTAACCGAAAGAACTAAAGAGTAAGTATAGGAAAGGTAAACACATAACTTTAAAAAAAAACATATATACGAATAAAAATAAACTATATACATTCTTTGGGTCTTTCGGTAAAGCCACGTAGATAGAAAATAATAAATTCACGACGTTTCGATCGCAACACAAGCAATCGTCATCAGGTGAAAAAATATAGTGGGAGAGCTGCTGATGCAAGAAAATAAATAAAATAGTATTTTTTATTTTTCTATCTACATGGCTTTACCGAAAGACCCAAAGAAAATGAATTCCTGCAGTCACGAAAGCTTTAAGTCAGGATAAACGATATATATTTTTTAATATTACCAGGTAAAGCCTACTGTGAGCTATTAACGTATTTCTCAGAAGCGACCTGGCCACAAATGATAGCATCGTACAAGCCCAAAAGTGGTGCCCTGTTCAAATGAGCATTACGGCATTGCTCCGCATCTTACCGTTCCGTAGCGCAGAGTCGGTGGTGTGGACATTCCGCATTCACATGGCCGGGCCGACTACATTTTAGGATCACCGCCACTGTTTAAGCACCATTAGGCCTGAGGCGGTGTTATGTGTACACGTCTGTGAAAGGAAGTTTGAACACCGATTATTATTTTTATGTAAGCACGTTCGTTTGTTTTTCCTGTTTGCAGTAAGTTCCAGCGTGTGTTTCTACGTGTTCTTGGTTTACATATTCTCTCCCTTCAATGTCCCGGCAATTCCACTAATGACCAAGACGAGTAGTGTTCATTGCATGACAGTGAAACTAATTATGAATGATAAAAATAGGTTTGAACCTTTCTGCCAATAATATAGGTGTCAAGATGTTCAAACACCAAATAGATACATTTTGCAAGGAATCGAAGTCTACGTTAACCACACGTACTTGTGGTGAACATGCAAACAAACATGTTCTGATATAATATGCGCAATGTCTTTGGAACTGATTGGCCTACGGCAGAGACAGCCTTCTTCATGGCCGAGTCTCATCCGTGTCAGACCAGAGAACGCCAAATGGCGAACAGCATAAGGACAATGCCACACGTATCACAGAGCATTGATAGCTCGGGGTGAGCAGCTACATCATGGGAATAAAAATAAAACATAATTTTAGTTTTATTATGTTTTATTTGTATTATTTTATTATTTCCCTTCTACGTGACTTTACCGAAAGAACCAAGAAGATGAAACCCTGCAGTAACGAAAGCTTTAAATCGACAAATGAAATGAATATTTCACATTTTCTAGAGCTGGAATTTAGCGAAATTTACAGGATAACCACATTGAATGTAACGGAGTTTTCGTCCAATCATAGGTGACCGGGCTTGAGACCACAACCTCACGACCTCCGATAACCCTCTTTACATACAGGCAACGTGTCTGGAGTGAATGCCAGCAGTGTCCAAGCTCAGAGCTCTGACCTCTGAGCCAACTGAACAAATGTTTGTACAGATGATATGTATACTTACAGTTGAAACATCATCAATATCATCATGAGGCAATGTGAGGAATGGAGGAAGCTCTGGATACATCAAAGTTCAAAGTTCATTTATTTGGTATAGCCCTGTGAGCCATTCGGCTCTTGAATCGGGTGCAACCGCAACAAACAAAAAACAAAAACATGAACAAGAAAACATCTTAAAGTGACTATGTGCAAACAGAAAATCCATCATTATTGATGATAAGATACTGAAATTGGGAGTGAAGCGCTCTAAACACAGTGCCAATGTCAGGTGCTGGGCTCTCTTTTTAATGAGTGTTACGTGTGTTATGGTAAAGCATGCTCAAAGCCGTTAAGTCCACATAGTGCAAAGTCAGCATTAGCCATCCTATCTATATGTAATAAACGACTGGACCACGATGTCTGGCTCAGTGTCCTTTATTATTCGGTTCGTGCTGTACACCCACACGGCTGTCTTTACTCTGTAGCTTCTCCACGGTGCTGACTCCAATGTCGGCCCGATCCACAACAGCAGCTCCGCTGCTGTTTCTCTCACACAGCCCCCCTTGGCTGTACTCTCTGCTGCTCTTCTCCGCAGCTCCTCCTGGCAGCCACACCGCTGCCTCTAACACGCAGCCCTCCTGGCTGTCTCCTCCCCAGCTGCACACCACTCCGCAGCTTCCTCTTATCTTCGGGGTTGGCTCCCGATGGCCGTCGGCGCCCCCCCTCTCCACACTTGCCCGCGTGGCCTCACTCTTTTCCGCTCACACCCCGACTGCCTTCCCCTTCCGGTTTACCCGCTTAAAGCCCCGAACCTTCCCCCCACGTCACATGACTCCACCCCCCGTGACGTCACCTCCGGAAGGTCGCTTACGCCCGCATTACACCACCCTCCCCCGTAGAAAAATCCCAGCCGACCTCGGCTGACTAATAGCAAATCGTAATGCGGCGAACCGAGCTTCCCCCCCTAAAGGACACTAAGCATATAATGTAACAACAAGAACAACAACAACGCAATTAACATCAACGAACGTACAAAAGCATGCAATAAATACAACTGTAAGAAAAAAATAACAAGACAGCAACAATCAACGAAACGTAAGCGATTTGGAACGTGTGCGGGTCGCCGGCCCGTCCCGGACGGTCGGCGGCCCACTCGCAGAACGGGAACGCGATGAAAGTCGAGGAATGACAGGGGGTAATCCCCCTGTCGTAGCCGGAAGTCCACCGACGTCCCGTGTCCCTAAAGAGTTAGTCTTGGGCTTGTCCTGTGACCGTGCCCGCAGCTGGGTCGGAAGAGCTGCAGGGCTCGAAGGTCCCGCAGACCTGGCAGGCGTCCTCCGAGCAGGGCCCCTCGTCCCCCGCAATGTCACGGCCGGCCTGTCTGGAACAGGTACGACAGGCGCTCTAGCGAGATCAATGGACGCAGGCAGGGGAGAGTCAGCAGCAACAGACCCCGGCAAGGCAACATTGGGGGATGACGCATCATGTAAGGGAGCAACATATGGTTTCAAGCGCGACGTATGCACAACCCAGCGACGAGACCCAATCTGGACGCGTGCTGACTGTGGGTTGGGAACCGCAATGAGGCGTACGGGACCATGCCAGGGTTTGTGCAATTTCGGCGAGGTCCCCGGACGTACCTGTGGACAATGAAGCCAGGCTAGGTCCCCAACCTTCCAAGGGCACTCCCCCTCAGACCGTCGCGCATATCGCTCGTTCCGGGCCTGGGCTTTGGCCGTAGCCACGCGGGCATTCTCCCGCGCCTCCGTGACTCGGCGAACCGTGTCCTGAATGTATTCAGGAAGTGGTTTACGAGGTCCCTTCACCCCAGTTCCCAATTGCACATCCACCGGCGGCACGTTTTCCCGACCATACATAAGGTAAAACGGCGAATATCCTGTAGCCGCATGAGGCGTCATCCTGTATGCCGAAAGCACCCCGGGGATGTGCAGATCCCAATCTGATTGTTGTTCACTCACGGTATGGCAAAGCATGGCAGACAACGTCCTGTTCAGCCGTTCAACCATACCATCCGTCTGCGGATGGTATGGGGATGTCCGTACTTTCTTAGTCCCAAGGCCCGCGCACACTTCCGCCAATAATTTAGAAGAGAAATTCCTGCCCTGGTCCGTGAGGAGTCTCTCAGGCGCCCCCTTATCCATAATATACCCAAACAAAAAGGCGTCGGTAATGGCCGCGGCCGACTGATCGGGCAACGGCCAGGCCATCGGCCAACGGGAGAGGTACTCAACCCCTACCAGCAAATATTTATTACCCCTCGCCGATGGTGGAAAAGGTCCCAATATGTCCAGCGCCACCAATTCATTGACTCGAGACACCTGAATCGACTGGAGAGGCGGCACGTAAGGATGTTTCGGCGGCTTACGTTGTGCACACGCAGGGCACGCGCGCACGTGCCCTACGACATCTGTCGCCATGCCGTGCCAAAAATAATGACGTTGCAACGTCAACAAGGTCTTCTGCACCCCTAAATGTAAGAGAGTGTCACAATGGAGGGTTCTAATCAACTCGAACCGCAAGGACGTTGGTACCACCAGGCGCCAACGTTCCTGGAACCCCTCCCGCCACATAAGCAGACCATCTCGGAGAGCGGTTTGCGGCCCCACAGCCGTACTCGGACTCCCATTGTCCTTAGCAGACCGCTTCCGCAAGGACACCAATGACTCATCCATCATCTGTTCCCGGATCCAGACAGACCGCGGCAGATTCAAAACCCCGTCAGCCGGTCCCGGTTCCATCGGAGTGTCCGACTTCTCGACGGCCAACGTGAGCGGCTGAGGGGGGTTTGGAATCGGCGAACACCTATGCGTCCCCGACTCACATTTACAAGGGGCGCGCCGCGGTAATCTGGAAAGTGCGTCAGCGTTCGCATGGCGCACTCCCTTCCGATGTTGAATTTGGAAGGAAAATTCCTGTAGCGTGTCCAACCAACGTGCCAACTGTCCGGATGGCTGGTCAATTTTAAGGGCATATTGCAAGGCCGCATGATCCGTACGCACAATAAAAGAACGACCGTAGAGGTATGGTCGAAATTGCCGTAGGAAAAAAACAACCGCCAATAGTTCTCTGCGAGTGACACAGTAGCGGGTTTCCGCAGGAGACAAGACTCGGCTACCATACGCCACGACACGCTCTACACCCCCTTTAGACTGTGATAACACCGCCCCAATACCTGTGTCACTCGCGTCCGTATCAAGAATGAATGGGTGATCGAAATCGGGATAATCCAATGTTGGGGCCGTGGCCAATAGATCACGCAGACTCCGAAAGGCCGCCTCCTCCGGCTGTCCCCAAACAAACTTCCGTCCTTTACCCGTAAGGAGATGCAAAGGCCTCGCAATCGTCGCAAAACCCGGCACGAATCTTCGGTAATACGAGGCAAATCCCAAAAACCGCCGAACATCCCCCACGGTGGCCGGAGTCGGCCAATCCCGGACGCACGCCGTCTTTTCCGGATCCGTGGACACTCCCTCAGCGCTCACGATGTGCCCCAAATAGCGGACGGACCGTTGCAGTAGGTGACATTTCTTTGGTTTGAATTTCAATTTGGCAGAACGCATCCTCGTGAACACTGTCTCCAGCCGCGTCAAATGTTCATCGAATGTGCGGCTGAAGACAATGATATCGTCCAAATATATAAGACATGTCTCCCACTGCAACCCCGTCAAAACGAGCTCCATCAATCTTTGAAATGTAGCAGGGGCCGCATTCAATCCCATCGGGAGACAGTTGAATTGAAATAACCCCTGCGGCGTACGGAATGCGGTTTTCTCCCGTGAGGACTCGTCAAGGGGAAGCTGCCAAAATCCCGAAGAGAGGTCCAGTGTGGAAAAGAACTTAGCCCCCGACAATGCGTCGAGGGAGTCATCCATACGCGGCAGGGGGTACGCATCTGCCACCGATATCTTATTCAATTTGCGGAAATCAACACAAAATCGCAATTTGCCATCCTTCTTCTTAACCAAAACGACTGGAGCGCCCCATGGGCTGTTAGATGGCGATATAATGTCCGCAGCCAACATGTCTTCCACTGCCCCCCGTACGTGTTCTCGCTCCGCAGGACTCATCCGATGCGAATTTAATCGAATAGGGGCAGCATCGCCCGTCTCAATGTGATGGTAAAGCAAGGAAGTGCGGCCCAAATCCAAATCATCGGAGCTGAACACATCGGAATATGTCAACAACAATTTACGCAGCGCACCACGTTGCTCCATGGACAGGGAAGAATTTTCGTCACATAAATGAGCAACCCAACGATCATCCGAACTCCTTGGCTCGGAAACCCCAGCAACAACTCCCCGGCTATGTGGACAATCATGGGTCGCAAACGCCGTAGTGGCATGTGCCACAACCGTACCGGCCGGGACACGGACGTTTTCTCCCCCCGCATTAAGCACCTGTAAAAACGGTAATTGATCCGGCCGGACGATGGTCTGTGCCCCCACTAACGCCAACCCGGTTGATATCGTGGCGGACGGTGACAACAAGACCCCTACTGCTCCTAGCCGATCAGGCAGGGGCTTCCGATACCGCAAGGGTATAAGCATCTGTGTACCAGGTGGGATGTCCACAGATGCGACGGACAGCGCCTGCACTTGTACGGCCGAAGCAGGTCGCCCCCAGGGCGACGGCAGGAACGAGATTTGACGGCCCCCCGGCAGTTCAATACAATTCTCATTGATTTTGATCAAAATGGGCATCTTAGCCAAAAAATCGGTGCCTAACAAACAAGGAACCGCCAAAGATCTCGATATCAACACAACACCCGAGGCCGACACATCCCCAATAGATATCTTAGCATCCACCTGACCCACGATACCCATGCTACCCCCGTTCGCAGCGACGCACGACCCATAAACCGGACGCACAGCCCCCGACGGAATGCCCAACAGATGGAAAATGACATCCGATATAATAGTCGCAGACGCCCCCGAGTCAACCAAAATGCGCACGTCCACACCTTGTATGGACCCCGGTACAGTGGACGAACCCGTAGCGGCCGCGACAACTCTCCGTGCCAATTTGCGCCACTGCGTAACTGAATGAAAAGGCCCCGTCGATGGCCTTTCTTTAACAACAACAATAGGATCGCGCAACACAGGTGGTGGGTGAGGTGGAAAGCCTTGCCGAGTGTCTGGTGCGTGCCGACATGCCTGTTTCGGAGGATCTTTAGCCGACTTGACCGGTGCCGAGGCCTCCTGCTGCGGCGGAGCCGGGAAGCGGGCCCAGCAGTCTCTGGCGTAGTGGCCCCTACGCCCGCAGCGGAAACATTCGGCCTCGTTGCGCCGAAGCGCAGGCCTCGCCTCCTGACGGCCCCGTTCTGGTAGCACCGCGCGCGGTCTCGGCCCGCCGCGTCCCGTCCATGGAGCGGAGGCGGCCGTCAGTTGTTGAGGGCCCCGGTCATCCGGAACATAGACGGCCTGCGCAGGGTTCCACCCCAACGCCTCCCCTTCTTTGACGGGCCCCCCCGTCCACGCCGTCACTTGTTTCCAGCGACGGAGGTTGAATTGCGCATCGAGACACTTAGCAGCCATCCGGGAAGTTAGCTTCTCATGCCCACACACAGGCATGGGGATCCCTAGATCCCGAGACAGCTCCAACATTTTCCCTAATATGAGAGGCTCAAGCAGGTCCTGTGGCGTCTCAGGATAAGCTGCCATGGCCAGCTCCAGCACCGCACCCCTGAACGCCACGGGCGACTCCTCTGGTGCTCGTTGTCGTTGAGCGAATCGCCGATGCGCATCATCTGGTGGCTCATAAGCATCGGCCATTTCTTGAAAAACACCACATAAAGTTGCCTTCTTATCGGTCGCTATGGAACGGAAGAATCGGACAGATTCGTCGTCCAGGAGAGTCGGCAACACCTCCAAAGCCTCCGCATCGGTCCATCTTGCTGTGCGTACCACCGCCAAGAAGCGGCAGGCGAACGCGCTCCAGTCCCCACCGACGGAAAATTCTTTAACTGTTGTAAGGTGGCGACTCCGACTCCTCTTCCCGCCGTCTTCCAATGGTGGTGGTTGTGATGGCAAATTCAAAATGGCGTCGGCCCGCGGCGTGGCCAAGATGGCGGTTTGGCGCCACGGAGCGCGCAAAATGGCGGCCTCTTGCCGCGTGGGCAATGGCGGCGGCAGGACAGGCAACGTGGCGGCCCGCGGAGCACCACTTGCATCATCCATCGTCCCTGGCGCGACGAGATGGCATAGATGCGCCAGGACGTCCTTAAGTGCCTCCAGTTGTACCGCCATCGCTTGCCATCGTTGATCCGCGTCTGATGATGTCGACGGACCCGCCACCGCGCCAACATCCTCCACTCCCGTTCCCGTGGTCGCCTCAGCCGGGCTCTCCTCCACCACCCCAACAGGATCCGCGGTTGGAGGGAGTTCGTCGTCGTCGGACGAAGAAGCCGATGCAGGCGCCGGATTAACTTTCTTCCTCACTTGTTTCGACATGCCGTTGCACTTCCGACACCAGTGTAATAAACGACTGGACCACGATGTCTGGCTCAGTGTCCTTTATTATTCGGTTCGTGCTGTACACCCACACGGCTGTCTTTACTCTGTAGCTTCTCCACGGTGCTGACTCCAATGTCGGCCCGATCCACAACAGCAGCTCCGCTGCTGTTTCTCTCACACAGCCCCCCTTGGCTGTACTCTCTGCTGCTCTTCTCCGCAGCTCCTCCTGGCAGCCACACCGCTGCCTCTAACACGCAGCCCTCCTGGCTGTCTCCTCCCCAGCTGCACACCACTCCGCAGCTTCCTCTTATCTTCGGGGTTGGCTCCCGATGGCCGTCGGCGCCCCCCCTCTCCACACTTGCCCGCGTGGCCTCACTCTTTTCCGCTCACACCCCGACTGCCTTCCCCTTCCGGTTTACCCGCTTAAAGCCCCGAACCTTCCCCCCACGTCACATGACTCCACCCCCCGTGACGTCACCTCCGGAAGGTCGCTTACGCCCGCATTACATATATATAAAAGGGAAATTTGTGAATATGTGTCTGTTCGAAATGTTTTGCATACTTCCCGACATGCAACAAACTTGAAATTTGGCATGTGGGTAGTTTCCAGACTGTACATCATGCAAAAAGTATAAAAATAGACTTTTGTATATTTTTTTGGGGGGGGGGGTGCAATAATAGATATATTTTGCACGGCAAGTAAGCTGTGACGTCACATCTGTGATGTCACCCGCATGCGGAAGCGTTACGCAGTGTGCCTGCCGATGTCACCGCCCCCCCCCAACCCTCCGCGGGTACAGTGCCATACAAATGTGTTGCAGGTCTAAGGCGTTCTTCGCGCAGCATTGCTGCTTTATTATTTCAGTCGTTTACTGCCGTACGCACCCTGAAAGTTGTGTGTCTGCAGCAAGCGCGTGTATGTGTACCTATAGACGCGCGCACGTGTGTGTGGGGGGAGCGGTAGTGTAGTGGTTAGCGCGCTGCGCTACGAACCCTGCGACCCGAGTTCGATTCCCTTAGGTCGACTCAGCCTCAAACGAGTAACTGGTGTGGCGTGTGAACATCGCCACTGGGGAGACAAAGGCGGCCGGGCGTGGTGAATTCAAGTCTCGGGCGAAGCCGGGTAGTTAAGCTAGTATCAAATAAATGGTTCCATTCTGGAAATGTATTCCACCACTTCCTCAGGGATGAGCACAGCCAAATACTAATTTGAGCAGACTACTTAATGTCACAGCACTGTACAGTACAGTGTATCTCCAACTATCGAGTACTATAGATACTAATGTAATTTTTAACTTGAGATTTTCTTATCTACTAGTTTATGTACACATTTTAACAACCCCTTATAATGGGATGGTTTAGTCACATCCACCAACTACAGTCCTGTAAAATGCCTTTATACACATGCCGTGTGTCAGGCAGTGTTGGACCAGTCAAACTCCCTTCTGTTTCAGATTATGGATTTTTTTTTTTGGGCCCAAAAAAAACACATTCACAGAGTGAATAGTGTGGTTGTATATAGCCAGCCAAACATTTAATAGTTCAGTAGTAGATGAAACACATATACATTTCGATTTAAAGCTTTCGTGACTGCAGGGATTCATCTTCTTGGTTCTTTCGGCAAAGTCACGTAGAAGGGAAATAATAAAAGTTAAAATACAACATAATAAAATAATTCTCGATTTAAAGCTTTCGTGACTGCAGGGATTCATCTTCTTGGTTCTTTCGGTAAAGTCACGTAGAAGGGAAGTAATAAAATAATAAAAATATAACATAATTAAATAATTCTCACGACGTTTCGGCCACAACGCAAGCAGCCGTCCTCAGGCGAAACCAGGTCTGTCGAGGCGACATTATTTTATTATGTTTTATTTTTATTATTACTTCCCTTCTACGTGACTTTACCGAAAGAACCAAGAAGAAAAATAATTCTCACTACGTGACTCTACCGAAAGAACCAAGAAGATGAAACACGTGTACTTTGTGAGCGTGAATGTAAGTCCACGAGGAGTATAATGAATCTTAATTTGGGAGCTTTCGTGACTGCAGGAATTATTCTTTGGTTCTTTTCGGTTAAGTCACGTCTAAAAATAAAATAATATAGTTTTCTAGTTATATTTTTGTTGCTATTTCTTTTATGCCTGATGATGATTGCTTGTGTTGCAATCGAAACGTCGTAATGTGTTGTTTTATTTTGATTTATTATTTTATTTTTAGACGTGACTTAACCGAAAAGAACCAAAGAAGTATAATGAATATGAGGGTAAGACTGGGGGACTAAGAATAGAATTAAGGTCAAGTCAGCTGCCATGTCACGTGCAAGTTACACGACCTAACTCAAGGGCTGTTAACTCCCTGCCAATTAAACCTCGTGCTGCGAGCAACGTGGTCTGGATACTTTCCAAAATAAGTGCCCGCCCTCATGTCTTATGGCGCTCGCAGAGGATAGTGGATTTATATATTTAAATAACGGTTTCCATATGAAATGTGCGGATATTATGTAATGTTTTTGGTACATTTTGGAATGCTAACGCATTAGATGTGGGGATTAAATCGTTGTCGACCATGAGAAACCTCTGTTCACTCCTGAAACTCAAGTTCCTTTGGAGACGTAGTAGCTCTAATAAATTACTCTTTTTTTCTCTAATAAATTGTAAGCAGAGAACTATAAGCCCGAGTCTGTATTGATCATACTTAAATTTCCCCTGATTGTGTTTGCTTTAGTAAATTAAATATTGTTTCCTTCTTTTTTTCATAGAATAATGTAGTCATAATTTGCATTACACTATTTGATTTACGTGTTTGACAGGTGCCCTATCCCTGTAATAAAGCACGTACCGATTAAAAAAACATTGGATCTGCCTATTTATCTAGGCTCTCAGCAATAGATCCCATTTAAAATTTGAAAAAGGCAGTATATGCACCATATGGGTGACATAAATCATGAATGTGCAGTGTGGCAAACTACAATAAAATAAAACCCATTGAAATATGTGCACTTTCCAGCTTAATGCTGAATAATTTTAATATATTGCATCTATTACTTGATGGTAGGTACTAGAGATAGTGGTTAGTGACAGCTCCACTCCCATGAGCTGTTAAATATGTACGTATTGCTGCATACGTTTCTAAACAACATTTGGCTTTGTGGCTGAAGTTTACATTCCAGCAAGGAAATTGCCTTGCATGTGTAGTGACTGACTTGGAGACGTAACTCGTGGAAGCAATTATTTTTTATTAAACACCGAGCACACTTTGTACACTTTATACAATACATACCCTACACTGGTACGCACTGTCTCTCGCTCATACGCAACTCTACACTGGTTGCTAGCCTACACACACAACGCTAGCCGTCTGACACTGACGGCGCTGAACTAAGACAGCCAACTACGTCGAGTAGCGTATTATATCAGATGGACGACGACAGGGATCCCACTCCAAACGATGGCCCCGAGCTCCCGCTCAGGGTCCCCTTTTATCCTGTTAGCGTGGCCTCGCTCCGCACTGGCCACGCCCCCTTTCTAGAACCTACTAGCGGCCCTCGACGTGTCCCTTCCGTAACCTTTACCCTAGATCCCTCTCGGGTCTATCACGTGGCCTGCTGCTGTCAGGGCTGCTACAAGCTGCAGATCCCCTTCCCTGCCAGCAGCCAGCGCTATGCTACTTAATGACCAATTCTATGTCACTACACATGCAAACTGTACACCCTCTTTCCTCTCCATCACAAAGTACTTTTTATATGAGCATTAAGTCCACACACGGCCATCGATGTTGGTTTCTTAGTTGTGAGTGCTCTTGGGAAAAGACCAGGAGCTTTTCTGGGTGGGGATCAATGTGTTGTATAAGCATTGTACCAATTGCATTGCACATTTAAAAAATGCAGCATTTCATCAAGGTCAGCCAATTGTTTTATAAGTCAGAACACGAACAATTTGATCTTTCTGCATATTAAGGGGTGTGTGAAAAGGCTCCCTCCACCAATCAAATTGACTTCATATTTGGCGACAGGATGGCAAAGTGACAACAGCTGCACTTCACAACAACAAGTTTCTGGGTTTGATTCCCAATTCGGATGCCTTTGTGTGTGGAGTTTGTATGTTCTATCCCCGTTTTGCATGGGGTTCCTCTTGGCTCTTGCCGCTCATCCCAATTCCCTCCCATAATTAAAGTTACAAGTTCGTACAGTTTAGAAATTACAAAGATCCAGAAATTACTACTATTCAAGACCCTCCAACGAACCGCGACCATGGTCACGTCAACCATATAAAGAATATGAAATCTCTCCAACAATTGCAGTGCACTAATACAATATAATAATAGTAAATAACCTATAGCTCCTTGTCAATCAACTGATGGATGAAGGCCTCCCCCCACACTGTTTCAGTCTTGAGGGTCGTTTTACCATACTTCACCACGCTGGTCAGGGCGAGCTGTTTTAAGGGAGAGGTATACGACCGGTTCTGGCGTAACATGCCACGAATAGTAGCCACGGCTGGGAATCAATCTCAGGTCGGTCGCCGAGTTCATAGGGCAGTGTCTTTACAACTGCACTACCGTGCTACTGCTCTACCCCGGTGGAGAGACGGAGGGATATATAACCACCAATATCTATAGACATCAACAAGCCTATAGACACCAACGAGTATCTGTTGTGCTGCTTTGTATTATTTGAAGCGCCCTCTTTTAGCGTGGTTATTGTATTAGGATGAACTCTGGCTGCATTTGTGTCTAAAAGAATGGCGAAGTGACAGCGACAAGATGATGCATGCACATATGTTGAACTCCTTTCACACCGTAGGTAACCAACCGTGCTAATACGAGGTGTGGATAGCAATGTGGAGACCATTGGTATTTCAATGAACAGCCAACAAAACAATATAGTTGCTCTTGTCAGGAATGTGAAAATAAGTCTACATAAGGCCATTCTTGAGGCTGATTTGTGACAAGAATTAAGCTTGGCAAAAAATAATCGCGCACCACAAAACATCAAGTTAAAACTCAACATAAAAGTACTCTTACAGAGTAAATGTAGCCACCGTGTATGCCAACATTCTGATTCATTTTATTTTAAGAACACGAAACAGACTTACCGTAGATCTGCCAAAGTGGCTGGGTGGGTGTGTTTCAGAATTTCAGCTCCGAGGCTAATGGCCTCGGTACAGTCGAAGCAAATTACGTGTTAAACATGAGAACACATTCCTGCGGAGGGAGCTGGTAGGAACGTTGGGTTGCTCGGTCAATGGCCAGGGTCAACGGCGGCGTGGTGTATTCCGCAAATATGCCCGACTGTGAGGGCGGGCACAAGCCGGCGTGAGTAGGTTGAGTTTTATAAGGGCACCACGGGGTGACCAGCCCTTCCCCACCCAGCCCCACCCCCCCACCCAGCCCCACCCTCCCCACCCAGCCTCTCCCCACCCTCCCCTCCCCACCCAACCCCTCCCCACCCTCGCCTCTCCACCCAGCCCCACCCCCCCCATTTTGGATGCACGACGGACGGACGGACACAATAATCCCCTGTGGGCTGGTGGAACCAGGTGGTTCCTACCAGTAAAACATTCACATTTGCCTGCAACGAACTTGCTAGCTGTGCTTACAATTGGAAAAAGCTGGGACCGTGTTTTCAACATTTCCTGATTCACCACAATCGTGGGGACAGCGGGGGACTTCACTCAAAAACACGTGAGCTGTGACGTTTCTGACATTTACAGGACACCATTATGGGTGTTATTTAATTGAATACAATGGTATATGTCTGTGGCGAATCAAGTTTCAAGTTTGTTGTTTAACCGGGCGAGAGCAAGGTAAGAACTAAAGTGACCCGAGTAAAATGGCCCATTATCCTGACTCAGGCATTCTGAAGCATTGCCCATCAGTACAGTACCAACTTGGTGCCAACATAATAACCAACAACTGTTAAAGGCCATCGTTGTATGTTTATATCTAAGAAGTGAATGAGTGTGCACGTTGGAGCTTACTCCATAAAATAATTTTGTTAAAGTAACATCTTCAACTTTCGCTATTTCTGAAAGAAAAAAAACCCCCCCACGTTTTTCCCATCACTATTTTTTGTGACAAAATACCGTACTGTACACTTTAGACAAACAGATGAGACTCTACACTGCACAGAACATCTGCTATCTGAGACTCTATTGCACACAGCTGCTAATATCCGCGGAAGCTGTTGGCTATTATCCGCGTCCCTGTGCTCTCTACGATCCACTGATAAGTGGAGACAATTCACGGATAACCTCCAGATGACCCCGCGGATATATAATAGGACCCGGCGACATTGATCCCAAACATTGCCACGGATAACAAATAAAAAGTGACCCACTGCGTTCTAAACGTTCCGTACGGTGCTTTGTTGTCGACGTTTTCCCAGGGCCGGATGAGGCAACCGATGTTTCCCCCCCCCCCTCCTTGTTGTGGCAACACATGGCGGCGATGTTGCGGGAGACGTGGCTTAGGGGTGAAGGGTCATCGGTCATCTTTTGACAACCTCCGCGTTAAGGTTCCAATGGTGAACCTGTTGTTTGTCATTCAAAACAACTTGCAGGCGTTCTCTACGCCACGTTTCTTTTCCGTTGAAGTGGGGTTTTTTTTCATAAGCTTGGAGCATCAGAGAAAATAGGCTACGACTTTTACATGTACGTTGAGCTTCTTTCGTACCGTACGTAGCCAACCGTGATAATTGGAGGTGCGGGGGAAGGACAACAAACTAAACACAAAACGCAAGATCTAGCCTTCTCGTGGAACACTATTCACCGCTTCAACTCCTATATTCTGTAGTATCCCACGCTTTTAAAATGCAACAACACGACAGTTGTGGTTGAACACTCAATGATTGCATATACAGCCCTCTTCAATCCACTGCTGGGTGAAAGCCAGTCATGGAAGGTGCTTGACCATACTTCACCATGCTGGATCAGTGCAGATATCACTCGACATTCACGTTAGCCGTGGCTTAGCATCGAACACAGGTCGCCAGTTTCATAGTGCAGTGTGCTAACCACTGTGCCACGGCTCTCCCAATTGTGAATGTAACTTCATTCTTGAGTCCATCCTATTCACCAATAGACAACCACACACATATATATATACATTTTTTGGATCTGATTTAAAATAAAAACCCCATGAAATGATTATCAAGGGTGACGTGATTAACAGTACAGTGTCATTCTTCCGATGTCATAAAGTGCTTACGCATCCTCTGTGCACTCGAGAAACAAAATAAAACAAATTTAACTCACTGGGCCATTTGCCGACCCCCGTTCTGCTGACACGGGTGCCATCACAGGATTGCGCCACCTGCTCTCGAAGATAGCCATCAGAGGAGCAGGACACGCTGTACTGGACTGATTGCTCACGTGTTTCTCTTTGTAAACCCGTTAGAGATTCAATCTTAATTTTAGAACTTTCGTGACTGCAGGAATTATTATTTGGTTCTTTCGGTTAAGTCACGTCTAAAGATAAAATAATAAATTAAATTAAATAATAGAATACGACGTTTGTGTTGCAATCGAAACGTCGTATTCTATTATTTAATTTAATTTATTATTTTATCTTTAGACGTGACTTAACCGAAAGAACCAAATAACCGTTAGAGATTGTAAATATTTCATGTCCCGTAAAAAAAACAACTAAATGTACTTAATGAAGGGGCAGTCGAGCTTCGGCACGAACATTAGCGCAGGCTTTTTACCGGACCCCAAAAAACCCCGAGTTCGATCTCCACGGATAATAACAAATACGGCGGTGAGTGACATCTTTCACGACGAACCTAGCCAGCTGTGCTCAAATCCTGGCCACCTGAGCCCCTCGACCCCGCCGAGGGGTCGGCAATCTGCGGCTTCGGAGCCCCTTGCGGCTCTTTAAGGATTGCTTCGTGACCTGTTCCTTCTTCAGGAGCCTTGCTATTTTGGTTGCCGACCCCTGACCCACACTCATCAAAGCGATGAAATATGGGGAAACAACCCGCAAGGCAGGAAGGCACGTGATGGGGGTTTTTTTTTTCGAAGTTTCATTCTCGAGACTCGTCAACTTTACAGTCAGCAAAATCACCGAACCATTTCCTTGTTTACTTGGATGACTTCGTAGGAGTGGACTTGAGCAGGGGCGCCCAGGGTACGGTCGGTGAGCAATTGAAAAACACATTCCAATGCGATCGTTGAGAACCAATCCTGTGACAATATGCACTCAATTCTTTACACAGGAGTATTAGATGTCGCCGCTGAAACTATGATCTGCCTCGTTCTCCGGTGTGTTTTCAAGACGTACCAAGCTTTGTTCGACATTGTGTCCGACTTTTCGCTCCACAGAAATGAGACCTTTTTTGGGGGAAAAGCACGTGGAAGCCAAACATCGTCATTTTTTTTCCGAACAACAAGCGATAACAACACGGAAACACATCGGATGGCCATACAGTACAACCGGGAGAGAGGAAACCCCCCACGCAATCATTTGTCTTTATGTTATAAACTAAAACAGAGTTAAACATTCCTAGAAATTTAGAGCTTTTCTTTTATAACTGGAGTGAGGGTCCCCCCCCCTCTTTCCGATTGGACGTTGTTCTCAGCTCGCTGCATCAGCTTGCGCAACAGCCCCTGGGAACAATGCTGGAACCGGGCCAGGCCGGCTAAGACAAAGGACCCATGGGCACTCCGAGCCAAACCGATCACAATCATCTCCCCGAACCGGGCAGCCGGTGTTACTAACCTGCTTAAGAGACGTCTGCCCGACACAGAAATAATTGTAAAGTCATTGGCTCGCTACAGAAATGAGATGCATGTTCAGTCGTCTCATGCAATTAATTCATTCGCCCGTCACCGCATTAGCTTCGGAACAACATGACCCAAAAAAAAGAGTTCAACTTAAAATACTGTAATCTGGCTTTCAGACAGTGCATACTATGTGTTTTGACGTATGGAACAGAAATATGTACGTTTGCAGAGCAAATGGAACGAAAAAACTGAAAATGTGGATTAGAGAACATCAAGTTAGTAACATATTGACTTTAAAAAAAAACAAGTCAGTTGCTTTGCGCAGGCCATGTCGACACAAGGGATGATGGTGAATATTCACCACTAGCGATGGAGTGACAGCCATAAAACAGAAACAGAAGAACAACAACAGCCGCCATTCGCCAATAAGGAGCGGTGACGCCACCACGGCGCTTGTGCCAGGCTACGTGCACTTTAAGGCCACGTGAAGTGTCGAAGGCTCTCTCACAGGAGGTCACGGGACAGACCCAAGTGCCATGGGTTGACTGGCCGAGATGACCGGCAGATGCATCAACCAGCTGTACCAACTTGCTGTGTTTTATCCGCCCGGCGCTGCGCGCGTTGTTGTGAGCGTCGCTCCTCTGCCCTCGGCTGTTGCTGCTGGATAAAACACTGATGGTTATGATATCCTAGCCTATCCTATATCTACATTAAACAATGTCAACATGACAGGGGAGTGGGAGTTGGGAGTGGAGGAAAAGAGGCACACCCACGGGGTAGTCAGCGACGGTCCAGCATGTGCAGCTGTCCTTGGGCTGTTCATATTAATGGAGGCATCAGTACAATGTCCAGCACAGTAATGTGTACATATGCATAAGTGCAAGTAATGATACAAGTTCAGTACTTTCCATGTTCGCGTGCGTGACTGGGGAGCGGTGGTGCAGCGGTTAGCGCTACGCTGCGCTACGAACCCGGCCATCCGGGTTCGATTCCCGCTCACGGCCAACACCGGAGACGATTATCTGAACCGGTCCTGGGCCTCCCCTAGGTCGACTCAGCCTCAAATGAGTACCTGGTGCGGTGTGTAAACATCGCCAATGGGGAGACAAAGGCGGTCGGGCGTGGTGCTGGCCACCCATCCCCTCGTGTACCGTTCCGGCCTTCATAGGTGCTCGCTAACAGCACTTGCACAGTCTGTTAAGGCTACACAGGGGATCTTTGTTTGGAGTTGGAAAGCATCGCTTGATTTTCATTGGCATCATTGCTCCTTAAAAACTGCTCGAGGCACACAAACAAGAAACAGCGTCGCTTGAAAGTTTTCGCGAAGGAGCGGCTTGAACGGCACCGCGGGCAGAACTTTTTAAACGTTTTGTTTTGACATTGGCATACATCAAGCTGCCTCCGAAGTTCCCGGAAAGCGAATACAGGGCCCGAAAGCCGCGTAGACATTTGCGGTGGTTAGGTAACTGAGAAGGCACAAATAAAGTAAAGACTCTCCATCACTCCCCCACCCCCACCCCGAATGTACTTTCAGTTTTTTCAAACGCCGTAGTCAACATCGCTCAGTTCCAATCTTAATGTGCACTCTGTCGAGAATTGTACAGTATGTTCACGTGGCGAATTTCACCTCCCAGTATCATTCCTTTGACCGGGTGTTTTCGATTCCAACATCATTCCAGCATCATTCCGCTTCCAACATAATTCCTTCGACCGGGAAATTCCACTCCCAACATCATCCCGCTCCCAACATCATTCCTTGTGCCGGGTTTTTCCGCTCCCAAAAAAATTCCAACATCATTCCGCTCCCAATATAATTCCTTGGATCGAGATATTCCACTTCCAACATCATTCTTTGTGCCGGGTTTTTCCGCTCCCAAAAGAATTCCAACATCATTCCGCTCCCAATATAATTCCTTGGATCGAGATATTCCACTTCCAATATCATTCCTTGGGCCGGGTTTTTCCACTCCCAACATCATTCAAACATCATTCCGCTCCCAACATCATTCCTTTGGTCGGGTTTTTCCACTTCTGACATCATTCCAACATCATTCCGCTCCCAAATCATTCCTCGGACCGGGCTTTTCCGCTCCCAACATCATTCCTTGGACCGGGTTTCTACGCAGGAGAGGAATCGGCGTAATTTTATTTTGTGTATTCCATGTGACTCGCCTCTGTTGGTGTGTAAAGCTAGGACACATTTTGTCACCGTGCGAAACGGAATTGAAACCCACTGTCCTGGCAAATGCGAATGCACTTTTAAATCGGCAATACCCACACAATCCCAGATGTCTTTGGATGTAGTGTTGTACTGTATTCGGTTTTCTTCTGGTGTTTGTAGCGTAAGGACAAGACTGACAATATCACAACATTCATCTCCTCATAGAGAATAAGTCCCTTGGTGTGGACCAATCAGTTGCAAGGACAATGCATATATTTTCATAGTATGTGTTTTGTTTGCATTTTGACTGCAAGTATTGTGGTTAATGCAGACATGATTCCTTGTAAAAAGGTTTCAGTTTTGTTGCCAGAAAAAAGGGAAAACCCCTATTATTAAAGTTACTCTTTTTATGTCTCTCAGCTTGTGTTTCTGGGTTTGTCTTTCTCCAGACCGACATCTGCCTCTGTACCTCTGTGTGTGTCTCTCCGTGTCTGTCGCTCTCTGTGTCTCTCGGTGTGTGCTGTGTCTATGTTTCAACGTGGATTGTTAAGTGCTGTGGCATTGGTGCGCTGAAGCATGAATCGTCACGTTCGTTCACGTGACACGTCTATTTACTTTGGCTGTGTCGGGTGGAGACGCAGTCGTTAAAGATTAGGACGGTTGGCTACGTACGGTGCGAAAGAAGTTCAACATACATACAAAGTCAAAGATCCCCCGTATAGGGGCCGTCCATAAATGACGTCACGCACCTCGGGGGGTGGGGGGGGTCAGACATTTGTGACGATGTGTGACGAGGGGGGGGGGGTGAGAAATGTGACGTCACATCAAAAATGCGCAACTTTAAATCAATATAGACAACACGTTCTACTTAATTAAATAGACTTTTCAATAAATGTTTTCTCCTACAACATCAGAGTGCAGCGGCACATTAAATACGCACTACAATGACAAATGTTGTATTTAGGGGGGGGGCAGAGCTTTGTGACGTCATATTTGAGAGGGGGTCTGACTTTTTCTGACGCCGTGTGACGATGGGGGGGGGGGGTCAAAAATCGTCCAAAATCGCGTGACGTTATTTATGGACGGCCCCATATCCTTAACAGACTGTTCGGGCAAGTGCTGTTAGCAAGCACTTATAAAGGCCGAAACGGTACACGAGGGGGTGGGTGGTCAGCACCATGCCCGACCGCCTTTGTCTCCCCAGTGGCGATGTTCACACACCGCACCAGGTACTAATTTGAGGCTGAGTCGACCTAGGGGAGGGACAAGAACCGGTTCAGGCAATCGTCACCGGTGTTGGCCGTGAGCGGGAATCGAACCCGGGTCGCCGGTTTCATAGCGCAGCGCTAACCGCTACACTACCGTTCCCCAAAGAAAGAAGTTCAACATACACACACACAGGAGTGTGGAGGACGCACATTGGCACTTTACTCATGCGATCTGACCTAAAAAAAACACAATTACGCACGAGCCTGTGTGTCACGTCTCAGTGTAGTATGTCCATTTGTGGAAGCGGTTGCTCAGGGCTACTATTTGTGTTTCATCAATCATCAACTTGCCTTTTGGCTGAAGTTGATAGTTGATACAGCACGCGTACTTGCCGCCTCGTAAATTATGTGGTTATGCCCGTCTCTGGATACAGCCAACACTTTTAAGAACGAAGCACGTCGAAAGTGGCACCAATTATAAATCATGTTCCAGAAGTTGACGAGCGTGAAAGTCGGAGGTTACCAATTTGAAACAAAACCGTCCATCTGTCCCCGTGTTGAAATTCCATTTCTAAGCTAACCTAAACTTTTTAAATTTTGCCAGTTAAGGCCCACTGAGCTATATATATATCTTTTTCAGAAGCGACCTGGCCACAAATGAAATCTCAACGAAGTGGCTTATCACGTGTAAATGTCTGACATCGGTTTGAAACACTTCTTTGCACTGTGTTGTTTTCCCATGTACCAAACATCATCTAGACAACAAAAGCCAAATCGTATTGTAATCTAGCGTATATACAATGAAAAAAAGTTAAACGTGGCATTACAGCAACAACAACAACTATGGGAAATTATTGAACAGCTCAAAACTATTGGTAAACCTTACACGTGCTGCGAATTAATCTTTAGACACAGGAGGTAAGGGCGCAGCCCTGCAATATCTGGGTCACATCACTGCTTGTGGATGGGCCTCCACTCGAGGCGCTACAGAGAATTCCTCTAATCGGGAGTTCGGCCGACACTTCGATGCTGGCCAGGGTCTTAACGTCTGTGGAAGAGGTGGTAGTACCCACAGTTTACCCCACCACAGGTGACCCTGCCGTTGACACCGCTCGGTGTAGTAAATGCTTTCATGGCTTTATTTTGGTGATTTTCGAAAGGTTTTTGGTTTGGCCATGTTTGTTTGTTGTAGTACAGAGTTAGACTGATGGCCTTAATCTAAGTTGTCTTGTGGTTGTTGTTGTTGTTTGACTTGCATCCCACTGGGATTTTTGCACACAGTGTTGGTGTACGGTGCTTTTTCTGCAATATTTTGCTGTCTTTTCTTGGATTTTCTGTTTGCACATAGTCACTTTAAGATGTTTTCTTGTTCATGTTTTTGATTTCTGTTTGTTGCGGTTGCACCCGATTCAAGAGCCGAATGGCTCACAGGGCTATACCTAATACATGAACTTGAAACTTGAAACGGGGCAGCTGCTGAACATATTCGCCCCATTGTTTTAACTGCCGCGCCAGGAGATCGAATTGGCAACCCTTGCATTTAAGGTCCAGTGGTGTAGTATTTTACGTACATATATACACAATCGTATAAACAAACATATGGCCGAGATTACATAAATTATAACATTCGATGATATACATTGCTCTTAGATGCAAAGTTCAAATGCGTAACAACCAACACGACTCAAATGTGGTATTTTTCTTGTTTATATAACGTATCAAAGTTTGTTTTTATGTCATGCAAGACTATAAACATACATCACTTAAAGCCGTTATGACCTTTTAGACAATAAATATTTCCCACATTGTTGCGAATTGCAATACTCTCAACAAACAAACTCATGAGAACAAAATGATAACTTTCACAGAACAACACGTATGAGGAATTTCACGGATGATTATTTTTAAAGTCCTTGTCCTTTCGACCCTAAACGATTGAGGCCGCCACTCATTGCCTCCGCCAACTCTCATTTTGATGAATTGCCACAAATTGCAGTTTGAGATTCAATAACATTTTTAAAAATAATAATAATTTATTCAGCGACACCGTACGGGAGAATGTAGCGGCCTCTAGTGGCCACAAGAGTCACGTTTGAACCCGTTGTGTACAGGGCAGAGGTCGCAACCGGGTACCCGATACCCCTACCCTACCCGATACCCGGCTACCCGTACCCGGCCGGGTACGGGTACGGGTAGCCGTTTGCGACCCTGGTGCGGCCGGGTACGGGTACGGGTAGACCGTGAGTCACTGGTGAGTCACCGTTTGTCACTCATTTCGGGTAGGGTACGGGTAGGGAACGGGTACCCGTACCCGGCCGGGTACGGGTACCCATTTGCGACCCTGGTGCGGCCAGGTACGGGTAAGGATTAAAACCCGTTTGCGACCTCTGGTACAGGGAGGGCAGTGCATGCACGGAGCCGGTTTTGTCAATCCACTGCTGAACGATGCCTTCCTCTGCACGCCGTTGCGGGTCTTGGGGGGTTCCATTGACCATACTTCACCACGCAGGTACGTGCAGGGTTGGTGAAGGTGGAAAGCAAAGACACGGGAGCACAGAAGTACACTTCCACGGATAGCTTTGGCTGCAATGTCCTCTGCTACCCACCACTCTTCCGCCATACCTGATGAAACCTTGCCCTGTGAACGCACAGTGGCCGCGTGGCCGATTATTTGATCATGGCGATTCGAGGTGTAAAGTCACGGAGGTATAAAATAAAATAAATGAATACCTACGTGACTTTACCGAAAGAACCAAAGAGTATAGATCCCTGTAGTCACGAAAAGTTCAAATCTAGATAGAATGGGAAATATTGCAATTACCGTAAATCGGGATTGTTTCCCTTACTTTATAGCAAAAGTTTGGGGAGGATGCGTCTTATAATCCGGTCACTGTGTGTGTGTGTGCATGGGGAGCGGTAGTGTAGCGGTTAGTGCGCTAAGAACCCAGCGACCCGAGTTGGATTCCCGCTCACGGCCAACACCGGTGACGATTATTATCTGAACCGGTCCTGGGCATCCTCCCCGAGGTCGACTCAAATGAGTACCTGGTGCGGTGTGTGAAAATCGCCACTGGGGAGACAAAGGCGGCCGGGCGTGGTGCTGGCCACCCACCCCCTCGTGTGCCGTGTCGGCCTTCACAGGTGCTCGCTAACAGCACTTGCCCCAACAGTCTGTTACAGGCTATACGGGGGATCTTTGTGTGTGTGTCAAGGCCGTAATTATAATATATATTGGGGGGCGGGGGGGGGACACATCCCCCCCCCAATATTAAAATATGCTCAAAATGTCCCCCCTCAATATATTGCTATAAAATAGATTTTTGTTTATATGATTGTGGTTATGGTTGTACTTTATTAATCCCTAATATCTGCCATTACATACAATGAAACAATAAAAGGTAAAAAAGAAAAAAACAGAGCAATGTAATACAATACACTATTAGACATTATTGTAAAAACATAAATAAAAAGTCCATCCCGTGTGTTAGTGATTTTTTTATATTTTAGGCAGAAAATGGCACGAACTTCGTTTTCAAATTTAGATTTTTTTTTCGGGGGCGGGACATCCAGACCACCTTGGAAGATTTGCCCCCCCCCCCCCCCCCCCCAATGTTGACTCCATTGCTACGGCGTTGTGTGTGAGAGACGACATCTATGTACCTTCATTGACATGCCGGGCAAACGTTTCGGGTGCGCGTCTTACTTTCCGACCAGTTCGGTATCACGTGCGTTCTATCGATCTGAATCGATGTGTATCAGTGCACCTTGTTTCGTGCTTAGCCGTGCTTTTACTTAATTTCCGATACACTACTACGATTCATCACTTTGTTTTTTTTTTTGGCGGAGTTTAGGCCCACGTTAAATTATCTGGCCATTAATTTTGTGTCGTCACGAACCCTTCACCACCCGACACAGCCAAACAGATGAAATTGCCACATGTACTGTACACGCTTTTAACTCGCCAATTAATATTGTTTCCGTACATCGACGGGCCCAATAAACTTGCTCCGGTTGTTTTATTAATTAAAATAAATGGAAATATTCAGACACCCCATCGTTACCTATGATAACCCATGGATGTTGGAATTGTCTCTGTGTGTGTGGGGATTTATTTTTGCTGACTTCTTACCAGAGGTGTGGACTCGAGTCATGTGACTTGGACTCGAGTCAGACTCGAGTCATGAATTTGATGACTTGCGACTCGACTTGGACTTGCATAACAATGACTTTGTCCCACCTATGAGATGTGGACTCGAGTCATGTGACTTGGACTCGAGTCAGACTCGAGTCATGAATTTGATGACTTGCGACTCGACTTGGACTTGCATAACAATGACTTTGTCCCACCTCTGCTTCTTACCAGGTTCCCCTCGCAAAAAGAGGTTTTTAACCTCGAAGTTTTTTTTTTACCTCGATAAATAAAGATGGGAAAAAATACTATACTGATTTCTTCGCCTATTTCAGTTCCTGAACGACGTCTCGCTCTCTCTCTCTCACTCACTGAAACGTACCAATGAACAGCGGACGTCTGCGAGCTGCTCGTTCGGGTTTCGTCGAAGGTGGGGTGACGCTATCAGGTCCAAAGGTTTCATTGACACAGCAAAGGGCTTGTGACTTTACGACAGCACAAACGCTGACTAAAGAGCCGCGCTGAAATCATATAAAAGCATCTCGACAAAAATAAGGGAAGTCGCACAATGAATAAGCAGACACCGTGAAGGGCCGTTCCCCGAAACGTCGCCTATTATATATTCTCCTCTCAATAAAATGTTGTTGACTTTATTTGTGGTGCATGTGCACCACTGCCAACGCAGTGCAATATTTGCCTTCTCTCACTGCTTGTTTTGTGTTTAGTTTGGCCTTCCCCCGCACCTCCGATAAGCACAGCTGGCGACGTACAGTGCGAAAGAAGTTCAACAAACTACGTACATGCGTGTGCCACAACACGCCAAACGCGCATCTCTGTTGACACACGTGTGCATGCACAAGCGAAGCCATTCATGATGTCACTGCGTTTAATTGTTTTAAAATTACATGAGATAAATGTTCCAATAAAATGGCTGTCGTTAGCAGAGGCAATGGACCTTTGGATGGTGTGCATAAAGCTATTGATGCTCTCATGAAGTATATTGATTGGATACTAAAAATAGTACCGCTTGGGCAAGAACATTATGTCCAGTTCCAAATGTACGGGGTGGCTGTAGATTTCTCACGCATTGTAGCCCGCATAGCACAGTACATGGCTTCATCATCATTAGTCAATGTCTCGGGGAAGGACATTCTTTAAGAAAAATCCTGGCAGTTGTATTTCAATCAATCAATGATTTCGTGAATAAATATAAAGTGGATGATATAAAATGAGTATCAAAAGTGATGTGGCCAGGAGTGATATCCGAATTGCTCCTGGACCTCCCACCCCTCACCAATTGACCAGCGAGGTGAAGTATGGTCAAACCACTCCGACGATCGACACATCGTGGCGCTACCTTCAATCAGTGGATTGTCAGGGGGGCTGTAAATGTATAACAATTGTACAATTTTAATGATTATTATAAATCTGAATAAGCATATTCATGTTTTTGTTATTGGCAGCCACAGCTGGTTAATCGTTGCGATGCATACATTAAGCGAGCATTCTAAATATTGTGAGCCTTTCTCAAAGTGCCCAGATCGTATGATGAGGTGGATGCTAAAGTGGGAATGCTGTGGGAGAAAGCCACGTGCTCTCTCTTACACGACACGAGGGTATTATCTCACACCAACGTGACCTTTGCATGTGCACGCACGGTGCAATTCAATACGAAACAAATAAATATATATATCACCCCCGAGTACTGAGATAATACACCGAGGTGACTGGGTGGATATGCAGCCTAGCAAAGTGCGACTGCGCGGCGCTGATGATGCTGAGGTCATAGGTTCAAATCTGGGCAGCGACCCAGAGCAGAATTAGACGTGCCTGCAGGCATGGGCGTGCATATTTCAAACGTCTGTTTATAAATGAAGACAATGTTAGGCTAGCTACGGGGAATGTATTACTTGACGCATTTATGTTTACAATGTTTTCGATTTCTCTTGCGTGACGCAGATTGTTTTTTTATTCTGGATTTCGATTTTTTTTTATTGCTGGATTTCTTTACTTACATTGCTTTCGTCGTTGTTTGGTGACCTGGGACACTCTCGTAAGCGAAAATAAACTTTAAAAACCTGTTCAAAAAACTTCCCAGAGCATGGTTATTTTTAAATCTTTTATATTAAGTTCACTTGCTTGCTTGCGCGCTTACGACCGTGCAAATCTTTCGGTCGTTTTTTAACCCACTTCCGGTGATCCAATCGAGCTGACATTTTGCACACAGACTCGTTGTGCGTGACAATTTATTTTCGTGAAAAAAATTACCAAAATTTTCCACTTTTTAGGAACAAAAAAATTTCATATTTTATTTAAAATACCAATGTGATAAAAATGAAACTCTTACTCAAGAAAAACAGAAATGAATAATAAAATAAACCGATGCCACGCAAATAAAGGATTTATAGTGAAAAACGTTGTTTTTACGGGTTAATTTTTTATTTCCACCACCCCCTCCCCTGCATGTTGGTGATTGACACGACAAAACATAGAGTCGTTTTCAACAGTCGATTGTCGTTTTTTTTCTGACGGTTCTGAGTCCATTCCTGGTGGAGTTTTCGTTTTCTCCGGCTCCGTCAGCCACCTTCAATTAAAATCTAAAAAGTTGTGCACCGAGTTAACCATCTCAGCCTGGTTGACCAATCAACTCCTCCATGTAAAAAACCGTGACGTTAAATATGGGTTGCGAATACTCCTCGAAGCATCACCCATCCCCAGTGCGTCTCTCCCACTCACAACGCTCACCCCCTGTGAGGGACCCCAACTCGCTTGTCGGTGTTACTCCACCACGCGTCACCCCCTCGCGCGTTCCTCCACCCGACCCCGTCTGACCCCACAACACGTAATTTTTCAAAAGCATATTTTTTATTTTAAAAATAACAAATCAGGGTTGTCACTTACGTGTTGTCACTTAATTTGGTTTATTCCTGCACGGAGAGTAAAACTAAATGTAGGTCTCATTAACGGGTGATTAATACTCCATACAAGACGTATTAAAGGTGTGCCTAGGGTTGCCACCTTGTCCACAGACTAAAACCCGAATACAATATATTGGACGTCTGTGAGAAAAAGAGCTTGAGAGCTCATCGGATTCCTCGGTCTAAATAAAGATTCTCAATTCTCGCATGCAAAGCATTGTAAAAAACATATTTACAATTGTTCAACTTATTACAGTCCTCGTGCGCAGCTGTAGACTGGATTAAACGTTCCACAAAATACCATCACCAGATGTAGATACAAATCAATTCCTGCCACCCGAACTTAGATGCCAATTGCAAGATGCCGATTCCCAGGCCGTCCAGGTCGAACCCAAGATCTGCCCAAGGGTCGATACAATTCCGTATTGAAATCCCTTCAGAGATAACTGTGCTTCCCACAATGCACTTCTCCGGGAACCACTGATAGTGTTTTGCGTGCGCACAGAGGCGTTGTGCTTTTACGAGTTTTGTTGTTGTTGTTGTTCTCACGCGTTGGTAATTTAGTAACGACGTCCTGTAGCCACATCTTGACTTAAAGCTTTCGTGACTGCAGGAATTAATATTAACACGTAGGCTTTCGCGACCAATATTATTCATAATAAAGGTTTTTTGGTTAGATCGCGTTATTTATAAATGTGTCGTAACCCTCCACCACCTGACACGGCCAAACAGTAAAACATGTGTCACGTTTGCAAAGGACAAAATAATTCACTTCTTTAGCCCACCAAATCACTGCACCTTATTGAATTAAATGATGACGTGACCCTGCTGCTGCTCTATTTAAGACCGGGAGCAGGAGGAGAGCTTCACCATTCTGGCAAATCGCCTGATGAGGCTGGATGTAATTACCAGCGAAACGTCGTACTCAAACTTTAAATGATGTTGATCCGCTCTTCAACACACCGGTGGGCTAAAGAAGTGAATTATTTTGTCCTTTGCAAACGTGACACATGTTTTACTGTTTGGCCGTGTCAGGTGGTGGAGGGTTACGACACATTTATAAATAACGCGATCTAACCCAAAAACCTTTATTATGAAAGGAATTCATATTCTTTGGGTCGTTCGGTGAAGCCACGTACGTAGTCACTTACCGTTCTCTGCCACATGGGGGTGCACCATGAGCTGTCAGAGTTCCAAATGGAAATTTAGCGACAGTAAATGCCTTCATACCACAAAATAGCACTCATCGGATGCATTTTATACAATTGTAAATGTTTTTTTTTAACAATGCTTTGCATGCGAGGCTAGTAATATGACATTAAAATTGTAGTCGGGGGCCGTTCATAAATGAAGTCACGCACCTAGGGGGGGTCAGACATTTGTGACGATGTGTGACGAGTGGGGGGGGGGGGTGAGAAATGTGACATCATCAAAAAGTGCAACTTTAAATAAATATCGAATTGTTTAACAACACTAATTTTGATACATTTTAATGATTAATAATTTGATTATTTAAATTTACTAAGGTCACTTTTTATTTATTCCATGAAGGAGCATTTTGCTTCTCCATGGGAGAATGAAGAAGCATAAATTTTGAATTTTTTTAATGATTGTTATTAAACATTTTGATTCTAATGATTATACCAGGGCTTTTCATTCTGTGGAATGAATATGTGATTGTTATAATTGTACTCTCCATTTTGCTTAGTTCTACTACAAAGTTTCAAGTATTTGTTTACAGTTATAAATACTTTTAATATTTTAAAATTATAAGAGAATTTCAATATAATATTTTGAACATCTGCAGTTTTAGTTAGACGTTGAATATTTTCAAGTGAATTTTATGCTAAATTTCAGCTTTCCAACGTCTCCTTTTTAATACGTGCTTTCTCCTACAACATCAGAGTGCAGCGCCACATTAAATACGCACTACAATAACAATAGTTTAAAGTGATTTGAAGCATGTTTTATTTTTAAAATGGAAATATGGTTTGGGGGGGGGCAGAGCTTTGTGACGTCATATTTGAGGGGGGTCTAACTTTTTGTGACGCCGTGTGACGAGGAGAGGAGGGGGGGTAGAAAATCGGCCAAAATTGTGTGACGTCATTTATGGACGGCCCCTAGGTTGAGGAGAAAGCCAGCAATCTAATTCCAGGACAGCAGAGCTAATATGAACACCGTTTGCATGTTTAAATCGTATTCGTTAAGGATATTCTGTGGGATAGAACTTTAGCAATGAATGCCGAGTTTGTTTAATTCAGTAAATACCGTTATTTTGGTTAGCAGCAAAAAATCATTTGGCATACCCCAAGCAACTCAAAGTGACTAAGCAACTTCACCGATTACGATATAAAGTATTTTTTGTTCATCAACGCAGGCCAACACTGTAGGAAAAGGCATTCATCAGCGTGATGAAGAAGACAGATTGTTGTTTTTTTGCAGACAACAGTGAGTTTATATTCTTGGTGAGTTTGCTCATTTAAATTTTGGAATTGCCGTTTGTTCTTTCGGATTTATGGAACTGGCTTCCTCCCGGCTGCCAACCTCAATTGTGGCCTGAAGAGGAAACGGATGTGAGCCGAAGCCCTCCCTAGCTGGCCTTCGGCTGCCAAGAAAAAAATAAGAAAAGTAGCTCACTGTCAGAAGAATGTTGCATTGACCACACACACAAGAAAACAACATGTTTTTAATGGAGTTATGACATTTAGTCCTGACTTTGATCATCTAACTTGGAGAGAGAAGTTGGGTACTCCACATGTACATGGTTTCCGGAGGCAGACTTTCGCAGCAGTGAATGTTGGTAACTGTACTGTGCTGATGAGTACAACACCGGTCAACAGTTGTCTATCACTGCACCACTGCAGCTGTCAGTCGGTCACGTGTACATTTACTGTGATGGTGACCTAAGACAGGAGGGGCCACAATGCACTGCTTCAGGAACTACTGAGAGCGTTTTTGTCACGTGTTGCTCAAAATTTTTGGAAAAAGTTTCAGAGCAACAGCTGTGGTGGGGGAGGGGTAATGGCGTGTCGTTAACTTGGTATCATTTTAAGTCAACAGTCATAAAATTACTATTTTCAGCACGCTATGGTCTCCAGGGGATATGCAATTTGTTTTTAATGACACGCACATGATGCCATCTAACCGGTCTGTCGAGTGCGTGAAGGCCGATTATTCAGAAGCTAAGCAGCGTGGAGCCTGCTTCGTCTGAAACTTGGATGGGACACTGCCTGGGAATACCAGATGTTGTACACGTGGATTGAAAGGTGGGGCAGCCGATGGCCATATGCAGCGACGGATTCTTGAATCAATCTGTGCAGAGCTAAGAATTGTTATTCCTACATGAATGCTTTTCTCTGGTTGCTCGGGGTTGTTTTCCCCCACATGCCACTCATTCATGTACCTGACCAAACATCCCAATGCAGGACCCTCCTGAAAACGTGGCTCGAGGCTCAATTAGGCTTTCCTGAGTAAATAAAGGACATAATAATGGGATGTGCTGGCTCTGTCAATTTTTTTTTACCAACAATGATGCTATCCGGCCACCAATATAATACGTTCCTGAAAGGTGCGAAGACGAATATCGGAACGACGTGAATCAAAGTGATGTACAGGGTCGTAGTGGGCGGTGGAGGCTGCGAGACGACGGATAATGAGACAGGACGGGCGGCCGATACTGCTGTCAGCGACGTAAGTGTGGGGTTGAGGCGACACAAATCGGATGGTGGTGTTAATAATTCACTGTGTAACAAACACATTTTGGTGGCTGGGTAGTAAGTGTTATTTCCTAATTGCTTATGCCTCAAAAGTACAAAAATGACTATTATTCCTCACAAACTATGATTTTTTGACCAGGACAGTGATTTTTTTTTATGTACCTATTTTCAATGAGAAAACGTGGTGTGCATTTTGTTTCTTCCGTTCACATAAATTCCTGGTCACACAAAGCAAAGTTTGTTGGGGGATAATAGCCATTTTCGATACTTTTCAGGCATAAGCAATTAAAAAATAACACTTACTACCCAGGAACAAAAATTGTGTAACATAGTGATAATAAAGTGATGACATATTTGCAAAACGACACAAAAGGGGGATAAGTTAATTGTGGTATTATTGTATATAGTTAATTTTGTCATGCCATGTTGCCAGTGATGCGCTAGGACAATTAACAAAGAGCTCAACAGGCTTTGTATATCATGTTTTTTTTACACATATATATACTGTTCTGCTCTACCCGTAATAAATGTGTAAGTAAGAAAGCTTGTAAACACAGCGCTTCATATGTTCGAAGTCAATTAATCGACGACCACTGTGATGGAAAGTTAGTTGTGGTTGCCCCGTGGAATGACTCACACCTGCCATAAGAAAGTGGAATTTCCACCACTGATTCAGGCTTGTAAGCAGGGGATGACCTGCTGAGTGGGAATCTGCATTGAAGTTTCACAAAAGTGGAAACCATGCACACCTGTCAACCCCTTATCAGTGCCTACCTTATTACACAGAAATTCAGACCTTATTGGTCACCCCGTGCCCTTATAAATCTCAACGTCCATCATATTAAGTCCCATGACAAGGGAGAAACACAAACAAATATAACATTTTTGAAACGGGTCAACCGTATGGGTTGACAGCTATGACTATCTTAAATTTGGAGCTTTCGTGACTGCAGGAATTACTCTTTGGTTATTTCAGGAAAGTCACGTATAAAGATAAAATAATAAATTAAATAATAGCATACTACGGACGTTTCGATTGCAACACAAGCAATCATCATCAGGTATAAAAGAAATAGCAACAAAAATCTAACCAGAAAACTATAGACAGACATATAAGCAGACAGATATCACAAAGATACACAGAGAGAGGACACGCATCGGCACAAAGAGAGAGTATGACTATGCTTTATTATGACTATGCTTTATTATGCAGTATTTAACATGAGTGTATGATGACATCTGAATCAATTTGTATAAATTGCAGGACATTTTCTCGAGTCAAATTAAGACGCAATTTCAAACGTGTTTTACGCGTTCCTGAAAAAGATGGTACGTGTACTTTGTGAGGCAGGCTCGGGGCGGGGGAGTAGAGGAGTAGTGGATAGTGTGCCCACGTGGGCATGAATGGGTTCTCTGTAGTTATCAGGAGAGAGAGACCTTTCAAAAGCACCACACACATAACACCCCATACAGACCCGCCACGTGGCATGCCCCGGCTTCCTCACTGTGCTCATGCGAACAAATGCAAATGTAAGCATTGGAATACTATGCGTCATGACGTATACACATCACCGTAACCATCAGACATGGTCAATCCACTGCTGGATGAAGGCCTCCCCCAAATTCGTTGAACTGTCATTTGTGGCCAGGTAACTACTGAAAAAAGAGCGGGCCTTACCTGATCAAAACAAAACGTTCGTTTTAGTTTATTCATAATCAATGTTTTTGGGTTTAGATCGCGTTATTTAGTAATGTGTCGTAACCCTCCACCACCCGACACGGCCAATCAGTAAAAAAAGTGTCACGTTGACAAAAGGCAACTGCTAAAGCAGTGAACTATTTGTCTTTTGTCAACATGACACTTTTTTACTGATTGGCCGTGTCGGGTGGTGGAGGGTTACGACACATTTATAAATAACGCGATCTAAACCCAAAAACGTTGATTATGAATAATATTGGTCGCGAAAGCCTACGTGTTAAACGTTTTAGTTTAGTTTAAGATGCTACCACGATCCTGAAAGACACCCATTATTTATCTGCCCACGAGCTGATTTCAACGTTCCATTCCCCGTGCGTGGATGTACTCTGCATCCCTGGGCGACCAGTGCATCGTGTCGGTAAACTGTGATGCTGCCGAGGTGTGAAGGGTTGGCACGCCGGACTTGCAATCCGGAGGTCGCCGGTTCGATCTCCCGGCGTGGCAGTTGAGACGACGGTGCAAGTTAATTCAATCGTCGAGCGAGCGGTAATTTGTAATTTGACACACCGCCGCTATTCGATGGGCAGGTTGCACGTTGTGGGGTCACGTGTGAGTACCTCCACTTATTCCAAGACGTATGTCTAGTCGGCAAAGTATCCTCTAGAGGGGGCCCTCTAGAGGCCCCCCTCTAGCGGATGCCCTTCTGCCAGCAGTTGCGTGCGCAAGAAATTGCAGGGCTGCGCTTTTACAGCTTTACATTTTTTTTAGCTGATGCCAAGGGATTAAAGTGGCCATATACAGGGCAGTGTATGACCGACATGTTTTCATTCGAAAAGCAACAAAGCACAGCACAGAACCCGATGCACCCTTTAGCACCACGTAGGTTTATTGTCCGCATGCCTCCTGATTAATATTCTGCCGTTGTGTGTCTGAGTGGAGCATGTGTTGTTGGCTGGCCCGTTGGATGCGTTGTTTGTGTGTCGGGCGTGGTGCTGGCCACCCAGCCCCTCGTGTGCCGTGCCGGCCTTCGTAGGTGCTCGCTAACAGCACTTGCCCCAACATGCTACACGCGGGATCTTTGTCATTGTGGAAATGTGAAATAGGTGGACCGCCCTAATTATGCCACGACTTTGTTTGTCCCCCGGTCTAATGAGGGTTGAAAAGCAAGGCTCGCATTTGAAAAGTGCTTTTATGTTTCACAAAAATCCGACCAAGCCTTTTTGTTCCTTCGCTCTCTCCATATTTATTTGGCAGAGCATAATTGCGGGTGACGTGGTAGCCTTTGATTGCTTCAGTATAATGTATCCCGTTCAAACACACCGCTTGCAATGAACTGTTTAAAGGTTGTTGTTTTTATGCGGCTTTGATGTGCAAGTGTTCTCGGTTCACAACGAGTAAGTGGCAATGCCACCCACATACTTTAGCGTCATCCGGTGCTTGCTCATTGCATTTGTGGCCACTCTTTCAACCCCCACAGAACAACGCTCCTCCAGAAATGAGAAGCAGGGTACGTGGACACGTACGAAGGTCACATGGACCCCCGCTGCATTCATATTATAATGTTTTAAAACCTTTCCAGTCTGTGCTTTAAAAGAAATGTGTTTCAAGTGTTGTGTCGTGTGTGTTATCTCTACATCCAGACATGAACACGCGCGCGTGTGTGAGTGAGTGAGTCGTGGGGCTGATTTTGCTTTTCCATACTTCACATGAGAGTGCTGTTTGGTCAAGGGGTGGGGTTGGTGGGGAAGAAATTCAGATATTCAACTCACCATTGATTGTGGTCAAATGTAGCAGGCTTGTGTTGGCAGTAAACCGCGTCACCCAAACACAGCATTTTAATCTTTATTTTGTACAATACAGCTGATATTTCTTTTTGGCTGCGGTCAAGGTAAGCCGTTACATACAACGTGTACAACATCGGAAAACATTGATTCTTACACACGTGATTAGGAGTGCAACTACCGTGAGCAGAAGATCAATATTGATAAACAAATCTACGCATCATCCCAGTCAAAATGCCACGTATTTGTGCGTGATTTATATTCCTCGTTTTGTTCTTTATTAAAAAAAAATTCTTCTCATATCCCGTCGTTAATTTGGTTATTATGGTCCTTGATTCATATTTGTTTTTCGGTTAGACACATCAGCAAACATGGGATAATAAATATGTATCCACTCACACGTGCGCATTTAATTCTCCCATCCAGTGGTGAGAGTGTTCGTCGTTATATGAATACATATTAAGCATTTCTCAGTTGCCACATTCTAGCTTTGAATAGGACGTGGAGCTGAATCATTTGCTTTCATAAAGACTAAGCAACAAATCACAAATTTCCATTAAAAAGTAACCGGGGGGGGGGGGGGTAATAGTTTTGTTTTAATGTAAGAGAGATGCAATCTTAAGTGGTGATGACTCGGAACTTTTGATTATTAAAGAATTTTGCTCAGAGCATCGCTCGGATCGTACAGATTAATTTAACTACACTGGAGTGGCAATGCATGACATTAAAAACCAGCATTATGATTTGCTGGGGGTGCTGCCGTGGTGCCATGGTTAGCACACTGGACTTGTCATAAAAAGGTCGCCGGTTTGATCTCCTGTTATGACATTTGAACAAATGGTCACTTTTCTTATTTTCCCTTTGCCTCTGTCCACCCAGCGACATCAGAATCAGAAACTTCATTTATACCGGAGGAATCCGATGAGCTATAAAGACATTTTCCCACAGATGTCCAGCAAGGGGCGGGGAATGGGTGCACCACAGTGGAGGCCTGCACCTTCAGCGTTTGCATTGATTTCTTTTGACGGCATTATGCCCATCTGACAAAAAAATAAAAACTATTCTGCACAGTTTTTCTTGAAGTAAACATTCTATCCGTACCACGAAAGCCATTCCAGCGGAAACACGGAGAGGAATTTGTATTTTATTGTTGTTTTTATTGCATCTGAACGCAGAGTTCCACGCACCTCGTTTCCGACGATCCGACTCTTTGCGTGGTGTCAACAGCCGATGTTGGCATCGTGTGCGCGCCAATAAAATACGTCTCGCAGAAGCACCACGTCTCCTTCTTGCGCAGAATAGCTCGCTGGGCCCCTAAGTTCCCACGCAATGAATGATGTTTGCATCGGCAACCTTGAACATTGGCATCCCTGAGCACTAATAACCACTACCGAGTCCATTAAAATCACATAAATCAGTAGCAAGCACGTATTCTATCAGTCGTCGGTTCACAGCAAATTGCAATAACAGACCGATGTGCACAAATAAAATGTTCACTTGCAGAGCTGATGCCGCTGATTAACGCCATACGATTACATTCTGCGTTTGCCAACCTTCAAAACACTGCATTAGAAGACAACGCCTGGATTTCGTTTGTTACCAGCACGGATTATTTCCACACAAGAAAAAGCAAATGAGGTTGCTGGACCTAAATGTATGCTTACATAATTACGTTATAATAACGTAAACCGATCATGCGCGCGGTATTCGCTCGCTCTCGACAATGCGGCGTTGACAATGTAGGGAAGATAAACGCAGAGGGAACTACTATATTAATTATAATTTAGATTTATAAGGCACCTTAAACCATGAATCTACGCGCACCACTGCAATGTGTATGTTGAACTTACTTCGCACTTTACGTAGCCAATCGTGCTAATTGGAGGTACAATGACTAGTGTGTGTGTGTGTGAACGAGTGTGGCAGTGTCTAATGATGTGCCGGTGGTTTGTGGTACTTAACTGCAGGGTCATCCAAAGGATAGATTTTTTTTAATTATCACCGTTCCTGGGGTGTGATCAGCACTACTCTTGACGAGGCAAACCTATGTGCGGTAGTCATGCCTGCCTTCTTGCACGTGTGTCTTTCCATGCGGCCTCGAAATGTGCACCAAGCTCGGCACAGGCAGCGAGGTGAAGGGATCAACACTCATAAAGACATCGTAAATAATAATACTGGTAGGAACCTCCTGGTTACACCAGCCCACAGGGGATTATTGTGTCCGTCCGTCCGTCGTGCAGGGAGGGGCTGGGTGGGGAGGGAGGGGCTGGGTGGAGAGGGGAGGGTGGAGAGGGGCTGGGTGGGGAGGGTGGGGCTGGGTGGGGAGGGGAGGGTGGGGAGGGGCTGGGTGGGGAGGGGCTGGTCACCCCATGGTGCCCTTATAAAACTCAAAGTTTAACCTACTCACGCCGGCTTGTGCCCGCCCTCACAGTCGGCCATATTTGCGGAATACACCACGCCGCCGTTGACCCTGGCCATTGACCGAGCAACCCAACGCTCCTACCAGCTCCCTCCGCAGGAATGTGTTCATGAATTAAATAATTACGTACACCGCTTTATCAGTTCACTGCTGGATTAAGGACTGCCCCATGCCGTGTTGGCCATGGAAGGTTGTTCTTGTATATACAGTACGTATGTTGAACTTCTTTGACACCGTACGTAGCCAACCGTTCGGGTCAGTGCGGGTTCAGTTAAGGGCGGTCCCAAGACTGCTTCAGATGTCGCTCGCCAACAGATTTTTGCCACGCGTGGGAATTCAACTCGGATGAGCGGGGTTCATAGCGCAGCATACAACCGCTCCACCACTTACGGGCTGTACTGTCTTTGTCATAGTGCGCCCTGAGTTGTGGATATCCATTATGAGGATGGTTTATTTCATGGGTGGAAAACACCCAATTTTTCCAGCGGCAGGCATCGGGTTTTTTTCTTTAATACAATTAAACCCGATTTCGGGGAATTAAAACCTGGTTTAATGAATACGAAACTCTGATCCAAGGCTTAGGCTGCTTCCTCGTCGGTGCTGCTATCGTACTCGGGGGGGGCGTCGGGCACGGGGTAGTCGTAGAATGCGGCGGGCAGGTTGGTCTTGATGAACACGAGCTTCTCCTGCACAATCGTGGGCGCCAGTGAGTTCCTTAGCTTGGAATGGATGACGCCCATCGTTGAGAAGTTGGCGAAGTGCGGTTCTGCAATTAGAGCCAATTAAACCGGATTTCTCCCAATCTCAGATGATCGGATTTAATATAAAAAAGACAATTAAACCCGATTGTAAAAAACCCGACTGTGGCACCCTTGGTTTATTCGTATACATTGTATTGTATTATGGCCTCCTAGACTATTGTGCATGAGATGTAAAAGAAGGAGAAACACGTTTCAGTGTGACACACACACACGCGCACACACACACACACGTGCGCGCGCATTATCATCTCAAGCAAACGTTTCTCCGAACCTTTGATTTCAAGAGTCGAAAAAGGGACACATCTCGAAGATAACATTGTAAATTATAATTGAAAAGTGGAAATTGTCGTGCCTTTTTCGACAAACAAAACGAAACACAACACGCCGCATTCGTGAAATCGTATTCACGCGGTTCGCATTCATCGTTTAGAAAATGCCAGATCATGTCCTTGTTTTTTTGTTGACAATGTGTGTGTTTTTGACAATCCGCCAATCGAATCTTCCGGCTGTTGTCTATGCCACCGCTGTTGTTGATGTCCAGGAAGCGCGAACGGCGGCGGGAGTCGGGACACTCGCCACGTTCTCTGAGACGGACTTTGTTGTTTCAGCGCCCCACCCCCCCACTTCTGCGTTATTCATACCCGTCCAGAGTGAGTGCACACGGTGGCATTGTTCAACGCTTCAGCATCACTGCCAACAAGAAGTGTGGCCAGTGTTCATGATTTCCGAAATGCAAATCGGCCTAATTTATTCTTTAAATGTTTGGGGGGTGGGGGGGAATCAAGGAGTTTTAATCAAGCGGGATTTATTCATGCAGGTTTGTTTGAATAAAAAAAAACTGAAAGGAAGGCACACGAGTAGGGGTTTTATTTATATCAACGACACGAACCCGCCTCTTTTGTTAACATTTTTAATCAGCCTCTTGCCTACGCTATTGAGCTGCAGTATAATTAATATATATCGATGACTGCTCAGCATTAATAATCATTTAGTAACCTTTCACCAAATTGCATCCAGTCTTCGTCATCAGCATCACCATTATCACCAACCGTGATCTATTAACCGCTTTCATTCAGACGCTGTCTTTCATTCAGACGCTGTCTCCCCGACAGACCTGGTCTTCACCTGATGACGGCTGCTTGCGTTGTGGCCGAAACGTCGTGAGAATTATTTTATTATGTTTTATTTTTATTAGTTTATTATTTCCCTTCTACGTGACTTTACCGAAAGAACCAAGAAGAAAAAGTGACTGCAAGCTTCGTCTATATTCGTTCTCTAATCCCTGTTTCAGTGTTTTCCTCTTCCGTGTCTCGGTTTTAATTCCCAAGATGCAAATATCTGATAAACACCCTTAGTGAGGGTTTATATTTCATCGCCTGACTCCTCTCTGATTTGTGGTTTTGTCGCTCTGTGAATGTAATCTCAGTGTAGATGTCCAATCTTTTAAAATGTCCTGAGCATTTAAATGGCTGCATCGATTTCCACCGATCAACATCTACAAAAAACAATTATTTTGTATTCACTTACTTTATTCTATAAAACCGATGAATGAAAGTGGTATTTTATATCTGAAGCTTGTCACGCAAGCGAAGGACTCTTAATTGAAGCGTGGACATCGTTTGTAAGCCGTTATAGGGGTTTTGTTTGCAGAGCAAGGTGCTGTGAATGGATAGCAGCGTGCTGCTACAACTGCCCTTCAGAGTTAAAGGGAAACGGCTTGTGCTGGTCATAGCTTTCTCTAGCACAGCCCCCCGTGCCCCCCCCCCCTCCCAGTTCTACAATACCGTGGGTGCATTGAGCAATTGTAATCCATTGGGGGCAATCTCAGTTTTAAAATATTTATTGCATCATCAAAGAGACGCGCCAGTTGGAAGTGGCTTCCTCCGCATCCTGACAAATCTGTGGTGAAGATCCAGCAGATGTCCGAACGTACTAATGGGCCCTTCTACAGCTATCGATTTAACATAATGCATTTTTAATGCGGGGCTTGAGAAGCGAAAGAGAAGTCGGTGATGTGGATGTTCCATGATGGATGTGCATGGTGTTTATATGTAGCAGTGCCGTTTAATGCAATATATTTAAATTCAATCTTTTGCTTTTTCCGAGATTATGAGCTGTAATTGGGAACTCCAAGAATAGTTTAAATATATATATAATATTCTTGCTTCTGCACAGATGGTCTTTGGCTGAAATTGTATTTCTTCTAGATATCAGCACTTCCGCTAACTTAGCATGATGTTTCAGAGCTTAATGGGCTCTTTGACGCGTGCTTTTCTTCCTGTGTCGTAGATATTACAGTGTTACAGTTGCTTTTACTCCTATTAGAGTGGATAAGCGCCACAGTAGTTAACGCGCTACGAACCCAGTGATCTGAGTTCGATTCCCGGCCATGGCTCAAACTCAGCGGCGAATGATATCTCAACCACCGGCCCTTTTGGATTGCAAATCCAGTGCGCTGACCGTTACACACATCCCCGCCGCTTTGAAACCTGTAGCTGTAAATTCGCAATCGTCAATGATTTCACACTTGCGTTGGAAACCTACAATGTAAAAACAATGCAACGTTCGCGTTGTTAACACAACGAGGCTGAGAATAACATGGGGGAATTGTAACTGCGAACATCTGCAAGCGTGAACGCAGCTCCACACGTCAAGCTATATTTAGCTTGAGGAACGAAGCGGTGGAACTTTGAATACTGTCTGAAAGCACATTTCAGAAAAGGAAGATATTTTTTCGTAACAATTTGCAGTTAATGGCTTGCTCTTCCCGATTTCACGGGCAATGCATACAATGACCTTCCATTGAAATAAGGATTCACTCTGGCGGATGCAAATGAGGCTGCTCTATTCAAAACCGAGCAAAACAATGAACAAAAAATAATGTAATGCCTTGCTACCGTCTGATAATGTAGTCCACAAAGCATGGGGAGACCACAATCACTGCATTGCGAACCTGTGCGCCAAACGGTATGTGTGTGCAGATGGTGGCAAAGGTGCAGCCCTGCAATTGCCGGCTAACCCCACTGCTTGCGGAAGGACCCCCGCTCGAGGGAGCCCCACCCCGAGGAGCGCCGCTCTTACAGGGATGGGGGTGCTGTATATGGCCAGACGTTTTGGAAGAGGTGGGAGTAAATATAATATAATAATTCAAATGCATAATGCGCATTCCATACTAGGATCCCAATGTGCAATGTGTGAAAAGCAGGAAACAAAAGCAGACCCAGGGCAACCGTCCAAATTAAAGAGGGAAGGCCACTTTAAATAGATGGGTTTTCAAAACAGACTTCAATATATCTACTGACTCTGATTGCCTGGTTTCGAGTGGAAAGGCGTTCCATAGCTTGGGCGCCATGCTAACAAAAGCCTGATCACCAAATAAGCGCAACCTAGACCTGGGAGTGCTGAGCAGTATCTTGAAATCTACTCGGAATATGACTGGTAGCCAATGTTTACCCCACCACACTGGCGATCGACTCCCTGCGTGGACAGAGACGAGGTGGGGAGGGTGTATAAGCTCTCCCACTGTTTCAACTGCAACGCCGGCAGATCGAATCGAACCAGCGACTACCTGCATTGTAAGTCCGATGTGCTAACCGTTACATCACTGCGGCGTTCCGTGCATAATGCACTGCATCCTAAAAGCCCGTTTGCCCTCGGAGGACAAGGCGGGATGCCGCGGCTCGCAAACTTCGGCACTAAAGCCCCCTCCGATGAGCGTTACACTGTCCTTGCTGAGCTTTATGACCCGTGGCTGATGTGAGCGCTGGAGCAGTCTCCCCCGCCCACGTGAACGTTAACAAACCCGCCCCCCCCCACCGCCCCCCTACGCCACTTTTCCACCACCACCACCAACCAGCCTTCAAAATACTTTATTGGCGTCGTGGGCTCGCGAGATGGAGTAAGCACTCGCATCTTAGCCATTAGCGTGCTATTTTGCGTACCTTAATGTGGAAATATTTGTATTTTCTCCTCCCATCGGCCAAGCTGAGACGACCTGTTGTCTTCATGGCAAAGGGAGACAGAGAAAAAAAAATCGCTCAATAACAAAACTCCGACCCCATGCGATGCTACCCCTTGCCTCATCAGCGCATTCCATCAAGAATGTTTCCTCTTCCACTTAAGGGCCCTTTTGTTGTTAGCCTCCTGGGCTGGTGTCGCTGCATAAAGTGCCACGTCCGTGATATAAAAACACAAAGCACAGTCGAGTCGTAGGGAGGGGAGCAGAGGTGTGACGCAGTGGTTGGCGTGCTGCGATATGAACCCTCTGAGTTCGATTCCTTGGCCAAAGCCTAACATCACTGGGCGAGTGGTATGTGAACCGATTCTTTGCCCCCCCCCCCCACCTCCACCCAGAGCCGTCCCTAAGGGGTACGGAGAATCGTGGCGACCGCCCTGGGCCCCGCACTTTGGGGGTCCCCGGGCTTCGACGTCACGCGGTGTCAGATTTAGTACTTCCCCGTTAAGTTTGAAGGCGTGGGATTTTCCCCGCCCAGCACTATTGGCGGCTCTGCACGCCCCAAACGCTTTCACCAACCTGCGCTGACCAGCGTGGTGAAGTATGGTCAAACAAACAAACTCCAACACGGCATGGCTATGCCTTCATCCGATAGAGGATTAAAAGGACTGCAATGTTTCACGCTCTACCATCAGCGAGTCAAAAAACGCAAAGTGACGAATCGATTTTTCTTTTTCACGTTGCCGTGAATTGCAGCGGCCACTAATAGCCGCTCGGTTCGCGTGAACCCTTGACATATATTGCCGTTCTTGTGTCGTTTAATAATCGATATTAATCGATGCATTGCTACACCTCCAATTGTGTAAATTACGTTATTAATCGGTGCAATGTCGGCATTATTTTCACAGCTCAATGTGTGGGTCACAATCGTTATGCTTCCTAGCTAAAGCGTATACAGTGTGTGTTAATTTCATCACGCGACAATTATTATGATTTGCAACGTCGTCGCTTAATCTACAGTGATGTCGTCTGTGTAATAATCGGATAAGTAATATTTGTAAAGTTCTGAATTTAAAATTAATGTGTGCACGAGGGGACGCGGGTGCTCGTGGTTTCGCTCTTTGCAGTTTGCAGAGCAATTCACCATCTCGATCTCGCATTCAACCGCCGCCCATTGCTTATTTTAGATTAAGCGCGACCCTTCTCGATACAATTTCTCATTTTATTGCCTAGCACACACTTCCCTGTGCCAATATGCAATCACCGTAACGTCTTGCAAAGACGTCACGTTATTTTTCTTTCAAAAAAACCTAATTCACTCTCTGTCGATATATCATCATTGTACGTGAAATGTGACAACAAAAAAGTCTAGCCTCATAATTTCACAACCGTAAATTATTGGGGGGGGGGGGGGGGGTGGGAACACCGAGCATGAAAAACGTTCACGCTTCATCGAACTCGTGTGAGTCTGCAGACGCTGTGACCGTGCGAATCGTGGTTTTTTTGTCAGCAATGCATTTGCCTCGGGGGGAGTAAATGAGGTTCATGGGCTCGTGTGCAGTCGTGTGCACGCTCCGTGTTTCTTATCCATATGCATAAGGGGGGGGGGAGGGGGGTTCTCGGAAAAGGGCAGAGCGTTCGCTTGCCCTGAATGAATTTCTGGTTCTGCAGAATGGAGGTTAGCCAGAAAACAAAGTAAAGGGGCTGCGACTGATCGATGGGGTGTTATCAGATTGCTTTCGTTAAGCGAATGGGGAGTGACCGTAGTATTTATTGCGACCGAAGCCTCGTGATGGGGTAAGCCGATCCAAGCCCAACCCCCTTGGTTCTCACATCACGAATACACGTATATATACCCAGAGCCTCTTTCGGTTTCGCAGTGCAGTTACAGAGGCAATCCGCAGCTGTCGCCGCATTGGCCACTAGGATCGAGCAGACGGCGGACACTTTAATGGTGCCGCCTGTGATACAAGGACTCGCGCACGCTGACCCCCGCCGCCTTCAAGGGCTCTCTGTCATCATGAGCAGCCGGCAGACGCCACTCTTTGTGCTGTTGCTGCTCTGCAGTTTGCTCTCGCAAGGTAGGTTTCGCAGAGTTGAACGTCGTCGTGATTGTTATTGCCTAATTTTTTCAAAGGGTGTCTCAGCGTCTAAACATGAATCGTATCGTGTCAAATTTCGATTTAAAGCTTTCGTGACTGCAGGGATTCATCTTCTTGATTCTTTCGGTAAAGTCACGTAGAAGGGAAATTATAAAATGATAAAAATTAAACATAATACAATAATTCTCACGACGTTTCTTTCCGACAGACCTGTTCTTCACCTGAGGACGGCTGCTTGCGTTGTGGCCGAAACGTCGTGAGAATTATTTAATTATGTAAAATGTTTATGATTTTATTATTTCCCTTCTACGTGACTTTACCGAAAGAACCAAGAAGACATATCGTGTCATTTTGATTTACAATATACGTCTTTAACACGCTGCGCGGTGCGCAGTAATGAATACCCTGCCCCCGTCTGTGTAGTGCCGGTGCGCGATAAACGCAAGTTCGCTTCAGCACCCTGGACAGCGATCAATACATAATGCCGGTGGCGATTGATCTTCTGCCGATGGCGATTGCCCAGTCGGAACGTTTGATAGTATTTAAATTCATTCTAGATTTGAAGCTTTCGTGACTGCAAGGATACATACTGTTTGTTTTTTTCGGTAAAGACACGTAGGTTAAGAAAGAAAACAAATCAATTAAATCACGACGTTTCGGAGGCAACACAAGCCTCCGTCTTGTGTTGCCTCCGAGTATTTAAATTAAGACGCTAGACTATGCAATAGAGTCGTTGACTATAGAATGCGTGCGATGCATTTCCTCGCCTTTTTGCGAGTGAAGTTTCCAGTTTATGAATTATTCGCCCTCGACTTTCTCCCACTCGTACGATTTCCGTCAGAATGCGCGCGAAGCCCATGCATTTATTTACAATCTCATTGACTTTCACAAGCGGCAAGAGACCAACGGGCAATTTTAAATGCGACCTTATGCAGGCCATGCCTGGAAGTGTTGAAGGTAAATACATCTCTTGGTCGGAAATCCAATTGCATAGTTGATCACGAAAGCGATACGATTTTCTCTGTGCGTTAAATATTGCACGGCTGTAATGTCAATTTCCGAAGGTTAAGTGTGCCGACTGGTTAAATTAACGGAGAAATGCTTCACGTCAAATGGTCTCGACACATGCGCGCGCACGTCGATTCGTGGTGGCTTGTGAAATCCTCGCACTGTCTCCGAATTCGCGTACAGCATCGCGTTTGTCTCACTGACGGCTACTCGACTGCGCCAATCTCGTTGCACGACCGAATGAAGTTGTTATCTCTGCGATCCATCTCACTCATAGGCACACTCCAATCACTCCACCTCTCTTTGATCGTCTCGTCGCGTGCATTTCTTTCCTCGGCTTCAATGCAGCCAACAATGTAAATACATCTATGTAGTCTCACCTTCTTCTTCGGCCGTCCATCGCAAACAATGATGACTGCGGAGAACAGCTGGTAGTAGCTGGTGGGATGAGAGGCCAGCCCTTGAGTGGAAGCATCGGCCCGCAACTGTGTGGGCAAGAGTCTCTGCTCGTCTGCTGGTTGGGATTCGTGTCGTGGATGTTGATGTTGGTGTTGATGCTGACAGGCATTTTCCATTTTGTAACATACATCCCTTCCGTTCAACACGTAGGCTTTCACGACCAATATCATCCATAATACGGGTTTTTTTTGAGAGGTTAGATCGCGTAAATATATAAATGTGTCGTGAAACCCGCCACCACCCGACACAGCCCATTATGAAGGTTTGTCACGTAAATAGAACATGGCAATCCAATTCATTAATTATTTTAATGGTTTCTGTTGCATTACCTCTTGTGTCTATTCCAGCCATTCCAAGCGAGCATCTCTTCTGCGGTGTTTAAATTAATTGGGACCTTTTAAGCCAATCTATTTTAAAGACAATGCATATATTATCAGAGCATGTTTGTTTGCATGTTTTGCCAAGCACGAGTGGTTAGTGCAGACTCGATGCCTTACAAAATTGATCTATTTGGTGTTTGAACATCTTAACACCTTTTTAATTGCCAGAAAGTGTAACATTTCCACTTGTTTTTTTCATCATTTTTTATTTATTGCTCGTGTAAGTCCACCGGACTAGGTGGATGATCACGCATTGCAAGATCGTGGGAGATATCAGTGGCTTGGGGAGGCCTTCATCCAGCGGTGGATTTACCATGGCTGATGATTGCGATGACCTGTGACCCCTTCCCGTTGTTTTGTTTACAGCCTCGCTGGCACCTTTGACTGGGCAGCTGTCCAAGGAAGACGAAGCGGTTGGTTAATTAAATACTCCCGCTCCGTTAGTAGTAAACATTGAGTTAACGTCACCTTCTCGTGCACGACGAACCACCGTGGGTGGCCTGTTACGACTCATAAGACTGCTGCGAAATGTATTTGAAGAATTCTCAAAACATTTCAGGGTGTTGCTATGAATCCTAAAAAAAAATCACACTCAATCAAAATAAATGTTGGTTTTGCTTTGAATTACCCAAGCATCGTGAGAAGGGAGGGTTAATCGAGTCGAATACAACACGCTTCGGTAATAGATTTGCAACGTGCACGCTCCGTTACAATGCAACAGTAAAATACTGCGATGTAGAAATGCGCAGAAAGTCAATGTGGCCGCACAACGAGCCGCCCGCACGGGCAGGCTACAGACCTTCGAGTGCGTACGTGATGAGTGAGCGGCGAGTGTGCGCGCTGTCGTTTGTAGGTAATAAAGTGCATCATCGAGGTGCTATCCGATACCCTGAGCAGAAGGGAGGATTCAACTCTAACCAAGGAATGCGTGGAGATACTGAAGAGCGGTTCGTATGCACTCGCATTTTAATGACAGGAGAAGCTGCGTACACCAGCACACCCCCTAGGGCGTAATAGAGCCAGCTGTGCGAATCAGAAGTTTCCCTTCGCCTTCCTCTCCCACGAGGTGCATGTTAAAGAGCGTTGTTGCTTCGATGACAACTGCCATTACGTAACGTGTAACTTCTATCCAGCCTCGGAGTCTCAAGTTTTATTTTTGTTGAACCCGGTGAGAAGTCACGAGACCAGCACGGAGGGCTTATTTGCGAGAATGTGACCTGGGGCACCGAGATGACAAAAGAAAATAACGTTTACAAAAGAAACAGTGCGGGCAATGAAGCCAATAGCTTCTAAAGAATCTACTGTGATGATTTGCAGAAAATGTGGACCTTGTGGCTGAGAAAAGGCGAATTTAGGAATGATCGTTACACAAACTAGGAGATAATATGCCGATCAGCATGTGTATTGTTAGTTACTTTGGCTAATTATAATCATAAATTAGTCCGCGCCAATGACCCAACCCCAGGTGAATGGCACTCGATCCCGTCAGATTTCGGAAGAGTAAGCAAACTCGAGCCTGGATCGGGCTCGGTGTCTCACCCACCATGCACAAATAGGGTTGTGATAAGGCTGCAGGACTAAAATGTGCAGAGAGAAAAAAACATGTGCTGTCCTGTAGTATCGTATTTCTATGCTCCCTGCCTTTAACTGGCACTGACCAGCGTGGTGAGGTATGGTCAATGAACTCGCACGACCCGTGACGGCGTGGGGAGGCCTTTGTCCGACAGTGGATTGGCAACTCAAGGGCTTAACATATGCAACATTGGACACAGGTAATGGATGATGAAGAAAAACAATATGGTTTTTTTTTCATTGTAAGTGCATGTTTTCATTCATTTTTGCAGACCAGCGGATATATGACTTGCTGCAACACGACAGCGTTTTTAATGGACTTCAAGAACTGGCGACACCAAGTAAGGAATCACCTTCCGCTGCCAATCAAACCACGAGTCCATTCGGTGTTCGCGTCGTTCTTCTAGCAACAAGGCGACCACGTCTTTTTTCTATAGCCCGTTTCACAATACGAGAGGCACACGAAGCATTCTGTGCTTATTTACGTTGTCGAGAGACACCGCACACAAACACGACCTCGTGTGCCACTCTGCCCTGCTGCTGACTTCACGCATAGCTTTGTGGCCATATCGGAGATGTGAAAACAAGTGTTTGGTGATGCTACGTTGGCAGTGATGCGGCAAGCACCACCGATTAGCACGGTCAATGTACGGACGGTGCGAAAGAAGTTCAACATAATACAACAAATTCCGTGCTCATTTTTGTGCTATGGAGAAGGGTTATTTTCCTAAACGTCGCCTATTATATATTTTTCCCTTTTAAAACGGTGCCATTGACAAATGTGTTAACTTTTATTTCGTTACACATAGGGGAGTTGTATTTTCTTGCCAAGTGTACACACTCCATATTAATGCGACAGCAGATCCATGTTATGGGTCAGATATGAGGACACGTTGAAGGATTGTAACCTCAAGGATGATGCTTCAAACCCATCCGCTGTCAACGATCGCACTGATAAGGGACGTACTGTAGCCCCATTTGCATGTCTAGGATTTGGACTTGTCTCCCACGTGAAAAGCCACCAGAAATTAAAAAAAGCAGCACTCAAGCAGGCGAAAGCCGAGCACTCCACCATCGAGGCGACCGGAAGAGTGCAGGCAGAGACGTGAATGGGTCGCGTAACAACAGTGAGTTGTTGACATTGTTATGCCAGCGCCATTGCAATGTGTTTTTTAGACAAATAATGAATTTGACTGGTCTTTTAGAAGCGGCGCTTCCGCATTCGGATAGTAATTGTTTATGAAATGTGCTATGGAATTTAATGCAACTATATCCTCTTAATTACATACACAATAATTCATGGGCGTGTGTGCGCGTGCGTGTATTTGTGAAACCTACTTCAGAGCACATACATGAGTGGGGAGCGGTGGTGTAGCTGTTAACGCGCTGCGCTACGAACCTGGCGACCCGTGTTCGATTCTCGCTCACGGCCAACACCAGTGACGATTATCTGAACCGGTCCTGGGCATCCTCTCCTAGGTAGACTCAGCTTCAAATGAGTACGTGGTGCGATGCGTAAATATCGCCACTAGGGAGACAAAGGCGGCCGGGAGTGGTGTTGGCCACCCACCCCCTCGTGTGCCGTGCCGGCCTTCATAGGTGCTCGCTAACAGCACTTGCCTCAACAGTCTGTTAAGGCTATAAGGGGGATCTTTGTCTTTGTATTGGTGAATGAGATACATATGAATGAGATACAATTTATTGGCGATTAAAATACAGACAGACAATGCAGAGAGATTCCCGTTATGGACAAGATCTAAACTGTATAATCTCCTTTCATTTAGAATGGCACAAATTGGTAATTGCCAGTCTTCAATAGACAATTTAAAAAAATACTAATGAAGCTAATCATTTTGCTGGTTAGTGCGTTAGGCGTAAAGACATGTAATTACGACGATGATTCATTACATCCTTTTTGAAATAAGTGTTTCAGTCATTGAGTAATAAGTTCTGTAGCGCTTCAAGGTAAGCATTCAACACAAGTGTGCAGGACATTCATTATTAACCTCCCACCCAGGGTAATCCATCCTTTCTCACTTAGCGATAAATAAACCAAGGGCATTCCAACCAATAATTCATCACGTTTTTCCAGGCCAAGTCAAACACAAGTCTCTCGCATCTGGGTCTGAAATTCGATCGCCGTATTTATTCAGCATCAGTTAAACTAAAGCAAAACTTGTTCAATATAACAAAAAATGATATTTAAAAATATATATATAAATTATTGCACCGTAAACCAAATCACCCTGAATACGCCCAATCTCATCGGAGCTCGGAATATAAGCAGGGATGAGCCTGGTTCTTGAATTGGTTGACCAACTATGTCTGGCGAGGTGTTGTAGGCATGGGGCAACAGGATGGCTGGGAATTAGCGGTGGAACTTGGACATGTGCAGACTCGCATGCATGGGGCTTATCCAAGTTCTCTCCCACGTGCTAAAAAAAGATCAATAACGCTGGTCAACAAAAAACAAAAACAAATTTCTGGCCTGGACTTTTGCAGCTGTTTTAGACTAATTTCAGGGTGCTAATTCCAAATCTGATCTCAGATTTGCTCTATCACATCTCATTTTTATGCTATCGGCATACCCCATTTTCATTGATTTTACCCGAAATTAGCTCTGTCACTTATGATTGCAAGTTGTTGCGAGTCAGTGACTGCTTTAGTGTTAAAATATGGTGCTGTATTTTTAGGATAGTGTGTTTATAATATAATTTTATGTAGATATCCACATTTATTTAACATTTTTCTTCTGCAGGTTTTATTGAAAATGCAATATTTGATATCTCAAAAACCTGATGTGATAGACAAAAACTGATGCCAGATTTGGAATCAGCACCCCAAAATTACCTTAAACCCGTTGGAATACCTGATGCCAGAAAAAAGTGTGTTGACCAGTGTAATCGCCACGAATCCTCATGTTGGACCATCCATAAAAATAGTTATTGACACTCATTTGAGACTTCCCAGGCTAAATAAGTGGCATTTATGATTCAACCTGGACGGTAGCATCTTGAGAGAGCAGTGTATTAGTCATCACGAGAGAGATAATGAACACAAGTGCAGAAAAGTTGATCGTGTGTGCAGTCTCCAGACCAAGATACAGACGGCAGCAAGTTAAAAAGACACACATATTTTAGTGCATCGCAGGATCCTGAGAGATGGAGGCAGCATGGTGAGACCTACATCCCTCAGTGAATTGATCATGGCTAGTGATGATGACGATTTATACATTATATTACACAGTAATGACATTTTAAGTGATACATCTTTTTTTACAACACATTCGATTTCACAGCTCTGAATTTTTTTTTTTAAAGGAACGCGTGTAAATGGTGACATCAAATGACTTTGCATTGGCAATGTGCCGCGTGCTTGTGTGCCTGTCGCAACCGACATTCTCGGAGTGTAATATTCGTTGCTCGTATTCTTCCCCCCCAGGTGTAAAACTGACACCGAGCCGACGAGGTGACAGCAGGGATTACCTCTGGGATGACTTTCGCAGGCACTGGGAGAAGCGATTCACGGAGCCCAGCGAAGGTACAATAATAGCTTCCCCTCTTTGACCCGTGCAGCCGCAACGTCTGTGGGAGCTGCACGGTGCTGCGGCAATAACCAGACTCCACTGCTAGACCAGTAGGCGACATTCCATGGGGACTTGCACATGCGCAGCCGGTTTTGTCAATCCGCTGCTGGGTGAGGAACACCCCACGCTGTAAATTTGCCCCCCTTTTCATGCAACTGCAGATGGAGGTAACGCAACTCGGCATTTGGCGAGAGTTGTGGTTGGTGACCTCTCTCGACCCGCGGCCGCTGTGATGCACAAACAAACAAAATGGCGGATCACCACGCCCCCATGAAAAATAGAAACATATATTTTTTAAGATAATGAAGACTATTCTAAAAGTGCTGTCAGTTACGAGTTTAAATAAATGCATACAAACAATGAACTCTTCTTCGCCATTGATTCGTGTAGATAGTGCAATGGATAGCAACAAAAAAACGTAGTTTGATGTAAAAACTGAAATCTTAAGTAGCTGCAAAAGTCGCTCCTTCCCGCGTTCTCGGAGGCACGCGGAGCCCTGTGGGTGCGTGGCAATGTCCCAGCGGGGTGCGTCGTGAGGCCATTTATAGATTTGTGAAATTATATCGTGCGTGAGAGTCGCTGGTGAATAATCACGCATGAATCTGGCAATGTAAGAAATAGCTAGGATAAAATATCTAGGATAAAATATCTAGGATAAAATATCTAGGATAAAATATCTAGGATAAAATATCTAGGATAAAATATCTAGGATAAAATGTCTAGGATAAAATATCTAGGATAAAATATCTAGGATAAAATATCTAGGATAAAATGTCTAGGATAAAATATCTAGGATAAAATATCTAGGATAAAATATCTAGGATAAAATATCTAGGATAAAATATCTAGGATAAAATATCTAGGATAAAATATCTAGGATAAAATGTTAAATCCATATGGTAGCATAGAACGATCGTTAGCGATGTGATTTGCAAGAGTAACTCATGAGGGTGAACAAATCACGTCATGCGTGCAGTTACCAGCTAGTTGGGATACCTCACAAAATGGGCAATTAATTAATCAAATATTGCTGTTCATTATTCATATATTTATCAATCAGAGCCATATTGTGTCAGCCAAGGGCGGGACTCGGTTGAAAACCAATCAAACAAGGGGAGTAACACAGTAGCCAAAACAAAGGTTGGCAACCACTGCTCGGAGAGCATGAACTCTTGGGCGAGAATGAGTCGTGTGGTTGTGCCCAATGTGCCCGCGTCTAGAGGAAGATGTTCGGTTCCCTGGCAAAGAGCACGCCGAGCCACGTGGCCACCACGTGGACGACAAGCGACTGTGGCGGTTCTGGCCGTCGGTAGAGGAAGACGTGGAGGAGGAGGCCAAAGGGCACGGGAAGCAGCCCATGGAAGAAACGAGGCGACACCACGAGGAGGAGGATGCTGATGATGATGATGATGAGAAGAAACGGCACCGCGAGGATGATCGCAGTGAGCCGGAGGAGAAGGATGAGGACGAAGAGGATGAGAAAGAAGGCGGCGTAGAGGAAAAGCGTCATCACGACGGCAGGCACAGCACGGAGGTCACGAAGCGACACGCGGACCGGCACGGCGAAGAGGGGGGCGACGACCCGCGCCATCGTGCGGACAGACGGGGCGTGGAAGAAGAAGAGGAGGACGAGGAGGAGGAGGAAGAGGAGGACAGGGAACGTCACCATCCAAAGCGGCACCACGACGACAAGCACAGCGACGACGACGACGACGACGAAGAGGAGGTGGAAGAGAAACGCCACCTCGGTGACCGGCAAAGTGAAGAGGAAGAGGAGAACAAACGCCACCGTGACGACAAACGAAGAAGCGTGGAGGAGCGTGAGAAGCATCACCATGGCGACAAGAGAAGCGAGGAAGAGCAGGGCCCTGTGCATCACCATGGCGACAGGCACAACACAGAGGAAGAGAAGCGTCACCATGGCGACAAGAGAAGCGAGGAAGAGCAGGGCCCTGTGCATCACCATGGCGACAGGCACAACACAGAGGAAGAGAAGCGTCACCATGGCGACAAGAGAAGCGAGGAAGAGCAGAGCCTTGTGCATCACCATGGAGACAGGCGCAACACAGAGGAAGAAAAGCGTCACCATAGCGACAAGAGAAGCGAGGAAGAACAGGGCCCTGTGCATCACCATGGAGACAGGCACAACACAGAGGAAGAGAAGCGTCACCATGGCGACAAGAGAAGCGAGGAAGAGCAGGGCCCTGTGCATCACCATGGAGACAGGCACAATACAGAGGAAGAGAAGCGTCACCATGGCGACAAGAGAAGCGAGGAAGAGGACAGCGACGAAGACGACAAGCATCACCATGGCGACAGAATAAGCGAAGAGGAGGTCGAGAAGCGTCACCATGGCTACGAACACGGCGAGGAAGGGGAAGACGTCGAGCGTCACCACGGCGACAAACGGAGTGAAGAGGACGGAGAGTCTGAAGAAGGCACGCGCAGCGAGGGGACGGAAGAGCACAACGGACATCACCACTTAGATAAAAAGCATCACCATGACGACAGGCGGAGCAGCGAGCGCTACCTTGAGGGTCCCGGCGAGCAAAAGCGTCACCACGACGAGAGAGCGAGCGACGAAGAGGCCGAGGAGGAGGAAGACGGCGAAAGGAAGAAGCGTCGCCACGGAGAGGCGAGGCGCAACGAGGAGGAAGATGAAGAAGAGGAAAAGAAACACCGCCACCGCGAAGAGACAAGGCATCGCAGCACCGACATAGAAAGCGAGGAGGATGAGAAGCGACGCCGTGGAGAAGGCCAGAGCGATGAGGAGGAGGAGGACAAAATGCATCAACACGGAGATGACAAGCGCCACAGCAGCAGCGTGAGCGAGGACGACGACGCTGAGGATGACGAGGACGAGCGTCGTCGCGAGGAGAAGCGTCACCGAGAAGAAAAGAGGGCACGGGACGAGGAGTGGGAGAGTGAAGGTGACGGAGAGAAGGACACGAAACGCGACGACGACGACGATCGTCACCATCATCGTCGTCAGCGCAGTCACCGCCACCAGGACAAACGCTCCAGGGAAGAGGAGCGACGGAGCGAGGAGAGCGAGCGGCGGCAGCGTGGCCAAGCACGCGGCTCGGAGGAAGAGGGCCGCAGCTCGGAGGAGAAGCGGCTCAGGGAGAAGCGCAGCGGCAGCGACGAGGGGGACGCGGCGAGCACGGAGGAGAAGAGGCCCCACCGGCTCCTCGCTCACGCCGGGGCCAAAGACGCACAGAGCCCCGAGAAATTGCCCGGCGACGACGACGACGAGGAGGACGAGGTGGAGGTGGAGGAGGAGGAGAAGAGCGAGGAGCATGGGGGGGGCAGCAGCGCGGAGGAGAGGCGTCACGCCACGCCGCCGGAGGTCGAGCGACCGGGCCCCGTGGTGGACGCCGACAAGCGCACGACGGAGTCGGCCAGCGACGAGGAGACGAACCAGTTCAAGGTTCACAAGAAGGGCGAGTCGGAGGAAAACGAAGGTAAAGATTCGGAGGTACGTGTGGCCAGGGCAAAGCCCCCCCTGCTTGGAGTCAGCGGAGACTATTCCGTTGTTGTTGTTGTTGTTGTTTTTGTTGTTTTTTTCTAAGTTCAAAATGGAATTCCGGCGTGACGCTTATGTATTTGTTCATTTAATGTCCGTTGTTGTTACTATTAGCGGTGGTTTGACAGATTTGTGATCGTTACATCGCAGGATGGTGAGGGATGGCAACCGCTTTGGCAGGCCATCATCCAGCAGTGGATTGGTCATGGCTGATGGATGATGTTTATAATATTATTTGGTTCTTTCGATAAAGTCACGTAGGTATAAAATAAAACCCACGTGACTTTACCGAAAAAAACCAAGGAGTATGGATTCCTGCAGTCACGAAAGTTTAAAACCAAGATTGATGTTCATAATATTTGCACGATCGTAATCTCTGGGGTGGTTTTAATGTTTGGCTTCTTGCTTTGCTTGTGAGAACAAAGACAAAGATCCCCCTATAGTCTTAACAGACTGCAGGGGCATGCTGTTAGCGAGCAGCACCTATGAAGGCCGGAACGGTAGACGAGGGGATGGGTGGCCAGCACCACGCCGGGCCGCCTTTGTCTCCCCAGTGGCGATGTTTACACACCGCACCGGGTACTCGTTTGAGGCTGAGTCGACCTAGGGGAGGATGCCCAGGTACCGGTTCAGATAATCGTCACCGGTGTTGGCCGTGAGCGTGAATCGAACCCGGGTCGCCAGGTTCGTAGCGCAGCGCGCTAACCGCTACAACTACCGCTCCCCACACACATACACAAAGATAAAGATCCCCCGTATAGCCTTAACAGACTGTAGGGGCAAGTGCTATTAGTGAGCACCTATGAAGGCGAGAACGGTACACGAAGGGGTGGGTGGCTAGCACCACGCCGGACCGCCTTTGTCTCCCCAGTGGCGATGTTTACACACCGCGCCGGGTACTCATTTTAGGCTGAGTCGACCTAGGAGAGGCCCGGGACAGGTTCAGATAATCGTCACTGGTGTGGGCCGTGAACGGGAATCGAACCCGGGTCGCCAGGTTCGTAGTGCAGCGCGCTAACCGCTACACCACCGCTCCCCACACACACACATACACACACGCACGCGCGCGCACGTGCACACACGCGCGCACGTGCACCCTTGACCCTTTGACCCGTGCCAGAGTTACCGACGCAGTCTTTCAGTATCGCGTGCAGGTGTGGTATTGTCAGCGCGTGGAACACCTGGGTCACGCCAAAATGGTCTCGTCACGATCACGATGACGTCGTTGACTGAACGACCCAAAGACATCCAGTGGACGGAGAAGACGAGAGAGAGACATGCGAATGACGACAATCGAAGCGGCTGTTTAATAAATCAGGGGCCTGGCCGAGTCACGCGAGAGCTGACACAGACCGTAGTGGCGGGCGTGCTAACAGGGGTGTTACACGGTTGACTACGTACGGTGCGAAAGAAGTTTAACAAAGAGAAAAGACGAATATTCCCCCCCCCCCCCCCGCTGTGTAGCCTGTGACAGACTGTGGGGGCAAGTGTTGTTAGCGAGCAGCACCTATGAAGGCCGTCACGGCACACGAGGGGGTGGGTGGGTGGCCAGCACCACGCCCGGTCGCCTTTGTCTACCTAGTGGCGATGTTTGCACATCGCACCGGGCACTCGTTTGATCTCTGAGTCGACCTAGGGGAAGATGCCCAGGACCGGTTCAGATAATCGTCACCGGTGTTGGCCGTGAGCGGGAATTGAACTTGGGCCAATAACCCACCAATCGGCACTAAGGGACGGCGACGTAACCACGGCGCCTGTGCCAGGCCAGGTGCACTTTGAAGCCACGTGAAGTGTCAAAGGCTCGCTGGCAGCAGCAGGTCACGAGACAGACCCAGCAGGTTCCATGGGTCAGCTGGTTGAGATAACGCACCACCTGTGCCCCCTACCGTGCCAGCTTGCTGTATTTTATCCGCCCGGCGCTCTGCTCGTTTTTGTGAGCGTCGCTCCTCTGCCTGCCAGTTGTTGTTGGGAGGGCGATTTGCCTTCCAGTAGCAGCAGCAGCGTCCTTCACGAGCCTACACCACCACACACCACCACACCTTAGTCGGCAGGCGATCAGCCAGTGTCCCCTGGCACGGTCGACTCGACGCCTCGTCGGAGAGACGACGCGATCCGCTCATAGTCGTTTGCGTTGCCCTTTCGTTTGCAGGTGAAAGAACTCACGAAGTTGGCCACGATGGAAGCCGAGCTGGAGAAAATTGTTCAAAGGTTGAGTGCAGCTAAGAGTTAGCGTGGCCCCGTACCGGGGGAGCTGCAACGACCACCTCCACCACCACCACCTCCACCACCACCACCTCCACCACCACCACCTCCACCACCATCACCTCCACCACAACCACCCGCTCCCCCAGCGCAGCACTTTCATCGGCAGCCAGCCCCCGCTCCACACACAACACACAACATCTATGATATCTCTATATCCCGTGCCGTTTATTTCCGCTGTGTTTGTGATGGGCCAGCGTTGTCGTGGCTGCTAAATGTCACCCCCCTCCCCTACCCCCACACACACTCACCGGTGCACGTGGGTGTTTGTTAGCCTGCGGTAACAACAACAACAAGAAACCAGTGGCGGTCGTGAGATGAATATATAATTATATGAAACCGTGCATGATTTGTGTAAGCGGTGTTTTATTATTTGTTTAGTTGCCGTGTGTTGATGAGCAGACGAGACGCATTGATTGCAGACTGAAAAAGCTGAACCCGAAAGCGCACAGAGAGTGTTGGTTTACCCGTTCGTTCTAATCACAGTCTCGCCCGAGTGTTTTGTCGTTTTGCCGTAATGCAAATAAAACGTATTAATTGCAAGCATACCAGTTTGTTGTCTGATGTTATATTCCTGACGTCATCTGGTCCAACCCATGTGAGACTAGGCTCTAAGGAAAGTTGTCTCGGGTGTGGACCAATCAACTTCAAGGACAGTGCACATTATCAGAGTTATGTTTTTGTTTGCATTATGACTGCAGGTATTGTGGTCTATGCAAACATGACTCCTTGTAAAAAAAGGTGTCAGTTTTGTTGCCAGATAGAAAGGTAAAAAACCAATTATATCTTTTTTTACAGGCAAATGAGGTTCCAATGGTGTTCGACGCGTCGTTCAGCCTTAAATGTAGGCTCCACTTGTCATGGCCCCGACACAGAATATGCATTCACCAACGTGGACGTCGTGAATCAGGCCCGGCGCCGCACAGCCCGATACGACACACGAGCAGGAAGAACGATTCTGCACAGCGACCACGTCCCAAAGATCTGAAAAGTCACGCGCACAATCACAGGGAAGAGTCGTGCGTGAATTATCCGCGTGACGCTACATTGCACAGACAAATGTAAAGACGCGAGAGTTTAAAAATACTTGACAGTTATTCGCACACAAAAAAAACATCAACTTTTGCAAAAGGCATTTGCTCTCAGAGGCTTATGCATCCACCCCTGCTCCTGTGCGATTCCATATTTACACAGCTAAAAGAAATCCACAGTCCAAATGCGAAGAGACTAATATGTTTTGGAGATAACGATAGAAAGGATACAACTCTAGCACTGCAATAAAGAATGGCTGAAGCAACGCAGCTAGAAGAGTTCACGTGGTCCCACCGTCACTCTTAAGCTGATGAGAGGGACACAAAAACAAGATTTATGGGTTATTTTTGCCAGTATCAAAAAGGTCCCGTAGATATGCTGTAACTGCTCATCCCGGGCGTATTCATGCTTACACACTTGCATTGCTTATATAATGATCCCCTTTTGGCGTTCTCTGGTCTAACCCTGGTGAGACAATTCCATAAGCAAGACTGTCTGGTGTAGGCCTATCAGTTTCAAAGGCAATGCATACATTAATTATCAGAGCACATTTGCATGTTTTGATACAAGTATGTGTGGCTAATACATACTTGATGCCTTGCAATAGGTATCTATTTGGTGGTTGAACATCGTAACACCTGTTTTACCGCTAGAAAGGCTAAAGCCTAAGTTCGTATCGGAGATGGATGTTGGCTTGCGAGAGTGGGTGGTTGAGGACTACAACGGGGAATTAGATGAGGTCCAAGATGGGCAAACCCTCGCACTCGGTGGCTTCACAATCACTCAGGCGGCATGGGGAAGGAAATGCCTTCTCATGCAAATGTGCTGCACAATATATTGGATTTCCCAAATGCTTATACAAAGGGTTCTTCAGAGTTGCATTAGCTCAGCAGCCATACGAACTGTTCATTCTATTTTTATACATTACAGACGTTTCCTCCACAGTGTAATTTTTTTTTATAAATAAATGTCCAGGCCCTTTCAAAATCAACTATTCGTTGAAGGGCTTCCCAGACGACATTTCAGTCGTGGGGGTTGTCTGGCCATACTTCACCACACTGGTCAATGTTAAGGATGTTATCCGTGGTTGGGAATCGAGCTCAGGTGGCGCACTAGAGTGAACAAAGCATTGTCACGCATCAATGTAGCAATATTTCCAGTGATCGTTCTCGCAGCATAAATAACAATACCTGGATGATAATTTAAGATCAAGTCAAAGCGAGCGATTTCCTTGTCAAATGAGCATTGAGGTGGTATCCATCCGCTGTTTGCTGTCTTAAATCAGATATTGAAGTACAGAAAATTGTGCTGCGTTATGATGTTCACACAACTCTCTTCTATTTCTGTTTTCTCAGTCGGCTCGATAAAGCAGAGCATCGGTGAAGTAACGCTTCCAACATTTCGACCGTGAACTTACACCACACGTTCACGGTTTCCTTAACGTCACACAACGCAACGTGGACTTAGATCAGTAGTTCTTAACCTAGGGGGGGGTGCACGCAGGCCCTGGGGTCATGAGATGCCCTTTCTGGGGGTGTGAGACATTGCCAGATTTGTTTCGAAGGTAAATAATCGAAAATACAAATTAAACACGGGCACGTACAGTAAGTAGAACGACTTTGTTTCACGTATTAACGATGCACATTTTTAGGATTGCAGTGAAGGTTAAGAACCACTGACTTTGTTACTCTGTGCAACAAACGACTCTGCAGGGGCTAAGCGGATGGGACGCAATAAACAAGCCTCAGGGGATAGGGGAAGTTTGGAGAGATATGAAAACACAGATTAGCAGCTGCCACTATTAGTGCAACAAAACAAACTGCTTGTGGTTTTTTTCGTCTCAACCCAACAGCATAAAGACACAAAGCACGTTCCATTAAAAAACACACACACACACACGTGCCCGTTCAGCTTTTGTAATAAATTACACTGATTACAAAAATGGTACACTAATAGCCAAGGATTGTGGGGTATGAATGACCGAAACTACATGGGAAAGATCAACGATTTTGCGGTTATTTTTGTTTTGCTTGTTACGCAGGAAAGCCGATTGCGACATGGGAAAGATCAACGATTTAGCGATTATTTTTGTTTTGCTTGTTACGCAGGAAAGCCGATTGCGATTGCGTTTCCTAATTAAGTACTTTGTGGGTAATTTTGGAAATTTGTAACAATTTGGATCATGATGCTGGCAGATGATTGCCTATTAGAATGACGTAAGGAGATATTTTATCATCGATGTGCTGTGAAGCAGCCGACTCATGTTACGTTTAACACGTAGCAGGCTTTCGCGACCGATATTATTCATCATAAAGGTTTTTGGATTAAATCGCGTAAGTATAAATGTGTCGTAACCCTCCACCACCCGACAGAGCCAGTAAGGTTTGTCACGTAACACAACGCGCCAATTGCTGGCTGTGTCGGGTCGTGGAGGGTTACGACACATTGATACTTACGCGATCTAACCCAAAAACCTTTATTATGAATCATATGTTACGGTTAATAAAACCCCGCAGTATTAACCGGGGCGACCTACAGGAATCCACCGCAAAACTCTGGAACAAGTTGCAAACGCACTACCGCTGGGCCACGTTAAACCAGCTCCTGACAAAGAGGGAATGAGGATTTCATTCGTATGAGAGATAAAAGAAAAAAAACATCTGCTCACACAATAGCGCCATCAGTGCAAGAGCAATGTCTGGCACCACGTGACAAAATTATGATCCACGATCTCGTTCAGGTTTTTTTTTTTACAGGCTCACATTATTAGACTACGGCATTAATAATACATAATCTCTCTTGTGCGTAAACGGCGCTGAACTCACCGCACTCTTGTGAGTGCATTAGCGTCCGCCCTTCTTTACTCTGAGCAATAGGCTGTGTCAACACGCTCGCGGGGCACGATCCACATTCGTGTAAAATGCACCGCGCGTGCGTCGTCGTCACGTGTTCTGAAGGGACGAGCAAAGGCGCAGGCCTGCAATTGCTTGCGCACGCCAAGCGGACAGGAGGGCCTCTCCGCTAGAGGTACCTCTAGAGCCCATGGTGTCTTAACCTTTACTGTAGCCTTTGTGCACCGTTGGTTCTCGATCGTAAAAAATTGTAAATAATGTTAATAAATTTCGATTTAAAGCTTTCGTGACTGCAGGGATTCATCTTCTTGGTTCTTTCGGTAAAGTCACGTAGAATGTAAATAATAAAATAATAAAAATAATTCTCACGACGTTTCGACCACAACGCAAGCAGCCGTCCTCAGGTGAAGAACCGGTCTGTCGAGAAGACAGAGTCTGAATGTTAAAAAAATACAAAGGGTTTGATGAAACAAAGTAGTTGTACTTCAGTGCCCGTGCTTAATTTGTGTTTTGATGAGTTACCTTCGAAAAAATATCTGGCCATGTCCTGCACACCCAGAAAGGGCATCTCGCAACCCTAGGGGGTGCACGCAGGTTGAGAAACACTGCTCCAGAGAGCCCCTTCTGGAGGGTATTTGGTCTACTCTTCCACGCCGGCTAGACATCTTGGAACGAGGTGGAGGAGTGCTCACACCGTGGCGTTACCTAAACACATTCCTGCGGAGGGAGCTGGTAGGAACGTTGGGTTGCTCGGTCAATGGCCAGGGTCAACGGCGGCGTGGTGTATTCCGCAAATATGCCCGACTGTGAGGGCGGGCACAAGCCGGCGTGAGTAGGTTAAACGTTGAGTTTTATAAGAGCACCACGGGGTGACCAGCCCCTCCCCACCCAGCCCCTCCCTCCCCTCCCCTCCCCCACCCAGCCCCTCCCCACCCTCCCCTCCCCACCCAGCCCCTCCCCACCCTCCCCACCCAGCCCCTCCCCACCCAGCCCCACCCCTCCCCTCCCCTCCCCTCCCCACCCAGCCCCTCCCCACCCTCCCCACCCAGCCCCTCCCCACCCTCCCCTCTCCACGCAGCCCCACCCGTCCCATTTTTGGATGCATGATGGACGGACGGACACAATAATCCCCTGTGAGCTGGTGTAACCAGGAGGTTCCTACCAGTATTATTCTACTGCTGTGGGGACACGTACACACGGCATGCAGGAAACTCGCCCATTGCCGTAATATTATTATTTTTGCGAGACCGCGATGGCAGTGGTCCACAAGCATAAATAACTTGCGCATTTGCCAATAACTTTTTTTCCCGAGGTGAAGAAAAAAGTACACGTATCCGACTTTTCTGTAAATGGCATGTTTCTTATCGGTTTTCTTTGGTTTCTTTGCTATTGATATCAGTCAGACTAGAATCCGAATCTTTATTTATACCGGAGAAATCCTGTGAGCAGTGAAGCTCTTTTCCACAGATGTCCAGTAGGGGCGGGTCAGCAAGTTACCTTTGACTCGAAGAAGGGGTCATTGCACGGAGCAAAACGTCGCCTATTCTCTGCGTGTTATCGTTGGCAGCGTCAAGGGAGGAACGTTTTTTTCTTCTCGTATATGAGATTGAAGCGGTCTTCTGCAGATTTCACTTTAGTTCACGTTCTCTCTCCCCTCCGGCTGCCTTTGGTCTCTGCCCTTCCATCCCGTGAGTCACCGCAGCTCCGAGAGCCGCAGTGGCGTGGCCGAAATTTGCCGGTTAATTTTGCAAGAATTTCCCAGAAATGGAACAAGATAGAAACAAAACTCAACATTATAAAAACAATGGCTTAGGAGCCTATGCAGACAGGAAGCGACGCGGTAGGCACGGCCACTTTAGAAACTTCCTTCTTTAGGAGTGGGGGGTGGGGGGGTGAGCCGTTAGAGCTCGATTCTGTTGTGGTCGAGCTTGCCTGATGCGACAAAGGCACCGCGAGACGTGCAAGATTATTGCTTAAAGCGGGGTGGGTGATAAAAATAAAACTGTGGACAAATCGAAGAGTCCACATGGAGATCATTAAGCAAGGATATTTGGTGAAAAGGGTAAGAGAGTGCTTGTATGCGTGGTGTTGGCTTGTTGACGTGTTTTACTTGTGATGGGTGACATTGCTTTTGTTATGTGACCCAGTGCTTCGTTCGCTCGTGCACTGCGCTAATGAAGCTCGCCGTTGGACGGGAAAGCACAACGGCTTATATGGAGTGCCTCTTTTCCAAGAGCATTTCATAATCCAGCTGCATTCGTTCAACAAGCCTGTCTCCGCTGATGAGACTCAAACCGTCGGAACCGGTCTAGGGTTTGCTTGACACTCTCTGTCTGAAAATCCAATAAGCAGAAACATGTATTTATATTTGGGAGCACGTAACATAGTTTTGCGTAAACGGCCACGGCTAACGCCAGTGGTCAATATCCTTCCCAAGTGCGCTCTAAGCAGCCAGCGGTGAAGCTTGACCAAAGAAGCCTCCACGATCGGTCAAATGTGGAGAGGCCTTCATCCGGCAGTGGATTGGCAAAGAGCTGAAAATTATAATGATTTTACCCGTTGTTAATATTTTATGATTAGCCTACTGTCTGTGTCACTGATGCTGAGCTGAGTGGTTAATGCTTCTTCTGTCAGGAGGCCATTTGATGGATCAAATTGATTATTTTATAGAGCGACATCGATGCTAATTGCGAACATCGCAAGCCGCGTTTACATCTAAAATCCTACAGAGACAAAGCACAAGACGCGATATGAGGTACGAAAGTGAACGTAACACGAATCGGATAAATCGACACTAAATTAAGCTCCTGACATCGGCGAAAGTCTGGAGAATAGCGAGGAATTATTGGGAACATCACAATTAAATTCCATGGATGGTGTGATACACGTGTTCACGGCGCTTGTCATAGAGCCACGAGACACCAATGAAAACATTTTCCGTGTCAAGCAGCCGAGGCCGAGTTTCCCAAAGTCAACCGTTGCGGAGTGTAAATTGAATAGCCACTCGTATTTAGGTGTTCTGTTTGGCTTCATACGTTTACATGGTGGTCATGGATCATCATTGGCACTCGTCAATGCCACAACCAATATCGTTCTTGCACACGAGCTGATCAAATCGCACTCCGTCTCCACAATGGTTCGTCGTGTCCGGCGTGCTATTCTTCACTTGGTCGTCATGTTGATGCTCGTGTTTTGAAATGATGTGTGTAAATGTATACGTGTCCATTCAACTCTTTTACAACTATATTTAAATGTATGTGACAGGAGACGTTCCAGCCGATGGCCCTGCTTCACAGCACCAAATCACGATCGGCAATAATCTGGTGCTTTGAAGAACCGTCGCCCGAAACGTCGCACATTATAGATTGTTGTTTTTTTTTATTTTAAAGCCACGGTGTTATTGACAAGCGTGTTGAGTTTGTTATTTGTTGCAGCAGCAAGCATCGCCAAATAATGTGTTACATCTAAATCTGTTGATGGAAAATGTGTAATAACAATCAAGTGTATGTTTTAATAGGTGCATCATTCGTGAAAATTGCAAATGTGCAGGGAGGCGCAAAATAAAATGAAACACTTTTACCGTTCACCGTATTCAACTTGCCAGAAGCCCTGACTCTCAGAAACGCGTACAGGTTTTACTCGCTTTACGCGAAAGTAGTAGTGGTAGTAATAGATCCGTAAAAAAAAAAGGGCGCACAAAGCGAAACTGCTCGAGGAGACATCTGCCTGCCAAGTAGCGCAAACAGTACACACACACAGTTTAACACGTAGGCTTTCGCGACCAATATTGTTCATAATCAACGATTTTTGGGTTTAGATCGCGTTATTTATAAATGTGTCGTAACCCTCCACCACCCGACACGGCCAATCAGTAAAAAAAGTGTCACGTTGACAAAAGACAAATAGTTCACTGCTTTAGCCCACCGGTGTGTTGAAGCGTGAAACCACAACATTTACAATTTGAGTACGACGTTTCGCTGGTAATTGCATCCAGCATCATCGGGCAATTCGCCAGAACCATTCTGGCGAATTGCCCGATGATGCCAGAACCATTCTGGCGAATTGCCCGATGATGCTGGATGCAATTACCAGCGAAACGTCGTACTCAAATTGTAAATGTTGTGGTTTCACGCTTCAACACACCGGTGGGCTAAAGCAGTGAACTATTTGTCTTTTGTCAACGTGACACTTTTTTTACTGATTGGCCGTGTCGGGTGGTGGAGGGTTACGACACATTTATAAATAACGCGATCTAAACCCAAAAATCGTTGATTATCACACACACACAGTACACACAACACACACACAGTACACACAGTACACACACACACAGTACACACAATACACACACAGTACACACACACAGTACACACAATACACACACACAGCACACACACACAGTACACACAATACACACACAGTACACACACACAGTACACACAATACACGCACAACGTTGTCCCACGTCCGACTGCAAAGCTACAATCGAGTGAGATTCACACCGCATGCTGTAGAACGAATTCTGGGTAGAAATCGGTGAGCCCGGAGGTCGGCGACTTGTTGCTCCGAATTCGCACGTGACTCTTTAAGGAACTCTTCGTGACGTTCATCTATTCAGGAGTCGCCGGCTCGTATTCACATTGCATTGTGGTCCTTGAAATATTTATTAGTAGATGTTGGTACTGGCAAAGGAGGTCTCATGATGTAGCTGATCACCCCGAGCTCTCATTACTCTGGTAGTGCGTTGTCTTTGAACTGTGCGCCTTTTGGCGTCATCTGGTCGAACACCATATGAGACTAGGCTCTAAAGAAAGCTGTCTGGTGTGGACCAATCCGTTTCAAGGACAATACATAAATTATCAGAGTATTGGGTTTTTTTGCATTTGACTGCAAGTATTGTGGTTAATGTAAACATGATTCTTTGCAAAAAGGTGTCAGTTTTGTTGCCAGAAAAAAGGGGAAAACCCCTATTAGTATAGGTCTTTTTTTTACCGAAAAAAATTACGATATTATTTTGATTGCCAGGTCTGGGTGAGCCGCATTCACAGGAAATCGCACAAACAGAACCCGCACAAAGCGAGGGAAACTTGTCGAACCAGCCAGTCTGTTGCAAAATCAACACCACCTATCGGAAACAAAATCATCTTTCGAGGTTTGCCTCGTGTGTTAGCATGCACCGTGAATCGCGGGCGACACACTCGCACGACTGATAATTAATCAGTCTTTGTGATGGCTTTTATTGCTTCCATTGAGGTCTCACAAGAAAGGAAATTGATTTCCTCCCTGCATGGGCACAGGCGATATATCGCAAATATCATCATCGGCCGGAGCTCCCGAAGAGCGGGTGGGGAACACCAGCTGCATCATTTCATTTTTTTTGCTGGAGGATCTCATTTTAAATTAACGGCAGGGGCAGAGCCCCCGGATCTCCAGAAGTGATATCGCACACGGCGGCCGCTGCAGCTGTGATTGCCGTGCCGACTAACCTTTTCTGGAGAGGAATCTGGCAATTGTCCATATCTGAACAGAGTTTGCAGTTTCAGGTCCGTTGATGAAAATAAACGCGGCGGCGGCGACGCCGCAAGAGGTGACTTAAGAGTCAACACTTTGAAATTTGGCGTGGGTCGTGCGTGCGCGTGCGTGTGCGCGCACATCTGTGGGTGCACATTAGTGGATCAAGTCATCCGGAAACGAGTACAGTGCCTGCATGGTGCGATGTGTAAGCATCAGCACTGGGGAGAGACAAAGACGGCCGGGCGCGGTTCTGGTCACAAACAAAACCAGCCTTCGTGCATTACTTGCCACAGCTGTCTGTGTTCGACTGTGACACGGGGGATCTTTTTTATTTATTTCCTTTTGCATCACAGCGAATGCTGTGATAGTGTCTGTGGACGAGTCATTTCATTTAACAAATCGGTTGGTGCAGCGGTCAGCGCGCTGCGCTAAGAACCCGGCGCCACGAGTTCGATTCCCGCTCGCGGATCCACCAACACCAGTGACGATTTATCGAAACCTGTTCTGGGCCTCCCCTAGGTAGACTCAGCCTCAAACGAGGACTTGGTGCAGTGGGAAAACATCGCCACGAGGGAAATAAAGGCGGCCGCACGTGGTGCTGTCCACTCACCCCCTCGTGTGCCGCTAACAGCACTTGCCCCACCAATCTGTTGAGACTATGGGGGGGGGGGAATCTTTGTCATTGTCATTTAACGAGTCACGCCTGCACCTCCTGCCAGCGAGACTCCGACACTGCACGTGGTCTCAAAGTGCACTTAGCCTGGCACAAGTGCTGTGGTGATGTCATCACCACTTAAGGGTGGACAGGGAGGGGGGGCTATTGTTCTTGCCTGTGGGTGAGCACACAATACAATGCAAATATATACAGCATCTAATTGTGACCAACTCAACGAATTGATAACTAGAATAAAGGGTTTTTTGGGGGGGGTGGTTAGATCGCTAAAATATAAATGTGTCGTTAAACCCGCCACCACCCGACACAGTAAATTAGTACGGTTTGTCACGTAAACAGAACTTGCCAATATCGTTACTACTTCAGCAAGTGATGACAACATGACGACGACAACTACGACTGCTGCCCAACACCACCGTCACCATCATCATCATCGCTCGATCATCATCATCACCATCAAGCCATGACCATCGTTGCTCACCAGAGGCCAAAGCGTGCGACTGGGACGACGTTTGACTCGATCTGAATGAAGACGCAGACTCGGAACAAGGAGGGTGGCCTCGTTCGAGACTGCGACTCGCTGAGGAGGACCGAACTTCGTGAGTGGCCCAAACCTCAGCCTCCAGGCAGACTGACCCGATCATTAACAATGGAAGTGGAAATTGACCATCCCTCACGCCGACATCGAACGACCAGGAGAGAGTGCCCCGACTTAAACGCGACCGCTTTAATCGACGGCACTCACAGAATCACGCAAGGAAATCCACAGACTAAGCAAGCCTTAGAATAAATGACGCAAATTTCGAGAAAAAAAGTGCTGGCCACTCTAAACACCGCTCGGCACTCGGTCCGCGCGCACGCATTTCACGTGCGCGCGTACAGCCCGCCGTGTCGATCTACTTGCAAGGACGTCCGTGCTTCAACCACGCTGGTCAGTTCGCGGTTGGTGAAGGTGCCGCGGGGTGCCGATGAAGAGTGGAGTTTGCCGAAATGCCCTCTCCTATTCCCATAACGACCACCACGCCTGCATCCCTCCGCACATGGTGCTCAACCCATGGCAGAGCGCTATCCAGGCATGAGCCCCGTCTAGCCACCGAGATGCGACGAGATAGGGGCGCACGTGCATTCCGGGGCTGCTCGGTCATTGCTGTGCGAATCCGCAGGGCCACGTTGTGCACAACTGGAAGGCGCGCTGGTTCATGTTGGATGGAGAGAGCCTGACCTACTACACGTGCAAGGGCGAGGTTTCCTCCAAGGGCTCCATCCCTCTGAAGGACTGCCAGGTCGTCAGCCCGTGCCTGGACTACAGCAAGCGCCCTGTGAGTCGTCCGTTCCTACTGTCTGCAGCGGCAATGTGGGAGCGGGAGGGAGGGGGCGTTGAGCGGTGCGCATCACTCCGCGTTAGAGAACGGCCCGCGGAAGGAGATATCACAGAGCTGCGTCTAATCTTTGAGGTGTCCTCTTTTATCCACGCGCTTGAAGATGCTCCGCTCACGCCCACACGCCCTGCTACGTCGCATATCAGTGACGCCAAACGTTTTGTGACATTCTCAGAGCTGGACGTTTGCCAAATTCAGTGACGAAAGAATGTAATACTTTTTTTGTGTGCAGCCCTTTTGTTGCTGGGCCGAGACCATCATCTCATTACACTTGGTCACAGGTGGCTAAAACCCAGATTCGAACCCAGGGCCTTGGGAGTTCCAGGTCATTGCTCTGGCCCTCTAAGCAACCCACGGGTTACCTCAATCAGCTTTGGGGGAGGTCATTCTTCGTGGGTCTATGACTCACGAGAACCACATTCGCAGGTACCGCACTCGATAATGCCGTCGCGTTCTATCTCAATTTGCTGTTAGCTTTAATCATCAATGTTCTTCTTATTAACGTTGCAAATTTAACCACATTTCAGCAAACTGTCATTCCCAATAAATTGAAGTTGCATTTTATTCCACAATAATTTGCAGTACAGTAAAGCATTGCAAACTGATTATATTAGCGCGTATAATGAGATTTCATACATTATGTACAATAATATATTGACAAATAATTACAAGAAATAGCTGTGTAATTGTGCTGCATTATATTCGAACCATAAATTATTATGATATTCTTAACCCAATAACAAAACAGCACATTCATATATTTTCATGAATTATTCATGGCATTGCATTAATCTAAAACAATATAATTGTCCGATAAAGAATTCTGTGGAAATTAAACATTAGCATCCAAAGCAATACAGGATATGATTGAATACTGGCAATAATGCTACTTATTGCCACTGAGATCCAGTATCAGTGGAGCACGCATTGAACACAATGAATACGATTAAATCAAACGTTTCAACTGAACCAAATTTCCCATTCTAATGCGTTCACCGCGGGTTTTTTTTTAGCGGAATTTGTGCAGGCAGTTACGATGGAGGACATTGCCGCTGCTCATTCCTATTGCTCCGATTAACAGGCGCAGATGGCAACTACCGTTCCGTGAAAATGAATCGTGATGTTCCTACCGCACGGATTAAACGCCACGTCTCTTTTAAATTATATTAAGTTCACTTGCTTGCTTACGACCGTGCAAATCTTTCGGTCGTTTTTTAACCCACTTCCCGTGATCCAATCGAGCTGACATTTTGCACACAGACTCGTTGTGCGTGACAATGCATGTTCGTGAAAAAAAGTTTCAAAAATTTTACACTTTTTAGGACAAAAAATATTATATTTAATTACCAATTGCTTAATGCTGCCATGCAATCATCTGACCCATAGGTGGCAGCCATCTCAAGCCAGAAGACGAGAGGACTCTAGCCGCCACGCATATAAAGGATTTATAGTGAAAAACTTAGTTTTTACGGGTTATACTTGTTTTCACTGAAATACTTTGCCTACTTTCAATTCGGTTTTTTTGGAATAGGCAATTGCACTCGTTGCGTATCCAAAACTGACTCGATAAAGGTGAGCGCTGTTGGACAATCAATCGTTCCCAACCGTGCACCGCTGGTCTGTGAAACATAATTCAAGTGATTATAATCTGGTGTTTCGTGAGAAAATCGTATCTGCAACAGCACCACGGACCACTTCCCACGGAGACCGCTGTAGATCATCTCACTGAAATGTTAAGTTAAAATGAGAGTTATTGTTAAATATTGTTCATTATTGCTTCATGTTGTCATCATTTGATTCAAGGTTTCTTACAACGTTGTTATTGGCCTTTTGCTTTGTGTTACCCACAATTCCGTTGAAAATGGGAACATCAGTCTCCTGTGCTTGCCATTAACCTGCACCCAGCAAAGATGTCATCGAAAAACACCACTGAGGAATTGCAAGTGGGGAAAAAACATCTTAAACGTCCTTCCCTAGTCGTGACTAAAGACCCCCAAGCATGGACTAAACTCTTGGTCTGTGCTCTCTCTCGTTCTCTTTTGAGAGCACTTGCACAAGGGCAGGTCCATGTTTCAAGCTCCCTCCATTCCCATCCAACCCACTCCCTCTATTCGCTTTGCAACACCACACTCTGTCTTGATTTGAAGCTTTCGTGACTGCAGGAATCCATACTCTTTGGTTCTTTCGGTAAAGTCACGTAGGTATAAAAAATAAAATAAAAATCACGACGTTTCGTGCGCAACACAAGCGTCCGTCATCAGGTGGGAAAGCATGGCCTGCTGCTGATGCAGACTGTTTAAAAAAACTGTTTAAAAAACAGTCTGCATCAGCAGCAGGCCACGCTTTCCCACCTGATGACGGACGCTTGTGTTGCGCCCGAAACGTCGTGATTTATTTTATTTTGTTTGTATACCTACGTGACTTTACCGAAAGAACCACACTCTGTGCCAGGGTGCCCGAGTCATAACCATGGAAGAAGAGTTGAGAAGGTTTAGCTGTCATCCGGCTTCAAAAAGATCGTATCTATCGTCATCTACAGAAAATAATGCTGAATAAACTCCGTAGCATGTGGCTTCTTCTCCATGCGTATGGTTTTGCATAATAACCCATAACTCCGTGTCTAGCTCTGATAGCTCACCACACAGCCTCGGGAGTGGATGTCGTCAATGCCGTAGTGAACAGATTCACAATGCGGTTCACTACGCTCTGGCCAGCATTTCCACAGTCGCATGCCGCTGGGATTTCTCTGATTTTCTCCACACGGACGCGGGTGCTTTGGTTTAGTCGGCTCAGCGTGCGTCATCGCTTTTTGAGGCAGTTCTAATCCGGGGTGGGGAGTTCGGGGGCGGGCGGGCGGGGGGCCGGTGTGGTTCCTAACCGTGTCGTGCGCACTCCAAGACGGTCTTCAAGGTGGTCAACAAGAAGCAGGAGCTGGTGATGCAGGCCTCGTCTCTCGAGGAGCGTGACGCCTGGGTGCTGGACCTGCGCTCTGCTGCCCGTTGCCTCCAGGAAGGGCGACCCTTCACTCGCTCCTCACTACGCCAGTCCATCCGCCTGGAGCACTCACTCAACCTAAGGTAGCGTTCCTCTCCGGCGGACGACGGCTGCCCTGGCACCCATTTTCCACTGGCGCTTGCGAGCCGAGCCAGCACGGATGGCCCTGGTGGAGAGAGGCGTTTTGCTCCCAGTGGCTTTTTGCTGTGGAGCCGAGCTGTATACAAACCGTAACTACGCTGGGTTTTCGCGAGACATCGGAATTCGACTCGGGGGGGGGGGGGCGGGGGGGGGGCAGTGTCCAAGCAGGTCCAGGGATTAATATTAAACACAAGCTTGTTTGCCCGTCCTAGGACGGAAGCTGTAATATTTACGAAAACAATTGAGCAGAGTATCATTGTATCTTGTGTAAATTGAATGGCAGTGAAGCTTGTACAAAAGTATGGCATCAAACACTTCACTGCAGTTCACTGTAGCACTGTATTAATGGCAGTGATTCTTGCACAAATATACGTCATAAAACACCTCACTTCATGTCACGGTAGCACTGTATACAACTGACCTTCAATTTGTTCAAATTCACTGCTCTGATACTTTATTCTCTTCTGCTTTCGGTCGCTGGGGTTGAAATAAATTGGAATTCGATACAATATCTGGAAAATCACCGATAAATGTCTATTTTACTATAATGTAGAATAATAATTAGACTTACCTTTATTTCTCAAGTGCTGAAGAAATAAATAACGACAGCCAATACACTTTGTTGCTGCGTATAATTAATTATTAGATTAACTTTCAATAAAGTATGATCTTAAATTTGGAGCTTTCGTGACTGCAGGAATTACTCTTTGGTTCTTTCGGTAAAGTCACGTATAAAGATAAAATAATAAATTAAATAATAGCATACGACGTTTCGATTGCAACACAAGCAATCGTCATCAGGTATAAATGAAATAGCAACAAAAATCTAACCAGAAAACTATAGACAGACATATAAGCAGACAGATATCACCAAGATACATAGAGAGAGTAACACACAGGCACAGAGAGGGAGATCGTCTCTGTGGCGAGGCCTTAAATAGACAGAGGGGGGCGGGGGCGGAGCGAGGGAGGGGTTAGAGAAAAAATTAACATGTCAATGAGTGCGACGACGCGTGGTCAATTACGCAAGCTTGAACATTAGGAAGGAGGAGGAGAGTTTCAATAAAGTGGCTTGAAACTTCAAACGAATTTGCGAGAATTTTTTTTTCATGCTCCAACATCTTCTGCCTGAGTGTAAAACTCCACCCGATCACGCATTAGTCACGGGACCAGCTCTGACATCACTTTTCCATCGATGGTAGCCCATGGCGCTTGAATCGAACTTGTGCATGGCGCCACGCGCAAACCACAGTGCCACCGCTCCACCCCGAGTGGATGTTAAGATTCTGCACCGGGGGCGTTACGATGTCACCGCGTGCTCGCGGGTGACTTTCACGCCCCACTTTGTCAACAGCATCCTCCCATGCAATGATTGTCACGCCGCAAAAACTACACTGCCACACGTACAAGTCCACGCATTGCCGTTCGACAAAAAAACTGAAATTCTCCTTTTGACAAATTGTACATTTCCTTGCTTGCGTAGAGAGATCTTGACGAGAATGAAAGACCCCGAGAGTGGAATCAAGTCGGAGAGTTGCAACAGCAGCAACAAGCTCTACAAAGACTGCTTCACAGGTACATCCTCCGTGAGCGTGGACATCGACAGAGTCCCTTTTGACAATCCACTGCTGAACGAGATTCTCGCCACGACCATGCGTATCATGGGGCTTTTTGACCATACTTCACCATGCTGGTCAGCAGGGGGTGCAGGGCCCGCGGAAAATCATACCGTGTGGGCCCACCCTCCCCCGCTGCCCCGACAACGCCTTCAAACTAAACCGGAAGTATTAGATCTGACACCGTTACATTGAAAAGAACGGGTCCCCCCAAAGCGCGGGGCCCGGGGCAGTCACCCCGATTCGCCATACCTCATGGATGGCTCTGCTGGTCGGTGCCGGTTGGTATGGACCCTCTACTAATAGGCTTTAAATTCCACGCATAACCATAGAGACAAAGATCCCCCGCATAGCCTTAACAGACTGTAGGGGCAAGTGCTGTTAGTGAGCACCTACGAATGCCGGCATTGCACACGAGGGGGTGGGTGGCCGGCGCCACGCCCGACCGCCTTTGTCTCCCCAGTGGCGATGTTTTTACACCCCCCCCCTCTTCTTATTCTCTTCGCCCATCCTCAGGACCCCATGCGATCAAAACGCTTCTCCCACGTAAATCCTCCAACCCCCCGCCCCCCACCGAAGACAATGCGCCGTGTTGAAGAGCGAACAGCGCTGTCGGCTCTTGTTTTTACAAATTCAAAAAAGTAATTTTACGAGCAAAGTGCGGTGCAAAGCACCAGTCAGTTTTTGAAATGGGGTACAAAAATAGATGCCCACTTCCCTAATTGTCAGATGTATGTCACGATCTATATACTTTTTTCAACGTGTACTTGTGTATTTTTCGCGTGACTTGCTTACCTTCCCTATACTCTGCACTCCTATCGTTTTGTTTGTGTCGTTTGTTGTAACTTTCTGACCTCGTGCCCCTTACTGGACACCTGTGCCGAAGGAGCTTCGTAGCTAATCGGATTCCTCCCCCTCCAGTCTAAATAAACATTCTCATCCTGATTCTGCAGCCCTTTGTCAATCGACCGCTAGATGAAGGCCTCTCCTCATCCGTGAGGATTCATGAAAGAGCCACCCGGGGACAAATACAGACATCGCTCACCACTCTGGGTTTCCACCTGTCATAGTTTTCCCAGGATCGTCCGCTATTTTTTTTGTCAGGCAGCTGTCCTGGGAAATCTGAAGTATTCCCCGGGACATTAAAAATGCAGTTTCTGCCAGCTGCTTAGTAATACTGTTGTACAGCGCTCAAGGAAATGCATTTGCATGTGGTCTTCGCCTCTTCTGGTGTCGTGAGAGATTTCTTCTTCTTTGGTTCTTTCGGTAAAGTCACGTATAAAGATACAATAATAAATGAAATAATAGCATACGACGTTTCGATTGCAACACAAGCAATCATCATCAGGTATAAATGAAATAGCAACAAAAAATCGATTTCATTTATACCTGATGATGATTGCTTGTGTTGCAATCGAAACGTCGTATGCTATTATTTCATTTATTATTGTATCTTTATACGTGACTTTACCGACAGAACCAAAGAATAATTCCTGCAATCACGAAAGCTCCAAAATTAAGATTTCTTCTTCTTGCCATGAGACGTCCAAGTTTTTGTGCCTCGGGAGGCGGGGGGGGTGGCAGCCCTCCTCATCCGCTGATGTTGGCTGTGGCCAGAAGTTAAGCCCAGGTGACTTGGTTCACAGCTAAATGCATCGGCCACTGTGGTACCACTCCGCCCTCTCTTGATCTACTGAACTACTTTGCTGCATTAACACATTTCTTCATTTAATATTAATGTGGGGCTGTTTATATGAACGAATAAGTGGAAATGTGCAAGCACTGTACATTTCAGATCTGTTTTTTTGCTGTTCAACATATTGACTTCGATTTTTGTTTATTTTTTACGTGTGACAATTTTAAAGAGTTAACTGTTACCTTTTTTCAGGATTATCTGTTGAGGTGTGAGGTTGTGAAACCCTTAACTGCCCAGGCCGCTCCTGGCTCATCACGCAGCCTTCGTCCACACACCAATAAGCCTCATTTCATCTGAGAGTCACAATCTCACGATTTGTTTATGTGTCTATATCGGATCACATTCTCCCCCCAGCCCCCCCAAGCTCGTCTTCAGTGGCACGTGCTTGTTTTTTTTTATAAAGCGGCGATATTGGACCTTGCCTGCCCATTTTAACTCTCCACCCGTCACGCTCGGCTGCAATGTTCAACAAGCCACAGTCGGAATAAAAATCCCGGAGCGAATAGCGCACGGATTTAAAGAAGCCCATTGCAATATTCGCACGTACGTTATCTTCGGGTTGTTATTTTGTGTTTACATTTTGGCATCTTGCTTTTGCCTGCGAGTAACACACACGTGTACCCTTTACTCTGTTGACGTGTGCCGGAGTTCATGGCACTAGTCCCTCGCTGCCGAGTGAACACCTGTCCACGCGCAGCGGTCCCGTGATCAACGTGCGCTTTGGGAAGAGTGGCATTTGAAGAGACGTGCGAACGCCCATCCTCCGTTGCGCACAAGAGCTCCGTGGTGGCGCCGGCGACTAAACGGCTGCCTACTTCTCACTGCGCTGCGAAAAAACAGCAGCCGACGCCGCCATTCGGAACGAAGTTCAAGTTCATTTATTAGGTATAGCCCTGTGAGCCATTCGGCTCTTGAATCGGGTGCAACCGCAACAAACAAAAAACAAAAACATGAACAAAACACATCTTAAAGTGAATATGTGACTAAGTGCAAACAGAAATCCAAGAAAAGACAGCAAAATATTGCAGAAAAAAATCACCTTACACCAACGCTGCGTGCAACAATCTCAGTGGGATGCAAGTTAAACAACCAACAACAACCACAAGACAACTTAGATTAAGGCCATCAGTCTAAATCTGTACTACAACAAACACACATGGCTAATTCTAGATTTGAAGCTTTCGTGACTGCAGGGATTCATATTCTTAGGTTTTTTCGGTAAAGTCACGTAGGTAAAAAAATAAAATTAATAAAAGTAAAATAAAAATAAAATAAAAATCATTAATTTGAAATTTTTACCTACGTGCCCTGATGAGGGCGGGTGAAGTGATGGGGGCTCGCTGGCAGGAGGAGGTCACGAGACACACCCAGGTGCTGTGGGGTTCGTTGAGATGACTGCCTGGTGCTGCCCGCTGTGCAAAACTTGCCGTTGTTTGGGCCCATTCGGTGCCGCGTTCGTTGTTACGAGGGTTGCTCCTCCGCCCTCCCAACGACGGGACGTTAACACACCACACACACCGTGATGAGATTCCTGATGACTGCCAGTGCAGTGTTCTTCAATATGAATCAACGACGAATAGGCGGCAATGTTTCTTAAAACGCGTGAGCTGCAGCGAGCACGAGGACTGAAATGACCTTGTCACGAAAAAGTAATGGAGCACCACATGTTTTCCACACTGAGATCGATTCTAGCTCAACTCGCTCTGGGCTCTGCCAAACACTAATATACAGAAAACAGACCACATGCCTGCTCTGTCAATTCAACATTAATGAGGTGATTCGTGTAATTTGTCACATCATCGGCATGAAAAAGGTTTGTGTGCGCATTTGTGCGTGTATACTTCGTTTTTGTGGAGCGGTGGTGTAGCGGTTAGCGCGCTGCGCTATGAACCCGGCGACCCGAGTTCGATTCCCGCTCACGGCCACCAACGCCAGTGACGATTATCTGAACCGGTCCTGGACCTCCCCTAGATCGACTCAGCCTCCAATGAGTACCTGGTGCCTTGTGTAAAAACATCACCGCTGGGGAGACAAAAGTGGCCGGGCATGGTGCTGGGCATCCACACCCTCGTGTGCTGTAGCAGGCTTTCAGAAGTGCTCGCTAACAGCACTTGCCCCAACAGTCTGTCAAGGCTACACCGGGGATCTTTGTCTTTGTTTGTCTTTGTGGAGTGGTAGAGCTTAGTGCACTGCACCGCGAACACGGCAACCTAAATTCGCTTGCTGACCACGGCTTATTTAAGTAGCAAGCACCTGAACGGTGCTGGGCCTCCCCTAAGTCGACTCAGCCTTAAATTAGTACCTAGTGTGGCACGATCGGAGTGTTCCCGACCTCGCCACGCGCGAGCGATCGACCGTGCGTGACTCTGCGCGTCCGCGTGCAGGCGCGTGCGTGGTCAACTGGCTCGTGTCTTCGGAGGTTGTGCGAACCCGCGCCGAGGGACTCCTCGCGTGCCTCGCGCTACTGGACGACGGCTACGTCCGCCCGACGGGCGATAGAGCCAAGTCCGCCGCACACTCGAACTCGCAGTTCCTCGACGACACGGAGGCCCTCTACTGTTTCGTGAGTTTCTTCTTTTTGATGTTTCAACCGACGCGCTCGCGCCGCCGAGCGGTCGAGTCGGCCAAGGATGGGGGAGGGGGGGGAATCGTCGGATCCGTGAGGTTTTTTTTCTTTTTTTCGATTTAAAGCTTTCGTGACTGCAGGGATTCATCTTCTTGGTTCTTTCGGTAAAGTCACGTAGAAGGGAAGTAATAAAATAATAAAAATAAAACATAATAAAATGAAATAATTCTCACGACGTTTCGGCTACAACGCAAGCAGCCGTCTTCAGGTGAAGAATGAGACACTACCAAGCTAGGAGCTTAAATATAAACTGGGTTGGAGGTGGAAGAGCGCCTTAACAAAAAAGACTGTGCATATGAAGAGGAATTTAGCATATTCATGGAAAATGCGTAGGAGGTGGGCGGGGGGGGGGTTTCAAAGGCATATTATGCCCATGCATTATGCAGGATCAACAGCACTACTTTTTTTATTCTATATATACTGGAGGGAATCCGATGAGCTCCACAAAGCTCTTTTTTTCTACAGATGTCCTAAGCGTGGCGGGGGGTGGTGGGGTGGTGGGTCAGAAAGTTACAGCAGCAATGCAAATCACCGCTGGGAGTGCAAAATTTAGGGGGGAAAAGTCACTAAAAAAGCAAGTATATAAGGACATATTGCAAAAGTATATAGACCGTGAAATACTTCTGACGATTAGGGAAGCGATATGTATGTCCAGGAGGTCGCTAACCCCACGCCGTTCCTGTTCCACCACCGGCACATCCGAGCCGTGTCCAATGGGGGGGCCACCCGCGGAGACGATGATATCTTACCTTGCAGTTGCATATTTATAGAGCGCCTTCAGTCAAGGCACTGTGACAGAGTTTTAGAGTAAACGGTGACAGAATGGAATGGTTTAGATGGCCAGAGGGCGCCAGGATTGAGGAATGAGTGACCTGCAGATAGAGGGCTCTTAGGGGGATCACGAAGGGGCAGGGGAGGGACGGGAAGGAGTGGAGGGGCGAGGGGAGGGAAGAGGAAGGGAATGGGCGATGATAGAGAAGATGTGGTGAGGCTTTAAGCGAGGAACGAAGGGAGGTTAAGGAGGTAGACTGCTTAGTGTACAGTGGCAATGTTGAGTCTATGGGCAGTGTTGAGTCTATGGTGCAGTGTTGAGTCTATGGTGTAGTGTTGATTCTATGGTGCAATGTTGAGGCTATGAGCAGTGTAGAGTCTATAGGCAGTGTTGACTCTATGGTGCAGTGTTGTCTGTGGTACAGTGTTGTCTATGGTACAGTGTTGTCTATGGTACAGTGTTGTCTATGGGGCAGTGTTGAGTCTATGGGCAGTGATGAGTCTATGGACAGTACTGAGTCTATGGGTAGCAGTGCTGCTGATTGGGCACAGGGAGAAGTAGGGGCAGAGAGAGAGGCAGAGAGAAGATTGGGAAAGACGCGGACGGAAGGGGACATGGGAGATGAGAGACGCGAGATAAGGTGGGGCAAGGCCATGGAGAGATTTGTAAACAGGATGGAGGCTTCCGTTACGGTCTGTCTTGGCAGCTTCTTACGCTCTGCAAACCATCAGCACTCAATGACTTTACAGACGCATCGCTGTACATTACATAAGTTACACATTATGCAGAGACATACCAAGGTGCGTGTGGGTAGAATTCGCCCTAGATCACCTTGGGAATGTGGAATCTCGTGAGCAGTTTAACCCTGGTTTACCTTTGGATGGAAGAAAATGGGAAACTTAATCAATTGTCCTCTCAGTGACATCTGACGAGCGATAAGGACTGAGGCTCATTACTCAATTATTGTACTTTCATTTTGCAGAGATGCTTTTACTTCATGGTAAAATAAGTATTGAAGAAAACATGAATGCAGGAGTGTATCTGCAATACACAGTCACAAAATATTCTGACAGTTTATATAACGATGTTCAGCCCTTTTTCAACCCACTGCTGGATGAAGACCTTTCCACATCATGCCAGTCATTGTGGTTATTTCACCATACTTCACCGTGCTGGTCGGTGTGGACAGGTGATGGTGTGAATCATATAAGTACAGCATGCCGATAAATGTTGCAGCACTACCCTCCGCTACACACCACACAGTCGCAACACGTGTGAATACAGTATATATTTTTTACTGGTAGGAACGAAGTGAACAAGCCTACAATAGATTATATCGTCCGTCCGTCCGTCCGATGTCCGATTAGGTGTAGCAACATCGCCCCCTACTGCAAACACTTGACAGGACCCTAAAAAAACCTTTAGACTCAGTGAGGCTTTCCTGGCTAAACAAGTGTAACATTCCCTTATAATTCCCTGAGATAGTTTTTAATTAAAACATTTAAATTAAAAATTAACTCACAGCGGCCTAAAGCCTACAGCAAGGCCTAAAACCTAGAACTAGGCATCAAACTCTCCCTTCGTATCGTATTTGTTCGTTCCTACCAGCCCACCCCGCAGGGACCTGTTTGCGGTTGTGCCGTACAGCTCTCCGGCTTGTTTTCGGGTTGTACCACACGTTGTTCGCCACGGTATCCGATGTTTCGCTCCACGCCTGCTGGGAGCTTCGGTTCCGTGTAGCCCAACGCCAGACCAAGTCGACGTGGGGAGACCCGCGAATGCACGTGGATCCAATTAACACATCGCATTCTACATTGCAAAGTAAATCTCCAAGAATGAGCCATCTGAAATGTATTCCAGTCGAAAGGATGCGTTCAACTAAATTTGCTGAGAAGAAGATGTATCTTGAAAGCGATTTAAAATTTGCATGTCGATGCTGAATCAACGCCAAGTGTCTGCTTGTGAATGTGTCTATCGATTGTGTCACCTTAAAAAGCGAGAAAGTTCATGCAAATGTCTTTTTCAACAGCCGCAAACCTGAGCAGCGCTACAAATGTCTTGCATTTAACTTCGATGACGAGGCATCTGCATTGTGTTCCAATATCTTTGCTCGTTACGAGAAGCGATCCCTTGAGCATCCAAAATACGACTTTAACAACATGTCCCTGTACACCATTGGAACCTCATTTGCCAGTAAAAAATATGATAATTGTTATTTTTTACCCTTCTATCTGGCAACTAAACTGACACCTTTTTTTTTACAAGGAGTCATGTTTACATAGACCACAATACCTGCAGCCATAATGCAAACAAAAAACATAACTCTGATAATATATGCACTGTCCTTGAAGTTGATTGATCCACACCCAAGACAGCTTTCCTTAGAGCCTTGTCTCACATGGGTTGGACCAGATGACGCCATGAGTTGGACCAGATGACGCCATCTGGTCCAACTCATGTGAGACTAGGCTCTAAGGAAAGCTGTCTTGGGTGTGGATCAATCAACTTCAAGGACAGTGCATATATTATCAGAGTTATGTTTTTTGTTTGCATTATGGCTGCAGGTATTGTGGTCTATGCAAACATGACTCCTTGTAAAAAAAGGTGTCAGTTTTGTTGCCAGATAGAAGGGTAAAAAAAACAATTAACAACATCCTGTTTGACTTTGCCATGCTTTTGGAGCCACATGATACCAAGAAGACGCCTCGCCGAAAGGCCGTGCACTGACGCTCGAGTTCCCCCGTTTGCAGATCGACAGCAGGCACGGCGCGCAGGACACGGACAGCGATGACGAGTGCTCCATCCTGCGGGAAGAGTTCAGGGGTCGCATCATCAAGCAGGGCTGCCTGCTCAAGCAGGTGACCGCGTGGCCTCTCACGCCTCCCAACAGGCTACAAGAGCCAGCAGCGCTCGTAATCACCGGGATCTCCAACCCAATTACCAGCCCATCACCGACAGACATTTCGCAGGACATCTCCCAAGACCTGACCAATGAACCCAGACGCCCGATCGCCCAGACTACGTGAAGTACCTTCGGATTAATGAGCAGAACCGACGGTTGCCTGCGGTGGTGCTGTTAATGCGACCCCCACCCGCCCGCGTGCACTGATACTGCCGGCAATTTGTCTGCGTTAGGACAATTTGTGTTTTCTTCCTGCATTCATAAGCACTGGCCGTGCCGCGGGTAATTAACGGTGCAAGCAATGCGGTTTAAATACGCGACGCTCGCAAACCATGATATATTTTCAATTGCGTTGACATGATTTGCTTTTACCGACACTGCTTGCTCTGCGTGGCATCGCGGATTTATGACGGCGATTTGAGCCTCCTGTAGACTGCAGGCACAGTCGCGATTGTGGCTACGATCCAGAACGCGCCGGGCGGACGCCAGAAAGGCATTAATCATCGAGCTAAAGCAGCCGAAAGCGATAGCAGATGCTTATCGTAGAACATAAAAGAACACAGTTGACAATGGAGGTGGAAAAAAAAGTCAACACATTGAAATGTCATTTCATTCTTTTTGCTTAGGGCCACAAGAGGTTGAACTGGAAGATAAGAAAGTTTGTGCTCAGAGAGGAGCCTGCATACCTGCATTATTACGACCCAACAAAGGTGAGAAGGTAGAGACGCAAACATCACAATAGCAATTTAAATCTTTCGTGACTGCAGGGATTCATATTCTTGGCTCTTTCGGTAATATTAGTAATATTATTAATTATTATTTCCCTTCTACGTGACTTTACCGAAAGAGCCAAGAATATCACAATAGCAGCCGATGCCTTCCCAACATATCTGGGCAAAGGAATATTACCGACTATAATCACCCAGAAATGTCTGTCCGTCCCGCGAGTGACGTCACTCCACATGAGGCCCCCCCCGCGTGACGTCACTCCACATGAGGCCCACCCCCCCCGCGTGACGTCACTCCACATGAGGCCCACCCCCCCGCGTGACGTCACTCCATATGAGGCTCACCCTCCCTCATTAATATTCATGAGTGGGTGGATTTTTACACTGACGCAGAGGAAAGTCGAGCTGAATTTAACTATTTATTACGCAAAATATTGCGTTTCTTTACAGAAAGTGACGGCCAAAAATAAATCTACGCTTCACAGTGCTACATCCGTGCGTGACGTCACTGAAAAAAGGCCCTCCCCCCCTTTCATTAATATTCATGCCCGCGTGGCAATTCACACTAACGCACAAGAAGGTCAAGCACTCCACATGCCGCCACCCCTCCCCTCATTAATAATCATGAGCGGGTGACGTCACTCCACATGCCGCACCCTTCCGCTCATTAATAATCATGAGCGGGTGACGTCACTCCACATAGGGCAACCCCCCTCATTAATAATACAATTTTCTATTGAATATTTCAGATTTACTGCAATATACACCCTTGGACGGGCAAAAAAGCTAATTCCTAAATGCAACGTTGGACCACTGGACCAACGTTGGGCCAACGTTGGGCCAACGTTCGCTGATGTGCTCGAGTTGATTTTGTGCAACCTAAAGCCAACGCACAAAACAAGCCGTACACGGTGCACAATAGTAGATTTTTCTAGAATATAATTTAAACAAATATATTTTTTTAAATCTTAATATATATAGGACTGCAGAGCTTGGCCAGTTTTTGGCACTGACTCAATGTCCGTCTGAATTCCAGCTTGTCTGTGGTTTCTCAGCAATTAAAGGATTTGATTTGCATAAACGATGACGATACAAAAAACTGAATATATTAATTTTCCCTCATTATATTTTCAAACGATGTGCCATTTGCTGCATAAACCAACGAGTAAAATGCGGCGTTTCTTCGCCCATGAAACGTACAACTCAAGAAACCCAAAGCAGCTCAAAGATGATGAAAAAAAACCCAACAACAGACATCGCCTTTTTTTTTCAAAACGCAATTATATTCGAGAGGACGTGACCTGACCGGGCAGAGCGAGGTAAACAACGTTGAATTGGGTGGTTGTGCTGGACGAGGAACGTCTCGGCAGGCACCCGGCTACTGCCTCACCGCAATAGACGTTGAGCAAAGCACCGTGGCAACAGTTGCAGGTTTGGACACGCCAAAGAGAAGGGGTGGGGATGGTCATTCATCACCGGGGAAGGGAACAAACCGACAGCTGCGAACGCTGCCGACGCCGTGATTGAGCCACCCCACGTTTTTCACTCAAGGCTCTCTCTCGGACGTCAACAACATTGTTACGCAAAGGTCCCCATTTGAGCTCCATGGGTATTGTTTACACGCGAGGCATCTCCGTTCAGTTCGGACTTAAGCCGCTTGCCTTTTCGTCAGTCATTATTCAGGGATGGGAGAGATGGAGAATGTTGAAACGTCGCTCCGGGCGGAGAGATTCGTGGCATCATTAATGTCAACGGCTTAGTGGGCTGTGAGCCAGGCGCGTTCTTTATCAAGGCACAGGCGTGTGGGCGATCAAATGGCAAACTTTGACCGGGCACGCGAAGGGGGTTGATGGCCTCTATCCAGTGAACACCACTGCGGCGGTGACATAGAGTGTCCTAACTTTAGAGCCGCAATCTTTTTCCAAGAATCGTATCGACAATGCCGCAGAGGTCGCAACCGGGTACCCGATATCCGTACCCTACCCGATACCCGGCTACCCGTACCCGGCCAGGTACGGGTACCCGTTTGCGACCCTGGTGCGGCCGGGTACGGGTACGGGTAGGCCGTGAGTCACTGGTGAGTAACTGTTTGTCCCTCATTTCCCAACGTCTTGTCTCTTCTCACAATTCAAGTTCCTAGAATCAACCCACCCGCGCCTGCAACATGGCTTCATCCCAGAGGTCGCGATCGGGTACCCGAAACCCGTACCCTACCCGTACCCAGCCGGGTATGGGTAGGGTACGGGTACGGCCGGGTACGGGTACCCATTTACGACCCTGGTGCGGCCGGGTACAGGTAAGGAATCAAACCCCGTTTGCGACCTCTGCAATGCCGTGCGTTTCGGCAACATTTTGATTTAGTTAACGTAGTGATGGCCAGGTGATCGGGGTCACTGAGCTGGCAGAGCGCTGAGATCCTGGGTTGGAACCCGGATGTTAGTCAGCTGTGATTAAAACGTGGTTCTCAAGTGTAGCGAGTCATCAGAGACTTGTATGTAAGAAATGTAGTTTTAACTTATGTTGGCTAAATTCCAGCTCTGAACATATCAGTTTGACTGCCATGCGTGGAACATTTCCGTTTGGTAGGGCGTGTGAAAAAGTGCAGCAAGCCCCGAGTGTGTGCGTGTGTATATGATGACAAAAATTAACATTTAAGTGTTCTTCCCTGTGCCATTTTCCGACACACAGCGTCCATACACTGCTTGCTGCCAGAGTTCCAAAGTGATACTTTGTCTCAAGTCGTGATGCCAATGGCTAAGTTGCTAACACGTTGAGAGAATAAAATAATTCCAGGTGGGATTGCACCACACTCCAGCAATCCAGTGCATTGAGTTAGTCGTGGATGATGCTGACATCTCGATTTAAAGCCTTCATGTCTGCAGGAATTCATCTTCTTGGTTCTTTCGGTAAAGTCACGTAGAAGGGAAGTAATAAAATAATACAAATAAAACATTATAAAATAATTCTCACGATGTTTCGGTCACAACGCAAGCAGCCGTCCTCAGGTGAAGAATGAAACACCACCAAGCTTGGAGCGTATATTTAAGCTGGGTTGGAGGGGGGAAGAATTAGCGCCTTGACAAAGAATTTGCATATCAAGAGGAATTTAGCATATTTATGGGAAACGCATTTCCCATAAATATGCTAAACGCATTTCCATAAATATGCTAAATTCCTCTTGATATGCAAATTCTTTTGTCAAGGCGCTCTTCTTCCCCCCTCCAACCCAGCTTAAATATACGCTCCAAGCTTGGTGGTGTTTCATTCTTCACCTGAGGACGGCTGCTTGCGTTGCGGCCGAAACGTCGTGAGAATTATTTTATAATGTTTTATTTTTATTATTTTATTACTTCCCTTCTACGTGACTTTACCGAAAGAACCAAGAAGATGCTGACATCGTCATGTGCTTGAGGCACCCACCTGCCCGGTTAGCAGGGCGCCTGTGAAGAGAGAGGACAGCGAATGAGTTTCCTCCCTCGCGAAACCAAAGATACGTTCAGCTGTTGGCCGAGCCGAATGAAACTGAAAATCCAACAGGCATGGACTCGGAACGGTCAAAAATAATAGTGCAATAAAATGATGAACAAGGTGTGTGTGAGTCGTGCATTTGTGAGTAGGACACCGATATGCAAACCCGTGCCTAAACACACGTCTCATTAGGCTCTCCGTGCAGGAAATTTGCGAGTCACTCTTGGGCAACAAAAAACGGTGTTTCACAATCTGTGAACTTTTGCACAGATGCAGGGCTGACCCAGTGTTGTTGTCTGCGGCGACAGGAGGATTCGCGTTACCCCCTTGGAGGCTTCGCACTCAAAAACAGCATCGTCTCGGCCATGGGAGAGGACGGCCTTCCCCCCGGTACGGACACAAAGATCCCCCGTATAGCCTTAACAGACTGTTGGGGCAAGTGCTGTTAGCGGGCACCTATGAAGGCTGACACAGCTCACGAGGGGGGTGGGTGGCCTGCACCGTGCCCGGCCACCTTTGTCTCCCCAGTGGCAATGTTTACACGCCGCACCAGGTACTAACTTGAGGCTGAATCGACCTAGGGGAGGCCCAGGACCGGTTCAGATAATCGTCACTGGTGTTGGTCGTGAGCGGGATTCGAATTCGGGTTTCCGGGTTCGTAGTGCAGCGCGCTAACCGCTACACCACCGCTCCCCACGGAGAGCCAACACACACACACGTGCACGGCACGTGGTCGACCTCCAAGGGGCCGCTGGCCTGCAGGCCCGCCAGCCAGGCCAGCGAAAAACATGGAACCGGCCAGCTTTGACATTCGATCACATGGCCTTCCAGCAAAAAAAAAAACGTTTTCCAAATTTGACGCAAGATGTAAAGTTGAAATTTGGTTTGGATTTTTCACGAAATTACACTTTTTTTGCAGCAGCAGCAGAAGCAGCAGTAATCTGCTTACCACAAAATGTGGCACTCGACAGTTTTTTTTGCAAAGCGGTTGTTTGGTGAATTAAAAGTGAAACTAAAATGCACACGAGTGTAAAAATAACAGGATTCATCTCGAAATGAAACAGCTGCCAGGCCAACTACAAAACATAAACAGTGTAGACTACAGTCATGTGGAAACAAGTACTGTACAGTACAACAAAGCAGACGAACCTTGCAAGAGTAAACCTACAATTTAATTCTGAAATGAAAAGCAACAACTTCCAGATACAGACCCAACATTGCTTGTTCAAATGTACGATTAGTCAAACAAAATAACAGATTCTTTCTCTTTTGCTTGTATTCGAAGAGGAACGTCACAACGTCGAATACCGCTTCACACATTTCTCCACGTACGAAAGACGTTTCGTTTTTTCTCACAGGAGGAACATGCTCTCGACTTCCCATATGTATGAGTCAGCTGCAGAACATAGAACAATGAAATGTCTGTTTACATCCCCAATCGACAAGAAATCGCGCTATGCCACAAGCACGACTACCGCCACGATACTGTGAGCGCTTAAACAAATGTCGACATAAAAATGTAATTACCGTATCTACCGAAATTAACTTGATTTACCGCAATTATAATTTGGCATGCACGCCTTTCCCTGGAGGGGGCGGTTTGAGAGAAAACATTGCTAGCATCATTCGACAAAGAAGTTGCATTAAAACACATTAACGTTTAAACAAGCGAGCGGAAGACCCGATTCAGTGAAATAATATTAAAATAACGATAACAAACTATAAGCATGATTTCTACGGACATTTAAAGGCGTATAAATATACACACACAGGTCCTATGCGGATTGTTACATCGCAGAAACGTAAGAGACAGCATCAACTTGTCTCTCACGGTTCCCGCACCTCCGATGAGCATGGTTGGCTACGTACGGCGTGAAAGAAGTTCAGCATATATACATACAACTAGGCCAGGCCTCCGTCTACCCGTTTATACCACTGGGTGGACGAGGCGGGGGTGGAATTAATTAAAACAAAACCTGCAACGTTGTTTCAGCTGCCACACCGGGAGATCAGATCAAACCAGCGACCTCTGGATTGCACGTCCAGTGTGTTAACCATTCAACCACGGCAACTTTCCTATTTCTAAAGGAAGTTTCGAAAAATCAAAACTGTTACTAAACTATGTTTTTATTTTACCAGGTAAGGCCCACTGAGCTCTATGGCTCTTTTTCAGACGTGACCTGGCTATCACAAATGATAACGAAGTAGCTTATTACGTAAAAATGTATAGCAGCCACATACTCTTAAATGCATGTTGATTCTAAATGTGGAGGGAAAACCCGGAGAACCCGGAGAAAAATCCACGCGACCACGGGGAGAACATGAAAAATACAAATATACAGCAGGTGTCGGGATCGGGATCGAACCCACGACCTCCTGTATAGCAGGCGAGGTAGTTAACATCTTACCACCGGTTTTAGTATTAAAATAATAGTATTATTAATAATAATACTAAAAGCGTGTTCTCCAGATTATAAGGTGCTCCGGATTGTAAGATTCACTCTAAATGTGTGCCCAGTGTCAATAAGGTTAAACAGATCTGGTCACGATTACACCCTTTTCTCTTGAGACCACTTTTTCCACTGTGCAACCCGAAGCCGTGCCGAGCCAGCCCCCGGCATTGACTCGGCACGGCCTCTCACCGCGGCGGCTACGCAGCGCAGAAGCGAAACGGGCAGACGAACCTTTGCCCGCCCGCCCGCCTCGAACGCGCTCACGTTCCTCTCCGCTCGCAGGCGGGGACAAGGTGCAGGGCAACCTCATCCACATCATCTCGCCGGAGGACGTGCACTACTACCTGCAGGCCAGCACATCCGCCGAGCGGCAGCAGTGGATCGAGGCCATCAAGCGGCTGTGCTGAGCACGTGGGCCCCTGCGCTCGATGGGGAGCCGGCGGCGTGACAGCGTTTTAGCGCCGCCTTGCGCTGCGAACCGGGCGGCCCCGAGTTCAATTCCCGCCCCCCCTCCTCCCTCCCCTCCGGCCCCCACTCGTGGCCAACACCGGTGACGATCATCTGAACCGGTCCTGGGCCTCACCTAGGTCGACTCAGCCTCCAATTAGTACCTAGTGCGGTGTGTAAAAACCTCGACACTGGGGAGACAAAGGCGGCCGGGCGTGGTGCCGACCACCCATCCCCCTCGCGTGCCATTCCGGCCTTCATAGGTGCTGGCTAACAACACTTGCCCCAACAATCTATTAAGGCTATACGGGGGATCTTTGTCTTTGATGTGAAACCCGCGGTTCTCACGATCACCCGGTGAACACTGCAAGCTTAGCCGTACAGTTACCGTCGAGCAGGGCCACACGGTGACCGGATTGCCAGGGGGTGCGTGTGGATTTTGGTGGCATTAATTGTGAAAGCCGAGGATAAATTATCACCCCCCTCCCCCCCCGCTTGTCCCTGTTGCCGATTGGTGCGTGGGTGAGCGGTAGGAGAATCATTAGGAGAGTAGCAACCGCAACGCGTCAAGCAGAGAGCCAATTGACCCCCGAGATCCCACACCCCATTGCCTTCACGAGCCCGCTTATTATGAAATGGCCGAGCTACAAACGGATTCCATTAAAACAAATTGTCGTTTCTTTTTTTATTTAAACAGGCCACCAACATGGCATTGCAATGACGTGTACGAGCGGTGCCAGCCGGGGGAGGTAAATAATAAGTATAACCAGTAAAAACAAAGTTTTTCACGATAAATCCTTTATATGCGTGGCGGCTAGAGTCATCTCGTCCTCTGGCTTGAGATGGCTGCCACCTATGGGTCAGATGATTGCATTGCACCATTAAGCAATTGGTAATTAAATATATTTTTGTCCTAAGAAGTGTAAAATTTTGGAAAAAAATTTTCACGAACATTAATTGTCACGCACAACGAGTCTGTGTGGAAAATGTCAGCTCGATTGGATCACGGGAAGTGGGTTAAAAAACGACCGAAAGATTTGCACGGTCCTAAGAAAGCAAGCGAACTTAATATAAAGGATTTAAAAAGGGTGAAATTTCGATAGGAAGTTCCAATCAAGTTCAATAGGAAGGTTTTTCCATCTTTCCGTACTTCACATCGTTGAGAAACGCACCTCACCTTAGCCCAATTCCCTGGCCATCAAGTTCCCGAGGGGGGTGCTCCTCCCCTTCCCCGCTATGAAAGCATCCACTCCCTCCCTCCCTCCCCACCAACTTGTAAAATGGGGGTTCCACCCGTGTTGATATGCTTTGTTATATGCAAAAAAAAAGCTCATGTATCCGAACTACAAGTCACTGCGTGCCTCTGTGCAATGCTGTGTGTGCGTGCATGTGAAGGGGAGTCCACGGGAGTCGTCCTGGCAATGGAACTTCACGGCTCACATCAGCACCAAACACTCGTAGGGCAGGGCAGGCACAGCACGGACGCTTGCAGCGCACCGACACTGTGGTTCACTTCAGCCAAATCTTCCCGGAGCCCCGAGTCTTTAGCCCCTTGCCTCTTTATAAACCCTCTCGCCTTCTTCCACCCGCTAAATTGTATCTTTTGGGGGGTTTTTTCCCCTCCAATCCCCTTTTCTTTTGCCTTTCTTGCCGGCGCCTTTCTTTAATTATTTTTTCTCAACTCGGTCCCTTGACCTCCTTGCCGTGACCCCTGCATTCAATCCTGGCGGGTCATCGCACGACATTCACATTTGCATATGTGATGCGCATGCACTCAGTATATGGGGAAAACAGCGACGGCCGACATTCGCCACGAAGTGTCGGTGACGTCACCACAGGCCTTGTGCCAGGCTAGGTGCACTTTCAGGCCAGATGAAGTGTCAAAGACTCGCTGGCCATAAGTCACGGGACAAACCCAGGTGCTGTGGGTTGACTGAAATGACTGCCAACTTGCTGTGTTTTAGCCTCCCGATGCTCCGCTCGTTGTTGTGAGCGTCGCTTTCCTGCCCTCTGTTATTGGAGGGCGACTGCCTCCAACTGCCCATTAGCGTCGTTCACGAGCACAAGCTTGTATGAAAGGCTGGCACGGCACACGAGGTCGTGGGTGGCCAGCACCACGCCAGGCCACTTTTGTCTCCCAGGTACTCATTTGAGGCTGGATCGACCTCTGGGAGGCCCAGGACCGGTTCAGATAACTCGTAACTGGTGTTGGCCGTGCGTAGGAATTGTAACGTCTCTTTTTATAGTCTGCCTAACAGCTGTGTTGGATTCAAGTGCGATGTATTAGACGATGGCGAACAACTGACGAAGGTAGCCAAGTGGCTCAGAGAACACATGAGCCAGCACTGCTGTCAACCTGGGTTCGAGTCCGGGTCTCTGCCGCCCGTGATTTTAAAAAAACCGGGTTCTAAATTGTAGCCCAGCCTCCGTAGATTACACAACACATCCATCGCATTGACTTTGGTTTCGAACTCAATATGGTAAAGTTACAGCGATTTAAAATAATAATAATGATAAATTCGACTGCGCCGAGACATACACAGGAATTGCCGTCTGCGTGTCAAAGAGCGCCCCTACTCTCGAAAGAATGAAACGACCGCTTGAAGGATTTGTTTGGGGGAATACATCCGGTGCAATATCTCTTCCACTGAGATTCTCCGGCAAAGTGAGCCGCTCTATCACGTTTCTGAATGTAATCTTCATCTGGTGGCATTGTGCCGATTACCACAATTCGACAAAAAAAATAATTTAATTCACAAAATGTTCATGTAAAAAAAAGAGGGAGATTCGCTTTGCATTTTTTTTTACCAATCGGTCTGCCTCGTGAAAATGAGAAAAAAAAACAAATTGGGCCCCATGACTGAATTTACGAGAAAACATCGAGGATGATTACAACATGTTCGTGAAAGGCATTCATTGTGTTACGCCCTTACACAACGGCAGACTTGAACAAAAAAAAACTCTACCCACCAGCAGTTTACTTCTGGCAACTTAGGAAGCACAATAGCAAACATTGTACACCCACGTCTGCCATGGCATTCCCCTCCCCAGCAAGCATCCGATTGCGCCAGTACAGTGCCAAATTAAAATCCATCCTCGCTGCGCCATATGCCGCCCACACAGCTCTTGCAGTTTAACAGAGACGGCCGAGTCAGGGTTTTGTGATCGAGGCAGGAAGCTCCGTCTCCCCACCGCGAGAAGCCGCAACCATAACCCCGAAAAACGTTGTCGCTCGAGAGAGAGACCATCCACATCGGCGCACTGGCTGCCTGTGCCACGTTGTACGTCGTGAAAGTCGAGCTGGGCTTCTCCGTTTCTTTGCCATATTCCATCGACCGATTTATTGTCGGTGAAGTGATGCTTTGAATAATTATCTGACAACACGACAAAAATAGTTGGGGGTGGGGGGGGAGGTGGAAAAAAGGCTCAGTTCTGTGGCCACGTGTAGGAGGCAAACCGCCATTTCATTTAGAAAATGGGCGAGAATAATCGGCCACGGAAAAAAATTGCAACGTAAATATTTTATTTTCATAAATCTATTTTCATGAATCTATTTAACCGACTACTCATCCGAGCAGTAATTGCATTGTTCGCTGCGAAGTCACTTCACCGAGTGGAGATTTTTTTTATTTCCAAGTATGCCCCGAGTCTTTCCCAGATACCAACATGCCCTTGTCTTTGTCGGTTTGAATAACAACAATAACAGCAAATGCAGTCATGGTCGTTTCACACATGTGGCCAAGGCCAATCATTGACACGCCGCGAGCCTCTCTTGGAAATATGCCTTTGTTTAACTTCCCACACTCAGGACAAATGATCTTTGCTTAAAACGCGTGACATACGTGTCTATCTTTAATGAACACACAATCAGGCACACCCAGTTTAGGAAAGGCTGAAGATAATAATAAAATAATAATAATGTACTTATTTATTCAGCATAGCCATATTGAGTCTAAGCAGCCTTTTTCAGTAGAGGCCTGCATTTTTTACATTTTAAGATGTTTTCAGCCAATCCATGAGCGTTCATACAATTGGCAGGAAACCAGAGCACCCAGAGAAATTGATACGCGAGCGAGGCAACACTCTATCTTCGTACGTACAGATGGAAACAGATGGTGATTAGTCCAGTTGCTCTACTGCCTTTTACTGGCGAGCCGAGGGTATGGCATCTCCTCGACACCTCCGATTAGCACGGTTGGCTACGTACGGTGCGAAAGAAGTTCAACATACTGCACATATGATCATTGGTTTTTTACCCTTTAATCTGGCAACAAAACTGACACCTTTTTTCCGAGGAGTCATGTTTGCATAGACCGCAATACCTGCAGTCATAATGCAAACAAAACACACAACTCTGATAATGTATGCACTGTCCTTGAAGTTGATTGGTCCACACCCGAGACAGCTTTCCTTAGAGCCTAGTCTCACATGGCGTTGGACCAGATGACGCCAAAAGGCGCACAACTCAAAGACAATGCACCATCAGAGTATGAGAGCTCGGGGTAAAGCATTTACACCATTGAGGTACCAATGATACTGCACATACATACGAGAGAGTTTCACAAAGTTTGCGTGATCCACCAACGCTCGCCTCTACGGTGCTGGATTACAGCAGATGCTCCACTGCCGCCTGACAATGGAGAAGTCCGTTGTCCACAGAATTATCGGATGAGGCCACACAAATAATGGTATTGACGTGTGGGTTCATTTTCGACTTGCTAGAGGTATTCGCTGAAACTTGCATTGAATTCTCAGCTCGCGCTCTGCGGCTTGTGTGCGCGCCACTAACAAGGGATGCTAAGTGTAAAGTGTCCGTGCACCCATTTGCTCTGTTAACGCTGTGACGACGTGACGTAGCTTCGTGTACGGTGATTAATTTGTGTAAGCATTCCATTAAATATTGCTTGCTTTTCATGCACGTCTTTTTTTTTGTTACCAAAAACATTGACAGAAAGTGTTTCTGGAAAGGCAAAAAGGTGTGGCTGTGCTGGATATTTTATATAAGGGGACGTACATAAATGACGTCACGCACCTAGGGGAGGGGTGGGGTCAGATATTTGTGACGATGTGTGACGATGGATGGGGGAGTGGTTGAGAAATGTGACGTCACATCAAAATGCGCAACTTTAAATAAATATAGACAACACGTTCTACTTAATTAAATCGACTTTTTAATAAATGTTTTCTCCTACAACATCAGAGTGCAGCGCCACATTAAATACGCACTACAATGACAATAGTTTAAAGCGATTTGAAGCATGTTTTATTTTTTGGAGGGGGGGGGGGCAGAGCTTTGTGACGTCATATTTGAGGGGGGTCTGACTTTTTGTGACGCCGTGTAACGAAGGGGGGGGGGGGGTCAAATATCGTCCAAAATCGCGTGACGTCATTTATGGACGGCCCCTAATGCGTACGCCATTAATTGTGCGACTTACATTATTTCATATATATGTGCAACCTGCATGGTGGTAATAAGAATGTGTCAATTGGGCTTCACTTGTAACAAGCCGTAATGGGTAAGTGTTTAACGTCGTTTTTGTTCAAGCATTATTTCAACGATCAGACAATTATTTGTTTCGTATACATTCTAACAGAGCAAACGTTCTCTCACACCGCGGGAATTTCAACTTGGCCTTGTGAGTCACCAAAAAAAAACATTGTGGTCAGTTTGAAGGTAGCGTTAACTTCCAACATTTAAAACACAGACATGAGTCAATTTCCTATACAATGCCTACTCAGCTACAAAACGTAAACCACTTTTGTTTTAAATCAACAACCAGCAAGTCTGCCACACCTCCCCCCACAGCAGCCTTTGACAACAGCTGACTCGGTGCTGTTCTTAGTAAAGCATGATGTGACATTTTCAGCAGAGGTATAGGCGAGATGTTTAATCGTTTACAATTGTCTTCACCTTTGCATTCGTAATTATTCTTTGTGTCACGTATTACTGCTGTACTAAAATCGTGAGACTGACCCACCTCTAGGAATGCATATCCAGCAGAGGTCGCAACCGGGTACCCGATACCCGTACCCTACCCGATACCCGGCTACCCGTACCCGGCCGGGTACGGGTACCCGTTTGCGACCCTGGTGCGGCCGGGTACGGGTAGACCGTGAGTCACTGGTGAGTCACCGTTTGTCACTCATTTCCCAACGTCTTGTCTCTTCTCACAATTCAAGTTCCTAGAATCAACCCACCCGCGCCTGCAACATGGCTTCATCCCAGAGGTCGCAATCAGGTACCCGATACCCGTACCCTACCCGTACCCGGCCGGGTACGGGTAGGGTACGGGTACCCGTTTGCGACCCTGGTGCGACCGGGTACGGGTAAGGAATCAAAACCCGTTTGCGACCTCTGATATCCAGTGCGTTAACCACTGCATCCTGGCAGCACATGTTTTTATCTTGGCTTGTTTCTTTCCATCTCGTGTCGGTTGTAATAAGAACCCACTGGAAACGACTGCCTTTATGAAGTGGCAAGAGTTGAAGCTCTCTGCGGAGTCGGTGCTGCCGATAAGGAACTGTTGTTGTTCTGCTGCTGGGTGCTGGGGTAGGCAAGGTTTTGATGTTTACTACAGTCTTGCCATTGCACGCATTGATGTGGAGGTTTGATGTGGAGATCAGTGGATGTACGAGCAATTTGCTGCTGCACCTGCAAAAGCTTCCAACAGTGGTGACATTTTAAAGGAAGTTTCCAACATGTGGTGGTGCAGAGCCTCGTTATATCCAATTGCAGTTATAATCAATCATGGGACGCCTGCTGCCATGGTGGGACGGTTATCAAAAAGAACTTGCAATCCAGAGGTCGCTGCTTCGATTCCATCTCTTGGCGTGGCCGGTGAATAATAAACAGGTTTTGGAAGTTGATCCCGCCTCTGTATACCCAGCTAGACGTGGTGGCGAGATGTTATCTGCCTCGCCTGGTATACAGGAGGTCGTGGGTTCAATCCTGGACTTGTAGGTTTGGAGTTTGCGTGTCTCTCTCTCTCCGTGGTCGCGTGGAATTTTTCTCCGGGTCCTCCGGTTTTCCCCTCCACATTTACAATCAACATGCGTTTACACAATTTGGCTGCTATAAATGTTCACAAGATAAGCCACTTCGTTGGGCTATCATTTGTGGCCAGGTCACTTATTTAAAAAGAGATATATAGCTCAAGTGGGCCTTACCTGCTAAAATACAAAAAAACATTTGTTTCGTTTTGACTTAAAGCTTTCGTGACTGCTGGAAATCATATTTTAGGGGTCTTTCGGTAAAGTCACGTAGATAGGTTCAAAGAAAATAAAAAATCATATAAAAAACTACGACGTTTCGATCACAACAAAAGCGATCGTCATCAGGAGGAAAAAATAGATCTCTTTCTGAGAATGGGTTTTCCCCTTTTTTCTGGCAACAAAAAAAACGGCGTCCTCTGGTCTAACACAGTTTGAGACTAGGCTCAAAAGAAAGCTGTCTCTGGTGTGGACCAATCAGTTTCAAAGACAATGCATATATTATCAGAGTGTGTTTTATGGTTTGCATTCTGACCACACGTATTGTGGTTAATGCAGACATGATTCCTTGTAAAAAGTTTCAGTTTGGTGCTTTAACATCTGAACACCTGTTTTGTTGCCAGAAAAAAGGGGAAAACCTCTTCTCATATTTTGGTCCTGGCAAAGGAGGTCCCATGATGTAGATCTCTTTCTCTCAATTTTTACCTCCAGATGACGATTTCGTTGTTTTCTTTGAACCTATCTACGTGACTTTACCGAAAGACCCAAATGATATTTGTTTCGTTATTTTAATACAAATGGGTACCGGAGTGAGTCGATCTGGAGGCATCGTGTGGTGAATTTCGAGTGCTCCCACCTCGATCCCAGCAGTCTGGTCAGCATGCCAACAAGTAGGACACAAGCCTCCCCTCGAGATGGGCCTTTTAAGAACTCCCCCGAGTTAAGAGACCCTTCCGCCAGCAGTGGCAATTGCAGGCCTCCAACTTGCCCTTGCAACATGACGCTATCACACAATCCTGTCGTGTACATTTTAATGGAAGTCGACATTTAAAATATTACGACTTTTTTTTATTGTTGTTGCTGTATAGGGAGCTGATTCAACGCCGATATGCGTGTCCTCTTCATGGCCGCTGGGCTTTCGAAAGCACAATTTTCAGCTAAACGTGCCGAGGCGAGTGGTCCAGGTTTTTTAATGTATTTATTTGCCACGCGTGGTATGCTTCAGAAATTACGGCTTTAGTTAAATGGCGTAAACGGGGCTACTCCGTTAAAAGTTTGAATTGCCGCGGAATTTTTTGTTGGTTAAATCTCAAGTGTGGAGGGAGGTCCTTGCAGCGAGCGGTAGCACGTTGGGACTAGAATGTCAATAAAGCGTCGTGATTTATTTTATTTTATACCTACGTGACTTTACCGAAAGAACCAAAGAGTATAGAATGTCAATGTTAAATAGATTATAAATAAGCAGAATATGGAACGATTCGATCTGTTTGTATCTAGCATGAATTCTGCTCTGTCATCCCCCCCCCCGCCAGTGTATATTACGAAAGGTGTTAAATATTGTACGAATATTTTTTTTTATTGGCTAGCAAACAGTAAAAATGCGGGGGGGGGGGGGCTGTGGCTTCAGCAGGGAAAGAGGTTCAACTCCCCCCCCCCGCCCCCCAATGCACCAGGGATGACAACAAGTAGGGAACATCTGTAGAATTCGCGTGTGAATGTCGTGTACCATTTGGCCGTGTTTCAACGTACAGTTATTCGCATTACTCCACCGTGCATTTGTGCGAACGTGGAACCAGGGCCTGCATCCGACCACGGCAGAACGATTCAATCGCTGGCATCGTGTTCACCCGCGCGTGAACATTGTCCTGTACCTCTACGTAGCATGTGACACATCTGTCTCTGCCTACTTCTGTATCTCAAAATCACAGTGACTCTTCTGAAACCTTGCCCACTTGAGACGGAAGAACACCATAAAATCTGTCCTTTCTCCCGGCACGTGATCAGCATGGTTGGCTACGTACCTGGTACGAAATAAGTTCAACATACATGCACGCATACAGATGTGGTCCCCGCCTGTTCCGTCTGTGTGGGATAGACGAGAGTGTTTCCCTCTCGCATGCGTTGTATTTTCTCCAGGTGCTCCGCTTCCCTCCCACGCGTAATAACTCCTCGTGGCCGATAACGCATCAATGTATAGAGGACCGCAGCGCCCAAGCTCTGCGATTCTCTCTACACGTAAAGATTCACGGTTGAGTCGCGTTCTTGAAAACCCGAACGTAAGGATGCGAATTATTTTCCCCACCAGAAAATAACATGGAATTACATGATTTCTTATGGGACATTGGTGTGCGATCAACTCTGCATGTGCTTGTCAATGAAGAGGCGATCGCCGCATTCAACTTGCTTCTCGTGCCATCACCTGGACGGGCAGGGTAACTGCAGCATCAGTTCATAAGTCGAATTAACACGAGGTTTATGACAAAAAATACCGCTCTAATTAGTAAGACATGAATCATGAACTGATTTGAATCAAATAACATGTCATTCAATAAACGAACTGTATATAAACGGAATAAAACGTATAAATGAAGGACCACGTTTAATATCCTAAAACAGCCCTTCAATTGAACACTCCTCTCCTTAAACTGAACCGTAAACATGCAACTTTGCAGCTTTCCAAGAAAAGTGTATAGTTGCCCCAAATATTTAACGAAGCTCCGCACAACCAGTGAATGTTACGAAACAAAAACGCCACTATTGGGCGAAAGGCCCAGTCTGGCAGAGCCATGAAGCATGCCGTCACTACAGTCACACCAAGTCAGTGAGTCATCATAAAAACGACGATAAAATCATCACTTCCAGCCAGAGGTGGGACAAAGTCATTGTTATGCAAGTCACAAGTAAGTCTCAAGTCTTTGCTCTCGAGTCCCGAGTCAAGTCGAGTCAAAGATGAGGCAAGTCCAAGTCGAGTCTGAAGTCATCAAAATCATGACTCGAGTCTGACTCGAGTCCAAGTCGCATGACTCGAGTCCACACCTCTGAGGTGGGACAAAGTCATTGTTGTGCAAGTCACAAGTAAGTCTCAAGTCTTTGCTCTCGAGTCCCGAGTCAAGTCGAGTCAAAGATGAGGCAAGTCCAAGTCGAGTCTGAAGTCATCAAAATCATGACTCGAGTCTGACTCGAGTCCAAGTCGCATGACTCGAGTCCACACCTCTGAGGTGGGACAAAGTCATTGTTGTGCAAGTCACAAGTAAGTCTCAAGTCTTTGCTCTCGAGTCCCGAGTCAAGTCGAGTCAAAGATGAGGCAAGTCCAAGTCGAGTCTGAAGTCATCAAAATCATGACTCGAGTCCAAGTCGCATGACTCGAGTCCACACCTCTGCTTCCAGCCACTGTCAATACACTGGTGGACGAAGCTCTCTCTCCCCGTGGGCGCGTGGATTTTTCTCCGGGTCCTGCGGTGTTTCCCTCCACATTTAGAATATACGCGCGATTCGAGCATTTGGCTGCTATAAATGACCACATGATGATGAGTCACTTGGTCGAACGATCATTTGTGATGGTCAGGTCGCTTCTGAAAACGAGCTGTACTCTATATCCCAGTGGGCCTTATCTGGTGAAAAAATAAATCGTTTTTTTAAAGTTAAAAAAATAGTTTAGAGTCATTGGGGATTGTTTGACCATACTTCACCATGCTGGTCAGTAGTGGAGGGTTGGCGAAGGCAGGGTGCGCCCTGGCATATAAAGGTCACTGTAATTATTTACACACTGGAGGCTACTCATTGTGTAAACCGAGATAAACGCTGCCTTGAATCACACATTTTCCTTGAACAAAAATAACTGCAAACCGTGTAAAAGCAGTGAACTTTGTGTGTGCATAACTTATCTCTCGAGGTAATGATTAAGCAATTAACTCTCTTCCCTTTTCTGTGTCAGCATAACTTGCTTAATAATACTTTAACGCCGTTTTATTCGTATTGTTTCGTATTTATTTATGTCTCGAAAGTGAAGAAGTTGGCAACAGTTCACGTGTAAACGTTCATAGATTATCGCACGCATGATTTGATACGTGCGACAATCCCAAAAACTACTTCTAAAGAAATTAGTTTGCCAATATAGATGATGTAAAAATGCATAGCTCCGGTTGCTTTCCGAATATCGGAAGGTAGAGCGTTCCAGACGGCCGCATTTGTGGCCAGCCAAACCAAAAGCAGCTGCTGTTGCTGCTGCTGCTGCTGCGAAGTTGACCAGAGTTCGACTGATGGTTTAAGGTCCTTGACGACATCGGCAAGGTCTTGTGGTGCATTTGTGACAAGCGCTTTGTGCGTAATGAGTTTTGGTTATAAAAAATAAATTAAATCACGACGTTTCGGATGCAACACAAGCTTCCGTCTTCAGGTGGCACCGTCACAGCAAAATTGCTGTTTTCTTTTTCACCCACGTGACTTTACCGAAAAAACCAAAGAGTATGGACCCTTGCAGTCACGAAAACTTCAAAGCTAGAATGAGTTCTGGTTACTTTGGCGATCCAGGGTTTTGGCACCTCCTCGACATTTACCAGAAGGGGGAGTGGTGTCACAACGTCCGTGCATTGCACCAACCCTCGCCTCCATCGCGCTTGATGGATTACTTACATGCGTGCATAGAGCCACCCACATGAAGTATTATCAAGTATTATATTTCCACAAACAACAAGGGACTTCCATGGGCCGAGTTTGCGGGGGGGAGGAGGCAACGCCCCGCTCGAACGGAGCACCTTTATTAATGTATTTTCAGTAGTTTACAATTAAGATGTTTAAACGAATTAATTATATGCACCCGCGATTCCTAATGTGAAGGACAAATCGAACCCCTGCCCCCCTTCCCCACCCACAAATATAGAAGTCAAACTCCGCATATGGGGTCTTCGTAAAACATGATAAATAATCTTCTTGGTTCTTTCGGTAAAGTCACGTAGAATGGAAATAATAAAATAATAAAATTAAACATAATAAGATAATTCTCACGACGTTTCGGCCACAACGCAAGCAGCCATCCTCAGGTGAAGACCAGGTCTGTCGGGGAGACAGCGTCTGACGCTGTGGCCGAAACGTGAGAATTATCTTATGTTTTATTTTATTATTTCCCTTCTACGTGACTTTACCGAAAGAACCAAGAAGATGAATCCCTGTAGTCACGAAAGCTTTAAATCGAAATGATAAATAATGTTGTGAATGCCCTTTCAGTTTGAGGACGAGACTTAAGTCCGTCCCAATGCCGTTGTAAAGTAGCCAGGCAACACAAAACAGCTTTTGTTGCGTACAGTTCTGAAGATATTTTCGGGTTTTTTTTTACAACAGCAAAGGTAGGAGGTTGAAATTCTACATCCAGCAATGGATCGGATCATGGCTGATGATGATTAAATATGCACGTTGTGTATATAATATTCGGACTCGAGAAAAGTTAAAAAAGTCACCGGTATTTCCGGATAAAAATGTTTCATTGTAGACAGATCGTGGCTGATGATGGCGATACACAAATCTTGAGCAAACCTCCCCCGCCACCACGAGGTGGCGATGAAGGACGTTTGCACAAAGCTACAAACGGCAATAACAACGTCAGCATGGCTCTTCAGATGATGAACACAGTATTTTACATCCTTACGCGCAACGTTTCATCAAAGCCCATATCCCCTAACTTTTTTGACCAGCCTATGAATTGACGCTCGCAACGGGCCCTATTGTTACCAGGCCACTTTAAACCCACAGATGAAATAAAATTAAAAACCGTCCCCTTGCTGATCATCCAGCAACGAAGTCCTGGCAAAAAAGAAACTGAACACGGAGTAGTCCTTGGATCAGAGCACAAAGTGGTACCACCTAAAATTAGCAAAACTTTAGTCGTACCGATGTATTTATGCGGCCAAAAAAATATGCATTTGATAACCCCACTCAGTTCCAACGGTTATGGCATAATTCCGCTGTTGTTGGCCACAACAGAAATTGGAAGCACTGAAGTTAGTGCTCCCGATATGGTTGCCCAACTTGAGCTGATGATGAGACCCCAGAGGTTTAAAACTGGGCCAGCAGATTTGGTGCAAATGCTGCTTAATAATACTGGTCTGACAAGTCGAGAGGTCCATGGTTGTACTTCTACACGTTACTACTGGTGACGGAGTGGCAGCTACAGGAGACAACCAAACTCCAAGAGGAACGATCGCCGCGGAGATGGAGCGATGACATCGGTGTCGAGATGGACGGTAGTAGCACTGGACCACGAGGGATGGCGACGGCACGGGCAGGTCTTCATCCAGCAGTGGATAAACAATGGCTGACGGTGACGAACCAACCAGCCGGTCACTCCAGCCCTCCCTGCTCCTGGCCGTTTTCAATATTTTATTCGCTTCTTCGTTTTTCTCCTCCTGAAGCAGCAGGGGGTCTAAGACAAACATCTCGTGGAATCCTTGAGGAACAATGCCACACGCAAACACGCGTGTATGTGTGTGTGTGAGTGTGTATGTGTGTGTGTGTGAGTGTGTATGTATGTGTGCGTGTGTGAGTGTGTGTGCGTGTATATGTGTGTGTGTGCGTGTATGTGTGCGTGTGAGTGCGTGTATGTATATGTGTGTGTGCGTGTGTGAGTGTGTGTGTGTGCATGTGTGTGTGTGTGCGTGCGTGTGTGTGAGTGTGTGTGTATGTGTGTGTGCGTGCTTGTATGTGTGTGTGAGTGTGCGTGTATGTGTGTGTGTATGTGTGTGTGTGTATGTGTGTGTGCATGTGTGTGTGTGTGCGTGCTTGTATGTGTGTGTGAGTGTGTGTGTATGTGTGTGTGAGTGTGCGTGTGTGTGTATGTATGTGTGTGTGCGGCTTTGAGCTGTCACCGTGCGACTGTCAAGTTGTGCGTGTCACTAAGAACAAATCGTCCATCGCAACCGATACAAATGGAACATTGCCGCGACACACACACACAAATAAGCGGACAAGAAATCTCTCCCACAATTCCTTCCTGGCGGGGCCTGCGTCATTTCGTCAGCAATGCGGCGCAGTGACACGCAAACGCTGGGCCAGTTTCGACACGCAGTGTCTCATCGGCATGGTCAAACTCGCTCGAGCCGACGGCGCCTTTGTCCACCCGAGTGGCGATGATTCGACACCGCACTGGGTGGTAGTCATTTGAGGCCGAGTCGACCTAGGGGAGGAGGCCCCGGAGCTGTCCAGATTATCGTCGCTGAAGTTGACCGCGAGCGGGAGTCGAACTCGGGTGGCCGGGTCCCGGCAACGCCACGCTTGCCTACTTCGTTCGATTTCGTTCGATCTCTGATTGGTGATTTCTTCGGGTTTCTGATGGTATTGTCCTGTACTGCATCACGCCACCGCTCCCCATCTGCACACACACACACACTCTGGTCCCTACGCCAATTCGATCGCGGGTGCGAAGTAATTCGGGTGAGGCGCGTCGTTGCTGCCCGTTTGATGGTGGCGGTGACGCAGACTGCTGCACGGAATACGAGGCAATGACGCCCTGTTTATGGAAATAATTTCATAATGTCTGCAATGATGACGCGTGTTTACCCAGGGAAAGGCTCACTGTGACTCGTGACTGGGCTGACACGTTGGCAAGATGTGAATTACCTCGCCTGATATAAACGTCTGCATGATAAGCCACTTCGTTGAGCTGTCGTTTGTGTTCAGGTCGCTTCTTTAAAAGAGCTACTACGGAGCTCAATATGGCCTTACCGGGTAAAATTAAAAGCAATACTAATAGGGGTTTTCCCCCTTTTTATGGCAACAAAACTGAAACCTTTTGCAAGGAATCATGTTTACATTAACCACAATACTTGCAGTCAAATGCAAACAAAAAAACAATACTCTGATAAGTTATACATTGTCCTTGAGACTGATTGGTCCACACCAGAGACAGCTTTTCGACCAGATGACGCCAAAAGGACAATGCATAAATTATCAGAGTATTTTTTTTTCGTTTGCATTTCACTGCAAGTATTGTGGTTAATGAAAAAAGGGGAAAACCCCTATTACTATATTTGGTACTGGCAAAGGAGGCCTCGTGATGAAAAGCAATGTTTAGTACCAATTTCGATGTATCGGTGCTGGCGTTGAGGAATCGGGATGCTGCCGTGGTTTAATGGTTCGCATACTGGGCGTGCAATCCAGAGATCGCTTCTGAAAAAAAAAGCGATATAGCTCAGTGGGCCTCACCTGGTCAAACACAACGCAGTGAGTGAGGTTTAGAGGCGTCACTGCGACTCGTAAATGAGTTTTAACGAATTCGCAGTTGGGGGCGATGATTGCTTTGTAGATTGCAATTGAGCCGTGCATGCGCAACCGTGAAACCCGTGCATTTGAATTAACGCAATTTCGCTCGTTATGTAAATAACGCTCGATAACAAGGTCTAATTAGATCTAATTAGATTCTCACTAAAGCCCTGCCGTTGCATGTGTATGAGGAATATAACGCTGCATCTTTGCCCAGACATTCGATTCAATCGTCAATTACACTGGTCAACACACTTTTTCTGGCATAAGGTATCTCAACGGTATTAAGGTAATTTTGGGGTGCTGATTCCAAATCTGGCATCAGTGTTTGTCTATCACATCAGGTTTTTGAGATATCAAATATTGCATTTTCAATAAAAACTGCAGAAGAAAAATATTAAATAAATGTGGATATCTACATAAAATGATATTATAAACACACTATCCTAAAAATACAGCACCATATTTTAACACTAAAGCAGTCACTGACTCGCAACAACTTGCAATCATAAGTGACAGAGTTAATTTCGGGTAAAATCAATGAAAATTGGGTATACCAATAGCATAAAAATGATGTGATAGAGCAAATCTGAGATCAGATTTGGAATCAGCACCCTGATATTAGTCTAAAACAGCTGCAAAAGTCCAGGCCAGAATTGTTTTTTTGTTGACCAGTGTTATTTTTTTTGTTTGTCTATTTATTATGACATTGCCCCGTCGCCTGTTAAGTGTCGTTCGTATCGCTTGCCGAATGTATTTAATGCGACTAGAATGTACATTATTTGACACTGTCGTTCATACAATTTGCATACTTCGCCAATAAACTATTCTCACAGACCTGATTCGGTCAATGCATCTTGAACGAACCACTGAGTCGATGTGTACGGTTGGCTGCGTACGGCGTGAAAGGAGTTCAACATTCCTACACAAGATGGTGCTGTAGGGAGCCACTGTTAAAGGGTCATTTGGTTTACGCTTGCACGCATGCCAAACGTCTTAGAAGAAGTGAGAATACCCACACTTGACCCCACCACACCCGACCTACCTACCAATCGACTGTGGCAGTCGCATAACGAGCGTGGTACCAGGGGTGGCCACGAGTTGGAGCCCCCTTTGACGACAAACCATGAGATCTGTTTTCAACAACAGTGTAAAAGAACAACACTTATTTTGCGAAGACGGAGCGCGCCCCCTACAACGTTAAATGTTCGAGAACGTGAGCGTAACGATGTGATTAGGCAAGAGCAGCAGCGTTATAAATAAGCCTAGGTGCGACCGTGCAGAGATACATCAACTATTCTAGATTTGAAGCTTTCGTGACTGCAAGGATTCATACTCTCAGTTGCTTCGGTAAAGTCACGTAGGTAAAAAATGAAATTAAAATTAATAAAAAATAAAACAATAAAATCACGACGTTTCGGAGGCAACACAAGTCTCCGTCATCAGGTGGGACCGTCACAGCCAGATTTGCTGCATCACTTTATTAATTTTAATTAAATTTTTTACCTACGTGACCTTACCGAAAGAACTGAGAGTATACATCAAGTATTGATTGCCGCACCCCCTGAAGTGATAATGTAGTGACTACGCCACTGATGATGTAGTGACTACGCTACTGGGATGTGGTGTAACCATTTACTCTGCTGGGTGGATAGACTCTTCAACTCCCGTGCCGGGAGATCGGACCAGCGGGCTCTGGGTTGTCGGTTCAATGTGGCGCAGACCAATACACCAAGGCAGAATGATCCATGGCTAATATAGAACTGTCCTGTGTTTATGGTCAGATAACGTATGAATGGTGTCATAATCTAGATTTGAAGCTTTCGTGAACTGCAGGAATCCATACTCTTTGGTTCTTTCGGTAAAGTCACGTAGATATAATATAAAATAAATCACGACGTTTCGATCGCAACACATGCAACCATCATCAGATGTGAAAACCACTTATATAACATTTCCTCACTTGATGCAGCTGATTCGGCTGTGACGGTCCCACCTGATGACAGAGACTTGTGTTGCCTCCGAAACGTCGTGATTTTTGTTTTATTTTATTTTCATTAATTTTGATGTTTTACCTACGTGACTTTACCGAAAAAACCTAAGAATATGATTCCTTGCAGTCACGAAAGCTTCAAATCTAGAATCACTTATATAACCTCTTACCACGGCATCTCTCTCCCACTTCAGCAAACAAAAATTCTTGCTGTGGTTTTCCCACCTGATGATGGTTGCTTGTGTTGCGATCGAAAAGTCGTGATTTATTTTATTTTATACCCACGTGACTTTACCGAAAGAACCAAAGAGTATGGTGTCATAATATTGAGAATCTTCAATAGGAGAGTTCATCATTGAATGTGTCGGGAAAATCAATTCAAGTAAAACTTGCGTTACCATTTATATGGAAACATTTCTATGACGTCCAAAAGTACAGACATGTTATACAAAGTAAAACATTGTGAGAATTTTGTCATTGAACATATGAAGGTGCAATCAAATTGAGCGGTTCAGATTTCCTGTTAAATATTTTTGGCAGTGTTATAATTAGTATTATGCCAGTGGTGCAAGACGACGTTTTGACAAGCCGTTGATGCATAAATTATTCTTAAATGTTTTTTTCTCTCGTAAAAACAGTACACGGACTCCTCTACTGAGGTTCCAGTGGTCTGTCCATAAGTCGAATTGTTCGTAAGTCCAACTTTACTCCTGTCGATTTTAAACATGTTGCATAGCATGTACACTAAACACGGGGAATGGCTTTAAAAGTTGCATAACCTCCTGTAGATGTTGATGTCACTGGTTCTTCATGTTCTGCCGATGTAGATGCCACCACCGACATCTATTGCGCGGCGGTTGAACTTACGACTCTCGGTCCGAACAGATTTGTTTCGTAACATACGAACAGATTTGTTCGTAACTCGGAACGTTCGTAAGTCGGATGTTCGTAAGTAGAGGAGTCCCTGCGATGTATTTTCCTGTTGTCCACGGACCACTGCTGGTCTACGAGGCCACTGCAGGGGGTGGTCCGCCGAGGAGAAGAAGATGAAAAAGAACAACATCTTCACCAAGGAAACGTACGATTTCAATTACTCGAAGCAGGTGGTGGTCCGGGAAATGTTTGGAGGTTGAAAAGGGGTCAGCACACTCGAAAAGGTTGGAAACCGCTGAATATAGAGACAGAGCATTGCTCGCGGGGCGATTATTCTTTAGAATTGTTTTGTGTGTTTAGTTTGTTGTCCTTCCCCCGCACCTTCGATCAGCACGGTTGGCTACGTACGGTGCGAAAGAAGTTCAACATACACACATTTGCGTGACATTTCGGGTTGAAATGCGACGTATTGGATGGCCATCAAACAAGCACGGCCACTGCATCATCGCGCGCTTTCAGATGCACTTCTGCGGCCGTCTGGAACGCTCTTCCGATATGAGGAAACCACTGGAGCTATGCACTTATAAATCATGTAGATTGAAAACTCATTGCTTTAGAACTGCCTTTTGTGTTTAGTTTTTTTGTCCTTCCCCCGCCCCTCCCATTAGCACGGTTGGCTACGTACGGTGCGAAAGAAGTTTAACATACTGTATATAAACATCTCGGCTCACACAAGACACGGGCAAAGCGTGCTGCGGTGGCATAGAAACCGGTTCAGGAGGTGCACAAATCCATCATCGCATCCTTCACAAATGCCGATGTATCACACTCCAAAGTTTTTTTACGACTCAAAATGATAATTTAGTCGGTGCTCATCTCCTGTTTCCAGCCCTGGGCCATTGGTAGAAATTCAACATTCCTGTGGCGAGATGTTAACTCCCTGGCCTGGTATGCAGGAGGAGGGCGTGGGTTCGATCCCGACCCTGACGCCTGCTGCTGTATATTCGGAGTTCCCGAGTCTCTGTCTCTCCCCCCATTGTCGCGTGGATTGTTCTCCGGATCCTCCGGGGTTTCCCTACACAGTTAGAATCAACATCACGCGTTTAGAGTATTTGGCAACTGCTAAACAATTTCCACGTGATAGGGCACTTCGTTGAGCTATCATTTGTGGACAGGTCGCTTCTGAAAATGAGCTATGTAGGCTCACAAGCGAGCCTTACCTGGTGAAATAAAAAAAGATAGTTGAGTTTACAGTTTCTACTCGGAAACACCGATTGACAATCCTGGCAGGATGAGGGAGCGTCTGCTGTCATGCGACGTTTTCCTTCCGCCGTGACGGACAATTGAATCACTGGAGGGCGCAGCCTGGCACGGATGGGCGTAACGCGTCACGAGAGTAACTTCGCGTTATGGTGCCCTCAACTTAGATTACAGAGGAATGTGTCAAAACACACGAGGGCGGTAAAGGCAATAATCATAATAATAACTGATCGATTCGTGCCAGACGACGGCGACATCTCTGCGTTGACGGAGTCAAAGACTGCCCGAGCTCAGGGAGGAGGAGTGTGGAGTGGTGAAAGTGGCAGTCGCGACAAAGACATATGGGGGACAAAAAGTCAGACCATCTCTCTGCCCCCCCCCCCCAAAAAAAAAACATGCTTCAAATCGCTTTAAACTATTGTCATTGTAGTGAGTATTTAATGTGGCGCTGCACTCTGATATTGTAGGAGAAAACATTTATGAAAAAGTCTATTTAATTTAGTAGAACGTGTTATCTATATTTATTTCAAGTTGCGCATTTTTATGTCACGTCACATTTCTCACCCCCCCCCCCCTCGTCACACATCGTAACAAATGTCTGACACCACCCTCCATCCCCCCGAGGTGCGTGACGTCATTTATGGACGGCCCCAAAGCAGTTGGCCCTGAATCCATGGCCACCTGATGGTGGCGGGATGACGCATCGGTACATCGCATGAGCGACAGATGATGGTGTGGGTATGAATCAATGTTTTTTTAGATTCGTATTTGATGTTACGTCTAAAAGGTGCGCCGTGACCCCTGCAGCCAACTCGAGTCCCCTATTTTCACCACACGGTGCTAAATAAATCGATTGTCGGCATTGTGACATTTGCACCTGCGTACGGAAAGAACGACAACTGCTACCAGTGCTTGTGTGATCAGATTTGCATACATTGACTGACACCTGGGCACAGGTTTCAGGGTGGATTTACAAAGACAAAGATCCCCCGTATAGCCTTAACAGACTGTTGGGGCAAGTGCTGTTATAACGAGCACCTCTGAAAGCCTGCTACGGCACACGAGAGGGTGGGTTCCCAGCACCATGCCCGGCCACCTTTGTCTCCCCAGTGGCGATGGTTTTAGACATCGCACCAGGATCTCATTTAAGACTGAGTCGACCTAGGAGATAGCCCAGGATCGGTTCAGATAATCGTTGCCGGTGTTGGCCGCGAGCGGGAATCGAACTCGGGTCGCCGGGTGTAGCTAACCGCTACACCACCGCTCCCCACTCTGGATTTACACGCAGACACGTGTCCTAAACACCAAACGAACACCTGTACACACCTCCACTGCGTATCAGGCGTCGCTCTCCATATAAGTTTATAACCATTGCACAAAGTTTCTGATTATTTTCACCCAAAACAGTCAATGTTCAATATTTATCCGAGGCTGATCAGGGGGTAAAGGGCACGAACCGACAAAGTTTGAAGTTGAAAGCGACCACGCATCACACATGTTCACGTGTTACATTTACAATAACGAAAAGTAAGACGCTTACAGGGAAATGTTTAGCTGTTTCTATGCAGGATATGTAGGGCATTTATTGTACTTTGGGCGTACGGTACCCACCTTCACGCGAAACCGCACTAACCAGCGTGGTGAAGTATGGTCAAACATAAACCCCACGCTCCGCATGCTATAGTGGAGGCCTTCATCCAGCAGTGGACTGACAAAAGGGCTGTGCACATGTAGGGTCGAATTCAAAGCGCAATTACATTCATACCCTGGAATCGAATTGGTTGTAAAGAACAGCTATCGGCAGAAACATCGCTATATATATATATTTTTTTAAGGACACTGTTATTGACGTATGTGCTGAGTTTATTTGTTATGTACTGCGTTGCCAAATACAATGTACAACTAAGTTGAATACAATCAAAGTTATTGGAATATGTCGACTAAAGTTCCTTTACCATTTTCCAATATCATACTGGCGTCGCGTGGAGCGATTACGCAATGTTTTTTAAAAACTAATAGAATATACAAAGTGACTTCTTCCTTATTTATGAATTTAAAAAATCACTGTCTTCTTAATGCATGTAATTTAAAATATGCTAGAAAAGGCGTGTGTGTGTATAGTCATCGGATTTGCGAGCAGGAGTCGTTCTGCAAGACGCGTATTTACACGTCCTATCAATTTTCCAAATAACTTGTTCCAGTACAGCACAATTGCTTAATTGTTGTACTGTACATCTGCACACCCGCCTTGCAATCACACTGACCAGCGTGGTGAAGTCCGGTCAAACAACTCAAGGCATCTGGAGGCCCTCCCTCGTTCAGCAAGCAGCGGGGCTGACACAAAAGGCCGTGCTTGTATAATAATAAAATATCAATCTCGCATCAGTACACACACACCTACGATGCGCTATTCGAAACCTGTTAGCGCAGCGAAACGAGGGATTAGGATTGGCGACATTTGTCCGCACGTAATAGGCAAGATCTCCATCGATTTCAATCAGCCCTCCCGACAAGTCACGCGGTACCTGTGTAGCAATTCATTACGCGCGTGCGACGCGTGACAACTTAAAATGTATCTGGACGGAAATTACTGAGAGCAACACGGAAAACCGCGTGGTCGGTTTACGGTCGGTCACGGCGGACTCTTTGTTGGGAGACCGCGAGGCAACTGAGATAAACCTGCAACGTGGGACCTTTTTGCAAGTATCAACGTATGAAAAATAAGAATAGATTATATCCTGTCTGGCAATAAAACACGTGTTAAGATGTTCAAACCCCCAACAGAAACCTTTTTGCAAGGCGTCGAGTCTGCATTAAGCACACGTACACGTGGTGAAAATGCACACGTACACGCACTGACGATATATGCATTGTTTTTGAAACTGAGCTGAAACTGAGTTGAAACTGACGGGAAACTGAGTTGAAACTGACGGGAAACTGAGTTGAAACCGAGTTAAAACTGAGTTGAAACTGACTTTAAACTGACTTTGACTTTAAACTGATTTGAAACTGACGGGAAACCTGACTTTAAACTGAGTTGAAACTCACTTTAAACTGATTTGAAACTGACGGGAAACTGAGTTGAAACCGAGTTAAAACTGAGTTAAAACTGACTTTAAACTGACTTTGACTTTAAACTGATTTGAAACTGACGGGAAACCTGACTTTAAACTGAGTTGAAACTGACTTTAAACTGACTTTAAACCGATTTGAAACTGACTTGAAACTGAGTTGAAACTGACGGGAAACTGACTTTAAACCGATTTGAAATTGACGGGAAACTGACTTTAAACTGACTTTAAACTGACTGGCCTCCACCACTCGGTGTCCCCCTACAGGCCGTGCTAGATGTTGTGCGCTTTCTCCGCTCATAATCGTGGATCAATTATTATTTTTTCAGAAAAACAAAACACTCAAATTACAGCCAAAGAATTGGATGCTCACTCATTTACTCAATTACATTACTGAAAGTGGTCAGAACATGCCAATGTTGGGACCCCCTTCTGGAAGGGAAAAAATTTAACCCGTAAAAACAAAGTTTTTCACTATAAATCATTTATATGCGTGGCGGCTAGAGTCCTCTCGTCCTCTGGCTTGAAATGGCTGCCACCTATGGGTCAGATGATTGCATTGCACCATTAAGCAATTGGTAATTAAATATATTTTTGTCCTAAAAAGTGTAAAATTTTGGGAAAATTTTTTCACGAACATTAATTGTCACGCACAACGAGTCTGTGTGGAAAATGTCAGCTCGATTGGATCACGGGAAGTGGGTTAAAAAACGACCGAAAGATTTGCACGGTCATAAGCAAGCAAGCGAACTTAATATAAAGGATTTAAAAAACACCCAGCCGTGCGACTCACTGCTTTACTGTGGGGCGCGCCTCCGTTTACCCTCGTTTCATCCACCCAGTAGACCGACCCTGGCGATAGCGACACTCACAAGCATCCTCGTCTCTTATTACGCCATGGAACCAGGACCGTCACCGCCGGGCGTCGATTCTCAGTGGCGGCCCCCTAAACCATCTGAAACGCGGTCGTCATCCCACTCACTGCACGTTCGCAGTGGCGTTCGATAAACATCGCACGTTACAAAGGGACGCCGCTTTCTTAAAGGCCACCCCCCCCCCCCCACATCTTTCCCCTGACTTTCCAGCGACGCCGAGTCTGGCCTTCAAGAGTCACGGTCAGTTGATGTCCATGAAACTATTGCACGCGCGACAGATTGCCAAATTTTATTATCGCATTCGTTGGGAGCGGTGGTGCAACCGTACGGAACCCGGCAATCGAGCAAAGTTTCATTCCCAGTCAATGCCGGGTGAAGCTGTTGCATATGTTAGAAAGGGGCCCGAAATAAAATCACGTAAATATAAAAAAAAAAAATGTAAACTTGTATAGTAAAGTAATTGTATTTTTTCATTTGCTACACAGCCAGATAATATGACAAATCGCTAACCTTAAACACCCAGTCGTTCATAAAAGTTAAAGGCGGTATAGTACTATAGTAATAGAGCAAGACCCGGAGTTGATAGCTTGAGAGCATTTACCGCAGGTGCCCTTGAAAGTGCGGGGCCCGTAGCTACATGTGTAGCTACTTGTGCCACTAGGGTCATCCGGCAGTGTTCCCAGTCCGGGGCAAACGTCGGTGGCGAGCGATATCTGAACTCGTCCTTGGTCACCCGTTCACCGACCCACGCTGACAAGGAACAAAAAAGGGTCTTGATAAGAAAAAGGGTTCCACTCCATTGAGGCATTCCTAGGCAAAGGGCACTGTTTGCCAACGCTGGTGTCCGTGGGTACGCATTGGGGGGTTGCGTTGCGTTTAAAGGCAATGGAGTAACTGTAAAGTATACACCTTATGCCCTCCGAATGAGTCCAGTTGCTTTCGTAAGGGGACACTTGCATGTCAATAGCTCTCACCCGCACAGTCATTCATCCTGTGGACACACCTCGCACAAACACTGCACAGAAATTATCGCGAATGCTGTGCCCAGTTTTTTTTGTCAATTTTTTGTGTTGTATACGCTTGATTCCTAGCCCCGGTGCAGGTACCTTAAAAGGGTGACCTCAAATGTGACAATGTGTGCGGCAGTCATCCATAACTACAACACACACGACGCACGGTTGGGCAACAACAGCAGCTACCAAGTGCAGAGAACGAGCAAACACGCACACTCACTCAAGCACTCTTTGCGTTAATAATCAATCAGGACCCCCACCACCACTACCAAGTCTCCGGGGTGATGGTGCTACAAATGCTCGGAGGTTGGACTTTAGAAAGAAGAAACACAAACGGATCTGCCGAGTGTTTATTGGTCTCAAACACAAGGCCGCACCTTGCCATGTGAGGGGGTGGTGGCGCCTCAAGTCTGAGATGGATTTCACAATTGTCCCTCTGTTCTATTAGCAGTACACGTTAACGGCAGGAGTCCGGTTTGTCTACCCAAACAACGTGTTGGGGCGGTGGTGGCTCTCTTTCACTGGCGATGCCCTCCTTTGTCTGTGCCAGATTATCCCAGCTGTCTATGTGAAACGGCCCATGCGAATGAAAAAAAAGAGAGAAAACTGCCTCTGAAAACAATAATATTGGAGGGTTTTTTGGGTTAGGTCGCGTAAATATATAAACGTGTCGTTAAATCCGCCACCACCCGACACGGCCAACTAGGAAGGGTTGTCACGTAAACGGAACGTGGCCAATTCGTCACTAGTACAGCACTAACCGGTGTGTTGGAGAGCCAAGCCGCAACATTTACAATCTGAGCACGACGTTTCGCCAATAATTACAACTGTTCTGTTCACGTGACAACCCTTACTAGTTGGCTGTGTCAAGTGGTGGCGGGTTTAACGACACATTTATATATTTACGCAATCTAACCCCCAAAAACCCTCTATTATGGATGATATTGGTCGCGAAAGCCTACGTGTTAATCTAAAAACAAGTTCCGAGTATTATGTTTGATATCCTGCGTACAGTTCTGTAACTGTGAGACGGAAGTTGTGGTTGCTGTGGTTAATGAACGAAGCTTCGATTCCAGGCCATGGGTAACATCAGTGGTGAGTCATATCTGAACCATTCCTGAGGGTCCCTCCCCCCCTAAACACTGACCATCATGGGGAAGTATGGTCAAACAACCCCCATAAGTGTGGGGGAGGGAGCATGGGGGGTAGTGAGGACTTCATCTATCGGTGGATTGGCCGGAAATTATCATTATTATTATAACCGGTCCCATGTATATTATAACCATGATGTGTCCTGTGATGGTCACACACTGAAACAAACATTACGTATACCACGTGACATTGATGTCCATTTAAATTATTTCTCCTGTTCTCTCTGCCGTGAGGAATGTCCATTGGCCAAAAACATAACCGATTGTATAATTATTTTTTACTACAAGGGCAGTAACATTAATGTTTAGCTTAAACTCTGATGTAAAAAAAAATCGGAAATTTAGCACACATACAGCGATGTCACAATACAAATCAGAAAACGCAACATTTTCCAACTTGGGGCCCTTTGAAACGAAATGATAGCCTGGAGGTTGAGTGGTTTCCTCCATGAGGCAGGTTCAACCTGAAGTTCTACTTTGCTTCGAGTCCTGTCTGTGTTCCCCGCTCTCAACAAACCAAAAGGAAAACTTTACCGAAAGAACCAAAGAGGATGGATTCCCTGCGGTCACTAAAACTTCAAATCTAGATCAAAAGCAAACCAGCGTTCAAAAGGCGAACAGCGTCATCTGGTCTAACACGTTTAGACGAGGCTCAAAAGAAAGCTGTCTCTGGTGTGCACCAATCAGTTTCAAAGACAATGCATTGTATACTAGCAGGGCATGTGTTTATGTTTGCATGTTCACCACAAGCGCGTGGGGTTTAATGCAGACAGGATTCCTTGATAAAGGATTCTGTTTGATGTTGTAACATTCTAGCGCTTCTTTTATCGCCAGAAAGGGTCAAATCTATTCTTATATTTTCAGACTGGCCAATCTCTTGTCGCTGCCTAATTCGCAGGTTGCCTTCTGTGGGTGGACGTGTCCCGGGTGGAAGGAGGGCAGCAAGGCTGCGGAAACTTCAAATACATTTTTTTTTTAAACTCAATAAGCCTCTTCTTGGTTCTTTCGGTAAAGTCACGTAGAAGGGAAGTAATACAATAATAAAAATAAAACATAATAAAATAAATTATTATGTTTTATTTTTATTATTTTATTACTTCCCTTCTACGTGACTTTACCGAAAGAACCAAGAAGATGAATCCCTGCAGTCACGAAAGCTTTAAATCAATAAGCCTCCCCCCCCACCCACCCACCCCGGTTGCCTGTGATGACGAAACTTCTCTGGCACGAGCGGTGCACATTGTGTCACCGCGAAGCTCAGATAAATATTCATCTGCTACATTGCTTGATGACGTTACCCGCGTTGATGTTTCCCCCCCCCCCGCCACTTGGATTATTTAGTGGGTGTTGTATTTAATTTACGCTCCTCGTGGCAATAATGCAAATTGTATAGAATTCGTTTCCATTCAATTGGGTCATAGAGGAGAGCTTCTTGAATATAATACCTCGTTTGAATAATACCTCCTTGGAATGAATACCTCCTTGGATGAATATCACCTTAAAAGCCTCAGCCCTAGACACCCACGGCCCCACAGTGGTTCACGTCTTGAAGAGTCGGTTGCACACAGACGCTACTCTATATAAATACCAAACATTGTATTGGATATCGGGGCTTTGTCCCCCCCCCACACCCGCAATAGTAGAGGCTATTTGTTATATCATTTGCCTTACGTACGGGTCAACATTGCCAAGTTTGGTGCGGTGGCGTCGCGCAGATACTTTGGCGACGTCTTGGCGTTTGTAAAAAGGGTGACCGAGCCGATGCGTTCGCGTCTCGGGCGGCGAGACACCCAGAAGCGGTGGGAGGGGTTGGAAACGCACGCGCGCACGCGCATGCACGCGCACGCACGCGCGCAATCAAATCAACGGGGACAGATTTACGCCCACGTGGCAGAGCTAACGAGTCCGCTCACGGTGACTGAATGAGGTCATGGAACGACGCGCCACTAAATCCCACCGGATTATAGAAAGCACCACCAACTCCCCCCCCCTCCCGCACCAACTTTTTCTTTACAATTCACTGGGCTGCATGCGCGGTAACGACGTCCTTGATGGCAATGTTTGCATTCCTAATGTGTTGTGTTTACGAGAATAATCCCACGCCTTTCTCGATCCCATGCCGTTCAGCTATGGGGTTGTTTGACTATACTTCACCTCGCTGATCAGTGTGGGTGTGTGTGTATATATATAGTGTACCGTTCTGGCCTTCATAGGTGCTCGCTAACAGCACTTGCCCCTACAGTCTGTTAAGGCTATACGGGGGATCTTTGTCTATCTTTGTATATATAGTGGGGAGAGGTAGTGTAGCAGTTAGCGCGCTGCGCTATGAACCTGGCGACCGGGTTCAATTCCCGCTCACGGCCAACACCGGTGACGATTATCTGAACCGGTCCAGGGCCTCCCCTATGTCGACTCAGCCTCAAATGAGTACCTGGTTCGATGTGTAAACGTCACTAGGGAGACAAAGGCGGCCGGGAGTGGTGATGGCCACCCCCTCGTGTGCCGTGCAGGCCTTTATAGGTGCTCGCTAAAGGCACTTGCCCCGACAGTCTGTTAAGGCTAAACGGGGTATCTTTGTCGTGTGTATATGGGCCAGCAGGGAGCGGTAGTGTCGTGGTTAACGCTACGCTGCGCTACGAACCCGGCGACCCGAGTTCGATTCCCGCTCACGGCCAACACCGGTGACGATTATCCGATTCCGCCATGGGCTTCGCCTAGGTCGACTCAGCCTCAAATGAGTACCTGGTGCGTTGTGTAAACATCGCCACTGGAGAGACAAAGGCGGCCGAGTGTGGTTGCTGGGCCGCCCACCCCCTTCGTGTGCCGTTCCGGCCTTCGTAGGTGCTCACTAACAGCACTTGCCCGAACAGTCTGTTAAGGCTATACGGGGTATCTTTGTCTTGTTTGTATATATGGGCCAGAGCACCTTCAGATATCGCTCGCCACTGTTAAGTCGTGGCCAAGGAAATGGAACTCACGTGGCCGAGTTCACAGCGCAGTGCTAACAACTGCGCCACCGCTCCACCACATTCATTGTACATTGTTGATATTTTACTGTAGACACACGTATTGTTACGTGTGTGCTGCAATCGAATCGGGGGTTTGAGTTTTCGACATTGTCGTCATCGGACTTGATCAATCCGCTGCTGTATGAAGGCGTCACCTCCAGGTTTAAATTCTCTCAAAAGACAATAAATACACTTTACGGCGGTTTGATTTCCCGTTGTGACCGAAAGCTTCCCTCCAATTAAACTTGAGCAAAGGTGGCTTGAGACGCGGTGCCGTAGACGGGGCAATGCGGCGACATCGTCAGCAGACATACAGCAGCAAGAGAGTTAGCGTGGTTTGCAAATGCATGGTCGTCAGCTCTTCAGGATAGCAGCTTAGCATCCATTTCACAGGCAGTGCGGCGAAAGTTTTCTTTTGCAGTATACAGCATTTTAAAACGTGATTACAGCAAGTTCGCGTTAAACAAAACAAAAAAAAACCACCTATACGCTTGGACTATACGCCGATTTTATGTGCAAAGAGAATAGCACTGCAGTCAATAGCGGTGCATTTTAGGTGAAGTCTCTATTAAATAAAAATATCCTTTTTAAAAACCATGACCCTACACATTTACAGCGGGCATTGTTTCGCAGTATTGTTTGGGTACGTTTAAGCGCGTGTCATGTAAAGGGGGGCGAGGAAATGGGAAAAATAAAGACACAGGCGGCCTCCGTATATTTTACATTTATTAGCTCATCCGACAACTATAAATGGCCTTTGTTTAATTCAGATGAACTTTAATAAATATACATGTAAAATTAACAGCATCACACATCTTATGCCAGAGGGACACGCACACTGCTCGGTGGTGGTACTGGAAAAGGCACATGGCGGGAATACATTACAAAGTCTCGGTCAAGCCTTAACATCATCGCAATACGTTGACCGGTATTAGAAGTGAACACCACAATTATAGAGCCAAACGATGAAACAATATTTTTCAAACATTCGGAATTTTGTAAATTCTTTAAAGTACAATTGTAGGGGGAGGGAGGGGGGCTTTAGCAAACGCCTAAAGCGAGGGTGGGGGAAATCTTGGTTCAAGGGAAAGTGCAACAATTGACTTAACAAGTACATTCTCATCTCACTCCCAAAGCCCTCGGAAATAGACGTCCTGTCATCTGAAAAGTAGAAAGGCGGCGGTCTTAACAGTCCAGACATCCCAGAAGCTTGACGCTCAAAATAAAAAGCAACCAATGGAATGTGATGATGTGCAATTGTGCACACGAGCAGAAATCAAACCGGATGATTTTGTTTTTTATTAAACATGCAAAGCAGCTACTTTTGACATTTCTTTGCCCAAAAACGTTGGAATTTTTTTTAATCGCAAGTACGATTTTTGGTTCGTTGGGTGCTTGGAAATGTTTGTGAAACGAATGACAATGAAAACCCAGAAACGGTGTCAATGACATGAAAAGCGATCACACCACGACCACCACCATCACGCGTTAAGGGTGAAATAGCATTCAAAAGTGATGCGGTTTGGTCAGAATAAGAGTAAAGTGACAGACTTTTGGACAAAACTGTTGCAAATACGGGCCTTTTTTCCAGTTGTCTGCCAGTTAGCTTTGCACACTTAGATCGAACGAAACAAACGGTAGCATTTAAAAAATAACAAAAACCATATCATCTTTACGTCCAGAGTTCCAAATTAAATATGAGATATACCGTATAGGATTACACAATTGATAATTAAGCAAAAGCTTGGACAACTTCAGCATCACGTTGCAAATCCTGCTGTGAATGTGGCAAAAATCGCCCTCCAGACTGTTGCTGTCACCCGCTCCCTTACGCGGCCCAGAAAATGACGATCGCTTCCTCTGCCTCAACTGGAAGGGCGCTGACGAATGAATAAGTTGGTGGGGGGCTCAGCTGACGACAGGTGCAAGAGTGGAAGCCACTGATATATATCAGCCACATGAATGACCTCTCAATAGCACAGAACAACGTTCCTCCCTCCCCGCACCCTCCATTCTGCAGATTAGAGAACGTTTCCAATCACACACAAACATAGAGAATTGTAATCGAATGCAAGGAGGTAGTCGTAGTTGCAAAAGCACAGCAACAGGACATGTTATCAAGAGAAATAAGCAGCAACAGTCTCGCTACGCCAGCACTGCCAAGCCAATCCACGCATCACATCTGCAGCGCAGCCTTCTTCATGCAAGTACCTCGCGCAAAACAACCTCGTTCCGCTGCCTTCTATGCATCATCACAGACGCTGGACTTCTCAAGAGGAAGCCTGGGCAGTCTCTTCCGCGTTTACACGGCATGGCAGAAAAATAAAACTGAGCCCACTGTTATCGGCAGTAATCTTGCCCACGTGGTAATGAGTGTCCTGTTTACAGACGTGAATAATGCCTCCATGGCCCCCCATGAGCTCGACTCTCCATCGAAAAGACGGCAACAAGATCATCCCGGGCTATGGACAGATGCGTGAAGCCAGACTGCGAGATAAAGCTGAGCAAAAGCCGATCGAAAGCACTTTTCTCCTCTGCCGACACATTGATAACGTTCATTAAACATTCAACATGGATACGTTCTTGCCTGTGTGTTAAAACTACAGCTTTTTTAAATCGTATTAACCAAGTGGTTGGGGTCACTCACAAACAAGAAGTGGTACATAAAAGAGCCTTGCGACAAGATATCACCCAACGATGGGTGAACACTTTGGTTATTAGTTCACTTCACGCTGGTGCTTGAGACACTGCTATAAGTAATTGACAATGAACCACAGCCTCGCAAGCACACGTGTGAATCCAGCACCCAGTTTTACTGGATCGTAGATCATTTCTGATTTTTTTAAACCTCTGCAATGGACATTGAATGGAGTAGCCAACAAATCATTTGCATTACGGTGCTATGCAGCTGTAATTAAGCGAGCACGACATCGCACCAAAAGATGCAGCGTTTTCTATTCAATGGAATCACAATTACAAGAAAAGAATACAATTGTTACAAAAATAATCTGTGCTGTATGAACAGAAGACGACGTAGTACATAGCGCCCAGATTTTGTAAACTATAGCGTCATCGATGTGTTCTTAAAATAAACTGTGCAAGTAATTATAATGAACACGAACAGAGCGGTTTAAGTTAAACCAAGCGAACAAAAACCCCTCTTATCGCCATAATTACCGACAAGTATTTTCACTGGTGGTCATGTCACTTAGGCCACAGTTTCCCTTTCACCCAAAATAAAATCTCATATTTGCAAGCAGAAAGACCATCGGGAAAAGCTGAGAAGAGCGGTGAAAACGAAAATACGGTTACACGCAAGTCCATCGACATAGACACGAGACTCAGAAGCAGCCACCGCTGCCGTAGAACACTGCACGCACTGCACCAAGCGCACTGACAACAGGTTAACACAGCAGCGGCAGACTTGGGGAGACCTTCATCCGGCAGTGAAATTGACCACGTCTACATCGGAGAGACAGCGCCGTTTATCTACGACCGACACCAAGTGTGTGTCTGGTGAGGGGTATTACCTTCAAGTGAGTCAGGTGATGGGTGCGAAGACAGAAACTTGTAAACAGTCACCTGGGTTCAATTTATACCTCCTTTCCACGATACAGCCGAGCCACGCTGTTGGCATGCCAAGCCAGCCAGGTTTAATTTTCCACTGCAAAAACCCGGGCTGTGCCACCGACATCATACGTAATAATGAACGTACGTTGCGTCAGTGTATAACAAAAAAATGTGTTTGTATGTATGCATGTTGAACTTCTTTCGCACCGTACGTAGCCAACCGTGATAATCGAAGGTGCGGAGATTAGGACAACAAACATAAAACAAAAAAATCAGTTCTAAAGAAATGGTTTTCAATTTAGAATTAATCCCGCCCCTAGCCCTGCTTGCTTCCGAGCCAGATTCAGATGTCTTCTTCTGAAGCCAGAGGTTCACCGTTTGATCCTGGCTCAGCTTGGCAAATAGCTCGTAGAAAACCACCCATACACAGTAAGGGCCCCGCGCTAGCACGGCTCGAATGTGCCAGTGGAAAAAAGAGATATGAGCCACCGGTATTTTTCCTTGATAGCACATGGAGCGGACAGCAGTCTCCTCAAACTGGACATCCGCCTTACCACTGAAGCCACACACCAGCGTGATCTCCACCTGCACGTACATTCCCTGGATGCACGGAGAGTGCACGATTCAACGAGACGGCTCGCGACAGAATGACGCGCTTTTCAAGAACAGCAATGATTACATTAGGATCACACAAGTGCAATTTATCTTGATTTTTGTTTAATTAAAAATCAACAAGCATACCCCTACAAAGAGGTATCAGGAATTGCTAGGCCAGAGCTCGTTTAAAACCTCTTTTTTTTACGTGCCAATATATTTTACAACAGAAATGATAAAATTCAAGACTCTTGGTTCCTGTTGTACATCGCTAAACAGGCGGCACAAGAGTGTGATGCCTGTGTTTCAATTTGTTTTAAAGTTCATCTGGGCTGTTTTTTTTTATAAACTAAATAACATTTTTTTTAGTCAGCGTTTCAATCAGATTTCAACACTTATTTACAATTTTGCGAAAGGATATCATTTGGCAAAACATTAAAGTTGATCAGAAATTAAATATGGAAGTTGTTAAAAAAAAATCTAAAAAACTATTTTTTAATTTCTAGAAGTGGAACAAACGTTGCATTTCAAACAAAAATTTACAAAGGTTCACCACAATAATATTCACAGTTGATTTTTATTACAAAATATATTAATACTAAATTACTGTAAATTAAATCATTTAATTAATGCTACCCATTAACCACCGGCCTTCCGTACGTCTCCGACTCGTATCAATGAGTGACAGGGCACTCATCAGATGGACACCTGCCTGCCTCTGCAAAGGAATTTAAAGCCACATCGTCAGTGGCATACTCTGAAAATTACATCACCCTTTAAAGACCTCTAACAAGCTGCAAATTTGGATTGACAAATTTAATAAATTTAAGGAACTTATTATTTCCAAAAATAAATGCTTATAGCTATGGTGCTGTCAACCTCACATGGAATGAATTAATCCTGACATTAACATGACTTCGGCAAATGCAATGCGCGCACATAATGGAGCGTGTTTGGACGGAGGCTTTACCACCACAATTCTCAGAGCACATGATCACCTCTACATATGCATCTGGATGGAGGGTGGGGTGGCTGCGATTAATAAGTCAAATTAAGTCATTTAATATGAACACACAGAAGATATCCTGCTATTTTTTTTCTTCCCAACCACTATAATTAAATGTGCACACACGTGACGAAGCGTCTGTACCAAAGCCACCAATATGCACGGTCGCGCAGCTGGAATGACTGGATTTCTTGTTTCAATTCGGTCAGACTGGGCACCGCTGTCCTAACGACAGAAGCTACACACCAATGATCGCAGACGACTGTTGGAGGGATGGATTGTTGGGCGATCACAAAGGAAAGCGTGACATCTGTGATGCCCCCGGCAGTGGGCTCAGCGACCGTTGCTGCCCTTTCCCACGAGCGATACGCGGTGGCACACCATGCCAATGTCCGCCGCCGCCGCCGGTGACACAGACACCGAGTGCACCCTCCGTTTGGTGGGCACCAAGTGCGATGCGCCGCTGCCAACGCCGTTCTCCACGGGCCACGAACTCCGGGAGGCCGTGCACCCGCATCGGCCGTGTGGGCGGCTCGGCAGGGAAAGCCGAGGCAGCTGCAAGGCCGACAGCCCCGCCGCGCTTGCGGAATCCTGGTCCCTGCAGGCAGCAGCCTGCTGCTGCTGCTGCTGCTGCTGAAGCTGCTGCGGTTGGGCTTGATGATGCTGGATCAGCTCGCCTGTGGTGGGTGGCTCGAGCTGTCCGTTAGGTGTCTGCAGGCGCTGGTTTGTCAAGACGCCGTCGCTGGGCTTGTGGGCCTGCAGAAGGCCCTGCACGTGCATGAGCAGCGCTGGGAAAAAGTCGGCGACGCCATCGTAGCCTGGGTGGACACGCACGACAACACGCGGCGCGCGTTATCAAAACGTACGTCCAAACACCCGAGAATAATTCACAATTCATTGCCCCAATATTTACGCAAAAATTAACGACGGTTGCACACGTTTAACTTTGTACTTAAAAGGGAGTTTACTCATTTGAGCATGTACTGTTGTAACATCCTGACAAATTTATACAGCCCGTTAAAACATACAAAAATACACAACGGTTACTATGATTTATATCTCACCAAGTCTGGGGCACAATAAGTGGAGTCCAAACTCAAGTAAATAAAAATAAACCGGTTAACCAGCTGATGCAGCCTAATCATGCCATGGTGTAAAGGAAACCCGGCTAGGTGGCAAAGCGTAATTTGGCAACGGGAAAAACATTGCCATCGCCGCTTGGTGTTCACCACATCACCGTTCAACAGGAAAATGTGCAGCTGCTTATAAAGCAGCGGACATTAATAGGCACCCGTAAAATGCAGTAAACACCACATGTGGCACAGCAACTAAAAAAGGTACTGCTCGTCAACAATGATCCACGGTTTATGACGCTGCTGCATGGTTTAAACAGAGGACCGAACGCATTTCCAGCATCCACAGCAATCTTCTCAGTTTTCTCTATGTAAAATTACGAGCCCGTGGTGTATTTTGACATATGTATTCCCACTTGTTTATACAAAGCCACCTGAATTATCACTGTTTTCCCCCCATACGCTTGTATTTTCTTAAGCGGATGGCCGTCCGTGTGCGATTACTTTTTAAGGAAAAAAATGGTTGAACAATTCTTTTTTAGGGAATGTTATATATTATGTTATTACTTTTCATGGAGATATCTGCTAAGAAAGGTACAATTAAAATAACTTTTCAACTGGCAGGAGCCCTCTTAGGCCTCGCTGTCAGCCTTTCTTGAGAAAACTATTTTAATTCCTCTATATATTTTTCAGCCACTGTATAACGTAGAAGCATCGCCTATCACCCACGACATTGTAAACGCAGAGGGGCATTTTTTTTTCTCACGGTGTATTCGTGTTCGGGAAGGAATTCTTTTCAACCATAAATCACTTTCTTTTGCGCGGGCGACGTAAAGACTAAATCCCAAACGGCATGTGGTCGTGAGAATTTTGATTTAAGCGCTACCTGAGGTTAAACAAACCGAGTATGCCCAAACTCGGCCTGGCTCCCATTTGACTTCCGAAATGAACGAGTTTCTTCAGAAAGCACTGGGGGCTTGCGCCAACAATGTTTTGTTTGCAATTTTCTGTCCACGGACGTTTACAAACAAACCCATCTCGTCGCATCGTCTGAATTTTTCCAAGTCAATTAAAGCAATTACGAAACGGCATAATTGTACTTTTGGGCATTTTGTTACATTGTTGCTTTATTATTCTTCCCACGCTTCGTTGGTCTATTTATTTCACACAAAAAGTAAACCGACTTGCATCAGCTCCAAAAGAGTTTGCCACATCGAGATTGGGGAGCAGATTAGCCAGAGTCACGGCGCACCCGGTTTAGGAAACGCTACGCAATAGCAGCTCTGGCATACACGCTTGCAAAGGGGTTGTAACCGCGCATTGTACGGCACGGTGTGTCTGACAGTCCCCTGCACGCGCTGGCCGTGTCTCGAAGAAGCTCCTGGAGGAGCTCACGGTACGTGAAGTGAAATGGTCAGACCATCAGGCCGAACAACGAGGGACACAGCCATAAAACTCTTCAGAGCTATGCAGCACAACCACTGCAGAGTGAAGTTGTGTTCCTGCAGAGTAATGCAACTCCACATGTGTAGCACACAGCCTTCTGTAGCTGCTTTACATTGAGAAGGGAGAGCACTTACATTAATTGAAAATACCTCTTGACATTAACCGCAGAAATCACCACTGATGATGATATGCACTCGTACAGCATGCCCTTCTCCCTTGAGCGTCATCTCATATACTATTCGTATATCCCAGCGGGCATTGTGTACGGAAAGGAGGTGGTCCAAATAATGGTAATCACACGGATGCCCAATCAGGAACCAACAACACTATATTGATCAAATGCCACAATTTAATTCTCAACCACACCACAAACGGAATCCAACCAATACGCATATTAATCTATTTTTAAACGTTACCAATTCCATCCTGGCAAAAGCACGTCACAACCCGCACATAACTCATTAATAACTTTGCATTTTAACATCCCGTGGGGCTTCAACTCGGGGGAACGAGGCTTTTGCAGAGGAATTTTCTCGCTGCAAGCGTGCATGTGTATGGGCGGTTGTTATGGTGGTGGTGGTGGGAGTGGCGGTGGCGGTAGCAGCGGCGTTGGTGGCAGTAGCGGCTTGCGGCGGCGGCTCACCTGGGAAGGCATTGATGTCGATGACGGCGTGGTGGCCGCTCTCCCGGTCCACGATGATGTCGATGCCGAACAGCGACATCTCGAGCGTCTCGCGCAGGCCCTCCACAAGGCGCCGCACCACCTGCAAGGACAGCTGCTTCCGCTGCTCGGCCGTCTGGCTCTCGTCTCGCTGTGCATGCAAACGGCGAGGGGACGGTGGGAAACGACAACTAAGATTAAAATTACGCTGTGGTGGCTGCGTGGCTCAACGGGTGGAATGCCAAGAAAGCACTTAAGATCATGAAATGAAATCCCAAGATGGAATGAACGAAATGCCATACTGACACATTATTTAAAATGTATATTATTCGTACTTACTGCATTTAAGTGCGATGCAGATTCAGCCTTGGAGACATCGTGACTGTTGAAAAAGATAGTTTTCTGATCTGCCAGACAAGAGATGAGATATTCAAATGTCACGGTCACAAATTATACAAATATATGCACACACACAGAGCTTTCGCGCATAATCGCTTGGACTAATCATGTATTGCTGAACAGCCAAATGACTCACCCGATTTCCCAGCGGGAAAGTTTTTGAGAGAGGGCCTCTCCACCACGTGAAAGGTGTCCCCAATGACAAACACCTTGTGCAAAACGCCGTCGTGGTTTATGAAGCTCTGCGCCACGCACGGCGGGCGGATGTCCCTCAACCCGGCCTCGCCGAACACGATGGCCATCTGCGGCGAGACCGCGCAAACCGTGAGCACCTCGGACAGACGAGCGCAGGCACGTCTGGAGAGAGGGAGCAACCAAAAGTCTTGTGAGCGTCACGGTGGGCGGAGGGGAGGGGCGGCGGGTGGCACTGGAGACCTCGTGGATGTAGCTAGAGTTCCGACTTCCATCGTCGGAGGCCACAGCGGGTGACTCGGTGCCAGCTGCTGTCAAGGCAGACACAGTTCCTCGGCACCACTGCAGGCCACACCAGGGAGGACGATACCACTAAGGAGAGCATCTCAAAGCCCTCATGGCTATTACTGTAGCCATGGCTGTTCTCTATCTTAAACTCAATACCGAATTATAAAGCATTTACATGTTATCGCATTTATATGGGGGGGGGATATGTGTATTTATAGAGTTTGAAGAATTCGTTTTTGTTTTGTTCATTTGTTAATTTCAGAGCAGCAAATGAGTGGTAGAGTGTGACAGGCCAGCAAGGGCTTTTGAGATGTCATTATGGTAGAAGTTCAAATGAAGACATTTCGCAGGGAAAGTCGGTCATAGGCAGAAAAAAAAGACAAAGGTTTTGAGGGTGGACTAGAGAAGGAGAAGGGTCCTCAGTTGCGCAGACATCCAGAGGAAGGTAATTCCAGACACTCGGAGCAGCAGCAGCAAAGCAAGGGCACCCTTTACGTTCAAGAAAGTAACACCGGGGGGTTTTGACAGAAGACTTGCTGGAGTGGAGGACGTGTTAAAGGTAGTAGATAAAGAGAAACGTTTAACACAATCGTTTAAGACAGATTCACATAATACATTTTTGAAATCATTAGAAAAAAGTGAAATGAGGCCTTGTTAATAAATTTACAATAACTAGATTTTTTTCTGCTCTTTGTTTTGAATTTTATAAGCATATTACTTACAATGGAAAGTATGATACCTTTACACACAACTCATTTTCATGAACATCTAACCATCAAGCACTTCGCACAAAACCCTTGTTCCCGCCGAATACATTGTTTTTGACAGACAGACAGACTTTCGCACGTAATAATCGCCCTCGCACTGCGAGACCACGCGACGACAGTCCGACTCCACACGAGTTACATTTTCGATACGTACACCACAGACCGCTTTTAAAATGCACAAAAATTTAATGGCGTGTGGAGGAGGCATCCGCTCGGCAAAGGGAAGGTGAAAGATGCTGCCATTGTTTTTCTTTGAAATCGTCGAGGGGTATAACATGAATAATGAACGATCTGTCTGACTGGGGCTTTGTCAGTGCGGAGGGCGGCAGGCGAATGATGGTGCAGTCTGCATCGGCACTCTGCAGACGTTTCCAAGTGCGGCAACATCCCATCAGTTGTTTATAAACGCTTTCTTTTCCATTGTGGCATGCAAGACGAGATAATAAACCCACCAACACCGGCGGCCATTTGTAAATTATTTAACGGGTTAATGGTCTTTGGACGAATATAATTGTGGTTGCCATTCGTTGCTGCGTCAGGTTAGAGGTGTGGAAGTATGTTGAAACGAGATGACATAAGGAAATACAGTTATGTAAATATACACAATTTGTTTTACTTTACTCAAAGCACACTGCAACCAAGTAACCACCAGCATGTTTTAGACAAACATCTGTAAAGTTTTGTCTACATTCTTACCACATTGTTCTATGCAATACATTTTATAATATTGTAAGATTATTTTAATTCATTCAAATTTTGCGGATAACTTGGCAATGTTTTTGTTCCTGTGAAAAAAAGCCTCTTGCACGTTAAAAGTTATTGTGCATTACAGCCTGGAATGATAAAAACAAAGTCTAAGCATGAAATGATTCCTAATGGATATCGCGGGATTGTAGGAAATTTAGAGCCATGGTGGGAAACCGGTTGTGTGGAGGCCGGCTTTGGCATTTAGGCAACAAGTTGAGGTCTCATGAGGCCTAGCCAGAGTTTTAACAGCGGTGGAATTACCATTGACGTGTACCGCCTATGAATATGCGACGCATTTTAATGGCGATTCTGGTCGACATCCGGCATCTTTCATGGCGTAATCCTGGTCAGAATCCTATTCTGATGAACGGAGATTTTAACACAGGAATCACCCCAAAAAATTAACCTGCCAACTCGAATGGGACATATTTCACAAACTCAAGCCCAGAGCAAAGTCACAACACAATGCCAGCCAACATGCGGTCTAGGCAACACTAATGCAATTACACGGTGGTTTCATGGCGTTGGGAGTGTTGTACGTTTCATTTGTGTGTTTCTAAGCAGAACACCAGTTGTGTAACTCGAAACAACTATTTTGCTAACCCAACGCATTTAAATGTGACTTTCCTCTTGCTCATATTCATCAAGGCCAACTTTCAAGTGGGGGAAAAAAACTGGAGAATATTGAAATATACTCCGAGAGCAACGAAACGGAGGCGAATAATAGGGACATTGAGTGCTTTCAGAAAAGCGACATACCAAAACACCTCGGGAAGACATTTTTCAATCTGTGCACAATACCTGCCTCTTACATATGGAGAAGAAACAAAGATATTGGGCTAAAAAAAAAACCCCCGAATCGATGAAAAGTGCACAAAGAAGCATGAAGGATTCTAGATTTGAAGCTTTCATGACTGCAAGAATTCATACTCTTAGGTTTTTTCGGTAAAGTCACGTAGGTAAAAATAAAAAAAAATTATATAAATAATAATAGAAATAAAATTATGAATCACGACGTTTCGGAGGCAACACAAGTCTCCGTCATCAGGTGGGACCGTCACAGCTAGATTTAGTGTACTTGATTTATAATTTTATTTCTATTATTTATATTTGATTATTTATTTTTACCTACGTGACTTTTACCGAAAAAACCTAAGAGTAAGCATGAAGGAGATGAATGCCTGGAAACAAGAGACACAGAAAGAAGAATGAGCGTATCAGGGAACAAACGCAAATCGGATACATCGATGACAATGAAGGGAAGTAAGCGGGCGGGCACAGGCAAACACGATGCTATACGGAATTAAGAGAACGCATGACAGAGGAGGACGACCCCATGGAGATGGAGGGAGCGACTACATCAGTTTACGGGCAGAGGTGAGATAGATCGTGTCATAGGCGGGACCGCGAGAGATGATGACAACAGCGTGGGGAGAGGCCTTCATCTAGCAGTGGATAGACAATGGCTAACGATGGTGATGATGATGAGAGAGAAAAAAAACACCATTATCATTCGAAACTTTGTTCGGTGAAATTTCGAAACAGTTACACAACATGTTTACAGTTACACACCTTCAGTTGCAACGGCAGTAATAGTTGAAGCACAATGGGTCGTTAAACCTGATTTTCATTCCCTGCCCCATTGCGATGGCTACAAACACAAGCGCTCTTTGATCACATTTCATTAATTATTCATGGAGCTGGAAAACCCAAGATTATCCCCTGGCCTTTTCAAAGGGTACCAAAACGAAAGATAAAAACATTACCTCATTAAATAGCCTTTCAAGCCGCTGCAGTGTGCACTGAATTTTGTTTGTGTGTGCACAGAGACAAAGATGCAAATGCAGCATTTAACAAACTATTGGGGCAAGTGCTGTTAGCAAGCACCTATTAAGGCAGGCACGTGCACTAAGCACCTCAAATGTGCCATGTTGGGGGTGGTGCTGGCTCCACCACACCCCAGCTGGTCTGGCCACCATTGTCTCCCCAGTACTGATGTTTACACACCACACCAGGTACACCTTTGAGGCCGAGTCGACCTAGGGGGAAGCCTGGGACCAGTTCTGATATCGCTCACCACCAATGTCAGCCGTGGCTGGGAATCAAACTCGGGTCACTGGGTTTGCAGCACAGCGCTACTACGAGAGCACACACGCGTGTAAAGACACACTCGTCATTAAGCACGCTTTACGCATGTTGATGTGCATGCACAAGCGTAGCTCCGCACAGGCGGAATTGGCCGTACATGTACGCGAGGCTGTGAGAGTGCATCAAAATTGTACGTTCGTGGTAGTAGGGCGATCGATACAATTGTAGCAACATCGGTTCACTGGTCCATGGGTTCAATGTCTGACCATGACGCATACCAGCATGGTCTGGCCCAGCCTAGCTTGGACCTCTCATAGATCGACTCAGCCTGAAGTGGGTGCATGGTGATGATCATAACCAGGGCTGGTAACCGTGGCAGGACAAACGCCGCAATGCACATTGCATCCCAAATAGCGACGTTTGCTCCAAACAGTCCTTGAGCGCAAAATGGGATCTTTGTCTTTGTGTGTGGCTGTCCAAACGCCTACGTTGTTGATTGCATAAGCAGCGAGGAGAAGGGACATTCCAGCCGTGCCTGGGAGTAGCAAGTAATCACCAGCACTGCTACGCTGACCACATTGTGGCAAAGAGACAGAAATACATTTTAAAACTGCACACTCTAAAGTTACAAAAGTCAACATTACACATTTTAAAAAAAGTACTGTGTGTAACCGCAAATATATTTTATTTTACTAAACCTGTTATTTGTGCGTGTGGCTGACAGCCAAACTCGTAAATGATTACTGGCTACATTAAACAGTACACTGATCCTGCCACACTGTTCCCACAGTACAGAAGGGCAAATTTGATTCCCCTCAAATACAGCTCTGAGCCAAAAATCCAGAATGCCTGTCATGTGTGGATAATCCACAGGAAGTCCCTTTCGGTAGGTCATCATTCACAAAGCAATTACTGACCAAGTCAGCAGCCTGTGTGCAAATGTAACCGCATCAGGGTGGCCATGGTTTGATTTTACAAAGGTGTCCATCCTGGTAACAGCCATGAGATTTCACCCGGTGTAAAATGAGTGAGGCGGCATTATGCATTTGCCTACACGTCTACCCATAAACGTATTTCATTATCGTCAGCATCACGATCATCAGCAGCCATGCTCCATCCACTGCTGGATAACAGCCTCCCGTGTCGTTGTCACTGCTCACGATCCCACGACATTGCGAGACACCTTGCTGCCAGACACGAGATAATCTTTGTTTTCCATCTCCCAGGTGGTTGTCCTCTTGAATGCGATCTCTTCCTTGGCTGCCATGCCATCGCCAGTCTCATCCACCAGCTGTCATCCCTTCTGGTTATGTATCTTTTCCAAGCCCAATTTACTTTTATTCACAATCGGAGAGATATTAGTCCTGGAAAACCCCTTCAGAGATCCACAATCGCCAGTATGGGGACCTATGTTCAAACAATCCCCGTGATTGGCAGTGTGGGGAAGCCTTCATCCAGAAGTGGATTGACAACTGTATTCATTATCTTTCCCAATAATACAATTATTATAGGGGCAATTAACCCCCCCGTGATTCGATAAATTCTCAAGATGCAGGGTCTAGTTCAACATACACAAACATCACAAATCGTTGCGATGAATGGTAGCACCTCCAGTGGATGCAAGGGTCACTTGATCCAATAACGTGCAACATTGATTACATACGCATACAATTCAATGTACGTATCATGTGCTTGAAAATGTATATCAATGAATCGATGGTTCTTTAAACAACTGATGCACTCATTAATTGTTAAGATTAAAAAAAACACATCATGACAACCTATTACGTGACAATTTCTACTGCATGGGAATTGTGTGCTGTATTTACATTCAATGTGTGCTGTATTTACATTCAATGTGGTATACTCTACAGTGTAATGTTAATAACAGGGCAGTGCCGACTTGTTTTGCTTGTGTTACTTATTTTAGATTGCCTTTACAAACTATGGGCGGTGGGCAAAGTCCATCGCGCTGTGACAAACGGACAACTATTAAATACATGACGCACTACTAAACAAATAATTGCTTTGCGAAAAAGACCGTGATCATTTATGGTGCCACTGTACATATATCCGCAGACAATTATGCACATCTTGGTTTTCAGGTTTGCATTTAACGAGCACCCATTCTACTACGGTAGCTATAAACTATTTGTGTTATTACCAGGTAAGGCCCACTGAGATGTACAGCTCTTTTTCAGAAGAGACCCGGCCACAAACGATAGCTCAACAAAGTGGTTCATCACGTGGACATTTATCGCAGCCAAATACTCTAAACGCACGCTTTTTTAATGTAGAGGGGAAAAACCGGATGACCTGGAAAAAAATCCACACGACCACAAGGATAACATGCAAACTCCAAATATACAGCAGGTGCCAGAGTCGAGATCAAACCCACTACCTCCTGTATACCAGGCGAGGTCATTAACATCTGCCACAGAAGCTATCCTGGGCAGAAGCTGCCGAGCCACGGCGCGGCAATGTTTCCTATCAGAGCAGCTCTCCGCAGCCTTCAACACAGGGACCGTCATATTTCTTATAGGTCAGCCAGCACATTCTTTCCCAGCCTTTGCACAGCAAGGTTCATTCTCTGAGGTACAGCGGCGGAGTAATAATTTCGGTCTGCCCGTGTCAGAGTTCTTGCAGCCGTCTCAGCTGAACTCGATACAATTACATTGGTCTCAAACGTGGCCTCGTGCTTGGGACTTTTTTTCTTTAATCCTCGCTGCATTGTGTGAGAGTGGCACTTTTTGAGCAAGTGGCCCATGGTCACCGATCAATACGAGTGCAGTTTAACGCTAGCACAGAAATCCTCAAGGAGCTAGTCGAGAATTGAAAACACAATTCTTCGGCGTTGGTCCATGTGGCACCTACCCGTTGGAAAACACTGTTGAGAATTTTACAAGTCAAATGCCCCGCACGGGAACTGCGGCACATTACCAATGCTTGTGCGTGCACAAACGAAGATCCACCACCCACCCTTCCAAGCCCCCTGCAGAAACTCCGTAGGCTGTTGGGCCAATTGATGCCAACGAGCATCTCTTAAGGCTGGCACAGCAGACGAGAAGGTGGTGTGAGCACAAACTCCTCCTGCCCAACCGCCTTGGATCCCCCCCTCCACCCCCAGTGATGATGTTTACACACCATGCTTGGAGTTGACCTAGGGGAGGACCAGAACTGGTTCAGATAATCACCACTGATGTTTGTCATGGCCGGGAATCGAACTCGGGTCGCCAGTTTCGTAGCGCAGAGTGCTGAGCACTATGATCTTGCTCCACACGCGCAAAGTGTGGACGGCAACTTTTGGATGCACTTAATTTGGCACTGCAGGCGAGTTGGTTCACAGTAGTCATAACTTCCCCAACGCTGATTTGTCGAATGCATGTTTCGGCTACACGCGGTTTACTGATCGAGGTAGATTTTCCGGCAGACAGGTATGACGTTTCGGCTACACACGGTTTGACGCTGCTAATATGCTCATCTCCTTGCCGTAAGTAGCGCGCGGTTTGCATGTACAGTACAGCAGACGTTGCCGATGACTATCTCGTCACCATGTTCCGCTCCCCAAAACTCTCATGCGGTCTCACTCCACGCATAAGCCTCCTCCAACACCCCCACCAGCATCATCTTCACCTTCATCCCACCATCATCATCATTTGTCGTACGTAAAAAAAAAGAAACATTTTAAGTTTAACCTTTTTGTTGTTAGTTTTACTACGAAATATTTGTTTTTTATTTTACCATGTATGTTATGAGTATGTTCTTTGTGTGAAAGCCAATGGGGGAAATCACGTAGAATTATAAGTTAAACAAAGAGGGAAGGGGTGATTATTTCAAACCCAGAAATGCAACCCTATATTTCCCATAACGTATATTATTTGTCGAATACCCAAAATGGCATTTTGTGGATTGACAAATGGCTGTACGGGAAATATAACATATGGCATTATCACACTTTGGTAAACTGCCTGCAACACACACCTCGTGTCCTTAACATAGCAATAGCTGAAACGTTAGCACACTATTCACATTACTAACACCAGATTAGCACAAGATAAATATCCACACTGTGGGAAGTCATGTTTTTTTTTATCTCCGGGGAAAGAGCAATACAGGAAAACCTTGAATTTCCGTTGTTTCTGAAAAATAGTTCACAACTTACATACCAATACCTTAAATGCATTTCCTACGTTATTATTATTATCAACTGAAAGAATGTGACCAATTCGAGATGTCAACGTGTGCTTTAGCGACAACAGACACGTGTGAAAGGCTGTGTTGCGGGTGTGCAGCCTCACAATGTTGCAACGCCACTACGAGCATTCTCAGCTGCTCAGTACCTACGCTACAGAGATCTTGACGAGCCCCCCTCGAAGGCTCTCACGTGAAGTCAGCTGACGATCCCGGCAATGATTTGCACTCTTGACAAATTAAGCCAAGTCCAGCCCTGAGGGTGGTGACATGGCCAAGCAAGCTTTGGAGGCATGAGGTTTGCAACCATTAATGATTAATACTGCACGTGTATTAAAACAAAAGTACGTTTGCACGCTTTCACAGTGGACATAAAGGATGCCAAATAATCTCGTGATGTTTCGTGAAAAAAAGAGTAGGCCATATGTGCTAGCATCACAGTGATAATTTGACAAATCACCTCTGAATTGCTTAATTGGGTAAAACGAGAGAGCAGACAATACCCGCCCGCAATATACGAGCACATTCATGGTAGCCTTGTTCACTGAGAATGGTTCAAATACCGTACCTACAAATGTACTGTTTGTAAGGAAATGCTACATCGAAGGTCAGATGCACGATGAACAACTCCTTTTGGCAATGGCTAAGTAGTGTCATGTTCCACGGCCCCTCCTCAGCAGGGAGACGCAGCAGTGTACACTCTCTCACCTTGCTCTTCGACTACCGACAGCACAATTGGAATTCAACGAGTGATTTTAAAAACGTCACAAAAGGCCACCTAATTTGAGGCTCTATAAAGGAAATGCCCTGAAACCTGGGTGGACCGGCGATGAAATCATACAAGCCCTTGGGAGACGAAGCATCTTTCTGAACGTCTTGACGAGGGTTATGTCATGTCGGATAACCTGCTAAACACGTGCAGGTCATTACTCCTCGATCTCGGTGTACAATGCACGCCTACGCCAGCCCCGAGATATTTTTTTTGAATGCCGTGCGATGCTTTATACACACACACATATACAATATGGCTTGCACAAGTTGTAAAAATTGTCTCGTTTGCAAAGCGCACACCAATGCGCTTCCTCGACCTAGCCATACACACACACACACCCCACTGTGTGCAGGAAAGGGTTACAGGCAGGCTTGTAATGCCTCACCTACAAAGCAGCTCACTGAACCATCATGGTACAGGGTTGCAATTCCATTCAATAATGAGATTCAAATTGCATTGTTTATACAGTCGCTTTCACACTACTTTTCTTATCCCCCCCCCCCATTCCAGGTGCACAGCTTTTGTTCTATCATTCTAATTGTAACATTAGCATACCATATTGCAGACAATTTGTGTATCATCGATGTTTAAACATGCAATTCAATGCATGTACCACAAGCGTCAGAATCAACTTCGATGATCGAATCGCCGCATCGTTACATGCCTAGGTATTCGTAACATACAGAGGCCGCACATGTCTGAGTATGAGTTTATCCTGGTGAGGAGTGGCGGTGCAGTGGTTGACCGTGCACCGGCGCTACATCCCCGACAAATATCGGCGTGACTCCCGTTCGGGCCGGACCCCCGCAATTCCGACTCTTTCGTGAGCATCGCGTTTTAGCACCGTACCAAGCGAATGAACAACTGTCAAGTTGGATTCCCCATTGTGCTCGGTCAACTCGGTGGTGCCAACTCACACCGGCTGGCGTCATCCTCCACATCGTCTGACCTGCGACGAACAACACACCGAAGCAGCGAGCCAGGATGTGGGCCCCAGGCAGTCAGAGGAAACGCTTGCTTACACACAAAACTTAATTAATGGATCGACTTGTCTGGGCACTAATGGATCGCACACCAATCAGGGATTGATCGCAAGTGCTGGGCAGGACTTCTCGTACGGCGACTTAAAATGGCAACGTCAGTGCAGGTCCTACCCATGCATCCGAGGCCAACTCTAGTCACGTCAGCACTGCGAATGGCCGGGGATGGCTTACAGGAGAGTAACCTGGGTGAGATTAATCATGTTCATATTTCACTGCGAATAATCCACTTACATCCATCCAGGTGAATGGCTGCCCGGGGACTTGGCAAGTGTACAGATTGCGCTATTTGGTTATGTAAATGAGTGCCTTACATCCGACCTTTCTAAGCACTTGGGGCAACAAATATACAACACTTTTAGTGGATTGTATTTTAAGTGGAGTTTTTGTTTTTCCTTTACGTAAAGTAACGAGGGATAGTTTGCAGAGTTTTAATCGCTTAATCAGGGGAAATACATTATACGGGTTGGGGGCCGTCCATAAATGACGTTACGCGATTTTGGACGATTTTTGACCCCCCATCCCCCCATCGTCACAAAAAGTCAGACCCCCCCTCAAATATGACGTCACAAAGCTCTGCCCCCGCCCCCCCCAAAAATAAAATATGCCTCAAATCGCTTTAAACTATTGTCATTGTAGTGCGTATTTAAGGTGCTGCTGCACTCTGATGTTGTAGGAGAAAACATTTATAAGTCTATTTAATTAAGTAGAACGTGTTGTCCATATTTATTTAAAGTTGCGCATTTTGATGTGACGTCACATTTATCAAACCCCACCCCCCCTCGACACACATCGTCACAAATGTCTGAACCCCTCCCCCCCCCGAGGTGCGTGACGTCATTTATGGACGGTCCCTTGGCGTTGAATATTTGTGTCATAATCAACCTTTCTGCATCCATCGTTTAACTCAGGTCACCCCGTTCAAAGTTGGCCCCGTTGCAACTGGCCCTGTGCAAGTACAACGCAGTTCATTGCAGCAGTACAGGCGTCGCGATGTCATCTCTCTTGTTTCCCCAATATACATCTGGATTTCTGTTTGATTTATTCATCCAAAAGTTTGCTTTGGCTTATTTCCAACGTACGATAGGGGGATTGGCACTGTGCACATGGTCGTCCTTCATTCACAATCGTAAATTCATAAGTTCAGAGTCATGATCTTTTTGTGATTGTATCAATTTGCGATAAGTCAAACTCAGGAATAAGCGGGGATGGAGCCGTGTGGAGAACAGAATCGCTCCTCAGACCTGTCTACGGACAGAATGCTTAACGATGACAGTGATGTTGACTCGCGGTTATTCCTAGAATGTTCCTCGTTGCAATGTGGAATAGGAATGTGGAATTTCCGTCACTGGCTCAGGGCCGAAGGAGAGAGTGAGAGGAGCACCGTCTCACATGCAAACAGGGGGATACTTTAACTTTGACATATTGAAAAATATTATCGAATTGTTTATTAAAAGGTTGCCTATAAAATATGTCCCCATCCACTCCGCCACTGCCCCCTCTTCACTCACTGACGTAAAACGTCCTGTTGACGGGAGAGACCCCTGCTGAAACATCAGGACACGGGTAACTCTGACTGTGGGGCCCAAGCATAAAGATCCCCCGTATAGCCTCAACAGACTGTTGGGGCAAGTGCCGTCACGGCACACGAGGGGGGTGGGTGGCCGCTTTTGTCTCCCCGGTGGCGATGTTTACACACCGCAACAGGTACTCATTTGAGGCTGAGTCAACCTAGGAGGAGGCACCAGGACCGGTTTAGATAATCGCCACCGTGAGCGGGAATCGAAACTCGGGTCGCTGGGTTTGTAGCGCAGCTGAGCGCGACCTGCTAGTGGGGCACAAGACAAAGATCACCCGTATAGCCTAAACAAACTGTTGGGGCAAGTGCTGTTAACGAGCACCTATGAAGGCCGGCACAGCACACGAGGGGGGTGGGTGGCCAGCAACCACGCCCGGCCGCCTTTGTCTCCCCAGCGGCGGCGATGTTGACACCGCTACACCAGGTACTCATTTAAAGGCCACCGGTGTCGGTGGCCGTGAGCGGGAATCGAACCCGGGTCCTCCAGGTTCGCAGCGCAGCGCGCCAACCCCTGCACCACTGCCCTTGGTGGGGCACACGCAGGCACGCACGCGCACGCACGCGCACACGCGCGCGCACGCGCACACGCGCGCACAATCGACGCGGTCGTGAAAACCGGGGGCACGTAGCAAAATCACCAGCACGCACGGGCTTTTGCCGAGGCAAAAGGGGGCAAGATCGCACAGCCTCGGCAGTAAAACACCGCCGTCTCGGTCGAAGGGAGGTTGAAGGGACGGACGAGTCATCTGTTGTTATTATAGTATATTAGTTAAGGCTTTCAAGTATTTGTTGGGGAGGCTCGCCTTTGTTGATCATGTTTAATCACCGCGCGTGGGGCGGGGGACGCTAACAAGTGCGGTATCATCCGACCTTTTCGCCTGAGCTAATGCAATTTCACAAGCTTAGCGCTTCTAAACGGCTTATAAATATTATAAACTGTAGGCGATACAGTGCGGCACGATCCAAAGCGGTGGCGAGGTAGGGGCCCCCCATTCGTCCATCTTGTGATGCCTCTGCGCACTTCACGGATGCCCGGAGACACTCACAAATTGCTCGGCACGTGATTAAATTTATCGGCGGTACCGACGTTTTCGACGCATTCGGGAGTGGGTGGGTTGGGTGGGTGGCATCGTAAATGACCCCCGTAAATGACCCAGCCGATCACGTTTACCATCGACGGCTATTGCAAAGCCCCGTTTCGCTGGGTCTCCATTTGGCACATTCCAGGTTGCTTGGTCGTGTGTGTCTTGACACAAGCGGAGCTCCTCGTACAGCAGCAAGGGGGCTAAGGAGATCCCACGCAGGCAAGGATGACAGCGCAATTGGCTTAACGGTGGGCCACATGTAACGGTGACAGATAAAACCTTGTTTGGCCATCAACCCAAACCGACTAATCGCCGTGGAGGAAAAACCGCGTGGCACGTGACCGTCATTTAATTGGAAAAAAAACGCCTACATGTAGGGATATAAGTGGCCGTCCATAAATGACGTCACGAGATTTTGGACGATTTTTGACCCCCCCCTCAAATATGACGTCACAAAGCTCTGCCCCCACCCCCCCAAAAAAAACATGCTTCAAATCGCTTTAAACTATTGTCATTGTAGTGCGTATTTTATGTGACGCTGCACTCTGATGTTGTAGGAGAAAACATTTATGAAAAAGTCTATTTAATTAAGTAGAATGTGTTTTCTATATTTGAAGTTGTGCATTTTGATGTGACGTCATATTTCTCAAACCCCCCCCCCCCCCCCCACTCTAGGTGCGTGACGTCATTTATGGACGACCCCGAAGTGGCCGCCACGGGGTGCGTCATCACGCCGCAGTGTGGCAAAAAAAAACTACCCGAGACTCGCGGTCAAAATTGCTGCATTGTCATCAAAATATACCGACCGGTGCTAATCGCTCGCGTTTAATACGATAAATAGCTTGGAAGTTACAGCAGCAAGATGACTGGGATTGTGGTGTTTTTAAATAGTTTTTTTAGAGCGCATATATCGCGGGCCATTTAAATTAACGCGTTTGCGGTCGCATGTTTTTATTGGCTTTTGCTTGAAAAAAAAAGATAGATTTTAAAGCTGGCATAATTTTAACGCCCCCCTCTTACAAGTGTGTTTTCCTGTTTGGGGTCACGCGCTCACTTCTGCAAATGCGAACACGTGCCGCTGGACCACTGTACGCGCTAACGGAAACCATACAGCTGCACACTTTGGACTCTCGCGCAGTTTTTTGGGGCTCCCCCTCATTTGCTGAAGTTGATCAATACCCGTTCACACACGAGAGAGATTCAAGAAGGGAACTCTACCAAGACGCACGCGACTTGATTCCCAAGTGAAACATCAATCCCGCCACCTGACATTGAACTGCGCACACAAGGCTGGCCACATTTTACGCGAAGCTACCAAGATCGGTGCTTAATAGTTTACTTATTAGCCAAACGGTTTTGTACGTATTCCGGCTTGTGACATGTCACCACAGCAACAGTCTACTTTCAGATACCTTTATCAACATTTGCAAATAGCACACGTTTGGGACGAACATACTCGGTTACCAAGTAGAAATCTCTCCCATTTCGACCCCAGCTACGCAATGAATTGCCAGGATTTTGGGATTGCGATTTGACTAAGCAAATCGATGCTTCGTCTTGTCTTTACTGCCTTCTGTACACTTTTTTTTTTGTTCTTCGAATATCCGTCCTGTCTTGTTTGTACTGCCCTGTTCACTGAAGGTAACATTTAGCATGCAATTTCATTTTAAGTATTATACAAAAATAAGATTCCCACACGCACAGTTCGATGAGAGTATAGGGAGCACGATAATTAATATTAATCAGTGAGTCACCACATCCCTACTCGGTTACACTGGTCCAAAATAAGTCCAAATGCGTTGACATTAACTACCGTACTAAACTTATGTATGCATCATGGGACCTCCTTTGCCAGTACCAAAATATGAGAATAGTTTTTCCCCTTTTTTCTGGCAACAAAACAGGTGTTAAGATGTTAAAACACCAAACTGAAACCTTTTACAAGGAATCATGTCTGCATTAACCACAATACTTGTGGTCAGAATGCAAACAAAAACCATACCTATTCTCATATTTTGGTATTGGCAAAGGAGGTCCCATGATGTAGCTGCTCACCCCGAGCTCTCATCACTCTGATAGTGCAGCATTGTCTTTGTGCTGTACGCCTTTTGGCGTCCTCTGGTCTAATACCGTTTGAGACGAGGCTCAAAAGAAAGCTGTCTCTGGTGTGGACCAATCAGTTTCAAGGACAATGCATATATTATCAGAGTATGGTTTTTGTTTGCATTATGACCACAAGTATTGTGGATAATGCAGACATGATTCCCTGTAAAAGGTTTCAGTTTGGTGTTTTAACATCTTAACACCTGTTTGGTTGCCAGAAAAAAGGGGAAACCCTATTCTCATATTATGTATGCAATTGAAATAATGAATACCCTAGTTCCTTTAAGTATCAAAGGAAGTTAAGCCAGTGGGATGTAACCACATTTTCACAACTCAGTGATCAGTATCTACGTTACATTTTCAAAGAAACAGCGACTGTATCTGCCGTTTAACCGAATATCGGGGTTAAAGATTCCATTGCGAAGCTATTTTCTTGTGATGTTAAAGTATGCAGCTAAGTGCCCTGCAAAGCCAGAACATTACACTCGACAAGCAGCACAGAGACTGCACAGGGCTGGCCACTGACTGGCTCACAAGCGCTGTGTGTGTGTGTGCTTTATCAGATAAGAGTCGTTCCACCAGTTTTTGAACAGTTATCTAACTCCACTGTGAAGGAAGGAAGGAAGCCATGACAGCGGATTAACCTGGTGCAGCTGCCTCGGCCTAGTGCAAGACCGTAGACCCCTTGAGACGTTGCTGGGCACCACGGCCGCGAGATGTTAACTACCTCGCCTGGTATACAGGTCGTGGGTTCGATCCCGACCCTGACGCGTGCATATTTGGAGTTTGCGTGTTCTACCCGTGCTCCCGTGGATTTTTCTCGGGGGTTACCCTCTAAATGTAGAAACATGCGTTCAGAGTATTTGGCGGCTATAAATTTCCACGTGATAAGCCGCTTTGTTGAGCTATCATTTGTGGCCAGGTCGCCTCTGAAAAACAGCTATTGATCTCAGTGGCCCTTACCCCGTAAAATAAAAATAGTTTCTAGTTTTATAGTTTGTACGCTGAATGGCAAATCGGTACAACACACCTTGGACGCAACTAGACAACTGTGTGCATGCCCACGCCATCCCATGATAATCCCGAGTTTCTTATTTTTTTTAAGTCATTGTATGTTGAGCTTCTTTTTCGCACCATACGTAGCCAACCGTGCGACTCGGAGGTGTGGGGGAAGGACAACGAAAGTTAATCTCATGACACAATAAGCGCTTTTATCCTCGTTGAAGGATAACGACAAAACACTGTTATCAAAGGTGCCAACTCCAAATGGCTTCAACAGCTAAAACTGACAATAACATCTGCTATATGGTGTTAATGATGGGACTGGTTTTGTGCACCGTGGCCAGAACCCATTGATGTGGCCAACATCAGTGGCGCCTTCCTCATACTAAATACGATTAAAGTGTCCAACGTCTGATGAAATTGGGCACATTCAGGGTAATTTAGTCAAATATATACATCTCATATCTGTCTGAGCAGCTTCAATCTGAAATTTTTGATTTGCAAGAGCTGTACTTCAAAGACCACAGCTTGACGGGGAATAGGTTTCATTATCATTCCACGGTTTGTTCAACTGGGCACGCTCAATGGTGGAATAAGTGTCCACGCAGTAACATTGATTCAATTGAAATTGTGCTGCAGTGCATAGAATGTGAAAAGTGCACAAGAGTGCACAATTACAGTTAGACGGAGCAGTATTCAATCCTGACTTGATAACCTAAATGTTTTACTCTACAGCCTTTTGTCAATCCACTGCTGGATGAAGGGACCCCCATGGCGGCGTGCGAGTAGCTTCATTATACTTTACCATGGTCACGGGTGATGGGGTACCTGGACCGGTGCAGGTATCACTCGCCACTGATATTAGCCACAGCCAGAAATTTCACTCAAGTATCCAAGTTCACAGGGCAGCCTGCTAACCTGCTACGGCATTGCTCTCAAGGTTACTCATACGGGCGTTACAAATACCACTCGCCGCACCACGCTGAACAGATTCCAAATTAGAACATTCCCGAATGAAGGGCCAAATTAAACGAACAAGCCAGTCAATGGCCCGTTTCCCCAGCTCGTTAAACGCAAGCAATTCACGCCGTCGTTGTTCAGACAAGAATTGGCAGCGCCACTCAAACCAGCTGCAGGTGAATACAAACTTTACGGGAGGAAAAAGCTTACAGTTCACACGACTGGAAGGCGTTAAAAATTCCAGACCTCAGTTTGCTTCTGTGTTCTACGAGCTCCCAAACATACTGGCAGCAGTCATTAGCCAAAACCAAAACAACAAAATAAAAAAAACACACGCGCAAATGCGGTTTGCTGAACAGAAGCAGCTGTTGCCAGGGCAGCCTCCAATACAATACACGCTGCAGGACAACTTGCAGGTCATTGCTAACTGCTAAGTGTTTGGCCATGACCAATATCCTGGTTAGGTGTATTAGTCCTCTAACAGTGACACATATACTGCATGATTTCTCAGTCGCACTCTACGGCTGTCACATGTGCTTTCTAAGCGTGTTGTTCAGCACGATGTCCAAGTTCGGCGTGACCACCAAGTGCTGCGAGCTTCGATGCATCTCCTGAAGATTTATTTCAGCACGTGCAGCGAAACGTCGGACATCGTGCCGAACATCACACTGTACAGACCGAAAAACGCCGCTGTAGAGCCACACAGTGTCCTGCCGACGCCAGGCTAGGGAGAAAATGTCGACAGCCCAAGTGGCGATCGCCAGCGAGCTGAGTGACAAGCAACGTGGGCCCACTCAGCCCACGCGACAGCCAGCCGCGGACAGACAAACGACCCGCTTGAGAAGATTAATAAGTTACATAGAACGGATTGGCCGAGTGCCAATGCATGCGGAAAGGGTGCTTTTGTTAACGAGAGATGCATTCCTTGCCCTGGTCCGGTCTCAAGGATATGAAGAGCTTGTTATGGTCTTGTCATTTCATGATCTGTTTAAAGCAGGAGAATTCTTCCTGTAAACCAATTACAAATCAATGTCTACAGCTTCTTCCTACAGCAGAAAAAAAACCTCTTATCAAATTAACTTCATTTACCTATGGCATGAAGTCAAATGTAAAAAAGTTTTGATTCCTGTTTCATTGAATCCTCCAATTTTCAACGCGTATACAGGAGTTGGGGAAGCAGTGGCAAAGTGGTTAGCATGCGCCATAATGAATCTGCCAATCTCACCCGTTCCCTGCCATGGCTGCTTGCGTGAGTGGTGATACCTGAACCAGTCCTAGCCGCTCCCCCACCTCACCACACTGCACTAGCCAGCGTGGTGACGGATGAATAAAAAAAAAGAAAAAAAACCCCGTCACTTACATGGCATAGGGGAGCGCTTCATCCAGTGGATTTATAAAGGGCTGAAATGGTTATTAACTTTATTCAAGATTAACATTCTCTGGTAATAATTCACCGTACTGTTACACGGACGGCTCCATGTACGTTGCAAATGTCCTAATCGGGTGTTATCGGTGACCAAAATTGCAGGTGAACTATTTCCGTATGCCTTAAAATGCATTTTTGCATTTGTTTCAAGGGCCCAATTTTCAAGTCGTTTAATATTCCACGATATCAGATTGTCGTGTGAACTGTTGGAATGTTTGTGCAGTGAACATGGAGAGATTTTGAGCATTAGGTTCCAATGTTGAACTGAGAAAATCCAAGAGAAGCCTTTGCCCGAAATTAATGACCGGTGCAGTACTTGAAACTATCATCACCTATATTTTAGCACAAGGGTGACCTGGGTTAAAGAATATAATAATCAAGGCGACAAGATGGCATTTACACTGATAAGCAAAATGATGTTGATACAGCCATGGCATTCTCTACCCATGCTTTACATATTTTTCCTACTCTTCCGGGAAGGATGAAAGTGCTCCTAAAAATAAACCGTTGCAATTGTCATGCTGCAATTGCTCTGCTATGTGTGTATACCAATTACATCACGACAATAATGTTTTAATTTTCCTGCTCCATCACATTCAGCAAACACTTTCTATTTTTTAAATCAACCAGCCATTAGTCATCATGTGACAGGACATCGCCCAATCTCCTTTGCTGCTCCCACTTCCCGAATTTCCATCCCCTTTCCATATTTGCAATGATGCGTTATTTTGTAACCTTGATCTTGCACAACACCAAATATTTATCTTTCATCACTCTACAGGGTCTAAAGACATCATATTGTACATTAACACAAATTGGCAATGCAAGTGTTTAAAGGACAATGCCCAAAACGTCGCCTATTATATACTGTTCCTTGTAAGGCAGTGAATATATTGAGGGTTTGTGTTGTTGTTAATTGTGCTTGTGCACTACCGCCAATGCAGCATCACCAAATTATTTGGTTAAAAGGATGTTTTTTTTCATGAGGACTTGATATCCAGTTACGGAGGAAGTGTTTTAAACGTATGAAGGGTGTCTGGGCCAAAAAGCGCGGTGCGCTCTGTTACCTTGCTTGGCAGCCACGCCGTTTGCACCGCACGCAACACTGGCAACACTGTCCCGGTGGGAGAAAAAAAACCGACGTGTGTGTGTGTGTTGCGGTTTACGGCTTTTGCCAGGCAATAAGGGACGGCACCGGGAAAACCTATTATTTTTAAGTGTTCATTTGTTCGAGAGGGCGAAAGGAGGGTGCAGCATCATCGTCTGCACTTTACAAGGGCTCTGATGGAGCCGTGAGTTCAGAATCAGAATCTTTGCTTAGACTGGAGGAGGAATCCGATGAGCTGTGAAGCTCTTTTTCACAGATGTCCAGTATTGTTGGGTCAGCAAGTGACAATAGCAAACAATACAGCTTTAAATCGAAAAATACAAAAGAAAACGATCGGAGTGAAAAATTTAGAAAATTGTAAGCAAGGTACTAAATATTCATAAATACATTTCTTCGAAAAGTCCAATTTATCTAGCTTGACCAAGGCAGCACAAAAAAAAGAGTCCAAGACCACGCCAAGATAACACAGTCATTCAATAAAATGGCACATTAACATTGAACTATCGACACACGGGTAAGTTACAGTGAACCAGCCACACATCAATTTTAATGTGGGAAACGTGGCAACGCTTTACTGCGGATCTGCTCGCCGCACTGATTAAACATTAATCTGGCACGTGCAACGGGGATTTAGAAATGCACACAATATAAAAACCCAAACAGCTGTCTTTGGCCAAGAAAAAAAAGAAAATCTAACTGGAAAAAAACACAGAAAAGAAACGTGCACTTGCATCAACTCACGCAGTAAACAACAACAAACAATAACGGTAACGTACCTCGTGAGACGCTGAGCCATGGGCTACAATATTCTTACACACTGCAAGCGAAACAAAATACACAGGAGTAATTAAAGCAGGTGCAGAAAAAAATATCATAATAAAAATGAACTGAAAACAACCTTCAGTTAAACATAGCATGGTGTACACAATATAAACGCGTAGATGCATAGATTACGTTAAATGTGCGGCCCTGCAACTGCTTGCTCAAGCGTCTGCTGGCAGAAGGTCTTCCACTAGAGGGCACCTGGAGGGTCTTTGGCCTACTCTTCCACGCTGGCCAGACGTCAATCAGCAAACTGCGGTGTACTCATTTACACTGCAGGATGGACGGGTTTGGGGTATTTCAGAAACTCGGACCATTGTTTCAATTGCCTTGCCAGGAGATCGAACTGGCGAACTCCATATTATAAGTCCAATGTACTTATCATTACAATACGGTAGCATCCAAACATATACACGAGTGCAATATGTGTGACAGGTGGCCGAAAATTATAGCGATTGTGGAACCAGAAAATTTGCACCAACCCATAGTTAGGTTGATTTTAAATATCTGCAGAAATTCGTGCCCTGGTCATTAGGCATATAACCATGCATTGATCTGCAGAAACCGATTAATTATCCTCCGACCACCTGCATGAAGCCACACAGGCGAGAATGCATTATTTACAAAAGATGCAAATTTTATTTTAATATTACATTAACACTAATGATGCAAACAAAGTAGAGCAAAATTGAATAAATATGAAACAAATAGCCTTTTTCCCGTCCAAGGACGGGTGTATTGCAGTAAATTTTAAATTTGCAAGCGAAAAGCAAACTGCGACGTGATATATTCATTGCATAAATTCGTGTGCAATTTGTAAGGCCGCGGTGACACAGATTTATTTCGTTTAAAGGTTATAATCCCTTGTTTGTCATGACATCCTTTTTACTTCGATGTCTCAACAGCGTGACGGAGATCACGTGACGTGAGGGTTCTGCCTTTGTAGTGAGGGCTGTAAGTTGACGCCGAGGAGGGGGGAGGAGGCGCCTCGCCCCCCCATGTGGAGTGACGTCAGCCGCTAATTATTATGAATGGGGGGGGGTGTCCATTTGGAGGACGTCACCTGCTCATGATTATGAATGAGGGGGGCTGTTCGATGTGGAGTGAAGTCACTTGCCCATGATTATTAGTGAGGGGGGGGGGGGAGTACTCCATATTGAGTGATGTCACCCGGTCATGATTATTAATGAGGCGTGGGGGGGTGTCCATTTGGAGGACGTCACCTGCTGATGAATATTAATGAGGGGGACTGGTCGATGTGGAGTGACGTCACGAGCGTTAAGGACATATATTCCTGGGTGATTATGGTAGGTATACAAGTGAGATTCTTTCATTTCGACAACAGAGAAGCCATTTCTTCAACTGAATCTCAACCTCGAATTGTGACAATTCAACGAATCTCCGAGGTCTGGGACAATCACTACATGCCTCCTGTTCATGTAACAAAACAGCATTTCAAGTTCACAAGTTGTATTCTCTACATGTCTGTTACAACTTATCAAAACGTCTCTGAGGACTCACGTTTGAAAATAAGTTTTATCGCAGGGTTCTTCAACTAAATTTTTTATCGGGCCAGATACTTGAATCATCTTGTGCTGGTGGGACACTTGACATTACGTGTCACGATGTCACATGGAGTCAAGACGTCATGACGTCTGCCCATGTGACAACTAATCTCTACCTAATTCCTCCACATCTTTTATATCCCTCTCAGCAAGTGTGTGAGGTGCTTGGAGGGGTATCTGTCTCGTGTGCTGGTCTGGCAGGACCGTGGAACAAGTAGGATCCACGTGTTGTGGATGCCTCTCGGAAGGGGACTGTTGGCTCGGGTCAGGAGTTGAGGAATCCCTCCAGGGTTGGTGCGCTGGACACCCTTGCGGTCGTTCCCTGGACTGTCTGTGACGTCGGGCGGTTAGAAGTTTACTATCGCCCTGCCTAGCTCGTGGTATGTCTAGGTGTTTACCCCCGCACCCTTGATCTCATTAATTTCCTCTGCGGGGTTCTCACTGGTTTTGTTCATGCGAATGAGGTTCACAATATTCAAAGTTGTGAGATTTAATTCGAGAATTTAGCGAATACAAAATAAAATTGTTACGTCTTGCTTACATCTCATCACACTATTCTGCATCTATTTGCGTCTCCGTGGGCCCCGTCTGGCCCACAAGCCGCCAAATGTAAGAACCCTGCCCTATAGCAATCACGCAAAGCGTCTACGTTCATTCTCCACACTGGGCGGTCATGTCGTGGACGAGAGTGCAGCCGGCCAAAGAGATGCCGAGCACGTTCTGGGTCCCGGTGCGCACGAGCCTCACCGAACGGGAAGGTGACGTTGCGCTCCCGCATCAGGGCCAGCATTTCTTCCGGGTCCGACGTGTTGAGTCGCACAAAAGCTGGCGTGCTGATCGCTCTCTCTGACAACAGAAACAAAGATTCCCCCGTGTAGCCTTTAGCGGAATGGTCGGCGGGCAATTGCTGTGAGCGAGCTGCATGTTGCACAAGAGGGATGGTGGGACCTAAACCATGCCTGGCCGTCTTTGTTTCCCCAGTGCTGAGATTACACATCGCATCAGGTACTCAGTTAAGGTTAAGTCGACCTTAGGTAGGCCCATATATTTGTCACTAATATTGGCCATGAGAGGGAATAAAATGCAGGCCACCGTGTTCTTGTGATGATAAAGACACAACAGCCTAAATAACCCTGGGCAGGCAGCGACTGTAGTAGGTACCGAAATTCCGTAAAGCAAAAGATCGTATTTTGAAGTGCAAGTCCTAGTCAGATTGTAAACGAATGCGTGTGGCTCCGGGTGATAGGGATTACACCTTTGCTCCCAATGCACCAGCCAATCAACTACCAGGAAGACAACCTCAAGCAATATGGCCGCCATGAAGTTACTCATGCAACATGACCGCCATGATGTCATCACTCTGTGCACTATTAATAACCCGTGTGTTTGGTAGGGTGGTCACCCTACCAAGCACTGTACTGGCTCAACCCCGCTTACCTTCCGAGATCTGATAAGATCGGGCGCATACTGGGTGATTTAGTCATCGGTGAAACATAGCGATTATATCATAATATGTAATGACCGGGCCAAACAAAAAAACACACGAGGGGAATTTGTATTTTCAATCAGGCATCTGGGTACCAGAATGTTTGACACGTGTGTTTGGACACTCTTGGTAGAGAACGAAATGACATGCAAGAAGAGGCCTACGTGAAATTCTTCGCGCGATAACCTGGCAGTGACCCGTCCGTCGCCTTCAGCAGATGAAAGCTTGACTCCCCCCCCCACCCCCTCCTACCACTGCCCCCCCCCCCACCTCCCCCACGCCATTTCAACAGAGAGCTTACCCAGCCGGCATATTTCAAGCTCCTGAATGAGGTCGTAAGACCGGCATCTGTCAAGCAGCTTCCGCACGGCATGCAGTGGGTCGAGCAGCATCGTCTCCGGGTGACTGTCCACGTAGCTCTGAGTGTGGTTTAGTTTAAAAGGCAAAGAGAAACAAAACACACGCACACCCGGCGAGTAATGCATGATGCATGGAATCCTTTATTTAACCAGCAGATGAAATAAAACCACTGGGGCACGTGAATTTATTTTTTTATTTTCAAGGGCGACCTGGGTTACGTTGAGAACTCAACGTGGCTGTTATTGCACGGAGTAAGAAATCCGAATCGTCACAATCACTCACTCGTTCAGCTGCTTTATTGTCGCTCTGTTAGCGCTACTTCCACGTTGAATTTGAATGTCATGCCCTCATACTGCCACCCTTGTCAAAGACTCTAATTGCCCGATTGGCTATTTCCGCTCTCATTAACGTGTGCAGCCCTTTCCAAATTTCCTGTAACCTTACGAAACTCGAGGAATGTATTTGTTCATATCTGCTTGGCTATAGTTAGTGCTTTTTGTTACTGGCCGCTTTGCATTAGACAAATTCAGGTCTGTGCTTAGCAAGTGATTAAAGAAGACAAACAAGATTTCGGTTGCCAGGATCCAACTACATCATAAACTTTGTAAATATGCAATGAAGAATTTTGCAAATTAAAATCTGCAAACAATGTTCCTTTGCGTAACCAAGACAGCCTCACGAGTATCTCTTTCAGGAGGTTCCTGCACTGTGACCTTGGACTAATTCCATTCATGAGTGTTTAGAGAGGAATCCAGACTACTCAGACAAAGCCCAAGCATGAGGGGTACAGATAGATTCTTGAATCCATGACTCTTCTGCCATCTCCTGGCTACTTCACAGCCACCTTGCCAAGTATGAAAATTCAATATCAACAGTGAAAAATATATTTGATAAGGCTTTTTGGAAGGTTTCTATCGATAGCTTAAACTTTGGTCCCAATGGAAACTGTACAATGAAGACAATGTTTGAGTCGTACACAATTTCATTCGTAATACTTTCAGACGGAAAGTCATGAGCGATAAAGAGAACCACAACAATTTTTGTTTTCATCGGATTCAAAGTTCATTCACAATTTTATCAATTGCCTTTGATTCACTTAATTTATCCTGCCAATGTTGAACTCTCACTGTGGGATGCAGCCAGAATGAAGTTACATCACTGTGTTAATGACAGATATTTTCCACAATCTGTGGTGATTGGCATGGGACCACCATACAAATCTCAAATACTTAGAAACCTTTACATAGAACCTTAACAATCTTTAGGCTTTGAGTCGAGGACCTCAGGAGATGAGACCACTGAACCACCCAGCCGGTTGTGTTTTTTTTCCAGCTTCCGCTATGCAGCCAGAGGTGTGTGGGGTCGCGCTCTGACCTGGAACCTCTGCACGAGGTTGGTGGAGGTGGCGTTGCCTTGGTCGGCCTCCAGCAGCAGGTCAGTGAGCTTGTGTAAGATCACTCGGAATGGGCCCTGCTGATCGAGGTCACGCTGCAGATCGATCTGCGCAATGGAGCAATGCAACATGGAGAAGGATTGACGCGACCGCCGTAGGTCAAAGCAGCTCCCGGGACTCAAGGGGCCAGCTCATCACCTCTCTTCTCTCCCAAAGGAAACCAAAACCCTCCTTCATCAGCCAAGTGCAACCAAATAGTATGTGAGAATTGTCTTATGACCATTTATCTGCAGGGAGCAAAGAGAAGTCTGCTAGGTATTAATGGTATCTACATGTAAAAAGTTCAGAAGAATAAGTTAATACGTTTATTACCTGAGTATTCGTTAGTTGTTTCATGTTATACTTTTGTCTTTGTCCTATTTTGTTTTACAAATGTATTCCCACTGGCAGCATTGCCACGAGACAAAGTGCCCATTTGTAACTCTTTCAACCCAGTATCGCTGGAGAATGGGCCGTGGAAGCGGATAATGCAGAACTTATTTCTGAAACAATTTCAAACTGACCTTTGTTACCCACACACAAGGTGGTGCACTATTCCACACACCCGGATACGATGAAGCATCTGTCGCATGGCAGTGAAACTGATATATCCAACATTCAGGAGCTAGAATATAGACACATCTGGTGATAACTCAAATGTACAGTATTACTAGTTTTTTTTTAATGAGAGCATTGAACTCACTGCACTGGAGAACCCTGGTTCACTCACAGAGGTGCAGGATATTTGCTGGGCCACTAGGCAACCTTTACTCGTTCAGTTTAAACTGCACCCCTTTTTATAACCGCACTTTGCATCTTAGCCGTGCGCTGTGGGCGTTCAGGTACAACCTGCACCTGCTCAAACCACCAAACTTTCTTGAGGCCATATGTAAGTACGTATGTTGAACTTTTTCCGAAACGTATGTAGCCAACCGTGCTAATCGGAGGTGCGGGGGAAGGACAACTAAACACGAAAAGTAGTTCTAACAAAATAAATCAGTTTTCAATCTAGATTTCAAAGCGCATAGCTCAAGTGACTTCCCTGTATCGGAAGGAAGAGCGTTCCGGATGACCACACAAGCAGATAGACACGTCTTGTGAAAAGTATACATTTATTTATTAACCATGCACGCACGTGCCCGATTGTGTTGTCATATAACTGCATTCCTGGGCAACCAATGTCTACGATTTCGCATGATGATGTATAAATGTGGACAAAATAACGCCAGCACTTGGCAGGACAGTCCACACAGGTTGGCGGCCTTGCCAGGTAATACCTCATCAGGCTTTTATTCACTGTTCATCCCATTAAATCAATTGGCAAGAGCAGACTTAGGCATTCAGCATCACAAAGGATGGCTATGTGCCTGATTAAAGTTGGATTCTTTCCCCCGCCTTCCACATAGACGAACAAGTTAGAACTGCAGCTCGAGTAATAGTCCTAAATAACACGGCAGGCAGTTACGTAAACCGTAAGATACATTTAACCCATGCCACCTACGTTAAATTAGAATTAAATTCAACGGACTGGGTAGGCGTGATGTGCATCAATTAATGGATGAATTAATTGACCAATTAATTGATGAATATCGGTGCTTCAGCTTGCTACAGGCCGATGACGTCAACATGCTCCGCCCATCAACCCCTGTCCAACAACACACGTGGGAAAAGAGCTAAGACTTTTTTGTTCCCTAACAATTTTTGTGGTATCCAAATCATGAAGTCAATCGAACTGATGATAGGTACAGTAATCAATTACTTGGATAACCGCATATGCCCAACCCTACACCTAATATAAATCATTCAACACACTTTGCGCTATTGAAGCAGTATGTTCAATTAACTTTTTGTGGGGAGAGGATTGATGTTCATGCATTGCGCAGATAGTTTTTTGTTCTTCCCTGACAAAATATACTCGAGTCACCGCGATCCATCTTCAGCATCCTTAACGACGGCTTCCAAAAGCTCGGTTAACACATTTTTTTCCTTCTTTACAAAAATATACAAATGTACAACAACAAAAAAGTCAAGCATCGGAACCTGCGCCAACTGGTCCTGGAAAATCGACGATCCCAATCTCATTGATATTCACGGTTGTGCGAAGCGGAGCCTCGTTTCAAAATGCGTTGGCAGACCTGCAATGAGCTCAGGCGAATAAAGTAGAAAAGCACATTTGTAGAATCTCCATATTTAGTGGTCACGGGCCTTATGACGTCTGATAAACACACATTACCAAATTAAAAACAGCACGCCTTTATAAGGCATCGTTACTACTGATAGACCGCTATTATTACTCTACTCAGAAATACTAGTCGAAGTAGTCGAGTCATTTTACAGGTACAATAACAGAATGCTAAGCTCAGATGGCATGAATACTTGATTATAGCAGACACACCGTCACGCTGGGTCACGACTAAGATGCATACAGATACAGAAAAATAGAGGCTGAAGTCAAAGAGTGCTTGATCCTGCTCAAAATGAATAACAGATGCAATGCATTTATCTGCTACACAAATGCCCATTCTGGATGCAGTCACTGCGTTTGTTCGGTGCATAATACGCCTCTACGAGCACACACAATGTCTCCTTTTCCAATTACAGGCTCACAATTCTAACAACGATGTTTCAGCTCAAAATTTCCAGAGGGCATAATTTCGTTTCAGGGTCAAAACATATAAGGGTCACAAAAGATGACCTCGCCTTGCATCTTGTTGTAAATTGCTGTGCTTGCCCGATAAAAACAAAAATACAAATCCCCGTGTCATGTGATCTGCCGGATAATATCTCGTGACACTCTTTAGCCAATGAGAATGCCACCCCCCTCTTTGCATTGAAGAGTGCCCACAAGATTAATAGCATCACCAAATAAATATTTTCACTTTATAGGGGGAAAAGTAAAAAAAAATTGATGACAGATAATACACATACTCTTTGGTTTTTTCGGTAAAGTCACGTAGGTAATTTTTTTTATTAAATAAATTAAAACTAAATTTAATCACGACGTTTCGGAAGCAACACAAGCCTCCGTCTTCCAAAACGTCGTGATTTAATTTAGTTGTTTTCATTTCTTTTATTTTTTACCTACCCGACTTTACCGAAAAAACCAAAGAGTATGAATCCTTGCAGTCACGAAAGCTTCAAATCTAGAGATAATACACAGTGGTGTTGGTTGTGTGCAATGTGCAACGGTCAACATGGAATTGTGTCAAATACTAGCCCAACCACACAACCTCCGGGACATTGGGTAAGGGAACGGTTACGTGTGGGAGACCTGTGACGTTACCGCATCACCAAGGACGCAGGAGAAACATCCGTCCTCTCCCACATCCGTGCCCTCATTTTTATCATCTGACCAGGCAGCTGACATGCAAATCTTAGGTGGTCTAATTGTAAACCAGATCTCTGTGCACTCACTACATAATAGACAGGAGAGCCACTTATTCTTTGAGAAGAGAGTACTAAACACATGCATGTTAATCACAAAGGGTGCAAATCAGCGAGGCCCCGACTGAAAAAACCTTGGGGGAAATCCAATAAACAATGTTTTGTACATTGGTAAAAAAAAAACTATTTCCCAAGTCTGTATAGTTGCCCACATTTCCAATGTTATTCTAAACATTGTACCAGTGGGCGGCAGTTTGGTACGTAAAGAATATTGAATTATTCAGCGTATTATAGAGGTAAACAACAACAACAATAAAAAAAAACGTGAGGATCCAGAGCATGGCCATAAGACAATCGAAATTGTCAAAAAAAATAAGTCTGTAGTGTGATCCACGAGACTTGACATGTACGCTGAAGTTCCACTCTCTCGTTCTTATTCCCAGACATTTGTCTCTATATATATTAAGAACTTACAACAACAACAACTTTATGGCAGTGCTTCAAACCGGGAGTCCAACATTGGTTGGTGCAACTGTGTTGGTCACTGTCCTTGATGTTTCCCCATTCATCACCATCAGTGTGTTCGTGTCAGAGGTAGGCAATTCTAGATTTGAAGCTTTCGTGACTGCAAGGAATCATATTCTTAGGTTTTTTCGGTAAAGTCACGTAGGTAAAACATCAAAATTAATGAAAATAAAATAAAAACAAAAATCACGACGTTTCGGAGGCAACACAAGTCTCCGTCATCAGGTGGGACCGTCACAGCCGAATTAGCTGCATCAAGTGAGGCAATGATTCAAGAAGTAATCCCTTATAAGCAAGTTGAAGGGGGGAGGAGGGGGGGAGCTCATCAGAATGTGGTAGCCAATGAATGGAACGTATCGGGAGGGAGGGGGGCGGGGCTCAAAGACAGCACGGAGTGCTAAGTACAACGCATCGGGAGGGGGAGGGAGCGGGGCCAAAACAATGGACGACGGCTTGGACGCGGTTGCTGCTGCACACGCCAACACAATGGACAGAGAGGGGGGAGGGGAGGTCTGATACACATGATAGACAAAAGAACGAAAATGCCCATGTTTATACCAATGCTGGCTGAACAATGAAGAGAGCACTGCCAAAAAATAACTGGGGATGTTAACACTCGGAAAAGTAAAGTAAAATAGTGCCTGTCAGATAAGATGGTCCAAAAAAGTGTAATTAAGTCTTTTTTGCGTGGTTGATAAGATCTTTCCAATGATTACTAAGTTTGTACCCATCATCACGGTTGAAATTATGTCTGTGTTTGTATATTTGTATGGCTTCGTGTACAAACCTTTGATGGTAGCCGGGAGGTTTACAGAGAACCTTGGTCTCGGAAAAGACAATTTCATGAGAGCCCACCGAGTTGTAGCAATGATCGGCAACGGTTACCATACATAGCAGGCGTGACCAAAAATATCTCCAAAATTCTAAACAAACATAAGATCCAAGTCCGATTCAGTACAGTGCATACAATCCGTGATCTGATTCCATCTGTGAAGGATGTCGTTCCTGACTTACAGTAGCCTGGAGTCTACAAATTGAGTTGCATTTGTGGTGATTGCTACATTCGAGAAACATCACGAAGGACAATGGAGCAGGCAGGGCTCACCGCAGCCACCATGAAAAAGGAACCTTGAAGATAATTTCTCATTTATATATTTTAACAAAAATGTTCCCCTTCATTCGCAGTTTAGTCTGCTCCGTTAGCCTCAATATATCACGGACACCTTATGTAACCCACTATTACGAAAAATGCTTTAACAGACCACACGCTGGTATGTGTGTGACCACAACTACGCCCGGGCCGCCTTTATCCCCCTTGTGGGGACTTTTACACATTGCAGCAGGTACTCGTTTGGAGGCTGAGTCGACCTAGGGGAGGCCCAGGACCAGTTAAGAGAATCGTCACTGATGGTGTTGGCCGTGAGCGAGAAATCGAACTCGGGTGGCCAGGTTCGTAGCGCAGCGCACTAACCCCTGTGCACTTCCTCCTCCCCACTCTTGCACACACGCGATTTGACAGGTAGAGCGTAATAATCTTTTCAAACTTCTGACTCGATGTACCGTTACGTGCCTAAAGGCTGCCGCCAGCTTGGCACGAGGTGTGCCTTGGGTACTAAATGCGAGTCCTTGTTCACGTTTTAAGAGTTGCTTGGGCAACTTACTGAGAAGCCTGGGAAGTCGCTTATATAATGAGCCAAGAATGTCTGTGTAATGCGCGTGACGTCACTCCACGTCGACCAGCCCCCCTCATTAATAATCATGAACAGGTGGGGGTCCTCCACATGGACCTCCCCCCTCCCCCCCCGCATTAATAATCATTAGCAAGTGACGTCACTCCACATTGAGCTCCCCCCCTCATCAATAATCATGAGCTAATGACGTCACTTAATAAAAAATTAAATTTAATAAACTGCCAGTACGCTCATCGAGGTTAATAACCAGGCTACAGTCTACATTAGTTTTTTTTTATTACCTTTATTTTTATTTTTCTATCTACGTGACTTACAGAAAGAACCAAATAATATTAATTCCTGGAGTCACGAAAGTTCTAAGACAAATTTTAATCATGAGCAGGTCATTATTTTCGATTGAAAATTTCAGATGAACTGCAATATCCACCCGTCCTTGGACGGGCTGTAGGCTTGGTGTAATATCACGTGAAGCGTCTCCTGAACGGATTTCAGGAAAACTCCCAAACTCCCGAAAGCAGTTGCTCTGAATCATACCAAAGCTGACCAATTCCATTCCCAGATCTGTGAAATTTGTTTGAGTAAAATTCGCACGGGAAATATATTTTATACAAAGCTTTATATTTAAAATGTTATTTTCGTGTGTAATTGTTGTTGGGCGTGTTATAATGTATGTGTACGGGTGTACACACACACAGAGAGAGGAGCGGTGGAGGAGCAGTTAGCGCACTGTGCTACAAAACCATTATATAAACGGAGTGGTAGCTCCTGCAATCTCTCATTTACTTGATACAGCTGTCGTGGCTGTGACGGTTCCACCTGAAGACGGAAGCTTGTGTTGCCTCGAAACGTCGTGATTTTTATTTTATTTTACTTTTATTAATTTTAATGTTTTACCTACGTGACTTTACCGAAAAATCCTAAGAATATGAATCCTTGCAGTCACGAAAGCTTCAAATCTAGAACTGTGCTACAAACCTGGTGGCCAGAGTTCGATTTCCACTCACGGCCAACACCAGTGACAATTATCTGAACCGGTCCCGGGCCTTCTCTAGGTTGACTCGGCCTCAAATGAGTACATGGTGCAGGGTGTAAACATCGTCACTAAGGGAGACAAAGGCGGCCGGGCGTGGTGCTGGCCACCCACCCCTCTCGTGTACCGTGCTGGCCTTAATAGGTGCTCGTGAACAGCACTTGCCCCAAAAGTCCGTAGAGGCGGAAGCCATACGGGTATCTTTGTTTTGTTTCTTGTTTATAAATGCACGCTTAAAGCATCCGACCTTTTGTACGTACATCCACGTATGTGTAGATGTTGATCTTATTTCGCACGTACGTAACCAACCGTGCTAATCGCAAGGTGCAGGGGGAGCAGGACAACGAACTACGTACGTCGGCGTGTTGATGTTGCGCGAATTTATTTTCATTTTTAAACGCCGGTAGATTTGACAACCCTTTGTGAGCGCATGCTCTACATATCCATGGAGGACCTCCGATGAGCACGGTTGGCTACGTACGGTGTGATGAAAGAGGCTCAACGTCCGTACAGAAAGTTGACAGTGAGTGACAAGCGACATTTTTCCCCGATGCCCGTCACGTGTGCGCATTACCATACAACACGACGTAAGGTCGATTTTCATGGCGTTTAAAATGCGATCGGATTTCAAGACGCTGTAAAGAAACGGGGCATGTTCATTTGACAGGAGTCAAGTTGTGCACAGAAGAGAAAAAAATGTTTTTTTCAGTCTGGGCTCTAACAAGGGCAGGGTTAGTCAACAGCTTGGATGGCAGCGGGTGAAGTGAGTTTTTGTGTGTTTGTGTCAGTTTTTTTAGTTTAGGTCTTTAGGATAATATAACATTGCTTGCAATAGAGCGGAGAACAAGTTCAACGTGCAACAACTGAACCGTGATTAGAGCACAAAGTCCCCAGTTAACAAGAGCCTGGGGTGTAATTATTTACCACTGGCCACTCAATAAATCTTGTAACTCAAGAGTTGCGATTCCATTCAAGAATCGGAATCTATTTTTTTTTATATAATTACCGTTCCGTTTGTGTTCTCAAACTTTTTTCGGTCTCATGTGCAACTTTGTTCATATCATTCGCATAAATACCATTTCCATAAATTGAAAAACAATGATTACTGCACAACCGATGCAATGGAAGTTGTCAACATGCTCTAAATAATCTATGTCAATAAAAGAATTGATATATTGTTACACCCACCCCTCTCGTGCCACCCCTAGTGAACAAAGACTGGTGAGTTGAAACTCTACGAGTGGTCCCAATGGGTATATACACTGGGGTACTGTCCCACCAAGCCACGTGTAATGGTACAAATGTAAATGTATTTACCAACGTTACATCGTGCAGTATCTACCTAAATTTGGACTTAAAACTTTCGTGACTGCAGGAATTCATATTCCTGTGGTTCTTTCGGTAAAGTCACGTAGATAGAAAAAATTCTAAAAAATAAAGTGATTAAAAACATCACGACGTTTCGATCGCAACACACGCGGTCGTCATCAGGAACAAGGAGGTTCGCCTCTGAAGGCAAGCGGTTAATAAAGGTTTAGAGATGGGCAGGGCAGCTGATGTTAAAATAGGAGAAAGCCCCGACACCGGCAGTAGGTCTCCACCAATCAAGCATTGCACCTCACTCCACACACCCACACACTGCTGACGGTGGAGGTTGAAAAGAAAGCACAAATCAAGTCAGCATTGTGGGTGTGTGGAGCGAGGTGCAATGCTTTTATTGGTGTCGACCTACTGCCGGTGTAGGGGCTTTCTCCTACATGAACATTAGCTGCCGCCCACCCCCAACTCTAAACCTTTACAAACAGCTTGCCGCCTTCAGAGGCTAACCTCCCGGTTCCTGATGACGACCGCTTGTGTTGCGATCGAAACGTCGTGATATTTTTAATCACTTTCTTTTTCTATCTACGCGACTTTACCGAAAGAACCATGGACTATGGTATCTACCTACATGCATTGTAGGGCCCACGCAAGTTCCTGACCCTGTATCGCATTGCTTTTCTCTGCATTCATGACACTGCCAGTGGAATGCAAGCCCTGGGGTGACACTTGCACGTTACTGCACATCAGTATTTTTTGTTACTCATCATCAGCCACATTCTATCCACTGATGGAAGATGACGTCCCATCAACGTATCCATCTCGAATTGATCACACATTATAATCCATCTCATACGGCTGCACACGAGTTGTTCCCAATTGCTCCAGGTTTGAGGAGGTCTTCCTCTTGGGAAAGTTCCCAACTTTGACTGCCATTCTATCACCCCCATCCTTATCCATCGGCCGTTTTCCCTTCGAGCAATGTGTTGCGCCCAAGCCCACATTATTTTCCTGACAGCAAATATGTCACGGTCTCCAATTTATTCTCCAATCCACGTTTTGTCTTTCCGTTTCTCAGTTTAATTCCAGGCATGCATCTACTCACGCTTATTTTGTGCACCTTCTGCTGTTGTTCCATTTTTATTTTCAATCCATGCTTACCATTCAAATGTCAGTTTTTCATAAGTATGCATTGCGAAAAGTTTTAGTTTTTATTTAGGCACTATTTGGTTGTCTTTTGATCAATTTCAGTTCTCTGAAATGCAAAGCACCTGTTTTTGTTTGCCCCGGGAACACAACAATGATCCCCCGATGTAAACTGCTAACACTCCCTGACCCAAACCATTGTCTCGTCTCCCCGTTGTTTGAAAGGCTTGCTTATATTATGTTTACCAACAGAGCTGTAATGGAGGTGTAAGGTTTAGAAGCGCTGAAATCTGAAACCTGAAAGGACACGAAGACATCGTCTATCTGTTGGGGGGGGGGGGCTTACTGACCATTCATATCGCAATGTTTGTTTAATTCCTCACTTTTAGGACCAAGAAAAAAAATCAGTGAAAGCGCCAGCTCTCCGAAAAACAATATTTTCATTTCTCCAGCGAATTAAATCACACCACGATTCATAAGCCGTACAAGAAGGCGAGGTTTAGAACTGTGGCATTCTCACGAGTATTGCCAATGTGAGTGATGGGCTGCGACGCAGTTGAAAAGTTCGTGGATTTCGAGCGACCACAACCGTATTTAAAAATGTTTCTCTCGATGCCAAACCCTGCCCTTTTTCACTCCGTCCATACATTTTAGCAGGGAAACCAAGTGTGACCTGACTGCAAGATGTGCTGCAGTTGTGGGTGACTGGTGCTAAGGCTGTAGAAGAGCTTTGTTTTGTTCCGACCGTGTGTGCGCCCGCGCATGCGTGTGTGTGCATGCATGCGTGTGTGCACGCCTGGATGCGCATGTGGCGATGTCAAAGATGAATTATCAGAAAAGTTGAACGTGTGCAGAAAAGAGACCTTTGTTTGGTTGGACCGGAGTGAGCAGTGCACAAGAGTGCAATCAAAATGCTCTTCAGGGACAATACAAACAACTGAAAACATAAGCTCTATGGAAAGCTAACACATGGTTCGCCAAACTGTTGCTGTTTTTAACCTCGAAGCTTCCTTATTAGTTTATTTTCATATGAAAAACATGCTCTCGTTTGTCCGGTCTGTTAACGCATGCAGGTCCCAAGCCACCACCACCACTACCACCACCACTACTACCACCACATTTTCTTGGTTTTTTCGGTAAAGTCACGTAGAAGGGAAATAATAAAATAGCAAAAATAAAACATAATAAAATAACATTCTCAAAGATGCTGTCTTTCTGACAGCTCTGTTTCTTCACCTGATGACAGCTGCTTGCGTTGTGGCCGAAACATCGTGAGAATTTCATTATGTTTTATTTTTATTATTTTATTATTTCCCTTCTACGTGACTTTACCGAAAGAACCAAGGATATGAATCCCTGCAGTCACGAAAGCTTTAAATCGAAACACCACCACATTGTCGACCACATGTTGCGAGTGGGCCAAACAACGCGGTGAATGTATTCTTCAAGCCAAATGCATAAACCCGACACTATGGATGTTTTGGGTACCCTCGCTCTCGAAAACCTCTCCCCTCCCCGCGTAACCCTTGCTCTATTCCCCCTCACTTCTCAAGGATAAATGCAGACTTACGGAGAGTTGAGCACACCCCGAGCATGTTAAAACGGGCATTTGTCCGGGCAACACGAACAAAAAAAATCCATTACGATTCCAGGAGAGAGGAGAGGAAGAGAGAAGAGGGTCATGTAACAGGCGTGGAGGAGAGAGGAAAGGGTCAAACAGGTAAGACTTTGCATCACTTGCATTAACGATGCAAGGTCACGTGGGTTAGGGCACGTGTGCTATGGCCGGATCAAACAAAAACAGGGTGCTCGCAACCGGTCCGTGCTTCTCGTTGCAAGTTTAATTAAGATACTTGGCAAGACACATTTTTGCAGTCCTCGTTTGAAAATGTTGCAACTGCTGCAGCGGGGGGGGGGGGAAGCAGGTTGATGAGCAGCGAAGAGAACCGCTTTCAGCAAGCTGAAACAAAAGCAGTCTGGTATTCCCACGAGCAAAACATCGGGAGGAGTCGCGCTGCCGACTCAACGTCTTGTAATGTGCTCGAGTCTCTGCGGACTCTTCCTTCGAGAGATTCGTCGACTCGCAGCCACATTACTTTGCTCCGCAGAGAGTGATTACTACACCTTTGCACATAAGGAACGCCATGAACACACACTCAAGGATTAAATGCTCACCAGACATTCGCCGAATATTTTTTGCTCTAGAAAAATTAAAACCTGACGGCTCTTTCTTATTAAAAGCTATTTTGAGACAATGCTTAAAAAAAGAACGCGACGGCTTAATGGGCTGCTATTCCAGTCAGAATGGATAATTGCGCATTGCGATCCGTGTTTACAAGCCCTGATTTACTTGCCAATTTTCCAGGCAATGATAACTCTAGAATATACGGAGCCCTTAATGGAAGTTTAATAAGAAATGTCTGGAAGTGTTGTCAGCAAGGTATACAACACAAGGAGGAATTGCTGAACGCCGCATTATACGCGGGACCCGGGGTTTAAGGATTTGCGACACAACCGCCCCATATCTCCAAGTCTCTTTCAAACACTGCGAAGAGCACAAGGCCATTAGCACTGCCAGTGTAGCCGCCTGTTCAACATCACACTAAAAAAATAAAACCCTCTTTGAACGTCAGGCAGCAGGAGTTAGCCCGAAACCTCGGTGTAAAGCATCTCAGCCATCGCCATTAAGTAAAGGATCCAACCTTGCGGATAAATAACAAAAAAGTGGTTTACACTGAAATATCTACGAGGCACACTCGGTTTGTAAGAGACGTGTGTTTACATTCACTAGCTCAGCGACCGTCGTGAATGCATACCGAAGAGTCCTCTTTAATACGATATAAAGCACAACACTTCTAAAGATAAAAGATACTTCGTTTCACATCAATACACAGGGTTCCCTCGCTTTACGCGGCAGTGGATGCGTTCCAAAAAAAGGGGGGCACAAAGCAATACCGCAAGAGTCGGCTGCCTGCCTGAGTAGCGCACAAAGTACACGAACAACGGTCCAACGTTCGTCCGATTTGCCGCATTGGAGTGAATTAAAACCGCATGAAGCTCATTTTCGGTAGAAACTGGTTAGGCACATATAAGCAAAAATCACACAAACAAAACCCGCACAGAGCGAGGAAAACCTGTATTGCATTTTTTGAATTTGCATGCCACACATGACACACACAAAAATACCGGTGTTTGCATAGCTAGCCAGAATAAATAAAAGCAGGCCGGAAACCCAATTACGACGTACGTAGCCAACCGTGCTAATCGGAGGTGCGGAGCCATAACAGGATGGAGAGCCTTGAGAAACTTGAATTTGAATATGAAAATCCAACATAGCAACATGATTAAATAGTGTTAATGTGTATATTACCGACTATGGCAAATGCATCATAAACAGGGAATTATAAGTAAAATGGAACAAAGGCTGAAAACTCCGCAAAGAAGCACGAAGAGAGGCATCTCCGGAATTAAGACACAGGGAATACACGAATAAGAAAACTCATGAAAATTAAACATCTTAGTTAACTGAGCATGTAGATCATTCGCAGACAGTATTATGATACACAATTAATGTTTTGGATTTAGGCCACGTGACCAAATATAAGTTGGCTTTACCCAAAACAAATCAATAACGTATCACAAACCTCAGTCGCTGTTTAAGAAGTAAGGTGACTTATCACTCGCTGAGAGGGATGACAGGTTATAAACAAGACTCGTAAGGAAATGTCAAACCGTGCTAATCGGAGGTGCGATTCAATTAATAGGTGCTGCGGGATTGTGAGAGATGCTGACATTGCAGGGAGGTCTTCATCCAGTAGTGGATAGACCATGGCTACTAATGATTATCATTATTAAAGCGCTGGGTTTTCTGCGACTTGTCAATGACTTACAATGCACTCCAGTAACCCGGAGCAATGACCTCAGTGATTCAAAGTGCAAAAACATTTCATACATGCAAACACCAGACACGAACAGACCCAAACATGCAGTACCAGCTCATACCTGTTTGTACAGGTTGCTGCTTCTCAAAGTCATTCATTAATCCACCAATGCAGAACTGCATAGCAGAGTAGATTGATAACCTCCAGGAGGATATGTCAATAATTACACCTTGTGACTTTTCAACAAGGAGGAGTCAGTTGGCTGGAGCGAGTGGAGCACAGGAAACTATGCCTCCGTCTAATTGACACACAGTTTTTCAAGTGCCAGACTGTTATCTTTATTACTCTTTGGTTCTTTCGGTAAAGTGACGTAGGTTGAAAAAATAATAATAGATCACGACGTTTCGATCGCAACACAAGCGACCGTCTTCAGGTGAAGACGGTCGCTTGAAAGAACCAAAAAGTATGGATTCCTGCAGTCACGAAAGCTTCAAATCAAGCTTGTTATCTTCATTGTGAAAAATGTAAGAAGCAGACTCACGGTCATAATAATGTTATGGAAAACAATGTTTCTTCATTATTTTTTTGCATCTTGAATGTGTGACTTTCTTGAAATATAACTTTAAGAGCAAAAAATATATCCATTTTAAATTATCCTTTGACAAAACCATCCCAAATGTGCCCGATCGTCAGATCTCGGAAGTTAAGTTGGCTTGAGCCTCAAAAGTGCTTGGATGGGTTGACCAGCGTGCACACAAATACGTTGTGGGCAGTCGAAGCGAGTGTGGCAAATGCTACTATTGATCTGTACTCCACGCACCTTCACGAACCTGCACTGACAAGCGCGGTGAAGTATGGTCAAATATCTCTCACGACCCACAAGATGTGGGTCGGCGGGGGGCGAGGCCCTAATACAGCAGTGGATTGACAAAACGGGCAGCATAAGTATTAAAAGTAATACTGTATTGGGAATTTTATTTGGAATAAACATGTTTTACAATATAACTATTATGCGTCATGTATGCGATTTACATTTGCTTCATGCTCGAACAGCTATAAAAAGAAAGAGGCAGGCTTAGACAAGACGGTCTGGAGTCTACAAGGAATATCCTGCAGAGAGTACAAATTAGCTTTGAGAACACCACTGATTGGGGACAACATTCACTATTTGGTCAATTATCAATCCTGCAGCCACATGCCTAATTCAGCGAAGAGAGGATGAACATTCAAGAAAGGAAGGAAACTGAGTGGAAGGGACAAGAGAAGATTTGGTGAGTAAATACCGAACGGTGTCGAGGTTATTTTTTGCTTCAACATTAATTAACCGTATGCAAATGTTCACCCAGTTTCATAACAAATACCATCACCACTGTAAGTACACTAAAATGAGACAATGCGACGCACATGATAATAACACTGGAAACAGCACGGACATGAAATGAGAAATAAGGCTTCTCTAATCCCATGTTATAACAGATCGGGGTGGAGCGGTGACAAGAGTGGTTTCCACACTGTGCAAGAGCCTAACGACCTAATTTCAATTCCTGGCCACAGCTACCAAAAGTGCTGGGTGCTAAATAAACTGGTCCCAAGCCTCCACTCCTTCAGCGAGCATGCAAAGACAGGTGTGGTAAAGTACGGTGAAATAACATGCCATGAGGAGGCCTACATTCAGCAGTGGAATGATGGAGGCCTGAACATTATTGTTTATACAAACATTTTCAAAGCTTTTGATTTAAAGCTTTGGTGACTGCAGGGTTCATATTCTTGGTTCTTTCGGTAAAGTTACTTTACCGAAAGAACCAAGAATATTTTCAAAGCTGTTTCTTGCAATGTATTAATAATACTGACACATCATCAGGAATAATACTGAAGTTTAACTATTGAAAGTAAACTATTATATTTTACCAGGTAAGGCCCACTGAGCTATATAGCTATTTTTCGTAAGCGACCTGGCCTAATGATAGCTCAACGAAGTGGCTTATCATGTGGCAATTTATTGCAGCCATAACGGTGGACCCGGAGAAAAATCCACACGACCACAGGGAGGACATGCAAACTCCAAATATGCAGGCATCAGGGCCGGGATCAAACCCACAACCTCCTGCATACCAGGCAAAGTAATTAACATCTCACCACCGTGTTCAGTTGGTGCCCAGTGAGGAATGGAGGAGGAGAGTTTGATTTATCGGAAATTCCACAGTGCAAAACCACCCATCCAAGCAGCACACATTGATAGTGGGTACAATGCACAAGGAGGAACTTTCAACTCAACTGGACTTTAAACATGTCTGGGTCACATAAGTCTTTTTGTAAAAAAAAAAACGCAAAGTGGTCTGACAACTGGGGTCCAAAGAGTGGGCTCGAACGTTAATGTCACTTGCCTTTCAGCAGGAGGATGAAAGTGGTCCTCAAAACCCTGGTCTTTGTGTGCTCGGAATATGCATTATCTATACACGACTATCAATAAACAGATCAAAGTGATGTGAATCGAAATTGAGAACAACGTTGGCCGTGACAATAAATTGGGCAAACGCATGGGGTTACAAAGGGGGGGGCAGTCTGACATTTTTAAAAATGCGCTGAAAAAAACAGTCGCCTCTCCAGAATGGCCAAACAACTTAGCCTCGTTAATAAATTGCATAATTAACATTGCACACATCAGTTGTGGTGCATAGGCAGAAACACACGCGTAGTATTGGGAACCAGCTATGGCTGCAAAGTTTGGTCGTACATGTTATGTATTTCGTTTATTGTTAAATTTGAATCACAGTTCCTATGATCACTGTTACATTGTTTTTATAGCTTTATTTTGGTGATTTCGAAAACGCTTTGGTTTAGCCATATTTATTTGTTGTAGTACAGAGTTAGACTGATAACTTTAATCTAAATTGTCTTATGGTTGTTATTGTTTGACTTGTATCCCACTGGGTATTTTGCACACAGCATTGATATGCGGTGATTTTTCTGGAAGACTTTGCTGTTTTTTCCTGCATTTTTCTGTTTGCGCGTAGTCACTTTAAGATGTTTCTTGTTCATGTTTTTGTTTGTTTCGGTTGCACCCGATTCAAGAGCCGAATGACTCACAGGGCTATACCAAATAAATTAAATAAAAACTAAAAAAAAACTGACAAATTGGGTCTGACTGGCACCACCTCCCTCCCTATGAATCTCAAAACAAGTCAAGATCGAAATGCAGCCCATAACACCAATGAATTGTACATTGCTGCAGAAGTGCCAACCATATAAAGTTCACGAGCTACACTAACGTTTTGCGTGCTTTGCTATCACAGGAAACCATTGTGGTGCGAATGTTCTCTAATCCACATGTTCGCCTTTTTGTTTCTCAGTATAATAACAAGAATCCCCCTTTTCATAATCATTTGCACACTTTACAGCTTTTATTCCATTGCCATTATCCTTGTTTTTGATCTGTGTTTTGAACTTCTTTTTCACCGTAGGTAGCCAACCACGCTAATCGAAGGTGCAACGGTCGTAGCAGCTAATATGTACTGATTAACAAACTGTCTGATGTCAGTACAATGGAACGTTGCCTTCTATGAGCAAGTTGAGTTTATCAAAATGCCTCCAATCTGCCCTCGCCTACCTCATCATTGAATCATTTTGATCCCAGCCCACCTTAAATAACTGTCCTCGGTATAATACTCTGATGTGTTTTCTAATTGTGTGCCTCTGGCAGATATCGTCAAATTGTTTGCAAACATATTGTCTGTGACTTTTCTTTTGATCACATTTATCTTCAGCCCCCACTTCGTAGCTTTATTTGATTAAGTTCTTGATAAGTAACTTCAAATTGTAGAACATCGCACAGTATTCGCTCGCTCTCGAAAAGAGAGAATGACTGAGAGAAGTGCAAGGAATCACAGACAAATGAGAAAGGCCGCCAGGCGGTAAGTATGTGCCAAATTCCACCCCGCTCCCTACCCAAGCTCTGCAGTCCTCTAATAGTAGAGTTTTATCGGCCAATAAATCAGTGTTTATATGCGGCAGGAAACCGGAGCGCCTCGAGAAAACCCACGCATGGGGAGGAGGAGGGGGGGGGTCAACATTTTATCCCACATAAACGAAAGAGATGGGAGTCCACCCACATTTGCTGTACAAGCCAGGGTTACGGCACCTCCTCATCGATGCCCACAGGAAGGAAGTTTCACAATATACACTTGCATTTTTACGATCCCCCAACCCTCCCTCGCCCCGCAGTGCTCCACTACCGCCTGTAGTGCATTCCCATTGTTTGTTATAATGACTGTGCCATTGGCAAATATGAGGCCGGTTTATAGTTTGTCTCATTTTTAAAGTGGTCAGTCGGCCCAAATAACTTTTACGCCCACAGAACGCAGTCTTGCTTAAAGCAAAGTGATGTAACACCTGGGCTCCTCTTTACTAGGCAACCATGCCACTACAAATAATAGGTTTTGTTTACACATAGCCAGAGGTGTGGACTCGAGTCATGTGACTTGGACTCGAGTCAGACTCGAGTCATGAATTTGATGACTTGCGACTCGACTTGGACTTGCATAACAATGACTTTGTCCCACCTATGAGATGTGGACTCGAGTCATGTGACTTGGACTCGAGTCAGACTCGAGTCATGAATTTGATGACTTGCGACTCGACTTGGACTTGCATAACAATGACTTTGTCCCACCTCTGCACATAGCCTTAAGGGGAACTCAATCACAGGAATAATTGTGGCTACTGCAGGCTCCTATGCAGGACAATATGAAAGATGATTGATTCGGTCATGCTAAACATCCTCTCAATTTTAAGTCTGTTATGAATTAATTCCCAGCTTATAGAAATACAAAAAATCTGTTGTATACACAAAGACCTCTTTAAAATGTCACAAGAGGAATAAACATTTCGCGTTTGAAAAATAGCGACAATGTGGAGTTGTCCAGGAATGTTTGGCAGCAAATAGTGTAAAATTGATGTCCTATATAACTTAACAAACAACAGATTACAAAATGAAAACAAAGGGATGAAGTAAATCAATTTTGTGAGGTGAAAAGGAAGCGTGTTGACTATTTTACATACCTTCACAAGCTGTATTCCATGAGATCTGAAAAAACAATACAAAAAAAACATGTAAACAAGTATCCATTTCTTGCACAAACACTGCACCAAGTTATTTTAATTGTTAACTCAGCAAAAGTGTTGGCTTTTGACCAAATGTGGGCAAATGTTTGTGCTACATGCATTCTTCACTTGACAATTCATAGCTAAGGTATTGCAGTGCATTTGTGAATTACTTTATTGATTAGTTCCGGTGACAATATTAACAACACAAGACAGCGTAGTTTTCAGGATTTTTAATCACGCCCATCTCCAAGATATTCTATCCCACCCTCTAAAGAGTGTGTTTTAAACCACGGTAAATTTTTAGACATAATCGACCCACAGAGTATTTTTGAGTGGACTCGGAAGAAGCATTTAAGAATATCATGTAATTGAATGACATTACCATGCAATTTCATATGCAATGGAACTCACACAAACACATTGTTAGGAGCAATTTAACATCATTCACACACGCACACGCAATTATCCAGCTCAACAACATCAATGTATATTTATAGTTGTTTCCCTACATCAACATCAGCCATATGAAGAAGAAATTTGTCCGGCGTGTAAATGAAATAAAAACAAGCTGGTGGCAGCCCAACCTATAGATGGCACGATACTTTTTCTTAAGTGCAATCCTCACTAAAACTGCAAAAGGGAAGCAACTCTAAACATGTCTAAAACCCAACAGTGTGGTGAAGGGTTTCAGCAATAGATTTTTTTGACCGAGGTAATAAAACCAATCCCATACATAGCTCATGGCCATAACCTGGTTCCTCCTGGTATAATACTTACTCTGTTTGACAAAAGTTACTCAAGTGCTGCGACTCAAAGTGTGAATCACAGATGGACAAATAATTATATTTTTTAACAATGTAGATAGACAGACCTTAATTTGACCAATGAAATGTTGAATTCAGCACAAAACTGTACCTCCGTCAAAAGAACACTGCCACCTTTTAACAAGAAGAAAATCCTAGCAAAGGGTCAACTCATCCCAAACACATATCCAATGGAGACACTTTATATTCGTGTTTTGTGCGCACACAGTATAACTAACGACACCCTAAAGGCAACTTACATGTAAAGCTGTAATTCTGTGATCATTTAAATATATTTCAAATGCAAACTGGTCATCTATGGCAAGAGCATTAGGTGCTGTAATGAAGCATCAATTTAAATTGATTCTCATGTTGATGATCCATCTGTCGAATTGTACGCTTTAAAATAAATTATGTAAACAGTATTATGATTTTGCTTGTGTACCCAGGAAAACATCACTGAGTCTCAAGACTCTTCTTCAAGGGGGTCCTGCCAAGTTTTCATAGTATTGAGCAATGGTCCTGCTGCCTAATACCAATTGAGTGGTTTGCGGGATCATTTTTCAGCACCGAGATGGTTTTTGACCAATACCAGTTGTATACAGTGTATGCTTTCTTTAGGTATGGGAGGAAACCAGAGCACCCAGATGAAACCCGTGCAGAACAAGCACAAACATAGATCTCCACTCAGAAAGAGTTTATGGAAATATTAACATGTGCTGTTGTGTTCGGCTAAGTGTGGGAGAACAATAGTCAATGGGCCACATCTGACTTGCAAATTAATTTCATGTGGCCCATGGCTACACGAGGCTTATCACTTGGAAAATGCCTGCCAAACTATATTTATCCAGCACTGCAAGCAGCTTAGCTACACGAATGGGATATTAGAAGGAAATAATGTTTAATCCAGCAAACGCTCTTTCTAAATTGAGCAAGTTTAGTCATTGCTGTCACGGCAGTAAAGGAGAGCCCGAAGTGTGTTTTATTGTTGGATACTGCTAAGATGTGTGCTAGCACCACAGGTAATCGGCCGTCAGTAAAGCTTTCTCACACCAAAACTCAGTTAAATGGAGCGAAGAAAACTGTAAAAATGAGACGGGGAAAAAAGAGGAACAACCCCCACGTGACTGTAAAAGCCAGACCAAACAAAGAATCTGATGTTGATATCACATTGCGACTTGCAAATCGTGACAATTTATAAAAAAATATATTGTGAAGGGTGCTGGGGAGGTGTTAATCATTACACACTGGCAGAATGTCACCGGAAAATGTCACTATGCCTGGACCTTTAAACAATGCAGTATTCTGTAAATCGGTGAGTGACCCGTTTTGTGCACCCTACGTAAGGTGAATCGAACGGATCCCGCGAGACCAGTGCGATCAAAATGTACCCACTTTGGCTGTGCGATAAATTGCATGCAGCCATGTCCACGTGATTGGCAAATCAATAGTATCTTGTGGGCGTATATGACAGCATGGCTGTACCCTATTACAGCACACAAATCAATTGTATTAATCAGATGATACTTTCTAAAACGCAGCCAACAAATTGCAATACTGTAAATCCAAGATTATTTTATTTTTTCATTCACTTCAAATTTTTTACATATAATTTCTGTATTACGTGCATTTGCATACTTCAGTTTTAATATTTTAGTCGTGACTAGCAGATGTTTTTGGGAAAGGTGTACTATCTATATGCATCATCATCAGGATCCATTCTAAGAATTGTATAATGCAAACAAAACACCATTCAAATGTATTTCAATTTTATCCGAAATTATCAATGGAATTCTTGATTAAAGCCTCCACAAGAGTGTCGCCATCTTTCAAGATACAGCGATGCAATGATCCATCTTTGTCAATCCCATGATGACAAATGGCCTGCCCCGTGTCATTCATTGGGATTGTTTGTCCATATTTTGGTTAGTGTGGATTACCAAAGATGGGAGGAGGGGGGTGATCTAGGACCGGTTCAGATATATATTACTTGCTACCAACATTATTAAGCCCCAGGAACTGAACTCAACTTGCCCAGTTCATAGCAGTGGGTTAACCACCGCCTCTCATCCTTACTCCTGCATTGTTTTCCAACGAAACACGGACATTCTTTTTTAATCACGACGCCTTAATACGTGGACAGATCGATTAAGTGGCACGCAGATTGTTTACAAGCAGAATGCATGAGGCACGCCCACTTTACACTTGGTAAGACTTGCTCACAGCGGACGGATGCTTAAATGGCGCAACCACTCATGAGGATGGGGTATCAAAAGACGCCAAAGCAATCTCCACACACAGTCAGCATAAGATCCTCATCGGAGGCCGGCGTTGCTATACTCAAGCTCCACAAGGTGATGCAACTTTACCATATACATACGACAGCTTCCGAATTCTCGGATTTTAAATGAGTGTGTTGCTTGATGTTGGAATGTGAAAAAAAGCCTATTGACACGTCGGGGAATAAAGCGTGGGTAATTCTACTGCAATGGCAACAAGGGTTTGGGAAAACACTAAAATCTATTTATCATTTTACCAGGAAAGGCTCACTGAGCGATGTAGATCTTTTTCAGAAGCAACCTGGCCACAAATGATTGCCCAACGAAGTGGCTTATCACGTGCAAAATATATAGCAGCCACTCACTCTAAATGTATGTTGATTCTAAATGAAGAGAGAAAAAACGGAGAGCCCGGACATGAATCCACGAGACCACGGGGGAGAACGTGCAAATTCCAAATATACAGCAGGTGTCAGGGTCGGGATCGAACCCACGATCTCCTGTATACCAGGTGGGGTAGTTAACAACTCGCCACTCACGGCGCAAGTACTGTGGTTAGACTTCTGCTCCACCTGGCTGGCAGGGAAGAGCGTGGGGTAGATATTCTCACTGATAAAAGGAGGCCCCTCTGTTTGCATTGGGGAGTTAGTTGGGGGTACTGTGTCACAGGACAAGACCTTTACTCCCTCGAGATAGGAACAGCTATATAAAGTGTGGATTGAGAATAACGTCTGATCAGCACCCAGGTAGCAAAGTCTGAGATCCTAAAAGATGAATTACTCAAGCTGCTCAGTCAGTGTACTTTTAAAGAAACCAAAGGAAATCAGACGTGTAAGAATGGTCAACGATTCAGCTGGTGCCTGTAGAATATGTTATAAAGGGGCCCTAAATATAAAAACACAAATATTAAAACACAATTTTTTAACTCGCATAGTAAAGTAATTGGATTTTTTTATTTGCTATACAGCTAGATAATACGACAAATCGCTAACCTTAAACACCCAGTTGTTCATAAAAGTTGAAGACAGTATAGTACTATAGAAATAGAGCAAGTGCAGAATCACTCAACCGGAATTGACAGCTTGAAAGCAAGTGCGTGGCACGTAGCATATGTAGCTACTTTTGCTCCTCGGATAATCCGGCACTGCTACAGAGGGATTTAAAATAAGAGTTTTAGTTCATATGCGGACAAAGATACAAAGCGCCGAATCTTGGCGGCGTTAAGCCATGACAGTAGTTGGGATACAAAGTGGCTCGGAATGATGTTAGAGCCTCTAGTGGCGGCATGGGTCAAATTACAGAACACTAAATACCATACATCGCAATTGAAATCTAATACTCAACATGCATCGAAAGCGTCCACATTTTTTAAAATCGATTTTCCATCAATTAACTTGATCTATCATGTCGCCTCTATAAGACGGACAGTTAGAAACAACACCACATTCGTGTATTTGACTATGGCCTTTGAGCAGAGTCCACTTTATAAACCAACATTCCTCCAGCGAATGTAAGAGGTCAGCAGCAGCAGCAACATGAATTAACACGTGGTGCAGTTCTGTATACTGTGCGTGCGGTATGGTATTAGAATTCGTGGTTTTGTTCCCACGTATATGCATCGAGGCAGCAGGTCTGTGAGAATAAAAGCGCGTTACAGCTCATCGGATTCCTCCACCATACAAACATCTTCAGAGTCAAATGTCCAGAATTCGCGAAAGCGAGCATCATCGCACGACAGACTCGATGATCAGCCAACAAATGGTGGCCCACAACACAGTTTAGTGGTGGCATGCCCCAGGTGACACGACCAGAAACTGGCAAGCCGCAATAGAAATCATCCCATTACTCTCTACGCCCGTACAGTCGTGCCCACATCTCGGCTGTGGGTTGCCCTGCCAACAAAAACCGACATTTGCTACAGCATTGGCAGCCAATGTAACACCTTTTAGAACAAAAAAACATATAAACTCTCCCGTTTATTCATCGTTCAATGGTACTTGCTCGCATCTAAGGCTCTCTCCTCTGTCTGTCTCCCTCTCTCTCTGTGTCTCTTTTAAAGGCAACTGCGTGCGACGAAATGGCAACCCCCCCAAAGCAAATGGAAAGCCACAAACAGTGTAGCAAAAAAAAAGCCAAGACCCAAATGTTTACGAAAACGCAATATGGCCTGGCCTGACTACTACCGCATTCAATTCGCGTGTCCCATCACCGTACTAAAACTCACTCCGATAGGCAATTAATAATTAATTGAATCAGCAAGCCCATTACGTAAGAATTGGCCTGCCACTGAAAACAATTCATCAAGTGCAGGCACCCACCGGGCCAAGACCGTACACCGGCCATCTCGACACGGTTTTGCTCTGCACATCCCCTATACGAAACCCCTTCCCGTGTCGCTTACCTTTGAATCTAACAGCTGAGTTACTATTTAGTGTTCGCTGCCCGGTCGTTGTTTGCCCCGATGACATTCAGTTTGCATCTGGGTGCTTTATTGGCATCATCACGATCATGACGAGCAGCATCACGATCAAGCCCCGTCTTGTTTAATCAGCGGGCGGGTGGGTGTCAAAAAATTATATTAAAAACCCTCACCTTGTGCGAAATAGAAATCTGCTGCATGCATGTACACCCATGAGTAGGGCTGAACGATTAATCGATATAAAATCGAAATCGTAATTTTAAACAATGCGATTAGCAAATCGCAAAAGGTTGCGAATTTTTTGCGATTTGAAAAGTCCTCTTACTTTCTTATTAGAATTGTGTTTTTATTATTATTACTTTATTTATTTAACTTAACAATTGTTCTATGTTTGATTGTTCTATTTCAATTTAAACATTTTAATAAATACATGTTGGAAAAAAAATCATATATTTTAAGTTATCATCCTTGCATTATAATCTATTGAGCAGTCCATATTTTGATGGTAGCATGTGCTAATGCTCCATCACATGTTTTAAATCTATTACACAGCGAATAATTCAACTGAAGCTTCACTTAAAAAAATCAAATCGCAAATCAAATCGCCAATATCTTGTCAGCAAAATCGCAATTAGATATTTCCCCACAAATCGTTTGGCCCTCACCCGGTGAGCCCCAGCAAAACAGGAAATATGCCTTGCACGAAAGGCACGAGCTGAATGAACTAAACCAGTCAATACTGGTCTGAGTCTAAGCGATCATAAACCAAAGGCGTCGTCGAGACCGATTGTCACGGACACCAACACCCGATGTGAACAAGGCGTCTCTCTCTCGTCAAACTTAAGGGACGACCGTGTCCAAACCAAAGTGCCCAGGGCCTCGATGCGAATACTGACCTCGCTCGAACCATGGGCGAGCAGACACACGAGGTGGGTTCGATGGACAGACGAGAGAGACGGCCCGGATAAGAACAGACGCAGGAAGATTGAGAGACACACGGATGAGACGTGAGACATATAAGACGCACACACACACACAAGATGAGACGAGAGACATATAAGACACTCAAACGAAACGCCGAGACGCTCAGCTGGTAAAACATGGGAGACAGACAGACTCAAGATGAGAGACACCCCCCCCCCCCATGTGTTGTGTCTCCATGCGAGCCACACAACAGAAGAAGCAAAAAAGCATGAAAGCCAGCCACAGATGAGACGCATCTCACACACACACACATTACACACACACACCACCCACGGAGATGACACACACACACACATGACACACACACACATGACACACACACACACCACCCACGGAGATGACACACACACACACATGACACACACACACACATGACCCGCGGAGATGACACACACACATGACACACACACACACACATGATCCACGGAGATGACACACACACGACCCACGGAGATGACACACACACACATGACCCACGGAGATGACACACACACACACATGACACACACACATGACACACACACACATGAACCACGGAGATAACACACACACACACACATGAACCACGGAGATGACACACACACACATGACACACACACACATGATACACGGAGATGACACACACACACATGACACACACACACATGACACACGGAGATGACACACACACATGACACACGGAGATGACACACACACACGACCCACGGAGATGACACACACACGACACACACACATGACACACACACACATGACACACGGAGATGACACACACACATGACACACGGAGATGACACACGACACACACACACGACCCATGTAGATGACACACAACCAAGACCCCTTTCCTCACCTGCACAGCTCAGCGAAGACGTGAAAGTTCAACTTTTTCCTCTTTTTGTCGCTCAGCCAGTATCCAACCACAGGCTGCTGCTGCTGTTGTTGTTGTAGCTGCTGCTGCTGTTGGTGGTGGTCAAGGGCAGTGCTCACGGCCACCCCTGAAGGTGCCAACCCCTGCATCTTCCCCATCGCAGGCAGCCTCTCTCGCCTCTGCTCTCGCCCCCTCGCCGACACACTCCGTAGCGGGCAGCACGAAGCCCTCCCTCTCACCACCCCCCTCGTCCCCTTCCTTGTGGGCGGGCGGGTGGGTGAGTGGGTTGGTGTCTGTGTCTCTCCTCCCGGTCGATTCCTCCAACGACCACCACCAACCCCGACACGACCCGGGTGTCAAACCTGGGCAGGCCGGCGGGTGAGTGGGTGGGCACAGAGGGACACGGTCGAGACGCTTTAGCACAAAGCACACGCGGCCGAGGAGCCCCGAGATCTGATGATTGTCGATGTTACAGCCACTGCGCGTGTACAGTGAGGTGGTGGTGGTGGTGATGGTGGTGGGGGTGGTGGTGGTGATGGTGGTGGCTCTGCGGACTTGCGTCGGGGTGGCGTACGGGTGATGCAGAGTCTCGCCACGGGCTACGTGTGTGTGGTGTGGTGTGTGTGGTGTGGGGTGTGTGGTGTGGGGTGTGTGGTGTGGGGTGTGTGTGTGTGGTGTGTGTGTGTATGTGGTGTGTGTGATGTGTATGTGCTGTGTGTATGTGGTGTGTGTGGTGTGTATGTGTGGTGTGTGTGTGGTGTGTATGTGTGGTGTGTATGTGTGTGGTGTGTGTGTGCGAGCAAAGGCAGAGAGAGTGCGTAAGCAGCGGGCGAAGCGCATTTTACCCTGGCGTGACAACGGCGTTGAGCTGTGGCTGCTGCTGCTGCTCGCTGCTGTCGGAGCGAGGAGTAAGTGGTTCCGTGTGGTGGTGGTGGTTGTTGTGGTGGTGGTTGTTGTAGTGGTGGCGTGTGGTGGTGAGTGGCGAGTGTGCGACGCTGTGGCGACGGCGCGCGCCTTAGCGAAACGGCGGCCCCACGGCGCTTCCGCCTACACAGGGCGGGGCCGGCAGGGGGGGGGGGCGAGAAGGTTCGGGGGTGGGAGGGGCAGGGGGGGAGGTGAGGAGAGGCAAATGGGGGGGGGGAGAGACAAATGGGGGGTGAGGTGGGGAGGTGAGGAGAGGCAAATGGGGGGTGAGGGGGGGAGGTGAGGAGAGGCAAATGGGGGGTGAGGGGGGGAGGTGAGGAGAGGCAAATGGGGGGTGAGGGGGGGAGGTGAGGAGAGGCAAATGGGGGGTGAGGGGGGGAGGTGAGGAGAGGCAAATGGGGGGTGAGGGGGGGAGGTGAGGAGAGGCAAATGGGGGGTGAGGGGGGGAGGTGAGGAGAGGCAAATGGGGGGTGAGGGGGGGAGGTGAGGAGAGGCAAATGGGGGGTGAGGGGGGGAGGTGAGGAGAGGCAAATGGGGGGTGAGGGGGGGAGGTGAGGAGAGGCAAATGGGGGGGGGGAGAGACAAATGGGGGGTGAGGTGGGGAGGTGAGGAGAGGCAAATGGGGGGTGAGGGGGGGAGGTGAGGAGAGGCAAATGGGGGGTGAGGGGGGGAGGTGAGGAGAGGCAAATGGGGGGGGGGGAGAGACAAATGGGGGGTGAGGGGGGGAGGTGAGGAGAGGCAAATGGGGGGTGAGGGGGGGAGGTGAGGAGAGGCAAATGGGGGGGGGGGAGAGACAAATGGGGGGTGAGGGGGGGAGGTGAGGAGAGGCAAATGGGGGGTGAGGGGGGGAGGTGAGGAGAGGCAAATGGGGGGGGGAGAGACAAATGGGGGGTGAGGGGGGGAGGTGAGGAGAGGCAAATGGGGGGTGAGGGGGGGAGGTGAGGAGAGGCAAATGGGGGGGGGGAGAGACAAATGGGGGGGGGGGGGGGCGAGAAGGGTCGGAGTGGGAGGGGCAGGGGGGAGGTGAGAAGAGGCAAATGGGGGGGGGGGGTGAGGTTAGGGGGAGAGGAGGGGATTAAGAGGGGGGAGGGGTGTAGAAGTGGAAGGAAGGGGATGGGAGAAGGTAGGGGGAGGCAAAGTGAGGAGTGAGGTAAAGGGGGGGGGGGGGGCAAAGAGGGGGGGCAAATGGGGGGAGAAAATTGGGGGGGGGCAAATGGGTGGGGGGGGGGCAAAGGCAAAGGGCAAAGGGAGGGGGGCCGAGAAGTGTCGGGGGGTGGGAGGGGCAGGGGGAGAGGTGAGAAGAGGCAACTCGGGGGGGGGGGGGTGAGAGGTTGGGGGGGGGAGGAGGGGATTAAGAGGGGGGGGGGGGGAAGAAGTTGAATATTGGAGAAGTGTGAGTAAGGGGATGGGAGAAGGGAGGCAAGGGGCAGAGGTAAGAATAGAGGATGTGGGGAGAGATAGGTAAGAGCGGGAGAGGGAAGATGAGAAGGGGGAAAGGTGCAAAGGGAGACGGGGGAAGAGATGATCAAAGCAGGCAGGAGGAGCAGGAGGAGGAGATGATAGAACGGCGATGAGAGAAGAGGGAGGGATGTTGAATGGAGATGGGGTTCAGGGGAAAGAAGGGCCAGAGCAAGGGGGAAATGGGAGGGGAGAGAGGAACAGAGGGTGGGGGTAGGGATTGCACAGGAGGGATAGGAGAGGCAGAAATGGAGGTGAGAGAATGGAGCCGGGGTGGTGGGGGGGGGGCTGGAGCTGAAGCTGAAGCTGGCGAGTGGACAATTAGGCTGGTATGGGCGCAGAGGCTGTGTTGGGCTGGGATAAGGAGGGAAATCCTAGTGAGTGAGAATGTGCCAGGAGGGACAAGGGGTCACGGGGTGAACAGCGCTCTGAGATTTGGGTTGGGGATACACGGGGAAGAGAGGAGGGAGAGAGGGTGAGGTGAATAACAAAGATGATGGCTTGGCTGGGCTGGGAAGGCGTGGGCGAGAAAGGACAAGGGGGGTTCGAAGCCTAGGAGAGTAAAATGTTGTGGGGCGGTGGGGGGTGGGGGATATGGGAAATTGGGTTGGGCTCGGGTCTGGGTATAAATTGGCAATAGCGAGCGGGGAATGCGATCAAAGTAGGGGGAGACACTGGACGAATGAGATGAAGCAACCGGATGGATCAGTGAGTAGTGGTAGTAGTAGTTCGGCTGTGTTGGGAAGACACGGCGAGAGGAGGAGGTGCTTGCTAATGAATGGGAAATTAGATGGGCAAAGTCAGAGAGTGGGTTGACCAATGTAATTCTGTTTGCTCGAGCAACTGCTGTTCATTCGTACAAAAACGCGGTTGGAAATTCGAAATCGTGGATCCAAAATATTACACATTTGATGGCATTTTTCCTGCTCAAGGCCACATTTTTTCGCATGTTTTATTTTGCAATACATGTATTTATGTTGCAATAAACAAGAAGGGGAACATTCCATGTTTCTGAAGGTAGTCGTTTCTCCTCTTTATAATTAGAAACGCATTTGAAAGCATTTTTAAAAAACTCGGCATTCTATTTTACAAGCAGAATCACCCACCCTAGGGGTAGAATGTGGAACTGGTGTTGTGGGTCACGTGATGTGACAACCCAGATCTCATTGAGGCAACATAAGGTGGCAGCAATAATACTCTAGGTTTTTTCGGTAAAGTCACGTAGGTAAAAATAAAAATGTGTAATAAAAATAATAGAAATAATAATAGTAGAAATAAAATAATAAATCACGACGTTTCGGAGGAAACACAAGCGTCCTTCATCAGGTGTAAAATGGTACAGCAAAGTAACTGTAGTGGGAGTTATTTATGATGGGGCATTAATATACAGTATAGGGTAAGAGGAGGGAAGCTTGTGTTGCCTCCCAAACGTCGTGATTTACTATTTTATTTCTACTATTATTATTTCTATTATTTTATTATTTATTTTTCTTTTTAACTACGTGATTTTACCGAAAAAACCTAAGAGTATGAATCCTTGCAGTCACGAAAGCTTCAAATCTAGAATAAATGGTAGCAATAACTTTCATAAAGGAAAGACCATGGGAAATGTGCACATGTTCAAGGAAGTAAAACAATCAACTTGTAAGGATTGAAAGCAGAACATGAAAACGATATGCTGCACATTGGCATGTGAACATGTACTGCCCTTTTCTTGGTTCTTTCGGTAAAGTCACGTAGAAGGGAAGTAATAAAATAATAAAACATAATAAAATAATTCTCACGACGTTTCGGCCACAACGCAAGCAGCCGTCCTCAGGTGAAGACCAGGTCTGTCGGGGAGACAGCGTCTGAATTCAAACGCTGTCTCCCCGACAGACCTGAATTCAGACGCTGTCTCCCCGACAGACCTGGTCTTCACCTGAGGACGGCTGCTTGCGTTGAATTCAGACGCTGTCTCCCCGACAGACCTGAATTCAGACGCTGTCTCCCCGACAGACCTGGTCTTCACCTGAGGACGGCTGCTTGCGTTGTGGCCGAAACGTCGTGAGAATTATTTTATTATGTTTTATTTTTATGATTTTATTACTTCCCTTCTACGTGACTTTACCGAAAGAACCAAGAAGATGAATCCCTGCAGTCACGAAAGCTTTAAATCGAAATGTACTGCCCTCTTTGCAAATCCACTGCTGGATGAGAGGCTCTCATGCTTCTAACACACTTGTTCAGTGGGGGTTGGTGAAGGCGGGGAGCATAGATGTAGATGCATAGAAGTACAGTACCACAATGGATTTGGCTGAACTGCCCTCTGCTGTTCACCACTTTGAGCACGGTGCACATGAGTGCATAACACATCAATGTTAATTATTGATAAGACATTAAATTAATGAAAGCCATCTATTTTATGACCGTGCATTTTAAATTAGTAGTAAAATTTACGACGTACTGAAAATTGTTTGGATTAGGATGTTTGATCCACGGTAACTGCTTTCTTTATTGCGGTGACTACAGCCGAAGCTGTAACGCATGTGCCGTTTGTTGCAGAGGTTTTTGGTTCAGTTGCAGAGGTTGTTGGTTAGATTCCAGTGGCTGCCCTGGTTAATACTGCATGTGCATTACGCGTGGACACGTGCCGTCTGCCTCGCAGTGTATTCAAAAAAGGGAGTTGTATTTAAAAAATGGAGTTGGCCACGTGTGGTGGCGGCGTTGTCACTGTGCAAATTTACCAAATAAATTATTTAAGTACGTAAAACCACGAATCAACATCGCCCTCTACTGCCATACCATACTCGTCTGTGATACAGAGCGTATCTGATGCCCTTGTGCTATAGGAACGGCGTGCATGCCAAATGTACGAACAATTTGCTTTATAAGCGGGACACGATTGGCAACGTATGAATTATCCCATTGTGATCATATTCATCAGAGCAGCAGCAGCAGCAGCGTCAGCAGCACTGATGCAATGCTCGCTAAAAAAAGCCATCCCCTGCTGCTGCGGTGTCGTGTGCAATCCAAAGCAAATAGAATTCGGACGCGCAACAACCATACATGTCGTATAAACAAAATATACACCGAATAGAAAAAATAGAAAATAAATCATAATAACAAATTATAATAATTCACAGCCCTTCATCAATCCACTGCTGAAGTCCCTTTACACACCGTGTTGATCATGAAGGTTGTTTGGCCCTACTTCGCCACTCTGGTGAGTGCAGATTTGTGAAGATGGTGGGGGGCAGGGAGAGAGATCCCAGGGCTGATTAAGATATCATTCACCACATGACCAGGCCAGGGAGTCAAACTCAGGTGACCAGGTTCAGGAGGTTCGTGGTGCGCGACAAAAGCCACTGCACCACTATTCCACCCAATTATACAGTGATTACGTACATCAATACGCGAATAACATACATTATAATATACATTATTAACGTATTACAATTTAAGTGTGCTATATTGCATTACTATATGTGGCATATAACAGACACCCAACCTCAAGGCAAAGCTCCCATGTCATTTAAGACAGTTAAAATGCTCGCATGTCATAACAGGACAACCCTTGGCGTATCTTTGAAAAGATATTCAATGCTTTACAGAGTATAGCTTTTATTCCACTGTAGTGTATTACCATATGTGGATGTTGGAGGTAGGTTATGAATACAAATATTAACCACACAGTAATGCTCACACATTATGTTATACATTCACAAGTATTTGATTTATAGCAAGTTTGAAGACATCAAAAGGATTTATTTTATATCGTCATAACACACAGCACTGCATATGTATGTAGAGCCCTTTGTCAATCCGCTGCTGGAAGAGGGCCTCCCCACAATGCGGATCGTAGGTGTTATTTCTCCACACTTCACCACGCTAGCCAGGACAGGTTGGTGCAGGTGGAGGGCATAGAAGCCTACGTGTTAAACTGGCATAGACGCGTTACATCATCCAATTTTGGGGCATGGACATACAGAACAATGGATTTTCTACACTGCCTTCTGATGCACACCATAAGGCCTCGCTCGCAGCAGCCTATAACAACCTGTTCGTGTTGGGTCAGGGGTCAGCAACCTTCGGCTTTTTAAGGACTGCTTCGTGACCGTTATTTATCGAGGACCACCGTCTCGAATTCGACATGCGTTGTGGCTCTTGAAGAATCGAGTGTTCTTTTTCACCGCATTCGAAAAAAATACCTCTTCGTGTTATTTCGGTAGCTGACCCCTGAGTTAGGTGATCACCCTCCAAGCACTATCCAGGCCCAAGCTTCTAGATTCGGCAAAATTGGATGCATGCATTCAGGGTGATTTGATATTGGTCTACTGCATGTCTTAAAAGGGGAAAGTGTACGGTATACGAATTGACATATAGGGGCAGGAGGGCGCAAGTGTATGTTTATTCTAAGTACATGCATCCGCAGGCATAGCCCAGCCCATGGGACCTTTAGGGTTCCAAGTGACGAATATAGACGAGGGCTTCTCAGCACAGCTGGTAACAACGCGCTTGGCACCACCCCTCAACTCCTACCAATACCACCCACTACACCACCCTGAACCCAACCTCCCAAATTCCTCATCTCAAGACAACAACCCATGTGGGGGATACCCCAATGACTCATTCAATGTCGACCAGTGTTTCTCAACTCTCGTCCGTGTGACCCAACCCCTCCAAGGTCCGTCTTTTCATGACGACCATTCTTTATAATCTTGGTTCTTTCGGTAAAGTCACGTAGAAGGGAAACAATAAAATAATAAAAATATAAAACAATAAAATTCTCACGACGTTTCGACTGCAACACAAGCAATCGTCATCAGATTTGAAATCCACAGCAAGAAAAAAGATGATTGCTTGTGTTGCAGTCGAAACGTCGTGAGAATTGTATTGTTTTATATTTTTATTATTGTATTGTTTCCCTTCTACGTGCCTTTACCGAAAGAACCAAGAATATGAATCCCTGCAGTCACGAAATCTTTAAATCAAGACCATTCCTTACTTTGCATGTGCCTGATGGTTGGTCATCACGGAAAGCCGTACCGTGGGGGGGTCATGCAACTCGAGTTGAGAAACACCCGTGTACTAACACATTTTTTTTGTTCTACCAGGTAAGGCCCACTGAGCTATTATAGTTCTTTTTCAAAAGCCACAACAAAGTGGCTTATCACGTGGAAATTTATAGCAGCCAAATACTCTGAAGGCATGTTTCTATATGTGGAGGGAAAACCCAGAGGACCTGGAGAAAAATCCATATAACCATGAGAAGAACATACAAACTCCAAATATACATGCATCAGGGTCGGTATCGAACCCACGATCTCATGTATACCAGGCGAGGTAGTTAACATCCCGCCACCGTGACACCACGATGAGATGTGTTCTCCAGCATTTCTTAAAATGTTTTAGCCTCTTTAACGGAAATCTTCCAATTGTCCCATCGGCGTCACGTCATGAGATAACATTTTCTGTTGTCATTCTTGTGGGAAGCAAGCACATCCCTCCAATGTGTTTGCTGGCTGTTCCGTGCATTTTATCTGGCATGATGTCCAATGTTTCTATCCATGTGTTGTGAGCTCCCAGCGCTTGAGAGAAACACATTCCTGCGGAGGGAGCTGGTAGGAACGTTGGGTTGCTCGGTCAATGGCCAGGGTCAACGGCGGCATGGTGTATTCCGCAAATATGGCCGACTGTGAGGGCGGGCACAAGCCGGCGTGAGTAGGTTAAACGTTGAGTTTTATAAGGGCACCACGGGGTGACCAGCCCCTCCCCACCCAGCCCCACCCCTCCCACCCCCCACCCAGCCCCACCCTCCCCACCCAGCCCCTCCCCACCCTCCCCTCTCCACTCAGCCCCACCCCTCCCATTTTTGGATGCACGACGGACGGACCCAATAATCCCCTGTGGGCTGGTGGAACCAGGTGGTTCCTACCAGTAAAATATCAGACATCGTGCCAGACAACACGCAGTACAACCCAGAAACACGTCGGAAGGCCCCACAGCAGCACGACTATGGAACTCTACGCAAGTCATTCCTTCAAAGCGCGATCGTAATATTTCAAGTACAGAAAGTCAAGGTAGTGCGATGGGTATTTTGTACGATCACTGATCACACAGATTAAGACCATCAACTGGCCGCACTTGAGAACCCAGATTAATCACACGTGGCTCAAACCCAGGAACTGGGTTCCAATTCAGGTGTAATACACAAATAGGTCATTCTTATCCCTCTTAGCTTTCCAGCCACCTTCTAGAGACCTCTGGCTCAATGTCTCCGACAACGTATTAGCACCCCCCCCGATCTACTTCGTCACATTTGCATGGTTTATTTTAGAGAGCTGGTCGTGATCGTTGCCGGTACCTTGCACAGAATGTAACCCCCCTCGCTCCCCCACGCCCCTCCCCCATCCCCTTTAGCCATGGCGCCGCATGACATTACTAAGAGAACTAGAATTGACACACTGGCCAAATATTTGCTCAGCCTCCAGCTAGAGTAAAGCCCATTCATTGCCCAATGTTATTTCGTTGGGAATGACTCTCAAGGGTAGGTGACTAACATGAGCAGACAATGTCCATGTAGCTCCAGAGAGGCCGCGACAGCTTATCGAGAGTATGCGCATCGTAACCCACAGATTCATACAAAATAACATCAGAAATTGGTAACACCAATTGGTATCCATTTATTTATATGGCCAAAAATAGTGGATTGTTTGAAAACCCACTCATATCAAGCGAGTATCACGTAATGCACTGTTATTGGCCACATACAGAAGTTGCAACCGCTAAAGTTATGCCACCTCCAATGGTACCAACAAGTGAAATATTTGGTGTGGGCTCACGAAATGTTCACCCACCACTGTATCCATATCAGCCCTATACATGCGTTCTTTATAATATACGACTTGCATATGTTTTAAGTGTCTACACATTATACGTTCAAGTAAAAAAATTAGTTGCGGTATGGAACATGTAAACGTTCGGTAAAAATGTTGATCAAGCAAATAATTAAACGATACCCTTGTCAATCGACTGGTGGATAAATGACCCCCCCCCTCCCCCATGGCCTGCTTGCCCATACTTCGCCATGCTGGTCAGTGCGGGTTGGTGAAGGAAGGAAGGGGGGGGGTGTTTGTCTCTCTCTCCGTGGTCGCGTAGATTTTTCTCGGGGTCCTCCGGTTTTTCCTCCACATTTAAAATCAACATGCGTTTGGAGTATTTGGCTGCGATACATTTCCGCGTAAGCCACTTCGTTCAGCTATTATTTGTGGCCAGGTTGCCTCTGAAAGAGATCTATATAGCTCTGTAAAATAAAAAGTTCGTTAATAGTCATTTTATGACGAAAGATCGTCAGGTAACCCCCGTGACTGTCAAACAGTGGATTGACCAAGGGCGTTAAGTTAAATATTAACCTAAGATCGACATTTTATAATTTATTTATTGTTGAAGACAACAACCGCAAAAAACTCGCTCTTGGCGCCCTGTAATGCGCTTTTGTGCTTTTACTTTCAAGTGTTAACATGCCGTTCCTAAAACACATTGACCGCCCAAATAAATTAGTGTGTGTATGTATAACTGGGGGTTGCTTATGAGCCTTTTGGCACAATAGTGCACTTTTAGTATAATAATGTTATCAGCAGACCCCTTATCTCCCAACAGCCACCAGTGAGAGCTGGTACTGGCCAGGGTGGGGTGGAGTTGGCTTAAACAAGAAGCTACCTTTGGTCCCTTGCGTGTGGTTTCTATGGAATTCTCTCAACGCCCCACTTAGCCATGTATGCACAAGGGGCAAGTGCTTCTTACACCACGCGCGCAAGTAAAACTGTAACCACGACGTGTACGTATGCTCTGGAAGACGCTCACTGGCCGAAAAAGCAGCCTTCTGCTGTACATGTTTTCTGCGAAAGATGAATGTGCCGAGATGTTTTTAAAGTCTTTTTTTTTCTTCCAAAAATTTTAATCCAATTGTGCCATTGCAGTCATGCAACGAGATGGAGACTATTTCCGTTCGGAACTCTGGCATAATTTTGTGTCACTGAACGTCCGCGGAAAATGACATCAAGGAACTACTTCTGAAAGTCACCTCAGTAGACATCCTCATCCACACGTGAGACACGTATCCTCTCCATGTCAATCAAACCATACATTTTAAGTCTCGGACCTGGATTGAGCCAAATTTGGTGAAAACTCAACTTATTCTTGGGTTTTTTCGGTAAAGTCACGTAGGTAAAATGTGTTTTTTTGTAAAACATATTTAATTATTTATTTGCCTACGTGACTTTACCGAAAAAACCCAAGAATATGAATCCTTGCACTCACGAAAGCTTCAAATCTAGAAAACTCAAATGTCGTGGGGGTTTCTTTGTGCCGTGGTGGGTGACCCAACTAAGACTAACGTACTCTTTGGTTATTTCGGTAAAGTCACGTAGGTATAAAATACTTTACCGAAATAGCCAAAGAGTATGTATCCCTGCAGTCACGAAAACTTCAAATCTAGATTAAGACTAATGTGTTCTCCAAAATCACAGCGTAGTGCGCTCGTCACTGCACCACCGCTGCAGGTACTACTATCCCGCTCTCAAAGCCAAAGTACCTACAGAAAAATGTTCGAAGATCGGACATGTCAAGTTATCATTTTCTACTACCCCTGCGGCAAAAAAAAATGTGACTTCATGACCCCAGTGTTGAAAACTGCTTAAAAAAAAAACAAACGGTGCAAAAATGAAACGCGGTCAAAACGATGCACACTGAAGGTCTGATGTTTATCGGATCGTGATGTGCCGGGTGACACGAAGATGCCACTTCGTGCGGGACCGTGCAACGCGTACGATTGCTCAGTGCCAGCGAGGGTGCAGCTAAACCAGGCAAGCGGCACTCTTGCGTGTGTAATGTTAGCATTCCAGCAGCTTCAGGGAGGGACAGGAGCGAGAGAGGATTTGCTCCCCGGGTGACCTTGCTGGATGCAGAGCCGGCCCTAGACCTTTGGGGGCCTTAAGCAAAATTTGGTTGGAGGCCCCTTTGATGTATGATTTTTTTCACCCACTAGCTAGCAGTGACTCTAGGGGGCCCTCTGCTGGCCACGGGGCCCTTTGCAATTGCAAGGGTCGCTTAGTGGCTGGACCGGCTCTGGCTGGATGTCTTGATGCTACCCTGGGGCGACTAAGACGCAGCCCTTCGTATAACTTACGAGCGTACGAAATAACACGATCCGTAAACAGAGACCTCCATCCGTCTCTCCACACAACAATGACAAACATTTCTTTCGTCCACCAGCCGATATCGTAGCTTTGCGGACCGACACTATGCAGCATAATTCTAGATTTGAAGCTTTCGTGACTGCAATGATTCATATTCTTAGGTTTTTTTCGGTAAAGTCACGTAGGTAAAACATTAAAATTAATGAAAGTAAAATAAAATAAAAATCACGACGTTTCGGAGGCAACACAAGTCTCCGTCATCAGGTGGGACCGTCACAGCAAATCTGGCTGTGACGGTCCCACCTGATGACGGAGACTTGTGTTGCCTCCGAAACGTCGTGATTTTTATTTTATTTTACTTTCATTAATTTTAATGTTTTACCTACGTGACTTTACCGAAAAAACCTAAGAATAACTATGCAGCATAATTTTTCTCAAGCATACGCCACACCAGTTTCGACCTCTCGAAGTCGGCGCTCAGCAGTTCCTTTCCCGAGTAAAGCCCCCCACTGGAGCTCCACGGCTCTTTTTCCCAAGAGCGACTGAGTCTCATCAGCAGTCAGGCCTTGTGAACGACTGTAAGGCTGCTTGCTTGCTGGGGTTGCCAGATGTTATTGTTGTGGACACCCCATCTTCAAAGCGAGGCCGTTATTCAATCACAAAAAGCCACAATGGACAACAACTCTGGCGTTGTTGTCGAGCTCCGTAATGATTACAGTATTTGATTACCGGCCACGATTCTGCCAATGACACCCAGATGGTGGAAACTAATCTAGAGTGTGCTTGTTTAGATAAATGATATCAAATGTTGGTCTGTAGAGCCTATGGGCCGATAAACAAAATGTCTGATTATTCATTGCAATCCTTGCAATAATACAGTACTATAGCTTTGTTTACCCAATTAAAGCTCGCCGAGTATCAAGACTATTCATCGGGGTTTGTTTGGATTGCAGAAAAGGAATCGTAGTAAATATGGGTGCATCAATGCCTTGCTTCATCGATGAATATCGATGCTGAAACTCGCGATGCAGATATAGAAAAATGCGCCCGTAAACATGTACAGTGCTTTGATTCGTATACATTGTATTCATCTTCTTGGTTCTTTCGGTAAAGTCACGTAGAAGGGAAGTAATAAAATAAAAAATAAAACATAATAAAATAATTCTCACGACGTCACGACGTTTCGGCGTGAGAATTATTTTATTATGTTTTATTTTTATTATTTTACTACTTCCCTTCTACGTGACTTTACCGAAAGAACCAAGAAGATGAATCCCTGCAGTCACGAAAGCTTTAAATCGATACATTGTATTGTATGCAATGGGTTCGTTCAACTCTTTTAGCCACATTCCCTTAAATAGACCCATACTCCATTGAGGATTGTAACATGTGAAAGGGTAAACAGGGCGGACAGCTGTGTATATGGCAGAGTTAATTTAGTCGGCTTTTATTTTATTCGAGTCGAAGTGTTAGTCTGGTCGACCACAAACTTTGGAATAATAGCCAAGCCTCAGTGTGTGTTTTATTCCATAATCTTCTTAGTCTAGTCGACTAAAATGCACTTCCTTTAGGTTCAGGTATGCAATTCCTGCCCTCTACCCTGCCCCCAGATATTATCGTATCAGCCAATCCAGTCAGTTATGTTATACATACTGCATATGTATAGCCAATTGCCATTTTTGGTTTTCCACTGTGCACCGCATTTTCCACTAATGCTCCTATGTTATCTTAGTCTGGCGTCTTCATTTGGACTCGTTAGTTTCGTCTCATCATAATCAGTCGTGCATTGGTATTTGGTGAGCAGCAGTCGTATTCATCCAACCATGGTCATAGTTAACTAAAATTCTGAAAACATGAAATTCACAGCTCCTTTTGTCACTAATTCCATGAATGGGGTTAACCTTGGTATTGAGCTCAATTTAAAATCTTACTCAAGGACCAGGATATTTTAGGTACTGGTGTGTAAGGACAACACAGCAGTGCAGACTTAGAAGAGTTAGAGTTGTATTTGCAAGCCCATGTAGGTTTGTATCTACGAGTATACACTCAAAAATCTGGACAAGAAAAAAAAGAGTTGGTCACGCTACTTGCCTCGCATTCATTTACTGAGCAACTCTTAGCCCTACAGGTTTTAGTGTTTCCAACATTGTACGATGTCTGAATATTCCACCAACCCATGGATGTGAAAGAAAAGTAATACTTTGGGAGGGTAAGTAGCTATGGGGCCCTATGCCAAGTAACCAAAGGGACCGATTAGGTTTATCAACGTATTAATGTATTACAGCATATGGCTTCTCCCTGTCCAAAAATTCCCAACCTTGTCCGCTACGTTCCCACGGGTTTCTACCGTGCATTGTTCGGCATGAGGTCAGACATTTTTCTGCATTTGCCGGGAACTTCTTTAGGAACTGAAGCTGCCAGTACATGGAGCGAGGCATTGGCCATCGCATTGAAAACACAGAAATCACATCGGAGAGCCGTAACAGCGCAACCGCAAAAAAAAAACCTACGCCGCAGTATTACGCGCACATACACAAACGCCATCTCCTTAGCTTGGAATTATGGCAGGGGTGTGGAACTTACGGCCCGCGAGCCCTGGTGCCTACACGAATGCCTGCCGAACACCTTGGCGGGCTGCTCGCCGCGAACAGGCCCCCCACCAACCCCCCCGCTAGGTAAAGTTCATTAACGTGACGAACGTGGCGGGCTGCGGAGAGTGAAGAGATTAGCCGATGTGTGGTCCCGTGGGCCACAAAGCCCAAGATTCGAGCCATGCATGGAGCACGGGACGTAATCGCTGAACAGAGGCCACTGAATAAAATTGGACGAAAGTTCAATCATAATCCAAAGGCGCTTTTGCGTTTTCGTGATATGACTTGCGTTATCAGCTGTCGTGTATGACGGCAAGTTTACACGCAACACACGGTTACACCCACCACCTCCCATGCCAAGTATTACGTACATTGGCGGTATGAAGTCCATCATGAACGAACATTACGACTTTTCCGAAACGCAGGTGTGTCACTAACGCAATGACCTGGCACGCAAATTCTGTGTATACGCTGCAACTGACGCCCTCTGTTTTGTTCTGCTTGGTGTTCACGGTAACTGACGAAACACACACACGGCAGACTGGACAGATTCTAACCGACCTGGGCTTGTCAGTTTCCAAAACTACAAAATGAGCTGGCAAAAGGCGGGTCACACTTGGGTTAATTGTTACTGCGACAATAATTGTAGCATATTACACTCGTCTCATTAACTTAAGATGGTAAAAGTGACCCCATTTTCTTTGTAATGTATCTGTAAATTGAAATTGGAATTTTGCAGCTACTAATGTCATTATTTTCCAAGGTGAATTCCACTTTGAAAATGTATGTTACAGATGGTGAAAATATCGTCATTGGTGCATAGGCTTTACAATTTGTTCTACATATTATTCCATAAGGAGACTCTGGGATGTCGCTGTGGTGTAATGGTTAGGACACCGGATTTGCAATGCAGAGGTCACCGGTTCGATTCGATCTCCCGGCGTGGCAGTTGAACCAATGGACGAGTTTCCTGAATCCACCCTCACCCTGCCTGACCCCCTTTGTTCATCCAGTAGTGGTGGCCCTTCTAGGAGATGTTAACTACCTCGCCTGCTATACGGGAGGTTCGTGGGTTCAATCCCGACCCTGACGCCTGTATTATTCGGAGTTTGCGTGTTCTCCCCGTGGTCACGTGGATTTTTTTCCGGGTCCTCCGTTTTTTTTTCTCTCCACATTTAGCAACACGCGTTTAGAGTATTTGGCTGCTATACATTTCCACACGATACGCCACTTCATTAAGCTATCATCTGCGGCCAGGTCACTTCTGAAAAAGAACTATATTTCTTATTGGGCCTTACCTAGTAAAATAAAAAAAATGTTAAGTTAGTTAATAGATATTTAAATGCAGGGCTGCACCTTTACCAATGTGTTAATGTGCCGCACAACAAACGCATTTGAGAGTCCTGGTTTTTTACCCCTCCGGTAAGGAAACAGCCCCCCCACCACCCCTGGTTGGGGTACCCCAAAGGTGACCCAGCAGACGAGCGTCTTCAGGTTTGCCCCCCGCCCGGGTCAGGCACCACCGCACACATTTCACAACCGAGACAGCAATTGCCCACACACGATAGCAACCATCTGTGTGTGTGTGTGCATTACAACACAACCAGAGGGAAATACGCCGACGCAAGCACGCGCATGCGTACGTTTTGAAACGCACCGTTCCGAACCGCACCGTTCCATGACGCATCTTTTTTTTCTTATCACTGGAGTGTTCTTGTTTATAACAATTTAGTACATGTGGAATTCGCGCTATCACTCTTGTAGTGCAAAGCTATCACGAAGGGAGGCGCTGTGTTTCACGTGAGTCTGCAATCGTTTCACCCAGGGGGTGATAATTGCGATCATGCCTCGTGGCACGTTTGGACTGTCATGCCAAGCGCACAACTCGCAATCTCGTTCCGAATTGTACGTTACGAGATCTTTAAATGTCCACTGTGAAGCAGACGACGCGTATTCCACGATGAAGACACCCACAGTTAAACCACCACCATTTACATATTTGCAGGTCGCGATATTTAACGCATTGTACAATTAATCCCAAACCAGTGGGAACATTTTCATTGTCGCTTTCAATAAAGCAGCTGTAAATATTTTTCCCTCGTCCGAATCATGAGTTAAGTCATGACTCAAGTCCTCCCTTCCTTCCTCTGCCAGTGACTGGTCATTCCTACAAAAGACTCCCCAGTTTCCCCCACCTCTCCGCTCTTCCATATCCATTCTAATATAATCGTCAACCCTTCCCCCCCCCCCCCCGATTTGTGTTGACCCCCCCCCCCCCCCCACTATTATATTATATTATTACTCAATTACTCAATCGGGATTGAAAATAGCAATCATTTCCCCCCCCCCCACTGTGCAGGCTATGTCTGTGCAACATAGCGCCTCCGTCCGATCCTCATGCTGTTGGGAAGGCGTGAACACCCCACGTGGACTAAACTTATCATGATGACACGGCCAAGGACCGAACCCTACCTAAAATGCAGCCGATCTCATCAGCTGTCAGAAGCAAAGGAGACTTGAGCTTGCATAGTGTGATGATAGTTTAGTTATAAAGCAGGTGCTGTGGTCTGTCACAGGACTATGTACGTTGAACTTCTTTCGCACCGTGCGTAGCCAGCCGTGCTAATTGAACAGAAAAGCAAAATCCATTGTTGTACTGTACTATCGCCGAATCTCTATGCTCAACGGCTTCATCGCTCTAATTTCTATTTATTTTGTTGTTGTTGTTGTTGCTCTAATTTCTATTTTCTGCATCGTTGTACTTTGGTTTTCATGTCGTTGAGTGACCCAGAGCCATTCTTGTGAAAATTGCCTTTTGCACGTCCAAGGACGGGTGTATTGCAGTACATCTGAAACTTGCAATCGAAAAGCAGACCACGACGTGATATATTCATTACATTAATTCGTGTGCAATTTGTAAGGGCGCGGTGACACAGACTTATATCATTTAAAGGTTATAATCCCTTGTTCATCATGACGTCCTTTTTACTTTGATGTCTCAACAGCGTTACGGAGATCGCGTGACGTGAGGGATCTGCCTTTGTAGTGAGGGTTGTGAGTTGACGCCGAGGAGGGGGGAGGAGGCGCCTCGCCCCCCCATGTGGAGTGACGTCACCTGCTAATTAATATTAATGTCGGGGGGGTCCATTTGGAAGACGTCACCTGCTCATGATTATTAATGAGGGGGGCTGGCCGGCGTGGAGTGACGTCACGCGCGGGACACACAGACATTCTTGGCTCATTATTGTAGTAAATGAGCCTCATCCAGGTCTCTCGAGTTCTCGCCCGGTAAAAACGAAATCGACTTGAAACTTGACCAACCCGCACGTGGACTACGGTCGAATAACCCCCAGGACCCACACGGTGTAAAGAGTCCATCATCCAGCAGCGGATTGACAAAGGGTCGGTGTGTATGCACTATTAAAGAACGGTAAAATGGCTACCAGCGTGGGGGTTGCGGTTCTAATCACGACGACTTGTGCGTGGTGCATCGGGCGATTGCCAAATCTGCCCGACTTCATAATTACAATTTTGCTTCCATCCATTATGTGTACAAAAAAAAATAAAGCGTGCTTCTGTTTTTATTTTCTGTTTACGTGCTGTAGGTTGCTATGTACACCGAGTTCAATTCCGGGCACGACTAGCGTCAGTGGCGAACGCTATATTAGCCATTCCAGGGAGAGAGAAAACCACTTCACTAACGCCCACTAACTACCCGTTGTTAAATATGGTTCAAACAACCTTTACGACTGACACTTTGCAGGTGCACCGAAGGCCTTCATCCAGCAACGGATTGACGAAGTTGCATCTCAATTTAGAACATCAAACCAGTACAGCTATTACGATTATCACCGGTCTAAAGAGTACTATCAGACGCTGTGTATACCGCACACACAAAGGAAATCCAAGTTGAAAGCTACTAGTGCATGCAAGTGTAACGCACACTCTTTCACAAAGGTAGCTCATGTAGGGACACGTTTCTTTGGCCATGCGATATGGAACATAGCCGATAGCAGGCGATAAATAATGCTTTGTGTAATCAAATACAACACCATACGACTCCTCTTATCCGGACTGATGCGATGCTCACTACTGGTGGATGCTCTTATGCGCGCTCCTCTTATCTACACGAAAAAAGGGGGTCATAAACACGAAATCCGAAGCTCCATTGTCAATCCACTGCTGGGTGAAGGTCAGCCCATGCTTGTCGGTCATAGGTGGTTGTTTGACCATACTTCACCACACTGGTCACAGGAGGTTGGTGCAGAGATGTGGGCAAGTATTAATTCAGATATCATTCGCCACTGATGCCCATCATGGCCAGAAGCTGAACAGAGTTCTTCATGGTTCTGGCAATTCGTCTGATGAAGTTGGTTGTAATCACGAGCAAAAGTAGTACTCAAATTGTAAATGTTGTGCGTTTACTCTCCAACACACCGGTGTGCTGAACTAGTCACTAATTGGCACGTTATGTTTACGGGACAAACCTTACTCATTGGCTGTTGGGTGGTGGGATAACGACACATTTATATTCATGCCATCTAACCCAAAAAAAAGTATGGATATTGGTCACAAAAGATCTACGTGTTAAACCCAGTTCACAACGCAGTGCACCGACCACTGCTCTCCACTAATAAACACGAATATTATAATGTGTTGGTTATTTATCTTATCCACACTTCGGTGCGGATAGTAGTATGGCGTACATCCTGGAGACCGCTTCCAGGTTAGTTCAGTTTAGGTCGAAAACCCACACGGATGAGAGAAGATAATAGGATGAATTTTCTACAACTTCGAAATAACTACGGATGAATGTGGGGTGCATATAAAGGGAAAGGCAGTTGACAGGAGAACAGACGAGAGACGGGGTTCCACCGTAAACAATACTGCAGCAGCCAGCAACACAGCATGGCCATCTCAGATCAGGCCCAGCAAGACGTCGTAAGGAGGAACATTTTATAACAAGGATTTGCATCTATTAATCATCTAAATGCCGTGGCATCTCAAAGTGCCTTTCAAAACACAAATCACATATATACAAACATCACCAGGGTGCACAAGACGTCAAAGACCAGAGGGGTGCAAAAATAACAATACATAAAAGACAATGAATGATGGACGTCACAGACACGGTGGGAGCAAACAGACCTGCACATTCACACAGGGTAGGGTTGCCACCTATCCTGGTTTTCCTAAGATTGTCCTCGTTTTGAGGTTGCTGTCCTGAGAAATCTGGAAAACATTAAAAGTCCCGTCAATCGTCAGCAGTGAAATATCACACACATTAATTTTACACGCAGTCCTCCCATCGTCTGGAACTGTGGCACTGTGAGATATTCTTCCTCCAATCATATGTCCCTGGTTTTTATTGTGCATCGGAGGTAGCAACGCAAACACCCGGGGAATGACAGCCACCAAGAACCTGAACATCATCAGAGTTCCGGGGGAAGTCCTGTTTGTTTCTCTTGAATGTACAATGATGTCACTAGGCATGCGTTGTCCTGTGTGTTTACTACACACTCAAGTGCATACAGGTCAATATTATCGGTTGTCTTGGAGACATTTTGTGATTCTTATTTCACATGCTCGGTGCCCTCTGTTCAATTGTGCTTTTCAAGACCCTTGGTCCATCAGGCCTTGTATGATACTCGTGTGAGGTGTGATATGAAGTTCTATTCTATTCCTGCCTTTACGTTCAGGAGCTGATTGCCAATGTCGAGGTTTGCTCGACGTGAGGTTTCAGGAGAGACTTCATGTAGTTTTGTTGTTCTTCCATTAAAGGAGCGCAGGCTACAGTGGTTTACTACATGGTCCATAGTTTGTGTTGCATGGCCACAGTCTCATTTTGGCTTTTCTTAAATTTTCCATTCATGACGGAGATGTGTGCATCGGCCTTGTGATTCATAGTACACCAGTGTCATCAAGGAATGTCAAATTCAGGAGGTGCGATGTTTGGGTCTCGAATGAAGTGTTTATTTTGGTCGTCCACGTTGTTAAACTGTTCACCAGCGTTCTTCGGGATCTGGGTGAGATTCTAGGATGGTGACAGCACGAACCTAGAAGGGGGATCAGGACATGAGTTGGCAGCGAGGTACATTGTTGTGGTCTTGGTTGATGAGTAGGTTATTGTTGACAACAGAATGTGTACGCTCCTTTGCAATTTGCATGTCTCTGCAGATATCTGGTAGCAGAATGTTTGCCAGAACAGGGAGCCATAGAATTGGTGTCAGTTTCAGTGTTTCCATTATGATACGCATTGCATTATTTAATTGTGCATATAACAGCTGTGTGTGCGAGCTCCCAGACCAGGCTGGGGTGCAGTGACTCTGCCACTGAGTAGATCAGTGAGCGGGCGGCAGTTCTCGTCACATCCTCCCGGTTTTTCCTGCGAGTTTCGGTTGCATGGCGATTCTTAATTTGTTCTTTTTAAAGGTCTGTTTTAACGGGGGCTTGACGGTCAGGCTTCAAGTTCGACCTCATGAGACCAGGATAGTCGCATTTTCAAGGGTGACATGGGGTATATGTCTGTCAGTAGGGGGTAACGAATGTTATGTATAATCCCAATTTAGCAACATTTTCAGTACATTAAAAATTTTGGCAAATTTGAACAAACTTGAATTTTTTTTTTATCAACGACTAAAATAATCTAAAAAGCCCCTCTCCAATGGGAATATTGGCAAACAACCATTCACCCACTCACTCACCAAAACAATAACAAATATACAACCAACAAATGGTCAATTTATTTGCAACAAAATAAGCTCGCGGGGGAAAAAAAGGGCCATGAATTAAAAGTACGACTTGTTTGCACGTCACGTGCCGCAAATAATGAGAAATAGATATTAATTCTGCCAGGGACATGAACACTCACAGGACGGACACTAACATCGTGAATGTAAATTCTGGGTGCACTTCATAAATTGTATGAATATGAAATATGTAACAAGCTGACCTACATTATTGTCCATCATACAGGTTTTTTTGGGGTTAGATCACGTAAATATAAAATGTTTCGTTAGATTGTAAAATGTTATGGATTTACTCTCCAACACAACCGGTGTGCTGTACTAGTAACGAATTGGCACGTTCTGTTTACGTGACAAACCTTCACTAATTGGCTGTGTCGGGTGGTGGCGGGTTTAACGACGCAACCCAAAAAAAACTGTATTATGAATATTACTCGCGAAAGCCTACGTGTTAAACTACATTATTGTGTTTGCAAATACAGTACTGAAATGGTATGTAATGTTGTTTGTGAGCTTTTATCATAAAAATGTGCCTTAATAGCCAGCACTCGCCGCTTATCAGCATTAAATGGACTAGAAATGTTTTACCCGTGACACACCACAGGAAGGAGAGTAGAGCCAATGATATAATGTATATGAAAGGAAAAAGTAAGGGAAAGGGTACGAGGAAAGATAAATAATGGGAAATAGAGAGAAAAGCGATTGAAAATAAATAGAAAGTTGCGACCATTAGAGATTATATAAGGGCCTTAGTGCTGCATGCAGCTGTCTTTTTTACAGGAGGTAGTGGGCAGAGGAGAGAGATTCGGAGTGGGTCACTGGTGGCCACACAGAAGTCCAGTGATTTATCGGAGGCCAGAGCTAAATTAGATATACTGTATACAAACCTAATGCACACGTTTCAGGGACAGCATGTACATTAATGTTTGTATATATTGTTAATGCATGAATGCACTGGCAAAACAAACTTTTCACCAAGTGCGTTCAAGGATATCTTCCACTTATATTGTGCAAAATATCAAGATTTGGACCATTTTCATGCTTGTATCATACATCAAGCCAAAGTTTGTGATCATAAAATGACATTTTATCACCATAGTTATGGCTAGGTCAAGGGTTAAGACAAAGGTTAGGGCTAGGATTAAGGTTAGGAGTTGCATTACTAGTCGGGATTGTGTTAGGGATGGGTTGTCATTAACCAATTTTTGTTGTATGAAGTTCAAATGCCAGCCTTTTACTTGGCACCTTGCCGTTGCAACAACGCTCTCTAGTGTAAATAAAGTGTACTTAAGATTGCCGATTACAGTGCACAATGCAACATAACACGTTCCTTCGGAGTGGGCAGGTAGGAACTTGGTTGGACAGCGCAGCGTTCGGGGGGGGCAGTTGGATGAGTGCCCCCCCCTTCTCTCCCTTCCCCCCCTTCCCCCCCACCCTCCCCGACATCGTCAACCAATCACGGCGTTGCTCGGTGTTCGGTGGGGAGGGGCATGGGTGGGCGGAATTCCGGATATGCACGACAGACAGACAACTAATCCCTGGTGGGCAGTGTGGAACCTGGTGTTCCTACCTGTATAATGCTTCACTACAAGTAGTTGTGGGTAACAAATGAGAGTAGAGGTCTCTCAAAACGTGGCTGGGATGGTTGAAGAGGGGTTAATAATTACGGCATCAGCAGATGAAACCGACAAAGCCAAATCCCTTGGCTCTAATCCAGATTTTAGCCACCCGTGATGTGAACGTGTGTTGCACTTCTTTTTCAACCCTACGTAGACAAGCGTGCACATTCTTATTTACGGCAAAGTAATCTCTTAAAAAAAACACTGCCAGGGCACTTACCTGGACTTTTACCGTAATGATCTACACACCTGTGCAAAAACTTCTGAGCTCACTGTAAAAATGAACGACTTTCTCTACAACCCTCATAGGGTCACCCCCCCCCCCCCTTTGCCCCATGAGGGTTGTGGATAAGAGGCTCTCCCTGTCCCAAGACAGCACAACAGTGCTCAGCAAATCTGCACGACAGATCTGCCATTTTTCCCCTTACAGATGGTAATAGGAGTGGTGTTCCAAGTGATTGTTTTACATATTTGTCATCACAGACCGCCGAGGCAGTTTCTAAACTATAAATCTTTAACCAGACAAGGCCCATCGAGCTATTAGCTCTTGTTTTAGAAGCGACCTGGCCACAAATAATAAGCTCAACGAAGTGGCCTATCGTGTGTAAATGTAAAGCAGCCAAATACTCCAAACGCATGTTTCTAAACGTGGAGGGAAAAAACCGGAGGACCGAGAGAAAAATCCACGCAGTCACGGGGAGAACGCGCAAACTCCAAATATGCAGGTGTCAGGGTCGGGATCGAACCCATGACCTCGATCATACCAGGCGAGGGAGATAACATCTCACCGCAGTGCCCCCTCAGCAACACATGGCCACCAACTCAATTATCCATCCTTGCATCACTGAATGGCTTTGCCAAGCAAAGGCTGCTTGCTATAAGCGTCCTCATTTTTGGGTGTGAGATATTGCTGACTGGCATAATGGGCCGGTTACTTCCGCTCATAAGTTAACATCCTAATTTTTGGGTGTGAGATATTGCAGACTGTTATAATGGGCCGACCATTTCCACTCGTAACTTAACATCCTAATCTTTGGGTGTGAGATATTGCAGACTGTTATAATGAGCCTTGCCACTTCCTCCTGTAACTTAACAACCTAATTTTTGGGTGTGAGATATTGCAGACTGTTATAATGGGCCTGGCCACTTCCTCCTGTAACTTAACAACCTAATTTTTTGGTGTGAGATATTGCAGACTGTTATAATGAGCCTGGCCACTTCCTATCGTAACTTAACATCCTAATTTTTTGGTGTGAGATATTGCAGACTGTTATAATGAGCCTGGCCACTTCCACTCGTAACTTAACAACCTAATTTTTGGGTGTGAGATATTGCAGACTGTTATAATGGGCCCGGCCACTTCCACTCGTAACTTAACAACCTAATTTTTGGGTGTGAGATATTGCAGACTGTTATAATGAGCCTGGCCACTTCCTATCGTAACTTAACATCCTAATTTTTTGGTGTGAGATATTGCAGACTGTTATAATGAGCCTGGCCACTTCCTATCGTAACTTAACATCCTAATTTTTGGGTGTGAGATATTGCAGACTGTAATAATGGGCCGGCCACTTTCTCTCTCGTTACTTAACCGTCGTTCACGACTGAGTGCCGGTGACATCACGGCGTTTGTGCAATGCTAGGGGCACTTTTGAGGCCACGTGAAGTGTCGAAGGCCCGGGTGTGACCTGTGCCCACGAGTTCTGTAGGGAATGCTTGCTGTATGTGCACGAGTTGTTGTGTGGTGAGCGATTCATGATGAAGCCCTTAGATCGCCTCGCGTGGACTATTCCCTTTCACACACCCCATCAACACGCACACTCCGAATGAACACATGCCCTGGAAGGAAGTCACTGGAGCTATGCACTTTTAAATTGAAAACTTCGTCTCTTTAGAACTGCTTTTTGTGTTTAGTTTGGTGTTCTTCGCCCGCACCCTCCGATTAGCACGTTTGTGTAAAAGAAGTTCAACATACAACATATATACACACCCAACACATGAACAGACCCGCATCGATAAACACCCAATAAGACACTCTCCAAATCAACACCAAACCACTAACACTGGAGCCATAAACACTGCGAACATGCAAACCCCCATCACCACCCCGCACCCCATCACCACTCAACCATCACCACCCCCACCCCCCATCACCCCCCCCATCACCCCGCCCCCCACCTCGCCCCCCATCACCACCCCCATCACCCCCCCCCCCATCACCCCACCCCGCCCCCCATCACCCCGCCCCCCATCACCACTCCCCATCACCACCCCCCACCCCGCCCCCCATCACCCCCCCATCACCAACCCCCATCACCCCCCCCCATCACCACCCCATCACCCCGCCCCCCACCCCGCCCCCCATCACCACCCCCATCACCCCCCCCATCACCACCCCCCACCCCGCCCCCCATCACCGCCCCACATCACAACCCCATCACCGCCCCATCACCACTCTGCATCACCACCACATCACCACCCCCCATCACCACCCTCCATCACCCCCCCCCCCCCACCATTGCCCCCCATCCCCCCCCCCATCACCACCCTCCATCACCCCCCCCATCACCCCCCATCACCACCCCCCATCACCCCCCCCATCACCATCCCCATCACCACCCCGCCCCCATCACCGCCTCCCACCCCGCCCCCCATCACCACCCCACATCACAACCCCATCACCACTCTGCATCACCACCACATCACCACCCCCCATCACCCCCCCCATCACCCCCCCCATCACCACCCCCCATCACCGCTCGACTTACCCTTCAACACGGCGATCGGACTTCACGCTCCGCACGACGCGGACAACGAGAAATGCGCCACGCACATGAACACCATCGCCACACGGAGCCTTCCCCTGGGCCCAATTAAGCCGCGGGGAGAAAATCGAACATCGCAGTCATCCGATTCGTGCGAATTTATCTGTTTAAAAAAATTGCAAATTAAAAAAAGCACACACGAAACGCGTTTCTCTTCGCGCCCTCCTCGGCTTCCGTCTGGGTTCACGAGGCGCGCCGGGGGTCAGGCGTCGCCACGTGTTTGCGTGCTCCACGTGCTTCGCATCTTCCACCGCGAATCTCTGCGTCGGTCGCTTGCAGCTTCGAACACACAAACTTGTTCTTTTGTTCCAACGTCTAACACAAAATGCGTCTCGCGACGTGTAATGTACAGCAGCGATCTATTTTGTCTTGTTTATTTGACCGCTTTGCACAGCTGTGGATGACATAACAACACCGCGTCCTGTGTCACTGCGTGTAACGCCCATTGACTTCCCGAGGGCTCGCGTGAGCCAGTATTCAACCCTTCATGTAACGAGACACAGACCTCCAAACTTCATCAGGCGCACGTTCAACCTCCAGCCAACGTGGCTCAAGAGATTAAACAGCTGTACACTGCGCAACGGGAGATTCTCAACCGAGTGCGCCCCACGGAGAACCCGGCTGCGGTGTAAATCCACCGTGACACCCGGAGAAGAGAAGCCACACAGCTACAGGTGGAAGAGGAGACAGCGAGGGATGATGTTCGTTTTATCCAAAGCGCATCGCCGCCTGTGGCGTCTCTTCGCCTCGCCCACCTCTTCCTCCTCCTCCACGTGCGGTTACAGCAGCAGCAGAAAGAAGGTCGCCGCCTCTACGTCTCGTTACGCCAGCGCCGAGACGGAACGGCTGCAGCTCGAGTACCAGGGCCTGGTGCAGGACCTCGTGACCGCGAGATGCACACAGGGGAGCGCCTCTCCAACTCAGCGCCGAGCGTCTTCCAGGTCTCCCGTCATTCGCTTTCGGTCACCTGTCGACGAGCAGCGGGAGGCGCCCGAGGTCCCCTTCCCGTTCCTCAATGACGAGCGTCATCAAGATGAGGGTGGTGATGATGAGGAGGTGGAGGAGGTGGTGGTTGCCCCGGCTCCTATTCGGGTCGAGGGGCCGCGTGCGGGAGGTCTCGCCAGCGTGACACGAGTCCTGCAGGACACCATGCCCCTGCAGCAGCGCTACGTGCTCGAGAGGTGGAAGCGGCGCATGATTCTGGAGCTCGGCAAAGAGGGCTTTGACCGCTACTCGCTCGGTAAACATGCACTGCTCGACTTACGAACGCACGCACTTACGAACCTCGACTTACGAACGCCCGCACTTACGAACACCCAGACTTACGAACCTCGACTTATGAACACCCGCACTTACGAACACCCGAACTGACGAACCTCGACTTATGAACCCCTGCACTTACGAACACCCGGACTTACGAACCCCCGCACTTACGAACACCCGGACTTACGAACCCCCGCACTTACGAACCCCCGCACTTATGAACCCCCGCACTTACGAACGCCCGCACTTACGAACACCCGCACTTAACGAGCCAGCTTCGATGTAATATTTGTTTTAACTTCGACTTAAAAAGGCGAACTCGCACTTGCAAATCGAACGGCGGAACTATTTGGTTCGGCTGAGCGATCGCGAGATGTAATGAGTCGGTCTCCCGCTGGGAGCGAGTGTGTGAAGTTGAGCGGGGAGCGGCGGTGTAGCGGTTAGCGCGCTGCGCTCCCAACCCAGCGACCCGAGTTCGATTCCAGCTCACGGCCAACATCAGTGACGGTTATCCGAATCGCTGCTGCGCGCCTTCCCTAGGTCGACTCGGCCTCAAATGAGTAGCTGGTGCGGTGTGTAAACATCGCCAATGGGGAGACAAAGGCGGCCGGGCGTGGTGCTGGCCACCCACCCCCTCATGTGCCGTGCCGGCCTTGAAAGGTGCTCGCTAACAGCACTTGCCACGTAAGTTTGTTAAGGCTCCACGGAGGGGGTCTTTGTTTATAATACAGAACTGTAGTGAGACTGGTGGTCAGACTGTTAACGGTTAAGTTATGAAAATGTTTGATTGTAAGATTGTGGGACTGTGATTTTATATTGTGTATTTTTGAGATTGCGTGATAATGGTGAGAATCTAAGATTTGTATTGTGTAAATACAATATTGTGTTGTGCCCCCTTTAAAATGAAAATCTGCCAATGTTTTTATCCTTTTTCTCATTGAGTCCAGGTGTACTGTACCATAGTTACGCTGCTCACTGATATCAATGACATTAAAGCATTTTAAAATTTAATAACAAAAAATCTTCAATGCATTTCCCTCGTGTAAGAGCAGTGATATTCATGCATGTTGGACATTATCAGTAGCAGCAGCAGCAGCAGAAATGATCCTCTCACATTGCCATTGAACACTAAATTAACGTAAATATGCCAAACATCCTTCATGCAGGATCTTCCTGAAGACGTCTCAAAGAGTTGCTCTGCCGGTTGAAGCAATGGACGTCGTTACATTTTTGCAGGCGTGCTCCGGCAGGGCCGCAAGCTGCACGCCGTCATCCAAGAAGCCCTGACACAGCGGCTGACGAACCCCGGCGCGGACCTGGAGCTGGCGCCGGTGGTGGAGGAAGCGGCGTTCGCGGGCGAGGAAGAGTCGAAGGAAGACGACGAGCTACTGCGGGGCTACGCGCGGAGCGTGCAGCCCGTCCTGGCGGACCTGGGGCGTGTTCGCGCCGTCGAGGGGAAGGTGCAGCACGCGCGGCTCCAGTACATGGGCCACATCGACTGCCTGGCCGAGTACAGGTGCAGCCAGCGTGGGTGCCGCGGTGGCGAGATGTTAAATCCCTCGCCTGGCATGCAGGATGTCGTGGATTCGATCCCGATCCCTGCGCCTAGAGTTTGTGTGTCTCTCTCCCCGTGTACACGTGGATTTTTTTACCGGGTCCTCTGGTTTTTTCCTGCACATTTAGAAACGTGCGTTTAGAGTATTTGGCTGCTATTAATTTCCACATGCTAAGCCACTTCGTTGAGCTGTCATTTGTGGCCAGGTCATTTCTGAAAAATAACTTTTCAGCTCAGTGTGCCATACCTGGTAAACAAAAATAATTTCGTTTAGGTTTTAGTTTATACGGCTGACGTTGATGTCCAGAAACAAATGTAATTTTACATTGAGCCAGATGATTGCGTCAGGAGCCAATGGAGTTTCCCCATTAACATTCCATCACACGAAGTTTTGGCCGCGCAAGAGACACTAAAAATCTTATTTCGAACCAAAGCCCTCTGCAGTGTTGGCTCAGTGCTCCGACTCTTTGCCCACATGGCCAGCTGAGATTTTCATTCATTTTATAGCCATTTGACGTGCGAATAGTCGAGCTAAAATATTGCTTTGAATCGGCTGTCCGCGCTGTTTGCCGGCGTTGCAGAGGCCAGCTCTGCCTGATCGACTGGAAGACGTCCGAAAAGCCCAAGCCCAAGCTGCGAGACACGTACGACAACCCGCTGCAGGTGGTGGCCTACGCCGGGGCAGTCAATTATGACGCGAACTACGCCCCCCTGCAGGTAACTGCAGCATGTGGGCGCTTGGACAAACTCAAGGAATTTTTACAATATTTTTCCAACAGTCTGCTATCTGAATCTGTGCTCTCGTTGTGGCCCATGTCCGTCACTGGTTCCTGCGCGAATGATGTTTGTTATATGTATGTTGATCTTCTTCAACGCCGTACGTAGCCAACCGTGCTATTGCAGGTGCGGGGGAAAGGACAACAAAAATAACACAAAGCAGTCGTAAAGACATTCGTGTTCAATTTAGATTTAGAAGTGCATAGCTTTAGTGGCTTCCTAACATCGGAAAGGAAGAGCCGTGCCAGACAGCCGCAGAAGCGCATCTGCAATCTCTCATTTACTTGATACAGCTGTCGTGGCTGTGACGGTTCCACCTGAAGACGGAAGCTTGTGTTGCCTCCGAAACGTCGTGATTTTATTTTACTTTTATTAATTTTAATGTTTTACCTACGTGACTTTACCGAAAAAACCTAAGAATATGCGGTGACCGTCTTTGTTCGATGGCGAGCCAAAAGCCGCTGCCGGATGCTGTCAAGTGTTGTCACTCGTTAAATACAACCGAGGACAAACACGTTGAGAAGCAACAGACAACCCAGGTTTTATAGCCGTCTAAACGCGACTATCTCAAGACAACGTACAGAAACACTCGTTCCATTTCTTTATTTGTTAGACTGGCATAGCATCACAGGAGTTGGCTAGGCCAGCGTGAGGTCAGATTTATTGAGGTTATTCCAGACGATAAAAAGTCTGGATTCTTATTTTAATGTCCTGGATCTTTGACGTAGTTTCATACAAGACAACATATCTAACTGCCAAAGTTGTCGCGATAAGTTTTCTTCCGAGCTTGATAATAAATGGCACATTAAATGCTTGTGCACAGGACAATTTAATTAGTTTGAACTGTGTCAGATGGCAGGGGAGGGTCTTAACGTCACAGGTCTTTTTTTGCCAGACCGTTAACGTGGCCTCGCTCCAAGAATCGATTGCGGATCAAAAAGTGTTTCATCTTCTTGGTTCAAAATAAAATAATTCTCACGACGTTTCGGCCACAACGCAAGCAGCCGTTGTGGCCGAAACGTCGTGAGAATTATTTTATTATGTTTTATTTTTATTATTTTATTATTTCCCTTCTACGTGACTTTACCGAAAGAACCAAGAGGATGAATCCCTGCAGTCACGAAAGCTTTAAATCGAAATTTTAAGTGTTTCATCGCTACAAGGCGAGCGTTTTCCCGATGCTCCCCCGCAGGTGGAGAAGGGCATGGTGGTGGTGGCTTACAGGGACGGCTCGCCGGCGCACACGCACCTGCTGGACCCGCGGCTCTGCCTGGAGTACTGGCAGCGCTGGCTGCTGCGTCTGCAGGAGTTCCACTCCCGCGCGAGAGAGGGACATCCGAAACGGACGAAGCTGTAATGCACGAGGATTGTCCGCGCATAGCCGTGTATACGTGACAGGCTGTTGCGGCAAGTGTTGTCGGCGAGCACAGGTGCGCGAGCACAGGTGCGCGAGCACAGGTGCGCGAGCACAGGTGCGCGAGCACAGGTGCCCGAGCACAGGTGCGCGAGCACACAAACGCACCGTTTGAGAAACCTGTCCAATATTTCAACTGTCACGCCTGGACATTGAACCGATGACGTTCTGTATTGCGAGTCCGGCGTTCTAACCAATGTACATAAAAACATTTCGACAAAGGCTTGTATAATAGCAGTCGCAAATTAAACCCTACTGCCTTTGTACCCGTACATGTGTACTTGAACATTTAGTATTTTGTATCTTCAGTGCTTTTTTTATGGATTTCAGAAAGATGAGTGTCATTAAGAACAATCCAAGCAAGTCAACTTGACACCTTTGTAAATGTTTGAAATGGTCACGAAGTGTAGAGGTGTTTAAATAAAAGAAAATAAACGATGTTTATTACGAACTTGTATTAATGTTTTAATATATCTACAGCATTCACCTTAATATAATTCAGCAGTGTTACCCGTACCAGACCACGTCCCGTAAACCACCCACCAAACAACTTGAGGATTATAAACTTATATTAGATAAAGGGTAAGGAGGAATATTTACACGCCAGTATAAAAAATACCATTCCCTGCTATGCAGAACTAATTAAATATGCACATATCAACTTGGTTTATATTGCATAGAATTGTAATACCATATCGCGGTCTATATGATAATAAATGGCTTGATTTTACACAAACTGCACAAGCGTTTTAACGTATGTACACTTCGTTGGCATAAGAGGATTTATTTTACAAAGCTGACTGACACCGCTTAAGTTTAAACAGCGAGAGACCTCTAAATAAATTAATTCACCGATGAACTCACTGCAGCCTTTTTTTTGCAAATGGCCTTTTGTCTTCTGATCAAATAGCATGGAAAACCTCGGTATTGAACACTTTGCTTCATCTTAGCTATGACTGCCCTTTTTTTTTCTTGGTTCTTTCGGTAAAGTCACGTAGAAGGGAAGTAATAAAATAATAAAAATAAAACATAAAATAATTCTCACGACGTTTCGGCCACAACCGCAAGCAGCTGTCCTCACCTCACCTGAGGACGGCTGCTTGCATTGTGGCCGAAACGTGAGAATAATTTGATTGTTTTATTTTTATTATTTTATTACTTCCCTTCTATGTGACTTTACCGAAAGAACCAAGAAGATTAATCCCTGCAGTCACGAAAGCTTTAAATCGAAATTTATGACTGCCTTTCATAAACAAAATGTGGCAGAGTCCATCTTGGGCTTTAAGGCTTTAGCAGCTAAGGGCTATTCGGACAAAATGCAACGAAATAAAAAAAAGGCGATGGATGAATCCATCAAAACGCTAGCAACAAAAAAAATCCACTCTTCAGAAGCTAAACATTTCGCAGGCACGCCACCGCATTTCGCGCGATCTGGTAAATCTTGTCATTCGTTCCCCGTGTCTACGAGTAACCCTGGGGTACCCTCCACAGTAGGGAGCACTCTCCGTGCATGGCTTTATAACCGACCAGACGGCAGGCGCGCGGGCCCCTCTCGGCACGACCCCTCCGCCCGCACCGCCCACGCTGGACGCCCTTGAAACCGCGCGACTGCGACAGCTACGGCGACGACGACGAATTTGACGACGAAGATGGCGATGACGACTCTTTGCTGCTGCGACCGCTGCTCCCTCCGTCGCTGCCTCCGCCGCCCGCCGTGGCTCCCCCCTGGGACCTGGCGCCTCCCTGAGCCCCGGGGGGCGCCGGCTTCTGCGCCGTGGCCTGGCTGTCGGGGTGCTCGCTCTCCGCGTGGCTCTGCAGAGCCTCGGCGTCCTCGGCTGTGTGTCCGCAGTCCTCGCACACGTAGAGCTTGGCACGCCGCTCCTTGTACGCGTACTCCTGCTCCTTGCCGTGGATCTTGCGCAGGTGCGACTCGAGCGAGCAGCGCTGCGTGAACGCCTTGTCGCACAACTCGCACCGGTAGGGCCGCACGCCTGCACGGGAACGGTGGGGGGGGAGGGCAGGGGGTGTCCCGTTGACCGCCGAATCTCGGAGCGCGCAAGCGGTTTGGCGTAAACTTTACTTAGAGAGGCGTAGCGCTGCTGTTTTTAAAGACATTGTACTGTACTCGCCGCAGAGATCTGGAGCGGCATGACCGCACTCTACGATAGCTGGCGCCAAACTGCCACACGCCCTCCTCCCGCATGGCCTTTCACTTCCGATTCCGTTCCGATGACTTAATCGGAAGAAAAACCGATGACGTGCACGTATGTCATCGGAACGGGAAAGGGTTCAAATACAGCTCGCGTGGGTTTTTCGCGGTTGTGCTGCACAGATCGGAGGTGCGTGATGTTCCGACGTAACTCGCTGCACGTTGCTGCGAGCATCTTCGTGAAGTGGATTCTTGCCGAACAACACGCGGTACACAACTAAGTTGGAATATGGATAAGTCCTCGGGTCTCCTGTCATGGTAAAATGCACCCTAAAAGGAAAGAGATTTCAGGATGTGCTAACCATCATCCAAAATGCAACTCGGGACCTGAAAGCCATTCCTGAAAAAAGAGTACCCAGAGATGCCTCGACAAATATGATCGCTGGAATCATCACTTGTGTTCGATCAGGAGGCGACCAGTTTGAAGGAGATACATTTGATTGGGTTTTGTCTGCATAAACAGGAGTCCCGGTACTTTTTAAATCAACACTCGTACAGCGATTCCTCCCGTAATGCGTGTTTCCTTAAAGCAGCACTTTTCAAGAATGAGTCTACCTTGTTCAGCGAGGAATTACTGTCGTTGCTTAGTCCCAGATCTTTCCACGGTGTCATTCTCTCTGTGGTCTTTTCCCCCGTGTTTCCCAATTGCATTTACCCGCCACGTAAATTAAAACCGCGGTTATCTTCTGCAGGGGCATTTTTTTCGCCGAGTAGTTGTGTTCATTCACAGTTGCCGACTAATGTGCCTGATATTTTTCCCCCACTGTCGCTGTACACAACTTTGCTGTTCGGCAAATGGCAGAGTAACAAAATCGTGCTTTCGCTGCGTTGCCCAAGCTTGCATTTAGTGCTAAAAAATCGGAAGGAATTTCTGAACTCGTGCAAATATACTTATATATTTTATTTATTATTACTTTTTATTTAAAGCTTTCATGACTGCAGGGTTTCATATTCTTGGTTCTTTCGGTAAAGTCACGTAGAAGGGAAACAATAAAGAACATTTTCTTGCTGTGGATTTCACACGTCGTGATAATTTTATTGTTTTATATTTTTTTATTATTTTATTGTTTCCCTTCTACGTGACTTTACCGAAAGAACCAAGACTATTATTATTACTTGTTCATTTGTAGTGCCTTGCTTGCCTTTTCTCCGTTTTGCACTCCTATCGTGTTTTCGTATCATGTCATTAGTTTTTGTATAGTTTTTTGTTGTCACTTGCCCACCCGCCCCCTACTGGACATCTGTGAAAAGAAGCTTCGTAGCTCATCGGATTCCCTCCAGGATAAATACAGATTCCGTTTGTCGCCGAGGCTCACGGTTCGAATCCAGTGGCCGACCTGGTTACTACTGCGGTGAGTAACGAACGTGATCACTCTTCGCGCCGTTCTGCTTCACTCGGTGGACGTTAAAGATCCGCCTGGCGTCATTTGCGAGAGAAGACCGTGACCGGTGGTCGAGACTAACAGAGTGGCACTCAAAGAAGGGAACGCACCCGATTATGTATGTACACATGTTTAACCTCTTTCACACTGTACGTAGCCAACTGCGGAGAAGCAGTGTTGAAATCCGCTCGCAAGACCGTGAGAGAGAAGACAACAGCTTGGGGAGGCCTTCACCCAGCACTGGATCGATCACGTCTGACGACGATGACGATGACGACGACGACGACGAATGCACCACAGTTGCCGACGTGCACCTACCGGTGTGCGTCCGGATGTGGCGCTTGAGGTCGAAGGTGTCGTTGAAGCCCTTGCCGCAGAAGCGGCAGCTGTGCTTGCGGAAGTCGCTGTGGCACTTCATGTGGCGCGTCAGCATGCGCTGGGACTGCAGCGCCTTGCTGCACACGCTGCACGTGAAGCCCGACGGTTTGGCCCCGCTCGTGATCTGGACATGAGAGCGGATTGGGGGCGGGAGGGGTTGGAAAAAAGTTAATCAGGAGTCACGAGAGAAGGGTCGGCACCATCGGCAGGTGAGAAAAAGTATCTTTCTACTGTGTGGGTCAGCGTTCTTCGCTAATTTTCAGAGGGGGGGGGGGGGGCACTTTCGCCGATAAGGCGACAGCGTGAGGATTCGCCACACCGCCTTCAAGGGGTGTTTCCACGATTGTGTTTGTCCGGGGGAGGGGGGGGGGCGCTCGTGGCCTGCAGGCCTCGCGATGAGGAACGCTGGCGGTACGACCCCGTCAACACGGAGGGAGGGAGATGCACGGCACAACCGTGACAAACCCTACGCAGTCGTATTAGACGGAGAAATTTTGCAGATTTTCATTGTTCATCACCGTACAGTTCTGTGAATTTGTAACATCTAATTTCTTTAGAATTGCTTTTTGTCTTTAGTTTGTCGCACCTCCGATTAGCATGGTTGGCTACGTACGGTGCGAAAGAAGTTCAGCATATGTACATACACATATTAACATTGTTTTATTATCATTATTACAGGAGAGCCTCAAGCCTGTTTCAGGAGGGTCCGGCCAAGATTTCGCAGTAGGGGGCGATGTTACTACGTGTGATCCCAATTGTGTCATTTGCAGGTCATTTTTTTAGCATTGCGACGTTTGGCCAGTGCCAATTAGAATGTGTGTTTTATTATCCATGGGAGGAAGCCAGAGGAAATCCATGAAGAACAGGGGAGAGAACATACAAACTTCGCGCACAAAGGGGCCCGAGTCAGGAATCAAACCCAGGCCCCTTCTTGCTGCGATGCACAAGTGTTAACCACTGTGCCACCCTGTCGCCTGAACAAGCAGACGGTGCGAGTTCTGTGAATGTGAACGTATTTTGCAACGGGGAGCGGTAATGTAGTGGTTAGCGCACTGCGCTACAAACCCAATGACCCACGTTTAATTCCCTGGGGAGACAAAGGCTGCCGGGCGTGGAGTTGGCCGCTCACCCCCTCGTGTGCATTGCCGGCCTTCATAGGCGCTCGCTAACAGCCCTTGCCCCAACCGTCTGTTAAGGCTATACGGGGGACCTGTGTCTTTGTATGTATGTTTAACTTCTTTCGCACCATACGTAGCAAACCGTGCCTATTGGTAGCTGATCAGGCAAACAGTTCAAACGTACAAAAGGTGTATATATAAATAAACGCATTGCCATTCTAATCACAATTGTAACGTCTTGCTTGCACTTTGCATTATGATGAGTAAAATGGTTCTTTACAGTCATTGTATGTTGAACTTATGTCTCACCGTACGTAGCCAACCATGCTAATCGGAGGTGTAGAATGAGGCTATATGGGGATCTTTGATGTTCTACTAGTTATCACAGCGAGCGGAAGAAGCACAGTGGTAGGGTGTGCGGCTCGCCATCGGAAGATTGCGAGTTCAAATCCCGCTCGTGGCTCGATTATGGCACGCTGTAAATCGATGTAGGATAAGAAAAGACTCGGGCCATCATCCCTCTGGGCCAGATGAAATGAGTACCACTTTCTGGGAAAGTCACCAGTGATTGTCCTATGGGAAAAAAACCATCACCGCCATAGGGATGTGGAATTTTCACCACTGGCTCAGGGTTGTAAACAGGAGACAAACATCACCCCATGCTCAATTGAGCAACTTTGTGTGATTCAGGTAAGGGTTTTCACTTCTGAGGTACGACAACAGTGAGACTTATGAGAAGAGGTCACAACACTGCATTGAAACACGTTGTCATGAGTAGTGCATTGCTACTCAACAAATAAAAGCTCGGCCTTTTAACGTCCCAGGAAAAAAAGTATACATTATGCCAGACAGCTACCTCAAAGAGAGGAAGACCCTGGGAAAATCAGGACAGGTGGCAACCCTAGATACACGTATGGGGGGGGGGGGGGGGGGCATTCAGCACGGTCACCCCTGAGGCCGCGCTGCCACAGATGAATGGTGCCCCGTGGTGGATCTGTAAGATTAGCCGGCACCACGGACGCTTCACACCTGACGGGGAACGATGCAACGGCACACGCCCGTGTACGCACGCTCGGCCGCGGGCCTCATCACGGGCAAGAACCCGATCAAAACAAAAACTCGGCACTGTTTTGGCAACACCGCCCACCTCTGGGTCTGAGCGCGTATATATTTGACGAAAGAAAATACTTGGCTGTGAAAACGATGGATAACATGCAGAAATGTTTGACAACTCATCGACTGCTGGATGAAGGCTTCCCCCCCCCCCCCACACGCTCAATTATTCATGGGGATTGTTGGGTTTCAAAATACTTTGCTACGCTCACCGGTATACCGCGCAGCACTGGTGGTAAGCTGTGACCGGGAATATAATTCAGGGAACCACGTTAATAGTGCAGCGTGTTAACCGCTGTACCACTACCCTCCGTAAAATGAACAAAAAAGGTAATAGCATCATTGGAACCTCATTTGCCAGTAAAAAATATGATAATTGTTTTTTTACCCTTCTATCTGGCAACAAAACTGACCAATTATCATATTTTTTTACTGGCAAATGAGGTTCCAATGGTGTAAATGCTTACCCCGAGCTCTCATACTCTGATGGTGCATTGTCTTTGAGTTGTGCGCCTTTTGGCGTCATCTGGTCCAACACCATGTGAGACTAGGCTCTAAGGAAAACTGTCTCGGGTGTGGACCAATCAACTTCAAGGACAGTGCATACATTATCAGAGTTATGTTTTTTGTTTGCATTATGACTGCAGGTATTGTGGTCTATGCAAACATGACTCCTTGTAAAAAAAAGGTGTCAGTTTTGTTGCCAGATAGAAGGGTAAAAAAAACAATTATCAGGTAATAGCATGTTTAAAACTGTACGGACCATTGTCAATCCACTGCGCTATGAATGCCTCACCACGCCGCGTCAGTCGTGGGTGCCGCTTGAACATTCTTCGCCACGCTAGTCGATGCTGGTTGGTGGAGGGGGTCGCGCCTCGGACTTATTCAGATAGCACCACTGATGTTAGCCGTGGCTGGGACAGAGACAAACTCGTGTCGCTGGGTTTATAGAACGGTGCGCGAACCAGAATAAGAATCTTTACTTCGACTGGACGAATCCGATGAGCCACCACCACCCCTCATGTACTGCAACGACTCTTGTTAACGGGACATAGTACACCATTGCATGTGTGTTTGAATAGGATGGCCAATCTTCAATAGGGCACCATGGCAGACGATTTACGTGTAGAGCGCATACCCGTTCCAGTTGTGAGTGCTATTTGAGTTATTGTAGTGAAAGTGTGAATAAAATACATTAATGAATGTAGTGGAAACATGGGAATCGAAAAACGTTTATTCTTACAATTGTGATTAAACGCATGAATCGTGAGTTTCAGAATAAATTTTGATTGGTGGATCGACGCATCGATGAGCATCTCCCCATGCTCATTAAAATTTAATTTGGTTGACGAAAGAAACAATTGGCCTGATAAAAAAAACCTTTACCTAAATATATATTGCAAAAGAGATGGAACCTCATGGTGCAACCACTGGTTATATATAGCACAACGAATGAAGTAAGCGTATGCTGCGTGCCCGTAGACAGGTAGATTCAATAAAATAGGATCAACTCCCATTGCTGGCGTGGATACATTTCCAGTCGACTCTAACTGGAGCAAAAAAATATTCGTTGCTATAAGCGACAATTGAAAAACCGTTACACAACTTTATACTAAAGTTCGGTTCATATTAGATCACCTCTACAAGAGTTATTGTGCCAACTCCATGGCGGACGGATGGAAGAGACAAACGGACGCGCACATGCGCCAACGCTTTCGCGCTTCCGTTTAGAGACTCAACGCTTTCTTTAAACTTTTACGACGGTCAACGACCTACCAATGGATCTTCCCGTCCCACAGCGAGCGAGCCTCACCTTGATGCGCGACCGCACGTAGTGCGGATCCCGGGCCCCGCCCCCGGTGCCGCCAACCCGCTCCCCGCCAAGTGCAGGCCTCGCCGTGGCCGGGCTCGCCGTGGCCGGGCTTGCCGCGGCCGGGCTCGCCGCGGCCTCCTCGCCGCACGGCGGCGGCGGCGTCGGCGAGCGCTCCCCGCTGGATGTGGCCGATGGAGACGCGGGGCACAGAGAGCCCTCCTCATCGCTGCCACTCGACGCGCTGTACCCAACTGCACGACGGGGAACAGCGGATGGGGGCGGGTGGGCAGCAGCCAAAGTCAAGGGGACAACAGGGTGGGAAACCTACGGCTTGCAAGTCAGATGCGGCCCGTGGCTTCCTTTCATATGGCCCACAGTGTCACGAGGCCTGCCACTTCCAAAGGGCTCATGGACGATATTTATCCATTGCATTATTTTTTATTATTCTGACAAGAGCCCGGTACAGAGCGCGCACAACAACAAGGGAAGGAGGCACAGAAATTCCACGGGCAGAAGCCCAAACACAGCTCATGGGTTGGAGGAAAGGGGAGATCGCTGGAAGCATCTTAGCCTCACTAATCGGGTACTAGAGGGGAATATTTCCTACCTGGCAATGGTGTGTTTTACATTTTAGCGCCATCCTCAATCACGGCGGCCACTGCAAGGGACTCTTGCAATGACAGAAGTGGCTGAGGTGCGCGTGGGTTCAAGCATTGATGCCAAAGATATATTTTTTAAAGTCCTATTCTACCCTCGGTATGAACATGCCAAGTGGAGGGAAATGCCAGCTCGTGAGACGCTGCCTGTGAACATAACAGATAAGGGGACACGGAAAAAACAACAATAATACTGGTAGGAACCTCCTGGTTACACCAGCCCACAGGGGATTATTGTGTCCGTCCGTCGTGCATCCAAAATGGGAGGAGTGGGGCTGGGTGGAGAGGGGCTGGGTGGGGAGGGTGGGGCTGGGCGGGGAGGGGCTGGTCACCCCGTGGTGCCCTTATAAAACTCAACGTTTAACCGACTCACGCCGGCTTCTGCCCGCCCTCACAGTCGGGCATATTTGCGGAATACACCACGCCGCCGTTGACCCTGGCCATTGACCGAGCAATCCAACGTTCCTACCAGCTCCATACGCAGGAATGTGTTTTAGGAGGGTCCTGCAATGCAATGTTTCTCACCTCATTAAAGTAAGACATAGTCCAATAAAAACAACCTTATGGAGGCACTCATCTAGCGATGGATTGACAAACGACTGTAGTTTGTTATTTCATACCTATTAACCCAGACAAAAATTAAGTGGTCACAACCCCACTGATGAGAATCCAAAAATACAAAACCGGGGTCCAACTTTTTTTCTGCTAAAACAACTGCTGCTCGGAGACAATTTGTTCTCGAAAGGCTCCGAGGCTGATGGACTAAACTGCGACTTTTAATTTCCACGCTCGTCTTAATTGTGGCTGCTACAGCCATTTCAAACCTCTTAAAACAGTCTGCATCAGCAGCAGACCACGCTTTCACACCGTATGACGGACGCTTGTGTTGCGCCCGAAACGTCGTGATCTATTTTATTTTATACCTACGTGACTTTACCGAAAGAACCAAAGAGTATGGATTCCTGCAGTCACGAAAGCTTCAAATCAAGATTGAAAATGTCCAAGTTAAAAAAAGAAAATCAAGCACACAAAATCTTAAAATGTATACCGACCGTGTATTAAGTTTACTCTTTGCTTGAACGTCAACCACACACATATACGCTATATTCTTTCAACATTTTTATTTGAAACCCGAATGGGCCAAGGAAATCCCCTTCAGCGGTCCATGAGGGATTCTGAGTCTCTTTCACTTTTTAAAATCACATCTTAAATCTCACCTATTTGTGCTGCAGGCTTTCCCCTTAAAATAAAAAAAATGTTGTCTGATTAGATTACTCTGTAATTATTATTAATCATTTTTCTAAGTTCTTTATTTTATTGGAATTTCGAGTGTAGTTGATATTATCAGCTTTCTATTTCACTTAGATCGTATCTATACAGTACTTGTAAGTGTAGTTTTAGTTGTAAGTACTGTACATCGCTTTGAGATACTTCAAATGAAAGGCGCTTTTATAACAGAGAGGTTATTATTACCATTCAAAACAGAGCATGTCAACTCAATGTCACCTATGCAGGACAGGCGATGACATTTCACGTGTCTCTACGTTTTTCATTTGATCTCCTTAAAGGGTACAACACCAATTCAGACTTTCAAATTTGTCAACTTCCTAAAAACACTGCCCCAGCTTTCTCAGAGCCCCCCGAAGCATAAACGGAGGCCTCAGCTGAAAGTCAGTCAATTATTCTGTCCCTCCATCCTCGCCCCGATTCTCAGTTTGTTTCACCCCAAAGGCCCATTGAGCCAAGCAGCTCATTTTCAATGGTGAAGGGGCATTGCCCGGACCTCTGAAATCCTCTGTATGTTTACGTTTGCAGCGCTGAGTTAATTAAGAACGTAGTGAGCGCGCATTCTCATGGAAAGTCGATTCGTTACATAAGTACGTCGCCAGACGGGTAGCACCACGCATATATACACACACCGATGCTAGAATGCAACGTGATATCGCAGCAGGTGCTGGCACGTGTTAAGACATGCTTGCAATACATTTCGTTTTGCAATGTCGTAGGGCAATTGTCTTCATAAGCTCTGGTATTGGCCTGTAACCTGTCTTGATCTAGTCAACACTTTCGTTCAGAGTCTTCGTCGAGCTGAGAAACCCTGTGTAGTTTTACTAAAATCCTCGTCTGGGCGATTTGATTCAATCATCCTTCTAATTCTGGTGGAATTAAGCAGTCAAATATTTTGGTCCCGTGCGTAGCAAATTGCATATTGGTGCGAGGGGTCTGCAATTTTCACGGAATAATATCATCAGGTCTGACGATCATTTAGTAAATCTGTTTATATACACATATAGCCATGTTGGTGTCCGTCAATGCACTGAAGTTCTGAAAACTTTACTAAATTATCTGAGCCTGCTTCTTCGTGCAGACTGAGTTAACGTCGTCTCAGTCTCACGGTTTTGTTTTTTTTATGGGCAGCGGTAGTCGTAGTTGAATGGTGATGGTGGTGATGGCAGAGTGATGGTTGTGATGGTGGTGATAATGGACGGCAGTCGTAGTCATGGTCACGCCCGACAATTTTCGTCCATAGTCACCGTTGACTAAAATAAAGATGTTAAAAAAAGACTTTGTTGGGAAACATTTTAGTCAACGAAATGAACACGCGTCACTGCACTTGGCTAGGTCTCCATTGAATGCAAAGCAAGACTTGTATCCTAAAGGGGCTCTCAACTACTTCAAATAAATAAGGAGAAATAACAATGACTGGAATACATTCGTTCATAGATTATGCCGTAGTGTGACGGTTAGCGCGCTGGACTTGCAACCCAGAGGTCTGCCGGTTCGATCTTGCGGTGCGGCAGTTTTAATGGATGGTGCAATTGTCTTAAATCTCGCCACCTCTTTCCAGTATGAATGTGTAGAGTACGACGCTTCAGCCTTGTCCGGGAGTTCGTACCCACAACGGTGAGGTGCTCCAGTAAATAACGCAACGCCCATCAGAATCGGAACACTGAAACCGACACCGATCCCCTGGTGCTCCCTGTTCTGGTAAACATTCTGCCACCAAATATCCACCGAGATATCGCGCAAACTGCAAGAGAGTGTCCGCGTTTTACTTTCAAATGACTGCCACCTACCTACCCATCATCAACCAAAACCGTAGCAATGACACCTCGCCACCGACTCGAGTCGCGATCCAACCTTCTGGGATCGCACCTCGTTGACTTGATCATTCCTCCTCGAAGACTCGGGTGGAGCCATCGACCGTATCAGAACATCAACAGACCGATGAACGGCACATATCCTTCATAAAAAAAACAAAAATTAAAGATAAGCCGCAGTGCGCCTTGCAGCCATGCCACCCGAACTATGGACCATACATACCACAGAGTAAACCACTGTAGCATGTGCTCCGTCAAGGGAGGCATTGCAAAAAACTAAACGAACTTTAATTCTAGATTTGAAGCTTTCGTGACTGCAAGGATTCATATTCTTAGGTTTTTTAGGTTTTGTCGGTAAAGTCACGTAGGTATTTTATTTTACTTTTATTAATTTTAATGTTTTACCTACGTGACTTTACCGAAAAAACCTAAGAATATAAACGAACTTTCTCCCGAAGCCCTCTCTCGTCGTGGCTAGCAGACCACGACGTTGGCATGTCGCTGCTGAACATCGTGTGACTGCCGTACGCAAGCATAGAAGAGTTCGTCGATCGGCAGGTGTGGCACGTGGTGGCGTTTAAGTGTGTTGTGGGTAACTCCCAGCGCATGTAACACGCCCGGCCAGCGTGGAAAAGTAGGTCAAAAATACGGCCGGCAGTGTCGTGAGCCGGGCTATTGCAGGGCTGCGCCTTCATCTATCAACCCCCTTTTTTTCGCGTGGACCGAAGCACGCACGACGTGCCCGTTAAGTCGTTATACTCCGCTCCATTAGAAGCCCCGGAGAACAAACAGTGGTCAGTGGCCCGGCCCCGGACTCCCCCCACCCATCCACCCACTCACCCCCAACCCCGTCAGCCACCCGCAGGGCAGGCGGTGTTGCCACAGCGGGAGCGCCGGGCAAACAAAAGCCACGCGATCATTAAGCCCGAGGCAGGTTAGCGGCGCAGGGAGTGTCCAGTGCTCCCAGGTATTACCTTAAGTGGTATGCGTTTGGCAGATAACTGGAGGTAACGGTAGTTTTACCATGGGCCCCCCCCACCCCCATCATCATCAACATCATAAGACTATGGCACACGCTAGAAGGATTGTCGGGGTGAGTGGATGGGGGGCGGGCATGAACGTGGATTCAGTATGCACCGTGTGGCTGATGGGATGCGTTTAAAATACTGTACGGTACTTCTATGTGTTTGTGTGAAGGGAAGCGATACGGGCGTCAGGCTGGGGACTACGATTTAGCAGAGGGGTTGGTCCCTTGCCTAGAGACGGCCGGTGGTTAAGAAGAATTGGATCGTGGCGGGCCGAGCTCTGTTGATGAGCCACTGAATATTCTTGGTTCTTTCGGTAAAGTCACGTAGAAGGGAAATAATAAAATAATAAAAATTTTACATTATAAAATACAATTCTCACGACGTTTCGGCCACAACGCAAACAGCCGTCCTCAGGTGAAGAAACTGAGCTGTGAATTTTATTTCATTCAGTTTTATTTGTATTATTTTATTATTTCCCTTCTACGTGACTTTACCGAAAGAACCAAGAATATGAATACCTGCAGTCACGAAAGCTTTAAATCGAGAGCCACTGAATGTGCAAAGTTTCCTCCGTGTTGAACCAGTGCTGCTGAATGTATGTGCTCCCAGGAGGCCGAGTGGCTGATGGAATGCCTAAACAAATATTGTGTATGTATTTGTTCATGTGGATGGAGAGATGTGGGAATGAAGCGTATTGACTACTTGATTTAACGGGGAGAAAGGTGGAACACAATGCATCATGGATGTCTGTGTGTAGCGGCTAGCACGCTGCGCTACAAGCCCTGCGACCTGAGTTCGATTCCCGCTCACGGTCAACACCAGCGACGATTATCTGAACCGGTCTTGGGCCTCCCCTAGGTCGACTCGGCCTCAAATGAGGACTTGGTGCGGTAAGCATCGCTACTGGGGAGACAAAGGCGGTCGGGCGTGGTGCTGGTCACCCACCCTCTCGTGTGCCTTTTTGGCCTTCATCGGTGCTGCTCGCAAACAGCACTTGCCCCAACTCGGCCACCTGAGTTCGATTCACGGCCACGATTAACGCCATCATACGAGTGGTGAGTGATCGCTATCAGTCGTGGTCCAAAGCAACCCTCAACCCCTGCCCCCATAGCAAGCCACACGGGAGGGCTAGCGTGGTGAAGTATGGTCAAACAAACCCGCACGGCCGAAAAGACGTGGGGAGACCTTAACCCGACAATCGATTTACAGAGGGCTGCAGATTATTCGTTTTTATTATTTAGGGCAAATACCTCTTGTAAGACATTTTAATTGAAGCTATTCATCGCGTCAAACAAGCGCTTGCTATTGTAGTATATGCACAATATATGGTGGCTGTATTGTGAGGACATTTATAAGTTCATAACTTTTATGAGCATCTCGATGCACATTTGGGAATTCGGTATACGAGCTCAGATATTCCGTGATGGTTTTGGAATTTTGCTAAATACATAGCGATCCATGTATAGACTCCCCGCTCAAATAACAGGGAGAGATAATATAAAACGCTACATTTTATTCCAAAGCCTCCACACGTTTCCTCACCAAGCGCAATGCAAATTGTTCAATGTTTTAACACTCTACTCGGTAAGATATGGAGTCATTGCTTTCACAATATTCAATCACCTGCTGGGAAGTGGGAACGTCATGAGAAATCAGTGGAATATCTATAAATTAATCTGGATATCTGTGAAAAAGAGCCGTATAGCTCATAAGTTTCCTCGAGTATAAATAAATATTCAGATTCTGATCATACTGCAAATAAAGGGAAAAACAACGACACAAGTTTCCGTCTCGCCACACAAAAATAAAACGCGCCTTTCAAAAGCCACTGTTGTACTGCACTTCTAGGACCTGACGGTAACGATCCTCGCATTCAACAACTCGCATTGACCAGCGTGGTGAGGTATGGTCGATTGACCGCCACGAGACGTGAGAGGGTCCTCGTCAAACCGTGAGTTGACGAGACGGGGGCTGTACAGGTACGAACGAGGCATGCCGCCCGGTCGACTTCACTTAAAAGTTTACACGGTTTTGTTTAACATTGAGATAAAATGACTGTGCGGTGGGGGGAGCAGGGTGTTCTGTTTGTCGTTGTGTTATATGGCCATGCATGCATGCAACTGGGTCGGAGTTTGTCTTTGGGTGGGGGTGGATGGGAGGAGAGTGCGTGAGGAATGGGACTGGTCGTTAGTGGAAGGTGTTGTTAGGCTCAGATTACGCCCATTGAGCGCGTCTCAAAAGGCCGGGGAAGGGGCCTGGTTGATGGAGGGAGGGACAAACAGGGAACTAGAGATGTAAGGGAGGAGGGGACACACGTAGATGGACGGAGATGGGAGGGAGGGGACACGGAGGGAGGGAGGTAGTAGATACGTTGTGTGCGGGTGGGAAGAAATGTGGAGGTCGTGATGGGCTGCAGTGGGTGTAGATGGGTGGGTCGCTAAATGGCGTTAATGATTGCCGCATTATCGGGCCCGTTAGCCTACCATAGCGCAAGTCTGATAACGCGAGCAATCCCTCGGGCGCCATTCCGTTATAAGCGAGACTCGGGGCGAGGAACCGCGCATGGCCGCGCAGCATCCCGCGGGGTCGCACCGCGAGACCTCGGGAGGCTTTGCGGCGACTCGTGCGGGCGGCGCACGGCGAGGGTAACGACCTCCACGACCCACTCTCAAAGAGAGTGGGGCACGCCAACGAAACAGGCATCGGCAGGCACCATGTTTGTCTCAACGGTGAGAATTTAAATCGGCACGGGTGTAACGGACCGCTCGCTGCGTCTTTTACGCAGCATTCATGGTCACCTAGATGGACGTAACGGTGAGACTGGTGGATACCTTAATCGATGTGCGCATTACTTACGGCCAGGAAATCACTACGTTTGTGGAATGCGCTAAGCTATACACCACCAACGCCTATAGGCTGCCACCTGAGCTATAGCTCAGGTGACTTTTCGCACAGGTAAGTTTTCGGCGCAGGCCCGCGCAACGCAGCCCAGCGTTCGCTACCCCCTCGAACGCCATCCACAAACTCACCCACTCACCCTCGTTCGCTCAACCAACACACACCTACACCCACCCACCTACACCCACCCAGCTACACACGTCGCCGCTAAAACCCCCCGCCATCCGGCGCGCTTACCAGGCACATACGACTCGGCCCGCTCTTGATCGGGGAGGCTGCTCCAGTCTCGGGCGGGCTTCCTCTGGCACGGCTGTTTCACGAGAAAAGCACGTGGCATCCTTCTTGCCTTCTCGTTCCTTTCTCCCTCTTCGCTCTTTACCTGTGACGGGGCCCGCCACGAAGCACGAGAGAGCGTGCGAGAGAGAGAGGAGTAACGTGTAACTGGTACGAGCGAGCAGGAAGGAGGAGAAGGAGGAGGGCTTGATTCTGAGCATGTGGGAGGGAAGATAGGCGCACCTTTGCTGGCGTGAACGTAGCTAGGGGGTGGGAGGCGGAGCTGAGCGGAGAGAGGGTGGGAGGGAGTTGTTTTGTGCCCTGAGTTCCGTTACACCTTTGCCTATACAACTCTTTTTGTGTGTGTGTGTGTTCAAGATGTAGTTTCTCTCTCGCTCGCTCTCGCTCTTTCTTTCGTGGACGTGTTTGAGCAGCGATGAGCGGGGTTTTCTTTGGTTGTACGCCTGAAAAGGTGCCCTAATAAGCCGTTAGTAGTAACACCAATAATAATAACGGGAATAACAATGAACTTTATTTACACAGGAAGGGTTCACGGAGACGCAAGGATATTGTTCGGGAGGGCTCTGCTTCTGATTTGCTTTAGCACCTTTAGACAATTACATTAATGAGCGATTGGCGTTGTGAGGACGAGCGGGGATGAGACGCAATGCTCCGCACAGACGGATCGACGAATCCGTTGTGCTACCGACAAATTCACGGTCGCCTTGCGACATCAAGTTTTAAGTTTGATTTATTCGGTATAGCCCTGTGAGCCATTCGGCTCTTGAATCGGGTGCAACCGCAACAAACAAAAAACAAAAAACATGAACAAAAAAACATCTTAAAGTGACTATGTGCAAACAGAAAATCCAAGAAAAGACAGCAAAATATTGCAGAAAAGGCACCGTAAACCAACACTGTGTGCAAAAATCCCAGTGGGATGCAAGTCAAACAACAACAACCACAAGACAACTTAGATTAAGGCCATCAGTCTAACTCTGTACTACAACAAACACATCACCTGGTAAGACACCTGGCAATGCCAGGCAGTCTCCAAATGCAAGCCCCAACCAGGTTCAAATCAGCTTAGCTTGCGTTATCTGGCGCACTGAAAGTGATTTATCAAAAGTCGCCTGTTAAGGCTGACTACGTGATGTATTTGGGGATCTTACACGTGTTTAGATTCACGCTGTGGATGAGTGCATCCTTGTGTATAGTTTGTTGTCCTTCGCCGCACATAGGATCAGCACGATTGGCTACGTAGGGTGCGAAAGAAGTTCAACACACAAATACATGTCATGTTCATGCACAGGTATTTCGTCAATCCACTACTGGACGACGGCCTATCCGCGCCCTGCAGGGATGTAAGACTCTATTTGACCACACTTCACCATGCTGGTCTGTGCGATGGTTGGTTACGACGTGGAGGAGCATAGGCCGCGGCAGCACAGAAGTATGGTACAATAATGCGGTTACCTTGCTGTCCACACAGTCAGGCCACAGTCGATAACAACTCGTGGAGCATGGCGGTCGCCCATCCAAGCACTAGCCAGGCTCAAGCCAGCTTAGCTCGCGAGAGAGAGGGCGCGTTTCGGGTGATTTGTTCACGAGCACCTGTTTTTAAACATTCGAGTTTAAATCTGCCGACCGGCAGAGTATCACTAAGTGTCAAGGGTCATTCACAGGGACGTCCTATTTGAATTTTTTAGTCGGGAAATCACGACGATTGTGTACTAGCCCATAACGCTCAAACTCCACGCAGATCGACTTCCAGAGACCCGTTTGCTGTATCTTGAAGGTACCCAGCTCGGCCAGGCACGAATCTCCCGCACGCAAAGGCTTCATCTCCGCGTGGTCCACCAACCCCGCCTCCATCATAGGAATGCGCCACTCAAATAGCTGCGACAGATACGACGATTACAATGCTAATGCGGATTTTGGTGATTATGATGGTTATTGATGATGCTGATAATGATTATGCTAATCTTGATGATAATAACAACGATGAGTACGATGACGCTGAAACTGCTGTTGATCACGACGATGTCGATTATGATGACGATGATGATGCTGATGGCGGTGATGCTAATGCGAAAGTATAATCATTATGCTACGGCTTTTGCTGGTGCCGCGAATGCTAATGATAATAATAATAAGAATGCAATTAGTAACACGCACAATGTTTCACGGTCATCAGTGACCGTGACTCCGAGGCGTGGAGCTAGGCTCAGTGTCACTCGAAAGCCAGGGAAAATAGATTGGGCCTTTAAGAAAGAGGTGGGGCCCATTTAAGTGTCTCTTCAAGGTAAGTGTAGATCTGAATGCTGTTGCGATTGTGCAGTTGGATGATGATGGCATCAGTCTACTGGGCATCTGTGACTACTGGACGTCTGTTGAACAAGACAGCTTCATAGCTCATCGGATTCCTCCAGTATACATCTGGCTGTCGCCTGATGAAGCTAGTTGGAATTACTGGCGAAACGTCGTACTCGGATTGTAAATGTTGTGGCTTGGCTCTCCAACACACCAGCGTGCTGTACCAGTGACGAATTGGCCACGTTCTGTTTAGGTGACAACCCTTACTAGTTGGCTGTGTCGGGTGGTGGCGGGTTTAACGACACATTTATATATTTACGCAAATTAACCCCAAAAAAACCTCTAATGGATAAATATTCTGATTCTGATTCCAGGCGGGTGGGGCCTGTCACGGAGAGACGACGCCAGGCGGCAATGATCACGGTGTTTGCCGCTTCGGTGGCTGCTGATGATGATTTATCCTGCTTCTTCTTCTTCCTCCCCCTCTTCTTTCTGATGTTGATGCCGAACAACGACTACGATCTCACATTCAGGTGGTCAAGTCCAGGTAACCACAGCGTCAGCAGCAGCAGAGTTGTATATCGCCGTGACGACTCCTTCGTATTTTCTGATCGGGTTTTGCGTCCTTTACGTGTTGCGCGGTCTGTTATGAATGATCACAGGAGAGGTTTTTTTAAATGCTTTATATTAAGTTCGCTTGCTTGCTTAGGACCGTGCAAATCTTTCGGTCGTTTTTTAACCCACTTCCCGTGATCCAATCGAGCTGACATTTTCCACACAGATTCGTTGTGCGTGACAATTAATGTTCGTGAAAAAATTTTTCCAAAATTTTACACTTTTTAGGACAAAAATATTATATTTAATTACCAATTGCTTAATGCTGCCATGCAATCATCTGACCCATAGGTGGCAGCCATCTCAAGCCAGAGGACGAGAGGACTCTAGCCGCCACGCATATAAAGGATTTATAGTGGAAAACTTTGTTTTTACGGGTTATACTTGTTAAATTCTCCATTCGCACCCGCAGCCATGGTTTGTACAGGGTGGACCGTGAGCTTCGTGAAAGTTCCAACCACGGGCAACTTGTGCGTTGGGTCATGCCGCCGGTGATGCTGCTGCTGCTGCTGCCGATGGTGTTATTGATGATGTTATTGATGCCGTGGCCCAGGTGAGGCGCGTGACTGCGGGTAAAAGACGACCATCGGCTCGTCGCCCACGCGCATGCGCTCGCCGGGTATAACGGTGTTGCCGGAGCGCGCAGGTAAATCCTGCCTGACCGGTTCGGCTCACGCCGACACCGTCACACCCCCCCCCCACTCACTCAGTCAAGCAGCCGCCTGGCCGGCAACAGCAACCCCAATCCCTTCCCTGCCGACCACCTACAACCAAAAGACAAAGATCCCCCGGGTAGCCTTTGGCGCACTTTTGGGGCAAGTGCTGTTAGCGAGCACCGATCAGGGCCGGAACGGCACACGATGGATTAGTCAGAACCATCCGCCGGCCGCCTTTGTCTCCCTCGTGGCGATGATTACGCAACGCATTTAAGGCCGAGTCTACCTAGGGGAGTCCCAGAACCGATTCAAATAAAAGTCACCGGTGTTGGTGGCCGTGAGCGGGAATTGAACTCGGGTGGCGCGCTTACCGCTACACCACCGCTCCCCCACCACCACCACCACACCCCACGTGAGCCCAGGTGAGCCACCTCGCCTCTCCCCCACCACCCATGCACGACTCCGCAGTTGTACCCCCGTTCAATCTCGTACATCTCGGCCAACTCACGCCATAGATAGACATGTGCACGCACAAACATAATACAAAGAACCCCCCCGTGGCGTCTGTTAATGTTGGAGTAAGTTGCTGTTTAGCGGCAGCGTGGCACCCGAGCCAAGTCCACCCGCCACCTTTGTATCTCCAGAGCAGATGGATTACCAACTGAACCATAAAAGGCTGTCGAAATCGGCGAGGTCCGAGACCGCTGTGGGGACCACTCGCCACTCGATCTGAGTCGAACTCGGCAGGCCGACTTTGTACCTCGCAGCGCAGTGCGCTAACCACTGCGCCACCGTTCCCGAAAAGTGCATGGACAAACGCATGCACCATACGCACACATGTACACTCTACACAGATGCAGATCCCCCGTATAGCCTTAATACACTGTTGGGGCTAGTGCTGTTAGCGAGGACCTAAGAACGCCGGGATGCACACGAGGGGGTGGGGTGGCCAGCGCCACGCCCGGCCGCCTTTGTCTCCCTAGCGGCGATGTTTACACACCGCGCCAGGCACTCGTTTGAGGCTGAGTCGACCTAGGTAAGGCCGTGAGCGGGAATCGATCTCGAGTCCCCGGCTTCCTAGCAGCGCGCTAACCGCTACACTACCGCTGGACATACACACACATATATACAAAGCAAACTAACATACACACAAAACACACATAGAAACGCAGACGACAAAGATAAACATTCCCCGTAAGTCGCATAGACCGTTGGGGCAAGTGCCGGCAGATACACATACATATAACGGTTGACCGGAGATCTTCTATTCCTGACCAGGGCTCACGTCAGCGGTGAGTGATAATTGAACCAGTCTTGGGCGGTTATGATCGGGTTTCTTCTACGCAAACCCCTTCATCAGCTCGCAGTGACCCAGCGTGGAGATGTCCGGTCATATAGCCACCATAATCGACACATCGTGGGAGAGGGGTTTATCCAGCAGTGGATTGATAAAGGCATGCCAATGATTGTTCTTGTAAACATGCATCATTTGGGCCACAAAGTTGGCCCAAAGTTTTCACAATTATAGAAATTATTGGTTTTCCGAGATTATTTTCAACATTTTTAGTTTTTTTCTAGTAATTGAAATATATATTTATTATGCTATTTTAAATACAATATCGTAAGAGAAATTATGAATAAAAAGAAAGTCGTTTTCACCACGAACAGAACGTTAAATACCGAAAGTAACATTTCCGCCCATCGTTTTCCAGCAGTAATTTATTTAAACAAGCAAACTATGGAACAATTTCAACGTTCTCCGATTCTCATCATCAGGATGTGGTCTGTTAAACAAATGCTGTTGGGTTGCCGGATGTAAGAGGTAAGAAGAACCCTGCAACAACGCTCGCGTAGTGCATATATTTACGTCCGATAATAATCGCTACCCGTTTAGCATTAGGTTCACTCGGCCTCAAATGAGTATCCGGTGAAAAGTATGAAAAATAAGAATAGGTTTTAACATTTCTTGCTATAAAGCTGACGTTTAGATTTTCAAACACCAAATGGATACTTTTTGCAAGCCATCACATCTGCATGAAGCACGCATGCTTGTGGAAAAACACGCAAACAAACATGCTCTGGTAATAGATTGCCTTCGAAACTGTTCGCCTACACTACAGACAGCCTTGTTTTATGTCATTCCCTTATCAGTGTCAGACCAGAGAACGCCAAAATGTGAACTGTGGCGTAAATAGCAACTGCGGTCGGGTGCGGTGCTGGTCACAAAATCCCTCCCGTGTGTACCGTGTCGTCGGGAATACGGCTTATTGATAACAGCACTTGCCCCGTAGCCGTCCCAAGGGTCACGGCGAATCGGAACGACCGCCCCGGGCCCCCCCCCCGCGCTTCGATGTCACGGTGTCAGATGTAATGCTGCCGGTTTAGTTTGAAGGCGTCAGGGGCGGGGTGGGGGCAGTGCCGGATTAAGCTAGTGCATGGCCTGTAGCATGTTATAAAGGGCCCTAAAAATTTATACATAAATATAAAAACACACATTTTTACTTGCATAGTAAAGTCATTGTATTTTTTCATTTGCGATACAGCCAGATAATACGACAAATCGCTAACCTTAAACACACAGTCGTTCATAAAAGTTGAAGGCTGTATAGTACTGTAGTAATAGAGCAAGTGCAGAATCACTGAACCGGAATTGATAGCTTGAAAGCATTTAGCGCGGGGCCCTTGACAGTGCGGGGCCCGTAGCATCTGTAGCTACTTGTGCTACTGGGATCATCCGGCACTGGGTGGGGGTCCACACAGTGTGGATTGCCCCGGGCCCCGCACCCCCCTATGGACAGCCCTGCCCGTAAGTTATGGGTTTGTACGTTGCATTTGCCTCTGTGTGCATGTTGCACGCGTGTGTATGTATAGGTTATGTTTGTGCGGTGGGCGTTGATTAACGACGCTTTGCGCCACAAAAGCGTGCGACCTGAATTTGATTGCTGGCTACGGTTGAGATCAGTGGCGAGCGATCGATGTCTGAACCGGTTCTGCCAGCCCGCCCCCCTGGTCGATTCCAACTTCAATGAGTCTCTGGTACTGTGTAATCATCAGCCAGAAGGAGACAAAAGGCGGCCACAAGCAGCTCCATCGCGTTCTGTTCTGACCTTAGTAAATAAAATAGTCAAGAATAATTTCGAGAGCCCGTCCAAGAAGGAGATGGAGCGATGCAATCAGTCCGTGTAAAATGGTGAGAGATAGTGACAGCTTGGGGAAGCCTTTATCCATCAGTGGATTGAACATGGCTCCTGGTGCTCCTGCTCCTGCTGCTGCTGCTGCTGCTGATGATCATCATAACCTGCCCCAACAGTTTATAAAATGTTTACATGCGGCGGTGGTGGTGGGTGGGTGGTCGAGGGGAGATGTATTTGTCTCTCCCAGGTGTGCAAAAGATGCGGGACGATGCCTCGCCGCCACGTAGGGCCCATTCACCACGCGATGGGAAGCCCCAGCGGCACCCGCCCAGCTTGCGCTATGCGCCCAAAATTCCACAAACGCTCCCCGGGGGCGAACGGTGCGCGCATACCGCGCCACGCAAGGTGCCCGGACCTCCCTCATCGTGCGGAACTCGTCCAAAGGCCCCTTCACCGATCGAGCAAATTATTGGGCGACACCTGCGTTGACAGCGTTGCAACAAAACACTCGCTACCTCTCTGGTATCTCTCTGTCTTTAGAGTGCTGTGAAGAAGGGTCGTTGCCAAAAACGTCGCTTGTTGTACAAATATTTTTTTTTAAAGCAGTGTTATTGACAAATGTGTTTAGTTCATTTGTGTGGTACATCTTGAATCCCTGCCTCACTTGATGCAGCAAATCTGGCTGTGACGGTCCCACCTGATGACGGAGACTTGTGTTGCCTCCGAAACGTCGTGATTATTTTTTCATTAATTTTAATTTCATTTTTTACCTACGTGACTTTACCGAAAGAACTAAGAGTATTACACCTACCATTTTAAAAGGCGTACGCAACGGACAGTCCTTTCGTCAATGCACTGCTGGACGAAGGCTTTCCCACGCCGTGTCGGTCACGTGTATATTTTAACTAGACAGTATTTCACTGCGCTGGTCAGTGCAGGTTTGGTGAAGTACAGGGGTGGGAGAGGAGAGAGGATGACCCATGACCGGCACAAACATTGCCACTAACGCTAGCCCTGGCCGCCAATGTATGTACTGTACTATGTATGTTTAACTTCTTTCGCACCGTACGTACCCAACCGTGCTAATCGGAGGTGCGGGGGGGGAAGGACAATAAACTGAACGCAAAAAGCTGTTCTAAAGAAATTAGTTTTCAATTCATAATTTAGAAGTGCACAGCTCCCAGTGGCTTCTTGAATATAGCTGCGGTCACGAAGTTCGCAGTGCAAGTGCAGCGCGCTATCCACTGCACCACCGCTCCGAGCGATCCTGTGGATGAGTTAATTCAATGAATAACTTTCAGGGGCTGAAAACTCGAAAGTGGGTAAACCGCAGCTTTCGACGGTTGTGTCGTTTCCGTTCCGTGGTGACGCACTCGCACTCGCGCACACACTCGCGTGGTTATCCACCCCATTCGCGTTATCCACCCACCATCGCCTCGCACGGCTTTGGGGGCTTTTCACTCTTTATGGCACCGTATTATAGTTCGCCATATCAGTCACACGTTTGCCATAAAATCGCTCTCCTTGCCGCCTAGTGACTACCTTTACCCCCCCTCCCACCACCACCACCACCAACCCCAACCCCGCGCTAAAACAGCTCGAGGCTTGATCGGGCCGGTTCAGCTCGGACGGACTTTGGAACTGGCAGGGAGGGCCCCGTTAGCCCCGAGCACCCGCAGGTAGCGGGCATACCATGGAGACGGGCGTGCAAGCGGCGTGCGGGCCCTGTCCCTTCTCACCATCTCCCCCCAAAAAACGTGGTGCATTTGAGAGATGAGGCAACGAGATTAAGTACTTACTGCTCCTGGTATCGCAAATCTCGGCGGCACTATGGTGAGTCAGGTCAACGCAGACTAACGCTCAACAAACCCGTCAATAACACTGCCCCCCCCACCTCGGTGTGGAACTCTATCCCTTTGCACGTCCGCAACATCAAATGCAGCACACTGACTTTTAATAAACATCTAAAGGCCTCTTATCTGTTTGGTGAGGACTTTCGAGCAACCCTGAGCTTGGCTCCGCGCCTCTGAGTTGTTGACTTGTCTGCAACATCTGGCGCGTTAGAAAAGTAATTGTTATTATGTATAAAATAATCAACGTTTCGGGCCATGGGCCTTCATCGCGTAAATATTGTGTTTAAATGCTATACGGCGATTCTTGTCTTGTCTCTTCCACTTATCATCTCTCGGCTGCGAAGAAGGCCATTGACCGAAACGTCGCCTGTTTATTCACACATTTCCTTTGAGAGCAGTAAGTTACTGGCGAATATGTTGGGGGGTATTGTGGCTACCAACGCCGTATCGCTACAAACCTGCCTCGACAAGAGGCTTGAAGTCTCAGCGAGTTCTCACCTGGTGAAATAAATTAATATTTTGTCAGCCGTACAGTAAAGTCATGTACAAACCCAGTACACCGACAATTCATCATGTTTTTCATCGAAAGTTTTGGGCTAGTGATGTTAGCGAGCACGTGTTAGGGCTTGCACGGCACGTGGTGCGTGGGATGGTGCGTGTAAGTGGTCATCACGATGCAAGCTGTACATACACACGCGCATCCACTTTGATCTCGTATGTCCATTGCAATGTAACCACACATTGATCCTTCGGGGAGTGTGTGTGATACAAACCCGTGCGACTATTTCCAAAAACAGGTTGTGATTCTCGCAAAAGTCGGCAAAACACGTTGAGCTAGCCTTACCTGCCCAAGGCCAAACGTCATTATGCGCTTAGTAAAAATACAAGGCTCCCCGTGTTGTCTTGAATAGGTGCTGTCAGCGAGCACCTATTAAGGCCGGCAATGGCGCACGAATGGGCGGTGTGGCTCCGTACGGCGCTTGTGCCACGCTAGGTGCACAGTGAGTGAAGCCACGTGAAGTGTCGAAGACCCCCGCTGGCAGAATGTCACGGAACAGACCCAGGGTGCCATGGGTTGACTCACTGAGATAACTGGCAGATGCACCACGTGTGCTCCCCACTGTGGCATCACACGAGCTCACCGCATGTACGAAACCAAATGACCATCATTAACCTCTTCCCTGGCGCTGACGGCATCGCCTCTCTTCTAAATGATTATGGCCAAGAAAGAAAATGCTGGTACACGACAAGACTTAACGGCAGAGTGGCGGCTTTTCTCCAGGCTGTGCCGCACATCCTTGGAAACGTTGCAAACGAGAGATGTTCCATCTCAAGGGATTTTGAAGATTTTTTTTCTTCCAGGTGAAACTATTTTAATAAATACAAATCAAATGCTGCGTACAGTAGAGGGTGATGACAGCTGGAGCAGAACGCACGGCAGACAAACGCAAATGAGTTCGTTATTCGGCACGTTTGGCGTTTGGCATTTGTTTAAAGTTTGTTTAACGTTCAGTGTCTTCGTCCCACCCATCATGAATATTATTTGCATGCCCCCCCCTCCCCACCCTTTATAAACAAGTTCAGGTTACAGGGCAATGATGAGCAAAAAAAATTTCCCTCGCCTAAAACGCTAATTGTCCCACCCCATATGAGAATTAAACGAGTCCACCCAACAATGCATGTTTGTATGTTGAACTTCTTTCGCACCGTACGTAGCCAACTGTGCTAATCGGAGGCGCGGGCGGTCATGTCTAATTATGGTGTGGCAGCCGAGGCATGGAACGGCGTGGGGCACATTTGAACCTGTAGAGTATGCGTGTTAAAAAGAGAAAACGTACGCATGCGCGTGCTTGCGTCTACGTATTCCCCTCTGGTTGTGTTGTAATGCACACACACACAGAGAGAGAGATGGCTGCCATCGTGTGTGGCCAATTCTCGTCTCGGTTGTGAAATGTGTGCGGTGGTGCGTGACCCGGGCGGGTGCAAACCTGAAGAAGCTCGTCTGCTGGGTCACCTTTGGAGCACTCCAACCAGGGGTGGTGGGGGGACCGTTTTCTTACCGGAGGGCCAAAACAGGACTCTGAATATGTTAGTTGTGCGGCAACATTAACATTGGTAAAGGTGTAGCCCTGCAATTAACTACTTAACTATTAACAAACTAACTGGCCCCACTGAGCTCTACAACTCGTTTTCAGAATCGACCTGGCTGTCACAAACGATAGCTTAAGAGTAGACAAAAATACTCGAAACGCATGTTTCTAAATGTGGAGGGAACAAACACAAAGGACCCGTAGAAAACCCCACGCCATCACGGGGCGAGAGAGAGAGAGAGAGACACGCAAACTCCAAAAGTACAACAGGCGTCATTGGTCGGGATCGAACCCACGACCTCCTGTATACCAGGCGAGGTAGGTAACATCTCGCCACCGTGGCAGAAGGGCCTCCGATACTTGATGAAGAGGTGGTGAACAGAGGCGGTGAGAGGGGGGGGGGGGGGTATTCAGTAATTTCGTCCATTGATTAAATTGCCACGCTGGGAGATCGAATCGCACCGGCGACCTCTGGATTGTAAGTCCGCTTTAATGTTTGTTTAAATAATCTGAACGTGTTACGTTTACTGCTCGACTTTTCTGCGTGCGCAACATACCCGTTAACCGCATTGTTAACGGTCTTTATATATCTTCTTGGTTCTTTCGGTAAAGTCTCGTAGAAGGGAAATAATAAAATAATAAAAATAAAACATAATAAAATACAATTCTCACGACGTTTCGGCCACAACACAAGCAGCCGTCCTCAGGTGAAGAATCAGAGCTGTCGGAAAGACAGCGCTCCAATGATTTCCGACAGCTCTGTTTCTTCACCTGAGGACGGCTGCTTGTGTTGTGGCCGAAACGTCGTGAGAATTTTATTTTATTATGTTTTATTTTTTATTATTTTATTATTTCCCTTCTACGTGACTTTACCGAAAGAACCAAGAAGATGAATCCATGCAGTCACGAAAGCTTTAAATCGGTTTTTATATCGTTTATTTTATTTTCATCATGAAATTCAACAGTAATGCTGCAACAACAACAACAACAATAAAAAAACCCCACACCATAACGACCGCAGCTGGCACTCTGCACTCGAGTTCTGGTTTGAGCTTTGCCGGGTGCAACCAACGCCGTCCGGACTTTAGCTTCGTATTGACCCGTGCCACAATTCCTCTTGCACACAGACCGTTGGTCACCGGGCCATATACCCCAGGCGGCCGAATGGCCTTGGCTGGCGGACCGCACGCACACACACACACACGCGCGCAATATAACGACGACGTTGTTTGTCCATCCTTGAGCGAGTCAAGCTTAGCGTGGCACGGCTTGGTTCCCCGAGCCATTGCGGCTGAACGTTATTCGTGAGTCTGCGCGCAGGTGAACTTGGTATTTATGAAGGTTTGAGTGAATAATTACTCTGTGTGCGTGGGTGCATGCGGTGGTGGTGGCGGTTAGCGCTGCGCTACGAACCCGGGTGACCCGAGTTCGATCCCCGCTCACGGCCAACACCGGTGACGATTATCTGAACCGGTCCTGGGCCTCCCATAGGTCGACTCAGCCTCAAATGAGTACCTGCTGCGATGTATGAACATCGCCGTTAGGGAGACAAAGGCGGCCGGGCGTGGTGCTGGCCACCCACCCCCTTGTTTGCCGTTCCGGCCTTTATAGGTGCTCGCTAACAGCACTTGCCCCCTACAGTCTGTTTAAGGTTATACGGGGGAGCTTTGTCTTTGTAGCCGTTAGCGTACTACGCTAGGACACCAGCGACCCGAGTTCGATTCCCGCTCACGGCCAACGCCAGTGACGATTATCTGAACCGGTCCTGGGCCTCCCCTAGGTGGACTCAGCCACAAATGAGTACATACCTGGAGCGGTGTGCAAAGATCGCCACTAGGGGGACAAAGGTGGTCAGGCGTGGTGCTGGCCACCCATCCCCCCTCGTGCACTTTCCCCAAAAGTCTGTTGAAGGCTATACGGGGGTCTTTGTATTTGCTTGTTTTGGGCAGACGGTGGTTAGAATGCTTTGATAAGTAGGCGGTGTTGGGTATTAAAGCTCAAAGTGTGTGCAGGCTACTCACACAATGATTGCTACTCTCTCATTATATATTCACCCCCAATTATAATATGTTCTAGTACTGTTATTTTGTTACGTTGCCCACGTCTATACCATGCCCCTCTGTATTCACCAAGCTGCACGGGCAGAGCGTGGTGAAGTATGGTCAAAATAGCCCGCACGACCCACACAGAATGGGTTGACAAAAGCGATGTACATATACGGAGAGATGGGGGGAGCTGAATGTTAATTTCATACATTATGATCACTCGGTCAATCTCTTCGTTGTCTAATTAGTTTCGTGAAGTGCACATATTTTTTGTATTAAAACTCTTGTTTAAAGAACAACTACAGTGTATCTCATTTGAGGCCTGCATAGGTTACAAAATCAAATACATGCACAAAAACACGAAACATTTTTGTTTTCCACCACACATTTAACCTGAGCTCAAGTCCTGGAAAAAAAGAAACACGTTTTAAGTTTGAGGAAGCCACAGGTGTGGCTGACAGGTAAGTGACAAAAGCTGTGAAAACACCAAGATGACATGGACAGTTTGCATTAAATGGTTACCACGAGGACAATGGATTGGGACTGGCACCACAAATCCATCATTAAACCGGCAGCCACCACAAATGCAATTTGGAATTTCCCCTCTGGGGTTTTTTTAATTAACAAGCAAATGCCTCTTTGCTTCACCACTTCTGTGGGGATGGGCTGCGGGGATGATAATAATAACAACAACAAATCCATCGGCGTGTAGGGACCACTAAAAAGGTGGGGAGTGGGGGAGGGACTTTAGAATTCCTTGTACACAATGGCAGTGCAAAGATAGCATTGAGTCAAGCGCAGCGCACGGGTGTGGGCTACGGAACATTTTGTCGTGAATTACCAATGTGCTTTGATTGCTTTGTTCGGTTACTTTTTGAAAATACGCTATTTGTCATGCTTTTAAAAGCACTTTAGATTTATTTTTTAGTCAGGCATTCATATAATTAACCCGCTAGACAAAAAACTATCTTTGGTTTGTTGTCTTCCACTGGCAGCACTTGGAACATTGGAAAATGGATGAGGATATTTAAATGTTAAACTGAACTCAAAGATCATGGGACCTCCTTTGCCAGTACCAAAATATACTAATAGGGTTTTTCCCCTTTTTTCTGGCAACAAAACTGACACCTTTTGCAAGGAATCATGCTTACATTAACCACAATACTTGCAGTCAAATGCATTATCAGAGTATTGTTTTTTGTTTGCATTTGACTGCAAGGATTGTGGTTAATGTAAGCATGATTCCTTGCAAAAGGTGTCAGTTTTGTTGCCAGAAAAAAGGGGAAAAACCCTATTGAACTCAAAGATATCAGGAAATATAGCAGTATATCATTGGACAGCTCAGCCGTGTAGAATACGTTTGTCATTCCACTGCTGGATGGAGGTCCCCCCCCCCCCCCACGACACTGTGGTGATCGTAGGCGTACGACCATACTTCACCGTGCTGGTCAGTGCAGGTTGGTGGGTGGGGTGTTGGAGGGAACCAGGGCCAGTTCTCGTATCAATCGCCACCAACGTTAGCCCCGGTTGGATATTGATATCGGGTCGCCTGCTATGCAAATTTGTATTACTCTCTTCAACTTATCGATAGAGCAATGTAGTTTACTTTATTCAAAGATACAACACTTCGATTATGGTAAATGCTTTACTTAGGTTCCTATTTGTGGGCTTCAGCGACGTGCGGTGAGGTCGATGGCTGGAGATGCATTGGCTAGTATCAGAGCCAGATTTGCACGGAGGGGGGCGTGTCCTCACTGAGGGGGGCGTGTCCTCACTGAGGGAGGCGTGTCCTCACTGAGGGGGGCGTGTCCTCTCTGAGGGGGGCGTGTTAGACACGCCTCCCTGAGTGAGGCAGATGTAATAGCTGCCTCCCCTGATGCTTTTTCATTGCAGTTTCATGACGAGATCAGCGAGCCTAAATATCTTTATACACATCCGTGAAATAAGTTACCTAGACTATGGAAGGCGATGACATGAAATGAAGGGGTCTACAAACATTACATTGGTGACATGCAGAGAGATAGTAACAGGCACGCGCTGATTGCCCGCGCTCCATCCAGTTTCTGAGGGGTTGCGCAATCAGAGGGGAGGCTGAGCTCGTCGCTGCCTCACCTCTCGTCTCTTACTGTATTTGCAGCGGAGCTCCGAAAATTTAACGATTTTGACTATAAAAATTACTGGAATCGTACATAAATGACATTTATAACAGATCAGTGGAAACATCTTAAATTTGATTTTATTATTCTTTTGTTTTACTTTTAGTAACAGCTATTTTTATTGGAGTATGCAGGTGAGGCTCTGCCTCCCCTGCCTCCCCTGACTGCACGTGACTGGTGGGCTTCATGCTATATAATTACAGGAACACTGCAGGCATATTAGACATGGCGACAAAGTGGCCTCTTTTATGTATGGCACCAGCCTGCTGTGCATACACATTTAGAAACTATAAAACCCCAAGAAATGCTCTTGTTTAACTTTGTGATTATAGGGTTCTGTGTTCTGAGCAGGGCTACAAGATTTTTTGGGTAAATAGCATCTAAACCTCCGGACAAAAGAGCCCATATTGGCCTCATTTACAAAGAATGGAGATCTAAAAAACTAAGTACAAATGTTTGAAAAGTTAATATTTCTGAATTGCATTTCTTAACAATGAAAACATGTATAAAGTTGTGGACATTCTCCAATCCCGCATCCCTGCTCCCACACACTTGTCTTTACTCGTGAATTGACCGTGCTTATCTTATAGAACAAATACGTTTCATTTACAGTTTTAATGTTTTGTTTTAATACGTATTAGGCATGCATAGTCATATTATTACACGTATTTAAATGCTTGTATTACATTTTACATTTATAGCATTTCGTGTATTTTCCCAAAACATATATACGTAGGCTTTGATGACCAATATACTAATTCATAATTGGTTTATTTTGGATTAGGACGTGTAAAAATATGTGTCGTAAACCCTCCTCCACCCAACAGCCAATTAATACAAGTGTCACGTGCATCAAACGTGCCAAATGCATTACTGCTTCAGCACCACCGGCGTGTTGGAGAGTAATCTCACAACATTGAAATCGGTACGAAATTTATTTCAATGCGTCTCCAATTTTAACATGATGTAGTTTCAATAAATAATGTTTAGACAGATTGTCAATCCACTGCTGGATGAAGGCCTCCTACACACCGTGGGGGATCTGGGGTTTAATTGGCGATACACACTTCAGTGTGCTGGAAGCAGAGATATACAATACGTACATCAAAGGATTCTGTCGAACTTCTGTGCACTGCCTACAAGTTGTATTGCCATCCAAGTACTATGAGGGCCCAAACCTGCTTAGCTTCTTAAATCTAATGTGATCGGGTGGATACTGGGCAATTTGGTCACAGCGTAAAGAAATAGGGATTTTAGTTTGCTGCGGTAAATTGGTAACCAGGTAAAAATGCCCATAATTATTACAGAGGAGACAGCTCTGTCTTTTATATACTATGTTGGTGTCCTTATGAGAGGACCGGTTCTCATATCACTTGCCATTTTCCAAATTCGATCTCTGGCGATGATTAATAAAAGTAGTAATTGTTGGTGAGGGTGCCCTCTCCACTCTCACCAACAAGCACTGACCAGGATGGTGAAGGATTTAACAACAACAAAAAACCTCCATGACTGACTTAGTCTATTTGTGAATTGAGAATGGCTGGAATTTAGAAAAAGTTTGAGATGTGAATTAGCTTTAAAAATGTTCGTAGGAAAACTACTCTTGTATTCAGATGCTGTAGTACAAAAATGGCAAAACAATTCAAAACGCACCCACTCTTGCATGGATTACAAACGTGCAGGTCTCCACGTGCTGATAAGTGCTTGCCTACATGCTGGGTGTTTAGGTCCCAGCTTGTCATTTTCCCTGAACGGTTTAAAGCAACGCAGGACAGCTCCATTGTCCTCATCATTTGTCATTGCAATCCGGTTTTTCTTGTACACGTCTAGCCCAGGACAATTTGTCGCAGCCACGTTGTGTGGCAACATTCGTGACATTTTAAAACTGTTTCAAATGAAGCCACTTGACTCCACCTAGCCGTAAAGGAACCATCTTGGTTCGGTATTATATAATAGCAAAAGTTCTGTTTACAGTGCTTCGTCAAGCCACTGCTGGAGCTGAGGCCTCGCCAGGCTCTCAGCTATGCGGGTTTGTTGTTGTATGAGACAGTAAGTACCAGAGGTGTGGACTCGAGTCATGTGACTTGGACTCGAGTCAGACTCGAGTCATGAATTTGATGACTTGCGACTCGACTTGGACTTGCATAACAATGACTTTGTCCCACCTATGAGATGTGGACTCGAGTCATGTGACTTGGACTCGAGTCAGACTCGAGTCATGAATTTGATTTTTGTTTTTATTTTATTTTATTTTCATTAATTTTGATGTTTTACCTACGTGACTTTACCGAAAAAACCTAAGAATATGATTCCTTGCAGTCACGAAAGCTTCAAATCTAGAATTAATACTTTCTCCAATAATTTAGTGGAGTTCATTCCTATCGATTTCTTATAATGACTATTACATCAGCAAAAATATATAAGATGGTTAATTATTTCACCATTAATTTTAACGACCAAATTCCAGAAAATATCTTATCGCTGAATATCGTGGGTCCCCTTGTTATTTTATGTAAGTGTTACTTCATGTAGCGGTTCCATGTTCATAAATTGATTTAATATTTTCTACATGTTTTAATACGGAATTGGTTTGTGGCAAATATCAACTCGCTGTGAGCTTTAGAAATTTCCATAATTAAAATGTAACAACGCAACACATTCGTCAATAACTCTGCCGTTAAAGGGAAAAAATATAATAGGCGACGTTTTGGGCAATGACCCTTCTTCGTTGCGTATTTTCCCGAGAGAAAGAAGACGTGGATTCGAATTTACATCACTCTGGGTATCAATGTACCACAGTGTAATGGATTAATGTGTGCACTCCAGCACAAGTTCAGTCATATCTTTGACTTTCTATATTTGAAGTTTTCGTGACTGCAAGGATTCATACTCTTAGGTTTTGAAGAAATAATAAAAGTTATTTATGATTTTAATAAAAGTTATTTCAAATTTTTATTATTATTTATAATATTTTTATTATTTATTTTTACTTACGTGACTTTACCGAAAAAACCTAAGAGTATGTATCTTTGACCTCTAAGATCCGCACGTGCGCTCACCAATGCAGCAGCAGCAGCAGCAACAACAACGACGGAGCCAACCAATCTCACTTAATGCCCTGATGTCGAACAACTCCACGTCCACAGTTCGCCTCTAGAGACATCAGTAACATCCTAGATTTGAAGCTTTCGTGACTGCAAGGATTCATACTCTTAGGTTTTTTCGGTAAAGTTACGTAGGTGAAAAATAAGTAAGAAGAAAATAAATAATAAAAGAATAGAAGAAAGTTACATTATTATTTTACTTCTATTAATTATTTTATTATTATATTTTTCTCCTACGTATGAGTATCAGTAACATCCACACAGCATCAACCCTTCCCCACCCCCCTCCTCCTCCTCGTGTTGTTACTGCGGCTACCGGCCATGCGTGGCGATCGCACAGGGTCACCCTAACCACCACGACCACCAAATCGATTCCTCTTGGCCATGTCCACCATCTCCAAGGTCACCCTGGGCTTTGCCGTGGTCTTCACGGTGTCCACCGTGGCCGGAGTCCACCTCAAGCAGCAGTACGACAGGCAGGTGGGTGCTGGCGAGGCGACACAGATTGCTTACTAGGCCGCAACTCGAGCACACCGGCACTCGGATAGCGAGCGCTGCAGGGGGAGGCGAGGCTCAGCCCGGCCGAGTGAATCCCGCCTGGCACCCCCCCGTGGTTGTGATAGTTAACCTGGAAGGGCTTTATCGTTCTTCACGGCAGCCAGTGCACACGCTGGCCACTGTCTGTACATAGTTTTGGTAACCACAGCGATTCATTTTGTTGTAAAGAACACAATTACGAGCGTGGGGATTTGAATTAACGTAGAATAACGCGAATTTTGGCTCGAAACCTTCGCGGCTTTGCGGTAAATCGGGCCTCGAACTCGCTGCCACTTCACGAGGATTCGAGACTTTTCGTTAAGTAGACTGTAGAATACGTGATTGTGTTTAAGAGAGCTTTACAATCCACGAATACTGATATTGCCTAGGTTATGAGAGTTCCGCGTTTTATAAATGTACTTACCCTGGGGTTTGCCTGTGATCTTAGGGAATAAGTGATGCTTAATGGTGCATCTGGCTCTGTAAGCGTTTCGAAATTGCCATTGAATGTTAAATGTTATTAATGTAACGTGGTCTCGTTTCGCCAAATAAACATTGAACGCTAAGGATGAGCTATGAGTACAATGCTACTTTTAGCAGTGAAACAATATAAATCTAAATGCTGAGTTGGCTAAAAGCTATTGTATAGAATATTGAATGAACACTTATAACCCCACCATCATCCTTAAAAAGTGTGGCCTTGTGAGCTTCAGGCGATATTATTGAAACGTAATTAGCCTCAAAGTTTCCGTTAGATCAGAGCTTTATTAATTTCCATTGAAGGGTAAGCTTCATAGAGTTGTGTATGGCCTTTGTAAGTTAAAACAATTTTAAGGACCAAAAATGCCCATCGTTTGGGAGTTAGATCTTCAGAAAAAAACTTTGATCCCTAAGTATACAAACTCTTTTACAGTATTTACAATAATTGTAAGGATCCTAAATGCACCAATTGTGGCCCTGTTTTGTTGAACGTCCGTGTATTCTAACCTCAGGCATTACATTTAAGGACTGAGCTAGTACTGATGTTGGCGTATATGTAGCCACTGAATGTCACTTGACTTTTGGTGACGTCTGTAACATTGCTAGAGATACTGAAGTGTAATTTTATTTATCCAGAAAATCCACGCTGCGTTTCAAGACGTGTTTTTTTGGTTTTGTTCAGGCGGCTCCTGCATTGAGACGTTTGTTCAGATATTTTCAGAGTAAAATGTGTGGGCATAAACTGGAGTATCTGGAGGAAAATAGTGTCCTAAATATTACATAGCACTCAAAAGGTAGCAGACAAGAAGGTTGAGGAACCAACTTTGCATTTATCCATCCGCTGGCCACCTCTCACCCCGGCGGAGTGTCGTGTCTTAATTCTGCATGTGATTCGCTAACCCGTGACTCCAAAATATTGGGTTACAGGCATGTGCAGCAGCTGTATTCAGAGTAATAATATTGTCAAGGTGGCCTGGTGGCAAATGTCACGTCACACATTGAGCTGGCTGGTTTGAGTCCCCTGGGTGTCAGTGTCGCCCTTGGGAACACAATGGCCGTGCACTAAAAACACGGTTCAGCTTTTTCAATTGACACAATGTTGAGACTCATTTCGACCCATAACATGTCAATATCCTCACAATGGCATAAAATATAATTACAAACACGTCTAATATGTTTCGATTTAAAGCTTTCGTGACTGCAGCAGGGATTCATCTTCTTGGTTCTTTCGGTAAAGTCACGTAGAATGGAAATAATAAAATAATAAAAATTAAACATAATAAAATAATTCTCACGACGTTTCGGCCACAACGCAAGCAGCCGTCCTCAGGTGAAGACCTGGTCTGGTCTGCTTGCGTTGTGGCCGAAACGTCGTGAGGATGATTTTATTTTGTTTTGTTTTATTATTTATTATTTCCCTTCTACGTGACTTTACCGAAAGAACCAAAAAGACGTCTAATATGCCTGTGCTTGTGTATATACGTCCACGTGTAAGCATTTGGTTTTGCATGTTGTGTGTGTCTTGTGTGTGCAGAGACTGCGTGAGGGTGTGTACCGTGACATTGAACGACAGGAGCGCAAGGCAGAGAACCTGCGGCGACTGCAAGAGCAGGCAGAGCTGTCCCGCATACTCGAAGCCGAACGTCAGCTCCAGTTGGCCGAACAAGACGGAGACACCAGCAAACACTAGCAAGTGCCGTCCTCATTACGAGACGGTGCTCCTGAAGCCAAACTACATTTTTTTCCTCTCTCGCCTCTCCTTGATCAGAGCCAGCTCTTAGGGAAAAATCAAGCTGTGCCCTGTATCGGATTGTGAATAAGAATAGCTGAAAGGCTGTATAAAAACCTCATTGCCACGTCGGTGTGTGTGTGTGCACGAGTTATCCGCATCACTTAAATGACGGATATGAAGAAGACTAAAGACTTAACTGTTGAAGCGGCCGAGGCTAAAGTGGACAGTGACATGGTCAGGACTGTCACCAGCCCAAAGGGTGAGGGTGATACTCCTGCGGGTAAGGATACAAGTGGAGAATGAACGTGGTTTCCAAGGAAGCAGGCACTGGAAAATCTGTGGCCGGGAGTTATTGTGTGAAGAACGGGAGTGGTATTATTATTATAGACTTGTTGCACTTATACTGTGAGCACTTCCATCGCAAAGCAGCAAGAGATTTCTGCATCCTTATTGGTGATTTATTGTTGCTAAAGTGGGTTGCTACCCACTGTAAATGCTTGGTAATGGGCTGCTATCTGAAATAAATACTTCATATGGTTAAAGAAACTTGTTTCACATGTCTTTGTTAAGTACATATGTAGTATATGCGCCCCATGCTTTATTTTCATGATTGTGCCCTTTTTACACAGTTCCGTTTTGCAAATGTTTACCGCTGTCAGCTTACTGACCTCAGTACTTTAGTAACAATTCTGTGTACAACTTTGTACTGCTACGGCTTAGTAGCAGTAATGGATATAGTATGTGGCTAATAACTTGATTGTAGGAGTTGATTATTTTCTGTCATGTTAATCTGTACTGGAACAACAGTAGCATGTGTGGGTGTACCTTTAGCGGCTGCCTGTTTAAAGATTAATCCCTGCAGATGCACCGTTGGAATTCCCGTTCAGGTTGGGTAAGAAGCAATCAAAAGTCATGCATTGCAGCACAAGTGCCCTGGGTTGCACATTAAACTTAGTTTATAAGGACATGTGTATTATAACTATAGTGATTTGTGGACTGAATGTCTGATCAGCATGCTCACTGTGTGGCTCATGAGCCATTAAGTACATCTTGGAGACCACTGTTCCATTATTTTCCGGCTGTGTACGCACTTACTAAAGCAGGCTACTTGCCTGTTTTTTAATTGTAAGGTATTGATCGTAGAATTTACAACAGGCAACAAATATAGTTCATCGTTTTTTTGTAAGCTAGGCATACTTGCATTTTATATTATAATTTACAACTGCAAACGAATATGTTTATCAAGAGCTCGGCAGTGAATTCCATCGGCACGTGAGTTAGGTGCAATGAACAATACATTGATGTGTAAATGGCCTGTACAAGTGTGCACCGTCCGTCACACATGCCCACTGCTGTTGGATCTACAGACTGCAGTGGTGGCGCGTCCATGGCCGTTGAGACCAGCTCGGTGGAAGATTCTGGTGCAGCGAGCGGGACCTTGCCGGGCAAGAGACAGCCCCCGGGAGGCGCCGGCATCGTTGGCACGGAGCCGTCGGACGGGGAGGATGGGAGTTCTATGCTGGAAGAGGGGGAGGTGGCATGGGCCGAGGAGCTGGCCTACCACTGTCACAGCTGCCAGAAGTGGACTGTGGCGAGTAAGCAGTGCTCTTTTTAAATCCTTTATATTAAGTTCGCTTGCTTGCTTAGGACCGTGCAAATCTTTCGGTCGTTTTTTAACCCACTTCCCGTGATCCAATCGAGCTGACCTTTTGCACACAGACTCGTGCGTGACAATGCATTTTCGTGAAAAAAAAATTTCCAAATTTTTTTTAAATATTTAATTACCAATTGTTTAATGCTGCCAGACAATCATCTGACCCATAGGTGGCAGCCATCTCAAGCCAAAGGACGAGAGGACTCTAGCCGCCCCGATGCCACGCATATAAAGGATTTATAGTGAAAAACCTTGTTTTTACGAGTTTATTCATCAGCAAAGCAGCTCCAATACCCTGTTAAAATTAATGCAACGTCATTGTTGTCAGTTTGTAACGTCCCAGGGCTGGGTAAAGGCCTCGCCAAATTTTCTCCATACGTTTCTGTTTTTAGTCGTCCATTAGTGGCCTCCGAATGCTTTAAAGTTATCTCGCCAACTCTTCCGCTGTCTATTCCTCTGCTTCTTTTGCCTTCTGCATAGTTGGACATAGACATTTTATTTTAGCTGGTAGAACTCCGATGAGCGATAAAGTTCTTTTTCACAGGCGTCTAGCTCTAGTTTATTTTGTACATCTTTGTTCAGTTCTCACATGGCCTGCGACTACCCACTTGATTTCTTTTGCATCACTAATGTAATATTAACATGTTAATGTTTACTTGTTATTATTTCTTCATATTCTTCTTTTAAGATTTTGTACATTGTTCATATTGACTTAAAGCATGTTCACTGTGGTGCTTTGTTTGACTCGCATCATCCTTGAAAATGAGACTGTCTTAATGGGGTTATACCCGGTTGTAAAATATATTACTGCAATTGCAACAACAAAAAATGAATTACAGAATTAAACTGCTTCTTTTTACTTGAGGCACAGATGCTGCCACAGTTTTATTTTTAATTTAATAAATCAATGTTAATGTTTGTGCTTTTGTGGATTTCCATTGGCCTTTAAGGATATGCAGTTTTTCATGTACTGCATTGTCTTCTTTTGGCCGTGGCCCTGTTTGGCCCCAAGGCAGAGTCGGATGAGGCCAGAGTTTCAGGATTTGGCTCTGGCTCAGCTTGACAAATAGTCCGTGGCAAGTTGTGGCTCAGATGTGCCAGTGGTAAAGCGGTATAATAAACTGCATCTCGATAGATTATTGTTCAAGTGGAAAACATGTTTTGGTCAATAATTTGATCCTGTTTAGACATTGATGTCGACAAAAAGTTTTTAAAAAATAATTAAAATATTGAAATTAACCGTGTTTATTTCCTTGCCTGGCTCAGGTCAGCTGAAGGGTGATCCACCCAGTCACCTGAAGGGAGACAACTTCTTCAAGTTCTGCTGTGTTGACTGCTCGCCAGATGGACGAGAGACCTTTGAGAGAATGAAACTGACCTGGCAACAGGTACCTCTAATCCGGCACGTGACAAGTCACATCAGAGGCAGAGTTATTCATTCACATAGAGGTCATCATTTGGACATAACACTCACTTAGACAAGTAGCGGGGTGCAAGCACATATCAGTACAGTAAGTAGGTCGCTGATTGATATCATGATTTTTTATTACCATTGTGTATGATGCAGTTTATTTCATGTAAATACACACGTTGTTTTATGGGTACTTTTTTCCTATATGGCACGTGGATCATTGAACAAGTACAAATCGGAATCGTCAACAACTTTTAAGTAAATTGGTTTCGGGCAGGACACTTTACGAGATGGGATGATGGCTGATGGACGAGACTGTTGACCAAATGGCAGCTTTAAAGCGAGAACGCGTCCGACAGGACAGCTGTTGCAAAGAGGCATTGATGGCAGATAACTCTGTTAATCAGCATTGCACACACATGGCTGATGATGATGGTGGTAACACGTGTGTGTAACATGTTTCGTAGGTTGTGATGCTGGCTATGTACAATCTGTCACTGGAAGGTAGTGGCCGTCAAGGCTTCTTCCGTTGGAAGGAAGACATCTGTGCGATCATCGACAAGTACTGGACCCTTCTTCTGGGAAACAGGTTAGTCCACAACTGGTGGTTCACAAAGCATCCGATGTGACCCAGCAGAAATGCATGGAAGATGCTACTCCAATGGAATAAGGAAGATGAGATTTTGTAACATTAAACCAATGTCTGTCTTGTATTTGATAGTTATGTTTGTACTAGCGTCAAATCATGTAGCATAACTCGCCATTATAATCACAGTATAATTCATTAAACAAAAAGTATAACAAATAATATAAACACCTAGTACTACCGGATAGGCTTCGATCTGAGTACTTGCCTTCTTGCCAGTCTCAAATCAACTTAGCTTGTAAGATTATCTGAGTGCTTGCCAGGCTCACAACTGCTGAGCTTCTAAGATTGTGTGATTTTGGGCACAGTTACAGAGGGATTTGGTTGCCAGAGACAGTGATGAAGATAAGGATGATCTTATAGTTCCATTATTACTACTCTTGTGGGAGTTGTCATGGTGCTTTTTCATAGTTCGTCTGCTGCTTGGATGCAAATCATGACGCTTCATATTATTTATAAAGTAATATATGTCTTTAATGACTATTGGTTATGGCTTGTTGGAAGCTTCCTGCTTGTCAGGGGGGGGGGCGGCCAGTGTCTTTCAAGCAATCGACCACAAAATCGTGTTCGCCAAACAATTCTTAGTCGACCGATCGGCTTTTTTCGGCGGATCGTCTCGGGCGTCCGCTGCCGCGTGTGCGACAGGAAGAAGACGAGCACGTGGTGGAGCACGGTGGCCGGCTGCCTCTCGGTCGGCTCGCCCATGCACTTCCGCTCGGGGGCGCAGCAGTTCGGCGAGCCGGGATGGTGGAAGCTGGCGCGCACCAAGCCTCCCTCGCTCCGGCCAGAACTGGAGAGCGTCCCCGCGCCTGGCGGGCAGCGTGGCCGAGGTCAGATCATGCTCCTGATGTTGTGGAGTGACTCATGCAGCCAGCTATGGCTGCAGAGTTTGGTAGTACATGTTGTTTACGTAGTTTATTGTGAAAATTCGGTCTCAGTTACTGTGACCACTGTTTCATTGCTTTTATGGCTTTATTTTGGTGATTGTCGACAAGTTTTTTGGTTTGGCCATGTTTGTTTGTTGTAGTACAGAGTTAGACTGATGGTCTTAATCTAAGTTGTCTTGTGGTTGTTGTTGTTGTTTGACTTGCATCCCACTGGGATTTTTGCACGCAGTGTTGGTGTACGGTGCTTTTTCTGCAATATTTTGCTGTCTTTTCTTGGATTTTCTGTTTGCACTTAGTCACATATTCACTTTAAGATGTTTTCTTGTTCATGTTTTTGTTTTTTGTTTGTTGCGGTTGCACCCGATTCAAGAGCCGAATGGCTCACGGGGCTATACCTAATAAATGAACTTTGAAGATCAGATTGGTGCTGGGGAGTGGGTGGTGGTGGTGGGCGGTGATCCGTTACGGGAGTTTGAGAAAGGAGAGAAAAGGAGCACCCTGAATAGGCTGTGTGAGCTGTTTTGTGAAGCGTATTGTACGGTGTGGAGAGTGTGTGATTGTATTTGTGTGACATGTAACAAGGAGTATGATACACATCTTTTATGTATGTATGTTGAACTTCTTTCACACCCTACGTAGTCGACCGTGCTAATCGGAGGTGCGGGAGAAGGGCAAGGGCTTTTGAACCATATTTGTGAGATAGTGCTAAAGTATGCATTGCTGTTGAATTGCCACCAGGAATGTTAAGGTTTTGGTTATTGCTCAGATCTGATAAGCCTGTTAATAGAAATGTTTTGTAGGCGTGGGGCATGCTTTAGAGTTCAGTGGGACAGACATCACCTCTTTATTAAAGACTACAACCCAATATCCTGGCCATGAGAGCCAGCATTAAAACAAATTCCATCAAATGACATTTGATTAAAAAAACATCACCCAATGTGTTCTTAAAATGAATGAATGTAAATATTGCTGGCCATTAGTAGGCATGTAATGTAATGATTCTAACCCCCCCAGTAATTTGAATAATTATCAAGATTCTTGGTCGCAATAATTTTGTCTTGGTTTTTACTTTATCAATTATACTTTTCTCCTATTGTTTTTTCTGGTTCAATACTTTTCTTTATTGTGCTTAATGTATCATAAGCATAACAATTACATGTTCATGTAATTATCCATAAATAATACAATCTCACAAACACAATCCTACACATGTATTGCGAGCATAAGAAATATTATTAATCGATTAATGTATGCATTGTTTACACGCCTGCCGCATAAAGATGTCACATTGCCCACCCTTATCATTTCGAGACCCAGGTGCTAGCAAGCAGAGCGCGGAGCCGGCGGCACGCGTGGACAGCCTGCGCAAGCGTTCGGCTCGCAACGCCGTCGAGTCGGCCATGGAGCTCAAGGAGAAGCGACTGCGCACTACCGAGGCCAAGGACATGCGACGGGCCCAGCGCGAGGGTGCCGTCTCCCCGACCTCCATCCCGCCGGCCCGCGCCACCCCACGCTCCCGACGTGCCGGCGGCTCGGCCGTTTCCTCCGAGGGTGGAGGCGGCGTCGGCGGCGGTGGCGGCGGCAGCGGCGGCGTTGCCACCGTGGGTTTGGAGCGCGGCGAGGTTCTGGACCATTCTTCGCTCCTCTCGTGCGACAGCGCCGGGGTCGGCGGTGGGGGCAGCAGCACGACGCCGTTCGGCAGCCCAGCGCCATCCCCGGGGCCAGAGCTGTCATCGTCGTCGGCGCCGGGCACGCCCCGCTCGCACGCGGCGACGCCGAGCCTCTTCTCGGCGGCCGACCTCGTGCCAGACGTGATGCCCCCACAGGCGCTACTGCACGGTGAGGTTAAGGCGACCAACAGAGATCGATTTTTTCGAAACTACCTAAGGGAGGGGATGTAGTCCTGAAACGTTAAGCTTTTTAAATAGGCTCCTACGTAAATGGTATTTTTGAAAAAAAATCTAAGGAATTATTTGTTAAATATGAAATACTATAATTCGGGGTCTCAAGCGGGGCGATAGCTTCTCCCCTTGCATCTGCCACTGTTACCAAACGTCCTGGTATTGGCCAGGACAGTTCTGGTGGTTTCAGAAAGGGTGTCATCCTTGAGTTGTCTTTACTCGATTCTCTGTCTCCTTCACTGTTGTAATTCGTTGTACTTTTCATATGTTTATATTATTGCTTTTGTCTCCTGACTTCTCACAAAATATACTTGAAACTTGTCAGTCAACTGCTGAATGAGGGCCTCTCCCCATACTTCCCCACACTGGACAAACATGCCTTACGGATAGTCGTCAACAGTCATTATATGCGATACCATTTATTTGTCTTTGGAATCATCCATTTCGCTGGAAGTTCTTTCATAAGCACTTCTGCGGCCGTCTGGAATGCTCTTTCTTCCGATATTAGGAAGCCACTGAAGCTTTGCACTTTTAAATCCAGATTGAAAACTGCTTGATGTGTTTAGTTTGTTGTCTTTCCCCCCACAACTCCGATTATCACGGTTGACTACGTATAGTGCGGAAGAAGTTCAACACGCATACGCACGAAAAGAGCTGTGGCGTCAATACAGCGCGGTGTCTCGTAACGCCCGACTGTGTGGCCGGTTCTCGCTTTGTGCAGGGGACGACGAGGACATGGAGCTGGACGCCGTCATCGACCCGGGCGTGGAGTTCGTTCCCACCGTGAAGCCCGTGGCGCTGCGCCTCGCCGAGGAGGGTGGAGCCGCCAGGGTGGAGCGCGTGCGTGAGCCCGAGCTGGAGCCCAAGACAGAGGTGGAGGCCGAGGAGGAGGAGGAGGACGCAGCGGTGGCGGCGGTGGGGGGGAAGCCGCACGGAGACGCTCCGGCGGCCGTCGCCGTGGCGCGCGCAAGGGAGCACACCAAGGTGGAGCGCGAGGATGAACCCGCACCCGCTCCCAGGTTCGTGCGGATTCTCCGCGCAGGTTTTGTTCACTGTCAGTGCTCGCGGGATGCTGCCCCCGTGGCGCTGCGGTCGGCATGCTGGGCTTCAGAGGTCGTTGTTTTTCATCAGCCGGCGTGGCAGTTGAAACAATGGGCGATTTAAGAAAAAATCTGCCCCCCCACTCCTGTCTATCTAGCAGTATAAATGATAAATGGGTGCACCACAGTTAGTCGATCGGCAGGTCATGTGTGTTGGGGTAAACATTTAAGTACTTTCACCTCAGGATGTCAAGAGTAGACCATATACCCTCTAGAGGGGCTCTAGTGTTGCGTCAAGTAGTCAAGTGAGTAAGAAAGCAATTGCAGGGCTGCACCTCTACCTTTTTAACTTTTTAGATTTGGAGGTGATGATTCGTTCCCCTTTGCAATAAAGTTAATTGTGGAGATTCGTTGTCACTGCTTGATTTGAGGATCTATTCTTGTTGTCAAATTTGTGCCATCTCGTTAGCATGTCATTTACTATTTCGTTTTCCAAATGTTAGTCTAACAGTATAATTAGCATGAAATCTGCATGAATCTTAAGGAAATGTATCATATGCGATGGATGTATCACCTGGGTCATAGCACAGTACACTAACCATTGTGACGCTGCTCCACAATGAGATTCAAACGTCAAGCCTTGGAGCTATGCTTCCCATTCATACTTGGCCCACTCCGGTTGGCATGTGTCCGCCATAGACAGCGAACGTCCTGGTAGCTAGCGATTCTGTGAAAATGAGCGCCTGCCGTCTGTGCGTGGCAGAATGATTTCGCTGAGCCTGTACGAGGAGAAGCTTCTGCTGCGCAGCCTCACCGGCTTCCCACGCGCACTGGCCGCGAGCTCGGAGGCGCGTCGCCTGCGGCGCAAGCTGCTCGTGCGCCAGGCCAAGCGGGAGCGCGGGCTGCCGCTCTTCGACCTGGACCGCGCCGTCGAGAGGGCGCTGGCGCTTGTGCTGACGGGCGACGGGCGCGAGGAGGCCCCGAGCTGCCAGGAGGTGGCGCTCTCTGCCGCCGGCCTGCACGTCTACCGCACGACAAGCAGCGACTTCCGCGTGCTCGATCGCTACCAGGTGACGGGGCCGCGCTCGCAGTGGTGCCCAGCGCGCCGCACGCTGGTACCGGAGGTTTATGTGGAGAAAGAATCGCTGGCCTCCACTGCAGAGAGCTCTAGAGAGTCCCTCTAGAGGTACTGTGTACGGCATACTCATCCACTTGGGCCAGACGCCTTGGTAGAGGTGGGAGTACCCACACCTTACTCCACTGCATGTGACCTCCTGATCGACTAAGAATACCCATTTGTACTGCACGGGTGGAAATCTGCCCATTGTTTCAAAAGCCGTACCGAAGGCATCGAAAGGCGATTTTTGGATTGCAAGTCTGGTGTAGGTGTGCCAAGCATTATAGCACAGCAGCTTCCATGATACATTGCCTGTGACCGAATCACCTAGAAGATCTGGACCCTGGAAAGTCCTTGGATGGACGACCACCATGCATACACACATGTTGAAGGCTGGTGCGGGGCTACGTTGTAGGTGGACGGTGAAGGGGAGTGTAGCAAAATCAATTGTTGTGCTGTACTGTGCTCCCATATCTATGCTTCAAACCGGCACTGCCCGGCATGGTGAATTATGGTCAAATTATATTCTTGGTTCTTTCGGTAAAGTCACGTAGAAGGGAAATAATAAAATAATAAAAATTAACCCACTCATCCAGCAGTAAATTGACAAAGGGTTGTTCATGTACTTAAATTGCCAGGAATGGGTGGATGGTCTGGTGAAAAATAGGTATTTATGAACTATTACAAAGTGCAGGGTTTTAAAAGTAAAATTGTGCAATGGTGCATACATAATGAAAAATATCGACATCCAACAGGTTCAATGGATGCATAATTACTTAATGGCTTGTTTCAGAAATGTAGACCATTGCATTGTGGTCATGGCCAACGAATGGAAGCTCAAATAATTGTAATGAATAGAGCTGGAAAAAATTCCTCAAATATTTACATCCCTCCATATTTCGATGACAGATGATTGACGACGCTGTTGGGGATTTGGATTTCCACTTGTCCACCCGAGGCTGCGTGGAGCGCTCACCGATTTTCTTTTTTGTTGTCGTTTTTGTTGCTTCGCCACTCGTTCACTTCTTACCGCAGACAAGTTTCCCGGCGCTGCAGGTGTGGAGGCAGGAGCCCACGCACTTCCTGCAGCGTCTCGTTGGCAGCGGCGACGCTTTCCTGAACCGCAGCATCATCAGCCCTTACACGTCACGTGTGCTCAAACCATACATCAGGTACGTACGTACGTGTCTCTCCTTGCTCTTGTCAAACCAGGTCACTCTCGCAATTCAGGCCATCCTAGTCTCATTTGAATTTTTACCTGATTTACTTTAACTTGTCTGTTAAAGTTGACCAATGTGCACTACTGCGCACTATATCATGATACCGCAACTTTGATTAGTACGGTTGGCTACTTACGGTGCAAGGAAATTCAACATAGACACATACATGCCAGGAACTATCAACATAATAGCTTTGTGTGAGCTGATGCACGATCACTGCCATTTCGTAGTTCCACTGATAATATAATCGAGTGCCTCCCCCACATCAGTGCAGGTCGTGAAGGTGAATTTACCATACTTCTACATGCTGGTCAAAGCAGCTTTGTGAAGGCAGGGAGCATAGATGTGGAAACATAAGTGCAGAACAATGCATTTTGGCCCCAATGGCCTGTACTGCCGACCACAATATCGCAAGGCCTATAACAACCTGTGTGTGATCACCCATCCAAGCACTCTGGCCAGGCTCAAGCCTGCTGAGCTTCCAAGACTGGTACGTGATCGGGTGGATTCTGGGCGATTTGGTCACAAGCTTGCGTCAACTCTCGTGAAATAAATATACGTCACAGATAAAAGGTCACACCTATCCACTGCTGCTGTGGGATTGAGCGCGAAGGCTTGCTTGAACATTGAGATTTCTTCACTCGTTGTTGGACCAGGCGAGACATTGAGTCGAAGCCCCTCAAGGTGAAGCTCCTGGCAGAGATCAGGGCGTTCGCTCATCGTCACGACCCCACGTGGACCCCTGAGCCGGACGTGCCCATCGACTACTGCTACGTACGACCCAACCACATCCCCACCATCAACTCCATGTGCCGACAATTCTTCTGGCCTGGTACGCGATGCGTTCTGCGTCTGCATTGGTGCGGTAGATTGTTTTAAAACCCGTCCACGGTGACGTATGGAATATTGCTGGTGCGTTAAATGTGCTGAATTCAAGTCGATTCCATCTTAATCGAGTACCTGGTGTGGTGTGTAAACATCAACACTGGGGGGGAGACAAAGACGGGCAGGCGTGGTGTTGACCACACCCCCCACCCCATTGTTCGCCATGCAGACATTAGTCGGTGCTTGCTAACAGCACTGGGCCCCAACAGTGTGTAAGTTTATACGGGGGGGATGTTTGTGTTTGTGCGTATTCATTCGTGGGCCAGGCATAGACCTGTCGGAGTGCCTGCAGTACCCGGACTTCAGCGTTGTGGTCCTCTACAAGAAAGTGATCGTTGGGTTCGGCTTCATGGTTCCCGACGTCAAGTACAACGAGGCGTACGTGTCCTTCCTGCTGGTGCACCCAGAGTGGCGCGGCGCCGGCATCGGCACGTTCATGATCTACCACCTCATACAGGTTTGCGTGCGTCTTGAGCTCAGACCTGTGTGCCTCTTTACGAGCCCTGCGAGGCGATCCATTTCCGGGATCTGCGACATCGGTTTTGGGGTTGTTGATACGTACTTCGCCACACTGGTCGGTGAGCACGGGTTGGTGAAGAGGTGCCCAGCACCGGTCCAGATGTCACTCGCATTGATTTTAGCCCTGATCGGAAAGCAAACTCTGGCATTCGGGTTTAGAGCGTAATGTGCTGAACCATCGACCTACATAAACCTCGCTAATTTATCAAGAAGGGCTCCTCATATTAAGCTTAGTTATTTTATGTGCTGTTAAATTGTTTAAATCTTATTACCAATGTTTTATGAGTTGCATTGTAAACGTTTGTGTTATAACTATTGTTGTAATCTTACTTCTATGGTGAACACATTGAACTGGTAGATTCCAGCCAATACAAACGTCTATAGGAGGAGACATGCATGAGCAGCATCTCGCAATGCTGCAGTGCTTTTCATCTTGCACCTTTGTGTATGGGTTATCATCGAGTACTATCAGGCCAGCAAGAGAAACCTTAGATCCTTCCCTTTAGTCTATATGAAAGAAAAAGCTAAGCTTCATATTTAACATTTTGTAACTCACTTGCAATGGCTTTTGCATTGAAATACAAGACTATCTCAGCTTCTCCAAATTGTATTTGACGATAAAATGCATGAATTCCACATGGCTGACCTACTTTTGAAATCCTCTTATAAAGTGCTCCCACTTTCTTTAGTTAATTTAGTTGAAGTGTTTTTACTGCAGTGGTTTAAACATAGCATGGTGGTTACTTTTAAGACTTGATGTGCATTGTACGCTCCAGTGGGATTTTACAAAGTTACAACTGCAGTGCTTTGCTTTTTATATTTTGCAAAAATTACCTTCATTTCATGGTTAAACTGAAAACGCGTAAACATTAAACACGAAAGTGGCACTTTTAACTTAGCAGCTTACACCTCTAATCACCTATGGCTCGTTCGCAGGCACTACAGAGTACATTTTAAACAGTTAACGGAGCCAGAGTAATAGCAACAGTCCTAAACTTCAACCAGTCGCATTTAAATAATTAAACACGTTTCCCCTCTGGTCTTGCAGACATGCATGGGTAAGGACATCACCCTGCACGTATCGGCCAGCAACCCTGCCATGCTGCTGTACCAGCGGTTTGGCTTCAAGGCCGAGGAGTACATCCTGGACTTCTACGACAAGTACTACCCCCTGGACAGCAAAGAGTGCAAGCATGCCTTCCTGCTGCGCCTGCGCAGATGACCACGCCGCTCGACGTTTGTGTGCGAGGGTCGAATTTGTCTTTTGCGTGCAGCTTGGTGTGTGGCCCCCCTTTAGTATGTATGGAAGGTCAGTTTACTTGAGATGTGTATATAGTTTTCATAGACTCACACTTGTGTAGAATATGACTTTGTTATTTGCAAGTTTTTCTTTTATTTTACTTTGATGGGGTAATCTACATTGTCATTAGCCAATAAATCATTGTAACGACGATGTTGAAAGTTCAAGGGCCATGCGTGTTAATTCGTGTACAGATTAGGCCACCATTTTCACTGCCCTGAAATGAATATACTTTTTTACTCCCATTGTTTTTGTCAATGTTGTCAATGTATATTCAACTTGCCAAATACATTGTTTTATACCACAAATGTATGCATGAACCCAGACATTAACACACAAGTACATTGTACAAACAACATTAAGACATTAACGCGGTGAATTTTTCCCTCAATCATTATCAGATAATCTGTATTTCAAATTATACACAACACAGTACATCATGAGAGATTGTTTGGGGAGGCCTTTAGCAGTGGATTGATCATGGCTAATGATGACGACACACATTACAATAATTTTAAATAGATCGCAAAAAAAACACACTTTTGAAGTAATATATTATCTCTGGGTGTAACCCACTCCTTCTATGCCACAACTGAGTGGACTAAAATACCTCTAAGGAGGCTTGCTTCATCGCAGAAGCTGGCTTGGCCTGGGTGAGCTTCTCCAGCAGACTTTGACCAAAGTGGCTGGCAAACAGGGTCACGAGGCAGTCATTCCCTCCAGCCACTGCCAGGTCCTGTGCTGTCATACCACGGTCATTTCTCTTCTTCAAGCTTGCATTGCACCTACACGGCATGGACAATGATGTAACCAAAGCAGTTGTGTTGTACATTTGTATAGCTTTTGTTTGCCTTTCAAACAATACGCTGTGTAAAATCCAATCTTAATTGTTGTTTACATATCAGGAGACACTTACGCCAGCAGTGCTTCCACACACTTCACGCCTTGAGCCCCCAACTCGACGGCCTCGTGCAACGCTGTGTTGTTAATTCTGATTTAAACGTAAACAAAAAAACAACAACGTCCATTGGCGGTCACGCAGAAAGCAGTATGACTACAATAGTAAAGTGTGAATGCTGAAGGTGCTGCAGTTGTGAAAGGAAAGAGGGCGGGTCATACAGGCCTGATGGTTGGTCCACGTTGGCCCCCGCCTGCACGAGGATGGAGATTGCGGTCGCGTGCCGGTTCATCGCGGCTAGGGTTAGAACCGGGCGCCCCTCAAAGCTCACCAAGTTGGGGTCTGCTCCCTGCAGTACGATCAAGCAAAACATCCGAAAAACGTAAGAAAAATACACCTTTACATCGCGTAGGTTTTCATAGTTGTGTTGTGATACCTGACGTTTGCATGTTCATGAAGAAGCTCTCGGCGTGTGGTATGAAACGCTGGACATAATGCCGAGTAGCACGTACAACCCAAAGACACGTCAGAAAGCAATACACTTCCACGTTTTAAAATGTTGACACAGTTGACACGACGACATTCTGATATTTTATCTGCTCTTTACATTCGTGTAAATTAATGTGATGGGGAAATCAATCTGTTTATCCGAAAAATAAATGTTGTTTAGTTATCTTGTGCTGATGAGTAATACGTATAATTAAAGTGTATGGTATCAGTGGCTCAGAGGTCAAAGTGCTGAGCTGGCACCAATACAGACTGCTGCTGGTGATTAAACCAGGTTCTCAAGTGCAGCGAGTTCATGGTTTCAGCCCGGTCACCAATGACTTCACAAACAACTTGCGTTATACAGGTAGTCCCCGAGTTACGATGGTAGTATCCGAGTTACGATTGTAGTCCCCGAGTTACGACGGTCCGACTTACGATATTTCGATCTTAAGATGGCGATTCGACAAAATTTGCCATCAACAACCTAACATCGTTCAAGTATGCAGACGGACAGAATCTTGGTGAGTACAGTACAATATGATACGTTACGATACGTTCAATGCATGTATGATACGTAGCTTTAGCAATTTCATTTTAAGGTTGTCGCGATAAATTGCTCTGTTTTGCTAAATTATCACCATTCTTTAAGACTCCTGGGTAGGCTAGGCCATCTTCGACTTACGATATTTTCGACTTACGATGGGGTCGTCGTAACGCATCTCCATCGTAAGTAGTGTTTCTACATCTCGGAGAATCAAAGCTCAATTGAAGGGATGTCATGTAGTTCTACAATTTCATCTTCTGTGGGGCCATTCCGTAACATGAACGGTTGTACTGCTTTGCAAGAGATCCAAATGGATTATTTATCTCGTGACATGAGAGCACAAATCTGGATAAAATTTGAAGAGAAAAAGTTAAAAGGTGTGTTGCGTGTTTGATGGCTATCACCTGAAAGTGCTCCATTTAAAGTATCTTAACCCCCCATGGTTTCTTTAAATGGGATCTTGGGAGATAATCTGTGGGATGGGGTCACCTCATTGAGCAGCCGCTGAAGGAATTCGGCCTGACCCCGCCCTGAAGTTCCCACCTCTTCCAGGAGCTGTCTGTTCTCTGCCTACAGAAACGTCAGCAACAAATTATGTTAATAGGTCGCATGAGGCAGTAACGGTTTTGAATAGGTAGCTGGAGTTATCGGAAAGAGTAAACTCATGAAAACAGTTTTGCCATAAAGTATCTGTGTAGAGCCTTTCGTGAACTGAACCTTATGGCGGGACCCCGGGGTCCCGAATAAACGGAAGTCAAAATCGTAATTATTTTGATGATACAGTGAAACTGCTCTCTACTCTTCATTATTATTTGTGTCAACGTCAACTTACAACCCTCACTACAAAGGCAGAACCCTCAAGTCACGTGATCTCCGTAACGCTATTGAGACATAGAAGTAAAAAGGATGTCATGATGAACAAGAGATTAACATTTAAATTAAATAGATCTGTGTCACCGTGGCCTTACAAATTGCACACGAATTGATGCAATGAATATCACGTCGCGGTCTGCTTTTTGCTTGCAAGTTTCAGATTTACTGAAATACACCCGTCTTTGGACGGGCAAAAGGCTAGTAATATAATGTTTATGCGAGAGCCGGGGGCTTATGGGACCCCGGGGTCCCGCCATAAGGTTCAACTGTTCAAGGGCTAAAAAGCACAACATAAGCTTCAATACTTTGTAATAGCAATGAGGGTTGCTTATCCCAGCAGTAAGGTACATATTGCATTCGACACAGTTTAATTATATATATGCAGCGATTTCATCTTGTGTAACTTACAGACATTGTGTCTTCTTTGAGAAGAACTTTCTTCTTTTTCTTAATGTTCCTCAGCTTCATATCACTGCCCACTGAGGCCTGGTCGCTCGCTGCAGTCAAAAGCAACAGAGCATACAACCAGCAATCCAGAATGGATAATTAAGAAATTGCAAGTTATACATTTGGTCATACAAATGTCACCAAAGCAATTCTATAAGCACAACGGCGAGTCTTGTTAATCTCAACGCTAATTCCTATATGTTTTCATTTTGAAGAAGTGACAAAGTCTTAATTATCTCAGTGACTTGTGCCATTGGCAGCCCACGTGATGCGCTTCTGCAGCCGTCTGGAATATTCTTCTGATATGAGGAAACCAATTGAACTATGCATTTTAAAATCGAGATTGAATACAAATTTTTTTATAACTGCTTTTTGTTTTTAGTTTGTTCTCACTCCCACGCACCTCCGATTAGTTCAGTTCATTTATTAGGATTTACCCTGTGAGCAATTCGGCTCTTGATTTGGGTTAAACCGCAACAAACAATAAAATTACAAGATACACCTAGCACGGTTGGCTACGTACGGTGCGGAAGAAGTTTAACACACATGTGATTGTATTATTTCCAATATTTTGGCATGCACAACGCGAAGAGTAGGACCCACCCAGGCTGGCTTGACTGCCATGAAGGCTGCCCCTCCGCTCTCCCAGGCTGTGGAAAGGCTGGCTGTTTTGTGAGATGCTGGCTGGCCTTATTGTCTCCATATTCGGCTAAGAGGAAACAGATCCACACAGATGAAGGACTGCTTTGAATCAGTGAAGACAACTACAGCACTTCAGTAATTATCTCGTTAAAATATGACCTCGTATACAGTTTATTTTGAATGTATATTCACTGGCAAATATTCATTTGACCAATATTTGTTTTTATGATTGTATACAAAATGTTGATTCACTCCATATTTTGGACAGGAGGCAAATTGCTGTTATTAGTTGAGTTTTAAAATCTAAGTTAAAAAGTTAAATGTACAAGGCAACTCCAATGACTAATTGGGAATGGGACGCAAGCGTAGGATTGATCACCCTGTCGCTGGCCACCTTTGGGGAGGGTGTATAGTATGAAAGGCCGAAACACCCTAGGAACCAAAGGGTCACTACTGACGATGCGCTCCCCAAATTTCACCAGGCTCACTGTTCATGAACTCTTGGAAGTGCTTGCATAAAGGATAGTAACATCTCATCCTGTGTTCTTTGGAATCTTTACTCATACATTTAAATCATTGCACATGCTCTGCAAATTCTAGTTCACCGAGTGATTGAGCAACAAAAGTGAGTAGTGCTTCTAGATTTGAAGCTTTCGTGACTGCAAGGAATCATATTCTTAGGTTTTTTCGGTAAAGTCACGTGGGTAAAACATCAAAATTAATTATTTTATTTTCATTAATTTTGATGTTCTACCTACGTGACTTTACCGAAAAAACCTACGAATATGAGTAGTGCTTACCTCATTGTCTCTTAGAACAAATTTTAGCGTCAAGTTTAATATGTCTCCCTCCTCTTGGACTGTGGCAGACATTATCTGCAGAAACACGTCGATTTTTTTAGTTGCTCCCATAGGGAGATACATAGTTGGTAGGATCATATATTATCCCTATCTTTTACATCCATACATTGCCTACAAAATTATGACGAACGGCAAACAAGAACTTGTGACCCTCTAGGTGTGACATACAGAAAAAAATGTATGAATAGAACGTGCAGTTTTAAAACATTGTAAATATTCCCATTCATGCAATAGCAGTGCTGCATGTGAATATTACTAATATAGGAAAATGAAAAATACTTTCACAACCAGTGGATCTAAGTAATGTGGTTTGTCGCAAGTTGCTTAAGTCACACCAAACTATCCTTAGGATTGGTACAGTGTTAATGGCAAAGGTTCCAACAGCCAAACTAAAGCAAATTAATCAAGTCGCGACAAAATACCCCAAGCCACGCTGTGCCGTATTGTAATACAGCGTCAAATCCTGAAGAATTGTACAAAACCAAAGTGTATTGGTTACCAGTCAAGATTAGGAAATAATAACAAACCCCACATGAAGAAATGGAATGGACATGCTGTCGTATTGATGGGAGATGTATTTTCTCACCTTGCCCATCCGCGGCTCGCCAATGAGCGCCCGGAACTCCGTTGTGTTCTGTGTGTAGCTCCTCAGGTGAGCGCACACATGGTCAATCTGCTTCCTCCAATACCCTGCACAGCCATGCAAAAAACTCGTATACGGCCACACTTGCTAGTAGGCAAAACATTTCATAGCCATTGTACGTTGGCTAACACTTTACAGTCAGCAAAGAAAGACAAATGTGATACAATGAATACAAGCTATCCATTCTGCAAGTGTAAATGTTAAAATCACAATGCAAATTGGACTCATAATAACAATGATGATGGCAATGATAACTTGTATGACAGATGATGACCTTTGCCGGGGCTGACGGCGGTGATAGGAGGCCTGCGGTCACTCATGCGATCCTGCTGCACACGCTTGGTGGACACCTCCTGCACCTTCTGCTCCAGACCCCGACCCGAGGGGTAGAAAAGCCCCACTGTCTGCGTGGCCTGGTCGGCTGTCTGTAGGCCAAAGCTGGCACGTACCAGCGGCAGTGACACCATCTGCCAGCTCGCACGCAGAGGCTGCCGCCAAAAGCAGCACGGCACCCCCATGACAACAGCAGTGGGAGGTTTCCATGTATAAGGGAAAGGTGCAACTGCGATTGTTGTATCCACAAGCAGAAGCCCTAGAGGCCCACTAGAGTGTATTTTGGCCTACTATTCCACACTGGCCAGATTTAGTGGAAGAAGTGGGAGTAGCTATTCTCTACCCCACGATACGCCACCTGCCGATGAATTATATTTCTGCATTGACAAGAGATGGGGGAATGTAAGATATTGGGAAGAATCAGCCATTATTTAGTTGGCAGAGAGGCAGTCGGTCAAAGGCAGAATATCAACTTCACAAGGGCTAGGAAATTGACAGCATGGATGGCTGGGGGAAGGAAGGGCAGCACAGGAGAATTATCAACCTCCAGCTGAGTTGACAGTTGACTGGAGGGCTTTGAAAGAAAGCTTTAATGATGTGACTCCAATATAATGTAAAGGTGTATTGGGATCAGGGCCGGATTAAGGCATGAGATTTAGGGGCTACAGCCCAGGGGCCTCTGCCAGCTGGAAGGCCTCCAGAGATTAAGTGAAAAGTTATTTCATTTGTGAATGCAGAATTTTATTTGTTGTTAGCCTTGTAAAAATTAATAAAAATTTTCTTTAACTTTGTTTTCCTTTTGAAAATATTACTGGGGGCCTCACAGTACCTGTAGCCCAGGGGCCTACACAATCTTAATCTGGCCCTGATTGGGATGTAGAGATCTAGACACTGACATTTCCAAGTTTTTTTTTTACAAAATCAGAGCTTATGTTACAATTGTTACATCATATGCATATTAAAATATTTCCAAATGTTTAATTGGTAGTAAATTTAAGTATTTAAAAGTAGCCTCTTAAAGATTATAGCCAAATATATTGGTGCCAAGAAATGATGAGTGCGCGGGACACAGATGGAATATTTATGGCAATGTATACCTCATTCAAAAAACCACCATGTCTTGATGTCACAGCATCCAAGCGGGCCGGTGGATCCAGGTAGGTACCACACGTACCACAGAATCGCGCCTCCGAGTGGCTGGTAGCTCCACACTTTGTGCAAGCTAAGTAACTCACTGGTGGGCTTGGCTAGAAATACACATACACGGACCATGCCAGACACCCACATTTATTCTGGCAAGAGATGGAGTAAATGGGAGCTGTATATTTTTTGTATCAATAATGAGTCAAACAAACACAAACACATCAGCTCGCCGATGTACGCATCAGCTTTCCGATGTGTTTTTGGCTTGTACCATGGCTTGTTCAGTGTGATGTCCGATGTTTTGTTCCATATACTGGGAGTGTCTTAAAGAGCAAAAACGTCAGACATGCCCAGCAATATGCGGTACAACCCAAAAAGAACATTGGAGAGCTGTATAGCACAACCGCAGAAATCTGTGGAACAAATGAATCGGGTTAATGCAATAGTCACCTATATGCTGCACATTCAGAAATATTTTGGTCAGTGACAGTAAAGCATTACCTTGGCCCCACACCAGTCACAGAAGCGTGCATCCGAGTTATTTAAACGCCCACACTTGGAGCAGTTCAGCAACCTCTTGTCAGTGGTCTGTGGGGGTGGTGCCACACTAATGGTGCTGAAAGCCTAAGACACAACACAGGTCATTTGTTTAATGAGTAGAGCAAACAATGACTGATCTTTTAAGTAATGACTGGCAAGCGTCAGAACAAATATAAAATGAACATTGTGATTTTACATTCTCAAGTCAAAGTATTCAGAGCGCAATCTGATGTGCGTATGAGTGGTGCTACCATGGGAGTCTCCGGAAGCCGGGTCTCACAGGTCACACAGTGCTTGACATTGGCTGGGTTTCCAGTCCCACAGGCCTTGCACAAGACCATATCCTAGCACGTGGACAGAAACCAGGTATATATGAGCTCTTAACCTCTTAATTTTTCATTGTGTCAATATACTATTGTAATCCCTTGAAGCCGACTTACAACTTTTATTTATGTCATTAATATTCTTTGGTTTTTTCGGTAAAGTCACGTAGGTAAAAAATTAATAAAAGTAAAATAAAACTCACGACGTTTCGGAGGCAACACAAGCTTCCGTCTTCAGGTGGAACCGTCACACCTGAAGACGGAAGCTTGTGCTGCCTCCGAAACGTCGTGATTTTTATTTTATTTTACTTTTATTAATTTTAAATTTTTACCTATGTGACTTTACCGAAAAAACCTAAGAATATGAATCCTTGCAGTCACAAAAGCTTCAAATCTATTTCATTAATATGCACACATGTACAGCTCTTTGCCAAGACACTGCTGGATGAGGGCCTCCTCACACCGTGTGGGTCGTGGGGGTAGTTGCACTATACTCCAACACACTGTTCAGTGCAGGTGGATGAAGTACTAGCCAAGCTCAAACCTGCTTAGCTTCTGAGATCTTAATGATTGGATGCATTACTGTTGTTTTGGTCATAGTTTCCACTTTCATTTCAAGAAAGCCAAAAGAGCCCACTGTTTGGCAGTTGCTATGGTCATGTAATAACGGCATATCAACTCAATGTGAATAAGGCCCTGTGCTGCTTTATTATGTCATGATTTATAACTTAGAAGATGAGCATTAGATGGCTACATATCTATTTGCAAAGAACAGTTGGCAAGCAGGACCTCTCCATAATACAGGTTTTTTTTTGGGTTAGATCGCGTAAATATAAATGTGTCGTAAACAGAACATGCCAATTTGTTAGCAGTACAGCACACCGGTGTGTTGGAGAGCAAATCCAAAACATTTACAATCTGACCTCTAGTCTGCACAACGTACACCCAACCCTACCGTGGCTACATGTTTGTGCATCAACAGACCTTGCTCGCTTGTGGCGGAGTCTTGCCAGGTATTGGCACCTCACACACAATGCAATTGGGTGTGTTCGTCGGCACCATTGACTTGCACGAGAGGCACAGGATCATCTATTGATACAAACACATAGTGTTACGCCCGGAGATGTAAAACAGACACGGAGGCACAACTCCAAATCCATTTTCTCACCGATAAAACATGTAAGCAGATTTGGATGTATTATTTCCACGCTCGTTAGCCGATCAAAGATCGGTAGCATCCTGAGCTGCGGTGTTTATCTCTCAGGGGCCTCACTTTTTCTGCCTTAGGAGGCGGCTGGGATGGCCCTGGTACTGGTGGCAGAGTGCAGCCACACTCCTGACAGAAAAGAGCAAACGGGTCCGAGGGTCGGGCGGCCAGGCATTTTGGACACCTGGGGAAAATGGGGCAGCAATCTTAGTAACTGATATCAAAGTCATCAAAGGCATTTATTATCAAAGGCATATATTGAAAGCGTTTAAAAATACCTCAACGAGTATTGTAAATTATCACAAAAGGTGTGGTCATGAGTAATAAGCACAAGAAAGTGTGTAGGCAAAATTAAGATTATATCTACTTATACATGCCACTTACTGTGAAAAATGATATCACTTTTTGGATAGATGAAGACATGAAAAGAAAAGGAATAGCAAAAAGAAATGACAAAAAGTTAAAATATTTAAGGAAAGGAGCAAATCAAGATTACAAAGAATGCAATTTGAAAAAAAAAATTAAAGGTAACATTTCTGCATTTCTGTTTAGAGATTTCAACAGAATTGCTCATATGTTGGTGGACACGAAGTCATTACTTGAGATATTCCAGTTCCTTTTGGAGCCGCAGGGTCTGGGAACTAATGAGAGTCTTGGTGGGGCTGGTCGCATCCGACAACAGAGACTAAAGGCAGTGAGACAACAATGTAAACATTACTATTTGCTCAATCACTGTACTTATGCTTCATGCAATGATAAGATCATGTGTACACAAGAATTGGACTGAAAGCAAGCTTGTATCACTGCGTGGCTCCAAGATAATACATTTTAGTGAGGGAGGTGGCGGGTTAATGACTGCAACACCTGTGAACTGTGGGAGAACGGCAAGCCAGAGTCTCGGCCTGGGCTGATGGGTCCACCTTCCATGATGCGCTTGCCTGTTCTAGGCCTTTGTCGCCGACTACCGTCAAGCGTCATCTCTGTAAATATAAACATGTATGTATGTTGAATTTATTTTGCACCGTACGTAGCCAACCGTGCTAACCGGAGGTGTGGGCGAAGGACAACAAACTAAAAACAAAAAGTAGTTCTAAAGAAATTAGTTTTCAAACTAAAGTTAAAAGTGTATAGCTCCAGTGGCTTCCTAATATTGGAAGAGCGTTCCAGACGGCCGCAGAAGCGCATCTGATAGCGCGCTATGCAATGGCCGTCTTTACATAATTGAGTTACTTGCAGCATTTGGCATTGTTTATTATATAAAAGTGTGTGGTCTATTCACAGCTAAAAACAAACCTTTCATTTTCTGGGTCGTGTCTCCCCAAGCTGATTTTTGTTCTTGGTTCACAACTTTGTTGATGACGTCCGTTGTTGTCTTGAATCCTTCCAATGTTTCCTAAGGAATATTGAAGAGTTACTTTTTTATTGCATTAAAAAAATTAAGGCAATGGATTTTCCCATGAGGAGGTCATGGTGAAACGAATCAAGTGTGTGCATGCTTCATTACTTGTTATGCTTATTTACCCAGGGAAGCCTCACAGAATCTCAAGACTTTTTGGCAGGAGGATCCTGCCAAGTGTCTGCAGTCGGGGGTGATGTTGCCATGTGTAAACCTAATTGAGTAATTTGCAGCAATTTTTTCCAGTGGGATGTTTGGCCAATACCGTTACATTGATGTGTTTTTTTTAGCCGTGCGGAAAACAAAGGGGTAATTCCTGACTCGAAAATTAAGCCCAGGTCCTTTTTTGCTGTGAGGCACAAATGTTACCACTACACCATCCTGGTTCCCTCTGGTTCTACAGATGAGTGTGAATGAAAGCGTGCAAGGTCCAATCACGAAACATCAAACGCACAGTCTTGCCCAGATCCGCCTGGTATTCCAGCAGGAAGTTTTCCGCATTGTCTTCTGGGCCAGCGAGATGCTGCGGAGCGGCATACTCCACCAGGAACACTTTGGTCACCACGCCGCTCTCGCGCCCATCCCTGGCAATCGCGCAAAAGAAAGTAAAAATGAAACTCCTTCCTTACAGCGGAGCGACCGTTTGCAGATTTCGTACAGCAGCTCTGTATGGATTCATTCCGCAAGCAATTTATATGCCAAGTTATTCCTATTAACATAACTTTTGAATGCTTGGTGTTTAAAAAAAGGCAATATAAAAGAGTGTTTTTGAAATGCGAATCACACATTTTGCCAATATAGAGACATGTGCTTCAAAGCAGTGTTAATGATTAAAGACTAAATGTTCCCTCTGTGGTATACAAATAAAATTCACCACGGTTTGTATTTATCGAATGTCTCAATGCAACCACATCTCAAGAAGCTGTGAGTCGACAGTACCTGGTGACCGCCATAGCTTTGACGGTTCTCTTGCCCTCGTTGAGGGTGAATGGCCCTTTATATTTCATGGCGTTCATCTCATTGTGCCCTGGCTTCTTGAGTAGCTCTGGCTTGCTCCCATCCACTGAGAAGTAGATAAGTACCTCTGGCGTGTCTATAAAGAAAGTGTCGCATGTGCCACTTAACGATTGGAAAAGCACCGAGAAAATGTGCGGAACACTATCAAAAGTATGTAACATTAACATTTGGCACACGATCTTAAAAGTGCTGATGGCAGTCATTATAACAACCAATGGATATTAACTCAACAAAATCATGAGAGCTTAATAAAGAAGGCTGCGAGTGGGGCTCAAGATAAACATTAGTAAAACAAAGTCACGTCCAACAGATTTGGTGATAATAGAAATAAATTTAACACGTAGGCTTTCGCGACCAATATTATTCATAATATAGGTTTTTGGGTCAGATAAATAATGCGATCTGACCCAAAAACCTATATTATGAATAGAAATAAAATTGAATATGTCTTAGAGGGACACAAATGGAAATCACATCACAGTATGTAGATTACTTATGAAGGCAAACTGGAATATAAAAGGTTAAAATAAGTGGCAAGCTTTTGAAAAATGTAACTTAATATTGTAAAGCAATATACCAATGTGTCCAATAAGAGTCATTTAGAAAAAGGTTCTGCGATTGATTCTGAAAAAGACGAATGGGGATATCAACTACCACAATGCCTAGCCTTTGGCATTTTACTCAGTAGAAATTGACGCAGTAACCAAAAATCTCAAAAACGGTGGGACTTTTCTTCACCTGAGGACGGCTGCTTGCGTTGTGGCCGAAACGTCGTGAGAATTGAATTTGATTGTTTTATTTTTATTATTTTATTATTTCCCTTCTACGTGACTTTACCGAAAGAACCAAGTAGAGAAAAAAACTGTGGGACTACAATAAATTGATGTAATTATGCGATGGCATGGAACACCATGAGGTCACAACAGGAAGACCGTGCGATTCTCACCAGACTTGATGGCGATGTAGGTGTTGGAGTCAATAAAGGCCTTGGGTTTGTCCGGCCCAGGGAACCTCAAGGGGATGATGTGGGGCACGGAGATGGACCCTGCCGTCATGATGGCGATCTACACACAACAGCTCACGGTCATAACAATGCATAACAACAGCACTCTGAAACAACATCAGCCATGATCAATCCACCGCTGGATGAAGACGTCCACAAGCTGTCAACACCTCTCCTTGTCTTGCAATCAAACAATCCATTGACCACCTTACACGTACGCAGATTTCATCGCTCCATCTCTGCGATCTGCCTACCTTTGTTAGTCTTCAAGGGCCGGCGCTGGAGTTGCTACGTCAATGCTATGGGGTGTTTTAATAGAATACTGTAATGTATATCGTTTACAATAATAGTCCATTGTGTGCCGCAATTGCCATAGCTCTGAAATGTAACGGGATTGCATAGATGGGAACAAAAATACGTCTCTGGACGATTTTAGAGCTTTCAAAATGTGTGAAACATGCCAGAGGGTTTAGGCAGATACAAAAAGCACGTTTCGATTGAGACGATTATCGAAGACCGCACAAACTTCCATTGCATATCGTTCCACAAATGTCATCATTTTACGTAAGTGCTTAAAAGAGCGTTGTGAATGTTCACAATGAAGAACAATGTTATTTCAACAGCACATTATTTATATATTTATCAAATCGCCGATAGATAAAACGCCTCGGCACGCCGTCTTGTTCAACCAAGGGGGTTCGTTTAGTCGTACTCCACCGTTTTGGTGAACGGTAGGCGGCTAAATAGAGCAGACAATTAGCACCGCAGTGGTCACGGCTAACATCAGTGGCGAGTTGTAGCAGAATCGGGCTGCTGCTGCTGCTGCTCCATCGACCGATCCGCACAGACCAGCGTGGTGAAGTATGGTCAAAACTGGGCGACGCGGCGTGTGAGAGGACTCGACCCAGCAGTGGAATGACGAGCCGTGTTGCAGTCACTTCACATGCAATTGGCGATGAGCTAAATGCTCTAAATTATCTCTAAATGCTCTAAATGTTCTAAATGTTTGTAATTACCGCTGCCGTCGATCAACGCGGAGAGGCCCGCTCGCCGTTGCCAGGACGCCTGCCGAACGCCCCCACGTGGCAGCGGTGACGCGCGCTCCTATTGGCTGTTGCCCTACCTCCCCCCACAGGGGGAGGCGCACGAGTATACCGCGTTCTCATTGGCTGAGCGCGATTCCTTAACGATGTCGTTAAGGAATCGATTCGTATATTAGAATAACGAGCTCAGAGATGAGCTAAATGTGTGCATAGAAACTGGAATCGATTTGTCGCTTGTATCGTTTCCTGCATTCGATTAACGAGCGCGTAGATTCTTACTCGACCCTGTGCATGTCCAATCACTATGCACTCCTATCGTGTTTTTTTAAAAACATTGTTTTCGTTGTAACTGTCTCACCCGCACCTACTGGACATCTGTGACAAAAATAGCTTCATAGCTCATCGGATTTCTGCAAGGGTAAAAGGAATGAAAATTCAGATTCTCAAATTTCTCCCTACGCAACATGGCTACCTCGCCGCCGCCATCCCCACCCAGCATGGCTACCCCCCCCCGCTATCTCCACCCAACATGGCTACCCCCCCACCCAACATGGCTACCCCCCCCAACACCACGCCATCCCCACGCAACATGACCGCCCGAATGATCGCCTCGCACAAACCGGTGACGTCCTCAAACGCGACTCTAATCTCTTGTTAAGGGGCGTTTCTATTGGCCGGTTACCAATAAAGATCTACAATCGGTGGTGGTTGGAGGGGGGGGTTGGTGGGAGGGGGGGGTTGGTGGGAGGGGGAGGTGGGGTTGGTGGGAGGGGGGGGGTTGGTGGGAGGGGGGGGGGTTGGTGGGAGGGGGAGGTGGGGTTGGTGGGAGGGGGGGTGGTTGGTGGGAGGGGGTGGTGGGAGGGGTTGGTGGGAGGGTTGGGGGGGTTGGGGGGTTGGTAGGAGGGGGCGGTACCAATAAAGTTATACAGGAGGCGAGCCAATGGGGTGAGAGGTTGTTGGCGGAAGGCGGTAGGCGAAGTTGTCGACATGCAAACATAAACCCCGCGCCACCCTGCTGCTACGCTCCTGCTTGGGATTGTACCTCACCTATTGTATTCTTTATTATTATTATTGTTGTTGTCATTCGCGACGACAACCTCTGCTCTATTCAACGTTTGTTCTTTGAGCGTGAGTATTGTGTCCTCGTCCTGCCGTGTCGAGGCGCGTGTTTGTGTGTGAATGTGTGAATGGTGGCGGGCGGGCGTCTAAACGCAATGAATGCTGCGTTAGGCCTCGGGCAACATGTTAACGTTTAGAATTGTCTTTGCAACTTTGCGCTTACTTGCGGTAAACATGATTGTACCCGCGCAGATGCAGTGATTCATTTGTGTAGCCCCTTTATCAATCCGCTGCTGGATGAAGGCCTCCGCACGCCGTCCGTAGATGTGGACACTTAGAAGTGCAGTACAACATTTACGTTTGGTGCACCGCCCTCTGCTGGCCACTGTATAACAGCCTATAGCACCCGTTCCACGTGGTAAGTACTGTACAGGCCAGAACCTGATTAGCTTGCGAATCCTGGGTGATTTGTCATAGGACCAGAAGCTGTTTCCACCTTTGTCTAAATGCTGTACTCGAATGCAACATACATTATGCGTTATTTGTACATTACTATTTGAATTACATTCAAATGGATGGACTTACACCAGCGATCATATCAATTTATTGCATTATTAATGGTTTTGCTGTGATGAAAATGACATGCATTTGGGCACTTAAGCAGAGTGCGAAGTAATTTGACGAAACATTTTCACGTATTTGTATGAATGTTATAAACAAACTAGCATCGAGGGGGAGACCCTCATTTCAATAGAGGTGTAAGCAATTGCAGGGCCGTACCTTTACCTTGCCTTTATATTATGAAACATAGTCGTATATTGCCAATATTTTTAAACATGGACACTAATTTACACCGAACATTGATTCAAAATCGGACGTGTTTTTTCTGTCTTGTCAACAGGAAGCAAGTACAACCCCACCAACAATCCCGTGAAAACTGCCTTCAAAGCCCTGCGAAGGATGCAGCCTCAGTCGGAGCACATGAATACGGTGGAGCTCCGCTACGTGGACTACCCGACGGCACTGTTGCTGCGGATGAACGAGCTGCGGATCGCCGGTCACTTCTGCGACGTGACGGTGGAGGTGGACGGTGTCCACTACCGGGCACACCGCTCCGTGCTGGCCGGTGCCAGCAGGCTCTTCGAAAACCTCTTCACGCAGCACCAGAGCCAGCCCATGAAGCTCTACCGTCTGGACTTCCTAACGGCGCGAGCCTTCGGGCTTGTGCTCGAGTTCCTATACACCGCCTCGCTCAAGGTTGGTTGTTCGGTTCAGTTTCGTGAGGATCCGTGACGGGGTTGTTTCTTTTTTGTGTGTGTTAAACTACCGTATATGTAGTCCACTCTTCTTCTTGGTTATTTCGGTAAAGTCACGTAGAAGGGAAGTAATAAAATAATAAAAATAAAACATAATAAAACAATTCTCACGACGTTTCGGCCACAACGCAAGCAGCCGTCCTCAGGTGAAAACCAGGTCAAGAAGATGAATCCCTGCAGTCACGAAAGCTTTAAATCGAAATATAGTCCACTCTTAACTATTGAATGTTGGTGTGAATGGCGTGCAATTTCTGCTCCTCAATATTATCATGTCGGCCAATCAGTGAAATTGTTCAATTTTCTGACATGCATAAAGAGTCAATGCTATTTTTTAGTTTTCGTCATTGCACTCGAGTTTCTAATGTTACTAAATTACTTTATCCTGCGTCATCACTCAAACTAGTTAATTTCATCTTGCCATAGTTGTGACACTTTAGCATTTGGTGCGTAGTCACCATCATCATGCTTAGCGATTTTCGCCCACTCGTGGCCATCGTTCAAATTTACAGTAAAACCTTGGATTGCGTGCATAATTCGTTCTGGAAACGTGTTTGTAATCCCAAGCACTCGTATATCAGTTGTGATCACGTGACGCTCGGCAGACAAAGCGTACACGTACTACTCGTATTGCAAGACCTCGCTCGTTTATCAAATTAATATTATTTTAAAAAATTGCTCGTCTTGCAAAACACTCGCAGACCAAGTTACTCGCAATCCAAGGTTTTACTGTAACTGCTTTAATTGACTAGACTAAGAGAATGACTAATTATTAATGTAAGAAATCAACACGCTAAGAGTTGACTAAAATTCCACAGGTTATCGTCGACTCGCATATAACTGACTAAAACAAACAATGCTGACTAAATGAACGCTGCTCAAGGTGGATGTGGGCGACCTGGAGGTGCTGCGATCGGCCGCGCAGATCCTCCAGCTGGGACCGCTCGAGCAGGTGTGCGGGCTGGTGCTGCAGCAGGGTGTGGTTACTGCCGTGACGAGCTCCTCCGCCGCCGTGTCTGCCATGTCGGGGCTCACCGTGAGTCAGGTGGTGGAGGGAGACGAGCTCATGTCGCAGCAGATCGACGGCGAGGGCCAGGACATCGGCGATGGAGGGTTCTGCGAGCCGTACACGGTTGAGACGACCGCTGGCTTTGATGTGCAGGTGTCGACGCAGGACGCGGTGAACCAGTCGCTCTCAGACATCGAAAAACACCTCGTGTCCATTGCCGAGGGCCGGGACATAACACTGGAAGTCCCTCAGGAGCAGTCAGATGAGAATGTCTGCAAGGTTTTTAGCGACGCTTCTGAGCAGCAGCAGCAACAGGAGCAGCAAGAAATTATGGACATGCTGGGTCAGCAGAGCAAGGAGCTGCAGCTTGAGACTGAAATGGCCCAGCCTAGTGGAGAAGTGGTGGTGCTTCCTGTGAATGATTTTGATGAGATTTCGCAGGCCACTGCTGAAGTGGCTGCCAATGGGCAAACCCAGGAAGTGATGAGCACTGATTGTCAGTTGGTCACCCATTCAATGCAAGTGGAGACCCCCAGCACGTCCCAGCCACCACCCATGTCACGGTGCTTCGTGTGTGGCCTCAATGTGTCCAACTCCACAGACCTCGGAGCACACTTGTAAGTTAGCTTCATGCATATACTTTTACTACATTACGTTGCATAAAGTCATGCATGAAAGACCAATATAAAATGTAATTTGAATTATTTTGGTTCCTTGCAGATGGAAGGAACACTTGCTGTTCAATGAAGGCGAATGTAAAATTTGTGGAAAGGTTGTTAATTCAAAAATTGCAGCACAGAAGCATCTTCTCTACCATGCAGGTACAGTTTTAAGTAATGTGGATAAACAGCAATGTTTGTGATAATAATAGGAGTATATATTATACTAACTTCGTTTCTTCTAGGTGCAGTTTAAGACTTTTTAAATCCTTTATATTAAGTTCACTTGCTTGCTTGCTTGCTTTCTTGCTTACTTGCTTGCGCGCTTACGACCGTGCAAATCTTTCGGTCGTTTTTTAACCCACTTCCCGTGATCCAATCGAGCTGACATTTTGCACACAGACTCGATGTGCGTGACAATTTATTTTCGTGAAAAAAATATTTCCAAAATTTTACACTTTTTAGTAAAAAATAAATTATATTTAATTACCAATTGCTTAATGGTGGCAGGCAATCATCTGACCCATAGGTGGCAGCCATCTCAAGCAAGAGGACGAGAGGACTCTAGCCGCCACGCATATAAAGGATTTATAGTGAAAAACTTTGTTTTTACGGGTTAATTTTTTTTGTGGTACAAATATGGTTTGGTGGTAATGAAAACTTTGACAAGTTTTACTGTCGTGTGACCCTGAAGGAGAGCGGAAGCTGGAGTGTGCCACGTGTGGGGAGGGCTTTGCCTTCAAGCAGGACCTGTTGCTGCATAAACGCAAAGTGCACGGACGTGGGAAGTCCTACATGTGTGACGAGTGCGGCCGGGTCTTTCGTTGTAACGGGAACTTCATCCGCCATCTCCGTGTTGTACATAAAGGTAAGACCAATGCCACTTGCAGCACTTAGAGCTAGAGACTAAATGTTACAAAGTTACTGTGAAGAGTCAGGTTTGTTTGGGCTGTATGGTTTGAAAGCACAAGGTAAAAAAAGCAAGTTTTGTTTATTTTTGGCTGATTCAATATTGCATTAATGACACATGGGAATTTATATTTGAATGTTAATCGGTGAATGACACATTTTTAAGATTGTTCAATGAGAGTAATTTGAAATCATGTGCATCGCTAGAGCACACAATTATGTAATTAATATATATATGGAAAAGAGGTTGCAGTCATGTCACACATTTGTGTTTTAATTATCCAAGTTTACAATTTGTGTGAAACAATCTGAGACATAGAGCTGCATTTTCTACAAGATAAAATACATCATTTTTATTCTTTAGGCGTTGTCTTTCATTAATCTCCAAAGTGCTTGTGATGTGGCCGATTGTCGCTGGCAGGTCAAAGGCCACATGTATGTGAGTACTGTGGCCAGTGCTTTGCGGACGTGGGCAACCTGACACGACACCTGCGCCGCCACCTTGGTGTGGCCACCTTTCAGTGCAGCAAGTGCGAGGAGAAATGTGAAACCTTGACTCAACTCAAACTGCACCTTCGGACTCACATAGGTGCGTCCCAGATATACTGCGCAAATTAAGATGATAACTCAATGTTCATAGCTGTTAAATGTGATTTCAACTTTGCAATGAGATGTGACTAATAACTTTTTTGTTTAATCATTCATTTCATTGTCCTGTAAAAATTAGAATTACACTGATTTATGTGTGTATGTAAATTAATGACATTTACTTCATCTGCTACAGGTGTGAAACCTTTCGAATGCAAGATTTGCCAAAAGCGTTGCCGCAGCTTTTCCTCCATACGTGCACACATCGCAAAACACAATGGGTGCCAGGCCTTCAAGTGCACTCTCTGCGAGTTTGTTACACCGGCCCGTCGCAAGATGGAGCAGCACATGAAAAGCCACAAGCCAGACGATGTCCCGGCCGACTGGGCAGTGGAGCAGACCACGATGTTTATTAATCACGAACCACCCAAGCCCCAGGAAGGTGGTGCAACATAGTTGTGCCATCAACATTTCAGAATATGGCAGCTGAAATTCTTGTCTGCAGCATCACAGATATGCTATTTTTTCATGTTTATGTTAATCTTGCATTACTTTTTCCTTGCTATAATTAATAAATTGAGAGCAGACGATGCTAATGAGGATTGTCGTAATTATGAATACCAAAAAGATGTATTTGGCTAATTCGGTGTGACTCATGGGTTCATGGGTTAAATTTATTTTGATTGGGGAAAAATGTTAAATACAAACAGTATATAAAAGACTACTCTGTTCAAGTACATTTGTAATCAAGCAAGGTTTGATCTGAATTGTGTATAATTTTCCTAAAGTACCAGAGATCTGAATGATGTATACAGTTTCAATATGCCATTATATATATATATTTTCACTGAGTTTATTTTTTTGGGTTTAATAAAAATGGTTATTTTTGTTTGAATTGGTATTATACAAGTGATTTAAAACATAAAATGACAAGTCACTTAAACTTGTAACTATAGTGTTTTGTCAAAATTGAAGATGATACTTTAAAAATGTGCACGTTACTATGACCATTTAATAGTGAACTGTCAAACGTTATCCTTTGTTTAGAGTGCTTAATAGTTGTAATGGTAGTGACATCCACAAAAGGTGCTCTTACATATTAAGCAATAACTTAACATTTCACAATATGCATTAGAGATGCTATTAGCATAATTTTTCGTTTCTTAAATAACTACATTACATAATGCAACTCATGAAATTACATTAATCATTACTAATTATTTTTGTCAAAACATTTTCTGAAATGCAATTTTTTCGTGACCAATACAGAACTTATGATAAATTACCTTGCAATATTCAACGCCACTTGAACGTTTTTAAAATACGCATCATGTTAACAGAACACTGGAATATGAACATCTATAAATGTTAATGGGGTATATATTATAGACGTATCTAAATTGGGACGAGAGAGACGTGGAATATTGTAATATATGTACAGGTACATAGAACTTCTTTCGCACCTTACGCAACCAACCGTGCTAATCGGAGGTTCTGTGGAAAGACGACAAACTCAACGCACACAAAAGGCAGTTCTGGAGGTGGTAGTCGGTGGTGTTTGGTTTTTGTTGACGTGGTGTGTAATGTTTTGAAAGAGATGGGTGGGGGCACCCCTTTCCCCGTCACTGCTCAGCCAATGGTGGCTGGGTTTGCATTCTAGGCCAGCCTCGTTCCAATGTTTGTTGTCAGATTCGGAGGCTAAAAAACCTCCAGACAGATGGAGAAACGTGAATTGGAGCTATATTTATACGCACAGCCGTCCATGAGAGATGAATCGTCCACCTTAATTTAGGCGCACGCGCGATTCCCAACTTATATCGATCTTTCCCAATGTACCATTCATCCACACTATCCATTGATGCCATTCTGCATGAGACAATCTTGTTTCTCGATTTAAGCAAGAGCCTGGCTGAGAATCACAACACATCCGTTTCACGCATACATATTTTTAGAGCGCAAGTCCACTTGTCAAGCACGTATATCTCCAATTTTTGTTTTGTTTTTACAGTTTTACCCAAAATAACATGTCGAGATGAAACCTCTGCTTTGGCAAGAGAGCTGCAGCACATTGCCCTCCCCAGGACTCAGCTCCTCCCAAACGCGAATCCGCACTCCCCTCGCCATTTAGAGACCTCCTCCAGCCACCCCCAGAGTGGCCGCTTCTTTGTTTTCGTCTCTTTACCAGCAGCAAGCAAGCAACCTAAAGCCATAAAACCCAGAAAAGAAACACAACAACAACAAAAAAAACACGTGCAATTTGTTTGATTTCTCTCCACGACTCGACCCGAACCACTCGAAATTCAATTCCCATTTAATTTCGGGGCATCGGTCCCTTGTTTAGACTTTTTTTTATGCCCCCTCCACCCAACGCCGCCTCTTAAATATCGCCTGCTTCTCGCCGTTTTGTCTCTCTCGCGTGTGTCGTGTCTTCGTGTCGCCTCTCCCCCTCCTCTTCTCTCCTTCTCGTACTCACCTCGAGAGCCGACGCTAATGGGCGATAGGATGTCGAGCCGGGACCTGGAGCGGGAGGCAAGCCACGCCGGCAGCTGGTACTCGGCCTCCGGTGAGTTAAGTCGGACAACCTCCACCTCTTCTACACAAACAAACCTACACCTCGCCGAGATTCTCATCTTGTAGCGAGAAATCGCCTGCTGGCTTGGAGACGGTGAGGTCTGGGCTGACAGCGGCGGGTAGCAAACGTCGAGGTTTTCGTAGAAACGCCGGGCGGGTGTCACCGCTCTCGCCTGCTCGCTCAACCGTTTTGCCTGCGGGGACCGCGGCTGAAAGCCTGCGGCCTTGTGCCGGCCACGTACCTCCCCGGCAATTTACATTCGGCACGAAATCCCGACGAGCTATTTCACAATCGCCGCTTTGAGAAGGAATAAATTATTTTATCACTTGGGGTATTGCTCAGAATGGGGGTTATAACGTGCCTTCTGATCCAATGGTTTGAATTCTATATTCTAATCGTGGGGATTAGTCTGTCTATTAGACGGTGTTTTAAGCAGGATTCACTCAATACAGAGCCTGGTTTTGTTGTTGACGTTAAAAATAAAAGTGCGTTATGTGGAGGCCCATGTGTTATTACTCGGGGCAGTATTTGTTACCATTGGCAAATTGTGCAACACTTTAATTAAGGGAACGTAGCAAAGTTAAGATGATAATTAAAGGTTGATTGGTCACATTAGAGAGGCCGCAACATGGAACGCTTTCGAGAGGGTTTGTTGGTGATGCGGAGTGATTAAATCGGCGCTAGAGGCATTGCAGGATCGTGAGGTTTGGCGACAGCTTAGGTGGAGGGTGGGGGGCGTCCTCCAGCAGTGGAGTGATCATGGTTGACGATGATGGTGATGAGACATTTGGGACTCATCAGGCACTAACAACAACAAATGAGTGGCAGTGAAGGCCGAGGTGGTTGGGGGGGGTTACTTCTGTTGGCTAAATCTGACGCGAACAGCCAAAGTGTGGCTGATCGAACTTAAAGCGTGGTCAAATGGAAATAGATTGGGTAAGTTGACCGCTCTGCGAAAACAAAACAAAGCGCCGCTCGAATTTCCCTCCCCATTGTTAATCATCCGCCGCACGGAGTTGCTGTGTGTGTGTGAGAACACCCGATCGGGATTGCGTTTGCAGGCGTCATCGCAGTATTGCTGAATGCCCGTGCGCCATCTTACGTCGGTGTGCCCCATCTAGCACCCCCCTTCCCCTTAGTAAGATGGCCGGCCCTGGTAAACCGCGTCACGTGTAGCTTCGAACCAACTCCCTGAGTAAGATGGCCGGCCCTGGTAAACCGCGTCTCGTATAGCATCGAACCAACTCCCTTAGTAAGATGGCCGGCCCTGGTGAACCGCGTCTCGTGTAGCCTCGAACTACCCTGATAAATGTATATTTAATTTTTCTACCTACGTGATTTTACCGAAAGAACCAAAGAGTATGGATTCCTGCAGTCACGAAAGCTTCAAATCGAGATTCACCCTGAGTAAGATGGCCGGCCCTGGTAAATCGCGTCTGCTGTGGTGGGCGCCTTCCGATTGGCTTGCAACACCGCGCGATAACGCTTCCTGATTGGACGACTATATGGAGAGGAAAAAAAGTAGTTCCAAAACAAGACGCGATGAGAAAGTGAGTCCCGTAAGAGGCTTCGTCGTTCGTAGGAGCGTATAAATAAAACGCCGCGACGAGAGAGACGGGCGTATTGTGTGCGCAGTATTCCGTAAAAAGTTTATGAATGGAATCAATCGGTTTGGCGGGGGTGAAAACGGGATTTTGTAAGCGGGCGGTGAAAAGGTCGCGCACTGCTTTGCCGCAACGAGCCTCAGAGACAGCGCTGGGTCAATGGGCGAGCTGCTCGTGACCAACGTCATCGGTCTGACCACGCCCCCTCTCAACCTCTCCACCCCCTTGAACCCCCCCCCCACCCCCCTCAACTTCCCCACCCCCCTAAACCCCCCCACACCCCTCAACCTCCCCCCCCCACACCCCTCAACCTCCCCACCCCCCTCAACCTCCCCAACCCCTTCAACCTCCCCACCCACCTTAACCCCCCCACCCCCCTCAACCCCCCCACCCCCCTCAACCCCCCCACCCCCCTCAACCCCCCCACACCCCTCAACCCCCCCACACCCCTCAACCCCCCCACCCCCCTCAACCCCCCACCCCCCTCAACCCCCCCACCCCCCTCAACCTCCCCACCCCCTTCAATCTCCCCACCCCCCTCAACCCCCCCACCCCCCTCAACCTCCCCACCCCCTTCAATCTCCCCACCCCCCTCAACCCCCCTCAACCTCCCCACCCCCTTCAATCTCCCCACCCCCCTCAACCCCCCCACCCCCCTCAACCTCCCCACCCCCCTCAACCCCCCCACCCCCCCTCAACCTCCCCACCCCCCTCAACCTCCCCACCCCCTTCAATCTCCCCACCCCCCTCAACCCCCCACCCCCCTCAACCTCCCCACCCCCTTCAATCTCCCCACCCCCCTCAACCCCCCCACCCCCAAGTTCAATGAAGCCCTTCGTGGCCACTGGCTCGCAATGCACTGCGAGATGACAATAGGGCAATTTAGCCCGGCTTGAGGCATTACAGTTAGACATGCGTGATCCAGGCATGACACGTGATAATTAGCCAGGAATGAGACTTGATAATTAGCCAGGCATGATAATTAGCCAGGCATGTGGCTTGAAACGTGTGCAGCCAGACACCTGGCTTTCTATTAAGAAATTGATATGCGTTGACACTTAGGCAGACATCCAGATAGACAGTTGTTCCATTGGGTGGCCTATTATGAAGGAATGTGTGTGTGGGAAGCTATGGCATGCTGCATGAGTCAAGCTACGGTTCCTGAATGTGGTGTTTCACATGTTATCAACATTCCTCATACACAGCAAAAATATATTTTTTTAATGTGACTTTTCATATTCTTGTTGGTATCGAAGACAACCCATTGGTTGCAAATCTACTTACAGAAACATGTTTTTATATATTTGAACAATACATTTGAGCTTAGATGAGTAAATAATATTCCATTCCCAATTAAACATTTTTTGTCTTATACCATAATTGTAGCACAAAGAATAGTGTTTTTTTTTTATTGCTAATGCTTTTCTATAAATAATAGGCAGTGTATCACCTTTGGAGCTTATTTAATCCGCCATGTTTTAATACCTGATGTCGTACATTTGTACACATCTTTAAATAAATTTCGATTTAAAGCTTTCGTGACTGCAGGGATTCATCTTTATTATGCTTTATTTTTATTATTTTATTATTTCCCTTCTACGTGACTTTACCGAAAGAACCAAGAAGATCTTTAAATAACTTTAAATGCCCTGTCATCTACTGAATGTTGCACATGGCAATAACGTTTACTTGGGAAATTCAGATACTGAGTGTAAGGTACAGTGCAGAGCATGAAGTGTTCCGCTGAACCTTTGTTTTCGTCGGGGATGTACGTTTCTTAACATTTTATTACGGGGCCATGACGGTTGACTTTTCCTTGTGGGCATTGGCGGTGTGGCTGGTAGTAAATGCACGTGCGTTTGGCTTCTCTAAACCCCTTTTGCAGGCTCACAGCTGTCAAGCCAGCTGGAGGGATGGCTCGCCCAGGCACAGGCCACCCGCCGGCCTGCAAGAGCCATCATTGCACCGTGAGTACCGGCCGAGAGCTGCAGTCACCGTCGGGGTGGTTGAAGTCTAATGACCCCATCTGGCTTGAGCACAAGGCTTGATTGGTAGGTTAGCTAATGATATTGATGATGGTGTACCCTTACACAGCCACCCTTGATCAATTATGGCTCGATAAACAACAACAACAAAAACAACAAAAACACGAGTTTATGAAAAACATTGTAGCTGTTGTGAGTTGTTGTGAGAGATGTTTGCTTTGATATTGCAGGCACGCCGGCTACTCGTATTGCGGATCGTGTGCGGCTCACGCCTATAAACAGGTGGACCCTGCTCAGACGTGAGTAACCACACGAGACGCAGACAAATTGAAGGCGGCTTAATAGTTGAGTCGTGTACAGTCCTCTCGCCTCCTGTGTGAGCGGCGCGTGCCATTATTCTGTTTACAGGAAACGAGTGTTCATTCTGGGACCATCCCACCATGTACACCTGTCGGGATGTGCACTCTCCTCTGTCTCCATCTACAAAACGCCCATCTACAACCTCCGCATTGACCAGAAGAGTAAGTTCCATAACGCTCGCAGGCATGTGCTCACGCAGGGGGTAGTGGTGTAGTTGTTAGTGCTCTGTGCTATGAATACAGCACCCTGAGTTTTATTCCAAGATGAACAGCGAAAACATCAGTGGCGATTATCTGAACCCGTCCTGGGCCTCTCCTAGGTCGACTGAGTCTCGAATGAGTACCTAGTGCGGTGTGTAAACATTACCACTCGGGGGAAAAAGGCGGTCAGGCGTGGTGCTGGCCACCCACCATGTGTACTATTCCGACCTTAAGAGGTGCTCGCTAACAGCACTTTCCCCAACAGGCTATTAAAGGCTATACGGGGGAGTCTTATGTGTGTGAATATATGAACTGACCTGTCTCTTGCTTCCAAATTCATTTACTTACAGTTTACTCGGAGCTGTCCCAGACAGGCATGTTTGAGAAGATGAGCGTGGAGGTGGATGAGGATGAACACAGCATTGAAATGCAGCTGCCTTACATTGCCAAGGTCATGGAGAGGTCAGAGATTAGGCTGTCGGTGTCAATAACAGTACTGTGTATAGAATATAGGCATGGCAGTGATTTATTCCCCCCCGCCCCCCGCCTCAATAGATGAAATGAATTGTCACAAATTAGTATCCTGATTGGGTTATGATTTTTACTGTAATTTCTGCTTCCCATTGTCCTGTCACATTTGTACAATTGTATGCACTCCGTTCGCCTAAATGTATCTTTGGCATATTATTTACATATAGTTTATATAAATTATAACTTTTCAATTTGTACATGCATACTTATGGGCACAGTGCCTTATGTGAATTGTGATATGGTCAAATGCAATTAGGAAATGTTTGTGGAAAGTGAAATAACTAGAACCATGCTGTTTTTTCATGAGCATAATAACAGCAGAACTTGTTTAGTTATGGTCAGTCTAAAGTTCAAAACGAATGAAAAATCTTTGATGCCCTTTTGCCCCCCCCCCCCCCCAGCCGACGAGATGATTTCACCATTGTGCCAGTCTTGGTGGGTTCTCTGAACGAGTCTCGCGAGTGTGAGTACGGGAGACTTTTCAGCAAGTACCTCGATGACCCAAACAACCTGTTTGTCTTCTCCTCCGACTTCTGTCACTGGGGTAAGGTTTTGCAACCATCATTTTCCACCAGTAACAATGAGAATTGCCGCGATGCAATTTGTTCACGACGCGACATAACGTTTCACACTTTTTAATAATCTTTTGTGTGTTGACATACTTATTTCGATGATTTTAAAAGTAATTCAACTGCAGCTCACCAGACATACGTTTGCCTTAATATTTTTTAATCATAACTTTACAATCTCTCATGCCTATAATGCACATGCTGTCAAAAAACAATGACGTCATACTACTCTGGCAACATTTAAAAGCACTGATATAACAGAGGCCTTTCTAATGGCACGGGAAAGTAACAGTCATTGTTCCAGTAACTGGTCATTAATTTGGAACTAGCCAGGGAGGAAAGATGACATCATAGTAACATGAAAATATATCCTTTGTCTGTTTGCAGGCCAGCGGTTTCGTTACACTTACTACGACGAGTCTCAAGGAGAGATCCACAAATCGATCGAGTACATTGACAAGATGGTAACCTTATCCGCATGCAGCATGCTCACTTGTGCATTGTGTGCTTAAGATGGTGTACATTACGTTTTCCAATGCAGTTTCCTGTTTCACATGAAGCTAACAGCAGGTGTGAAGGTCATCATACAAACTAGTGATTTTTGAGGATCACATTGTTTTGGAGTCTGTTCTGATGATTTTTTTTCTTCTATTAATCATTGGATTTGTTATCAAATTCTTTGGGTCTTTGGGTAAAGTCACGTAGATAGAACAATAAAATAATAAAAATTAAAATAAAGTTAAATAAATAAATATCACGACGTTTCGATCGCAACACAAGCAATCATCATTAGGTGAAATAAGAGGGGGGAAAAGCTGCTGAGGCAGGCTGTTTTAAAGGTTTTCCTGCTATCTTTTGTCTTTTTTTTCTCATCTGTCTCTTCCTGTGTATTTTTTGCCCTGATGGGTTTATTGTATTTCCTGTGTTATTGTTTGAGATGCTGTGATACTTAAGCAAGTAATGTTTTCCTTACAATTACGTATTTTAAGAAGAAATCCAAATATATTAGAAATTAAATAAATCACTCATCTGGTGGTATATTTATGTTAAATTATACAAATAACACAACGATAAAATGTGTAACTATTTGTTCGGAGTTTATTGCATCATTCACTGTCAAGCAAGTATGGGTACAATTTCTATCTCACAAGTATCCGTTTAAGTTGAACATTGCACACATTTGTTAATGTGCTGGCACATGGTCCAGTGTATATGGCTTGAATACAGCACTCTGGAGGCAAGGATGGTTGGATCAATACAGATTCATGTCTCTTGCTGGCCTGCCAGCTGATATCAGTAGAGGAAATTATTTCTGGAATCCTTGCAGAGCTTCAAGGGTTATTCGCTCATGTGCGTGGTGGGTTGCCTCCAAGTACTCCCGTTTCCTCCCACGTTCAAAACATATTTTAGCGAAATTGACCAAATATCCCAATGCAGGACCCTCCTGAATATAGTTGGCTTTAATTGATAAATATAGAAATTATAGATCTCCATTCTGTTTTCGGTATTGTGTCGCGTGTTGTTTGGCATGATGACCGATGTTTCGCTGGAATTTATTTCCTGAAAAAGAATCTCCCAGCAGCACGGTGGAGTGAAACGTACAACTTGAAAATACATCGAATAGCTTTTGAGCACGACTGAGCACCTACACAATAGGGCATCATTATTATTGTTAATGTGCACCTCACCGTGTGCCATCTCTTTGCAGGGTATGGACATTATTGAGCAGCTTGACCCCGCAGCTTTCAGCAGTTACCTGAAGAAGTACCGAAACACGATATGTGGACGACATCCCATCGGGGTCATGCTGAACGTGAGAGCCATCCCATTAACACACTCTGATCTCTTGTCCGATGTACAATCAAGCTGTGCTTGTGCCAGCATCAGGAGGCAACAGGTTGTTTGTCACTGTAGTCGCCTCGCTGTGCCACTTGTCACGCAACAAACGAGTCGAGATACATGTAGGTGACACCATGTGCTTGCAATGTACTGACTGACATCGTATGCAATCGCTGCGTTTTTAGCCTGACCCCTGGTTCTGCTGGCACTGAGGGCAGATTCAGATGTCTCGTGATGCTAGCATGTCCTGTTTGGTTCTGGTATGGCACGGCAAATAGCCAGTATAAAACCACCCTTACTGGGAGGGCTCTGCATTGGCCCTGCATTGGCTCAGATGTGACAGTGGAAGAAGGGGATAAGATGCTCTGGCGTTTGTCATAACCCTGTTGGAGTCCATCATTATTAACTTGCCAATGTCATTCCCTGTTGACGGCAGGCGGTTGCGGAGCTCCGGAACAAAGGCGCGAGTTTGTCCTTCAATTTCCTGAACTACGCACAGTCGAGCCACTGCCGCAAGTTCCAGGACAGCTCCGTGAGCTATGCAGCCGGCGCGCTGCAGGCATCGTGAAGGCGCTCGTACGTGACCCGGGCCACCGCGCAGTGGCATCGCGGGCCGAGGCCCCTCGCTTACCTTTTCTCCATCCGGCTCGGCTTAATGGCGGTGCTGCTCTGACCTGTCCGACCATCGACCGAATACGTTGCACTTGGCTTTTTCTCGCGTGTGCGTGCGCGTGCGTGCGTGCGCGTGCGTGCGTGTATCAGTCGGAGATTGGCGTGGGTCTTGAAAGGTTTGCTGTGCCCAGACTCGTGGCCGCAGTATTGAAGAAGGCTGTACGCCGCTACTGATTGCAATCCAAAGGCAGACTATAGACTGGTTGCTGTGATGTGTTGTTGCCTCGATGTTCTCTCTGCTTTTGTGAGGTTTATTTTTTCCTTTTAATTGCTTTGGTGTGTGGATATTTTTAATGTCTGAACTATTTACTCAAGCTTAAATAATGCCATGCTCTTGCAGAAGGGAAATGAAATCTTTTATGGTGTACAAAGCTTGTTATTTCTCTACAATTTCACCTGCTCCTAACTGCTAACCAAATATATTCAGACAGCAGTTTACATTGTGGCTTTGTATCGTAGATATAAACATGTTAACAAGTGTTTGGGTAATTTTATGATACAGAAGTATTAAGCCGTGGTGGTGTTGTAAAATTGTTGCTTGTAAGGCTTTATGCACAAAGAGATTGGGAAAATAAAATGTGATGGGAATGCATCGATTGCAAACTGTCTCTATGTTACAAATTTCACTTTAAAAGTAACTTTCCTGCACTGGCAAAACTTAACAGACGATGCACATTTACATTGCAGGTTAACAGCTGGATTTGAGAAGCATGCAAGATGCATTTTTGTCACATGATTGAAGTTTGTGCCCTGTACAATCCCCTTGCAGATGCTGCTGTGTAAATTCTAGGAACTGGATGAAATGTGGTTTTCAGCAGTGCGGTACTGGTGTTGTAAAATGTTGGCACATTTGTACTTAAGTTGTGGCGTGACGGTCGTGACCCCTCACCAATAAAGTGTAATGGTGCGAAAAGGTCTGTCCGTGGGTTGACGGCATATGTGGGAACGTGGGTGATATAAACGTTATCGTTGCTCGCTGTGTTCGCGGATGCGTGCATTGCCCATCTCGCACACCCCCTGTGTTCCTTCACAGGTTTGGACAGACTGCCTGGATTCGTATCCATTGCACAATCTCAAGAGTAGGATGAGAGAAGGTTTTTTTTAATCCAAGTTTATGTTCACTTTCTTTTGTGCGTTCAGGACTTCCCTGCGAGAGACTGAGTGACTTGTGTTCTCTGGGAGTCTTTGGATAATCTGTGCAGGTCATACTGCTCAGTGGAGTCCATTTTCATCCGTGAGACTTCGTCTCATTTTATAGAACAATGCTGCATGCAGCACGTGTACTGAAGTCGACTTTTGTCCGATCTGCCATCCGCCCTTTAACATCAATTGAAGGTTTCGTCAAAAATTATTTGTGTGTGTGTGTGTAAGGACTGTTTACTGTTAGTGTAAGAACTGCTTACTGTTACAAAAAAAACCCCAGACAAAGCAAAAACAAGCCGTTATAATTTTCACAACTCAATTATTTAGACTTTTAAATTGCTTGTGTTTTCATGCTTATTTTGTTACACGTTTGTACCTTTATGGAGCGCGCTTTCCATGTATACTCGCCGCTTACAAAGTGACTCGTTGCAGACCATTATCGGAAAAACAGCCCCTTTTCCCCCCACCCACTTCAATGGCCTCTGCTGTTCATGGCTCTGAAATGCCTATGGTCTTGTAGTTGTAGTGGTGAAGGAGTGTCTCTACTCCTGTAGAAGTAACGAATTAGATAGGCGTTACGCTTCAAGTTGCACTGATATGCCTTGCAATAAAGTGCTCTTTGTTTCACTCGGTCTGTGTTGTTGATGCTGCACCTGTTTGTAGGAAACAGTGGTTGTCCTGTGGTGACACTGGCTACCCGGTGGTATCGCGTGCGAGGCATGGGCCCTGGTGCAAGCAATGAAATGAGGCCCCCGTGACTGCCGTCTTTCATGACCCAACATCTCGACCCCCTCTGGTCCATGAGCCCTGGTTTAGTTGTACCACTGGGGCACCCATCTTAGACAAATGTGAAAATTCCACTTCTTGCTGTGGGCTGATTTATTGGGGCGACCGCCCTCTGCTCCTCCACCGATGCTTATTTGAGCAGGGACTCGAGCGTAAATTGAGACACGTAATGAGGGATACGTCAGATTCATTCTCAAAGCTTATAATTATATTTGTAGATTTTAAGCTTTCGTGACTGCAAGGATTCATATTCTTAGGTTTTTTCGGTAAAGTCACGTAGGTAAATTTTTTTTTTAATTAATAAAAGTTATAAAGAGCCACCTTTATTTGAAGACTTCCACAATAAGGGACCCGAGGCTTCCTGCTTGTCTTCCGGCTTGTATCTTCTTTCGTACGTCCCCACTCGTGCTCTACCCTTATATCTCCCTCAGCTGCCTTTCTCGAACCTTCTTGTCCTTGTTTTTAAATCCTTTATATTAAGTTCGCTTGCTTGCGCGCTTACGACCGTGCAAATCTTTTGGTCGTTTTTTAACCCAGTTCCCGTGATCCAATCGAGCCGACATTTTGCACACAGACTCGTTGTGCGTGACAATTTATTTTCGTGAAAAATTTTTTCCAAAATTTTCCACTTTTTAGGAAAACAAAAAATTTCATTTAATTTAAAATACCAATGTGATAAACATGAAACTCTTACTCAAGAAAAACAAATGAATAATACAATAAAACCGATGCCACGCATATAAAGGATTTATAGTGAAAAACTTTGTTTTTACGGGTTAATTTTTTACCTCTCGCCAATCTCTGTCATTTACCTTTAACGGATCCTTTTTGCTTTCCCGTTCGACTCTTATTCTCCACTCCCTTTAAAGTCTGCCTCCCGATCAATCGCTGTGGAGGTCTCTTTCTTCCAATCGGAGACCTTTGTTTATTTTTCATCACATGGCTTGGGGTAAATATTCGGCCATTGCACCTGTGTGGAGTCCCGTGAGAATGTCTTTCGATGCATAAATGCATTGTCAGAGGTTCACGGGATTTTGACTCGACGATGGAATTGCTGCGGAGGTGTGACAATTACAATGGGCTGAGTCAACCCTGGCCTGGACTTAAACTCGTGTTTAACTTTGGGTGCTTGCCCCCTTTACCAACCGAGGTGTATTGGCAAATGGGAAACACATGGATCGGGAGCGGCGGCTTTCTCTGGCAGTTGTGTAAGAAATAAACAGCTGTTGAGCATGGAGAGGCCATGAGTCATTGTTATTGGGTAAACAATTCTGCTAGGTGCGTTTTTGTTATGCATCTGTGCATGTGTATTTAATTTAGGCTACCAAAAAAAAGTGAAATAGTGCGTCATCATCGACCATCATCCTGCCAATGCTGGATGAAGGTCTCTCCAAGTTATCACCATTTCACGACCCTGCGATGCAAAAATATATCGATCCTGCACATGCGGCTAACGTTCATCCAAGTGTGTTCCCTCCTCTAGCTGTGGTTATATTTAATTTACAGTACTTTAGCTTATGTGTGCCTCATTACTCGGGTCTAAAAAATAAGTACCATTTTTTGGGAAGTCAGCGGTGGTTGTCCTCTGGATAGACAAGCACCCTTCATAGGAATGTGGAATTTTAATCACTGGAAATTCCGCATTTCCATGGCGAGATTTGATGGAATGGCAGCCAAAGGCGGGAGCGCAGCCGAGAGGACGTCCACCGTGGAGAAGTAGCGATAACATCATCTCTGCAGGAGCTACATGTTTTGTTGCACCGCAAGACTGCGGGACGGTGACACCTTGGGGAGGCCTTGATCCAGCAGTGGGTAGATCATTTCTGATGATGAGCGAAGGGCGGTGTATATGTATTGAAGAGAATCGGACAATTGTGAGAATGTGTTTTGTTCAGGAAAGCCTCACTTGAGCCTCAGGATTTTCAGGAGGGTCCTGCGTTGGGAAGGTTTGGCCAATTCTAGTTTAAGGAGTGGGGTTTGTATGATGGAATCAACCAGAGAACCCCCACTTCGCTGATAAGGTCAGAACACTAAGAAAGACCGTACGTGCGGGTTGACGATCCCACTTGCTGTACTGACATCTCCTGGCCACTTCGCATATCCTTAGCAAATCTCAGGACAATCCACCATCTTTCATCCAAAGCGCTGGGTCAAAGTCGTGAGTCGCCACGCCCGGCTGTAATCGAAAACAACATTTGTCAATAACACTGCCTGAAAAAAAATATAGGTGACGTTTCGGGAATCGGTTCTTCTTCGTAGCACAGGCTAGAGCAGGGGTCGGAAACGAAAACAACAAGAGCGATTTTTTTTTCAATTTCAGTAAAAAAAAAACTTCAAATACGAGACGGTGGCCCTGAACGACCTCACGAAACAGTCCTGAAAGAGCCGCATGCGGTTCTGGAGCCGCAGGTTGTCGACCCCTGCCCATGGTGAACTGGACTCCCATGGTAAACTTGACTTCCATGGTGAACTGGACTCCCATGGTGAACTGGACTCCCATGGTAAACTTGACTCCCATGGTGAACTGGACTCCCATGGTAAACTTGACTCCCATGGTAAACTGGACTCCCATAGTAAACTTGACTCCCATGGTAAACTGGACTCCCATGGTGAACTGGACTCCCACTGTGAACTAGACCCCCATGGTAAACTGGACTCCCATTTTAAACTGGACTCCCACGGTGAACTAGACCCCCATGGTAAACTGGACTCCCATGGTAAACTGGACTCCCACGGTGAACTGAACTCCGATGGTAAACTGGACTCCCACGGTGAACTGGACTCCCATGGTGAACTGGATTCCCACTGTGAACTAGACTCCCACGGCGAACTGAACTCCCATGGTAAACTGGACTCTCATAGTAAACTGGACTCCCATGGTAAACAGCCGCCGGATGCCGACCCCTGTGCCAGGTTGAGTTCCTCTGCCAGGAAATGTTTCCAACAAGCGCCTCCACCGCGACAAATTTGTCACGTCCCACCTCCAACCAATAACACCCAACAGCATCACCACCCCTGCCTGCCTGCCTGCCTCCTCCTCCTCCTCCCCGTACCTCCTACTGAGTCACATCACGCACCGCGTAACCTTTTATTTAAATAAATCAGGGGATCCTCCCTGCCCCGAAGTCACAACTTCACGGCGCAACAGAGAGAGAGAGAGGCGGAGAGTGCAAAGCGACTCAAGGCGCAAGGTCGACACCGACGCGAACCTCCTCCACTGGAGCGCCTCTCAAGTTGAGCTGAAGAAAGACACAGAGGTTTGGAACTCGACGCGCTATTTACTCCGACTGCTCTTCTCCTGTTACCCACGCAAGTAACTCTCGCACCTGTGACTCGCATTACGCACGCATGTGGTGTGTGCCTCGAGCTTGCGTTCCGATGGGGCCCCGTGATGCTGCTGACATCAACGTGTACGTACGCAGGTTGCTTTTTAAAAAAAACGCAGTCGAAACTTTATCGGGACGGTCCACAAAATTAGTCCTTGGACTCCTCCTTGAGGATTTCCTCGGCGAGACAATTGACAGCGTTGTTGTTGTTGTTGTTAGTTGTGTCGTGATGCTATACTTGTGGTGGGAAGAGCAGTGGCGCAGTGGGGTTCTCACTGCGCTACGAACGAGCCACCTATTCCTGGTTCGACTTCTTGTCCCCAGCCACGGCTGACATGAGTGGCGGGTGATATCTGAACGGCTTTTGCATCGGCACTTCAACAACCCGCACTGACCGGTGTGGTGAAGTATGGTCAAACCATCTCCCCCCACACCCCCCCCCCCCCCCATGACGTGGGAATATGTTCATCCAGCAGTGGATTGACACAGTAGCCTCATACAGGTAGGAACAACAGGTTCCACACTGCCCACCAGGGATTATTTGTCTGTCTGTCTGTCGTGCATATTTGTCTGTCGTGCACGAATGCGCTGGCCAACCAAGTTCCTACCTGCCCACTCCGAAGGAACGTGTAATGTGTTAAATTAAATTAGAGTTACATCGGGTGTGCCGCGTGTGCGCGCGATTACAGAACCTTTAAAACGTCTTGAGACTCGGAGATATTTAGCTGGGTGCTGTAATTGGAATCATCATCGGGATTCTTGTTTACCATGCTACAATGGCATTCAGGTTTCCCTCGCTGTATGCGGTAGTAGATGCGTTCCCAAAAAAGTGCTGCCCTGCCGAGCAGCGCGTACAATGCACGCACAACGTTGTCTCACGACCGACTGCGTAGCCGCATGTGAGTGAAATCAACCCGCATAGAACGAATTTTGAGTAAGAAGATTTAGTTATCCGCATATACGCGAAATCGCACAAACAGAACCCGCGTGAAGCGAGGGAAACCTGGATTATATTAACCTCACAGAACTTCACCGAAAGATTCTCCTGAGCCTCGGTGAGGCTTTCCTGAACAAACAATTGGGCATTGTTATTGATTCCAAAATACCGTAGCCGAGTTCTTACTGTTATTTAGTAAATGCCCTGTGTGTGTTTTATATGTAAATGTGGAATTGAAATTTTCAAAGTGCGAGAAAACCCATCACTACAGACACAAACTATCAACAAAAAGCTGTGACATTGTTTCGCATTCGCATCGCCACACCTTTTGGCACGCACTGTGATCTGTTCTGCAAGCGATATATGGCACGGCAACGCGTCCCAGACAATGGTTATAAGATTATTATTTCACACAGGATCGTGATATATAGTATCGGATGGTTTGGCTGGGTGAGGGAGGGCTCCATCCAGCAATGAACTGATCATGATAGATGACGCTGCTGCTGGTGATGATGAATATAAAACTCTGTAGCCAACCCTCAGACGTTTGGTGCCCATTAAAAATGCAAGCTGTCTTTGTAATATCTTCATGAAAAATGCTCACGCGAGGCATTGGATTGTGCTCATCTCAGTTGGTGAAACCAGAGCGAGTGGTGGAAATCCCACACTTCTCTGGCGAGGGTGAGTCTTTGTGCATTTCAAAACGAAAAGCCAATTGTTGTTTACTGCCTTGGCGGCTTGTGCCGAGTGTCCTCGCTCTCAAGCAGCAGTGTGGCTGCCGACACGGGAGTAGAACTCAATGGAATTTGTCCTCACGGTGAGACACATTCATGGACACGTTCAATTTAATCGTGGCATTGCAATAACCGCCAAGACAGCCGTGTAAATTTGCGCAACTTGGTTGCATGAAACTGAGTCGCTTACGTGAAGACGTCTCTGCGACCAGTTAGTTGCAAGCAGTTGAGCAACCGGTCGCTCGGGCGTAGATTTGGTTTAGGACTGCGAAACATGACATAATATACCGTGGGATGAGTGCCTGCTCATGAGTAGGCGGCCAGTGTGACACGAGTGAGTTGTTGTGTTCACAACCACGCCCGGTAACACCTTTCACTCCCCATTGTTGATGTTTAGCGCGCACTGTGCCAAGAATATTACTTGTTTCAATTAGCGGCCAGGACAGGCTCCCATGTCAATGAATCAACATGCAAACACACACACACACTGTACTTGAATGTGTTTGCACTCGAGATACATCCATCCTAACACAGGATTATTGGTCGGGTAACTCCAAGTCGTCAGACAATATGTAATGATCAGTTTGATTTCAAAAGACAAGGCGTTCCTAAGGATGCCCTTTTAGGCAAATATTATCAGAATTAGAGGGACGTGCATTACCATCACGTACTTCTAATTCAGCTAAACAATATCAGTGGGATGTAATACAAAACATTTGTTCAACATAACGAGGATCTGTTTTCAAAACCACATTAATTAAATGCGATTTTAGCCTATAGGCTATCCAGCCCAACGGAATAATTATATAATTTGTAACACGCACGAATTTCCCAGACATTAATGACCATGATTCTGAGGTATGGAGCGAAGGTTAATGCCACTCAAAAGCCATGGGGAATTGGGTGGCCTTTAATAAAGAGGTGGGCCTTTAATTGTCTCTTTAAAATCGGTATATATTGAATGCTGTTGATGTAGCATTGGTTTAAGTGGCTTTCAATCTTCTGAGTCTCATCAGGAGAGTGTGCCCTCTTAAATAAATGCTGCTGGGCTGCCTGATGTTACGAGGCAAGATCCCTCCACGAAGACCATGGCAGGTTGTGCTGACTAAGGTTGAAAATAAAATGCTGTACCCAAATAGTTAATGACCAAACATCTTGAATATGACCTCAATAAAAAATATATAATCTCTACATTAACCCATTAAATTGCATTACAGCTCTTTAAATCCATTTGGAAAATCTGTAAGGCTAAATAAAGGGACAATGCCATATTGTAGTAGTGTAAAGCGTCCTAGTTCAACTCCGGTATATTGTTCCATGTTATTACAATGCAGTGGAATAGCTATCGAGTGTGCAGGCTGTGCAACTGCACCCTAGCCCATGGACCAGAGGGGGCCCGGTTTCTGGGCTACTAAGAGGGAAGAATTGGACAGGGGCCCCATTTAATGATTTGCAGCAGGGCCCTTGTCAATCGACCACACCACGCCACTGCTACAAGGTGGTGTTTGGCTTAAGGTGTCACAATACGTGCATGTCTGTGTGTGGGGATTGGTAGTGTAGTGGTTCTCACTGCGCTATGAACCTGGTGACCCGAGTTTGATTCTCGAATTTTTGAACCAGTCCTGTGCCTCCCCTAGATCGGCTCAGCCTTATATAAGTACCTGGTGTGGCAATACATCAGAACTGGGGAGACAAAAGCTGCCAGGCGTGGTGTTAGCCACCCACCCACCCACTCGTGTGTGGTGCCAGCCCTCATAGGTGCTCACGGACAGCACTTGCCCCAACAGTCTGTTAAGGCTATATGGGGGATCTTTGTCTTTATGCGCGTGTCTGATGTAGGAACGTGGCATCGAACCAGCCCAGTCATGGAGCCCGTGCCTGCACTCGTTATCGTGGGATGTCTCCTCCTACTTGGCCTTGCCCCCGTCTCTCTAGCCTCGCCGGTGAGTTTTACCAGCTGCACATTTAAAAGCACGATCTAGATATTACACGGATACAGGTAAACACAGGAGTACCAAGGGAGGCACCACCTCGTTTGGAGGAGCGGCAACCTCGGTGTGAAACCCTTGAGGTTGGAAGAGCTTGCAAAAGCGAAGCAGACCTTGGAGCTCACGTGCCGAATGTCTTACTGCTGTGGAATCCGGCAGAAGGAAGGAAGTGATGGCAAGCTGCGATGGCATCAACAATACGTTAATTGAAGAAACAACATTATAGGCGACGTTTTGGCGGACAATGGTCGTTTTTCATAGCACATAATGGCTGCGATGGCATTTTTAATTGAACTCGAGTGCCTCACCAGCCTCCCTGAGGAACTGCGTCTGAATAGGGGGCACAGGAATTAGGGGAGCCCTGCTGCTCATTGGGGGATGGGGGGGGGTTAATGGGACTTTTTTCTCACGTGCCTTTCCTGGATATAAATGTAAAGAACAACCCCAACTCCGGGTGTAGCCCATAGCGGGCTTCGGCAAAATTTCCGCATCGCCGATTGCACGTCAGTGACAGGTCGTGTTTGGTAAATCCACTGCTGGATGAGGGCCTCCCCATGCCATACGGCTCTTGGGGGTAATTTCATTATCCTTCACCACGCTGGCCAGTGCAAATTCGGTGAGGGCAAGGAGCATAGACCTGGGGGTATAGAAGTACAGTACAATAATGGATATTGCTGTAGCGGACTCTGCTGCGCACAATGTATCCCCGCAGCATGAGGCTTATTTAATGTCGGTCACCAATCCGAACATGATACAGTCTCAAACCTGCTTAGCTTTTGAGACCTCGACGAGATCTAGTGAATTTCATGTGAATTGGTCACAAGAGTAGATTCATTATCCAGCGTGATATTAAGTTATTCGCCGACTAGCAGACAGAGAACGGGGAAGAGGTGGTGGCTATGTGTTATTTATCATTGATTTGAATGTCTGTTGTCAAGATCCATTCACATGTATTGCATACTTACTGGGGAGAGACAATATACGTGTAAATACTATAGTCTATTAAAGCCCAGAATGGGTCACATACATTCGAATAATACTTAATTTTGTATAAGCAGTGCTCCGTATTGCTCTTGACCAATTACTTCTCCCGAGTAAATACATATATATTAAACAAAAAAATGTAGAACCCTTTATCAATCCACTGCTGGGAGCAAGACGCTTCACGGCTTTCAGTCGCGCGTATGGTTTGACCATACTTCACCACACTCGGTCAGTGCAGGTTGGTGAAGGGACTGCCCAGGATCTATTTGGACACCATTCGCCGCTGTTATTAGCCGTCACTCGAAATTGAACCCAGGTCCCTGGTTTCCATGCTCAACATAATGTAACTGTAGATTTTTGTTACGCTTGTCTCAGCAATTCCGAACAAAGTGCACGATGTACTTTCACAAGCGCATTAACGAGCATGATGGTACATCGTTGGGCAAATCGTGAGGATTAAAATAAATCCCATGACATTTTCTGTAAAACTGCACAGTAGCTCACAAGGTATGACTCATTTGAGAATAATGTTATGATCGTGTGCGGACAGAATGTGCGGGAATTACATTTCAGGCATCGTAGAAGGATTTGATTAGTCATTGACATCTATAAAAAAAAATCAGCCGCTGTTATATATAAAAAAAAAGTAGGCACATTGTCTACACCTGCTCAAACGAGCAACGTGCCAAGGCTCATTTCAGATGGGGGCCCTCTGGCAGTTGTGGAAATTTCACATGTATGTTGTTAACTATGGGGGGGGGGCGGGAGGTGAGGGGGAACTCAACACTTAAATCAATAACACTGCCTGATTTAGCCGTGGACCAGGCATCTCACTCAGGTGGCCGGGTTCATAGTGCAGCGCGACTAGCATCTCCTGGCGCAGAATGCTGTCCGAGCTGGCGTGCGTAAGCGTACGCATGCTCACCAAACAACCGCAGGCGCGTGCGACTTTCCACATCCCCCCCCCCCGCCCCCCCCCCCCCCCCGATTGCTGTGCTGTGCTACACGTGTGACTGCATCCTCTGTTTTTCTTCCATCAGTACGACGATCGATCGCAGTCGACCGACTGGTCTGAGTGCAGCCGCACCTGCGGTGGAGGAATCATGTTCCGCCGGAGTCCGTGTCACTCTGGCAGGTGAGGGTGTGAGGCGTGTGCCTCCGGAGAAGGAAGTGTACAGTTCATCTTCTTTGGTTCTTTCGGTAAAGTCACGGAGATAGAAAAATAAAGTGAATAAAAAAGAAAGTGAATACAAAATAAAAATTATGAAAATAAAATAAAAACATGAATGTAGACTGTAGCCTGGTTCTTAATCGGAGTGAGTGTACTGGCATTCTATAATGTAGACTTATTTTTGGTTCTTTCAGTAATAAAAAAAAAGAACAAGTCTACATTATAGACTGCCAGTACGCTCACCGAGGTTAAGAAGCAGGCTACAGTCTACATTATAGACTGCCAGTACACTCACCCAGCTTAATAACCAGGCTACAGTCTACATTATAGACTGCCAGTACACTCACCGAGGTTAAGAAGCAGGCTACAGTCTACATTATAGACTGCCAGTACACTCACTTAGTTTAATAACCAGGCTACAGCCTACATTAGTGTTTTTTGTTTTTATTATTTAATTTAATTTTTTTCTCATTTTTATTTTTATTCACTTTATTTTTAGTTTTCTATCTACGTGACTTTACCGAAAGAACCAAAGAATATTAATTCCTGCAGTCACGAAAGTTTTAAGTAAAAATTTAAGTGTACAGTTGGCGAGGGGGAGATCACCGCCAAAGCTTGACATGGCTCATCGCACTCCGCTGCGCGATATTATTTAAATGTTTTAAAGAGACAAGTTTTTCATGTGATGTTGGGATGACAAGACACGTTATTTAGCTCATCTCATCTCACCGTATCATGACAAGATTGAAACATGTTTTCTTATTCCGCGAATGGCTTTATAATCGCAAAGAGTACAAGAATAAGCAATTTCAGCGCTTTGTCGATACCCCGTCTGGAAAATGCGCGATAATGATGTTATTATCACGATAGGAATGAAATATTTATTACAACCTCAGCACCCCACATCCAGATAAGGGCCGGTTCATGAAGGTTGGCCACTAATGTTAGCTGAGGCTAGGAGTCAGACGGGTTCACACTGCTCAGTATGTGCTACCACTACACAAACGCTCCGAGAACGATGTGCAATACCCCGAAAATCAACAGAAATTACCCTTCTCAAAGTGCAAGATTGTTTTTGAGAGGGCATGACCTGACTTTGAGAGTGGGGAAAAAACTTGTAATGAAGCGATTTGGTTGTGATTGCGATTGCTCGCCGGACACATCGGTTGAAGGATGGATGAAAGTACAGGGTTGTTTCATCATCATGCTCTTAGTTTTGATTGTCAAGTCAATTTTATTTTTGCTTGCACACGTGGGCAGCATTTCTGGCACAAATCTGCCACTCAAAGCGCCATCATCACATTAATGCTTAAACATAAACATTTTGTATTCTCTAAAATTAGGGAATGATTAGATACATACCATCTATGGTTGTTTAAAATATACAAAAAATATAAATCAAGTTTTGGTTGTGAATTAATTGTTGAAACACGTTGTGTCAATCATTCCCCGTATTACTCGAGAATGAAAACTAAGATAAGCATGAGCCTCTGATTGTATGAAAGGCAGGGTTGTTGGGATGCCCTGGAAGCTTGTCTATTATCATAATCAGTCTTGATCAGTCCACTGCTGGATGAAGGCCCCTCCAAACCGCCTCCACTTCTCGCGATCCTGCGATACAACAATCCATCCGGCACCTGTGCATAAACTGATTTAGTCACAGGAACTGAAGCAAGTCTATAGATACAACTATTTATTTCCTCTCAGTTTTAAATATTTTTTTTTGTGAATGGCCATATTGTAGGTAAATAATGGTTATTTGCAAAAGTGACTTTTCTTTTTTACTTAGGAGTCCCAAGAACACCTTTCAAGAAGGTCCTGCTTGTAGACATTGCACATCTTGCATGCTAAAGGAAATATATGGGTATTAGTGAAGAATGTTTAATATTAGCATGGATAGGCTGGCAACCTACTTGCCACACCGCCTCCCACTGACACCTTGCTGCCTCAGATTGCTCAAAGAGAATTGAGAAAGCTCAAACATGTGTATAGCAGTCAGACGTCATTCTTATTATGGGACACATTCACTTGGATTGTGTTAAGCAAATGTTGCAGATAACACCAATGCTTGGCGATGCCAGCTCCAAGGCATGGACACCTGGGGGCATTGGCACCGGTATACAGCAAATTAATTCATTTATTTCGTAAAACGAATCTTTCATTATTTTTGTGAACGCAGCATGCTTGATGACACACACGGTGGTGGGGCGGTGGGGGGGGGCAATTCTATGTTTGAACAAGTTGCTAGGAGTGTTGGTATTAGGTAACAAAAATATGTCACGGTGGTGAAAAATTGCATTCTTCTGGCTTAAGCATCACGGGTATGTTTTGTTTTTGGATGATTTTGAAATATCCTGAAATGTAATTGCGTATGCGGCCGGACAACATTGGAAATAACGCAGCCATCATCCCATCCTTACGTGGTCTCTTCCCCCCCCCCCCCCCAACTGTCAATCGTATATTTGTAGTGTTAAATCGGGCCGGTGTCCGAGAACGAAAAAAAAAGTCACACCGGCTAGCGATAGAGTTACGCCAGATAACGTATCGATCAGCCGATCGTCGATATAACGTGATCCACCGTCGCCACGCGTAGGACGACATATGAACATGGAATCGAGGCTTCCTCGTGCTTGACAAAGCGTCGCTTTCACCTGCCGCGTTTGGCTGCCCGCGAGCCTGCTTTATTCGAGCCCAGACATAGATTTGTTTTGCTCATTTGATGTGGAGGCTAAGCGTGGAATTTTATGGTTGAACGGAGACAGCCACAAAAATGCCACACCCAGCGCTTAGGCACATTCTTACATCCTTGAGCCATCTTAAATTGTGGTCTGGACGCTACGAGAATTTTCGTAAAAGAATATAATTCTCTTTGCTATCAAGCTACTTGTTACTCAGGCCGTCGTCACGTGCCAAGAATCTGTGCTGGCTTGCTCAGCCGCCCTCCTCGGTCTAATAGACTCTCGCCCCCATCATTGGCGGCTCTGTACATGTACAAGCTTAGTCAGTCCACTGCCGGATGAGGCTACAGTTGCCACCTGTCTTGCATTCCTTAGCATTGTCCTCTTTTTGAAGTAACTGTCCTTGAAAAGCTGTGAGCCGTCTCAGAAAAAAAAATGAACCGTCAAAGGTCCCGGGTTTTTGTCAGCTAAGTGCAGTTTTCCCCTCCGCCGGTCTCAGTTCTTTTTTGTCGTGCTCAGTGGTGGCACCCCTGAGATGAGGGTCTCGCCAACGCGGCGCGGGTCAAAGTGGTTATTTGGTCACACTCCACCACACTGATCAGCGTGGGTTGGTGAAGGTAAGGTGTGAGCACAGCACAGCAACACTGCTGCCCCACCAATGTAGCCCCGCAGCCTATATCACCTGCTTTTAGCCATGGTGATCGCCCATCCAAGCACTACCCAGGCTCAACTGTGCTTAATTTTCGAGGAACGAGAAGATGGGGTGCATTTCTGGCGATTGTGATCGTCGCAGTGGCAGCATAACGTCACACGATTTGGTATCTTCCTCCTCGTAGAGGCCTCCTGTACATTCGCAGGCCACACGCAGGCAACGTCACCCTGGGCCTCCTGGGCCAGACAAAGTGCACACAACCACGTCGCCGAACCTTTGCGCTCGAGTTCTCGTCATCAGAGTTTGCGAACGACTTTAGGAAGCGCGCAAACAGGACTCGTGACGGCGGGTCGTTGTTTGTTTTGGCAGTTGGCGTCCTTCGGTGCCCGAAGCTCACGGCCCCGCAGCGTGGGCGCTCGCCCAGCGAGTGACTCTGAAAACACTTCCCAGATGAATTCACAACCCTCCTTCGCCTTTCACTGCCAAAGAGGCGGCGCCCTCGGCCCCAAATGCGTGCTCACGCAGAGAGCACAAGAGAAGGCCGTGTACCGCCAACTTCTGGTGCTCTTTGTTTGGTCAAACCTTGGCACTGTGCCCCCTTTCCCCACCACCCCACGTCACCAGTCAAGTCCTTTTAAGAAATGTAACGCCTTTTTATAGGGGCGATAAATTCCTGCGGAGGATTTTCCCGTGTGTCAATGCATAGGCGGTGATTTTATGGAGCTGGTAACGTTTCTCTCTCGTTCCTTCGCAGGAACAATGTCGGCTCGCACTGCACGGGGTCAGAAAGGACGTACGCTTTGTGCAACACGGAGGTGAGGAGGGACATTCCGGTCGTGAGGATTGAAATAAAATAAATCCAAATCGGACGCGTTTGTGTGCCGCGCTTTGTGGAAGACTTTATTGCAGTTCTCGAGTGAGGAAAAGGATAGATGCGTTGTCAAAGGAAGGACAAAAGGGCCCTTCTAACAGTCCTTCAGGACCACAGGGGCATGCATTGCTTTATTTCACTGATGTGTTTTTGGCTCGGCGCATGAAAACATGAATCCAGTGGGTACAGTGGTTGGTATGGGCCCCGAGTGTGAGCAATGGAAAGTGGCCTCCTGGGTATTTTCCCTCTCTCTTCGTAGCCCAGCACCTGGGCCCCTCTCGACCCACGTGACACTGGGGCAGTTGCACCGCCTGCTTCATAGCGGCACCACTGAGTGGTAGTGGCTGGGTGCGGGGTGGCGATGGAAACGATTTCACTGTCAGGGGGTGGTGTTTTCCAATTCATGTTAAAAAGCACTCGATGAAGGAGCTCTATGGTAGTGCTTGCATCGACAAGAGAGAATAATCCTGGACTGTTCCCGCTGTTAGGTGGAAGGTATTTCCCCCCCGGTAGCAGTCTGTACTCCTTTACCTGGTTTACGATTCGTTTTTGTATTCAAATACGTTTCATTTAGTCACGTAAAAAGTGATTTGGAAAATCTATAGGCCAGGTGGAAATGTATATCTTTCCAAAATTAGTTGCCTACTCACAAACAGGATGAAAGCGAACTAGATCCTTTATACCCTTGGGTTCTTTTGGTAAAGTCACGTACATAGAAAAATAAATAATAGATCACGACGTTTCGATCGCAACAACAGCTTTCCATTGCTCATCGAAACGTCGTGATCTATTATTTATGTTTCTATCTACGTGACTTTACCGAAAGAACCAAAGAGTATGAATTCCTGCAGTCACGAAAGCTTCAAATCATGATACGACCCTTTTATATTTGATAAAATTTAATCGATTGAAGGAGACGATGAACACGTTCTACGATAAGACACAAACTACACGCAACGAATTCCATCAAGTCACAGAAGGTTACAATTGGGGAAGCCACCGTAAAAAAACTACGCGTAAATCACGGCAGTAGCCGTTGAAGAGAAACAATTCTGTTTTGGTGAACAGGACGTTGAGTCAACTCGCTAAAATACATGAACGGGAAATTCGACTTGAAAAAAATACACGAAATACTCTTAGGTTTTTTCGGTAAAGTCACGTAGGTAAAAAATTAAAATTAAAATCAATAAAAGTAGAATAAAAAATAAAATTAAAATCACGACGTTTCGGAGGCAACACAAGCTTCCGTCTTCAGGTGGAACCGTCACAGCACGATTGCTGTATCAAGCAAGAGGATCTGTATCTTACTTGATAAGAGGATCTGTATCTTACTTGATACAGCAATCGTGCTGTGACGGTTCCACCTGAAGACGGAAGCTTGTGTTGCCTCCGAAACGTCGTGATTTTTTATTTTATTTTATTTTTATTTTACTTTTATGAATTAATTTTTTTTACCTACGTGACTTTACCGAAAAAACCTAAGAATATTAATCCTTGCAGTCACGAAAGCTTCAAATCTAGATAACACGAAATATTCCACTTCTCAATGTCAGCCGTGTGAATGACCCCAGGTCACATCGCACCTGAACACGCGCACGAGTCAGAGCCCTCTTGTCAATCCACTGTTGGATTCAGACCACCCAGAGAGTGGAGATCTTGGCGGCTGATCGGGGGGAGGAGGGGGGGGGTGATTTGATCACAGAATTAATTGTAAAAATCTTGATTTATAATTTTGCCCCCTCTCTTCGTGTTCAAAATCAACCTTTTGCATTCCTCTTTGACAATGTATTCGGCTTTGCCGACCATTCCCTTGTTAACGACGGGCTGTTGTAGGTACAGTAAATATGAATGCATTGATTAACCACGTTTTTTTTCAATGTGTGTTTATAATGTCGTTAGTATATTTATGTATTAATAGCCATTGTTAAAATATCATCAAGTACGGTTTTTGGGTGAAAAAGGGTGACTTTCGATGCTGTCGGAACGAATTAAGCCTTTAACGCGTATTTCCTATGCTAGCTTAACGACCAAATCACTTAACGGCCAGTTTCATGGAACCAATTACCGTCGTTCAGAGGGATTCTACTGTAGGCCGTTGCCTGGCAAGTCAAAATATCTATTGTTGTACTGGTCTTCTATGTCCCCACATGTATGCTCCCTGTCTTCATCATCCTCCCGCACTGACCAGTGTGGTGAGGTCCGCTCAAATAGCCTCCAGGAGTCCCACGGTGCGGGGAGGTCGTCATCCAGCAGTGGATTATTGACAAAAGGGCTTCACATGCACACAGAGAGGGAGAGAGATAGCCACGGTCGTGGGCAGAAGGGGTAGAAGGCTACAAACGAGGGAGAATTCCTTTCTGTAACAAGGCAGTGCCTCGCGTGCCACTCCAGAATGTTTGTTTTTGTTTGGGTGAACAATTCTTCACCGTCTCTCCCCGCGTTCATTTAATCATCCAGTGCGGAAGACCCCGTCGCTAAAGTTGTGGCCGTGACCCCGAGGGGTCTGGTCCTCCTGCCTCTCGCCCCAGCAGCGAAAGCGGCGAGCTGCGTGACCTGTTCTGCGCCCCGACTTGTTACATTATTCACCCCGCAGACATAAATCTCGACACGGCTGACACTCTGCTGATGTTCCGGTTCAACATCAGGACTTTCCTCTTCTGCCTGCGACCGTGGCTATCTCTCTCTCTGTGTGCATGTGCAGCCCTTTTGTCAATAATCCACTGCTGGATGACGACCTCCCCGGACCGTGGGGGTCCTGGAGGCTGATGAAGACAGGGAGCATAGATGTGGGGACATAGGAGACCAGTACAACAATAGATGTTTTGCGGCACTGCCCTCTGCTGAAGATATTGCCCTGCAGCAGTCTGCTGTGCACCTGTTTTATGCACGATGGTCTGACGTGCAAGCACTCCCCCAAGTTCAGTCTCGCTTAGCTTCTGCGATGTGATGAGTGCACTCTGGGTAATTTGGTCATAGGCTTCTTCGTGATTTTGTCTGCCCATGCACTTCAACCATAATAGCATCGCAATTCTCTCTCTCGCCTGTAGCCTTTTACCCCTTGTTTTTTTTGTAAACTCCTCTTCACACTCTCTGAATTAGGCATGCTTCCCTTGTGTCTACAGTGCGCCTGTCACACTTTATACCAGGGGTCCTCAAACTACGGCCCGCGGGCCACATGCGGCCCACCGAGGGCATTTATCCGGCCCATGGTCACTAATTGGGCTGCGCTTGTGAGCACTAATTGGGCTGCGCTGGTGAGCACTAATTGGGCTGCGCTGGTGAGCACTCATTGGGCTGCGATCTGTGAACAAAACTGCAGGTGTAATTAACTTTTTAATGGCACCCGCACCAGTGTGAGCCTGGGGTAAAAGCGGAGTTCCCCCAATCAGACTGCATTGATGGGCAGTGCAGTCTGTATGTCTCTGTGTGGGCAAAGTTATTGCTGGTACTGTATATTGTTTTTGTAGCGCTGTATATATATTGGTATTTTACTAATAGCAATTTTGACTCCCTAGGACACAATGATGTCAAGAAAGAGAAAAATTTACTCGGAGTGTAGGATATTCAAAAAACAGTGGACTTATGATTACTTTTTCATGCAGTACAAGGAAAGAGCTGTGTGTCTGATATGCCAGAATATAATGTCTGTGTTCAAAGAATACAATTTACGTCGACACTATGAAACTCAACATAAAGATAAATATGATTGTTTGGTCGGAGAAGTGAGAAAAGATAAAATATTAAAACTGAAAAATACATTAACAACTCAGCAAAATACTTTTGTGAAGCAGAAGCAGCTAAATATTTCATCACTGCGAGCAAGTTTTCAAGTTGCCAAGCTAATAGCGTGCACTGGCAGACCATTCGTTGAGGGAGAATTTGTTCAAGAATGCCTTCTTCCTGTTGCCAAAGAGATGTGTCCAGAGAAGGCCGATTTATTTAGTACAGTGAGTCTTTCAGGACCTACAATTACACGGAGGATTGAAGAAATGGGAGACAATTTCCATCAGCATTTGCAAAACTCCAAAAAAAAACTTTCCTATTTTTCCTTGGCACTCGACGAAAGCAATGATGTTCGTGATTCTGCACAACTTCTAATTTTTATTCGTGGGACGAATGACTATTTCAAAGTCACAGAAGAGCTTGCTGCACTGCAAAGCATCAAAGGAACAACTATAGGAGAGGATATCTATGCAAAGGTTTGCCAAACTGTGAATGGTTTGGAGCTGAACTGGGCTAAACTAGCCAGTGTGACAACTGATGGTGCTCCTAGCATGGTGGGGTCTAAGAAAGGAGTAATTGCTCGCATTAACCAAGAGATGGACAAACATAACCATTCTCGTCCAATAGCCATACACTGCCTCATCCACCAACAAGCGCTGTGTAGTAAATTACTGAAGTGGGACTCTGTTAACTCATTAGAGCTCATGCACTAAACCACAGACAATTTCAGGAATTTCTGTCTGAGCTAAATGTTGACTATGAAGATGTTCTGTACCACACAGACGTCCGTTGGCTGAGTCGAGGGAGAGTTTTGAAACGTTTTTATGACTTACATCCACAGATTACAGCTTTTCTGTTTTCAAAAAACAAAGAAGTACCAGAGCTCAATGATGCAGAATGGAAATGGCACCTTGCCTTTCTGACAAATGTAACAGAGCTACTCAACAGTTTCAATGTGCAACTTCAAGGAAAGGGGAAGCTCATCTGTGATATGCAATCACATGTCAAAGCATTTGAAGTAAAATTAGGCCTCCTCATCAAACAAGTGAAGGAGGAAAACTTCTGCCATCTCCCCACAACTCAAAATCAGTTAGCGGAAAAACCATTGGTTGCATTCCCAAACAAAACATGTGTGGATTCACTGGAAAAATTGCAAAAGGAGTTCCAATTTAGATTTAAAGAGCTTCATCTCCATGAACAGGACATACAGCTTTTCCGTAACCCATTTTCTATTGACATTGAAAATGTGGATACAATTTACCAAATAGAACTGGCTGAACTGCATAATTGTGACTCTCTGAAAGACGCATTCAAGTCAAGCAGCCTTCATAATTTCTATGCATTTCTCCCCTCTGAGACATATCCTCATCTCAGGAACCATGCACTCAAAATGGCAACCATCTTTGGCAGCGCTTATGTCTGTGAACAAACTTATTCCAGAATGAAACATTTGAAATCTCCAACCAGATCTAGACTAACGGATGCACACTTGCATCACTTGTTACGACTAGCAGTGACAAATATGGAACCGGACATTGACCATCTCATTAGCCAAAAGCAGGCCCATAGTTCCCATTGAAATACTGGCAAGTTTGTTGATTTAACTTTACTTGTTCTTCATTTTAAATATTGTAATTGTTCCCGTTTTGTTTCTTCACTTCAAAATAAGATATATGCAGTGTGCATAGGAATTTGTTCATAGTTTTTTTTAACTATAGTCCGGCCCTCCAACGGTCTGAGGGACAGTGAACTGGCCCCCTGTTTAAAAAGTTTGAGGACCCCTGCTTTATACATTCAAAAGTGTGTCCTGGGTATAACGTTAAACTCTGTCCCATGATAGTGTCACCCAACACAAAAAACAATGCTGAGAGAGGAGAGGCAATGGGAAGCCACCTGGACCATCCTTCCTTCATCATGGCTCAAGAACCCGAGCAATGGTGATGAGTTGTGAGGTGAAGAGAGGCGAGGTGGATTGGGTAAGATGAAGGGAGCTTAAACTAAGGACCCGCCCTCGAGAAGATAACTCAAAAGAGAGGCAGAGAGAGAGACAATTCATCCAAGTGCAATGTTTTGTGTTATATAAATCTCACTGCACGCGTGCGTGTGTGTGTGTGTGCGGGGAGTGCTAAGAACCTGGTTATCAGAGTTTCATTCCCACTCACGCCCAACATCGCTGACAAATATAAAAAAAAATCGTTGCTGGTCCTCCGCCAGGTTTACTCAGCCATAAGTGAGTGCCTGGTGCGGAGTGTAAAACAGCGTCTCACAGTGGGAGCTCAAGGCGACCGAGCGTGGCGATGGCCACCAACCCCTTCATTCATAAGTTCTCACTAACAGCACTTTCCCCAACAGTCTGTTAAGGCTATACGGGGGATCTTTGTCTTTGTGGTGGTGCATACAGAGCTGTCCGGACGGCTCGCGCGAGCACCGCGAGGAGCAGTGCGCGCAGCACGAGCAGCGCGAGTTCGAGGGCCGAATGCACAAGTGGGTCCCGTACTACGGAGGTACGGCCACCGCACGCACGCGTCACATGCAGAGTCGTCGTGTGACCGTGAGATGAGAGTTGAGTGTGGTGGTGGGGGCAGGGGACATGATGGGGGTGCAGGTGGGGAGGAGAGGGCCGAATGCACAAGTGGGTCGCGTTCTACGGAGGTACGGCCACTGCACGCGCGCGTCACATACAGAGTCGTCGTGTGACCGTGAGATGAGAGTTGAGTGTGGTGGTGGGGGCAGGGGACATGATGGGGGTGCAGGTGGGGAGGAGAGGGCCGAATGCACAAGTGGGTCGCGTTCTACGGAGGTACGGCCACCGCACGCGCGCGTCACATGCAGAGTCGTCGTGTGAACCTGAGATGAAAGTTGCGTGTGGTGGTGGGGGAAGCAGACGTGGTAAGGGGGGGGGGGGTGTGCAGGTAGGGAGGAGAGGGCCTCGGAAAGAATCATCAGGCCTCAAAGGTGTCCTCCTCTGGCATTTCACCCCGGGCATCCAACTATTTTGGGGGGCCCTTTGATTGAGAATGCAATGCGTGAAGGTATTTCTTCGCTGTATTTTTTGACCCCGGGGGCCAATTCGAATATCGCTCGCCTCCTGACATTGGCCGTGGCAGGGGATCGATTCAGAAGTGTGCAGGTTGCTGGCGGTTTTGCGGTAGTCAATGTAAATTAGCATCGGGAAGGTCCTCCTGAAAACGGTGAGGGCGGAGTAGCCGTACCCCGAGGTGCGTCGGCGTTGGCTGGCCTCCTTTCACCATCTCCACGTCAGCTACAGCCGTTAATCTCCTCCATTAGCCTGCGAGATCGTTCCAGAATCAATAAAACCGATACCTCTAATGAATGCCTCCAGCGGAGAGTCTTGAGTTTAACGGCCTTATTATCGTTTTATTCAATCCCAGGAATGCTGTGGCATTTTTATTTGGTGAGTTTTGCGTCACCATGGTATTTTGGGGGTTCCTTTGTGGGCGCCTGTTGTGGTGTGCTGTATAACGCAGTGTGATGCAGTGGGGCGTGTAGGTGGAGCGCCGGTCTCTGCACTCCGCTATAAACCCAGAAATCTGTGTTCAATTTCCAGCGATAACAAACAACAGCGGTGAGTGATTGTTTGAATAGACTCTGGGCCCTCTCTACGCCAAACCCACACTGACTAGCGTGGTGAAGTATGGTCAAACAACCCCCATGAATGACAGGGAGTCAGGTGGACGTCATCCATTGACATGGGTTATTAATCATGGCTATCTCATAAAGCACGTGCACAGTAAATTGGTGTCACTTACATCTGTCATCGTCTCTCAGTGTGACGCCCTTTGGTTGCAGGGCTCGTAAAAACGCGACGACATTTTCGCGAACGGAACGCTTCTAGATTTGAAGCTTTCGTGACTGCAAGGATTCATATTCTTAGATTTTTTTCGGTAAAGTCACGTAGGTAAAACATTTTAATTAATAAAAGTAAAATAAAAATCACGACGTTTCGGAGGCAACACAAGCTTCCGTCTTCAGGTGGAACCGTCACAGCACGATAGTTGTATCAAGTGAGAGAAATTCCAAGAAACAGTATTTGTATATATACTGGTTGAGGGTGGGAGGAGCCAAGGTAGGCCCTGAATACAGCAGTCGTGCTGTGACTGTTCCACCTGAAGACGGATGCCTCCGAAACGTCGTGATTTGTATTTAATTTTTATTTTACTTTTATTAATTTTTATTTTTTACCTACGTGACTTTACCGAAAAAACCCTAAGAATATGAAAAATGGAACGCTTCACAAAGGATGGAACGCAAATGTTAGGAAGGCGTTACATAATCCAGCGAAATGTAATGCGTACCTTTTCTCTTCTTCTTCCTTATTTCATACACGTTGCCCCTGTGTTGTGCGCATGCCCCCTCGCCCACCCGCTCGCGACCAGCCCACAATAAATGCGAGCTGAACTGCATGGTGCGCGGTCACAACTTCTTCGTGCGCCAAGCAGAGGCCGTGGCGGACGGCACGCCCTGCGAGCCGGGCGGCCGAGATGTGTGCGTGCAAGGGGTGTGCCGGGTAAGGAGGTCATCCCCCCCCCCTCCATCCATTGGGCCCCCAAATAAGGCCCCCCCTCCCCCCCACACTCCCCCATCCAACAGCTCTCCATGCTCGAGCACAATCGCAATCTTTTATTTATTCTGGAGATATCCGACGAGCTGCAAAGCTCTGTTTCTTTTACAGATGTCTGGTAAGGCGGTGGGTCAGAAAGTTACAACAATGCACAATACAAATAAAACCCTTTCCGAGTGCAAAGTATAGGGAAGGGAAGCACATAGCCATAAATAAGTAAATGAAAACAACATCATTTTTTTTATTTTACCAGGTCAAGTCTATTGAGTGAATAATTATTTTTCAGAAGCGACCTGGCAACAAATGGTAGCATCAACATTAACAGCAATAATTAATCAATACATTGCTGGATCAAGGCTCCGCCAAGCTACTTTTTCAGGAAGTTAACTGTTTTTATGCATGGAAAAACTCTTAAACGCCATTCATCATCATCATTCGAACTGCGTTTTGTGTTTAGTTTGTTGTCCTTCCCCCGCACATCCGATTAGCACGGTTGGCTACGTACGGTGCGAATGAAGTTCAACATACACACGTAGCCATGATCTATGCATTGTTGGGTACAGGTCTCTCTAAGTCGTCACCATCGCTCAAGGTCGTGTCATGCAGTGATCCGCTTGGCACTCGCAAACGAGCCGATTCCATCACTCCATCTCCATGGTGGATGTAGCCACAAAAGCGTTCTCTCTGTTGGCAGCCACTCCCATTGTTTGTATTGCCCACCAGTCAGTGTCCCTTCAAGAGATGGGTCTTGTCCAAGAGATGTGTCTTGTCCAAGAGCTGTATCCTGTCCAAGACCGCTTACTTTTCTTCAGTCAATTACAACGTCTCCATCTTCTCTCTCCACGTGTTCCTCTTTCCGCCTCTCGATGTGATTCCAAGCACGCGCCTCTCAACATCGTTGGATAAACACCGCCCCCCCCCACCCATTCCATATTGTTCATGCGAGGTTGTTTGACCTTACTTTACCACGCTGGTCAGTGCCAGTTGCTGAAGGAGGTTGACTCGGATCAAGTTCAGATTTCACACTCCTCCCAATCGATAGTCCTGAGTGTAAATGCAAGCTTAATCCTAAATATGAATGAACAATTGTCAAGCACTTTTATAATTGTTATTCATAGGGTTCTAATAATTCAACCGCAAACTAATTAAACCACATGCTATTTAAAACCACAGCCTAATTGAAACCAGAGACTTATTGAAAAGGCCAACATTGTGTAACGCTAACCTCAGGCTACAATGTAAGTGCTTCACATGTATATCCAAGCACAGTTACAAAATGTTAATGTGCTTTGCCAATTCGCACTTAAGAATGATTTTCATTTCGTATCGCGGGGAATCCAACAACAATGTTGATATGTTAATGTCGGGGTTGGTGGGTTGACAGCAGTAGTCGAGCAAATACCTAAAACGCTGCTGGTGAATCATCGAAGCTGGCGGTGGTGTTACGAAGTGGCCCTTGGTTTGGGATTGGTGTCCGCAGTTGCACTGTGGGCCGTTATTCATCGTCCATTGGTGTAGGAGACGGACACAAAGTGCCACGTGATGTTCTGATGCGGTTCAGCACAGGCGATTGTTTGCAGGGCAAGTTGAAACTGAGAGGGTCTGCTGCAGAGTCGTCAATTGAGCGTGCGTTAGATGCGTTGCTCTCCGCTGAGCCTCAGGGTCGAGTCAGGGCACTTTGAGAGCTGCTTCAGCGTTGTAGCCAGTTCCAAGTGTTTACACAATGAACCTACACATTTAACCAAACCGCATTAAGACCCAACCGTGTTCCTATAGTTTTGCAAGTTCCAGATTTTGCAGGCAAAAAAAAACAATCTGCACAGTACATTTTTTTGACCGTGGAACAATCGCGTTTTAAATTGTCCACGGAGGCATGGTGTGTGGTTGGATTCCATCCACATTGTTTTCGGTGTGAGTGAGCACATACTGCACATCCCAGGGTTTTTTGTGTGGTCACGAATGCCCTTTAACAACAGGGTTTTCTTTCCCCCACCCCACACACTCCGCCTACCTCCCCACCCCGACATTGACTGGTTCCACTTATCATGGCACAGACATAGGTGTGGCTCAGAGTGCCGCCCAGACGGGCGTATGTCGGGGGAGGTGTCTGTCCAAGGCACGGGTGTTCAATGATGTTGCCTCAAAGCCACTGCAAAAAACGATTGGGGTTTCACGCTTAATGTGAAGGGTAACACTGGTCAACAAAAAAAAAAAATTCTGGCCTGGACTTTTGCAGCTGTTTTAGACTAATTTCAGGGTGCTGATTCCAAATCTGATCTCAGATTTGCTCTATCACATCTAATTTTTATGCTATCGGCATACCCCATTTTCATTGATTTTACCCGAAATAAACTCTGTCACTTATGATTGCAAGTTGTTGCGAGTCAGTGACTGCTTTAGTGTTAAAATATGTTGCTGTATTTTTAGGATAGTGTGTTTATAATATAATTTTATGTAGATATCCACATTTATTTAATATTTTTCTTCTGCAGTTTTTATTGAAAATGCAAAATTTGATATCTCTAAAACCTGATGTGATAGACAAAAACTGATGCCAGATTTGGAATCAGCACCCCAAAATGACCTTAGAACCGTTGGCATACCTTATGCCAGAAAAAGTGTGTTGACCAGTGTAATAGACACCTTTCACAAATAATAATTGCTTTCACGTCGAGGGGAATCTGTTCATCTCGAAGTGTATCCCCAGGTAGACAATCGGGGAAAGGACACCGTCCAAACGGAATTCTGGTACACAACCATGAGATTTTTGCATCAGCCGGCCTTGCTGGAATAATTTTAAAACAAAATTGTTTATAGATTGATGTCACCTAATTTCATTGGCATTTCACAAGAACGTATATTTGTTACCAAGCCGTCACGCGTATGAGATGCACTTTTTCAGCAGCGTAGATTTCCTGAAACGTTTTGGTATAATGACGGAGCCTTTAAGTGAAAGTATTCTTGAAATGTTGAGGCCTCAAACATCTGGAGAGGAGTGGCGACAGCCATTCGCGCACTGCGCTCTGCACCCAAGTTCGTCTCCTGGCCACGGCTAAAATCAGCGGTGATATCTGAAGTCGGATGTAACCGTGCTGATAAATAAGCGGCAATGCACGCATTTGGTGGCTTGTGAGGCCAGGACCCTGGGAATACGAGAACCACCGTTCTCAAAACCCGACAGTTGAACGCTGAGAAAGTTCGCGTTCAAAGAGTGCCACCTCAGCATTAAACCATCCCCTGCTGAGGTTTTCGCGCCGGTAATTCACGAGCGTTGATTGGACCTCACCCGACGCCGGCGATGGTTGTCGATACCCCGGGGGGCACCCCCCAGCAATCGTGAGTGGCTCACAGGTGCGGCCCATGGGAGGGGGGGAGGGGGCTATATTTGGTCACATCTCAAGTTGCACGAAGACATAAAAAAACCAGTCCAGCAGCCCTGTCTTACCTTTTTTTTATGCTCGATTCAGTATGTGCTGCCCATAGCAACCCACGGTTAGGATTTTTTAATTACCACAATTGGGTTTTCATTGAATGATCTCAAAGGGTAGGATTAGATATGTCAATATCATGCTAAAGATAACCTAATGTTTCACCTCCTCCCCCACCCCACCGTAACTGAATTATAACAATTTTGTTTTTGTGATCCCATTCAAGTCTATTCTGTTTGTATCTTGTGTACTGTCTCTTTAAACAAAAAATCTCTCGTTTTCAGTAAATTTGTCCCATCAGCCTTAATGTAACGTTTGCATATAATTTGTTCAATCATTATTATGATTACTACTTTATAGAAGGTACTATGCAAACCCACTGGCTATCATCAAAGATTTGTCCATGAAGCCATCCAGATATATAAACACAGACACAACTTCAACCGAGACGATGGGTGCAAATTGAGCAATCATTAGAAGGACGTGATTAACCAGATAAAGTCTTAACCTTCTGTGATGTTTCCATCCTTCCTGCCGATGTTAGCTGACTCTCTGAGTTGCATCGCTAGGTTGCATGTCTTTGTGTTGACGGGCTGGATGTCCTACTCGATCTGCCAACCGAAGTATCATTGACATGCTAATCTCGATTTAAAGCTTTCGTGACTGCAGGGATTCATCTTCTTGGTTCTTTCGGTAAAGTCACGTAGAATGGAAATAATAAAATAAAAAATAATAAAACAATAAAATAATTCTCACGACGTTTCGGCCACAACGCAAGCAGCCGTTCAGTCATTCAGACTGTCTTCTCGACAGACCTATTCTTCACTTGGAGGACGGCTGCTTGCGTTGTGGCCGAAACGTCGTGAGAATTTTTTTTATTTTATTTTATTATTTCCATTCTACGTGACTTTACCGAAAGAACCAAGAAGATGCTAATCTCCCACAATACAATGGCCACTTCCACAGCCTCAGGGAGACCATCTCTTGCCCCGCCCTCTTACCCTGAGGGGACTCCCATCTCAGGCCTATACAAGACCTTGTTTCAGTGGCTTTCTCTCTCTCTCTCACCTGAAGACGATTGCCTGTGTTGCGATCGAAACGTCGTGATCTATTATTTTTCTATCTACGCCAATTATTTACTACTTCAGCCCACCGGTGTGTTGGAGAGTAAATCCACAACATTTACAATTTGAGTAGTGCGACGTTTCGCTGGTAGTTACATCCAGCATCATCGGGCGATTTACCAGAATAGTGAAGCAATCCATATGCTTATGAAAGCAGGTGTAATTTAAACCTTTACGTGAATAACATCCGATCTAATTAGGCTCTGGTCATGTTTGAACCTTCTTTGCACGTATTGTAATCGTTTGCGAAAAGTAAAAAACAAAACATTTCTAAAGACATTTTATGTAAGTGCAATTTGATGAGGTAAAAAAACAACAGTTCATGGCCAACGCTTTTGGTGAAAATGGCACCAGCCTCATCGTGTGAGAGACTGCAAGCCGAGACTCGGTGGTCATGGGTGCCAGGAAGACCTGGCAGAACAAACGCTAGCTCGCATATCTTCTCAGACAACAGTGGTGGTATAAATCATATTCATAATTATTTATCATTATTTCTTCAAAGGAAGATATAGTGAGACATGTTTCTGCCAATATTGAGCATTCAAGTCCAGGAAATTTTTTGTTGTAATGTTTAAAAATGTTGCTTGTAGCCTACGGGTTAGATGGACTCAGGGAGGGTCGACAAAGAGGGGAATAGATTTGACTAGTCGCCCGATGATGTGCTATCCACCAGGGCCCATGCCAACCCACACTACACTCCTGATGCACACATCCATTCATCTCATCATCACCCATCATGAGCTATGATCAGTCCACTGCTGGATGAAGGCTTCCCCAAGCCGCAGTAAACTCTGGTGGTCTTGGGATGCAATAATCCTTCCATCACGTGCACATGGAACTGATTTCATCGCTCCATCTAACTAGGTGGACGTCCCCTTTAGACGCATTCCATCTTAGTCATCGTTATTTAATGGCATTCAATTTCAAAACTTCCTCTCTCACCACTGGCTTGTTTCTCCTTTTGTTTTGGATTATGATATCAAACCACAATGCCAGAAAATACAGGGTGCTGCTTTGCATATGATGTTTTATGTCAACAAGACAACCCTTTCCAGTTGATACGTTTGTATGCGGTTAATGTTTGCTTTGATTAAAAACCAAATAGGTTCAAAAGCAAAATTCTCACAAAGTATTTGCTCACAAAGTGCTCCGTATATTATTGACTCTAAAGGTATGAGTTGTTGACCCTTGACTCCAATTTGAACTTTGTAGCATTATGATTGTGCATTGATTGTTTTGCCTATGCCACACGGACAAATCTATCCCAGAACACCTCTTAATCCAAGAGGTGCCCATGTGGTTCAGGGGTCAGAGCATTGACCGGCACTTTGGAGATCCTGGTTTCAAATCAAGGTTTCGGCCATGTGTGATTAAATTGTATTGCCATGTAGAGTGAGTTGATGGCCTCAGCCTTGTGTTTTTTTTTTAATAATCTGAATTTGAGATCCTATTTGGTGTTTCCCTATTGTTTTTATGACTGGACCTCCACGATATTATTTCGGGGGCCCTCTGCACTCTTGCTGAGTTTGTTGACGCTTAGCGCCGGGCCGTGTGTCGGCCCGCAGACCGTGGGCTGTGACGGGAGGCTCGAGTCCGGCCTGGTGGAGGATTCGTGCCGCGTGTGCGGCGGCGACGGCTCCTCCTGCGTCCCCGTCACCGGCGTCTTCAACAAGCCCGAAGTGCCCCGCGGTGAGTGGCGTGGGCCAGGCTGCCTCGTGTCTTCCACCCCCTTTCTTCCGCCTGCTCCAGGGAAAAAAGAAACTCGGGTCGCCCGTGATATACGTCGCACGACATAGAGCCAGATGTCAAGTTAGATTCCTTTGGGTTTGCTGGGGAAACAATTTACCCATTAAAACGCATCCGTTGTCTGCATTTGATTGCGCTTGAGTAAGTGCAAAAACAAAACGGCATTCATCTCTGCTTTTGTCTTGCAGGCTACGTTCAAATCCTTGTCATCCCGGTCGGAGCGACGAACATCAAAATTCAAGAATCGTCTGCTTCTAGAAATTACCTGGGTACAGTGTACGCACACACGCACGCACAGGCACACACGTGCACACACACGTGCGCTCAACTTCCGTTATGTGCAGCACAGCTGTCGGCAGACAAGCTTGGGCACAGCCGATCAGACTGGTTTGGGTTTTGGTCTCAAATCCATTGACTGAGAGCCATGGAAGATTCGAGCCCATGCAGGGACAGATCCTTAAGGGCCTGATAAGAAAGCCCAAGGCTTTGGCAGAAAAAAGTTAATAGAGAACGAAAGATATTGCGGTTTTACATCGCATCAGGCAGTGTGTAAATATGCCATGCTGCAAATATCAGTTTATTTAACGGTGCTGCATTTTTAATATTCTCAGATTTTTTCGGTAAAGTCACGTAGGTAAAAACATTAAAATTAATGAAAGTAAAATAAAACAAAACAAAATAAAATTCACGACGTTTCGGAGGCAACACAAGTCTCCGTCATCAGGTGGGACCGTCACAGCCGAATTAGCTGCATCAAGTGAAGCAATGATTCAAGATGTAATCCCTTATAAGCAAGTTGAAGGGAGGTGGAGAGGGGGGGGAGAGCTTATCAGGCTGTGGTAGCCAATGAATGGAAACGTATCGGGAGGGAGGAGGAGCGGTGATCAAAGACTGCACGCAGTGCTCAACACAATGAATGGAGACGTGTCGGGACGGAGGGCGAGCGGCGATCAAAGACTGCACGCAGTGCTCAACACAATGAATGGAGACGCGCCGGGACGGAGGGCGAGCGGTGATCAAAGACATCACGTAGTGCTCAACACAATGAATGGAAACGTGGCGAGCGGTGATCAAAGAACAATGAAGAGATTACTGTTAAACACTGTGGATGTTAACACTCGGTGAAGTAAATTAAAATAGTGCCTGTCAGATAAGATGGTCCAAAAAGTGTAATTAAGTCTTTTTTGCGTGGTTAATAACATCTTTCCAGTGATTACTGAGTTTGTACCCATCATCACGGTTGAAATTATGTCTGTGTTTGTATATTTGTATGGCTTCGTGTACAAACCTTTGATGGTAGCCCGGAGGTTTGCAGAGAACCTTGGTCTCGGAAAAGACAATTTCATGAGAGCCCGCCGAGTTGTAGCAATGATCGGCAACGGCCGAAGAATCAGTTCTGCCGTGTTTCAGATCTGACTTGTGCTCGCGGACACGATCAGCAACATGACGTTTTGTTTCTCCAATGTAGCAATCACCACAAATGCAACTCAATTTGTAGACTCCAGGATACTGTAAGTCAGGAACGACATCCTTCACAGATGGAATCAGATCACGGATTTTATGCACTGTACTGAATCGGACTTGGATCTTATGTTTGTTTAGAATTTTGGAGATCTTTTTGGTCACGCCTGCTATGTATGGTAACGTGATAGTTTTGGTCAGAGTTTCATGTGGTTGTTTCTGTGTGGTGGGAGAGACAGCTTGGCGGATAGTGCGGTCAGAGTATCCGTTCATCCTGAGGGCCCGATGTACATGTCTTAATTCATCAGTCAGGTGGTGTTGGTCAGAAATGCCATGGGCTCTGTGGTATAGCGTTTTGATGAGAGAATTCTTTTGAGATGGGTGGTGGTGGGAATCCGGTTTCAAGTAGGAATTTGTGTGGGTGGCTTTCCTGTAGACAGAATGTCCCAAGGATCCGTCAAGCCTCCTCTTAAACAGAATATCCAAGAATGGTAGTTTACCGTCTTTCTCCACTTCCATGGTGAATCTGATAGATGGGTGTCTAGAATTGATGTGGTCCAAGAAGTGGTTCAATGCTGGGAGGCCATGTGGCCAGATGACGAAAGTGTCATCCACATATCTCTTCCACAGGGAAGGACGCAGGGTGGATGTCTGGATGGCGTCTGATTCAAACTTTTCCATGAACATGTTGGCTATAACTGGTGACAAGGGGGAGCCCATAGGGGTACCCTCATTCTGTTTGTAGAAGGTGCCATTCCAGGTAAAATAGGTGTTGGTGAGGCAATGCCTAACCAGCGCAGGTACATCAGAATTCAATCCATGTTGGACTAAGTCCTCAATTATTGTTAGGGTGTCCGGTACTGGGACTTTGGTAAACAAAGATACTACATCAAAGCTGACGAGGATGTCATCAGAATATAGCACCATGTCCTTAACCATAGAGACTAATTGGGTTGAGTTGAGTACTGCCGAAGAGGTCTTGCCTGTGAAGGGGAGCAGAGTATCTGATAGAAAACGGGCTAGTTTGTACGTCGGAGAGTTTATCGTCGACACGATGGGTCGTAGCGGGGTGCCTTCTTTATGGATTTTGGGAAGACCATAGAGTCTGGGAGGTCTTGCCGCCGATGGTTTTAGAGAGGGACGTTTGCTTGGTTCGATTAGGGAAGTCGAACTCGTGATGATACTGTTGGTTTTTGTCGTTAGGCTTTTAGTGGGATCGTTTTTAATTTTGGAGTAACTCCCATCATTAAGCAGGTCCAGGATTTTGTTGTTGTATGAATCTTTATCCATGATGACCGTGGCATTGCCCTTGTCTGCCGAGAGGATGACTATATCATCTCTCTTTTTTAAATTCGCGAGTTCAGAGCGTTCGTTTTTGCTGATGTTACTAGTGGGTTTCTTAGCATTCTTAAGAATAGTAGCTATTACCTTGTTATCGCGGCATCTCTTGAGGAAGGCCAGCGTCTCGAGAAGCTGTGACTTCTTGTCTCGTTGTCTGTTAAAAACTCTAACAGATAGGTGGAATTCCTCCCCGTAGAGGGCATTAATTCTAGATTTGAAGCTTTCGTGACTGCAATGATTCATATTCTCAGATTTTTTCGGTAAAGTCACGTAGGTAAAAAACGCGATAACAAGGTAATACCCATCGCTTTCACACTCACATCCGCTGCTGTGTCCTCACCGAACTCCAAACAGATCTTATTTAAAGCTAGCCTATCACTAATCTCGGAGAGAATAAGGTTACTCCGATCTGAACTCGATAATTTAGACAAGACTCTCTTACAAACACATCTAATGTTAACACAAAAAATGTCACCTTCTGATTGGAACCACGTTGATAACATGACTTCTGCTTCTGCTGACTCAATGTCAGCCAAATGCAAAGCTAACCTGATTTCTAAATTCAACCTCCTATCTAAAAAGAAACCAGAGCCACACATCGCAAAGCTGGATGTTAACAAGACCGTGATTAATCAGAGTAACATTCCAATTTCTGACAATCTAAAAACGGTACTGGCCAAAGGACTAAATTTCGCCGTCACCCCTAAATATATACCAGTAGAGGATATGATTTCTCAGATTGATGTAGCCCTCAGAGGCATAGGACACATCCATGCGGATGTAGCAAGAGCTGAAATAGCTACTATTCTTAAGAATGCTAAGAAACCCACTAGTAACATCAGCAAAAACGAACGCTCTGAACTCGCGAATTTAAAAAAGAGAGATGATATAGTCATCCTCTCGGCAGACAAGGGCAATGCCACGGTCATCATGGATAAAGATTCATACAACAACAAAATCCTGGACCTGCTTAATGATGGGAGTTACTCCAAAATTAAAAACGATCCCACTAAAAGCCTAACGACAAAAACCAACAGTATCATCACGAGTTCGACTTCCCTAATCGAACCAAGCAAACGTCCCTCTCTAAAACCATCGGCGGCAAGACCTCCCAGACTCTATGGTCTTCCCAAAATCCATAAAGAAGGCACCCCGCTACGACCCATCGTGTCGACGATAAACTCTCCGACGTACAAACTAGCCCGTTTTCTATCAGATACTCTGCTCCCCTTCACAGGCAAGACCTCTTCGGCAGTACTCAACTCAACCCAATTAGTCTCTATGGTTAAGGACATGGTGCTATATTCTGATGACATCCTCGTCAGCTTTGATGTAGTATCTTTGTTTACCAAAGTCCCAGTACCGGACACCCTAACAATAATTGAGGACTTAGTCCAACATGGATTGAATTCTGATGTACCTGCGCTGGTTAGGCATTGCCTCACCAACACCTATTTTACCTGGAATGGCACCTTCTACAAACAGAATGAGGGTACCCCTATGGGCTCCCCCTTGTCACCAGTTATAGCCAACATGTTCATGGAAAAGTTTGAATCAGACGCCATCCAGACATCCACCCTGCGTCCTTCCCTGTGGAAGAGATATGTGGATGACACTTTCGTCATCTGGCCACATGGCCTCCCAGCATTGAACCACTTCTTGGACCACATCAATTCTAGACACCCATCTATCAGATTCACCATGGAAGTGGAGAAAGACGGTAAACTACCATTCTTGGATATTCTGTTTAAGAGGAGGCTTGACGGATCCTTGGGACATTCTGTCTACAGGAAAGCCACCCACACAAATTCCTACTTGAAACCGGATTCCCACCACCACCCATCTCAAAAGAATTCTCTCATCAAAACGCTATACCACAGAGCCCATGGCATTTCTGACCAACACCACCTGACTGATGAATTAAGACATGTACATCGGGCCCTCAGGATGAACGGATACTCTGACCGCACTATCCGCCAAGCTGTCTCTCCCACCACACAGAAACAACCACATGAAACTCTGACCAAAACTATCACGTTACCATACATAGCAGGCGTGACCAAAAAGATCTCCAAAATTCTAAACAAACATAAGATCCAAGTCCGATTCAGTACAGTGCATAAAATCCGTGATCTGATTCCATCTGTGAAGGATGTCGTTCCTGACTTACAGTATCCTGGAGTCTACAAATTGAGTTGCATTTGTGGTGATTGCTACATTGGAGAAACAAAACGTCATGTTGCTGATCGTGTCCGCGAGCACAAGTCAGATCTGAAACACGGCAGAACTGATTCTTCGGCCGTTGCCGATCATTGCTACAACTCGGCGGGCTCTCATGAAATTGTCTTTTCCGAGACCAAGGTTCTCTGCAAACCTCCGGGCTACCATCAAAGGTTTGTACACGAAGCCATACAAATATACAAACACAGACATAATTTCAACCGTGATGATGGGTACAAACTCAGTAATCACTGGAAAGATGTTATTAACCACGCAAAAAAGACTTAATTACACTTTTTGGACCATCTTATCTGACAGGCACTATTTTAATTTACTTCACCGAGTGTTAACATCCACAGTGTTTAACAGTAATCTCTTCATTGTTCTTTGATCACCGCTCGCCACGTTTCCATTCATTGTGTTGAGCACTACGTGATGTCTTTGATCACCGCTCGCCCTCCGTCCCGGCGCGTCTCCATTCATTGTGTTGAGCACTGCGTGCAGTCTTTGATCGCCGCTCGCCCTCCGTCCCGACACGTCTCCATTCATTGTGTTGAGCACTGCGTGCAGTCTTTGATCACCGCTCCTCCTCCCTCCCGATACGTTTCCATTCATTGGCTACCACAGCCTGATAAGCTCTCCCCCCCCTCTCCACCTCCCTTCAACTTGCTTATAAGGGATTACATCTTGAATCATTGCTTCACTTGATGCAGCTAATTCGGCTGTGACGGTCCCACCTGATGACGGAGACTTGTGTTGCCTCCGAAACGTCGTGAATTTTATTTTGTTTTGTTTTATTTTACTTTCATTAATTTTAATGTTTTTACCTACGTGACTTTACCGAAAAAATCTGAGAATATGAATCATTGCAGTCACGAAAGCTTCAAATCTAGAATTAATGCATTTTTAATATTTATTTTCTCCCCTCCTATCTTATTGAAATTATACTGTCTACATCATGTCATGATATGACGCGTCAATTCAGAACCCTCTTCAGAGCAGTGCATGTTAGAGAACGGCCCGTGGAAATAGATATAACGGAAGTGCTTCTGAGGTCTCTTCGAGTGTCCACGCACCGACGGCGTGCATTCTCACGTGCGCTGCTGCAGAGAAATGTTCGGTGCATAACATTCAAATCGAGATATCTAATTTTCAAAGCTGGAATTTTGCCAAGTGAAGAAAAAAGCGAATTTCATGCGATGGGTTTTTGCGCATTCATTGGTGTCCGGGCTGAAACCATCATCTGGTGACACTCGAGATACCCAGCACAAACACGTTGTCCTGCGGAGGGAGCTGGTAGGAGCGTTGGGTTGCTCGGTCAATGGCCTGCAGGGTCAACGGCGGCGTGGTGTATTCCGCAAATATGCCCGACTGTGAGGGCGGGCACAAGCCGGCGTGAGTAGGTTAAACGTTGAGTTTTATAAGGGCACCACGGGGTGACCAGCTCCTCCCCACCCAGCCCCACCCCTCCCACCCCCCACCCAGCCCCTCCCTCCCCACCCAGCCCCTCCCTGCACGACGGACGGACGGACACAATAATCCCCTGTGGGCTGGTGTAACCAGGAGGTTCCTACCAGTAAAAGGCATTTGGAGGACATTGCTTCAATTAAAAATGGCTACGTTGGGCCAGTGGAGGGCGCTCGTTGCAAACTGGGCAGGGCGTGTAAAGAGCACACAAAAGACAAAGACTCCCCGTGAAGTCTAAACAGATTAATTATTGGAGCAAGTGCTGTTAGCGACACGGCACATGAGGGGGTGGGTGGCCAGCACCACACCCGGCCGCCTTTGTCTCCCCGGTGGCGATGTTTACACACCGCACTCGGTACTCATTTGATGCTGAGTTGACCTAGGGGTGGCCCAGGACCGGTTCAGATAATCGTCACTGGTGTTGGCCGTGAGCGGGAATCGAACTTGGGTCGCTGGGTTCGTAGCGTAGTGCACTAACTACTCCCGATACACAAAGGCCGTCAGCATTTCCTACAGAAGTGCATTGTGGCACTCTTAGGTGACCACAAAGATCGAACAAGCGTGACTAAAACTGACAGCAGTGGCAGCAGTGATGCATCACTGGTGACCCAACACAAGGGGTCCACAATGCACCTCTTCAGGACATGTTGATGGTTCGAGCATAACGCTTGGAGGCTGACTGCTTGTTACACAGAAATGTGTGTCGTTTCAAACTCATGATTTTTCGAGCCAGCACTTTTATTCTGTTATGATAAGGTTTTTTCATAATTTACAGATTTGACTTGGCTGATAAGACAAAGTACAAGAGAATATATTATTTTGTCCATGGCTATCTATGCACACCAAACCAAAGAGATGGAAAAACAAAAGCTGGCTCGTACAAAATTCTGAGAATGCTGCAGATCAGCCGGTTTTGAAAGAATGATGAATTAAGAAGTATCACGAAGAGCAAAGCAATGCCGTCAACTTAGAAAGGCTATAATAGCTCTAGGTAAGTCAACATATTTGAGACATTTGACAAGAACAGAAGTGTCAAAGTCTAGATATTGTTGAAATAACAAAACAAATCGAGCCGAGTGTCAAAATCTAGTTGTGTTTCTATGCTCATGTGAGCATCGGGTCGTGCTCACCTCCATTGATGGCCCAAAGCCAGTGATGGAAATTCCACATTTCTATGGTGAGTGCCAGTCTGTGCATTTTGAATTATGCGTATGAAAAGTGTATACGTGGTCTCTCATTTTGCATCCCCCCCCTCCCCGCTCCCTCGCCTCCCCTCCCAACGGGAGCAGCCATCAAGAACCCGCTCGGCCACTACTACCTGAACGGGCACTGGACGATTGACTACTCTCGCTCGTTCCCGGTCGCCGGCTCCGTGCTGCGCTATGAGCGCCGCGACGAGAGGGACGACTCGCCCGAGGTGGTGACCGTCCTGGGGCCCAGCACCGAGCCGCTCGTCGTGGAGGTGCGGCTCACGGGGCACGACACAGTTCATGTTCACCTAAAGACGCGAAGGTTTTCACAGCCAGTATTACGATGCGTAATTGTTTTTTTTTTATATTGGTCAGGCCACGTAAATGATCTGGCTACGGTTGTGTTGTTGCGCACATGAGCATGGTTGGCTACGTATGGTGAGAACGAAGTTCAACATACATACACACGTGACGACTCTCCGCCACCCAGAAAAGCAGAGTTTAAAGTGTCATGTGTACAATCGTTTAAGAAAAATATATTTTATTATGAAGCCAATTGCCATGGCGGTATTGGAAAATTAATGTTACTGCGTTCTCCAGATTGTAAGACCTTCTGGAAAGTAATACACAACCCATACCCCTGGGGTAATTTTAAAGAAAGGTGTGTTTTATAATCGTGATAATATGGTACTATATTAGGCAGAGGAATCTTCCAGAAGAGTATACTGAAATCAGATCTTTCGCAAGACAAAATATTATCTAGATTATTAGACCGACCCCAAACTTTTCTTTAAAAATATGTTTGGTCAACACTGCTGAGATTCTGGGTTGGAATCCATGATGAAATTGGGCTATTCTGCAAAGTGAGGTTGATATTCTCAGTTCAGTGCGAAAAATAAGATTTAAAAAGTAATTTATGCTCACGTGAGCGCTGGGATGGCTCTCACACCTCCAGCAGAGGTTGGATTCATATATCGTTTAAATGCAATTTTAGAGGAAAAAAAGAGGCAGTCAGCCTTAGCCAGAGGGGAAAAAATGAAGTTTTTGAGCCTGGGCCCAAACAGGAGCAGGAAGTCAACAGCTTGGATGGCTGGGGGGGAAGGAACTTTCACATAATGGGGGCAGCAGAGAAGAATGAGCGACCTCCCTCTGACCGAAGGCTGTTCAGGTTGCAATCCAGGAGGATTAACACTGACACACGGTGGCGGGTAGAGATTTGCAGGAAAGATTTGAAAAAAAAAAACATTCTCTCCAGGGGGTTTATTTTTCAATTACATTCAAATTGCACTCGGATGTTTGGCCAATTCTTTTCATTTTTTTTCTCTCAATTCTATTCGTGCTGCTTTGAGCATAACGTTGAGAGACAAATGTATTTCTATTCAGAACCCTCACGGCGAGCAGAGAATGGCCCTGGTAGATGACGGCACGGATCTATTTCTGAAGCCACCGCACGAGACCTTTTATATCCACACTAGAGGGATACCATGTAATGCCCTGCAAAGATGTTTAGCGGTATGTCATTCAAATCAATGTTTTTAAGTCTCAGAGCTGAAATAAGCAACATGAAGTGGGGGGAAAATAGTAACGTTGTGTTTTTTTTTATCCTTTATATTAAGTTCACTTGCGCGCTTGCTTGCTTACGACCGTGCAAATCTTTCGGTCGTTTTTTAACCCACTTCCCGTGATCCAATCGAGCTGACACAGACTCGTTGTGCGTGACAATTAATGTTCGTAAAACATTTTTTCCAAAATTTTAAACTTTTTAGGACAAAAATATTATATTTAATTACCAATTGCTTAATGGTGCCATGCAATCATCTGACCCATAGGTGGCAGCCATCTCAAGCCAGAGGACGAGAGGACTCTAGCCGCCACGCATATAAAGGATTTATAGTGAAAAACTTTGTTTTTACGGGTTATACTTGTATGATCACTAATCAGTGACCTCGTTACACGGGACGGTTGCAACCTGGAGTCTCTCCCAGGGTTCTCAGCAGTGCTGACTCATTGCTTTAATCCCAGAGCCACCCGGCCATCAGTCTTGAGGGATTCTTGGGAACGATGTTTGTTTTTCTACAGATATCAAAGTGCTTCCAAACGGGCACCTGAGCTCAGTTCCTCTTTTATTGTGCAGAGGGCCCTGTTTCAGGGGTGTTTTTGGAAAAATATTCGGACGCTGGGGAAAAGCCATCGGTGGGGTGGTGGGGGGGCTGTAGTTTTGTTTGTGTTGTAAATCGAACCCCTGCACGGGTGCGGTATTTTTATTCGGTAAGACTGGTGCCAGTGAAGGTCTCCTTCTTTTACGACGTGGCCTCGTTTTAGGAGCTCAGAGCGTTTACAAACAGCCCTGCGGACTTCCCACGTGGTTTCTTTTAAATAAAATATATACGGCCCTCAAAATGCAAACAGATTTTTATTTGAAAGTTGTCTCGCCGGTGTTTTTTTTCTTCTGATAACCCCGTTGGGGCATAACCTTCGTTAACGGCGCACGTGACACTCATTTACAGCGAGGCGGTGCTAGTTTTAGCAGCCTAGATTTACGCGATGTTACTCTACGATGTTACTTTACGAGATTACGACTAGAAGATCCATGTACTGTGCCTGCAAGTCGGTTGTTTTAAAACAAAATGCCTCAGTGTAACTTCGGCATCGCAACAATTTTGCCGGGTCGCTGGCAGTTGAATCATATGCCTAACATTCATGGTAAAATGTATTTAATCGCCATTATTTGTTTGTGTTTAGTTTGCTGTCCTTCTCCTGCACCTCCCATTAGCATGGTTGGCTATGTACGGTGAGAAAGAAGTTCAGCATACATAATCTTTAACCATCATCGATCCACTTTTGGATGAAGGTTTCCCCAACTTTTCGCCATCTCTCACAGATTTGCCATGCGATAATCCACATCGCCAAACACCACACATCTCTCTCCACGTGTTTTAGTGGCGTTTAAAAAAAATTATTGTTAATTTGGCATAGCAGAGTTTAAACATGGCCTTACCCGGGCACACAAAGCTAAGAACTTAAACCAGGCGGCACGCGCTTGCTCATTGAAACCAATGAGCAAGCGGCACTGATTGAAAACGATGAGCAAGCGGCACTGATTGAAAACGTTATTTTTCTGGAACATTGGTACGCTGCTGTTCATTTACATAAATTCGTTTTCCAAAAATTTGCTCAATTTCCAAAGATGACTGGCTATCAATGGACCCCAAGACTCTTAAGAAATGAGTCTCGTTTCTTTGATGCTGTCTCTTCTCCTGCTCTCAAACACTGCGCCTCTCCGGCCTCCCCACGTGCCGTGAAGAAGGGCAAGTACCGGAGACATCGCCTCTCACCAGCTCCTTTTTAAGGCCACAGCGTCATTGACGAATGCGTTGAGTATTTTTTTACATTTTCCCAAAAGCCTCTTGTTTGCCCCTATTGCGGGAACAGACACGCTTCCCCGATAGGGACGTCCTTCTTGGGCGTGCTGCGACTCATCCCTCTCTGTGCCCGAGGCAAGGAAAGATCATGCAGCGCTTCCATCCGTGCGGTTGCTCGCAGAGCTTGGGAAGGAGAGGTGATGGATTCTACGGTTGTCGGGAGAGGTCTGGGATTCAGAGGAAGGATTTTTTTGGGAGTTTCGCAGGGATGGAGGAGGTGCAGCTTTGTTGTGGGTTTTAGCTGGCATGGAAGATGTACCAAGGCACAATGCGTGCCTGGGTACTTAAATGCCACGATTGTACCATCCCAAAAGCAGGGCCTTCTCAATTTTTATTTCCACATGAAAGAGAGAGAGAGACAGCTTATTTAGAGCATTCTCCCGTCGCCATGTCCTGTCGTACATCAAGCGTTTTCAAGTTGACCAGCCGACAGTTGTCACTGCGCCTGGCTGGTAAGCAACTCCTCGTCTATGTCGGTGTTTTACACAAACAACGCAAACTGCCATTTTGGATTTCTTTACAGCAGTGGTTTTTGTTCTTTTATTATGGTTCTGAGGCCGTGCCTACTGCTTTTGTTCGATTCGGCTATGGGATCTGAGGCAGCAGGAAAAGAGGGGAGAAGACCTGAAAGGCACGGATGACTCAGTTTATAAAAACCGGTCGAATCGCTAAATGCTATGCACTCCGGTCGGTGTTCAGTTCAGCAAAAAACACTTTTGCCAAGTTTTCTCGAGAGACCCCATAATTGTGAGCAGCAAATTAAAGGACATCAAGTTGAAGGGTAGACGTAGACTAGAGCCAAATAACGATGTGACTGTCGCCACTTTGATTATGCAACAATGTGTGCGGTACAGTCATTGCGTGCAACTGTATAGCGCAGTAAAAAATATATATATTGATTTCCATTTAATATAAATTACTTTTCTTTTCGTCTGCCTAACTCAATTTAATTCAGCAAAAGGGCATCAGGATTCAAATTCTAATCTCGCCGGCGTGTTTGCCGTGTACTGTCCTTAACGAGGGCTGTAGTACTGCTCGTCACTGGTGCCCAGGGGTAGTGCATCGGTCGCTTGTTCAGGAGGTTTCTGGTTCGAGCCCAGCAGCCACCTTGGTTAATACTGCGATTGTATTAATACGGGATTCCACGCCGTTTGGTTTGCCGTTGAGGTAAAAAAAAACATCCCACGACGTTGTTTGAAGAAGAGTAGGCAGGCCATGGTGCGCTCGGTCCACTGTCCAATTTGACCAAATTTGGTAAATCACTCGCAAATTACTCAATTGGGAGGAGCCTCGTAGCATCATCGCCCTCCTACTGGCAGACTAATGCCCACTCGCATGTCGGGGCTGCCTGTTCACCTTGTGCCGCATGAGGACAGCTGTCACTGGGGGTCACCCTTGGCAAGACTGTCGCAGAGATGTACAGTGCTGCAATGGGAGGCGCACGGTATGCGCGCGAAAGGCGACGATGATATGAGACGCCACGATGGGCTCATTAAAGTTTCAAGACGATGGCGGCAAAAATGCTGAAGCGCATTTCTTATTGAATCACCACGCAGCTGATCGGCCAGGAGCGGAACCCCGGGGTGCAGTACGAGTACTACACGGTGTACGACGCAGAGGAGCTCTCCCGTCGCGGCATCTGGAGCCACAGCTCCTGGAGCCACTGCAACATGGACTGCGGCGGAGGTGATCCACCGAAGAAGAGTGATTTTTGGACTTTGATAGAATTTGGACCCTGGAGTCAAAATACTGTTATATTATTTTAACTCTGGGTTAAATATCCAATGATAGCCAAATGATCGTCCCCCATGAGAAAAGCACCCACCCACCCCCTACCCCGGGAGTTAAGATACAAATAATTATTTGGACCCAAGAGCAAAAATTCTATCCATGCAATATGACCGCTATATATTAATGGGACTCCCCCGGGGTTAGAATGCTGTATGGGATTGTTAACGTTACATGTCGGCTCGTGGGGCGATGACACGCAACTGTGCAAATGAGAGGGAAAAAAAGCTGGAACATTAAAAAAGCGAGATGGTAATCGATTGTAGAGTTGGATCGTGACTTCGGATTGTGCCAACTAATGGAACCGCCGAGGCGGCGTTGGTTGGAATCGGGTGGCGGACTGATGCTTGCTTCCCGTGCGGTTGAGCAGGACAGCAGACGCGAACTGTGTACTGCACCCGGGACAACGAGGTGACGCACGAGCACTTCTGCGGCGAGCCGAGGCCTCGCAGCAACCAGAGCTGCAACACCCACGCTTGTCCACCCGGCATGTGGTGCGTGACACGCACGCAGATCCCCCGTGTAACCTGAACAGACTGTTGGGGCAAGTGCTGTTACCGAGCACCTATGAAGGCCGGCACGGCACACGAGGGGGTGGGGGGCCAGAACCGTGCTCGGCTGCCTTTGTCTCCCCAGTGGCGATGTTTACACACCGCCCAAGGTACTCATTTGAGGCTGAGTCGACCTAGGAGACGCCCAGGACCGGTTCAGATAATTGTCACTGGTGTTGGCCGTGAGCGGGAATCGAATTTGGGTGGCCGGGTTCGTAGCGCAGCATGCTAGCCGCTACACTACCGCGTGACCCACACACACACACCCAACCACTCAGTCACCCGCCCAACCGCTCACCCAACCACTCACTTAGCCGACCCGCCAAACCTCTCACCTACTTACCCACCCAACCACTCAACTCGCTCACCTGCCCAATCGCCCTCCTGTCCACCCAACACTCACACGCCCACTCACTCACCCACGTGCCCAACCACTCATCCAACCACTCACCAGCCCACTCACTTGCGTGGTATTGGGTGAAAGAAACTTAAGGTCACTCCAGTCCATTGATATAACGCCAGTTTTATGAAGTGGCTTGGACATCTTTAACGAATTGTAATAATCTAATCTAATATTTTCACCGTACATAAATAAAATACAAAAAATGTGGAATGTCAGTGAATGATTACAGAATTGCCTCTGACGTTACCTGCTGCTGATTTGGAGCTCATGCCCTGCAACCTCCTTGGATTGGTTTTGCAGATGTGGATCGTCACCAGGCATGGCTGCTGCCCTTCGACAAAGCGACAGAGAAACTTTAGATATCGGTCGGACCGGGACTTGAAACTGGTCCGGGGTTTTATTTATCTGCGTTCTCCCCACGCCATGTCTCTGTTTCTTGGCCCACGTGTTCCCCTCAGGTTGTCGTACAAGTATAGGCCAGAGGAATGGAGCTCAAAGCGAGCGGCCAGTTCATCCACCTACAGGTAACTGCAGCAGCGCATTCGCCAGCAGAGCTGCACCACACACAACACCGTGCTGCGGCTTCATCCTCCGTCAAATCTCACTCGTCTTCGCACGCTCAGGGGTGGAGGGGATGGCACAGTGGTTAGCGCTATGCGTTACGAGACCTGAGTTCCCTTCTTGGCCGTGACGAACGTGAGCGGAGAATAATATCTGAACCGAGGGCCTAGCCCTCCTTGGTGAAGTACGGTCAAAACAACCCCCCGCCCCCCCCCCCCTCTGTAACTGACACTGTGTGGAGAGACCTTCATCCAACAATCTCAGTCGTTTTCTTTCACACCCTACAAGTACAACAAACAAACCGTGCCACTCTCACGTTTGCCCCCCCACCCCCCGCAATAACAAACGCAGGGCACACACGCTGCCCCTTCCAGACCGCAACCACGCGGCGGCACCGCGTTTAAAGTGACGGGGCAAACAAGACCACATTGGGGCACGACGACGCAGTTTAAGTTGAACAAACTCTGACCAAGTGTTAAACGATAAACAGAATGAGGTCACGACACGATCTGCTTCTCGTCTGTCGTGCATTCCGCTCTAGCTCTCTCACCTCCTATGCTCACGAGGCAAGGTCACAACACCCTGCTCGCGATTGTACGAAGGAACTACACTATGGGAACCTCATTTGCCAGTAAAAATATGATAATTGTTTTTTTACCCTTCTATCTGGCAACAAAACTGACACCTTTTTACAAGGAGTCATGTTTGCATAGACCGCAATACCTGCAGTCATAATACAAACAAGTACTTACTTCAAGGACAGTGCACATTATCAAAGTTATGTCTTTTGTTTGTATTATGACTGCAGGTATTGCGGTCTATGCAAACATGACTCCTTGTAAAAAGGTGTCAGTTTTGTTGCCAGATAGAAGGGTAAAAAAACAATTATTGTACGAAGGAAGTTAAACACCACGGGGCTGGTCCGGGATTTAGATGAACGCAATTCCTTAGTGTAACACGGAGGCAAAAACCTGGTGTTAAATAAATAACGCATTGTTATTTATTTAACACCAGAACAGTGGTCAGTGTTAGATTTGAAGCTTTCGTGACTGCAAGGATTCATACTCTTAGTTCTTTCGGTAAAGTCACGTAGGAAAAAAATGAAATTATTAATTTTAATTTCATTTTTTTCCTACGTGACTTTACCGAAAGAACTAAGAGTAGTGCTTAGTGTATCACGCGGCTAACCCGGCGGCTTCCCCGCCCACAAGCTAACAGCGCTCGCGTGACCACCACCGAACGGACCGTGCGTGCGCCTCTGCGCGTGTCACATTCCCCCACCCCGCCGCCTCGTGCCGCCCCGCAGGTGGCAGGCGGGCGCATGGGGGCCGTGCTCGGTGAGCTGCGGCACGGGCGTGCAGGCGCGCCCGGCGTCGTGCCTCCGGGAGGAGGGGCGCTCGGGCCAGCTGGCCGTCGTGGACTCCGTGCTGTGCTCCGCCACGCTGGGCGAGGGGCCGGCGGCCGAGCAGGCGTGCTTCCAGAGGGCCTGCCCCGAGTGGGTGGTCGGGGAGTGGTCCGCCGTACGTTACCCGCCCCAGTCCCCTTTCCACGTGCGCGTGTGTGTGTGTTGAACTTCTTTCGCACGAAACGTAGCCGAACGTGCTAATCGGAGGTGCGGGGGGGCAGGACAACAAACTAAACGCAAAAATAAGTTCTGAAGAAATGTTAGTGTATGTGTGAATGTGGGGGTGATCACCCCAACCTTGAGACTTCGAAGATTGGTATTTCATTGACATTTACCAGTGAAAAATACATTCAATGTTTTAAAAAACGAAAAGTATGAATAATGTAGGACCACATTTATAAAGTTTGAAATTTCAGGACCGCTTCGTGTGCACTCCACGTGTGTGCTGTGCATGTGTGCTACGCGCAGTGCTCGGTGCGGTGCGGGCCGGGCCAGCAGACGCGGGAGGTGACGTGCGGCTCGAACGACGTGCACGGCTGCGGCGACAGCAAATGCGTCTCGACAACGCGGCCGTGCAACCTGGGCCCCTGCCCCACAGCGCAGTGGGTCGCCAACAGCTGGAGCCCCGTGAGCCTCGCCGCGCATGGCGCCTGCACGGTCTCCCTGCCTGTCCGCGTTAGCATCTGGGCGCTACGGTGGCTAGGAGATCTTCTTGGTTCTTTCGGTAAAGTCACGTAGAAGTAGGATAATAAAATAATAAAAATAAAGCATAATAAAATAATACAATTCTCGCGACGTTTCGGCCACAATGCAAGCAGCTGTCCTCAGGTGAAGCTCAAAGTTATGTGGAATCCCACCCCGTAGTGGCGGTTAAATTTCGATTTTAAGCTTTCGTGACTGCAGGGACTAGGAGATGTTAACTACCTCGCCTGATATCCAGGAGGTCGTGAGTTCGATGCAGACATCGCCTCCCCCCCACCCCTACTTTGAAAACCTGGCAGGACCCCTCCTGAAATTAATACAAACTCAGACGTTCCTGGGTAAACGAGTGTAATGATAAAATGTAACAAACCACTCCACCCACACCTCTAAATTGAAGTCTCATTTCTTTACAACTGCTTTTTGTGCCTGGTTTGTTTCCCTTCTCCTGCACCTCCGATGAGCACGGTTGGCCATGTACGGCGCGAAAGAAGTTCAACATACATACACACATGCAACATACACGCACGTGCGTTCTCGCGTGCGCCAGTGCTCAGTGTCATGCGGCGAGGGCGTCCAGCTACGAATGGTGTTCTGCTCCACGGACGTCGGATCGCAGCAGCAGCAGCAGACGGTGAACGACGGGCAGTGCTTGGGGTTGCGGCCCCACGACTCCCAGATGTGCTCAGAGGCTCCGTGCGAGCAGACGTTCAGCTGGTTCATCGGCCCGTGGGGCCTGGTGAGTGGCCTCAGATTCGGGCTGGGCTCGTCGTGCCAATGGTTTGTTTACGTTTCGTTACATTTTTATTTAGCTCACCTATGTGTTTTCGGGTTGTTTGCACGCCGCCGTTAGGCACGATGACCGGCGTTTCGATCCACGTGTTGGGAGAGCTTCTTCTGGAACTGAATTCCCACCACGTGGAGTGAAACTACCTGTAAAGCACAGCGGAGAGCTGTACAACGCAACTTCAAAACAAACCCTATGCAGTCGTGTTAATTTAACCTTGTATTATATTTTTCTGTTAGCTTTGGTCTTGCATCCTAGGATGTTGTGTTGAATTAACCATTTGTGATTTTGATTATTGCTCTAATATGTAATTGTCATGTATGTAAGTTGTCTGATCAAGGTCCCCCTTAAGAAGCGACTTTTAGTCTCGATGGGTTTTGTTTTATTATGAAATTGACTACACGTGGCATAAAAAGACACTCACGAGGTGAACTGTTAATACAATTAAGTGGCCTTCACGCAGAAATGTATTTACCACCTTCTCAGGCTACAACACGGCCGCGGCTGTGCAGTTTAATGAATAAATTAGCTGCGGTATATTTACACGAATTGCAACGCCTCCTAAGAAGAATCTAGTGTAAATAAAACGAGGCATAATAACGCCGAAGGAAAATGGAAGAACAAAAAAAATATACGAATTTTTTTTTAATCCACTCAACCTCGATAATTGTTTTTTTTACCCTTTTATCTGGAAACAAAACTGACACCTTTTTTTACGAGGAGTCATGTTTGCATAGACCACAATACCTGCAGTCATAATGCAAACAAAAAACATAACTCTGATAATGTATGCACTGTCCCTGAAGTTGATTGGTCCACACCCGAGACAGCTTTCCTTAGAGCTTAGTCTCACATGGGTTGGACCAGATGACGCCAAAAGGCGCACAACTCAAAGACAATGCACCATCAGAGTATGAGAGCTCGGGGTAAGCATTTACACCATTGGTACCTCATTTGCCAGTAGCAAAATATGATAATTGTTTTTTTTTACCCTTTTATCTGGCAACAAAACTGACACCTTTTTTACTCAACCTCGTTTATCTCTGTCGCCACCACCCGCCCGCCCGCAGTGCTCGGTGAGCTGCGGCAAGGGAATGCGCAAGCGGCAGATCCTCTGCTTCAACCAGGAGCAGCTGAGCCAGGAGTCGGGGCTGTGCCGCTTCCTGGAACGCCCCACTGAGTGGGAGCACTGCAACAGCCAGGCCTGCTACCTTCCTCAAGGTGCCGCCACCTGGCCGCCCCCCCCCACAACACAGTGGGAGAAGGGTCAATGAAATCATGTCATTAGCACACTTAGTATTCGTGCCATTCTTTATAGGCGCAAACCTATCACGAAGGCGCTGTGTTTCACAAGTGGCCTGTATTGGTTTCACAGGATGGCGCGATGTGGCAGCGTGGCTCCACTCGATGCGCCAATTTGCGAGTAATGTTCAAGTTTGGCAACTTTGGGCCGTGACTCCGGTACGCGTGACCCTCCTGCGAATAACGGTCGCTGTGTGACGGTGACGAAGCAGACGGCGAGGATTTTTTGTTGTTGGCAGTAAACCCGAGGAGGTATCAACCTGGGCGGCTGCTTACGCTCGAACTGCGAGCCTCCGCAATGAGCGGCAGAGGTCGCAAACGGGTTTTGATTCCTTACCCGTACCAGGGTCGTAGCTGGGTATGGGGTAGGGTACGGGTATCGGGTACCCGATTGCGACCTCTGATGAGCGGCAAACGCGCCATCGCTAGGCCGATTCGCCACCCCCATAATGCAATGCCCTCCCTGCAACTATTTCTACAACCATGCAGGCCGGTATAGTTGTACATGTATAGTTGTGCCCCCTGGTATTCAAAACAAAGCTGCCAAACCGGGGAGGCTCCATTGTGTTTTGGTGATTCGTATTCCGTCCAAGGAAAGTCACGTATGCGTGCACACAAGAGCTGGAATGGCGGCTGCATCTCCTGCATAGGTAAGAAGGTAAAGGTGGAGCCCTGCAATTTCTTACTCACGCTACTGCTGGTGGGAGTGCCTACACTAGAAGGAGCTCGAGCGAGATAGTATTGTTGTGGCCTGCCCTTCCACGCTATGGCTGCAGCTGTCCAGCTGATATGATTGCTTGTTGCTGCATCGGAGTTTGTCTCTGGCGTGACGCGTGATGCAGAGGTGCCCAGCAAAGCGGACCCCCGGGGCTACGACTCCACGGACCAGTCCGTCGCCCTGCAGCCCCAGAGAAACAACGGTAATGCCGGCCCCGGGTGGGGGGGGGGTGGCTGGTGCTTTACACCGGCATGCGCACGTGAGACTGTTAAAGGCCCATGGTGCACTGGGGGCACGGTGGAGATGGACGGTGTATACATGGCATGTAATTGAAATGTGTAATCTAAAATACATTTGTAATTCGTATCTGAATTAGATGAGACACAGAGAATTGGTCATTTGTATCTACATTACATTTCTTGAGTATTTTAACCTGAATTGATTTTGCCCTTCTATGGTGCTGGCAACACACCTGTCACAACTTTGTATGAGCAATGGCATAGAGCGATAGAGATCTGTCCTGCTGATGGGGACGGTTTGTTGATAAGTGAGTCTGATGACCAGTGATTGGCTGAAAGACCACGCAAGATCGGGTAGTCATGTGACCTCTGTCATGGATGGGATTGGAAGTTGCCAATCCACTTACAAATGATAATATTTATGCAGATTTTGGATTCGGAAATAAGATTTATCAAAACATTTTAGAAATGTTCATTTATACAAAAAAATCAAACCCCCCCCCCTACAAGGAATATGTTTAATCCAATCCCTTTGCTGAATCGTGAAGCCCTCTTCTCTATGTGCACTAATCGTTGGTACCATCTCTGTGTGCACTGCGTGCAGCGTACTGGCCCGCCGCTGAGACCCAGAGCTGCACAACCTCACGGTACCGTCCCGTTTTATTTGCAAGGGTGACGTTAAACGAGCTATAACATTGTCTCGTGAAAAGAACTGTTAACGACTCGGAAAAAAACTCATACTGACCGAACCGAAATGATGACAGATATGGGGGAGGGCTGGGGGGGTGATCGATGGACAGGGTGTGGGGGTGCGAGTGACTGGATGCACAGGATCGGTGACGTAAGTGTGGAGTGAGCAATGCACGTGTGTAATGAGTAACAGATGAGTGGGGCGAGTGATGGATGAGCGAGGTGAGCTGTAGACATGCAGGGTGAGCCACGTACATTGTACTCTGTGGGTGAGTGACGGATGCTTGCGGGGGTGAGCGACGTCCTTTGTGGGTGAGTGAGGGATGCTTGCGGGGGGGGGGGAGGAGGGCGGGTGGGGTGAGCGACGTTGCTCGGTCCCTTCTGCAGGCACGGCTGCTGCCCCGACGGTGTGCTGGAGGCGCAGGGTCCCAGTTTCTGGGGCTGCCCAGGCTACGCGCCGAGTGACGCCAGGGTCCCCAATGGGCACGACGCGCCGCAGGTCAACAACAACAACCACAACAACCACAACGGCTACAACAACAACGGCTACAACGACGGAGGATCCAGCAATGGTTACAACCGGAACCCGGGCACCTACGAGGTTTGGGTCACAAACCAAGTCCACGCGGCCGTGGGGCTCCATTGTTGGTGGAGGTCGGTGTGGTAAAAGCCACCGTTGTGCTGTACTTCTATGCATCAACGATGATGCTCCCATCCATCTTCACCCACCGGTGCTGACTAGCGCGGTGAAGTATAGCGTACCACATAACTTCCACAGCTCGCATGGTGTGGGGAGTCCCTGATCCTAGTTTGGAATATATTAAAGTTTCATAACACGAGTATTTTTTATTTTTTTTTATTTTTTTTAAGTGCTGATTATGTTTGGAAATGTTATCGGCCGTCCGTTGTGTTGGCGGCATCGGCGAAGGTTAATCCCACACTTGGTGCCAAGGTTAGAACCGATTTGGTGACCGTTTGAAAGTACCTTGTAAATAAAGCACCATGTACACAAATAGACATAATCGCTTTGAATTCGAGGGTCAGGCTGCCAGGGTGTCGAATGCGAGGGGCCGTACACGAACGTTCCCCCACGATTCTTTCCACCACCTCTTCACCCTTCTCGCCCTTCTCACCCCTCCCTCTCCCATCTTCGTCGCCACTGCGACCCCACCCCACCCACGGCGCACGTCGTCGTCCGTTTCCCCCCTCTGCGTCGCCGCGTAGAATGGCGGAGGCTGCTGGCAGAGCGCGTACGGATGCTGCCGTGACCTCGTGACCCCCGCCCGCGGCCCCGAGTTGCAGGGCTGCCCGCAGAGCTACGCGAGTAGCGGCGGTGAGGCCCCCTTACCTTCCCTATGCACTCCATTCGTTTCACGCATTGTTTATCGTCGTAACTTTATTACCCGCCACCTACTGGTAGAGGTCGCATACGGGTTTTGATTCCTTACCCGTACCTGTACCCGGCTGCACCAGGGTCGCAAACGGGTACCCGCAACCGTACCCGGCCGTACCCTACTCGATACCCGGCCGGGTACGGGTACCCGATTGCGACCTCTGTGATCAAGCCATGTTGCAGGCGCGGGTGGGTTGATTCTAGGAACTTGAATTGTGAGAAGAGACAAGACGTTGGGAAATAAGTGACAAACGGTTACTCACCATTGACTCACGGCCTACCTGTACCCGGCCGCACCAGGGTCGCAAACGGGTACCCGTACCTGTACCCGGCCGGGTACGGGTAGCCGGGTATCGGGTAAGGTATGGGTATCAGGTACCCGGTTGCAACCTCTGCCTACTGGACATCTGTGAAAAAGAGCTTCGTAGCCCATCGGATTTCTCCAGAATACAGATTCCGATTCCGATTCACTTCGCCAGTCGGGCGGGAGGGGGCGAGTCGGGAGGTTCGGGAGGACCGAATGATCGCGAACCTACTTTCCGTGCTGCCTCCAGACCCCGTGTGCGGACTTCCCCTGGACAGCGGCACCTGCTCTGATTGGTCGGCCAAGTGGTACTTCGTGGCCGACTCGTCCGTGTGCAACCGCTTCTGGCACAGCGGCTGCGGCGGCAACGGCAACCGCTTCGACTCGGAGGAGGAGTGCGTGAAGGCGTGCGCCCACGTCGGGGCGCACATGTCGCACCACGCCAGCGCCCACCACGGTGCCCAGCAGCACAACCAAGGCGGCCACAACGGCAACAACAATGGCCACGGCAGTGGAGGGAACAACAACAACAATGGCGGTCATGGTGGCGGTGGCGGTAATAGTGGCAGCCATGGCAATCAACAGGGCAGCCACTCCAGCAGCAGCAACAGCCAATACAGCTACACGTACACCAACTACAGGTGAGTGGCATGCTGGGTAATGAATGGAGCATGCTGGGTAATGGAGCTTTTCGATGTGGCTGAGAGACACCTTGAAAAATAATGGGTAATTCTGAGTCCATGTTATTATCCCTTCAACAAAGGTGACAAATGCTGCTGATTGTGCTAACGACGGAGCCTTTAAATACACGGCAGCACACGAGTAGTCGCCTCGGTACTGAGTCAGTAGCCACGTGGTCGTTGTGTAGATTTAATAGAATTATCGTTACAGTTTAACTCCTTTAGTCTGTGATGGAGTGGGGGGGGGGCAGACTTTGCAGGTCCTGTCCTTAATCTACCCAATAACTACCGGGAACCGTTGATTAGTCGGTCACCCCCAAACTCTGCAATGTGGCTATGCCCCCCCCCTAGTATTGGGGCCTGCTGGATAATGCTACAACACAGTGGGCCTCTTGCAAAACTGCCACTGCTCTTCTTGGCAGCCACTACCGTCAAAACCGTGCGCAATCCGCACGCGCTAATGACGGAGCGCTGGGTTAGCGTACAGAGTTATGTGCGTGTCTATTTGTGAGAACAACTGTCGTTGCGTTAAACTTTACAGATTAATGACTAACAAATGAAGCCTCACTGAGTATCGAGACTGACGAGCCCACGGGCCCAGTCTCACCGATTGCTTCGGAGCGCTCCGGCTAACGGTGACCCCGTGCCCTCTCGCCGTGTCTTTCTTCGAGGGCTTTTACTGATGAATGCAAGCTGATAGACAAAACCGCTGGCTGCTACATTGTCGCATTTTGAGGGTCCTCTGAACCAGCGAGCTCTCCGCTCCCCCGACCGCCCACGGTGTTTAAAATCGTTCTCCGCATGCCGCTGTCCCCCGCCGCGTTGCCCGCGCCCTCGCCGACCCCGCCGTGGCCGCGCAGCACACGGGTGCTCAACCAGGACCCGGCGGTGGTGACGGCTCGGATCGGCCTCCCCGTGCAGCTGCACTGCTGGGTCGCCGGCAACGTGAGGCCCTCCATTGAGTGGCTGAAGGACGGGCGGCCCATCTCCGAGCAGAGCAGGTTCACACGTCATGCACGTCACCTTCACGCTCCCCCTGTTCATGGCGTCCGCCACACCGGTGGCACGGCCCTGAAAATCCTGGTGCATCACACGCACGGGTTATGACGTAACACTCGCCGTTTGCTCAGGGATGTATTTTATTGGCAGTTGCGCAAGCTGACTGGGTAATGTATCCCTGAGCCTCACAAACGTTATTGTGCCCTCCTGGCACGGTCGTATAGAGATAATAGACTATAAAACGATTAAAACTAGTGTTATTTTACAAGGTTAAACCCACTGAGCTCTATGGCTTTTTCTCAGAAGCAACCTGGCCACAATTGATATCTCAATGAAGTGGCTCATTATGTGGAAATGTATAGCAGCCAAATATTTTGAACGAACGTTGATTCTAAATGTGAAGGGAGAAACAGGAGGGCCCGGAGAAAAATCCACGCGACCACGGGGAGAACATGACCTCCTGTATACCAGGCAAGGTAGTTAACATCTCGCCACCGTGGCGCCCGAGTGCATTTGTGTAGGTATCTGTAAATGTGTGTGAACGTGCCCAACTACGTGCGTGGCCACGCATGTGCGGTTGATGTCGTTATCGTCGTCGTTGTTGTTGTTTGTGCTTCTGCGGCGACGTGCCCGCCAACGCAGACGGTACACGGTGCTGTCCAACGGCACGCTGCAGGTTGCGGACGTCCTGCAGAGCGACAGCGGCCTCTTCACCTGCCGCGTCACCACCGCTCGCGGCACCAAATTCCGCAACATCAACCTCGTCATATCCGGTGCGTGACCGCGGGATTGTCTCGGGCGAGCCTCGCCGCCCGCCGTTTTGTGTTACCTCTTAAAAGGAAGATTTTGGCTTGGTGTTTACTTGGTGTGGTGTGTAAACATCAGCGCCGATCACACACCTACCCCCCCTCCCCCCCATTGAAGCCGGCATGATCCGGGCCTTAATAGGTGCTCACTTATGGCGATTGCTCAAGAATTTGTGTGCGTTGGTCTGTACTACCTGTATGCATTTCGCACCGTACGTAACCGACCGTGCTTTATCGGCCTGTGGGCCCCAATGCCAATACCACCATCTGCACACTCGATCATCACACCGCCGGCTGTTACATTGTAGAATCACTACCTCGGCTGAATGGCCCAGGCTGTCCGAAATGAGCTTTCAGTTTTGTTAATGATAAAAATACTTAAAAGTTATAGTCTGGAAACAATACCTAAAATTATTTTGCCCACTCTTTAGGTCAGGTCATCCCCTCTCAAAAAGCGGTTGTGTTGTGTAGCTCTCCAATGTGCTGTTTGAGTCGCACCGTGTGGCACGATGTCCGACGCTTTGCTTCACTGGGTGTGAGCTTTCAAATCCCATTTCCGAAGAAGCCACGTGCGTGGAAAAGTTTGGGCATGATGCCGAACAACGCGCGGTATGACCCGAATACAAAGCGGAGAGCGATTCCTTGCTTGTGATGATATATTTGCTTCCTCTTGTTCCGCAGCTCTAAGTGGAACGGTAAACACGCCTTAAAGACGCCAGTCGTGTAGTGCGCCACTCTGACTTGCATCGGTGACGCGCGCAGGTGAGCTGCGCATCGTGAAGGCCCCGAGCAGCATGCACGTGTCGGAGGGTCAGCACGTGGAGCTGCCCTGCACGGCCTCCGACAAACGGGCCTTCATCCAGTGGACACGGTACTTGGATGCGCCTTTGGATACACACTGCTCTTTGTATTTTTGGTGACCCAGGCTACTGTCGCAGGTTGAGAAATCAGTCTCGTGATTTCTCAACCTGGGTTAAACAAATTCACGTGAAGCTCGAAACGTAACGCCGAGAGAGAGAGAGCGAGCGAGCGACCGAGCGTTCATCTCCCTCTGCGTGTCACCTTCCCCGCTCCCCGCATCCGCCGCGCCGCCACCGCGCACAGGGACGACGTGGAGGTGCAGCTGTCGGAGGGGCGCGCTGCGCTGGGCGCCGACGGCGAGCTGGTGCTCTTCTCGGCTCGCGCCGGCGACTCGGGCCGCTACGCGTGCGTGGCGACGCTGGGAGGAATCGTGGCGCGCTCGCCGCCCGCCGACCTGCTGGTCGGGGCCACCGCCCGGCGGCCCATCAACGTCCGCTGGAGCCAACGGCGCGGGAAGAGGGAGAAGCCGAGGCGCGCGCTGGGCCAGAGGGAGAGGGCGCACGGGGTCGCCCGTAGGGTATGATGCGCGACGGGACGGCCGGAGCGTCGGAGCGGTCCGCTACCGACTCGGGCGGGTCCTCGCGTCCTCGCGAGCGTGCGCGAATGCGGCTGCGCGATGGGAAACACTGTGGGCAGGATTTGATCAGGCTTCGTACGTCGCGAAATCAAATTACTTACGATTGTCGCGAGCGTAGCGATGTCGGCGCAATTTGAATTTTGCATTTGTCGCATTTTTGTGCTTTGACGTACTTCCGAGCATGAATGAAGATCGATCAAAAGTTGTTAATTTGCATGAAACGCAACATAAACCTGCCATGAATCTTATTGCAACTTTACAATCTATAACGCTTATAATGCTGACAGAGAGTGATGATGTCATAACCACCAGGCTGTCAGTTTATTCGGAAATCATCTTACAAAACACAATTTTATTGGGTCATTGCGATGTTTTTCTTTATGTAAAGTTTTGTGAAAAAATATATCCTGGGTGCTTCAAAAAAATGTTACCATTTATATAGAACTATCGTTTTTATTGGAAAAATAACCGATAATAAACATAACAAATGTATGTTAATAGCTTCAAAACGTCAAAGAGTCTCCACTTCTTGGCCATCATTGTCAACACGCGCCTGGAATCTTCTCCAGGTGGTCTCCAGAGCTCGGAGGCATATTTATTGTGTTATTGTTGCAAATTCTCGAAAGTGGTTACATTTTTTTGAAGCACCCTATAATAAAAAAAAACATAATTAGCTACAATAATCACGATACGATCCCTAGCAAAACAAACTAAACAAATATATTTGAGTTTATGTCGCTTGATATATTGTAGTATCTTGTCACGGGAAACCTTATTCTGATAAAAAAAAATATATACACAGTTTGTAGCGGGCGGGCTTTTCACACGCCAGAGAATGTTTATTTTCCAGTTGGTGGAAAAGACGTCACTGTCCGTCACTAACGATTGGGCAAATCGCCTGGCTTAACGATTCTTAAGCTCCAGTTCCCGTCACTCACCCCCACGGTGCAGCTGTCGGCGATGACCCAATCGTCAGGTGCATGCAGAGTGTCACGAATTAGAAGTGCACTGTCACAGCTGAAATGCTGCATTGTGGGGCATTGCGAGGACTGGACTTTGAGAATCTCTGGCCTAGGTGATGCATTTTTTAACCATTTCCTCACAATGCAAATCTTGGCTTAGTGTAGTTTTTCAGTTTTCAATCCGAGCAATTATTTGTTATGTTCACACTGATAACTGTGCTGTATCACTGCGTGCGCTCTCACAATTGTGCCGCGCACGTCTGATGTGTGTTTTCTGTTTTAGTCGCATCGCATGTTGTGTGGCCAAAATGTCTGACGATTTGGAACTGCACTGCGTATTATTTGAATGTCATCGTTGTGCAGTCGCTGGCCATCAGTGACATTTTCCGTAATCTCACCAGTATTTCAACACTATTCACTTGAGTGTTTTAAATCTACATCAGTCACGGCAGCATCATTTTCTATGAATAAGTTAAGATTTTCTTAAAATGTCCCCCCCCCCCCAATTATCTTGCAATTGTGTTATTGCCATCTTGGTGTGAGGTGACTAAATTCGAATTTGGAACTCTTCAGCGAGAAGTGCACCACCCTGTGCCAGGCAATGGCCATGCCAGGTGACTTCACCTGAGTAGATTACTTTATCGACATTAGTGGTCCATCTTTGTAAGGGAACTTGATTTTTTTTTTTAAGTGTGTTCTTTTAACTTTAAGCATTGGGCGTCTAATTCATTTTTTTGTGGCATTCCTGTGTGCACCAGTAGCCAGTGCTCTTGCGCTAGGCTTACAAGGCCGGTGAAGGCCTCATCTAGGTTTGGCCTACGGGAAGCACAAGGCCATTGAATCCACTCCCAACGGTGGAGATTGCCTCCTCAACATTTGACCAGAGATTGATCGCAGCTCTGAAGGGTGTGTGCACGGGTGCCCAACTCATCCTCTGTCAGTGTTCGGCAGGGCATCATTTGAGCCGGAGCTGTCCGAGGCTGAGATGCTGAAAATATTTTTCTGCTCCCCCTTACCTCCGCTATTGGGGGATAACGGCGGTGGTCTGGGGGGGGGGGGGGGTTGGGGTTTGGGGGGACCCCGGAAGATAATCCGTGAGGAATTAAGCCCCCGGTGTTGGGTGTGATTGGACACGTATGTTGTATGTATATTGAACTTCTTTCGCACCGTATGTAGCCAACTGCACTAATCGGAGGCGCGACACATCAGTCGTGGTGATATTTCGTTTTGTGCATTTTTTTTTATTTTGGCTTCTATTAACCTATTTTTGAAATCGTGTCTCCCGCAAATTGGCTTGCATGCTAATTTATAGTGACGATGTAACCACTATAAATCGGATATCAGCTAGTTTGCAGGTGCTAGGTAGATTGATGCATCACAGGAATTGGCTCGTGATGATGACAGTTGTTGTTTTTTTGGCTGGTGATGATGCAGTTCTGCCTTTAGGCATGTCATGATGAATCGAACCATCAATGGAAATTGGTGAGCCATTAGAAATATCACATGTGCACGTGCTCATGTGTGCGAGCGGAGGATGGTTGGGGCCTGTGTGTGGTGGTTAGCGCAACTGCGTGTTCAACCCAGCAACCTGAGTTCAATTCCTGGCCATGGCTAAAAGCCAGTGGAGAAAATCTGCACCAATCCTGGGCCTCAGCCTTCAATGACTACCTAGTGCGGTGTGTAAACAATAGCACTGGAGAAACAAAGGCGGCTGGGCATGGTGCTGACGACGCCATCTCCCTTGTGCACCGTGCTGGCCTTAATAGGCGCTCGCTAACAGCACTCGCCCCCCCCACCAGTCTGTGAAAGGCTACACGAGGGATATTTGCGCATCGGTAGGAGACGCTATTATGGGAAAGATTTTAGGTTAAGGATTAGATTTTTAAAAATCCTTTATTTTAGGCTTTTCTTTTCCTGTAAGATGAGCTGAGATGGAAAGGACTGTGTTTTGCCTGCGTTTCGAGAAATGCCGTCACCGGTGACTTTCTTCGTTTGATTTCTTTATTGTGCTGAAAAGTACGAGGTATTTAATTAATTTTCTTAAATTCCCACCACCCCCCCCCCGACTTCTGTCCACCCAGCATTATGAATGAGTTACACCACAGAGAGTGGATTGGCAGGTCGCGTTTGGTGGGGTAAAAGTGCCGGTGCTTCCACCTCTTCCAGTGTGGAAGATGTCTCCGGTCGGTGTGGAAGAGTAGGCCAAACAGCCTCTGAAGGGGTTCTTCAAGAGCCCCCTCGAGCAAAGACATCATCCGCCAGCAGCGGTGCGAGCAAGCATTTGCAGGGCCGCACCTTTATCTTTTTCCGACTTAATTCTTTAAAGTGTAACGGGAATATAACGTTGGATTTGAGCGTCACCTTCTGAGCGTGTGTCGTTATTTCCGAGCTTGTTGCATTGTGCGTACGGCCGAGTTGAGCTTGCGGGTGGCATCACCGAAGGTGACGTGGAGAGATGTACATATTGTTCGTTCGAGTTGTGTTATGGAACGCCGTCGAGAGATGCAACAATGTGAATTTCGACCGGGTGTATTCGGTGGCAAGTCTGCGCAAGGATGAGCGGTGTAAACAGTCAACGGCGGCGTGTTTGACAATAGCGTCTGAAAGTAAGCTGGGAGGGAAAGGAAAACAAACCCAGCGTGCAGTTTAAAAACGATTTCAAGTGCTTATATTTTTTTATTTTTCAAACGTTTTATTTTCATTTTAATCCGTGTATTCAACAAAGGCAAAATAATCCCGTGGCTGAGCGCCAAACGGAAATTTAAAAAATCCCTTAAAACACATTTTTTGCCAAGATGCACGCGCTTGCACGCCTAGTACCCTCACATGTACGTACCTTGTAATTTCTTTTTAGAAAAAAAAAAATATCTGTAAATTCACCTCCGTTTGCCGTTTAAATAAATAACTTTTCACACTACAGTGCCGTCATCGTGTTCTTGAGTGGCCCGCTCGCACTTTAAAGCCTCGCCTGCAGTCCCTTCCGATTGCCCCCGGTCAGGGGGGGGGGGAATAGAAGCGTTGAGCCAAAGCCATTGGCGCTGTCACACCACCCACAGTAGCCTCTTTGTCCCCAGCATCCGAATGGGACCCCCTTTCCTTCACAAACCAGTGGTTGTCAAACTCCCCACGTTGTGACCACGATGTTTTTTCTGTCTTCCCCCCCCACCTCCCCCGCCATTCTATCCAAGTTGTGCAATGGGTGTCATCGCCATGCCACGAAGCATCCCATTTGGAAATCTCACGGAGCTAGCGCATCACCCCTTGCATTAGAGAACGGCCTACAGCAGCATAAGAAGGAGGAGGAGGAGGTGGTGTCGTGCAACAGCTACTTCTGGGTATCCCTTCCCGTGATCTCTTATCCACACTTGGTGGGGCCGGCGTGGCGGCACTTTCCAACTTGCCCTGCTACAGAGAGGAGAAGAAACCCGACATGAGCAGCACAGCTGGGCTACTGCAGTGGAACAACAAGCAGACGGCTCCCGAGCCGCACCAGGCTGGCTTGGCAAGGCCCCAGCGTGGCGGCCATAACGCAGGCGAGAGGTTCGCTTCACCGTGGCCGATTTAAATTTAGATCAGCTCTGCCCAATCGGGCTCACGAGGTCGTCCTGGGGCAAAATGGCAATGAGATGGATTTAGTTTTGTAAAGTCTTCATCTCCCCCCCCACCACGGCCGCTTACTCCGCACTGCTGTGCATCCCAGAGTGGGTTACGGCAAGAGGAAGCGAAGTGGAAGTGTTGGAGGAGTCGATGCCTGAGGGCTCGCGTCGTAGCACGGCATAAAAACAGACGTTCCGGAAGCTTCTGGAGCGAGGCGTCAAAATATATTAACACCGACAACAAGATCCGAGAGGTTACTGTGTTACTGCATTACATATGAAAGCTCGATAATTACCGTACTCCCGACGACACACGAGTGTTCATCGCGCTCGGCAAACACACACAGACGTTAAATATATCGTAGTAGTAGCGTAATAGTTCGAGTATTAATAGAGATTGCAATATATTTTGGCACCGAAATAAAAGAGAAAACACATTTTGGTCGTACAACACAATGACTGTCAGTGCCTTTGTCTTAAATTTGGCTTCGAATGCATTAGCGTTTTGATCAATCGATCTTTATTTTTACGTGCCAATATCGCCCTCTGTAAAGTAGGCATGGGTGCACGTTGCAGCAGAACAGGAACGGTACAGGGGGCACGGAGCAACAGGAATGAAGTGAAAAAGCAAACTAACTGCTCGTTCGAGTTCCTGTTCGTTCGACACTGCAGTGATGCTACGAGAGGGCATTTGAAGTCATCGCATGTCAGCGATTATTATTGTTGCTTGCTCACGCACGCGACACTCGCCCTCGTTTACTCAGATTATTCATAAACTGAGGTCACACAACTTGTGATACAATAATAATAATATACGGGGATTAATATTTTTCTCCCTTTTTTGTATTTTTTTTTTTAATACGGTAAAACTAAAGCTATGACCGGTTATAACTTATAAATAACGTACAATAATACACATCATATGCCTTGCTCCAATACTGACAAACAGCAGCTTTGGTAATACAACTGCAGTCTCACCATGGACCTATAACTTAACATGCAAAAACAAAGCTTTGCTTCCCACATGTCCCGAAAGACGAGTGTATATTTATATATTCTATATATATAAAAACCTCACCAACAAAGTGACCATTGAGCAGCCCCGTAACGTCGCAGAAGGAAGGGAGTGGGCTGAGCCTTCTGCTCGTAAATTCTCAAATTTGTTCGAAGTTGAACATCGGCTGCGTTGTACCTCCCCCCCGACCCCCTGAGTTTTGGGACGCCCCCCACCTTCATACGAGGTCACGCTACAGGCCTGCCGCTGAGACGACGCAGTTCCCTTCCTGCCCCGCGCGCACCCACGCGCGACGCACGCCGGGCCGACGTCAGCATCACAGGCGAATCTCGAAGGTTTTGAACGCGTCCGCGCAGAAGGGGTCGCCCCTCGGGGGGCCGAGGCACGACTTGTGGCTGTCGGCCTGCGCCGCGGCCCAGCGGCTCTCAAACGAGTCCACCTGCGGCAGCGCGGGGGGGCGCGGCGCGCCAGCGTACGCCGCCAGCACCGGCGAGTCGCGCGGGGCCCAGGACGCCGGGCCGCCGACGCCGCCGCCACCAAACACCGCGGTCGTCTGGCGGGACGCGAAGACGGCGCCCGTGGTGGGTCGCGCCGCGCCCGCTGCCGACGCCACCTTCGGCGACCCCGTCTTGCTGAAGACTGACGCGGCCATTTGCGACGGCGTCATCCCCGTGCGATGCTGCTGCTGCTGGTGCTGGAGCAGAGGGGACGAGTACGGGCCCGTGTGGGCCGTCGTTGGCAGCGCCGCCGGAGGGGCCTGGTAGCGGGGGGCCGCAGGCAGCGGCAGCAGCACGGCCGCCGCCACCGCCGGGCACGACGCCGGCGGCGAGCGCGGCGTCAGCGGCGAGGGGCACGGCGTGGTGACGGCGCGCGCCACGTCCGCCAGCCACTGCTCCGCCTCGGACAGGCTCATCGGCTTTACCCCGGCAAACGTCGCCATCTCGCGAGCAGCCACGGGGGCCCAGGGGACGTTCCCTGCATGGCGGGATCGGAAGGAGGAGCGCGCAAGAGCGAGAGGATAAGAGAGAGAATGAGAGATTGCGCTAATTGCAAATTTGTAATTGCGCACACGAGTCGAAATAGAATGAGTCATCGACGCTTTCACGGAAAAGTGTAGTTTTTTGTCAAACTAAGGTGTTTGTTCAATTAATGTGACGCTTGAAATAGCCGCAAGGAGCAAACGGTTCTGCTTCCAGTTAAAAATATCTCGGTCACCGACTGTGGCGTTGATGGAATGGATTTGGCACGGCCTGAAAAAGGCTCAAGGAGATGCAGGGAGAGTCTGGGGCAAGGGCAACGGAGGCAGCTGTCTGAGATTTTTCGGAGTTACGCTCAGAGCGGCCGTTAAGAGTTTGATATTCATTTTTGCAGTATATTTGTTTAGAGAAATATATCTCAAATAAAATGTAATTCGATTTTTTTTCATGATGAATCTTACAATTACCCTATCCACAATATTACGTCACCTCACGCGTATTATTCAAAATGTTCTGTTCACGTTTTCAAAAGCCAAGCATCGTCACTTTTTGCCGGTAAGTCCATCTGCGCAACCCCCCGCGATTAAACCGGTAGTCTCAGCTCATTCACCAATAATTGCGCAGAAAAAAACTTTCATTTAGCTTTCTTTCACGTAAGTGAGTCAAAAATAACTGCAAACTCGATAAGTGCACTCGACAGGATTTCAGAAGGTCTGCGATATCTACTTTCGCGGGCTGTTCCCTCCCGTCGGATGGTGCATTTGTGTGCGAGAGTTATGAGTGGATATTTGATCCAATGCCCATGACACCGAGTGTACGAACTGGAAGTTTGGTCAATGTTAGAATCGTCTTGGAATGTAACAAAGCAATTGAAGCGGGGCGATAGCTCTTGTATCAATCTCACTTCAAGAATTTGACACACGTGTGAATCAGGGCATGTGTAAAATCAAACAGCGACCGATTGCTGCATCGGGAGCCATTAGAGCCTACTTCTGGGTACGTGTTCACGGTTGCGCTGAATAGTCCTCCGATGTGTCGTCGGGGTCGTACCGCGTGTCGTTCGGCACGATGCCCGACGTTTCACTTCATGTACCGGGAGCTCCTTCGGGGTGCCAAATAATTTAGTTCCCGAATCGTTCGTTTTTTCCCGATTTCACGTCAGACAAAAACCCTAAAACGCAATGGAGAGGGTCGAACCTGCCGCAGGGGAGGCCATGCGGGGGGGCCCGCTGTCTGCCGACGGGGAGTAGAAGGGGTCGCTTGGGGGGCTTGGCGCCAGCCTCGTTGAGTTCATCTGGGCGCAGAGCGCGTCCACGTGCCCGCCAACCTCCACTGTTCCTGTAGCCACGCACGCACACACACCCGTTACTGAGTTTATTTCCTATTGAAGGTAGTTTACAGGGCTTTGTCCACCTGCTGCTGAGGGCAGGTCCCTTCACGCTGTGCCTGGTCGGTCATGGGGATTGTTTTGACCATACTTCACCGCGCTGGTCAGTGACGGGTTGGTGATGAGGGTGCCCAAAGGTGGCCGGGAATCAAACTCGCGTTGCCGGATTAAATGCACAGTAATGCTGCTACCCGCTGTGCCACTGCAATAATAAAACACATTTGTAAAAAAGATATTGTATGATTTTTAAAATTTACATTTTAATGTTTTTGTCTTTCTTCTCGGACGTGCGTTTGCATTCCACGTGTGTTGTTTCACATTTGAGGTTTTTAAACACAGACGTGAAAAATGTACTCGACTTTTTCACGGCAACAAAGTTCCGTGAATCAACAAAAAACACAAAAGCTAAGTGTGCACATGGCGACTCCGAATATTTCTTTTTTTTTACTTCTCACAACTTCCCTTTAACAAAGAGAGCCCTGTTGAAACTAAACAACGATAATGTGCACCTCCTATATTTCAGTTGGCTCATTCGCAAATACATTCACCCCAGCATAATTAGCGGATATAACTGAGATTCCCCATATACCTGGGATTTGAACAGAAATAATAAAAGCATGGCAATTGTTTTTGAAACGAAGCAGCTTTTAGAAGAAAGAAAAAATTAACCGGTAAAAACAAAGTTTTTCACTATAAATCCTTTATATGCGTTGCGGCTAGAGTCCTCTCGTCCTCTGGCTTGAGATGGCTGCCACCTATGGGTCAGATGATTGCCTGCCACCATTAAGCAATTGGTAATTAATATAATTTATTTTTTCCTAAAAAGTGTAAAAAAATTTAAACAAAATTTTCACGAAAATAAATTGTCACGCACAACGAGTCTGTGTGCAAAATGTCAGCTCGATTGGATCACGGGAAGTGGGTTAAAAAACGACCGAAAGATTTGCACGGTCGTAAGTGCGCAAGCAAGCAAGCAAGTGAACTTAATATAAAGGATTTAAAAATAAGAATAAAATACGTGTGTAGGCCAGGTCAGCGATGGGGTTGTGTGGCCCTCCATTCTCGTTAAAGATCCAATCCCATTTCAAGCCCAAGTGATGCCCAATTTTAAACTGGGGGATTCTAATCAGGAGCCTTAACCGCACATCATCATCTCATCATCATCATCATAAGCAAGTCATGATCGATCCACCGTTGGACGAAGGCCGGTTGGACAGATAGTGCACGGACGCAGCTAAAGCATCTGTACTTTCATCGGACACGCGTTACTACACAGCGAACGGGAAAAACCCCATGACGGCCTCACCGACAGAAAATCCGCAGTCCGCGCTGTCGAGTCCCGAACGGCGCTGCAGCGTGGACGGCAGCTCGTCCAGGCGCAGCGACAGCTGCCGCTTGAAGGGCGACGAGCCCTGCACCAGCGCCGGGAATCCGCGGAAGGAGCCCTGGCGCGCCATCTGCTCGAGCGGCGCGCGCCGCCGCGGGATAGCGCACGTGGCCGCTCCCCAGCTGCCCGCCGCAGCCGCCGCCACGACGACGCCAGCGGCGGTGGCGGTCGCGGGAGACGGCGGCGAGGACGGCGACGGCGTGGCCGGCGGGGAGCGGCCGTCCGGGGACGGCGCCGTCTCGACGGCGGGCCTCGGGCGGTCGCTCGCCGTGCACAGGGCGCCGTTGGCCACGCCGCAGTCGCTGGCCGCTGCGGGTCCGACGCGGGTCGGGGACGGGGGGGGGAGAAGACGGGGCAGCGTTAATGGCTGGCTCGATGCGGTTGTGGAGAGGGCTTTATTTATGGTTGCGGCGAACGACGGCAACGTTTGCGGTGAGAGTTGAAGGAGAACGTCTCACCGGACCAGCGCGAGGGGAGAACTACATGTCAATGCGTTTTAGCCGTGGATTATTACGCCACTGAGAAAAAACTGAGACTTTTAATATCCCCGGGGAGGACTAAGAGATTACCGGGGACAGATTCCTCAATAAAGAGGATGATCCGGGGGGGGGGGGGGGGGGGGGAACCAGGGTAGGTGGCGACCAGGGTGATCTTCTTCTTTCTTTCGAATGGCTCCTGATGTAGGTGCAGAGCAACAACTACAGCCCAGATAACGGCGTCAGGAGCAGCGGAGTGGCATCGCCGCGATGTCTCCTCCGCATTTTGTGGATCGTGCATCGCGTCGTTACATGATGTGACCTCGGCGAGCCGCGCATTCGTTCTCGAGGGGTGCGCCGCTTACGCTTGTCATCCTCGGAGCCGCCGCCGCCGCGGTGGTGGTGGCGGTGGTGATGGCGGTGGACTCCGTCGGCGCCGCCGCTGCCGTCCGCGGTGAGGCCGCCAGGGGAGCGCGCGCCGCGGAAGGAGCCCTCGCGCATGAAGCTGGTGCGGTCGACGTCGAACGTGGCGGTGACGCCGCACTCCTTCTCGCGCCGCTGCTTGCGCTCCAGGCACACGGTGAAGGCGCAGCCCACCGCGTGACTCAGCCGCTCCCCCTGCTCAAATAGCGGACGAGTGAACGGTTAAACGACGGATTGTAACAGCTGCGCAATCGCCGTCGTCATCATCATCGTCATCATAATTGGCAGTGATGAATCACGGAGGGACACAGCTGGGAAAGAATCGATTCTTTTCTGGTTCAGTTTTCAGCGTCGCAGTGTTATTCCCATATTTTTCTACCTTGTTTGTACAGTTCGCTATTCCCATTTGCCTAAATGTAGCATTAGCACGTAATTTGCACCGGATGTGCATACACGCTAATTTCTGTGATTCCATCGTTAGTCTTGACGACCGGCCGTTATCCGTTACAGCACAGCCGAGAGGGCATCCACCGTGGAGATGGAGCGACAATGAGCCCATGTGCAGGAGCTAGATGGATGAGGGATGGTGATGGCTTGAGGAGGCCTTCATCCAGCGGTGTATAGATCATGGCTAATGATGACGAGAACTGAAGAATAATATGAATCGATGTATCGTCACACTCCTGTAGTGCTGATCTATCCGATTACTTAATTAATCGATTACACTACCTATTAACGGTTCAATTACTTGACTAATCGGATGACAAGAAAATATTGCGCCAATGAACGGGAGGTGATGGGCGGAGTTTGATGACCTCATCGGCATTACCAGCCGCGTCGAGCTGGGAGTGGCTTATAGGGGTTTCCCACCTTTGGGAGGCTGGATGTGGGGGGGGGGGGGTCTCTATTTGTAAAGGGACCAGAGTCATTGACGACAGTAATGAAACAAAATAGACGAGCAGACCATGCCTCCTTCTATAATCAGCCTCTCCACACAAGAAACAAAAAAACACTTCTTACGCAACCCTTTGGCCCAAAGGCTTTCTGGGAGTGAATCATTTCAGCAGCATTGATTCAGCACAAGCAGACTCTGGACTGGCTTCGGCCACACGTCGTCTCACCAACAGCCAGGCCCGCCGGAAGCAACACTGGCGAACTGCCAGATGTCACAAGCAAGTACCCTCCCTTTTACTGGTAGGAACCTCCTGGTTACACCAGCCCACAGGGGATTATTGTGTCCGTCCATCCGTCGTGCATCCAAAAATGGGAGGGGTGGGGCTGGGTAGAGAGGGGAGGGTGGGGAGGGGCTGGGTGGGGAGGGTGGGGAGGGGCTGGGTGGGAAGGGGAGGGTGGGGAGGGGCTGGGTGGGGAGGGTGGGGCTGGGTGGGGGGTGGGAGGGGTGGGGCTGAGTGGGGAGGGGAGGGGCTGGTCACCCCGTGGTGCCCTTATAAAACTCAACGTTTAACCTACTCACGCCGGCTTGTGCCCGCCCTCACAGTCGGGCATATTTGCGGAATACACCACGCCGCCGTTGACCCTGACCGTTGACCGAGCAACCCAACGTTCCTATCAGTTCCCTCTGCAGGAATGTGTAATATATGGGTCCTGGATATTCATTCCTAGAGGGTCCTACGGGTCCTAGCGATGTAGTCATTTACGATGTTTAGCCAATGAATTAATGAATCATCTCAGCACTGCACCCCTGTTACTGAGCATACAGCACACGTACATGGCTGACCCCCTTCCCCCAAAGTCCCGTTGACCTCCAGTCTAACCAGCGCCCCCCCCCCCTCCCTCTCTGCACAACCCCAGCCTCAACCCTCGTCTCACTGTGGAGCAGCTCACCGAGTCGCGAGCGGCCATGAAGCAGTGGCACATCCAGCGGCGCGTCGTGCCGTCGCGGCATATGTAGGAGAAGGCTCGCTCGAGGTTCCGGTCGGGCGCGCAGAATGACACCTTCTCGATCAGCTGGTCGACGATGAGGTCCTGCAGAGGAGCGGTCAGTGCCGACGCGTTACGCGCTGTCATTGCGACCGAGATCGAGGTGTCATCGTGGCCAAAGACATTGACGCCACCGCTAACACCTTCTCGCCAACGCGATCCATCCTTTGGCAGATCTGGCAGCCGCTACCACGCAGGAGACACGTGACTTCCATCATCTCCCCGTACAAGTCTCCCACTGTGAACGTCTCTCGCCACGGTGGCTAGGAGATGTTAACTACCTCGCCTGGTATGCAGGAGACCGTGGGTTCGATCCCGACCCTGACCACTGGTATATATTTTGATGTGGATTTTTCTCCGGGTCTTCTCTTTTTTTACTTTCACATTTAGAAACATGCGTTTAGAGTATTTGGCTGCTATACATGTCCACATGATGAGCCACTTCGTGGAGCTATCATTTGTGGCCAGACTGCTTCTGAAAAAGAGCGATATAGCTCAGTGGGTCTAACCTGGTCAAGTAAAAAGTGTTTCGTTTGTTGTTAAGTTTTAATAACAATCCACTGCTGGAGCATCGCCACTCCACACCGTGTCGTCGTGGGCGTGCTGCAAGTGCTGTTAGCGAGCATCTATTAAGGTCTTTAATAGAGAAAGGGCTGCAAGTGATTACTATTTTGTTACGGGCAACAAAGCAGTTCTGTATATTTTCCTTTCTGGAACACATCCCTCGATGCTACGCACAGTATGTATGTTTAACTTCTTTCGCACCGTGCGTAGCCAACCGCGCAATGGACCATGTACTCAATAAAAGGCTGAGTTAACCTAGAGGAGGCCCAGGGCAAGTTCCCATACCGCTCGCCACTGGCCAGAAATGGAACACCGGTTACTGCGTTTGAGGCGGGGTGCTCTAACCACTGCACCACCACTCCCAACTCGAAACAAAGACAGAGATTCCCTCACATAGCCTTCGCAGACTTTTGGGGCAAGTGCGGTTAGCAAGCACCTACAAAGGCTTGCACGGCTCTCAACACATGAGCTACTGGTATTGAGAAAATCTGTGACTGTTAGCAGTAATCAAAAACAGAGGTTCAAATGTTTGAAGGCTTTCTCCAGTACAACTTTGCCAAAGGCTCTACAGCGTTCTTGAGGGTTTTTAAGGATCACCCAAGAAGTCAGAGAATGTAAGTTATCTTTGACCAATCATGCTCAGCCAATCATACTGATCCAATTATATTCATCCAATCATCGTTACTACCCAGCCTATCATACTGAGCCAATTGTATAAAGCCAATTATACTCTGTCAATACTACTCCTGAGCCAATTTACTAATTCAGTATGAGATTGCATAGGCGAATCTTGCACCCGTGTATGCATGTATATAAAAGTACCTTTTCTTAAATACGTATGTGCATGTACAAAATCGTGGTGCAGTGATGGTGGCAATGGTTAACGCACAGCGCTGTGAGCCTGGCCACCTGAGATCGATTCCCGATCACGGCTAACGTCAGCGGCGGAGCAATATCCGAGACAATCCCAGCCCACCATTTTTCACACCAGCCCGCACGGACCACAATGGTGAAGTATGGCCAAAACATCCTCCATTACCGACGACAGCGTGGGGAGGCGCCTCATATCCAACGGCAGACTGACAAAGTTCTGCAAAATTATTAAGTTTCGGTACAACATATGAGTTACAGAATATGCATACAGTTGATGTATATATTTTGTTGCTATCGAAGGCATTCGGAAAGTTGATATGAGCACTGCGTCTGAAAAATATATGCGGGAGGGCTTTAAAGTGGAGGGCCTTTCACTGCATGGCCACACCAGCGACAGTGTTGACCCAGGCGTATTTATTTTCATCAGCATCCGATGGAAGAAATAAAAAAACAAAGACCTTCCCGTTTGTTATTGCTAACTTTCAAAATAAAAAAACACCACGGGGCGCAGCAACAAAGTGTGTTATTATTTGGTAGCATTTTTGTTTTGATTCATCGTTGCCAAACGCGATCGGCGGAAATATCTCAAGAAGCACGGCACGGACGCGCACGGCAGGAGAGGAGGGAAGTGGAGGGCGGGGGGGGTCCGGGTGAAAAAGGTTCACGGGTGTAAGCGGCAAAAGCCTGCAGCGCTACAGCCGGGGGTGGGTGGATCACGTGAAGATGGAGCCATCGTGCGCGTCGCCCACGCATCTTGTACGTTGGCCAGGGTTCGTGACAGGAAGGGGCTTTCCTTGAGATTGCTGCGACTGGTTCGTGCTCACGATGCACACTGGCAAAGTGCTTCCTATTGGCTTTGAGACGTGCGTCAAGGATGAATGTCATATTAAATAACACTGTTGATGATGATAATTACGTGAACTGTGATTGGATGATGATTATTCGATAGTATTTATGATTAATATAATATTAATTTGATGATTACTGTTGATAACAATTGGATACTGATTATTCTTGATATCATAATTGCAATGGTCATAAGGATGACTATGACGATCATTCTTGGAGAGTGATGATGTTGCTACGTCTGTTGAACTTCTTTCGCGCCGTACGTAGCCAACCGCGCTAATTGTCGAAGGCGATTTGATGATGAAGATCATGGTGAAAGGGCGCTTCATTTATTTCAGACACAATGGGACACAATAACAATACACTGGGTGTGCTCACAATGGAGATCGAATTCATAAACAGCATTTTGTCAGCTCGCACGCTGCTTGGGATAGGCGAGCGCACGTTGTTGTGTGCGTATTTGGTAGGTGACACAGTTTGTGATGTGTATAGTGGGCACCTCATGTGAATGTCACATCGCTGGGTCTTTCACCAGTACAATTAACGACTGGAGCTAAAGACTGGACCTTTGAACAACTAAATGGCGAGATGACTCTGCCAAAGATGCCCCTGTGAAAGGCTGAATCAGCAATGAGCATAACACCCGAAAACAATGACAATTATAATCACAACATTTACGCTGCCGATGTTGCCAACATCAGCAACTCCACGGTTGTCGTACCGTACTGGGCACATTATTTATCTTTGCACCGCACTGCCCTATGAGCTATGAGGCCTTACACAGGCACTGCGTTCAACCGATAACCATACTCGTGCGCCGTGAACCTTAGACAATGTAAAGTAAGGGATTGTGTTGGTAGGCGGTGATCAGGCACGACAACAAACAGCATCAAACACACCTCGCTACGTTTGCCATTAACACTGCCGTCTGATGGAAAACTGCAAAAAATGTGAACACTTACATGGGACTATCGTTTTTAATGGAAAAAGAAGGGATAATACTACACTGTAACATGATAACAGATGTATGCTAAGAGCTTCAAAAAGTCAACGAGTCTCCACTTGTTCGCCATCATTGTCAACGCGTGCCTGAAATCTCCTCCTGGTGGTCTCCAGAGCCCGGAGGCACATTTCTTGTGGCGTTGTTGCAAATTCTCACAAGTGTTCACATTTTTTTTAAGCACCCAGTATATATGTTTTTGCAATTTATCTTCTTAAGAGCAGTGGGTGAGGCTGAAGAGACTGACTGCCTTTATTTATACAGTACACTGTGCAGTATAGCTCCTATCTGCCCTGCTGTGACCTGCGACTCCTATTGTCTGTGGCTCCACAATGCAAGATTCTACTGACAGCAAAATCTTGACCGTAAACATGAAACGTTGGGCCAAAGTTGGGGCGCCAACGGTTCCAACCACGTGCCAACGTCGCACCTTTCACAGGGTCTGGTATTTTGGCGACGCTTTGCTGCGTGTAGAATCTTTACCGGCGGGAGATGTCACCGCAAAGGGTTGGAAAAGGGTTGAACAATCTCACTCGGAGCGTGCTTCGAGTAAAAAGAAAAACGATCCACGCTGACCATCGGCCTTGTGATACCACGCACGTACTGGGCCCTAAAGCCACAAATGCAAGCCGCACGGAAACCCTGCAATACCTGGCTGTCTCGGAGCGAAACCCCCGAAAAATATTTAGAGTTTAACGTTCACACAAATAGGCAATAGAAGCAGCAGCAGCAACAATTGCAGACTTGATGTCCAAGTCCAGTTGCATGTGTGTGCGTGCGCACGTGCCAAAGCCCTCTCTTTCCTCCAAAGTTTTCTGAAAGACGAGATGAACACGGCGCCTTCTGGCAAAGATGCGCAAAAGCGAACGCTTAGAGTGGTGGGGGGGGGGGCAGCGTGTGCAACATTTCCAACGGCGCCCTCTAAAATAAAACCACGCGAAATATCAACAGTGAATAGCAGCAGCAGCAGCATCTACCACCGACGAGCTGTAAGCACCTGCGAGATCGCGTAACGTACAAGCCCTCTCTCATCTCTCAGCCCGCTCGCTGCGGTGCCAAAGAAACGGTCGATCCTAGCTCCGCGCCGGTCTGCCGAATTTCCAGACGCCAAAGGCCGCGATTCGATCCGTTCGGCGTCTGGCAATGCGCCGCGTTGCCTGCGACGAATCCGTCAAAGTGACGGCACAAGAGCAGACGATTGACTCAAGGTCAATGCTGGGACTGAAACGTTTTGCTTAGTGGGGCACCCTGTGGGAGAATGAAGCGGCGGTGAGGGTGGGGGGAGGCGAGTAGGAAGATGCTTGGTCTGTTGGCTCCTTTCTTGCGGCTTTAATTGCCAGCCTTGTGCTTTTGTGCAACAGACATCGCGCCGCTCCCGGAGCGGGCAACACAAATTCCTGGCTCGGAAAACGAAGCTCCGATTCGTGGAGGGAGGTGGGGAAGGCGAGGCTGGGATATTGGAGCAGGAGGGGGAATAAAGTGCTCGCCGTGTATTTTTGCTGCAACTAAAGACGGAAGTTAAAGATTGAGTCGACGGGGGGCTTTGGGGTTTGGGGGGAGGGGGTAGAAACGAGGTTCGCGATGTTACCATGACCTTGGGCACTGAATGTAAGGAATTCTGGGTGGGTGGCGCAGCAATAAGAGGATGTGGGTTGCGTTAGAAGGGAGCGAGTTACAGCCCGAAGCCCGTGTGGACAGTTGACCAAACCCTGGCCAGTGACGTAGCTATCAAGTGTGCAGGCGGCGCAACTGCACGGGGTTCCATGGGTCGAAGGGGTCCAGGTGCTGGACTATGCCACGAGGGAGGAAATTGCACAGAGGAAGGCCCCTATTTTTACTTTGCACCAGGGCCCATGCCAACTGCACCATATGCCAGTCACCCTGAGCCACCCGATCCACGGTGATAATCAATTAAGTGACACGAATAAAGGCCATCACCCAAAACGTTGCCATGATATATATAAGGCAGTGTTATTGACGAACGTGAGAATTTGTTGTTGTTATTTAAGCACAGTGAGAAGCACCATCTGTGTGGGCATTAAGCAGCCAATAGCTTCCAGCAATTGGACCGTGACGGGGACTCGCGGTGAGATTGCAATGGCTGCTCTCTGGACGATTATGAATAGAATGGGGTTGAAAAAAAAATCAAGTTCGATTGAATTCGATTTTAAGGCGGATTGGTTGCAAAACTTTTTACAGGGTGCAAAACGATCACGTCTGATGTTTATTTATTCATGACTTGAGAATAAAACGGCCGATGGCGAGGGTATCAGTGGTACGATGATTTGCACACTGTACTCTGAGCCTGGCCACCAGAGGTTGATTCCCGGCCACAGCTAACATTGGGCCCTCCCTTCAACCACCCGTACTGGACCGGCCTGGTGAAGTATGATGAAATGATTTCGATTTAAAGCTTCATTCAGACGCTGTCTTTCCGACAGACATGTTCTTCACCTGAGGACGGCTGCTTGCCTTGTGGCCGAAACGTCGTGAGAATTATTTTATTATCTTTTATATTTTTTTATTTTATTATTTCCCTTCTACGTGACTTTACCGAAACAACCAAGAATATGATGAAATGCTTTGCCACATTGTGGGGAGGCCCTTATCAAGTAGTGGACGCACAAGGGTTGTAAACTAATATTATTATTATGAATTTTCAGTAAAACGGTCAAGATTTTGCTCAAAGATTTTTCAACATCAATATTATTGATGTCAAGTTTGTGATGAGCGTAGGAACAGTTTTTTCTCCCTTGGAAAAAAAGCTATTTCGGCCAAGAAAACATTTTCAACTGAATTTATTTTAATTTACTTACATGCGTATGCAGAACATGCAAGAGCCAACACCTGGCATCGCACGTGGCACAATCTCAATTCACACAAAGCCAGGGTAAAAGCCTCATTAATGAATGGGTTGATATTAATTCACAAAGCCCGTGATGCATTCGTCCAATTGTGTTTGCAACATTCAAGGCTTTTCAGTTCGTGGAAGTGATATGCAATTGAAGACTGAGCGACAGGGCGCATTGAACCGTGGAGCCTGGCACCCCGAGTCTGATTCACCGCCACGGCTACCGTCAGTGGCGAGTGACGTCTGAACCAAAACCTGGGCCTCCTCTTTCGGCAACCCGCACTCACCAGCGTGGTGAAGTATGGGCAAAGAACCCCCACGACGCGCACGGTGGTGGGTGTGAGAGGGCGGGGGTGTGGGGAGGGTACTCATCCAGAATTTGATTGACAAGGGTTGTTGTAGAATGTTGCAATAAAAATGAGAATACCGTGTTGCATTTTGCCAAAAGGGGGAGGGGGGGGGCATGAATTGCTACACTCGGACTGAGCGTTAATTAGCGAACTCCCGCATTTCTGAGCCAGCGCTGTGAACCCTCCACGCCAGGGCGCCGCGCAGTCAAAGACGACAATGCTGACGATGACGATGCCAGTGCAGCAAGCGTTTCGCGTTCTGAAAGGACGAGGAAGCGAGCCGGAATCGGCGGTCCAATTTGCAGGCGTGCCGCATGGCTGTCTGCCTCGTCTCGCTACCGAGGGCCCCCCCTCAATGCTGGCACAAAACTTCTGCTGCAGCAGACACATTTTTGGGGGCGCCGTTTCCCCCGCGTGGGATGTGCGCCCCCCCCCCCCCCCCCCCACTGCGAGGCGTTGTCTGCGGTTGCTGGCGCTGCCGCCGCCCCCCCACGCGTTGCCCCGCGCATATTGCCATTCACCGGTGCCCAACACGATGCGTGCAGCCCGCATAAGAGGGCTCCGTGGGGGGGGGGGGGGGTTGGCAAAACGGGCTTCCTCCCACCGACTGTGCCCACTTGCTCGGAAGTGGAAACTCTTTGTGATGATTGAGCCGTTTCCCTTCGAAGATGTGCGAGAGTTCGGGCTTAACGGCCAAACGCGGGGATAGTGCTGCTGTCCGCCGATACGGAGGTGGGGGGGGGGGGGAGTGAAAGCGAATGAAGTGAAAGAGAATGAATTACTGCGATTGTGTGAAGTAGGGCGCGTGGTCTGAGGGTGAGCGCAAGAGGACGGCACAAAGTGAATCTCCAGCGTCAAATTCGCGAGTGAGTGCATCGATGGGTGGCCCATATTCACCCATTAACATCGTGTACCGGAATCGACGGTCTGATTTGCGTAAGTTGCACGGGGGCCGGGCGGGTGGTGCAGCGGTTGGCGGCACTGCGTTGCGAGCCCGGCAAACCGGAGTTTGATTCCCAGCCGGGGCGTTAACATCAGCAGGGGAGCGATACCTGAGCCGGTGCTGTGCCGCCCGTCCTTCCCCCACACTTCGCCAACTTGTATCGACCAGCGCGGCGCGAGGTACGGCGTAATGACCCCTCGTGACCGACACGGTGGCGGGCGAGGTCTTCTTACATCCACGCCAGCGGATGGACAAAATGTGCCGTCGACATCTCCACGACATTAATAGGGCGCGCCCCAATGTTTTTGTCTGTTGCGGCGTCGCCTTGCCGCGCAGTGACCGTGTCTGCGACGACGAGAACGCGAAGCGCGCAAATGCGTGCGCGCCCATCTTCAATCGCGCATCCTAACGGACTAGGAGAAGTGAATTTTTACAAGGAGTCATGTTTGCATTGATCACAATACCTGCCGTCGGAATGCAAACAAATAAAACACAACTCTGATAATGTATGAACTGTCCTTGAAATTGTACACCATGTGAGACTGGGCTCTAAGAAAACCTGTCTCAGGTGTGGACCAATCAAGTGGGAAGCACGTGGGAAGCAAGTGGGATGAAAGGGCACGTTAGCCCGCGTGAAACGGCGTCTGCGACCTTGCACAAATATCGGGTCAGGGCAGAAGTGTGACCTACATGGCCGGATATGCGGCGCTGAACCGTGTTGGCTCGGTGATTAAAACGCTACCCCCCCCCCCACCTCCGCGGAACCGGTTCACTTGAACTAAGAACTCAGTCCGTGCCCACAGAGAGCAAGAGACACGCGGACTCGCGCCCATGCTCCGACTCGAATTCATGATCCGGTGATGCTGCTGCCGCTTTGGCAGTGGTGCGACAATAACCCCGCGGCCTTCACCGTCAAGACAAAGGAAAGCACGTGATAGGTGATGTTTCTGGTAACGTCCCTCCTTCGTTGCACATCATGAATAGCGATGCCAGGGAGACGGAGTGGATGAGTTGGAGGCTGCGCTGAGCACCACTGCGGCTTCATACTCCTACTCAGCACGGCGGCGACAACAGAATCCGTCACTTGAGCGCAGCCCATTAAGGCCGTCGCTGGGGGGGTGGGGGGGGGGCCGTGAATTTGCTCCGCAACGCAAACGAGACACGCGCGGCACCCCAGCGGAGGGGCACTCTGAGCTGCTGACTCGGGGCTAATTCCCGCCTGCTGCCTGGTCCGCCACTCCTGGCTAAAGGGCTCCGTCGAGGCGGTGCGGGGGGGGGGGCTGGCGAATACCCGCCGCTCCAGCGCACGGGCAGGAGATGCTTAATTGAGACATACTTCAACGGAGCCCTTCAATTTGGCTCATTGTTACGGTCACGTCCGGGAACGCTTCGCCCCCCCCCCCTCCCCCCCCCCACCAACCCCCAGCGGAACCGGCTCGAGAGAATTTTTGTTACTTTTGGCGAGATTTTGCCGCGCCGTTGAAAGGCGAATAATGTTAGCCCTCGTCGTTTGCTGGGCACTGATTATAATGGAACGCGGCGTGGATTTGCATCGCGGTTTCAAGTGTGACCGCATCTCGACACGCGGCACAGAAGAGCTGGGTGCATCTGCCCGATGTGCTTTCGGGTCGTTCGGCACGACTCCCCACGTATTGATCCACTAGCTTATTCAGCTCCGTGCGCTGGGAGCAAAACGTCGGACAACGTGCCCGAACACACACGCGGCACACACCCGAGAGAAATTTAAGCACGACCGTGGAAACCTACGCGGTGCGTGTGTACAAATGTGTATTTTTGCCGCGAGGACATGAAAAGAGAAGGTCTAATTTGCAGTGATCTTGACCCCGTAGCCACGTGGTCGTGCTTGGAGCCTTTTGTAATTATTTGATGCCCACTTAAGCCGCAGCAGACAAAGTGCCCTCTTCACTCGTGGGGAGCAGTTGCTCAGCGGTAAGCGCGCTGCACCACGAACCCGGCGACCCGAGTTCCAACACCAGTGACGATTATCTGAACCGTTCCAGGGCTTCCCCTAGGTCGACTCAGCCTAAAATGAGTACCTGGTGCCGTGTGTAAACTTCGCCACTTAGGGCGTGGTGCTGGCCACCCACCCCCTCGTGCGCCGTATCGGCCTTCATAGGTGGTGCTCGCAAACAGCACTTGCCCCAACAGTCTGTTAAGGCTACACGGGGGATCGTTGTCTTTGTCTTCACTAAGCAAGGCACATGGTTGTCAATGGCTCCGAACGGAAAGGGAAGCAGGAGGTGTTCATCACCGCCGAGGAGTGTTCGTGCGGTCAGCGTCTTTACCGTGTTAAGTGATAGTCTCAGTCTAATGGATAACAGCCCCTGGAATTTTACACTACTCTGATTACTCTATCGTGTCGTCATTCTCGTTATGCAGTCTATTCTTAGTCTTAAGCCTCACCTTACCATATTAATAAAAGTGTGCCGTTCCTGGCCCTTCCCCCCTCAACCATTATATATACGGGGTGGTATTTCTTGTGATCTCTCATTTACTTGATACAGCTGTCGTGGCTGTGACGGTTCCACCTGAAGACGGAGGCTTGTGTTGCTTCCGAAACGTCGTGATTTTTTATTTTGTTTTATTTTACTTTTATTAATTTACATTTTTTACCTACGTGACTTTACCGAAAAAAACCCTAAGAATATGAATCCTTGCAGTCACGAAAGCTTCAAATCTAGAATGAAGCGGTCAATTTGTATTGTCAATCGCTGACTCTCTAGGTGAGTACATGTTGGTGTGAGTGATGCACAATTCATCCTCGCGCCCTCCCCTCCCGGCAAAAGCAATACTTCTCAGTGCAGCTAAATAGCGAACGCAGACAATGTTTAAATATATATAGATCCCATTACCATGTTGGTCTATCCCAGTGCGCTCCGTATTTACTCAGGCTCGTTAATTTAGTCTCGTTATCGTCGGCTGCGCTTTGGTGGGCAGTAGTCGAAGTAATCATCGTCGCGCTCGATGAGTTTCATCCACTCCGGTCGCTAATGGCTGAATACAAATTTGGAACGAAAAAAATACTCGACTGCCAAATAAGTTCGTCACTAATTTCGTTCAAAATTACCAATTTTAACAACAGTGCCGAGAAATCCGAGTTGACAGTGGCCGGGTTTCACATGCACCACCGAGCACATATTTTCTTTTGTTGTTAAATCTAAAGATACCGTCCTTCAGGTTCAAATCCCAAAACCATAATTACACTTGCGCGCACGATCTCAAACAAATGCAAACTCACTACGGCAGGCCAGCTTTCAGATGCGCTTCCGCGGCCATCTGGAGCTGTGCACCTTTAAATCATCTAGATTGAAAACTCATTTATTCAGAAATTATTTTTGTGTTTGAGTTTGTTATCCCCAACCTCCCCCTCCCCTTCGCCGCACCATCGATTAGCGCGGTTGCCTACGTACGGTGCGAAAGAAGTTCAACGTACGTACGTACAAGCTGCAAGCACAACGTGCGCGCTTTAGCTAAAACACTGGACGAGATGGTTTCTTTGTCCAGAAACGCAAACTCCCTTTCTGCCTGGGTGTCGCGACGTTCGCTGGTGATCCGAACGGCGACGTTTAAAACTCTGACGTTTGGAGCTAAGATAAAAAACACAAAACTCCATCCTGAGACGAATGCCGTGGTCGGAGGTCATCTCCGAAAGTTTCGCTCGAAGAGAGTTCAATGAACGCTTGACATGCAGAGAGCATAACATACAATGATTGCATCGCAAAGGATCTTGCTCTGGCGATGATTGAACCCACGTGCATGTATTTTCAGTGACGAGGAAACATCGCTGAAGACGACCGCATGGCGGAGTGTGCTTATTGACCTGGTTAAACGTGGCTTCAATAGAGTGCGGTACAACACACTGTAATGATGCTCTCACTGAGTCTCAAAACGATTTCAGGAGGGTCCTGCTACATGGGATGCGTGGCCATTGCCATGAATGAGTGTTTAGTTTGTGAAATGAAGCCGGACCGCCTGGAAAGCAGCCACTGATGCAAGGGTATTACACTCAACTCTCTGCACAGATGGATTCAATCCGCTTGCTATACTGCCATCTCCAGGCCACATTACAGTGCAAACCGACGACATCTGCTACTTCCAGGCAGTCGTCCATCCAAGGACTAACCACGAACAACTCGACCTAATCCCCTGGGATCTTAGATCGGGTGCATTCTGGGGGATTTAGTTGTCAAGGACTTATCCAATAATGAGATTAAGATTTGCATACAATACATTTCCAACAGACACATCACCAGGGCACAGCTCTCCAATGTCTCGCGGGTTGTATCTCTCGCTACTTGGGCACGTGGTCCATGCTGGGGGCTCCTTGTCAGCACGTGAAGTGAAACGTCGGACATCGTGCCGAACAAAACGCAGTGAAACCAGAAATCTCACCCGAGAGCCATATCAGCACAACCGTGAGAACCTGCGCGACAGTGTGACGAGTCCATCCTCAAGGCCTATGACGGAAACACCGTATCACGGGGCCTACCTTAAAACCAGTTTCAGGAGCGTTCAAGTTTTTGTTTTTAAATGAACTTTAGTAATGTATGACCATGACTGCCTGCCATATGAGCATCTTGACATTCCCAACATTCGCAATGTTAAAAAGCATTCCGAAGATGCCCTTCGGAATGCTTTTACACCATGCACTCCTCGGGAGACGAATGCTCTCCACTCCGGTTAATCGCGTAAAGAACCGTATCGACTTCAATACTCAGAGGGGGCTTGATATTTGCTTCGTAACCCCATGACCAACACGGCGTGGAGATGCCTGACTTCAAGGGGCGGATTGACAAGAGCGCCCTAAAATTATTGTTTTTTTTTTCTTTAAAATTCGTTAACAACTTTGCAGGCACATTCACAGCGCACTTGGGAGATGCACGCCTCTGCAGAGCTGTCAAAGAAGTCGGCACATGATTTGAAAATTACGCACGGACACGTCAATTAATTCGTGGCGATTTTAAACAAAACATATGATAGCGTATAAATATTATTTGAAATAATAAAAATAACAGATGATGCATTGGGCAATTCATTAATTCACTCTACAGCCCTTTGCTCAATCTACTTCTGGATGAAGGCCTCCCTACATCTTTCGGTCATGGGGGCTGTTTAACCATACTTCAACGTGCTGGTATTGTGAGGGTTGTTGAAGTGGGAGGTCCCAAACCAGGTTTCGATATCCCTGGTTGCGTTTGCCGTCGCTGGGAATCGAGCTCCACTAGACGGAGCTCTAGAGAACCCCTATAGAGGGTATTTGGTCTACTCTTCCATCACTTGCCAGATGTCTCGGAAGAGGTGGGCGTACCCACACATTACACCACCATGCCAGGTTGGCCAATCACCAATGGGATGGGGGAAGGTATTTTAGAATCTTGCCCTCTGAACTAATCAAGGCACAAGATACATTGAATTGTTTGACAGCCGAGTCGATTGGTTTGCTTAACACTCGCGTTGTTTGCCAGACTAATGGGGGGGGGGGGTGGGGGGTGGTGGGTTTCGCTCGGCAATGTCACTGCTAAGTGATGGTTTTCGGACCAAAACGGCAGCTAAATCTCAGTTGACAAACTACGCGAAGAAAAAAAAAGATTTCGCGGCCGTAATTTAAATGTGTGTCGACTGCCAATTAGCACGAAACCATCACAGCCGTGAAGCGACATGCCCCGGGGCGACATCCACTTGGGCTTTAGGAGCACAGAACCCAAAAAAACTGAGAGCGACGGTGAAACAGAAACTAATTTAGACCGCACGGGCAGCGTAGGGGTGGGGTAACGATTCACTCCCATCGCTCAAAAGAAATCCACCAAAGAATTGTAGCTATTAAGGGTCACAATATGATTTAAGAACGTCATATATTTATTTTTTCAACATTGTCTTCTAGTTGCTGGAGGGGCCATGAAACCACATTACACGCATCAATAATGTGGCAATGTGTGAGAAAAAAATGACATTCTGTTATCTTCGTGATTCTTTCGGTAAAGTCACGTAGAAGGGAAGTAATAAAATAATAAAAATAAAACATAATAAAATAATTCTCACGACGTTTCGGCCACAACGCAAGCAGCTGTCCTCAGGTGAAGACCAGGTCTGTCGAGGCGACAGCGAACAGGTCTGTCGAGGCGACAGCGTCTAAAAAGTTAGACGCTGTCGCCTCGGCAGACCTGTTCTTCACCTGAGGACGGCTGCTTGTGTTGTGGCCGAAACGTCGTGAGAATTATTTTATTATGTTTTATTTTTATTATTTTATTACTTCCCTTCTACGTGACTTTACCGAAAGAACCAAGAAGATGAATCCCTGCAGTCACGAAAGCTTTAAATCGACATTCTGTTACTCGCGATTCGGCACTGCGGGCGCTCACGCGGTCCAGTGGTAGCACGCAATCGCGGCTTGTTGCAGAGGTGCGCGGTTCAAACCCGTCGACCGCCCTAAACATTACTGCGGGCCGGATTGAGACCGTGGGAGGACCGCTCGCCGTCCGCTTCACAAGGCAGCGTTAAACATCCCGTGACGTCGTCCGCAAGAGAGAAGGCAATTGTGTGCCGGGCGTCACGGTCCAAATTTGGCCACGAGATTAAGCGGAGACGACTCAATTGGGATTCTGCATAGCAAATCATCCGTGGCAGGACCCTACTGAAAAAAAGAGCCGGCGAAGGTTTCTTGGGTATACAAGCACGATGGTAATAGCTTCATCATCATTAGCCATGGACAATGCCCTCCTGGTTTGAGGCCTCCCCAAGCCGCCGCTACCTCTCATGATCACACGATCTCACGGTTGTTTAGCTAAAGAGACGATATTGACAGAGGTTAGTCGATTAATCGTTACACCCATAGTTGGCAGTGGTGCCTCAGTGTGAATGAACACATCACAATTTTCATTTACAATTTTACTAATCAAAATTGATAATTTACAGCCCAGATATGAATCATTGAGTGCATTGATGGCTTGGTTACACCCCTACGTAGCACGCAGGATGGGGAAACATCCCACGAACGTGCCGTGCTCACTGCACTGCAGCTGGGTTAACACAATGGATTCCCACCAAGGGCGGACGATTTCTGAGAAATTCGCTGAAATTTCTGACGATTTCAACCTTGACCAGGAGATGCCCTCCGGCGTTGGTTCCCCTCTTCTTGGGGGTGAGGGTGGGGGAGTCAAGCAACTACCCACGCGACAACGCTGATTTATGCACTCAATCACTTTGGCAAAACAATATAAACCACAAATGTAAACCGATTTCTGGTCATCGCTCACGAGCGTGGGTGCTGCGGCGCAGAAGCCATGTATTTGTTTCCCTTGAACTCTGGCCCACGTAAAAAAAACAATAACTAAGTCCGTATAGCATTTCATAGCAATGATGATGATGCCAACTATTTACCCAGCGAGGTCGCCACTGCGGCCCAAGACCCCTTTTCACGAGGCTCCTGCTGTATTGGCCAATTCTCTTCAGGAGTGTTTGACGCACTTCAGATTAGCTACGTACGGCGCGAATGAAAGAAGTTCATACATTCATGTGGAAGGAGGCTGGAGAGCTCGGAGAACATAGCGTCGAAGCGAGAGCGGTGATCAACATTTTTGGTATAGCGGCCTTCCCAGTCGTGACCACTGGTCCCTCTGCCCCTAATCCCACAAAACTACACCTCCCCAGATGAATAAGACTACAATATAAAGCTTTCGTGACTGCAGGGATTCATCTTCTTGGTTCTTTCGGTAAAGTCACGTAGAAGGGAAATAATAAAATAAAAATAAAACATAATAAAATAATTCTCACGACCTGTTCTTCACCTGAGGACGGCTACTTGCGTTGTGGCCGAAACGTCGTGAGAAGAATTTTATTATGTTTTATTTTTATTATTTTATTATTTCTCTTCTACGTGACTTTATCGAAAGAACCAAGAATAAGACTACGACACACACACACAGAGATCACATGTTCACACCTCTAGTGCGTCTGGTCGCCACAATGCGGCGCTGATGTTCCGTGCACACGATCAAAAACAAATGTCCTGCACGGTATCCATGCTGCACGGAATGAGAACTACCGGTTCACAGTTATGATGTAATGACCCCACCACCACGAGACCATTATTAAATGGTCCTGTTGGAACTGTTCGCAATCATTCCTGCCCCATGTGTCCAGTAAGCAAGCGACGTTGGGCAAACGTTGGAAAGTTGTTCACACTTGTTGGGACAACATTCCAGGTTTCCTGGGTGAACAACCCTGTTTGCTTTGCTGTATGACCAAATCAACAGGAATGCGCCCGCTCCCATTGGATCCCATAAGCTAAGCCGGTTGGAGGCTGGATAGTGCGTGGATGGGTGACACAGCGTGCACCAAAGTCGAGAGCTAAGAGGCATTGTGAGCGGTAGAGAACAGTGCAGGCAACACTCATTGTTCTTCTGCACTTCCCCCCCCCCACCTTCACCAAATCCGCACTGACCAGAGAGGTGAAGTACGGTCAGTTAATCCTCACACGACCCGCACGGCGTGGGAAGGCCTTCGATCGGCAGTGGATTGACAAACCGGCATGTATTGATCATGTTTGCTCCGTTAGGTTAAAACTAATGCGCGTGGAATTTTTTTTACTGCTTCTTAAACACACCCAGCAGCGCACTTGATATATCGCGAGCCTAAGGAATCAATGTCAAATGCGGAATCGGCCCGCTGTTACAAGCCCAGGCGAAGGTGCAGCCCCAGCAATTGCTCGCTCACGCCACTGCGGGCGGAAGGGCCTCGACTCGAGGGAACACTTAGAGGGCTCCTCCAGAGGGCACGCGGCCTCAACTCGTCCACTGTGGCAAGACGTCACGGATCAACGACCACCACCACCACCACATGCAACCAGCCTCAGGTTCAAAGGAAATCGCATTCATTCACTGGCTTATCAGTGCCACCCCCGCCTCCCACCACACCACACACACCTGCATAGTAAATTAAAACACACACACACAAGGGGGGGGGGGAGGGGGGGGGGCAAGGAGTGAATAATCGAGCGACACAAAAAATAACGAAATGAATCCATAAATCCCTGATTCTTAACGCAACCGAGACGGTGCGACTCAACACAGACGAGGCCGTAGTTGCCGGCTAAAGTGATGCACTCTGGGTCGGCGAGCTGCGGGGTTGCTGCATGAAAGAACGAGTTAAAGCGTGGCCGGCCTTACAAACTACAGCTGTCTGCCATCTGTGGATTCCGGGCCAGCCCCACCACCACCACCACCAGCCGCCCCCCCTCCACCATCCTCAGCCCCCCCCGCCCGCCACTCCTCCCACCGCTTTGTCCCGTCCCATGGCAGAAGGCGCGAGTCCCCCGACGGCTCTAATTCGATTGAGGCCCAAAAACGAATAAAAGCCAGCGTCTGGGCGGGTGATGCAGGGGATGGGGTTGGGGGTATCGGCCGCCAGGGATTTAGACGACAAAGGTATGAACATACCGCAGGGGAAGAGAATGCAGGGGGTGGGGGGATGGAGGGGGAAATTCCCCCCAACCTCCCAACTCCTTTTCTTTCCCCAACTCTCATCTGTGATGGATGTGCATCGCATTACACGTTTGTGTTATCGCTTGTTTTGAGACACGGATCTCCGTGGTTTGAGTTGCAAGATCGTATTTCATTCAAAGTTGGGTGTCGTCTCTTTCGTGTTGTTGTTGTTGCAAACTTTGGATGTTTGTTTTCCATCCTTGCACACTTAAGATATTCTGATTAACTTTGATATATTTCAGATCGTGTGTTGAACTTGTGTTATAAAGTGAAGTACGTTCGAACATGTGCGTTGTGAGGATGTTCAGTAATTGTGTGTGTTCTTACTATTGCCACCTTTGCTGTCAAGATATTTAGCAAAAAAAAATGTATTGCACTTTAGAACCCATTTGCAGTTGTGACGTTTTATCATTCATAATAATTGGTCGCGAAAGCCTACGTGTTAAACTGACGTTTCATCATGATGTTCATTTTTCGCTGTTAAAATGAATTTATTTCACCTCAAGGCTTCGCTTTCAAAACGTCTGGTCTCAATGGTGTCTGACCTAGTCTTAAAGGAAATTAAATATAATTGAATATGAATTATACATCAAAATAGATTTGCCAAATGTCCCAAGTAGGATTCTTGGTTAGCGTTCAAATAGCGAGTCGGGACACTTACGATCGTATGGGTCAATTCATCAGTCTCGAATTGAACGGTGAAGTTTCACGCAAAAAATTCACGGGCAAATTAAAAATGAGTAAAACTTCACGCAGCACACAAATTGTTGATGTGAATAACAACTCGACCACCCAGCCCCCCCCCAGAAAAAAAATCCTCAAATTAATCTCAGCACTCTTTATCAGGAGGGTGCCGCGATTAATTGTTTGAAACACGCCTTTCTCTTCCCAAGTGGGAGCAAATCTTCACCACCGGAGAATATAGATACACAGCGGGCAAAGTGTGACAACAATCTACTTTCTGTACTGCCTCCGAATATTATCATTTTAAATACGTTGCTGAATTTACTCACAAAGTGCTTTGCCCTATGACCAAATCACCCGGAACGCACCCGCTTGCTTCAGAGTTCAGAGAAAGCAAGCTAAGCAGGCCTGAGTTTGGATAGTTGCTCGGATGCGCGATCAACACTGCGCGCTGGTTTGCAGGGTCACGTGCTAAGGTGGGCAGTAGAGGGCAGTGCAGCAGAGTGTACGGCCCTGCTGTACCGTGAGCCTCTGCTTCCACGTCTACCCCCCACCACCACCATTCCCCGACCCGCACTGAGCAGCATGGTGAAATATGGTTAAATAATCCCCTTGACCCTGAACGGTATGGGGGAGGCCCTCCTTAGTCAGCGGTGGGATTGAAACCAAGGGCGGCGCATCTGTGCCGGATGCGCTATGCACGTCACAAGTGAAGCGGCCAAAAAACAGTGGCAGCGATAGATAAAGAAGACGAGCCCAACGCCGCATATCCGCCCCGACCGATCAACCGCCCATACCCATTGCGGTATTAGCCCGTGGCGGCGTATCTGTATTTACTACAGACGCTCACACATCCGACCTAGTCCCGTATATCCGCCCATACCTCGGTCCCCAGCGAGTCGGATATGCGACGTTCTCGTGGTTGTGGGCCGAGCAAGACGAAGGAGGGATTTTGCGATCGCGTGAGCGTGCTTTTTCGAGCGGCGGCCGTCACATCCGGGCAGCTACGAGGGAATCTGAGTGGACGCGTGGCCACGCTCGCCCATCGGTCACGGAGACCCAATCCAAGGCCCCCCCCCCCCAGCCAAAGCGTCCACTGCTCCGGTCCCATGACCGCTTGGTGGAGGTGAAGATTAATGATCGACACCTGTGTGCCAGCCCTTCACAGATGACATATTTTCAACTCTAGTTTGAAAACAAATGTTTTGAGAACTGCTTTTTGTGTGTTAGTCTGGTGTCCTTCCCCCGTACCTCTGATTAGCACGGTTGGCTAGGTACAGTGCGAAATAAGTTCAACAACAACCGCTATTCGCCACTAATGAGCGGTGACATCACCACGACGCTTGTGCCAGGCTACGTGCACTTTAAGGCCACGTAAAGTGTCGAACGCCCGCCGGCAGGAGGTCACGGGACAGCCCCAGGTGCCATGGGTTGACTGACCGACATGAGCCTGGATAGTTCTTAGATGGGTGAAGTTCAACATACACGCACATACACACACACAGCAGGGGATTGACTATTGGCGGGCTGCACACGTGCGTGTTCCGCAGCTCCGTCCGTTGCCTTGAATTCCGGCTCCTCCGTGGCCCTGCGTCCCCCCTGGATGGGGGGCGGCACAACGAGGGCCGGGGACGCTAAACCAGCAGCACCGGTGGAGGGCCTCTGAGCCACCAGGCATGTAAAGCGGCAGCAGATGTCCTCTGGTTTTGGACGGCCTCGGATAGGCGGTGTTGAGGTGGAGATTTTTTTTTTTGGCGGGGGGGGGGGGATACTTTTCCATGTTTAGGTGTCATTCTGTGTGGGGCTTTTTGTTTGTCTGCAGGAGTGGGTAGCTGGAGGGTCGCGGCCGGCCTGCTCCGATTCAATCTGTCGACATGCACTCTCCGCGACGGGCCCCGCAGGGGATCAGGGGATGGGTTTGCGCAGCCGTCATCACGTGGATTCACCACCACGAGCCGCTCCTCCCGGTCTCCCTCCGACAGCTGCAGGGGCAACAGCGGCAGCTGCTGCTACTGCGTTCTAGCTCCGTCCACCAGCTCCCCGCCCCCTCCTCCTCCCTCCAACCCTAGCCCTCCCGTCACCGCCGCCACGACCACCAACCACCACCACCAACCACCACCGCCACCACCGTCGGACACGAGCCGCCCTTCCAGCCAGCGGGCAGCGCGCACAATGGCGAGTGACGCTGTAGCAAAGCTTAATGACCGTCTGTCCGCGGACAAGAGGCGCTCAAAAGGACCCGCAGCGAAGAATGAAGAATAACTCCATCTGTCACGTCTTGGGCACAATGCAATGGATGGGAGAGAAGAAGAGAGGTCTGGGCGTTGGGGGGGGGGTGCGGGGGGACGCTGGCAGGATGGAACCCCTGAAGGCTCAGGGTGCGGCACACGCCTCTTGTTCCTCTGCTCAGACGTCCACCCCACCCCCCTCGCCGCTTTTGTCCCCTAATCGCGCCCCTCTATAGCAACCCCCCCCATGCCATCTCGACATTGTCCGTGGGCGGGCGGGATCCTTTGCTTCATTAGAAGCACGCGCCATCTGTACGTCCACGCGGGGGCAGCCGGGCCCCGACCCCGGCACGCGTGTCGAGCCGGCGACACGCGTCGGGGTAGCCGGCGACACGCGTGTCGAGCCGGCGACACGCGTCGAGGTGGCCGGTGACACGCGTCGGGGTAGCCGGCGGTGGTGGCGGCACTCCTGTTTCAATCTTAGTCCACAGATAATTGTCTTGAGTGTCTCTTCCAAAACACATCAGTCATGTTACGTCCGCTGCTGGACGAAGGGCACTCCAAACCATCGTGGGAGAGTTTTCGCAGCACTGAAACGGCCAATAAAAACTATAGGCCTGCTTTGCAATGTTTTTTAAAGCACAACACATTTATCAAGAGCTTACTACTTACTGCCTTTAAAGGAAAATAATATAGCACGCGACGTTTCGGCCAATGGCCCTTCTTCCCAGCACATAAAGAGGCCATCGAAGAACAGCGATGTTTAAGTTACTGTCTGTTTGAGAGAGAGAGAGAGAACAAAAATAACTGTTTACGTTTGCAGCAACAACAAAATGTGACGTGGGTAACCAAACACTCCGGTGTGCCACCAGAGATACGCACAGCTGGTCTCCCAAGCGGGGCGAGGCGTGTCCCCCGAGTTGATAACACCAGCGCATGTTCTTTTCATCTTATCCCTCAAATTCCGTCCCAGTTGTGCGATCGGATTCGCGTCGTGAGACCAGACACCCATCCCGAACGCTCACAGAGCAGCGCAACCCTTGGTCTTCAGAGAACGGCCCGCGAAAGCGGATATTGCAGAACTACATTTGAGATCCCTTTTGAGTGACGTCTGGTCCACACATTAGGAGGCAGCACTTCCCGATATGTCGCAGAAAACAACGCTCGTCGCACAACAGTCAAAACTGATATAACTAGTTTATTGTCATGGTTGGAATTGAATAAAATTTAGTCGTTCTGACCGCACTGAGACCATCAACTCTACAATTCAAAACCCAGTCTAATCACGCGTGGCCAAAACCTGGATTTTGAACCCGGCACTTTTGTGGTGCCAGCTCAGCGCTCTGTTCTCTGAGTCACCCCGGCGACATCCCGAGGTTCCGCCGTGCGCCGCGCGCCACGCGCAGTGCCGTGCGTCGTCCTACCTTGGTGCTGTCCTCCACAACTCTCAGTCCGTCGGCCGACACCCACAGCATGGCCCGCGTCTTCTTCTGACCGCTCTGGGAACAGAGATAAGCGCGATGGCAATGGGCGGGGGAGTTGACTTCGCATGCACCGGTGAAAGAGATGAAGGTCGTCGTCCAACAGCTCTGCTGGGTGAAGCTGTCCCGTGCGACGGCGAAGCCAATTGTGGTCTGAAACCACTTCAAGGAAAGCAGGAAACGACGACGCGGATTTTCATTGCCTCATTCTCTGTCGGTGAGACTGCGTTCGATTTGTAGCGATGTCTCCCGCGGCAGTTTCCTGGCTTAGCCAGTGAAGTTCGTCCCAAGGAGCTGGTGAAAACGCACTGGCGCTACTAAAACCCCTCACCTCCATCCAGATGAAAATTCTCACTGTGATAAATTAAGGTCGTATTCAACGGCTTTTCTCTTTTTTCTCATTTAAAGATTCATCGGAGCCGGTGTAAAGAGTCCCTGAAGACGAAAGACTGCACGCATCGCGAGCTGTTGCTGCTCTTCGTTTGCCGCGAGGACACCGATTAATTCTAGATTTGAAGCTTTCGTGACTGCAAGGATTCATACTCTTAGGTTTTTTCGGTAAAGTCACGTAGGTAAAAAATAAAATTAAAATTAATAAAAGTAAAATAAAATTAAAATCAATTATTTTACTTTTATTAATTTTAATTAAATTTTTTACCTACGTGACTTTACCGAAAACACCTAAGAGTATGAACACCGATTAAGATTGTAAGGCGCCTTGAGACTTGGTGGAAGGCGCCTTACAAATAAATGTAAATTATTAATATTATTAATAATGTCTGATTGGCTGGGGGGGGGGCTCTTCCTGCTGAGCACACGCAACGGGCGCCGGTCTCCTGAAACTGAGGCTCAAGGCCCGCGTGGAGCGGCTCGTGTTAGTCAACGTTAAAACATCACAAGGAAACAACATGCGGGCGAACGGTGTTAGTTGCATGCTAACGAAGGCCGCGCGCGCAAACCCACAGCTCCCAGTGAGCTCATCAGTCGACCGTGCAGCGTTAGCTCACGAGCACCCGGTCCCGCACTTTAGCTTTCGTGAAAATGCCACCTTTGAGCTGCCCCGCACCTAGTGTCATGCGCGGTGTCATTATTATTATCGCGGATTGATTGGTAGATGTACACTTGTTACATTGTTATGGTTGTTTGTTGTTATTTATTCGTCATGTTTGTACAAAAATCCATTCTCACGTCACGTGCTCACTCTGGACGGGTCGCCTTTGACAAAGAGATTCTCATGCTCATGGGACCTCACCCCAAAAAAAATGTAAAGACGTCTCAACTGGCGGACACCCACCATGGCTAGGCAATGCAGCTGCACAGTTGACTTCTGAGTCGATGCAAAGTATCGCACTATTTGGAGATTTATGTTGTTGCAGTGGTGTTAATTTGTCATTTATATTCCAGTTTTTCATTCCAAGTCTTATTGAAACTGCAATTCAGGAGTCAGCGTTGACTGTGTGTTATAAACGGTTTCCCCGCGCTCATGAGTGAGTTTTCAAATGATGTTATTACACAGTTTTGAGAAATTATTAGTTTTTTTTTTTACATTTCTGATGTTTATATTTGTGCACGGTGTCAGCTCCGCGTCCTTTTTTTACATTCAGTGGCAACAAAATTCATGAAAGCACCACTGTGGCCGAGAGAGCAAAAATTATTTCAAGAGAAATGTATTTTTCATGAGGAGGATGTGGCAGACGACAAACAACCGTGCACGGGCCGCCCGCGCACGGTGTGTACTGATGAATCGGACATCTGTCTAAACCATTTTTTGTTTACTTTTTTTATTTTACCAGCCAAGGGCCCCCTGAGCTACGTGGCTCTTTTTCAAATGATAGCTCAACGAAGTGGCCTGTCACGTGAAAATTGATAGCGGCCAAATCATTGAACGCATGTTGATTCTAAGTGTGGAGGGCGAAGCTGGAAGTACCCGGAGGGCAATCCACGCGGCCACGGGGAGAGAGACACGCAAACTCCAAATATACAGCAGCAGGCGTCAGGGTCGGGATTGAACCCACGACCGCCTGTATACCAGGCGAGGTAATTAACATCTCGTTACCGTGGGCGTCCCATGTCTACTTGACACCTCCCTCTCGAATTTTCCGCAAGTGGTTTTCACCCTGCTTGTACATACGGCCGTGCGCGACGGACAACCGTCATCTTGAGGTGGCCTCATTCACAAACATCGAAGGCCGCTTCGCACCAACACGAGGGCGCACGGAGAATGCGGATCCAGTTAGCTGCGTCGCGTCGTCGACGCGTATGCCCTCGCGAGAGGAGGAGAATGTGCCGCTTTGCTAATAGAAGCGCACGCCTGCCCGCCCACGAAACACGCAGGTCGTCGCGGCGCCACGATCGATCTGGTGGTAAACTTTGAACGTGTTTAACCGACCCTAATATTTTCCCACCCATTTGCCCTTCCCAAATCCATCCGAATCGCTCAACCTCTCCCGTTCTTCCCCTTGGTTGCAAACAAAAAATATAAACTATGGATGCCGTTGCGTCGGTGAATTATCGCGCGTCACAGTAGCACAGGGCGTCTGCGTGATGGGGCACAAGGCACTTGCTGCCTTCGAGACCGTCAGCTTGCAGCCAGCGCCGTTAAATGGCTCAAGAATCCGGACGCCAAATCATACCGAACGTCGCTCTTCCAGTCATCGAGTTTGCTCTCTCTGCAACGCACCGTACACGCCGCAGCTCAATCTTCCGAGCATGCCTTCTCGTTTTTGTGTTATTGCTTACCTTCTCCGAATGCGCTGTTGATGTGTGTTTGCTTGTGCGCGTGCAATGCTATTAGTGTGTTTGGCTGTGATCTACACGAAATAATATCATTATCAATAATTAATAGAATCACAATTACCTTTTCTATGGCAGAAGTAGCCAGCTCACAAATAATTATTCAGAGGCAACATAATTGAGAAACAACGAATGATACATATCCCGTATGTCTGTACGCACACTGTCCATCTGTTCATTTTACATTGAAGAAAAACGTCCCAGAACAAATGATTGTTGTTTCGCGATGGTGGGCATCGACTCCGGCAGGCAGAGAATTACGGAGGGGGGCTTCGGTGTTAATTGGTTTCGCCGCGCAACTCGTTATTTTTGTCCGCGATCTGCCGCCGAGTGTGAACACGTGGGCACGTCCGCGAGCTATGGGCACGTGCAATGCACTCGGGAGATTACGGAAATAAATTCCGATGCAACGGAGCAATCCCCAGCTTGGCTTTTTTTTCGTCATTTTCTGCTCAAGGATTCATCCCGTGTCCGTATGTTACCGCACTACTTACAAGCGGTCTGGCCAACGTGGAAGACAATGCCAAAATACTACCCCCTAGAGGCGCCACACCTAGAAGCTGAATCTAGTGAGGAGGCCTTTCCGCCATGAGTGGTGTAAGTAAGCATTTGCAGGGCTGTACATTTACCATGAATGAATATAAATAAATGCACTATGAGACCTCCTTTACCAGTGGCAAAATATAGTAATAGGTTTTTACCCTTTCAACTGGTACAAAACTGACACCTTTATACAAGGCATCATGTTTGCAATAACCACAACACAAGCAGTCAAAATGCAAACAAAAGAAACAACTCTGATGATGATAATGATATGCAAACATGATGCCTTGTATAAAGGTGTCAGTTTTTGTACCAGTTGAAAGGGTAAAAACCTACTACTATATTTTGCCACTGGTAAAGGAGGTCTCATAGTGTAAATGCTTACCCCGAGCTCTCAATACTCTGATAGTGCGCTGTCTTTGAGTTGAACGCCTTTTGGCGTCATCTGGTCCAACACCAATGGACACTAGGCTCTAAGAAAAGCTGTCTCGGGTGTGGACCAATCAACTTCAAGGACAGTGCATATCATTATCATCATCAGAGTTGTTTCTTTTTGTTCGCATTTTGACTGCTTGTGTTGTGGTTATTGCAAACATGATGCCTTGTATAAAGGTGTCAGTTTTGTACCAGTTGAAAGGGTAATAACCTATTACTATAAATAAATGCACACAAAAAAGTCTGCCAATTTTCAATACATCAATGGATGTAGGCTTCCCCATGCCATGTCGGTCATGGGGTTTTCTATTTGACCATACTTCGCCGTGTTGGTCAGTGCGGGGCTTGGTGAAGTGAGGTTCGGGCACGACTGCTTCAGATATCACTCGGCACCGATGTTATGCTATCGCTGGAAATCGAACTCGGGCAGCCGGAATCATAGCAGAGCGCCGCTAACCAACGGTAGGCCGCTTCACCTCACGTTCCCTTATCACACTCCTTTTCACGATTTTATAGAGGCGGGGGGGGGGGGGGTGCACGGTTAAAAAACACACGCTCTTCAATCAGTAGTCATTCCAAACGATGCCAAACATTACAGGGCAAACCACCACCACAAGTGGACGTGCGAGGTGTTATTGGCATGCGGTTAAAAAAAACGCATCTCGCGTTAAGACTAAAACGGCGGAAAATATCTGCGACGGGCGCTCTCTGCCGTGTCACCACTTACTCTGGAGAAGAACGATATCGGAAACTTGTGACTCTGTCGTGGCGAGGAGAAAGGTAGAACATCGCACATGAGACGGCGCCTGACCTCGCCGTTATCAGCGCGACGGGAGGGGGACTGCGGTTACCGATGTTCCCTGAGACTCGCGCGAACGAAGTGGCAGAGGCAGTCTCCCAGCACAAGTGAAGAAACCGCAATACAAATACAAAGCCAACTCTGTGCAGGTATTACGAGGTTGTTGGGCTACATCCGTTGGAAATCACCAATTCGACCGAATGGCCGTTCCACTCGAAAGCTCTCGGAAGCCACGTTCGGGTACCCAGGGCACAAGTGCAAGCGGCCGCGTGGTGAATTGATCTTTAGTTCTGTTTGGGGCTTCATTGCCGAACCGGTGAAAATATTGCTGGGAAATTGCACCGCCGATGGAAGCTATCCACAGTGAACAAATGATTCAAATAAATTATCAAAAAAGCAGATTATATAATAGGAAGAAAACTAAAAAGTTAACAGTCGCCGAACGAAAGAGGGGTGATGCACATCCCACTCTGCACAGCCCTGAGCCAGTGGTGGAAATTCCTCATTCCTATGGCGGGGGTGAGTTATTCTATGGGACGCCAATTGTTGACTTGTTATCGACCCCAGAGAGATGAAGGGTTTAGTCAACCCCTTATCGGGACTTGAACTCTTGCATTGACACTTGAATGTGCCGTATGTTGCTGACCGTTTGGCATTTTGGGTCTCAACTACTATGATGTAATACGTAACAAAAAAAACTTCCGTCTGAGTAATTTGAAGTGGAATGTTCCGCAATCTTAACATTCGAGATGCCTTCTTTATCCGCTCATGAGAAGCTTTGTTAACCGAGACATCGCACAGTAATTAGCAGGCTGGCTTCAGAGGCTGGTTTGAATTTGTGTGTGTTTTTGTTGTTGTTAAGAAAACAGAGCAAAGCACATGACCGAGCGAAATCGGGGATACAAAAGCGGCAATTAAAGCGGGATACATCTGCGAGATTATTCTAAATGGGTTAACTCGCGGTGATGGGCGACAAATCCGTTTTTAAAAGGAATTACTAAAGAGGCATCCCCGGAACGGTGGCGCGGTATTGTGTCGCTTTTGTTCGGAGCGCGGCCGCGGGGATTGGCACGGGACCCACGCCTCCTCCTCCTCCTCGTCCTCGCACGGCGATCGCTACCCCCCCCCCTTCCTCACCATTCATCGCAAATCCTCGCATGCGCGGCGCGGAGCGGAGAGCGAGCGCAACGCTGCCTCTTGGCGGCGCCGGCGGTCGAGGAAAAGCCTCCGAATGAAGAATGCGGCGAAGTAAACGCCGCGTCGCAGTCGGCGTGACGTCGCATGAAGACAAACGGCTTAGAGGGGTCGGATTGAACTAAACGATTTTTTATGATTTTATTATTATTATTATTTAGTTTTTACCTGGTAAGATAAAATGAACACATGAAACAAACCGCTTCCGCCAAGAACGCTATTCCCTCCGAGGCAGCTTTGTAGTCTGGCTTGCACGCTGACACACACCGTGCCCCCGCGTTCATATTGAGTCAGATGTAACAATTACGATAATGCACTTTTTTTTATTTATCCAACAAAGCCTCACTTTGTCTCAAGACCCTTTTAATTTCAGGAGGATGCCGTGTCAAAGGTTGTTTCAGCCCCTAAACGCGCTTCGGAGAGATGAATGGGGCAGGGAAGTATGGCCAACCGACACCCACGACTGGCTCAGTGTGCTGGGCAGCTCATCCAGCAGTGGATTAGCAAGTTATTTCATAAGTTAAAGAATGCCTTGACTTGTGAACTATGTAAATGGGGATGGAGTACCGCTCACCATCATATGTTCCCATGAGCCAGTGGTGGAAATTTTCACTGTCGGATTCCCGCAAATGTTTTTGAACCCTAGAGAAATTAGAACTTTACGTGCAGACTACTGCACAATCGCTGCGTATGCCTTGTGCCCACGCAGGGACGGCTGCCACTGGGCGCAGCAGGGCATTGGAAGGGAGAGCTGTGATCTAAGGCGTTTTGAGTTGCTGAGGCTTTAATATCTCTGCAAATGCAAATCGTTATCCTTACCGCACCTTGATTGACGTGGTGAATCTGGTGTTTGCAAAAAATGCATGATGATTACATCGTAATGCTCCACAAAGATGAACTGATAGGTTTTGTATGTTACTGATGTTTCCATTGAATAATCACCCACCTTGTAGTGGGAGTGCTGTTGACAATAACATCTGGCAACTCAGTGGCTAACGCTCTTGATAAGACCAGCCCAGAGTTATTCTTGGTTCTTTCAGTAAAATCACGTAGAAGGGAAATAATGAAATAATAAAAAATCCAAAATAATAAAATACAATTCTCACGACGTTTCGGCCACAACGCAAGCAGCTGTCCTCAGGTGAAGAACAGGTCTGTCGTCATTCAGACGCTGTCTTTCCGACAGATCTGTTCTTCACCTGAGGACGGCTGCTTGCGTTGTGGCCGAAACGTCGCGAGAATTGTATTTTATTATGTTTTATTTTTATTATTTTATTATTTCCCTTCTACGTGACTTTACCGAAAGAACCAAGAAGATGAATCCCTGCAGTCACGAAAGCTTTAAATCGAAATTTCAGCCCAGTGTTATTTTATTTTTGTTTAAAAAAAATTGTGCTGCTGAAAAACTTTGGCTCATGAACTAATTTTCATCTTACACGGGGAGACGAACGGAAGTCTAGATATTTATTTCCGAGTAATGCCGGCAATGTATGCATAGCCAGTCAGATTTGTTTATAACCCTGGTGGTAATGTCATCACCGTGAAAAACAAACTGGATCTGTAATCGAGTACCTCGTCACACACCCAACTAATTACCTTTGGCCAGTAAGAACACTCAGCTGCTAGAAAACCCCCCAACTATTTATCGAGAAACACACACACGTGCGTGATGCTCGCATAACTTGTGAGAGAGACAACCAATGCAATCCCACCGTTATGACAAAAGGAAAAAAAGACATCCAATCGGCAGTACGAAGCCGGAGAGACCGAAATGAAATTACCAAAGAAAGTTGGCACGCGTTGGTGAACTGGCAAGCCATGACCCCTGTTTTGCAGCTCTCGAAGAAACAATATTGGACGTCAACAGCAAAATAACGCGATCACATCGCGGCAGCGGTGACTGCTTGCCCGGCGGCAAAGCCGTTCGGCCAAACGCCGGTCAAACTAATTGAGACCGAACAAAAACGTAGAAAAAAACCTCTCTTCCCCTTCCACAGCATCTCTCCGATGCAATCTTCGCTCCGCCGTGAGCAAACATCGACACGAAAGGCGAGCCTCCAGCGTGCCGCGGGAAGGGGGGGGCATTGGCTCAAGTGCGTTGCGAGCTAAGCGGCGGCCAGGGCCGGTAGAGGAGGAGGAGTGGGGGGGGGTCACGGAGGGAGGGAGCAGCATCGCTATTGGGCTCACGGAGCCCGACGGGGCCTGTCAGTCGCGGTGGTGTCCGCGCGCTGACGATGTGGGCTGCCTGCCCCACGGTGGCGAAGGCTTCTCGTGTACATATTAATCACAATAATGGTCACAGCGTGTCACGGAAGGCAGCCCCCCCCCCCTAGCGTTCGGGGGTGGGGGCTGGGGGAGGTGTAGGGAAGGGGGGTCGAGAGAAGACTCAGCCCACCCTTCTGAATTGTTATGGTGAAGTTAAAACATTAATTGGTACAATATATAAAACGAGTGAAATAGAGGGTTGGTTCAAAGTGCACAAATGAGTGTGATTCAGTGTTGGGCATTTCAGGTTCTTCCCATACACGCCCGGTGGGTGGGTGGTAGAGCAGAATGGGTGGTATACAAGAGCAGATCGCATCGTTACTCATTTTGTTTTGCTGAGCATTCAACGTTTGTTTAAAGCTTGTTAAACATTGACTGTGTCGTGCCCCCCTCCTCCCTAATCCCCCCCTACCCCCCGGAGTTATTGTACAAAACGCGGTCACACTGCAGCGTGACCCTGCAGGTTTCAGGATGCAGGGTCACGCTGCAGGGTCACGGTGCAGGGTCACGGGGTCACGCTGCAGGGTCACGGTGCAGGGTCACGGGGTCACGCTGCAGGGTCACACTGCAGGGTCACGCTGCAGGGTCACACTGCAGGGTCACGCTGCAGGGTCATGGGGTCACACTGCAGGGTCACGGTGCAGGGTCACACTGCAGGGCTGCTGGGAAGCCACGCCGATTCTCAAGGCTCTTTCAGAGGACGATCCTGCGTGGTGAGATGTTGGCCAGTTTCTTGAATGTTTTGAATGAGCTGGCCCTGGTGAGAGTGTGTAGAGGAGAGAGTGGGCCCTGTGCATTTTACTCTGAATGTGACGTCAGTCAGATTCGCCAGTGACGTCCGCCTGCATTCACTTTTTTTTGCAAGAGGGTTGTCAAATTGAACGGACGTGAAACGGCGACATGCCGTATAATTACATTAGACATTAGGCGCGTAATGATGCGGCGGACTCATGAACATTGATTCTTAACTTCGCGATATTACGGGAACGGTGCGCACGAAAACACTCGAACATTTTCCAGCTGATATATCTGTCGTGCGTAACAGACCCATGTGACTTTTACAGCGGCGAGAGGTGGCTACGTCACAATAAAAAAAAAACATTAATCATTTATTCATCCTAACCCGTGGCACTAGAATCGTGAAGAGTAATGGAATCATCAGGGTGCGGGTCACGAATCATCATCCCAAGGCAACTCGCTTGTCGCCATTTACAATCAGATCTCGTTCGTATGTGTGTATCATTTGCGTCGTCTTTTACTGACACATTCTGTTTTTCTCTTGCATCCCTGCATTCTATCAGCCTAAAAGTGACATTTTAATATCGGTTGTGAAAGAAAAAAAAGCCAATGCATCATTGATCATATTCCTGGCAATTCAGCGTGCGTACCGCGAGCATAAGAAGCGATGTTAATCGCCGCGCGTCAGAAAAAAATCACACACGCGCTAACGTATAAAACCGAGTAATGGAAATCTTTAAAAATTGCGTGCCGAAGAAAGTTCGAACCGCCGCGACAACTTACAGACTTGAGCCGCTTGATGGCTTCCTCGCACACTTGCATCCCCCTCGAGTCTTCCACCTCCACGCAGCCCAGGTACTGCCCCGCAAAAAGACAAAGACAAAGATCCCCTCTATTATAGACTAAACAGATTGTTGGGGCAAGTACTGTTAGCGAGCACCTATGAAGGCCGGAACGGCACATGACAGAGGTGGGTGGGTGGCCGGCACCACGCCCGGCCGCCTTTGTCTCCCTAGTGGCAATGTTTACACATCGCACCAGGTGCTCATTTGAGGCTGAGTCGACCTAGGGGATGCCAAAGACCAGTTCAGATAATCGTCATTGGTGTTGGCTGTGAGCGGAATCGAACTCGGGTCGCCGAGTTATAAGGTGCAGTGCTCTCAACCACGACTGCCCCGTCCAGGACACGCAAACACGTTAAACCAACTTTCAATTCAGCTTCACCCTCATTTATGGTATGTTTTTGCGTGCCGCTATTTACGACACCACTCACTCACGGCCCGCTTTTCATCGCCGCCACCCATTCCCACGAACTGCGCTCGTCAATCGGCCAAACATCCCACCGCAGGGGGCTCCTGTCGACGAGTCTTGAGACTCGGCGAGGCTTGCACGTAGAAGAAGACCTGGTGATGCAGGCAGTGACGAAAAGGAAACTGGAACTCCTCCTCTCCCCCCACTCCCTCTCCTACCCCTCCCCCCTTCGCACTCCCACTTCATTTCTAGGTCAGTTTGCTCATTAAATAGATTCGGAGCTGAGACAATTAGTCAAACCAAGTCGAGCAACGGAATTAAAATGCCTCCCCTTTCATTACACTGAGACGGTTGGAATAGTACGAAAACAATTCCCACGTATATATGTGTGTCTATTTCAAGCGTAAAACAAGCCGTGCCGGAGTCAGACTCGCCACTGATGTCCCGCTTGCTTCGCTGAGGGACACGTCCCGGGCATTGACCCTGAAGGACGGACAAAGGGTAAAGGGTGCAGCTCCTGCAACAGCTCGCTCACGCACACTGCTGGCGGAAGGTGCTCCACTCGAGGAGGCTCTAGGACAGCCTCTCTCAGTCCTCAGAGGTCTTTGGCCTACTCTTCCATGCTGGTAGAACATCTTGGAAGAGGAGACAGTACCCACACTTTACCCCCACCACATTAGCCTGCCAATCAGGCTCACGTTGGTGTGGCAAGTGTTTACTGCTGGATTGGCGGGAGGCGGGGGGTGTGATTTCAAAGAGACTTGCACCGATTTTTTTAACTGCCCCTGCCAGAAAATCAGACCGGCGACCTCAGCTTGCTAACCATTGCAGCCCACCCTGGTTGGGTTTTAACTACACTGCCCGAGAGGGCTTTGTGTGCTGTGTGGCAGGCGAGAAAGCACAGCAGCGGTGGCGTTAGGCAAAAACGGACCCAGGGAGAAAAAAAAATCGCTGTCACTGCAAGTTTTCCCTTCGCTCTCGGAGAAACCCCGAGGGACTGTGACATTCTGACAAACTCACGGCGTCAGCGATCTAAATTCACAGCAAATGAGGTGCTAATTACGATTAAAATTAGTGGGGGTGGTGGGATTCAATTTAAATTCGCCTCGGTAGAGGAAATTGGAGCGATGCTCCGTGCCGACGCTGGGGCAAGAGCTTCAGTAATTCCAGAACGTGTCTCTCCTGGTTCCTGGGCTTTTGTGCCCCACGGCTAATAGCTGGGCTCAGCATCGGTGCACTGAAACGAAGGGCATGCGAGCCTAAACACGAGAAAATTAAGGTCAGTCGAGTGTTCACCGTGGGCTCTGCGTGTAGGTATGTGGTGCCCAAAGGTAAATTCATTCTATTTATATATATTGGGCCATACAGAGGTGTCGGTGTAATTAGCGAATTGTGCTATGAACCCCAGAGCATAATAACACTAAACGAGCTATTTACGTGCCAAAACCGTCATCCATTATATATATATTTTTTCCCTTTTAATGCCACGGTTTTATTGACGAATGTGCTGAGCTTTTAATAAAACGAAAACCGTCGGAAACACTGCTGCAGCACCTCCAATTAGCGCAGTTGGCCACGTACGGTGCGAGAGAAGTTCAGCGTCATGCACACAACGCGGTGTTGAACCCGGTGGTGTGCGCACGCTCTTGTGTGCGATCCAGCCGTAGACACCAGGAGCAGCGAGATGGTGATCTGAGGATCGTGGACGCGTGGATCTGCTTTTCCTTCTACCCTGTTCCATTCCATTTTCCCCACTTAGAATCATGGATCACGATGATACTCGGTGTATGTACGGAATATAGAGAACACTTTCTAACGGTTATTATACAACATTTTAGTTCTGGCCTCTATCACAGTATATTATTTGCGTGTTTTTCTGTTCTAAGCAAGGCTTAATTTCGGCTGGAGCTCTGCTGGACGGAGGAAGTAATCACCACCCCCGCCACCCCTTTCTGTCTGGGGGTAAGGGGGGGGAGAAAGGGATGGGGGGGATGGAATGGGAGGTGGGGGGTGAGGGAGGGGGGATGGGGAGGGATGGGGTAACGAAGCTGAGGGATAATGATGGAGAGGTCACAAGGCCCCGGAAAATATTCAGTAAGAAATTAACCCCCGATTCTAAGGCAGTGTTAATGCTGCTTTGTGATATATATGTGTGTGTGTGTATATTTCAACATCCCATGCTCACAAGTTGTTGACCTCCCATCTAAACATCCGCCACTCCCACAGGAAAAAAACATCCTCCCGCCGCGTCAGATAGAGCGCGCTCTGGAATGACTGATTGGCCACATGGGCACCGCTGAGGCGCACTCTGGCAAGCGCGGATGCACTCACAAAGCCGAACAAATGAATAAATAATGATCCACCTTATGCGCACTCGAGAATCCAGCGAGGCCCTCACATTGCGATGTGTACCGCATGCGGTGTCCTTGCGACTCGACGGGCTGTTGAGTCTGCGACCAAATGCGCTTTTTGTGTGTGTTCAGTTTGTTGTCCTTCCCCTGCACCTCCGACTAGCACCGTTGGCTACGTACGGTGTCAACGCACTCACGACCAAATCGCCCTCAATGCGCCCGATCTCGTCGGATCTCGGAAGCTAAAAGCAGCGGTTGAGCTTGGTGGACAGCACACGGACCTGCATATGCGTCGGCTTGCGCCGTGACGTGGGCGGCACAGCAACGGATCATTGAATCCATCTACGGGGAGCTTTGTGTTCGCCCCCTCGTGCGTGGTGGGTTTTCTCCAGCTACTCCGGTTTCCTGCCATATGAAGCTGAACACTCGATACTAGGATTGGCCAAACATCCCAGTGCAGGACTCTCCTGAACAATAGCCTCGAGACTTCAGCGTATCTTTCCTGATTAGATTAAGGACATTATTGTTAGACGAAGAGCAAATCACCCCGGATAGTGCTCGCTTGGGTGTCTTTCCCACACACGCCAGGTGTCATAAGCTGCAGTGCTACGTGGTGGGCGGAAGAGGGCTATTCAGCAGGTTCAATTGTTGCACTGTGCTGCTATGTTCCCGTGACTATGCCCCGTGCCTCCATCGACCCACACTGACCAGCGCAGAGAAGCACCGGCCAAACTAGCCCACACGGGGCTCACGTGACCCATGTGGGGAGGCCTTCGTCCATCAGTGGCTTGACAAGGGGGCTGTGCGTGGCCATGCGCATTCAAATAAAATATATATATATATATAAATAAAAATCGCCTGTCCCTTCTCATTCCACAAAGGAATGGACGAAGTCCTCCCCCATGCAATGATGGTCAGGGAAGTTTATTTTGTTTTCACCACACGCTTCACCACGCTGGTCCACGAACATGAAGCACCATGTGCGTGTGTATGTATGTTGAACGTCCGTCGCACCACAGGACCTGCATTGCCACGATCATTAATACGACCACCCACAGCGCAAAGCGCCCGGCGATGACTCACCTTGACAGGGAAGCTGCATTGCCCGCGTCTCACCGCCTCCTCGTCCGACTGCCACTGGTGAGGGCGACTCGCCTCCGGGACGTAGTTCTCTTTCCTCTGTCTCAGACTCTGCCTCAGTCTGTGCATTGCTCCTCTCGCTCGCTCTCTCTCCCTCTCTCTCCGTCCCCTCTCTCTCTCTCTCTCGTCTGCTCGTCGTTTCTTTGGCAATCTGTCGGTCGCTCCCTCGCCGCACCGCAGGCCGTCTCAGATTTCTCCGCAGTGGGTGGGTGGGGGGGGCGGGAGAGTGGAGCGCGTTGATCGGCGGTGGCGGTGGAGATTAAATGGAGAGTTCCGTCGATGCTGCCAACCTGTCGGAAACGGAGCCAATGTCCGGGGTAGCGGAGTGGGTGGGATGAGGCAGGTGGAGGAGAGAGTGGAGGAAGGGAGCAGAAAGAACGACACACACACAGAAAAGAACACACGGAGCAGTCAGCGTTGAGAATACGGCGCTCTGCCAAACACGGGAAGGTTCGGCGCCGCCAAAATCACCGATGGAAATCGCCGCACCACAGGCGGCGCCGAGAGACAGGCCACAAATTCAGCAGCGGCACAATCACTGACTCACAGCCACCCTGACAGCGAGGGCATTCAGTCGACACATACAAAACGCTGGGGTCGGAGCAGTGGCACAGTGGTTCACGCAACTGCACTATACGCCACATTCACCAGCCTGCACCAAGGTGCATGATGAAGAATGGTCAAACAAATCCCCTCATTGGCACAGCATTGGAAGGCCTTCACCCAGCAGTGAATTTACAGAGATTTCTGAGAATATATGATTCGTGTTAATATTTCAATTGTTTTATACGTGCATGCTTTTGAATATGTACAATATTTAGAGTTACAATGCATGATTTCCCTCAGGAATAACTATCAATTTCAAAGAAATAAATACGCAAAAAATGTGCTTAGCTGAAAGGATGAAACTCTTGTCGTTTGCTAAGTAGCTTTGAGTTCATATTATTCTCTTTCTCAAGAAAAAAATATATTTTATATTCACCTGGCAAAATTAACGGTGAACGTTAGGCCACGGACATGTTGATGCCCCTCATACAGAGTTTATGAAACAAATCACAGTTATAAATATCTTTGTCAGTTAACTCTACAAAAATTACGGCTAGAATTGAATGTTTATTGACGTCGGATATAGATTTACATTTTAATTGTACACAGAGTAAGGCCGGCAAACACAGGCCTAAAGGAGCAGGATGAGACCGGCTATTGCGAGAATTTGGCAAGACTCAGTGAGGCTTTCTGGGTTAAAATAAAAATAAAAAAGGTAAAACAACAACAAGACACGGGCCGCCCAATTGGAACCCAGTCACGTGTAACCCAGCTGAGCGCTCACAGCGATCACATTGGCAGGGCAGTCGCGCGTGCCCTGCATGCAGCAACGAGCTGGCGCTGCAAGCCTCCCAGGTTACCCCCGGGTCCCTCCTACCTGGCCCGCCAAGGCAATCTGCCGTGCACCTGGGCAGCCCATACCCCATGCAGTCGAGTAGGTAAAGTTGCAGCCTTGCAAATATTCGCTCACGCCACTGTTGGGAGAAGGGCCTACGCTAGAGGGGTAGTTTTAGACAGTCACTCTCGACGGCATTTGATCTATGGTAAATATACACTATGGAAAGAATTTGGGAGTACCCACACTTTACCATCACCGGTGCACGTGACCAACGTAATTGACTCACGATGCTGTACCCATGTATAATGCTGGGTGGACAGAGTATGCGGGAGGCGGATTTGAGATATCCGTACACATTTTCAACCACCATGCCGGGAGATCAAAAAGTCCAGTGGCGCTTACCATTTACGCCCACGGCAAGGGTGGCAATAACGGCATCTGAAACGATGTGGCAGGGGTCTGCCGCAACTTCAAAGGACGCGTGCAGCAGAGCCATCTGTGTCTGTGTTGTGTGAAAGCAGCTAGGCTGAAATTAGACTCAGCTGTGATGCGCTTTTATAATATTGCTGCTGCTGCTGCTGCCTGCTGCCTGCCTGCCTGTGAGGGGGTAATCATGTTGACATGGCGCACCAGCCACAGAAACGTGCCAGAAAGCAGTGTCATGTTAATTCAGAAGAAGAAGAAAAACATCTCATTAGTGGAGCGGCCTGGGATTAAACACATTTCACTCACTTGGCCCATTGAATCACCAGGAGAAAGAGACGTTCACACTCCCTCTATAAATATACTAAACTATTTTTTACTTTACCAGGTAAGGCCCACTCAGCTATATAGCTCTTTATCAGAAGGGACCTGGACACAAATGTATAGCATCCAAATACTCTAAATGCATGCTTCTGCAGAAAATAATCGCAAACGGGTGGACAAATAAATTTCCATGGCGTGTGGGCTGGATAGTTTTCAAAGATGCTGAACATAATAGCAGTCTAAACGCACAAAATTCTGCACCGGGTTTTCAACAAAGAACCAACGCAGCAAAGTGCTTCACGACATCACGGGAAAGGGGCCTTCAAATATAAGAGTGTCCGTACAAGCCGAATTGAGCCACTCCATTAATAAATTCAGAGATATAAATTACTAATAGCCCTTTGTGAGTCCACTTCTAGATGAAGGCCTCCCCACCCACAGGCACCAGTTAACACATCGCCCCACCACTGATGATAGCCGCGCTAATCAGAGAGATATACCAAAGCTTAACAAATTGGCGAATGAATAGTAAAATATAGAAACGTGAGATTCAATAAGCCTGGCCCAGGAGCTCAGGACCGAGAAAGATGATGGACAGCTTGGGGAGGAACTTCATCCAGCAGTGAATTGTTCATTACTGCCAATGATGCTATTACATAGAAAATAAAGTCTTCTAACTTTTCTTATTAACGGATTCAACGCTGCTGGACTCCTGATAGCCAGAACAAGTCCATTTTATTTTCGCGTATTTCAAATGGATATTATTTCCTGTGACCTTCATCTGAGTGCCAATTCTATTGAGCTGCTCTTAATGGATTGCATCCCCTAACCTCCACCACAATGCAGATTAAGCGACCCCTCTTACCACCACCACCACCACCCAACCACCACCCAACCACCAACCAAACCGCCACTCCCCCCATCATCTCCGATTAGCACGGTTGGCTACGTACGCTGTGAATGAAGTTCAATATGCATCACTTTCAGACATCCCCGACTTCTCCCCCCCCCCCCGCTTCCCCGTGCTCAACCATGATTCATCCACTGCTGGACGAAGGCTTCCCCAAGCCGTCACCATCTCTCACAATCCTATTTGGCTGCTATACACTTCTGCACGATAAGCCACTTCGTTGAGATTTCCATTTGTGCCCAGGTCGCTTCTGAATAAGAGAGCAATGTGTCTCAGTGGGCTTTAACTGGTTAAATAAGAAAAAAATTTGTTTAACATTTTAATTGAATGGCTCTATCTCCTTTGTGCGCTACACCCCTTGGCTGCAACTTACTCATCACGATACCCGACCATCGGCCATCATCCTTCCTAGCGACGTGTCCTGCCCAAGTCCCATCGCTCTTATTGACGTTCATCATTGCATCTGTAACCTGCTCAACGCTCTCTCAGCGTGTTCTGTAGACGAGTCCACAAAATTGTTCTCCGAATTCGCGATTAACGCTGCCTCATAATTAACTTAATAAACATGAATCAGAATATGTATTTGAACTGGAGGAATCCGATGAGCTATAAAGCTCTTTCTTCACAGATGTCCAGTCGGGGCACGGGGCAAGAACGTTACAACAACAACCAGTACAAAGACACAACACGAGTGCAAAGTACAAGCGAGGTAAGACACATCACCCAAACACAAACTCAACCATCCCCATCCTACCAGGCCAAGCCCACTGAGGTATCAACTTCTTTTTCACAAGCGACCTGGCCCACAAATGATAGCTCAACAAAGTGGCCCATCATTTGGACACTTACAGTCCCCAAATCATCTAAAACAAGCTGACGGTTCGGGCTATGGCCCTGCTTCAGAGCCGACCATCGGCCGCCCCCAAACGCCTTCTGGAAGCCGCGCTGCACTTAACAGTTCGAGCGGAATCTCTTTAAATCTCGGCTTGGTGTTTAACCCCAACAAACTCCACCGCTCCACGCTTTCGCGGGAGGGCAACAGGAGACCGCGCCACAGTCAACATTCCTCAAAGACAAATCCGCTACCCCCATCACCCAAACCCCCCCACTGTGATTTCATTAACGGTATCAATGGGTGGACAGATGCAGGAACCCCCCTCCCCACACGCACACCCCCACCCCAGCCACGGGCACCTGTCACACAACTGCGCTTGGTTAAAAAAGCCACCGCTTCTCTTTGTGACACCACGGGACCAGAGAGAGAGAGAGTGAAAGAGCGTGAGTGAGTGAGAGAGATTGTGAGTGATAGAGAGTGAGTGAGTGAGAGAGTGAGTGAGAGCGTGAGAAAGCGTGAGTGAGAGAGAGAGTGTGTGAGTCAGAGAGTGAGAGAGAGTGTGAGTGAGAGGCTATACGGGGGATCTTTGGCTTTGTTTTCGTGCATGTAGGCCTCCCGTAGGTCGACTCAGCCTGAAATAGGTACCTGATGCAGCGTTTAAGTATGAACACTGGAGAGACAAAGGCGGCTCTGCGTGGTTTTGACCCCCGCCCCCCTTCCCACATACCCCCCCTCTCATTTGCCGTTCCGGCCTTCATAGACGCCCGCAAACACGCACTTGCCCCAACATTGTGTATGTGGGGCTGTCATCATCATCGTCATCATCACCATCATCATCATCATCGTTTATTCGTCATACCACGCCTCCCTCGCAGTGAAATCTCGAGACGCCGTTCGAGATAATCACTCGGTCAGAAAGTTCCTGCAGATCAAATACGACGTGCAGAGGCGAGGAGGTATAAACGGGGATTGTGTTTCTCGCTCCATATTTTGCAGAACGTGGCTAGGACTGGATGGAAGTAGGGATCGTCAGAGTAAGGCACTACCACTAAGAGTACGAGGTACACTTATCCACATTGATACTATATGTAATATCGTACCCTGCATTGCACACCACCTCACTCACACACCACAGCACTATCACGAGGACAGAGTAAGGCGAGATGGATATGGTGCACGGACATAATTTCTGGAACAGCACTCCGGACTGTTCCCGCTGGAATGAAGACACTGGTTGGATCCGTTGTGCATGCCGGAATAATGTTCTGCACAATTGGGACTTGTAGAGACATGTCTCTCTTCTCCTTGTGCTCTGGAGGAGCGTAGCTTGAAACAATAGCAAAATATGCCGTAATTAACTCAACACATTCGTCAATAAATGAGCTTTATTAAATTTGTAAATTGTGCACCACTGCCAACGCAGCAGCTGCAGCGCCGATTAATTTACTGAATTCGCGATATGATGGCGTTCTCACCTCTGCACCTCTTACCTACTCTGGCATTAACGAAACATATGACGACATTGCCTTGGGCTTTCCTCTCATGTAGTCGTTGGGTAATGTCCAGATACTTTAAGGGTCTTTAACGTGTGGTGGTTGGAGAGTCCCGGTGTAAGCCTGGGCAACTATCTGATGATCTCTTCAACCCTAAAACTTTGTCTGATTTCTGGAGAGACGTAAGAATCCGGCCCCGCCACCATCAGTCAGCTCTCCCCACTGCGATAGAAACGGTTGGCATTCTATGGCTGCTGCTGATGATCATGATGATGGTGGTGGTGGTATCGTCATCAGCATTCAACCGTGTTCAATCCACCGCTGGATGAAGGCCTCCCGGTGCCTCGCCAATCACTGCCAGCCATCGCTTAGTGCATATCTGAATGAGGCAGGACCATTTGCTACCTCAAGAGTTTCGATTTAAAGCTTTCGTGACTTCAGGGATTCATCTTCTTGGTTCTTTCGGTAAAGTCATCACGTACAAGGGAAATAATAAAAAATAAAACATAATAAAATAATTCTCACGACGTTTCGGCCACAACGCAAGCAGCCGTCCTCAGGTGAAAAACAGGTCTGTCGAGAAGACAGACTTGTTCCCGACATACCTGTTTTTCACCTGAGGACGGCTGCTTGCGTTGTGGCCGAAACGTCGTGAGAATTGTATTTTATTACGTTTAATTTTTTATTATTTTATTATTATTTCCCTTCTACGTGGCTTGACCTCAAGAGTGTTAGCCGCGGCCGGGAATCGAACTCAGGTCGCCGGACTCGTGGCATTACGAACCGACGCGCACGGGGCAGTTTCAGCCTCTCGTGGTTGGCGGTGCGCGTGAAGCCTCAACCGCTAGCCAACACAGTCCCCGAGATCCCATCGTGGCGTGTTGGTCCATGCCGGGAGCAAGTTCACAGATGGCTCGAGTCAGGCAATGGGACAAAAATTCACTGCGATTCGCAGTTTGGGACGTAGGTTCCGTACACAAATGCAGCATTTTGAATTCCTCGCATTATTGTTTAGTGTTTAACGGTTCAATACTCTGGCAGTGAATGCACATGGCGCTGCGTTTATCGATCGCTGTCGAACAATGTTGGAGCGTTATTGATTTTTTTCCGTCGGGGGTTTTGTCACCGGTAATTTGGAGAACTAGTAGCGATGGTGACAGCTTAGAGAGGCGTTCATCCAGCAGTGGATAAACAAATGCAGATGATGATGATGATGATAGTGAGGTGGTGGTGGTGATGGTGCTGCTGGTGGATAATTGACCTCATTGATTTTGTTTTAAGCAATTGCATTCATGATATATTCAAAAGAGTGAGTTTTGCATCAGTGCAAAACAGTGGACGGTGATTAATTTCCAGATTTCCCGCAATGATAATATGAAGAAATTAGAGGAAACCACATTTGATTTCGAAACCTCGACACGTCTCCCGACAAATCCCAAGACATTAAATCGTTTAACTCTCTCTCTCTCATCTGTAAGATACGGAGCCATAGCTTTCACGATATTCAATCACCTGTTGACAAGTAAGAAGGTCATGAGAAATCAGTGGAGGGAGGGGGGCACATCTAAAAATAGCTTGCCTTCTATTATTAATATGTGCACACACACATGCACACGTGTGCACGCATGCATGGACACAGCGTATCGTACGTACAGCAAGGACGGATTTATTAATTTAACAAACAAAACCGTCCCCAGGTTTTTTTCTTTCAAAGTAGCGCTGCTGTCAGGATCATCATCGGAAAGTCGACGCCTCGATGGTTCGTGACAGCGTCCACATTTGCAATCGTTTAGTTCCGACACATCCCTGAAAAGTGTCGCGTGCACATGCGATGCAGCTGCCCTCCCTCGCTCCGCCACCACGACAACCACCACCAATACAACCACCATTATCACTATCACCAACGCCACCACTACCAAAGCCACTACTACCACCAAAGAGCAATGATCCCCCGTATAGCCTTAACAGACTTTTGTGGAAAGTGCTGTGAGCGTGCGCCTATGAAGACCGGCACGGCACACGAGGGGATGGGTGGACAGCATCACGCCTTTGTCTCCCCAGTGGCGATGTTTACACACTGCATCAGGTATTCATTTTAGGCTGAGTCTACCTAGGGGAGGCCCAGGACCAGTTCATAAAATCACCACCAATTATTTATCGCCATGGCCAGGAATTGAATTCGGTCTACCGGATTCTTACCGCAATGCGCTGGCCACGACACTACCGCTCCCCCAACCACCCCTATCACCACCACCACCATCATAATCTCCAAGTAGCAGACGGGGCATGGGCAGTAAGGCCTCCCCAAGCATCCACAGCTGTGCTGGATCTCGGGGTCCCGCGTTCCTGGGAGTCGTGTAACAGCAAGCGAGCTCCTCCGTGCGCAAGGTCAGCGCGATACTGTTTGTTTTGATCATTAGTTTCAAACTGAAAGAAGCAGCAACACGTGAAGTGCGCGTGTGTTATGCACTTTGTAACCACTCTCTATTCGCTTCAGTGTCACATCGTACGGGAGGTGAATCGGCTGGGGACGCTGGTCACTGAGACGGCATATTCGTGTTTAGCACGGGACTTGCAGCACAGTGATGTAGAACTTCAGGGTGAACCTGCCTTACGAGTACAACCCATCGATAAAAGCGCCTGGCTTTAATATTTGGGGACCCGAAATTGTAATGTTATCGTTTTTTTTTAAATGCTTTAGTTATGACTCAACTATATTTGCTCAAAACATGTCTAGCCCATCCCGGATAGAATGTACGTAAGCCTCTCACTCAGTCACGATCAACTGTGCGCCTTTAACATCGTTGGTTGGTTGGTTATCGTAGTGTTTTTTGCTTCTAAAGAGGAATGATTCAAAACTGCTACAGACGCAGATGTAAACGAGAGGTTTGATTTCGCTGGATGATGTTGTTTTCTTTTTATTCTGATTAAATATTTCAATAAACGAGAGTAGCACAGGTGATACACGAGTCTACGTCTAGTCAGTTGGTAGGTGGAGATACACGAGGTGTTGTAGGCTTGAGCTGTGGGGTGGCCTAGGTGGTGCCAGGTGACGCAATCGTTTCTTGAATGAATTGCCCAAACATTTTAGTTCAGAACCCTCCTGAAAAAAATTGTCTGGAAACTCGGTCAGGGTTTTTCCTGGGTAAATAATTGTCTTGTACAAATGTCATTACTATGATTAGTAGTAGTATTTTGTCGAGGAACGGACCTTTTACTTGTAGGATTGTGAGTTCAAATCATTTCCAGAGAGACCTGGTTCCTGCCATCGTAATGTGGGATTTTCACCACTGGTTCAATGCTACAAATGCATGCAACATGCGCATAATTCATCGCTTGGTGTTGGAGGAGAGAGTGACTCCACGTGTCGTACTCTCTGTGCAAATGATTTTCAAAATACTAATTTGCAACTCTCTGTCAATTCACTGCTGAACACCCCCCTCCCTCCACCCACCAAAGGAGGTTGTTTGACCATACTTCACCACATTGGTCAGTGCCTGCTAGTGAAGGGATGGGGGAGGGGGGAGACCCAGTATTGGTTCAGATGGCAATCGCCATTGATGCTACCAATGCCGGGAATTGAACTGAGGTTGCTGGAACCACTGTTACCACCGCTCAAATGGCAAAATTAGTTTTACTCGACACAAATTATTACTGAGGCTACATCTTCGACTGTCCAACGCTATCTTACAGAACACGGAAAAAGGGAAACTGTTGAAATATCAAACCCAAGATCATCTGGATGACAAACGTGACAACACGGACTAATACGCCGCACGACGGAGGAGAGACGACAGCTTCCCCACGACCATTGTGACTAAGGACTAGTTCATGGTGATGACGATGATGTGCTCTTATCTCCAGCAGGAGAATAATGGGTGACTCTAATAGCTGCGGTAAAAAAAGACAAAGCTGCTGAGGTTATGAATCTCTGATGGGCAGAAGCGGGCGTCTGCCAATTTTAAGACAGGAATCGTGGCGAAAAAAGCACGCACACTTAACGAGTCTCCATCCGTGGTGGTGGTGGTGGCTGCACTTGCGTCGATTAAAAAACCACACGATGCGCTGCACGTGTGCGGCCCGATGTCACCCGTTGTGCTGCTGTCCACACGACGGAGGTACATTCAGTCTCCGCTCGAAGGGAGGAACCTCGCCTTGAAGAACGTGGGCGCTCATTATAACCTCGTCTTTTAATGACCGTAAGTCGGCGTGAATATTTAATACAAATTGCACACTTTCTTTGCAGAATAGTGCAGATTTTTGGTTTCAAATAAATCATCTCAACGATATTGATTTTAATGTCGTGTGCTGATTTCGGGCCACGGATTGGGATTTTGGCTGATTTATAATCACACTTGCACTCTGACCCTTTTTTGGGGGGGTAAAGAAAAATAACAAAATAACTGCGTTTTGTGCTTAGTTTGTTGTCCTTCCCAGCGCACCTCCGATTAGCACGGTTGACTACGTACGGTGCGAAAGAAGTTCAACATGCTACACATACATTGGGTCGGAGGAATCGGACGCCGCGGTTTCCATCGCACAGAGACCAAAACAAAGAATAAGTGAATATTGTGTTCGCATGGACCAATTCAATTATCGGTCCCTTTGACACACCGACTTAACTGCTGGCAGGCCACATTCCCCGTTGCGTGCCAACAAACCGACGGGAATGAGTCCACACCGAGCACTCTCTCACAGATGTTTCAACTAAATATGAAAGTATAAGCCAATAGGAGCACTCGACACAATGAAAGGGCAGCGGTGAGACAGCTCATTCACGTACGCGATTACTGCCCTTAAGGCTTAAGAGATTCAACTTTGGAGGGGGGTTAGTTTTGTTACGTTGACCTCGCGATCAAAAAACGGGCGAAGCCGGTTATTAAGATGTTAGTTAATTCTTGGGGTTTTTATTTTATTTCTAACTAGCTTTACTACCCGGCTTCGCCCGGGACTTTGATTCACCACGCCTGGCCGCCTTTGTCTCCCCAGTGGCGATCCTCACACACCACACGAGTTACTCGTTTGAAGCTGAGTCGACCTAGGGGAGGCCCAGGACCGGTTCAAATAATCGTCACCGGTGGTGGCCGTGAGCGGGAATCGAACTCGCGCGAATCGCTACGCAGTCGCTGCCTTCCCTCCCCACACACAGACAGGATAAAGACAAAGATCCCCCGTGTAGCCTGTGAGACTGCGTATCGATTCGCGCGCTGCGCTACGAACCCGGCGACCCGAGTTCGACTCCCGCTCACGGCCACCACCGGTGACGATTATTTGAACCGGTCCTGGGCCTCCCCTAGGTCGACTCAGCCTCAAACGAGTAACTGGTGTGTGAACATCGCCACTGGGGAGACAAAAAGGCGGCCGGGCGTGGTGAATCCAAGTCCCGGGCGAAGCCGGGCAGTAAAGCTAGTCTTGCATAAATTAAAAAAACAATTAACACCGCAGATCTCCCCTCCTCTCCGTGGACCTCGAGAGAAAGAGCGTAATGCGGCAAAACGCAACGACCAGAGCCGGCACACTCACTCAGCCACTCCGCGAGGCACGCGGCCGCATACTGTGTTCTCATAAATAATTGAAATGCACGTCTGTTAGTATTAGCGCGCCCCGAGACGCTAACAGCGACAGATGTGTGGCTATTTATGTAGATATAGGTGCACACTCGGGCTGTGGAACATCTCAACGTAATGCGTGTTGAGGCCAAGGCAGAAGTATTGCCCGGAGGGATATTTTTTATTTTATGTATCCCCCCCCCATCCCCTCTCCCTCGTTCTGCCTTTTATACGCATCTATGCTTTCCATCTGGCCCGGCCCGGCCCGGCAGAATGCGTCCCAGCTTCATTCTGGCGCTCGGAAAATCGGCACCAAGGACACACTGGCATATCCCCGTCACGATAGGCGATGGCCGAAAGGAAGAAAATAAAACAGGGGGCGCGTAAAAACACACACACAAGCCCAATTAATTATGTAATTTTGATGTCATCCCAGCCCCTTGGACCAAATCAGCTGGAATGCGCCCGAATCTCGTCGGGTACAAGAAGGCCCGGGTTGGCGAAGCCTCTTGTGCCTGCTGGTCGCCTTGGATGTGCCCCACCAGCCGGCACAAACAGGTAGCGACAGAGCTTCGGGGAGGCATGGGGGCTCTATGTGGTGGGCAGCAGAGGGCAGTGCAGAAGGAAAACAAAAAAACCTGATGGTTCGGTTGTTTTGTCCTCTCCCCGCACCTCCCCACGATCTTCACCGACCCCACACTGGCCGACGCGGTCAAATATCCATCGCCGGCCACTCGAGGTGACTGAAGGCCCTCACACCCAGCAGTTGAAATGACACTCTGGATTGAAAACTCACTTCTCAAGAATAGGTTATTTTTGTTGTTGTCGCGTTTAGTTTGTTGTCCTTCCCACGCACCTCCCGTGTGCACGGTTGGCCTCGTACGGTGCGAAAGAAGTTCAACGTACGTACGTCGTCCCCTTGTGTGCTCGGGGCCCATCCATTATCGAGCGAGCGCCTTCTTTGTTGTCGTTGTACCGCCGCCACACTTTGGACTACGTTCTGAACGGCACGCGCTGTGATACAAAAGCTCAAAACGTGGATGATGAAGACCTCGCGTCCAACAATGGGCGATGCAGATACAGCGAGCCAGAGCAGCTGTGCCAGAAGCGTGATCTCTTGTTTTTTGTATCTCTCTCTCTCTCCTTTGGGATCAAAATCATCCCAGCGTGGGCAGTGTGCGCCCGTCGGCTTTGAGCAGAAAAAGAGGATTAAATCCACACTTCTTACTAAATTAACCAAAATCCTTTTTGTACAGGACGTTGTCAGTCCACTGCTGGATGAGCGTCTCCCTCTGGACACCAGCACAATCCGCAACAAACTAAACCCACACACGTGCTGAGCGTACTTCACTGCGCTGCTGAGTGCCGATTTGGTGGCAGCATAGCAGTACCGTACAACGATACGCAGATTTTGCTTCACTGCCCTCTGCTGCCCACATCGTAGGTCATAAGCCAACGAGAGTGATCGGCGTGCCCTGTAGCAGTGGCTCGCCAACATCACGTGTTCCCATGACCTGATGTGATTTATGAGCGCCGGTCCTCTATCCAAGCACCATCCCGGAACAACTCTGCATCACTTCGCTTCCGAGAGCAAGGTACGTTTCGTGCTATTAATAATTGTGTTGTAACTGATTTCTGTTTAACACGTCGTAGGTTTTCGCGACTAATATCATCCATAATACATGTGTTTGGGGTTAAATCGCAGAAATATATAAGTGTGTCGTTAAACCTGCCACCACCCGACACAGCCAACTAGTAAGGTTTGTCAGTAAACAGACCATGGCAATTCGTCACTAGTACAGCACTAACCGGTGTGTTTGAGAGCCAAGCCACAACATTTACAATCTGAGTACGACGTTTCGCCAGTAATTACAACTAGTTCTCCTTCAACTAGTTGTAATGACTAATTACAACTAAGTTGTAATCACAACCAATTACAACTAATCTCAACGACTGTTTACGTTGGTTGTGTCGGGTGGTGGCGGGATTAACGACACATTTATATATTCACGCGATATAACCCCAAAAAAACCTGCATTATGGATAACTGACTTCTGTTCATCTTCTCGTAGTGGTTCTACACAAATGTGCTGTGGTTTGGTTCCACGCGCCTCCAAGTTGTTCTCTCTAAATCTCTCTTTCTTCAAGAGCGAGCGAATACTGTGCAGCGAGTTACACGTTGCGACTGATTTATATTAATTTCGCAGCGGTGCCCTTCGACTGATGGCCAGCTCTTGCGAACAGGCGAGGAGGTATACACAATGTGCCAGGAGGCAGGAGGGCTCCCGCACATGCCTGGCTCATTACCAAGAAAAACAAAGCTTGGCTTGAGAGGGTCATGCCACTCGTAATCTGCCACCCCCGGGCTCCGCGAGAAATGCCCTTAACGGGAAGGGTTCTCTCTTCTCCCATGAATTATTGTGGTGGGAACTGGAAAACCGGGGTTAAGGCGTGTAGCGCAGACATAGCTTCAGTTCCGGAAAATAAAATAAAAACAGACGTGAACGCCTGACTTCATGGGGCAACGTTTTCATATAAAATATCACCCGATCCATAGCAAGAGAGAAGAACTGTTTAATACAAGTGATATGTGTGTTTTGTGCAGAAGATCTCAACTGACTACATTTTGAGGGCTCACCCTCTGCACCTCTAACCCTCCTCACCCTCTCTCGCTTCTCACTATCTGACCCTCTAAATATCTCACTCTTATACGCTACTCACACCTCACCTTCCTCTCTTCTCCTCTCACACCTCCTCACCCTCCTCACCCCCCCCCCACCAAACCCTCTCACCCTACACACCCTCTCACACTCACAACGCCATTCTCATAAACGGCATCCCAACCGCGTGTGCACCACGCTCGCACGCGCGTCCCCGCATCTGCCGGCGCGTGGCAGCGGCAGAAGGCGTCGGTCCCGTGGGGAGCCCTCCCACTGTGCTCGCAATCAGCACCCCCTCCCCCCACCCCCGCGTTCTCTCCTCTCGAACTCTCTCCTCTGACACTCTCACCCAATCTCTCTCTCTCTCTCAAACATCGCTTCTCTCACCCATCCTCACCGCTTCTCTCGCCGGCTCAGCTTCGCGTCCTCTCACAGTCTCACACGTGCGATCATCATGTCACCATCTCGCACCCTTCACCGTCACGCACTCTCACTCCCTCGTCGTCCCAACCTCTCACAAGATGACTCTCACCCTCTCACCCCAGAACACTCTCAGCCTCGAACACCTCCCACCATCTCACCCCTCTTATCATCTCATCATCTCACCCACTCGCTGTCACCCTCACACCACCCTCTCACCCTCTCACCTCCTAACCCCTTCTCAGACCCCTCGCAATCGGAAAGACTCGGACAGAGCCAAGATTTCCTACGAAATGTAAGAATTGCTGGTGTGGTTTTTTGTCGCTGTAAACCAGGTTTCTGTAACGAGGTCGCTATCGAAAATGAACTTCAATTGCCCAATGGGGTTTACCCTATGCCAAAATAAAACATTGACAATGAATATACCGACAGTGGGATATATTCAGTTCCCAAAGAAGCTCCCAGCACGTGGAGCGAAACGTCGGACATCGTGTCGAACTACACGAGTCACCACCCCGAAAAACACATCGGAGAGCGTGCGCCACAACCACGAAAAACGAACGCAATCGTCCACTGCAATATAGCACACACACAGAGACACACACACAAGGCGAGAGACACGCAAATTGTACAAAATACTGGAGGAGTCTTACTCACCAAGGCACTGTTGGGACGAAATATCTGTCTCCCCGGGCAATTGCCCACTTGTTTGGCGCCCACCACTTCTCAATGGATATAGAATATCGATGCGATTCAATTGACACGGAGCTCCAAACCAACAGCCTTCTTTGTAAAGGAGAAGAAAGCGAGAAGAGCTCTCCACTACTCAGATGCTGAGCCAGAACCCAGAGACACAAGGAGGTTATGGGGGAGGGAGGAGGGGGGTAGACTCTTCACATCTGACAAAGCACGGAGCTGTCAAGCCGGAACGTGTTGCAGTCTTCTGCGGAACGCGACGTCTGGAGCAGAGAGAGACCCACACGCTTGTGGCTGCTGTTACAAATAAATAAATAATCCACACGCTCTCACTCTCTCTCTCTCTCCTCTCCCGCTCTTGCACCCACAGTGATGTATGGACCCCCTCCCCTCTCCACACACTCTCTCTCCCACTGCCCCCCCCACTCCTGCACCCGCAGTGAATGTAGCAGCGCTCGCAGATGCAGAGACACCAGGAACCACGGGGCGAGGCGTCTGCTTGGCCACCGCTAGACAACTGCCCCCACATACCCAGCGCCCCCGGGGCTTTATAGCGCAAGCTCCGAGCGCCCCCCCCCACCTCCCCACAACTCGCGCACGAAGCGCAACCAATCGGCTGCTGCAAGAGGAGCCCGGAGAATAGAGGAGGGGGGATTTGACCAATCCGAGGCGGGGTAAAGACAAAGGCACAGCACCGGCAATTGCGCCGAGAACGCCACTGCTGGTGCAAGGGCATCCACGAGAGAGAGAGAGAGAGAGCTCTCCTCGAGAGCCCTTCCAGATGATATTTGGGCCGAGTCCTTGAGGCTGACCAGACGTCTTGGAAGACGAGGTGGGAGTGCCCACGCTTTTCCCCACCACATGCGATCTGCCGGTTGACACACTCTAGTGTGCTCATGTATACTGCCGGGTGGAGATCAAACCCTCGCATTGTGGATTGCAAATCCTAACGCGCTTAGCATTTTACCACTGGGCCCGGTGTCTCCATTCCTCCAGGGCTCTGTTTTAAAATCAGAGCCGCTTTACGGAATGGCCAATGTGAGTTCCCTTTAGATGGACTCGTCCTCAGCATAGGAATATGGAATATGCACCACTGGCACAGACGTTGAGCTGTGGTGAATACGCATTTTGAGGCTGTGGTATTTCCAACAGTTTATAAAAATGGATAATTATTTAATAAAAAACAAATGACTTCCAGCGCTGTGTTAATCCCCTGCTGCTACCCCAGTTCGCGTGCAACATTGGGCTAACGTTGGCACGTGGGACGTTAGGTAACAGCGTTCCGGCGTTTGCGGGACAACCGCTTTGCAGGACGACGGCACATCCATGCTCGCCGGGGACGGAGGCTCGAGATGGAAAGACGATTGTCTGGCGGTAACATCACCCACGACGGCGCCAGGCGGTCGTGTATTTTCGGCTGAACGTCTTTTCCCTGCGAGGGACTATTCGTATTTCACACGTGTGACGAGCGTTGCCCTTCAAGGCGCTGTGATCGTTTTTGCTCTACACACAAAAGAGAACATTGGTTGGTGGGTGGGTGGGTGAGGAGTGGCTGGATCTCACACAAAGAGAATTGTGTAGAAATGTTATCACGGGCTTAGAAAGTATCCGGTGAAGAAGAGGGAGATGCGCCTGTCTATTAAGCGACGGAAATGTTTTTGAAATGAGAGTCGAATGCCCTTTCATTTGCTGGGTTACAAATAGGGGCATGAGGTTTCTATGTGTATATATTTTTTTTTGATTCCCCGTGTGCACAAAGAGCATTGTATTTATATTTTTATTTACTGGGTAAATAAAAGGCGATAGTGTTATTTTTATACGTTCATGCCCTGGGATAAATAGAGAGTGCGGAGTGTTTATTTTATCTCTAGAGTAAATACACAAAATGCCATGTTTACGGTAGAAATTATGGCGGCACGTTGCCATATTTAATTGTGGTGTGGGGCGCCGTGGCAATCGCTTTGCGCTACGAACCTGGCAACCCGAGTTCAATTCCCGGCCAATATCAGCGAGGACCGATGTCTGAAAATGTAACCTGCCCCCCCCCCCCCATGCCGTGGAGAATCCCCCCAGGGTAATTCCGAGGACTCAACACGACGCAGCGTCACGTCGACACAACAGCTCCGCCTGCTGAGACATTTCAGGAATTTCCAGCGCGTCTCATGAGCCGCTATCTATCTTGGCAGGCATAAATCAAGGCGAAACGGATCGGCGCTCAAATATTCATACACCAAAGTGGCGGTGAAAGCGAACGGCCATATGAAATACGTCCTTCGGCTAAGTGGTATTGAAACGCATAGTACAATAAATAAATAATTGCTTTCTCAGAATGTCATTTTAAAGGGAAGTGCAGTGACGAATTCCAGACTTTACGACGATAATGATAATGACGGGCATTGAAGAACCATGCCACTCTCCATCATTAGACTGACCTTGCTATTAGATATACATTGCCTTGATCCCAGCTGTGGAAAAATATTGGGTTATTTGGTTTTGGAATACTCATAAAATACCACTACTTACAAAACTACGATAATACTACTCCGGTCAAATACTACTATTACAATAATATTAAGAGGTTTTTGGGTTAGATCGCGTAAATATATAAATGTGTCGTTAAAACCCGCCAGCACCCGACACAGCCAACTAGTAAGGGTTGTCACGTAAACAGAAAATGGCCAATTCGTCACTAGTACAGCATACCGGTGTGTTGGAGAGCCAAGCCACAACATTTATAAACTGAGTACAACGTTTCGCCAGTAATTACAACTAGCTTCATCAGGCGACAGCCAGATTTATGGATAAGTATTACTGTTTCGTTCCTTATATAGAGGCGTAGATGTGTTGTTGCCACGTTCTGTTTACGTGACAACCATTACTAGTTGGCTGTGCCGGGTGGTGGCGGGTTTTAACGACACATTTATATATTTACGCGATCTAACCCAAAAATTTTTATTATGGATGATATTGGTACCGCGAAAGCCTACGTGTTAAACTGAATATTACGACAATAATAGTCTTACTTTCAATACTACTAGAATACTATTACTACTACTAACAATACTACTACAATAATACTACTACTACTTACACTACTACTACATTCACACTAATATTACTATACTCTTTGGTTACTTCGGAAAAGTCACGTTGGTGACTTTTTTCTACCCACGTGACTTTACCGAAAAAACCAAAGTGTATGGATTCCTGCAATCACGAAAGCTTCAAATCACTAATATTACTACTACTACTTATAATACTCCTATTCCAATAATATTACTATTGCCACAATAACTAAACAGCACAACAATAATACTGCACGATTCCTAATGAAACCCTTTTGCTCGGAATGTCTTTATAGTTCGTGCATTGGGATTATTGGCCAGCTCTTACGCATGCCATGGAGTGGTGCGCAAAGTCACGCACAGATTCAAGACTCCACTGCTGTGCTGCCAAACTCATTGCGACCTCACAGCCCAAGCTTACAATATCCGTAATTTTCTCAACTTTTGGAGGTTTTTTTCTTTCATCGCTTCGAACTACCGTTGTCAACTGAGCGGTTTAGACGCGAAATCTTGCGACTTTTTAAAAATTTCCCAGCGGGAATTTTTTTTGTCCAAGTTACAAACGACCCATCTAGCGACTTTCACTCCGGACAACATTTGGGAGTGATCCCATGCAGGTCTGCACTCAGGATCCTGTATCGGTTCACTTCTGTGTCAGGAGTGAAGCCACACGACTCCGGGGAGACACACACGATCCTCCTCTATCGGTGTCAGCAAGAATATATTCTTTATCCTGTTTTCAACAGCACGTTTTTTGGCGTGGGTTTCGCGTAAATAATATCTGCTTTTGTTTATTCTTCGTGGGCACATTCCCTCCGTGAAAATGCCCTCTAACTCGCCGCCACTGCCGATGGTCTAGGTCTGACGTGGTCGTCCCTGGCTCAATCGGCGGTGGGGGCGGGGTAAACAAAAACATCTCGAGTCCATTCGCTCCGTGTAAACGCTTGGGCCACTTGGCGTGCGGTGGCATCACCGGTGACTTCAGACGCTCCGCCAGAACGACACCTGGGCTGGCGAGTTTTTATTTGTTTGTGCGAAGCAGAGGTCGCAAACGGGTTTTGATTCCCTACCCGTACCCGGCCGCACCAGGGTCGCAAACGGGTACCCGGCCGGGTATGGGTAGCCGGGTATCGGGTAGGGTACGGGTATCGGGTACCCGATTGCGACCTCTGGGATGAAGACATGTTGCAGGCGCGGGTGGGTTGATTCTAGGAATTTGAATTGTGAGAAGAGACAAGACGTTGGGAAATGAGTGACAAATGGTTACTCACCATTGGGTACCCGTACCCGGCCGGGTACGGGTACCCAATACCCGGCCGGGTATGGGTAGCCGGGTATCGGGTAGGGTACGGGTATCGGGTACCCGGTTGCGACCTCTGGTGCGAGGCGACTTTCTCCTTCAAGAGCGCCCCAACCCGCCGCCCTTCCCACCCAGCGTCGAGGAACCTCTCGTCGCTGTTAAAGCGAAATCTCCACGAGAAATATATTTTTTTATTTTTAAAATTCAGCCGCTGCCCGCGGGAAGAGCCCCAAAACCCGCCCGCTCGGCTCATTGCTACCCGCGGGGGCGGCCACGCTGCCCCTTGGCCGTGCACTTTCTCAATGAGCACCATTATGCAAGAAGGTGTTCCGTTGCGTCAGGGGAGAGACATTTAGGCCCTAAGTGGGGTGGGGTGAGGGGTGGGGGTGGGGACCCCCCGACAATGTCCCTCGTTATACCCCGGCGGCCGGGCTGGACTGGCGCACGCGCGGCACCCCCCTTCTTCAAAGGGCCGAGCTGGTGGTGAATAACGGGGGGGGGGGGGGGGGGGAGTGGTGGGGTATTGGGGGGGGGGAGTGGTGGGGTATTGGGGGGGGGGCACAACTGTGGCAGGCCCCCCCCCCCTCCTACTCCACCCCCCCTCGACTCGCCCACGGTCTTCGCAATTCTCCAACCAAAAAAACAATCGAGCTCCTTGTTTCAAGTGGGGGCGCGCAACAAAGGTGCGCTGCAAATCGAGTTGAATTTGCTTTTTATTTTATTTTGCTACCCCCCCCCTCCCTCGGTGGGCGTGAGCGAGATGCAACTGCGAAGGAGGCTCGTTGTGCTTGTGCAGAAGCAAATTGACTGCAATTAGCTTGGGCTGGAGAGTTTGAGCGCAGCAATGGACCGGCTTGTAAATCGTATCCTCGGCGAGTTTTGGGCCGCGGTATTTTGTGTGTAAACAGTCGTCATGGCCATGTGCCGTTTTAATAGGGGACCCCGGGTTATTAAAAGTAACAAAATACATGGAAATAGATGCGTGTTTCCCTCTCCCCCCCAACCCCTCCTTTTAAAATGTCAGGCCTTTCCATTCAAAAACACTCCAGTAAACAAAACAGCTTTCTTTCCAACTTGACGTTTCCATTTATCGAGAGAGCGATGGGACGATGCGAGTGGAGCAGTAGATTCCGTGAAATGAATGGACACTCTGGGTGACGTTGGATGACGGTCATGAACCACCGGCATCAGAACATCACAATTACCATCATCTTATTGTATGTTGAACTTCTTTCGCACCGTACGGAGCCAACCGTGCGGGGGAAGGACAAAAATAAACGAATTCGCAAAAATGGATTCTCGAGAAAAATGAGTTCTCGATCTCGATTTAAAAGTGCATAGCCCCAGTGGCTTATGGGATGGAAGAGCATTCCAGAGGGCAGCAGAAGCGCATCTGAAAGCGCCACGCGATGCGGTGACCGCCTTTGTTCGATGGCTCGCCAAAAAGCCGCTGCTGCGATGATGAACTGAGTTCGCCCGACGGTTTATGCCCCTTGATGAAAATGCCCCAAAAAAAATCCACGATTGCACGGACGCTACGGACACCCTTGTGCACAGAGACGCGGTGAGCGCTTTCAAGCGGCCAAACAACTGCCCACCAACTAGATTCCTGTGTGTCTATGTGTGTGTCTCTCTCTGTTTGTCTGTGTGCGAGTCTCTCTCTGCTTGTGTGTCTGTCTGTGTGTCTCCGTGTCTGTGTTTTGTCTCTCTCTCTCAAATTTAGCAATCTTTGGAAGAACGTAAACAACCAGGTGGCGTGTTGACTGTTGTGTTGGCCGACTGTGCTGTATCGCATTATATTTCCAAATTTACTATGTTTGTTTTCTCATTTATTTGTACCTGATAATGGTTGTTTGCGTTGCAATCGAAACGTGGTATTCGATTATTAATTAATTTAATTTCTTTCTCCGTGACTTTACTGAAAGAACCGAAGAGTAAATGCCTACTACATGATGCTCGTTCCCCAGCAACATCCCTGAAATTCGATTTAAAGCTTTCGTGACTGCAGGGATTCATCTTCTTGGTTCTTTCGGTAAAGTCACGTAGAAGGGAAATAATAAAAATAAAACAATACAATTCTCACGACGTTTCGATTGCAACACATCATCATCATGATAATAAAAATAAAACAATAACATTCTCACGACGTTTCGATTGCAACACATCATCATCATGCGTTGCTTGTGAAGGGCAGTCATGATGATGTGTTGCAATCGAAACGTCGTGAGAATTTTATTGTTTTATTTTTATTATTTTATTATTTCCCTTCTACGTGACTTTACCGACAGAACCAAGATTAACATCCCTGAATTTCACCAACGACTCTCCTGGCGCCCTTGTACGCCGATCTGAATTCCTCCAAACGGACATCGTCACATCGTCACCATCCAAGCTTTTATTTTACCCGGCGAGAGCCAATCGTGCTTGCGTGGGCGATCAGGTTTGTTACAAGCGGCTGCGAACATGCGTTGCTCGTGAAGGGCAGCGCAGCGAAATACAACGTTGGACTGTTTCGTGCTGCAACGTGTATGCTCCCCATCTTCACCAACCCTCACTGACCAGTGTGGTGAAGTATGATCAACTAATCCTGCCCCCACCCCCACACAGCCGGCACGGTGCGCAGCGCCCCTCATCCATCAGTGGACTGACACAAGGGGCTATGCGCGTACATACGAACCCTAAGCTTCTATTTGCAGAGAGACTTCAGCCCATCGCAGCCACATTTAAATCGACACCATTCTCAAGGCTGCGTTGCCCAGCGAGAGAGCAAGCCGATGGCAGACAGAGGCAGCCGCTTTTAGTGGAAACACCTCTGACCTTTTCACCTCTGCCAAGGGTCCCTAACCCAGACTCCCAGTGGAGGCTGTGAATGGGGGGGGGAGGGGGGCTAAGGTCCTTTCCTGTGCGGCAACAACTCCAGCCTCCACCCAAACACAGCCGTGTCCATTAAACTAAGGAGGCTTTTTTTACATTTTTCAACGTCCGAGGTATTTTTTTGTGTGGAGCGGTGGCACAGTGGTGAGCACATCGAACTACGCACCGGGCCATCCGAGTTTTGTTTCAGGCCACGGCGACCATCAGTGGCGAGTGGTGTCCAAACTGCTCCTGGGCCCCCTCACTCACCAACCCGCACTCACCCAGCGGGTTTGAAGTATGGTCAAACAGCCCCCCCCACCCCCCCACCCCACGACTGGTGTGACACGGGGAGGAGGCCTATATCCAGCAGTGGATTGGCAATAGGCTGTGAATTCATTGTCCATTTTATATCGACGGTGCACGCATTCACTTACATCCTTTTTTGTTAATATTAAACATTTGGCGCAAGACATAGGCATGCAAAGATGCATCAGTTTGTTAATTGCAGTAATATAAATTCTCGAAAGCTACAACACATGCATCAGATCACGTAAGAATGTATGCCCTATCGATTTAAGTAGATTACAAGCAAATTATGCATACTCTTTGGTTCTTTCGGTAAAGTCACGTAGGTAGAAAAAATAAGATCACGACGTTTTCATCGCAACGCAAGCAACCGTCATCAGCGGATGATGACGATCAGGCGGATGACGACGATTGCTTGCATTGCGATCGAAACGTCGTGATCTATTATTTTTTCTACCTACGTGACTTTACCGAAAGAACCAAAGAGTGTGGATTATTGCAGTCACGAAAGCTTCAAATCAAGAAGCAAATTATGTTTAGACTACTGGGAATTGTACAAACCAGACATAAGAGAAACAATACTAAAGAGATGGTGACGAAACAAAAGTAATTTATCAATTACAGTCTAATCACAGCCCTGAACAGCACAACTATTCGAAACACCAGGGCGCGAATCACCACAGCTCCAGTCGTAACCCATCGTGTGAATTTGAGTCAAGAGTAAAAATGATGCAAAGGGTTCGTCCAATTTCCCAAAGTAGTCAAGTGCCAGTATTTCATTCGAGACCAAGCTTCTCTGTAATTCTCTTGTATACAAAGCACACGCGCTAAACCTGCCACTCAAGCCAACGAGGTCCCATAATTTAACTCTCCGACCAGCCTCCGCACCCTCCATCCATTGATTTGATCATTCACACCTTGCCGACGAGACCCTTAACTCACCCAAGGATGCTCAGGAAAGATGAACCTGGAACGCACGAAGGCCAATGCATCGTCGTGGATACGTTCAATGACTGCGCCCTTAACCTAGTCGCGTTATTATAATCTGGGTAGCCGAAACACGAGCATAGCTTGGAAAGATGAGTGAATTTGGTGGATTACTCAACAAAAAATCGTAATTAATGACCACTTTGGAGTCGATCACTCGAGGTCCTTTTAAAAATGGCGGTCTTCCCAACAACTTTCCTCGTGAAGGTGGGAAACCCCCTTACAAGCCAGGCTCAGCATGACTCGGTTGACGATGCAGGTTACATTAAGCTCCGTTCATTCTCTCATCCAGCAGAACAAGTAAAAAAACATCTTTCCCCCCCCCCCCCAAATATTATTGAGTTATTCGATTTGTCAAGGAATCGTATCGTTAAACCAAAGAGTAATTTATGCCATAAAAAAATAACTGGATAATGCAGCTCTAAATATTGGCTGGAATGCTCACTGTGGCGAGACTTTTATCTTGTTTCATTTTATTTCACCCACAATGTTCTGCAAAAGAACATCACAAGTTTCTGTTTTTTTATCCTGTCATGGTTTGTTTGGAATGGCGAATTATGAATACGATGTTGTTTATGCAACTCAGCAAAAACAAAATGTAACAAAAAACACAAAAAAGGAAAAACAATGTTTTGCAAATATACGCTGCACATTCCAAGGGCACATAAACAGTTTAAGTGCAGCCCTGCAATGTATTGCTGAAGCCACTGCTCGCAAAATAGCCTCCACTAGAGGGAGCTCTATAGAACCCCTCGAGAGGTTTTCTAAAGGCACCACGAGCCTCGAGATATTTGGCACGGCAAAGGAACCAGGAACATTCACACTTTGTACACGGGCAAGTCACCCACACAAGGATGGTTGACGTTCGTCTCGACGCTGACAAACCCAGTGGTCTCTCATTCTCTGTTCTGCCTCACAAACGGAATATAAATATATCCCTGGCTTAACTTAGTTACAACATAGGTTCAGACTTCGCAAGGCTTAGCGTGAATAAATCCTTACTTTGCGTATAAATTCTCAACTATCCAATGCTTTAAGACAATGACAACGAAGCATCGCTGCATATAGTTTATTCCCAGAAAAAAATAACTTTGTGCAGAAATGATTTATAGTACAAATTAGAATTTACCTATATTCATTACAAGGTCATTCTAATTACGGGTAACATTCCATCACTTCCGCAGACCATTAGAGAAAATATTTTACGCAGAAAAAAACCCCACCAGCAACAACAAAAATTACAGACGTTTGCGTACGGCTCCTCAATATACACATAGCTCGCATACACTCATCTGAGTAAATAACAGCGCTCGCTAACCCAGGTCTGAGAGAAACGCCGCTCAAATTCCCGCGGCTACCGCACGTCTTGTTCAGCGTGGCATCTCCTTGGGTACCTCTTCAGAAGAAAAAAAACACCAATATCGACATTATTCAGCATCACAGACCATCACGTGAAGAGATCAAAGTTCATGAGGCACTGCTTCATCCTCCGTTTCAACAGAACCGAGAGCCATTCGCGTTGCCGCCTGGATCGGACGTGGCACGCGTTTAAAACGGGAATCTCGCAGAGGTGGGTTCCCCCTGCTTTGGAACGATGGTCGGGTGGTGGCGGCGGCGGCGGCGGCGACGACGACGGGTTACGGGGCCACGGCAACGTGGGTGAGCTTCCCGTGCGGACGCTGGGAGAGGGGCGACCGGATCACGGCGGAAGTGACAATTGTCCAGCGTCGTCTGCCGAGTCTAGAATGCGACACATAAGGGATGATTCCACCTGCAGGGGCACAACAAGGAGCATATTGTTTATTGGTTCACGCTAGATTATTATGAATATCTAAGAAAGCCTCACTAAGTCCCAGAACTCTTTTTTTTTCACGAGGGACCTGCATTGCCATGTTTGACAGATTCAATTCGTGAGTGGTTTCCATTTGGGATGAAATCAGAGTGCATTGAGAAAAATTACACGGATTAGGGATGGGGGGGGAGGGTAACACTCAAGAGTTCCACACAGGCACTCAAAAATAGAACACTGCATTGTCTTGTCCCGGTCACCTCGCAGCCTAAGCCGACCAACGCCTGCTATTCTCAGGCAGCCTGCTATTCGTGTACTCAATGGGCTCAACACTACTTCGCTTGTGTGTGATTGGACACATTCAATCAGGGTGATGTTGTAATGGGCACTGGCCCGATCTTGTTTTCACACCGGATTTGCATTCCGTAAATAGCGTCGACCAAGTTCTTACAATTTTAGGAATTGCTTCCCGTAAAGCCCGCGTAGCCGGCACAGCTCAAGTTGCCGTGCGGAATCTCAAGCGAGGGGTCTTAACTGCTGCTCCGGCTGGAGGCCACGCTAAGGATGGCCCAGTGCTGGGTCGGCTGAGTGCCGAGTTTGCACGCACAGTGGCCGAAAGATTGCACGGAGACTCCGTGCCAAACCCAGCGCTGCTCGGGGCATGCTGTAAACACTAATCGTAAAAATTGGACAAAAAAAATGAAATGGCCACTTAGTCCATAATCAACGATTTTTGGGTTTAGATCGCGTTATTTATAAATGTGTCGTAACCCTCCACCACCCGACACGGCCAATCAGTAAAAAAAGTGTCACGTTGACAAAAGACAAATAGTTCACTGCTTTAGCCCACCGGTGTGTTGAAGCGTGAAACCACAACATTTACAATTTGAGTACGACGTTTCGCTGGTAATTGCATCCAGCATCATCGGGCAATTCGCCAGAATGGTGAGGCTCTGCTGTGTCTCCCGTTCTTATATAGAGCAGCAGCAGGGTGACGTCATCATTAACTCATTAACTCATCAGGTGCAAAGATTTGAGGGGGGGGGTTATTGTAATTATATACTTGATTAGTAATAAGGCTATTGTTACGATGCGAGTTGTAGATTAGTAATCATTTGGAATGTGTTCTATTGTGATTATGCTACATTAATAATCAGTTAGTGCTTGTTTCCCTTATAAGGAATTGTAATGCATCTTATTTAATAATACGCTTCCAGGCCGCACTAAGCCTGTAGCTGTCTGAGCGATTAAAGTTATTTCTGTTTCTCTCAATCTCAATGGATTCTCTAATTAGTCTTTGCCAGTAGTAACTAGTTTTACACAACACTTCAACGTTGTCAAAATCAATTGAGTGTCCCTGTTGGCAAGCATGTTCTGCCACTGCCGACAGTTGTGTTTGCGATAGTTTAATATTTCTCTGGTGTTCTTTTAGTCTTACACTAACGTTACGCCCTGTCTGTCCAATATAGCATCTGCCACATACACAATCCGATATACACCTTCTGTTGATAATTTAGGTAATTCGTCTTTAGTGCACGTTACTAGTTGTTGAATTTTGTGTACTGTACCAAATCTTACTGTAATGTTTTGCTTTTGCAAAACACGGGCTAATTTGTCAGTTACTCCTGAGATAAATGGTATTTTTATTGTTTTAATAATCTGATCGCTTTCAGCAGTGTTGCTTTGCGATCGTGATTTGGCATTTAGTGCTCTGTTAACTTGAGCATTATTGTAGCCATTCTGTCTTAGTGCTTCTTTAACATGTTTAATCTCTCTCACTAGACTTTCATCATCTGACACTGTTTTAGCCCGATGTATGAGCGTCTTGATTAGAGAGGATTTCTGAGCTGGGTGATGATGCGATTTCGCATTCAGATAGGCATCAGTATGCGTTTGCTTTCTGTAAACGCTGTGTGTTATTTTACCATTTAGGCCATGCCCAAGTAAAATATCCAGGAACGGGAGTGTGTTATTCACCTCCATTTCCATGGTGAACTGAATGGCCGGGTTTTGTGCATTGAGATGATTTAGAAAATCGTTAAGTGTATCTTTACCATGTGGCCAGACAACCAAAGTGTCATCCACATATCTAAACCAAAAGGATGGTTTTAATGTGCTCGAGGCAAGTGCTCTGGTTTCAAAGTTTTCCATGTACAAATTTGCTATAGCAGGAGATAAAGGAGAGCCCATTGCTGCTCCCTCCCTTTGTTTAAAGAATTCACCTCTCCATAAGAAGTAAGTGTTATTTAAACAATGGTCAGCGAGTTTCGGAATATCTTTTGGTAAATCTGTATTCTTTACCAGTGTATCAAGTAATTTAAGCGACTCGCTCACTGGAACCTTAGTGAATAGCGAAATCACATCAAAACTCACCAAAATATCATTAGGGTTAAGTTTAATATCTTTGATCATATTCACAAGATGTTCTGAATTTCTTATGAATGATGATGTCCTACCGATGTAGGGCTGTATTTGTTTAGTTACATATTTTGCTAAAGCAGTGAACTATTTGTCTTTTGTCAACGTGACACTTTTTTTACTGATTGGCCGTGTCGGGTGGTGGAGGGTTACGACACATTTATAAATAACGCGATCTAAACCCAAAAATCGTTGATTATGAACAATATTGGTCGCGAAAGCCTACGTGTTAAACTGGCCACTTAGTCCTTTGAAATATGGAAGAGGGGCAAATTGTTGGAGGTGGAGCAACTATCCAACTCCTACTAATTATAACCCTAACCACACTGGCCAATCACAATCTAGCCTTGCTACTAACAGTAATGCTAACCAAACACTACTCCTACCAAACTTGCCAAAGCAGATATCAACCCTACCCATAACCCTAATCATACGAGCCAATGAGACCATAGGCCTTCTACTAACCATATCCTTAACCACACAAGCTAATCAAACACCATCATTACCCGTAACCTCAGTGACACGAGTCAATTACAAGATAACCCTGCGAATCACGCTAACCCGACCGAACACTAAACCTAATCCCAAGCCCGAACAAACGAGCCAATCAGCTCCGAGCAAGGAACTTACCTCGACCCGGACCCAAAAAACAAAGTCCAAGCAGGATTTTTACGCGCAGGCCTGTTTAACTCGTCATTCCCTTTACACGACAAGGAAGATTCGTTTTCCCAGTGGTTAATTGGTAACAAGCCCCATCTTTGTACAGTAAAGAGGATGGCGAAAAAGCATAGCAAGCGTCTACGTGAATTTGAAAGTGCCTATTCATATAGCCACCTACTTAAGCTGCCCTAAAAATAAACACGCACACACGGCACATCTCACAGTAGACTCTTCATTTCTATTTATTCACGGACTGATACGTAGACGGCTGGAGCGGTGTCGAAGTCACCTGAGATCTACTAATCTGATATTTATCCATCACTAGAAGCATCTTAGCTGCCCTAATCGGGGAACAGAGGGGAAATATTTTCAACCTGCTAACATTGGTGACTCTCCAATTCACTCGCTCTTGACCCTTTGGGCCATTAAAATAAAAGCACGGAGCAATCGATGCGAATCATCAATTATTAAGGAAATAAACGGATATGGAGCCTTGCAAAAAAACACAATTTTATTGGAGTCACCGTGGCCTTGAGAGCATTAGTTAGCTCCAGCAAAAACGCAATCGGCCATTAGCGATCTCAACACAAATCTGCGGTTGCCTCTTAATCCAAAGTTGTCCCTTAACCACTGTACTATTGTCCCTTGAGCAAGTCTTTTTGGTACCATTTCCACAATGGTTTAAACAAAAGCCATCACAAACCAGTGAGTCTAAATATTTCGGCTTGTGACAATTCAAACCTCAAGTGATTCAAATTCGAGACTATTTCTGTTGTCTTGTTTTTTTTCTTAGAAGTCTCACTTGTATTGATCCTGATTTGTATTCTTTCGTTTCTACAGTTCATGTGCATAATTCGATGCATCGATACATGCTTACATAAGAGACAATACACAAGAATCTCACGGGTCTTTCAGGTTATTTACTGATGTTTAATTTCTTTCATTGGGAAAACATTCAACCTCGTTTAGGCAACACTCGTCAAGGTTTCAAGTGAAGGCCGGTTAAAGGTGCATCCCCGCAGTTGCTTGCACATGCCACTGCTGGCGGAAAGGCCGACACTAAATGGATCTCAAGAGAGAGCCCCTCTACAGGGTATGGGGCACCCTCCCAGGCTGGCCAAACATCTTAGAAGATGTGGCGATACTCACACTTCGTCTCACCACACGGGCCTTGCTGATCGACCTAACTGTTGCTTACCCATTTATTCTGCTGTGTGGGCAGAACCGGGGGGGGGGGGGGGGGCGGGGGATTTAAGAAACTTGGACATTCTTATAACTGCCACATCAGAAGATTAAATAAAACCGGCAATCTCTGGAACCCAAGTCCAGTGTGCTAACCATTTTACCACAGCAGCACCCCGAAGGCAGGTAATAAAGAGCCATTTAAAAGGTTCAGAGATCCAATAAGCAGACAGTACCTTTCAAATAGCCTTAAATAACATCAGCAAATGATAATCCATGGCCCTGTCCACTTCTCCACGCAAATGAATTCGACATGTTTCCCGACAAAAAAGTAAAATGTTTCTTATTTTCCCCAAAAACATATAATATCGCTGTTTACACAACTGATTTGGACTTCGCCCTCACATGCACATTTGATTAACATTCTTACAAGTTATGAAAATCATGTGCTCTTACACCGACGCTGTGAATCATCACACTCCACCCCTCTGGCAGATGTTGTGGATCCACATACGTCAGCCGAAAAGCAAGCAGCCAATTTTAACCGGGGAGGTTTGAGTGGAAAACACACATAAGCGGCAACAAAACGGCTCTGCTTTTTACATAACCCACGGAGCAAATGGATTTTAAAAAATACACCACTGCCAATTGAACGACCAACAGTTATTCACGCAGCTCCCCTTAAGCCGCCTCTATCAGCCACAGCAGATGCCGCGGACTCGCAAAAACACAAATCTGTCCTCGGCAAAGCGTGAGCTTAGGGGCGGAAGTGCTCGCTCTCCCGTACTCCTGCACGCGCAAGCCTGCTGGCCCACTCACTGCCTGTGCCATCTGTGCGGGACGAGCGTTTGCAGTGGCCGTCTGCCAGGTGAAACCGAGCACCTGCGTCGCCCACGACTCGCGTGTAAACACTCGCACACCGCCCGCATTCTTTTGATCGATTGAAACGCTGCTGCGATGGCTCCCTGAACAATACCATTAACGTCCTTCCTGCATCGTGCATACCACAGCATTTTCTTTGCAATCGAACTGAGACGATGAGATAATTAAGTAAATATGAAAAAAAAAATTGGATTGCGGACGATTACCCCGCTCTCCTTTTAAAAAATTGGTATTTGTCCCGACATCTTGCCTCCAGAAGGAGGGAAACCCCCTACAAGACACGCCCAGTGTGGTGCGACTGATGACATGTGTTATAAAAGTAGTCTGGTAACACTGGTCAACAAAAAAAACATTTTTTTCTGGCCCGGACTTTTGCAGCTGTTTTGCTCAGATTTGCTCTATCACATCTAATTTTTATGCTATCAGCATACCCCTTTTTCATTGATTTTACCCGAAATTAACTCCGTCACTTATGATTGCAAGTTGTTGCGAGTCAGTGACTGCTTTAGTGTTAAAATATGGTGTTGTATTTTTAGGATAGTGTGTTTATAATCTAATTTTATGTAGATATCCACATTTATTTAATATTTTTCTTCTGCAGTTTTTATTGAAAATGCAATATTTGATATCTCAAAAACCTGATGTGATAGACAAAAACTGATGCCAGATTAGGAATCAGCACCCCAAACTTACCTTGAAACCGTTGGAATACCTTATGCCAGAAAAAGTGTCTTGACCAGTGTAATTGAAGTGATCATCAGTCGAGTAATGGACTACTCGAATAACCGAATTGCTAAACGATATCTTGAAGTGCTTGTGTGCACGCAGTGCTTGTGGCTGATGCGTAGTCGAGCACGTTGCAAGCATAGACAAGGCATAACTTAAAAACGAACATCTTACACTGTGGAATTAAAATGACCGAGTTTGGAAAAATCACTTGTACGAACGGATGCTTTGCAACTTCCACTTGTCTTCGTAATTATTGAAATAGCAGAGTGTAGGCCGGTGGCTGTGAGAGCAAAATGTGTTTACATACTCGGAATATAATTCTCTGGTCTGTGTCTCTAAGTTTTAGGCAACCTTTTGATCAATTTGGCAAGTTGTCTACGGCGCTAGTCTTCACCCGTGAGAGCAAAGACGTTATTGTAACGTTTTGCTCATGCTGGCTCATCTTCACCCGTTATTGTTTCCCCCACCCATTATGGACGGGTGGTATGTAATGCGTTAATGCGTTCAAACTTAGATGAAATGCGCTGAAAAACAAGAGCATCCTGTGACTCACCCCGAGTATGTATTGGCAGCTGTGGGGTTCCAGCATGTACACCGTGACCGCGTGCGGGGAATCCGACTCTTTGCATCTGAAAATAATTCAACATGCTCAAATGAAAATCGATCATGTAAACATTACTCTTCGATAATAACAGTATTATATATATATATAAAGGCGTATCACTTTGGCACGACGTATGAATTCGGCAGCAGACAGTCAAAGGAGTCAAACAGTCGGTGAGCGATGGGCACGCGAGTGGGAGGACAGTTCAATCCTGGATGTGCAGGAACTTCCAGAAACCGCAAGCGAAATGACCAGCTGAGGATTGTGCCGCCTCTCACTCTTTGTGCCAAATACAATATTACGCCCCAGAAAAAAGCTCTTCCAGGCCAAAACATCCGCAGCCTTTGTAACTAGTCTACTTTGGGATGAGCTATTTCGCTACTTGCTGAAGGCTTCTGGAGAAATGCTCCCATTCATAAAAAAGCAGCTTTAGAAAGGAATGTGCCAAATTGACCAAGGTTAGTGTCTCCCCCTCGTGGCTGTCGTCCATGTCAGAATCACCCGCAGTCATGTACACCGAGCCCGTTCAAAGATGTATCCGTAAGAGGCTGTTATTTCCTCGCAAGAAGTCTTTTCAAGCTCCATCGTAGAGAGGTCAGCATTTGTTGTCAAAGACTGACAAGAGCAATGTCTGTTACTTCTTAGCCTCAGAATAATGATGCATTGAGATGACGTAAGGAATCTCATGGGAGAATAGAGTATAAACAATATTAGAAGTTCAGAAGAGAATGCAACAGAGCATTAAAGACGTAATGAAGAAAGGGAGGTTTGTGATGGGAGGAACACGTGTACAGGATGGAGGAGGATAGGAGCTTACCAAGACAGGCATTATAGAGGAAGGCAGAGGTTGCTGACCAGAGGAAGAGATCGAAAGCCAAACGCTGTTGGTGATGAGACTGTACGAGTGGTCTTTGAAGGACGTGTTTATTGTGTAAAAAGAAGTGCTGAGACCTGCAGAGCGGACCTTGAAAGTAAGAATGAACTTGTCAACAGCGCCAAGGTGTAGCAGACAGAACCCATGGTGCGGTGTGGTCACGAATGGCATGAAATACGATGACCTCTTCACGATTCGTTTTAAAGTATAGCAGAGAATGGCAGTAGAGGAGCAAAGACATTCACCTTTACTAATAATACCATGTAACCTGGCCAGGAGATATGCGACTCACTTCAGCTTGACGATAACTTGTCTGGGCTTCCCGTTTATGTCGCACAAATCCCCATGGCCATAAAAATGTGACACGGATCTGCAGGAACAAAACGTGGCAATGTATCAGTCATCGCCATGGGGTAGGGTAATGTCCACAAGCAGTTAATACTCTTTGACTGGTATATCTGAGCCACGCCCATACGGTAAGGGTGATTACGACTGGCGATTTGGCTAAGAGTAGGAAACAAACCCCAAAACTGGCCACACAAGACAACCCGAAAACAAGGCAGTGGGGGTGAATCATTCTCATCATATAATGCAACTCGCTCGCTGCGCGTGACGTCAGCGGGTTCTGCGGTGGACAAAACAAGCTGGTGCCTCCTGACCCGAGCATCAGGCTGGCTCGGCATGGCCCCGGTACGGCTCAGTTGCACAGTGGAAAACAGACAGGTGCGAGGTCCTTCACCAAAAGGAGGTAACCAGGAGGTTCTGGGGGGTCAGTGCACTGGGGGCTGGCACCCGCTGAGATCCCAGGGTTCTGATCTGGACAGCCGCTCGTGATTAGGGCGGGTTGTCAAGTGTTACCAGCTGACGGAGTTAAAACAATCAGATTACATTTGTATTTTAACATAAATTGGCGAAATTACACCTCTGATAGAGATTGTGGGTTCGATACCGACCCTGACAGTTGTATATTTGGAGTTTGCCTGTTCTCCCCATGGCCGCGCGGATTTTTATCCTCCGGTTTTCCCCTCCACATTTAGAAACACGCGTTTGGAGTATTTGGCTGCTTTAAATTTCGACGTGATAAGCCACTTTGTTGAGCTACCATTTGTGGCAATGTCACTTCTGAAAAAGAGCTATATAGCTCAGTAGAGGCCTGACCTGGTAAAATAAAAAAATAGTCTAAGAGTTCAATTATACCCCAACAACTTACTCAATTTCGGAGCACGGTCCACATACTTGATTTTGAGAGTGCCGTCGGCTGCGCGCTGGTAGGCACGGGGGGTGCTTCCCTTGGCCCAGACCTCGTGCTCCTCCTTGTTCCACGTGCCGACCACGATGACCGTTCTCGTGCCATCCTTCTCCTGATCACGTGCGGACGTGACACGCGAAAGCAGTGTCATTCGCTCACCTCGTTCACCCACTTCCCCCTTCTCAGTCACCTGCTCACTCGCCAACGCACTCGCTCACTCAATCACCCCACTCGCTCATCTGTTCACTTCCTCACGCACCCACTTGCTCGCTCACCAACTTGCCCACTTACTTGCCGACTCACTTTCTCATCCGCTTACTCACCTACCTTACAATTCACTCGCTCGCTCACCCACCCGATCACTCACTTGCTCAGGTCAGTGAAATACTTACATACTTCTATTTACAAAATTGCCTCAGGGTAAATTGCTAGTTATTTATGCGCAGAATCGCCGCATTGTTGCAGGGTTTTATGCTTCAAATGGAATCTAACGGCCACCCTCATTATTACTGTGGGTGTAATAACTGTAACAATACACGCAATCGGCTTCACAGTGGACGTTAAAGATTCCCCTGACATCATGAGCGAGAGTAGGACGATGAGTGCCAGCGTCTGTGTCAAAAATTTGAAAATTACGCACAAAAAGCTCAATTGGGATTGTACAAAGCAATCATCGCCCCACCATACTGGCAGCCTAATGCCCCCAAATCACTCTTGTAAATGAAAGGCTCATGGTCTTGAATTCTCACCTGGTTAAACAAAATACACTCGTGTTTCAATCGAGGTGCTGACAGTTCTGCACCTCCCAATACATGCATACAGTCTGTATACAATGATGCCCCTCAAGCCATGCGTGATTGTGATGTGGTAGTGGTGGTGGTGGTGGTAAGAGGCAACACAAACCTCGTGGTATTGATGCACGTGCCTGCCATAACACAACTCGTACTTCCACCACCCGACGCCCTGTGTCAGAGGAGGAAAACAGGCGTCGGAAAAAATGTCACACGCTGAAATGTATTGCAAATGTATCACCGTCGTCATCATCATCATCAGCTGTGATCTAGCCACTACTGGTCGAAGGCCTCTCCACCCCATAGTTCTTTCCCACGTTCTCGCAGTGCAAGAATCCATTTGCTGTTTGCGCACGTGCCGACTTCATTGCCCTACCTCTATTATAGGCATCCTCTCATTAATGCGAAAGCAGGTAAAATTCACACTGTACATTTTGATCGGCTACAGATTTAATAGTTCATAATTTACTTATCATTTAGCTTTATAAATTGTCCGTTTGCGAGCACCTATGAAGGCCGGCACGGCACATGAGGCGGTGGGTGGCCAGCACCACACCAAGACACCTTTGCCTCCCCAGTGGTGATGTGTTTACACACCGCACCAGGTACTTATTTGAGGCTGAGTCGACTTATGGGAGAGGCCCAGAACTGGGTTCAAAAAATCGTCACTGGTGTAGGCCGTGAGCGGGAATCGAACTCGGGTCGCCGGGTCCGTAGCGCGGTGCGCTAACCACTACACTACCGCTCCCTGCTGCACAACTAACCCCGTGGAAGCAGTGCGATCCGGCCAGGAACGCTCGGAGAAGCTGCTCGTCGGTCACAGACGAGATGAGCGTCATCGTCCTCTGCCCGCCGACCTGTGCCGTGGCACGATGCTTGTGGGCCTGCTCAGCCGCCTTAATCGCCAAGTCGGGTGTGGCAGATTTCTCCTGCACGGCCTAAAGCAGCGGAGAAGATGACCGTGAGTTGTGCGCAGCGATTCAACTCCAACGCTTGCCTTCCTTGCCGCACTCAGGCACCGGATGTCGAAAGCGTTAATGTGTTATCTCTGTCCAGCTGTGCCTGTCTGTAGCGGGCATGGGGTGGGGGTCACAATAACTCTTGTAAAGATGACCCAATGTAAATAACATTTTAGAAGAAGGTCCAAAGTAAGCAAAGTGTTACGCAAAACTAGACGAGAAAGCCCAGAGCTAAACAGAAAAAGAATGACGACAACAGAGGACGTCGATCATGAGCAATGATCTCGATAATAATGGTGACGATGAAAATTACAACAATGACGGCCGACCAGGTTTGGCCCAAGACCCTCACAAGCTCCACATGGCCGTGTAGTTCAAAGGAGGGTCCTCTGTGACCTGCAGGCGACCTGAGAAGCAGACTTGACCCGTAACCCGTAACGACCGCGACCCCTAACCCGTAAACACCTTGACCCCTAACACGTAATGACCTTGACCCCTAACACGTAATGAACTTGACCCCTAACACGTAACGACCTTGACCCCTAACACGTAATGACCTTGACACCTAACATGTAATGACCTCGACCCCTAACACGTAATGACCCTGACACCTAACACGTAATGACCTTGACCCCTAACACGTAATGACCTTGACACCTGACACGTAATGACCTTGACCCCTAACACGTAATGAACTTGACACCTGACACGTAATGACCTTGACCCCTAACACGTAATGACCTTGACCCCTAACACGTAATGACCTTGAACCCTAACACGTAATGACCTTGATACATAAACCACGACATTGACCACTAACCCACAACGAACTTGACACATTACCCACAACTACCTTGACCCTTAACAAACTTGACCCCTAACCGACAACTACCTTGACCCCTAAATCCACAACGACCTTGACCCCTAACCGGCAAGGACCTTGACCCCTAAGCCACAACGACCCTTACCCCTAATCCACAACGACCTTGACCCCTAGCCCGTGACAACCTAGCTGGCGACCTGTCTGGTCCTTTGGAAGGTGTCGTGGGGCAAGCTGCTCTCCTTCTGCTCCTGCTCCATGCGGTCGAGGCTTTGAGGCCGTGCGGGAGACCCGGGGAACGACTGGCAGTGAATGTCATTGATGGGCGTCGTCTTGAACCTGCAATGTAGCACAAAAGCCGGTTAATCCAGCCACTGTGTTTTCCTCCCACGTGCAAGCGGTCGCATATGGATTGGGGACACTTTCCAGAGCAGGAACCTCCTGAAACTTGTTAATACTGAGCACGCACCGCTCTCTATTTGCTGTGTCACACCTCTGGCCTTCTCTGTGAGTGGCCAACATTAATGATTCATATGTCATAGCCTGCACTTGTTGAAAAAAAAAATCAGTAAAATAGAGAGATTCATGTTGTTAGAATTAAAAGTGTCTGCATTATTGAGTTACATTTTCCAAAAGTGCTCCGTTCTGCTCGTTTTCCCCCGTCTACTTGTTCCTGATCCACATTCAATAATTTAAGGTTAGAATTACTGATGATTGTGAAGAAAATGTTTACACAATGATGACCACCACCACCACTGCGAATGGGGAGATGGGCGACAGGGGCTAGACCGAATTAACACCACAATTCCAATGAGCACGGTTGGCTACGTACGGTGCGAACGAAGTTCAACATACGGACATACATACACACACACACACAACTCGTGGACACTCACTTGTACTTTGGGTGGCGGCACAGCAGCGGCGTGAGCACGACCACCTCGTACTCGCAGCTCGTCACCTCGGCCACGGAGAGAACCTCGTGGCGCGCATTGGGGTGGCACACGTAGAGGACGGAGGCGCGGCGCGGCACGCCGCCACGCAGCCCACACGTCGTGCCGTCACCCATCTCAACCGGGTAGTAGGCCGTCATCTGCCCGTCGATGTTCTTCATCGGGATCTAACGTGGCACACGCATGCATACCCGCACACGTCAGTTTGTGCTTGAATAGAGACTAAGAACCCATCCCCCAACCACCTCGCCATTGTATAGCCTGTTAGCAAGCAAATGCTGGTAGCAAACACCGATCAGATCGACAATCATCACAGGATGGACGCAGTTGATTGGCCTTAGAACCACTCAACTGACTCAGACCAGGCATTTAAATCAGGAATACTTACTACCGCACATGGAAAATAATGCTTTGTCTTTCTTGAGTTATGGGTAACAAATCCACACCTGTGTTGCAAATGGACACATAGTGAACAGACAGCAAGTCTGTCATGAATATAGAATGTATGCATAGGAAGCAAAGTTCATCCATGTAAAATGACATTTATTTTCAGTGCAACGGCCGATCGTAGCCTTCGGCCCCAATGTTTTAATGCAGCCTTTGTTTACACAAACGAAACAGACATCCTGCCTGTATCATTATACACTTGTTACCCACGACCCACCAACCATGGCCAGAACATGAAGCCCTTAGCAACAATGGGAATCCAACAACGACCACAACAAAGTCCAACAAATTAATCTGAAACCGGATTTCGGTGAAAGATTACGGACACCAGCATCCACACACTCGTATATTCCAATACAACGGGGGTAAAACCAACTTGAGCCACGCAACAGCCCCGGTAACTCGATTCTCAATGGAATCATTCTTCGTCATTAAATTATCAATTGTTACTAATTGCATTAAAATTTACCGCAAGTTGACACGCAGCAATATTGCTCACGAGTGTGCACGTGCCACGCGTCAACTGGTTGTAGATGTTTTTGAGCAGGCCAGAGGTCGCTTGCCGGCGTAATTCAATTATCTCGGCGAGACAGGAATGTGCGCGCTCTGTCTGTTTCTAATTTTAAAGCCAAGCAAAATCACAACAAAATAGTTTGAAAGAACACGGCTACATCCATGAACTTTAACGAGGAAACCCATAAATCCCACTTAAAAAGTGCAGCAACTATAAGTTCAGAAGGAAACAAGCCAGCATGGCTATTCCATTGAGGAAGCCTCCTTTTAAACAACACAAAGACAAAGACCCCCCCCCCCCATATAGCCTTGACCAGACTGCTCAGCCAGTGCTGTTTGCGAGCACCTATATATGCAAATGCACTCACTGACACGGACTCATCCAGCACATAAAATTAAACTACTTTAAATAAATTATTTTTTATTTTACCAGATAAGGCCCACTGAGAAGCGACCTGGCCACAAACGATAAAGCCCAATGAAGTCGTGGAAAATTATAGCAGTCACATACTCCAAACGCATGTTTCTAAATGTGGAGGGAAAACCGGAGGACCCGGAGAAAGATCCACGCGACCACAGGGTGGTGAACGTGCAAACTCCAAATATACAGCGGGCGTCAGGGTCGTGATGAAACTCACGACCTCCTGTATACCAGGTGAGGTAGTTACCATCTCGCCACCCTACATGCTTGCACTGTAACGTAACGCTGTAATGACAAATACAATTGTCTCTTTGAGAGTATGTTGTTCACAACTTGCCAAAATAAATATACAGATATAGACACTGACACTGAAAACCTTCCCGATGTTTTGGAGAGCACGGTAGTTTACGTGAAAATCGAAACGTCGTATTCTATTATTTAATTTAATTTCTTTCTACGTGACTTTACCGAAAAAACCAAAGAGTGAAAATAGGGTTAGTGGCATTTCAATCGGTAGCATACTGCACGCCTGCCAATCCTACAGGTTTGATCGATATGCTGTAAATTTTTAAAACCATTTGACGGCACATCGATTTTCAAAGCTCAGCATTCCGTTTCGTGGATTTCTTGAAGGACAATTGTCCTGACGGAATATTTGCATTTAAAATCAGTATGTGGTAAAATGGTTTAAGAATCGGCAGCCTACCGCTTACATCGGTACGTGTGGCAAGTTGGGATGCTGCCTATTAATAATGACAGGGTACTCGGTAGGCATCGTCCATCATAAAATGTTACTCACATCATTGTTCTTTGTTGACGTATACTCATGTTTGCTTGGTGTTTCGGTGTCTGAATAAAGGAGAGTAAAATAATCCAGTCACATTGTCTGCACACATTACACACCAGGCTTTGCGCGATTATGAATATATACATGAGTCATGGATAATATTCAAAGAAACATAAAACGAAACTGGAAGGGGTATTTTTGAAAAACTTGACAACCCACAAAAGTACTCTGGTGTGTTTTCGGGTGGAAATGCGTGTCGCTCAGAATGATGTCCGACGTTTCGAAGGAGCTCCCAGCACCTCAAGGGAAACGTCGAACACACGGCACAACCACATCGGAGAGCTGTACACAGCACAACCGCAAACACCTGCACGGCAGTGCCCAAAAAAGTTAATTTGCCCAAAAAGCAGGCTTTTGTTGAGAGTGGGCAAATTCAGTGAAGCGAGTGAAATACTAATTCTGCTGAGCACCCACCTGTGAAGATAAGATACGATAAAAAGAAGATTGTTTTATGTTTAAGAGATGTCAGCATAAGTCATCAACCAAAAAGTACAAATGTGGGTTACCAAATTTTTAAAAGGAATCTCTCAATTGTCTGCTTGAATGCCAGCAACGACTGTTTCTTACTTTTTGTCAGCTCTGGGTCATGTTTGGCAATGTATCCCAGGTAATATTCTTGCACGGTCACTCTCTGTAAAACAATGTCACTCAAATTGCATAAACGAAATACCAAAGACACAAACGCACTATTACACCATTTACAGACGAACCAATTTTTGGTGAAAACTGTATTAAAAAAATTTGTTTAATTAAAATGTTTGTTCTGTGTAGCGTTAACGGTGTTGAGGTTTGCAATGAAAATCATGGCAAATACAAAAGCTCAGGACTAAATCAGAACTAAATAATAAATTGGCTGAAAACATCTTAATGTACATAGGACACCTGAGCCTGGGCAATCTGCACAAATCACAACGCTACATAAAACAAAACATTACTCATTGTCATGGTTACCAATAACAGCATTTCATCACGATAACAATAAAAACTATTTTTACTTATTATGACCCTTTGGGGGTCAATGTTAGAAAAATGTTCTTTAAGAGCCGTGGGATGAAAGTGTGTTACCGACCTGCCCAAACTCTTTCTCCTCGTGGTACTGGCGAACGTGTCGCCCATGGCAAACTTCGTACGTCCAGTAGGGCTCAATCTGCCCGGAGAGAGAGGCACGGGGTAAGGCACGCGGCTGTCAATGACAGGAGACCAGATGAACTTGCAGCATTCAAGAGAGCATGCCGTCCTGGTGGCAAGTATTCAACAAGTCCTGCCTCAGGGGGGATGTAACAACGAAACGCTTCACCGACATGCATGTACACACTTTGTCACTCCGACAGTGAATTTCTCAAGAGCATTTTGCATGCCACTTTGGATTTAACTAAAATAGGTTACTGTACACATCAAGGACATACCTTTCTGAAAGTGTAGAGATAATCGAACATAATAACTGTGGACATGGCAATGTTTAAGATAACATTGTTTTCAGAATTTTATTGTTAATGCAACTATAACTGCTAGTCGGTAACACTTTGCTGTCGCTGACGTCTGCTGGTCGAGTCGCCCTTGAAAACTTAACTTCAAAGCTCAATGGGCTTCACTTGAACCTTATGGCGGGACCCCGGGGTCCCATAAGCCCCCCCCGGCTCTCGCATAAACTGCGTTGCGACGTCATTTTATGTCTGTTGAAGGCGAACGATATGGCAATCCGTTCTTCTCGACGAGCTCTACACGACGCGCTAATCAAAGTTTCAAGGTTTTGTTTATGACTGCGGCAATTTTGGCAATGGATTGATTTCTGGTGGGTCGCGGCGTTTATGTGCGCGGTGGGACGGAGTCGACAAAAATAAACGATTTTGACTTCCATTTATTGAGGAGCCCGGGGTCCCGCCATAAGGGTCACTTATTGAAAACGAATTTCTTTAGAACTGCTTTACGCATTTAGTTTGTTGTCCTTCCCCCGCACCTTCGATTAGCAAGGTTTTCTACGTACGGAGCGAAAGAAGTTCAACATACATACATAATCAGGAAATAGACTTCTTCTGAACTTCCAATAATAACAATGTTCAGCTTTATTTCAATCCACTGATGGACAAAGGTCTCCTACATGCCGTATCAGTTGTGAGGATAGTTTGACAATACTTCATCAAGCTGAACAATGTGGGTTCAAAGGGGGTTGCGGTGGGGAGGGGGATCTAATGACACTAATGTTAGCCGTGACTGGGAATCAAACTCAGGTGGGCAGGTTTAGAGTGTGGTGCGTATCCAATTCCACTCCCGCTCCACCCCTAAGTAAGGTGCAACAAAATCTTATATCTATGACCCAATTCATGGCCCAAAGCTCCACTTGTCTGATGGATTTGCTGTGAAGTATCTGCAAAAGCTGTTGTTAACATTTCCACTGCCTTGTGCACTGGACCAAGAGTTACGTGCAAATATTTTTTAGTAATGCCATTGCGTGACATAAATGGTGCATTCTCGAGTGTGTGTGTGTGTGTGATCTCCGTACCAAGTCAAGGTCAAAATAATGATGGTAATTTTGGTTGCCTTTGGGGAACAGCTATTACTGTTGAAATATAAACAGACAAGGCTCCGCTTCACCGTCCAAAAATAAATTTAAGTGGCCTCGAGGTCCCCATACCCGATAGGAGCAGCTGTTTTGCTTAAACAACGGATCCAAGAGCACGTCTGGGTCGGGAGCCTTTCCCAACTCTTCATCATCCTGGAAAAAAGAAAATCACAAATTCACTCGAGTACAGAGGTCGCAATCGGGTACCCCCGATACCTGTACCCTACCTGATACCTGGCTACCTGTTTGCGACCCTGGTGCGGCCCGGTACGGGTAGGCCATGAGTCACTGGTGAGTAACCATTTGTCACTCATTTCCCAACGTCTTGTCTCTTCTCACAATTCAAGTTCTAGAATCAACCCACCCGCGCCTGCAACATGGCTTCATCCCAGAGGTCGCAATCGGGTACCCGTACCCTACCCGATACCCGGCTACCCGTACCCGGCCGGGTACCCGTTTGCGACCCTGGTGCGGCCGGGTACGGGTACGGGTAAGGAAGCAAAACCCGTTTGCGACCTCTGCTCGAATATTACGACTGCGTAGGTCTTCATGGTTGGTTGTCGATTCCCTTGAACTCTCCAAAGCATTTTCAGAAATTTTACTGAAGAGGCTTCCAGCACGTGGAGCAAAATGTCAAGAGATCATGCTGAACCACTCACGGTACAACCCAAAAACATATCAAAGAGTCACTCTAATATTACCTACCACTCACGAGGAAGCACGCAACCAGACAGGAGGATTTTATTTTAATTACATATTGTGAATTTTAAAACATGAGGGCTGTACACTATAATAGACATACGGAAACTAAAGTATTTAGACTCACAGCTTCACATGATGGGGAATACATGGAAAACTGTTGATGATGATAAAAGAAGTGATACGATTGAGACAAAAGTTCGCTGCGAGCTGGGAAAGATGGACATGATCGTTTTGCTCCTCGGGTGCGAGTTACCTGGTCTGCCCTCTCCACCGACGGCAACATGCACTTGTACCGCTCGTTTTCTTGCGTCGTCATGATGATGTAATCCTCATCGCGGTACAACGCACCTGACGTTGGCTGTAATATTAAAGTATTGCATTAACATGGTTAATACACTTGAGGATACTGAAGTAGTGGGAAATATTTTTGTTAGTTTGGATAATCCATTGCACGTGTCACCATGGGACAGATTATAGAGGCCCATTCATATGACGCCATCTCCAACTCTTTGGGTGACATTATTACAATCAGCCAGTCAATCCACTGCTGCATGAAGGCTTGCCCAAGCTGCTGATATCTATCTCAATTATGCAATATAATAATCCACCTAGCGCCTGCACACGAGTTGATTTCATTGCGTCAACTCCTTGGTGGACAACCTCTCGAATGAGTTCCATCTCTTGGCTGCCACTTCATCATTATTCTTGACCATTTCCCATCTATTATCGTGAAATGTTCTTCCCAAGGCCTCTTACTTTAATTAACAATTCGAATGATGTCATTTACGTACATACATACATTCGCTAATCCATGCGGTACTCTTTCTGTATTAGTCTTTTTGTACTCTGATGCCCGAGTGATTAATTATGACAATCGTGAAAGGGGACAATCGAACTTGGGCCTCAATTCAGTGATGAAAATATTGATTAGGATTATCATATCGATTGGGGGTCGGGAGTCCTACAGTGTCCGTGGTTCTAACTTTCGCGGAACCTACTGGAAGCTGTACGGCATTCATTTAAAACAAGCACAATGTCCAAATGCCGACTGTGGATGGAAACAATGTCGTTACATTGCCTCCTCAAGTTCTCCTGCATAAGATCATGTTTTCGGTCGACATCTCATACTTTCCTCTTCATTCCCATATGTCCCCCACCCACTCCACACTTTCTTCAAGTCGTTATGCAAACGCCTTCCTTTTTCTACCTCTTGGCCTTTTCCCCCAAAATACTTCCACAACTTTTTTTAGCAAGCATTCACTTATGACAAGACGCCCAATCCAGATCGTATGCATGCTCTCAATGTTTCCAATTAAGACTTATTTCCTTCTGGACCCATTCGAGCACTTCCTCATTGCTCTTTCTGTCCAACTGATTTTCTACATGTGATGCTATGCCCATATCTCAAATCTGTCCAGTTTTCCATCGCCATTCATTATCATGAGCATGGATGAAGGCATCCCCATCTCTCACGGTCTTGCGATGCAACAATTTATCTAGCTCCTCCAGATGAGCTTATTTCATCACTCCATCTCCGCAGGGCACACCATCATCTCAGGCGAGTAGCCTTCTTTGGTTGCCACTCTGTCCATCATCTCATAATCCCGTCTAGTGTTGTACTGCACAGCCCACTATACAGTCACAATGATGCCTAATTTGCATATGCTCACAAATCCCAGCCGTTCCCCTTCAAGTTTCCCAGCACCATTCAAGCCTTAAGTTTAAAGGTGAACTCTCTCTATCCATGGCTCTATGTACGTACAGGTTGATTCCTCTATAGATACACCACAGATTTTCATGGACCCACTTACGTTTAACTTAACCGCAGATTGAATATTGTGATGGTATAATATCTTATATAGGCCAGTGATAACAGGCGATACGTGTAATGAAGCTGGTGGCAGACGTAAATAGACACTTTGAATTAAAATTAAGAATAATTGCTCCATATTTTTCTCTTATGTAATTGGTGTCTCCATAAATGCCTCATTGTGTACGTTTTAGAGAGGGCAAATGTTGGGTGCTTAGCCGATCCGAACACGTTGTTTTATATGCCTCATCACCAGATCATGGTCCATCCACTGCCGGATGGAAGCTTCTTCATCCAGCCACCGCCACCTATCACGATCCCGCGCTGTTACTAATCCACCCAGCACCTGCCCACGCACCGATTGTCATCGCTCCAAGTCTCCTTGTTGGACCGTACTCTCAGACGCGTTACATCCCTTGGCTGCCGCCACGGAGAATGACATTTGGTGGTCTCCGTCTGTACACGTGTGTAGATCTTGCACCCTTGCCGTGCGTCTATGCATGTAGAAATTATTCTGCATGCCAATTTCAAGTACCACTGCGCTGTGTGGACACGTACACTTGCCATTGTACACGTGTGTGTTATGCGTGTCGATACATGTACACATGATACGCGTGTCTGTCCGTACATGTATACACATTATTTAATACGTGTACCGTGTCTGCTTGTAATATACATGTAACAACAGCGCCACCCACCAACGTCAGCTCGTGTCCCGGCCAGGTAATGTGGAATGGCACGTCGTCCGAGAGGATGCCGGCCCGGGCTGTCCCGCAGAGCGCGAGTAGACAGAGACCCCCGGCGAAGTTCACATGAACTCCTCCTCTCACCCATCCTCCTCTTCCACCACCACCATCACCACCTCCTCCACCTCGTCTCGTCCGCCCCGTGCACATCGCTTTATTCCGTGGGCCGACCTACTCAGGACACAGCGGAAACAGCAAGGTAGCTGATGTAAGAAAATGTAATGTTTTAAACACTAATTGGTGATTATTGTTACATCGAAGCTAAAGGCGTGTCAAGCTGCACTTACGGATGTTACTCTTCGCCGACTCCACGATTACGCGACTCACACGACGATTCCACCGAATCGATTCCGGAAATGTTATTGTTGTTACCATTGCGGTGCTTGTAGAAAAACTTTTTTTTACAGCGCGCGATAGCTGAAGGGTTTGTGTATTAACGATATGGGCCGTATTAAAATGGGAAAAAAATGTGTGTACATTTTTTTTTGTAATGCGTGGATCTATAAACTCGCGTAAAATTAGATTCACATTACGGGAATCGATCCAGGACGAGGAGTTGGTGACGGGGCGTGGGGGGGGGGCCGGAAGCTGGGGGGGTGGGGGAGACCGGAAGCGCGCGCGGGATCAGCTGATTAGCCACGCGGCCCTCTTCCGGCGCACGTCACAGCCACCGGCGGGAATAAACTTTATTGACAACGAGACCCCTCGGAGGGTGGAGGGGGGGGGACTCGCTGTCAATAAAGTTTATTCCCGCCGGTCGCGTCACTGGGACTCGATTTCAATAAAGGTATTCCTATTCTTGGTTCTTTCGGTAAAGTCACGTAGAAGGTAAATAATAAAATAATAAAAATACAACAATAAAATTCTCACGACGTTTCGACTGCAACACAAGCAATCATCATCAGGTGTGAAAACCACAGCAAAACCACAGCAAGCAAATTGCTGTGGTTTTCACACCTGATGATGATTGCTTGTGTTGCAATCGAAACGTCGTGAGAATTGTATTGTTTTATGTGTATTATTTAATTATTTCCCTTCTACATGACTTTACCGAAAGAACCACGAATATTAATCTCTGCAGTCACGAAAGCTTTAAATCGAAAGGTATTCCTCTGAAAATATGTGATAATTAAGAAAAACCTCGTCATGTTATTATTGTCCTTCGCGTGAAAGTGACACGACTGTGTTATCTACCAACGCTCGGCATTTATAAACAATACACAACTAAACAAAGCACTCAAATGCTGTCCCCATGAGCCTCGAGTCCACGCTACGCAACCCCTTTGACACCGCCAAAAGCTCCGAGCTGCTATTTTTACTGGTAGGAACCTCCTGGTTACACCAGCTCACAAGGGATTATTGTGTCCGTCCGTCCGTCGTGTATCCAAAAATGGGAGGGGTGGGGCTGGGTGGAGAGGGGAGTGTGGGGAGGGGCTGGGTGAAGGGTGGGAGGGGTGGGGAGGGGCTGGGTGGGGAGGGTGGGGAGGGGCTGGGTGGGGAGGGTGGGGCTGGGTGGGGGGGATTGGGGCTGGGTGGGGGGAGGATTGGGGCTGGATGGGGAGGGGCTGGGTGGGGAGGGTGGGGCTGGGTGGAGAATAGAGGGTGGGGAGGGGCTGGGTGGGGAGAGTGGGGAGGGGCTGAGTGGGGAGGGTGGGACTGGGTGGGGGGTGGGAGGGGTAGGGCTTGGTGGGGAGGGGCTGGGAGGGGAGGGGCTGAGTGGGCTACCACATTCAGATAAGCCTCCCCCCCCTCCTCCCCTTTTATTAAAAAAAATCGCGAGCGTCACTCCGCTCAAGGTGAGAATTGTATTTTATTATGTTTTAGTTGTATTATTTTATGATTTTCCTTCTACGTGACTTTACCGAAAGAACCAAGAAGACGAATCCCTGCAGTCCCGAAAGCTTTAAATCGAAAAATGTTATGGCTTGGTCACGTGTTTTCAAAACATGTGAGCCACAAAGGTTGGACAAGTTTCACAGTTACCACGTGTGTTTAGGCATGAGCCACCGATGTCAGCTAGGTATGTAAAGTGAGCCATCTGGATTGAAGGTGAGGTGTTCAATGGGCAGATCTGAATCACGTGCGATCAGGTGTGAATCTGTGGCTGTGAGTAGGTGCCACGTGTACTGTATGAGTTGGGAACAACCCACTGTGTGGACTCGCTTGATATTAACTGCCGGTGTTAATTGGACAGAAATGAGCCACTTTTGTTCAGTGAGCAGGTGTAATTTAGTCAGAATCCATGACCAAATTGACCAGAATATGCCAGATTTTGGAAGCCTGGATAGGTTTGAGCCTGGTAGGGCTACATCGCGGGTAGTACAGCAACATCAATCGTTGTACCGTACTTCTGTGTTTCCACCACTGTTCTCTCCGTCGTCAACAATCTGCACTGAGCTGCTTGGTGAAGCATGGATCAACCCCGACTCCCAACACAGGTGTGGGGAGGCATTAATCCAGCAGTGGACTGCCTTAAGAGGTTTGCATGCACAGATTAACCTTAATATTTTAAGTGTCAGCCGCGAGAATAAAAGTACTGCACTAAAATGTAAGGACAGGGACAAGCGAGGCATCGCTGATATCACGATTTAATTTTTTGTTCCATTAATACAGCAACCCACAGTGAAATTACAATCAGTGCATAATATACTTTATTGTTGACAATGGATTGCTTTCAAATTATAAAAAAAAATAACAAACGTTAAATACAATGCCTTGCACGTGGGTGTAAATGCCAGTGATGTTTTGCTAAAAGCTTCATTCTAAAAGCATTTACAAAATGCTTAACTCGGTGCGCTCAGCTCAGTGAAATAGAATAATTTATAAAAAAAAAATTGCTTTCACTTGCCTTAACAAATAACCTTTAAAACATCACGTAAACAATTTTAACACAGTAGAGACTAAAAAAAACAGTTAAATAAGTTTCATTCGAAAAAAAAGTGTAGCAAACAAGAGTGCAAACTTGAAAAATGCTAACAGAGTGCAGGTCGTTTTGTACAGGGAGAAGGTCCGGACGCAGTGACAATACAGCACTTAGATTACATGGTGCCTGTAACACATAAAAGGGAATTAATGCATTTTTCTCGTAGAAATATCTGACGTGGATAACCGATGGGACCCTGAGACAGATTGGCAAGCGCCTGTGTGGTCCGCCAGGCCTGCATGTCGCTTCCACTGGCAATGTTACACACTGACCAGGCGGTGGAGCTGTTGTGGGTTTTCCCACTTCCAGTCTTTAAAATGTTTTCTGCATGCGTGTTGTGTGTGTTTGTACCATCGGGTGCAAACGGAAAGTGGGTCTTCCTTTTTCCATTGAAGCAAGGCAACTCATTACACCATCCCCCCCTTTTTTAGAAGTCTTCACCAAGTTTACCGTTGTTCAAATGTGAGCGACGATGAGCGTGTAAGTTCTCCGATGTGTTGTATCACGTGTTGTTCAACATGATGTCCGACGTTTCGCGCTATGTGCTGGGAGCTTCTTCGGGAACCGAAACATTGGACGTCATGCCCAAGAACACGGGGCACAACTTGGTAACACATCAGAGGGCCATGAACCACAGCTGCGAAAACCTACCCAAGTAGTAATGATTTGCTTGCCATGGCCTTTAGTCGAGTGTACAGTTTCTCCAATATAGTTAACAGCCTTAGCGTTATGTCTATTCCCCAGTGGTTCGGCGTGGTTAGTAAGGAATGAAAAGGCCCACCCCCCCGTCCAATTTTTCCTTTCCCCACCCTCTTTGTAGAACTAGCCCCTCGTCACTTCCGTGAGCCACAGCGCAGTCGCACTGCCTGCAGACTCAACAAGAGCTGCACCACTGATGGTCGCAGAGCAGTTATTGCGATCAATACGTGTTGGGGCAAACCGAGAGGTTATTTCACTCCAGTCGTTTGGCATTAAAAACACGAGGCATTGGTTGGCATTTAATGATTAACCTATCAGCACCCGAGTGATTTGATGAAATGTCACGACTTGGCATCACGATTATATTCGAGAATCGATTAAATTTGTCTTATTTTAACCACTTAATTTCTCTTGGTTCTTAATTTCTCCATCTTGTTTGTAGTTTTGTTCTTCCAATTGGCCATTAGTGAGCATCAGCATATCATTTGCATATACAGTATATTGCATAAATCATATCGATTCACATGCACAATTTGATGCGTGTATGAGCATGATAATCAATTGTATTAGATGAATCCAGGTTTCTCGCTACATGCCCAGGCATTATCCAGAGGTGTGTGGCCTCAACAGGACTCAACTAGCTCAGTGAACTCTTGCCAAACGGTCACACAAAAGCCATACATTTTGCGAGATATTAACTACCTCGCCTGGTATGCAGGAGGTCGTGGGTTCAATCGCAACCCTGACACCTGTATATTTGGAGTTTGCATGTTCGAATGTTTGCATGCAAACTCGTGTGGATTTTTCTCCGGGTCCTCTAGCTTTCCCCTCCAAATGTAGAAACATGCGTTAGAGCATTTGGCTGCTATAAATTTCCATGCGATAAGCCACTTCGTTGAGCTACGTAGCTCAGTAGCCCTCGCCTAGTAAAATAAATTCTACACCAAGTCACTAAAGCTTTGGTTTATGCATACTGTACTATCATCTGCCAATACAGCAATACATAATCTTCACAAGAAGTTGAGTCTTTATTTCCAATGTATAACAGTAGTTTTAGTCCATAGGTCAGCTCTCCATATCAAAACTAGTTCTAATTGGTTTTACAACCCATGTATCTGCAGCATTCCTACGACCTTGGTTTTAAAATACTTATAACCAAATACGCCATTTATAATACCGTAACCGTTAAACATATTTTTAGGTAAAGGTGCAGCCTTGCAATTGCTCACTTGCACGACTGCTGGTGGAAGGGCCTCCACTAGAAGGAGCTCTACAGAGCTCCTCTAGTACCACATACTCTAGTTAAATATTGATCATAGTAAAAACAAAAATCCTTATTTAAAACGTTGACAAAAGCTGCGTATGTATTTATCAAAATAAGTTTTCCTGCCACACTGCTGCAGGGAACGGCGCTGTGAGTGATTGCTGAGCTGTGCGAGTCGAGGTCTGGCCTGAGTGTTGGTGGTTGCTCTTCAATGTGTTTGGAGGGGCTGAAGAAGCTCTCGGCACGTGGAGCGAAACGTCGGACACTGTGCCGAATAACGTGCGGCATAACCCGAAAACACATCGAACAGCCGGACAGAGCAGCCGCGTAAAACCTGCACGTGGTTACGATGAGTTCCCTTCGTGCTCCCCCTGCGGTTCGTCCTCATAACTGCGCCCCTCTCATCGAGGTGATTCGCGCCTTCAACCTGGGGACGACGGAGACGCAAACGTTAATTCTGTGGCCACCAAACGATCAAATCAATTAAAATGGTGATTACATTTAATACGTGCACACAATCTCACAGCGCGAGGTTGTCACAAATGCATTTTAGTGTCACGGACGAGTATAGTCTGCGGTAGTTTCACAGTAGGGGGGAGATTTTGCGATGTGCTTTTACTAAATTAGGTGACTTGCGAGTATTTTTCTTTAATTTGGAAAATGCGAACTGTGATGCTGACAAACATGGCTTACTCTTCAAAGAATATCTCTGGATCTTTAACGTCTGCCGTGACGCAGACGGCGTGTAAGAAATTTCCGGCAGATTCCAGGTGATTTGGTAAAAGTATAGCCCCGCTCGAGCAGTTGAGACAAGGGCCTGTGCACGTACGACTGATCACCTGCATATACATACGATGACGTGTTAAATTCTGTCCGGAGTTTTTGTCCTGACCTTGCGACCTGCTGCGAAGATCCGCCTGGCCTTGACAATGGCAGAGAGGCTCGGAACTGGGCCTCCAGCTTCATGTAGATCCCACCCGGGTACTGGGAATGGCAGCATAGCCCACTCATAAGCAGGATGTCGGTGAAGGTGTTATATTGTAATAGTACTGTAGTATATCGTAGTTGTTAGCACATTAAACTTGCAATCTGGAGGTCACCAGTTCGATTTAATCTCCTGGCGCGGCAGATGATGCAATAGAAAAGTTATTGTTTAAATTTGTTTTTATTTCCGTAGTTTCCCTCCACATTTATTCTGATTGTGTCATCGGAATCGTGGCATGAGACAAATAATCTATTCATATCTCCCACAGAGCAGTGTTAAGAGAACGGCCCACAGAAGTGGTTTTCACAGAGCTACGTCTGAGCTTTGGTAAACACAGTAGGGGGCAGCACTTTCCAATCTGCTCGGCACAAGACAGTAAATATCTGTCGCAAGACCAATGTTTTTAATTCTCGGAACAGAAATTTGGCCAAATGAATCGAAGAAGCAAATTGAATGCGATGGCTTTTTTCCACAACGGTGACTGTGCTGAATCCATAAACTCGCTCCACTTGAGAACTCTGTCCAATAGCAAGCGGCTGCCTCCATATGAACCCAGGATTCTCAGCAGTGCCAGCTCAGCGCTCTGATCGCAGAGTCACTCCGCCACCTCAATGGGCAAGTTTCTTAAACCCCCCTCACCACCGCCCCCACCTCTGTCCACTCAGCAGTATAAACAGGTACCTAATCTCGATTTAAAGCTTTCGTGACTGCAGGGATTCATCTTCTTGGTTCTTTCGGTAAAGTCACATTCTACTTCACATTCTACGTGACTTTACCGAAAGAACCAAGAAGAGGTACCTAATCATCGATCGGCAGGTCACGCGTGTGGTTGGGTAAAGTGTGGGTACTCCTACCTCTTCCAAGATGTCTGGTCAGTGTGGAAGGGTAGGACACATACGCTAAAGAAGTTTATCTCGAGCTCCCTCTGATGGAGGCCCTTCTTCCGGCATTGGCGTGAGCAGGCAATTTCAGGGAATCACCTTTACCTTTGACTAGGTCCACAAACAATCGTGTTGTCCGTTTTGTGAAATGTCGTCGTGTACGCGATTATTGTTGCACGTTTTTTTTCTGTGCAACGTTGAATTACCTGACGATACTGATGAAATCATTAAGTAAGAAATCAAAAGTTGTAACTCAAGAGCCATCACCTCGTGTATTGACGCGGACAAGAGGCGTTTCTCTTTTTTGCCGTGTTACCTCTTTAACTTCCCTGGTCTTGCCGCGATCGGTGCCTTCACTGCAACGGAGCTTGGCGAGGTAAGCGCAGAAGTCGTTCATCCTGCGCTGGTCTGCACACGCGCCCACCATCAAACACGAGACGCTCTGCATCTAAACAAATAACTCGAGCGAACGGTCTCGAGCACGATTCAGCTACATTTTCCCACGGACCACGTGATACAATTAGCGTGTGCTGGCGTGCCAACGATGATGTCATCTATCCCGCTTACAGGTGTTATGAAGTCACATGGAGTTGTGACATCATAACATGTGACCGCTAATATGTACCTCTCGTCTACAGCTTTCTCATGCCCCTCTTGTATATCTCACTATCTCACGAAGAGATGATATTTTGTCTACAGCTCTTGTCATCGCAATATCTTGTTTACCTCTATTTAAGCTCATTAGTCATGATCTACATCTCGGTGGCCAACATCTCGAGGTGAGCCACAGCTTGGCGGGTGACTCCAAGAGCCTTTGTTGGCTAGATGTGGCTGGGGGCCGTCAGTTAACGAACCCTGGTCTAGTGTATACCCGTAGAATTCCTCCGACTAACCAGAAAACACGACGACCAAATGCAGAACTGCATCAAATGTGCGATGCTTGTTATCTGCCAGCGATCAGGAAAGAACAAAAGCTATAACAGTTTCCTGTGCGTCATGGTAAGCGTGTAACGATGCGTCGATTCATCCGTTAGCGATTCTTACACTTGCGTGACAAGCGTCAAATCGCGTATGAGAATCAATTACAATCATTGCAAGTGATGTGGAAATATCACCATTGGACTAACGCAAGGACAGGCGATATCAATAAAACGTTACAGACTAATGGGAAATAATCGTTTTTTGCATTCAATCGTGAAGATCCGTCGCAATGCACAGGCGGGTGGAGGGGTGGGGGTGGTTGATGACTTGCTATGTGCGTGGTAACGGGACTTTGCGTACCCTCCTCACGCTGGGTGTCCTGATTGTATCTCATGGAGCGGCACACGTCCCACTTCTTCCGCTGCGCACACACGCTGCAAGCGTCCACACGCAGACGGGAACTACTCGTTACGGTCGTTACGGGTCCGACACGACGAATAGCATCGTCTCTCGTTGCTGCCCGTCCCGCACCGCAGACCCATGCCACAACGCACCTTTACATCATCCGCACCTAGTTTACACAACAAAGGCTCATTCCTAACAGCGTGCTTCAGCCTACCTTGGCTCCTCCAGGATATATACAAGGACTGTTTTCTTGGAATTTCTCTCACTTGATACAGCTATCGTGCTGTGACGGTTCCACCTGAAGACGGAAGCTTGTGTTGCCTCCGAAACGTCGTGATTTTTATTTTATTTTTACTTTTATTAATTATAATTTTTTATCTACGTGACTTTACCGAAAAAACCTAGGAATATCACCTCCTCTCTCCAAGAAAGATCTGTTCAAGTTCTCTTTAAATTCACTTCCCACCCCCATTGCCCCCGCCCATCCCCCCGTGCCCCAACCCCCCCCCCCCAAACACACTTTCTAAGTGTCCCAAGGTATAACCATCATATATAGGTAGGTAAAGGTGCAGCCCTGAAATAAATTAATAATGCCGCTGCTGGTGGCATGGCCTCCACCAGAGGAAAATCGAGAGAGCCCCCTCTAGAAGGTGTTTTGGCCTACTCTTTCACGTTGACTATTTTGGCTTACTCTACCACGTTAACTATGTTATCATATTTTTTTCGATTTAAAGCTTTCGTGACTGCAGGGATTCATCTTCTTGGTTCTTTCGGTAAAGTCACGTAGAATGGAAATAATAAAATAATAAAAATAAAACATAATAAAATTATTCTCACGACGTTTCGGCCACAACGCAAGCAGCCGTCCTCAGGTGTAGAACATGTCTGTCGAGAAGACAGACCTGTTCTACACCTTCTCGACAGACCTGTTCTACACCTGAGGACGGCTGCTTGCGTTGTGGCCGAAACGTCGTGAGAATTATTTTATTATGTTTTATTTTTATTATTTTATTATTTCCATTCTACGTGACTTTACCGAAAGAACCAAGAAGATATGTTATCATAGTCATCATTTTTAAAATACATTTTTATAAAGTGTCTTGACATGCTTTTACATTGAGATGGTATCATCATCATGAGCCATTGTCTATCCACTGCTGCATGAAAGCCTCCCCATTTTATCATGGTGCCTCGTGTTCCCGCAACGTCTCAATCCATCTCGCTCCGACACGTGAACTCATCGCTCGACTATGGTGGTGGTCAACTTCTCAGGCATGCTCTCTCATTTGGCTGCCATGGTGTTACCACCAGCCTTGTCGCATCAGTTACAATGGAGATTGAATAACAATATAAATTCACTCAAGTGCAAGCCGACTTGTTTACATAATACACGTGCAAATGCAGGTTACTTACTTGAATGGGGAAGGGCTCAACAGGTTTACCTATGAAAGAACAGATTTTTTTTTCACACGTAAGCTCAAACAAATGGTAACAATTCCGAATTCATCAAATCTGGGCTATATATTCCTTCACACACATTCCTTCAAAAGCAAACACATGGAATGCCTTGGCACCTTTTCTTTCTGAGGCGTGCGAGAGGTTTTCTTCCTGGCTTTGATGGACTTCTTGGCCTGTTTCTTACCTAGAGAGCAAAGAGGGGAAGGTTAGGCTCATCCTTGTTACATTTACACTAGCAGGTCCTGGTTTACAGTTCGTCTGTGGCTGTTTGCGTCAAGAGCCACTACACACACAGATGATTGCACTGCGCTCTGCGATTCTGGGCTAGGTATCGTAAAAAATTTCATCAGCTCTTAGCATACAGTTTCTCTAAGCTCATGATGCATGCATCACAGCACACGCATCAAATCGCACAGATATGAAGCAATGTTTTTACAATGAGCATGTTGCATGCGGGAGATGCCGTGGTGTAATGGCTAGCACACGATTCGATGTCTTAGCGCCCGAGTTGAGACGCAAAAACTCAACATATTTGTCAATAACTCTGTGGCCTTCAAAGAAAAAAAAAATATATAACGGGTGACATTTCGGCCAAGGCCCTTCCTTCACAGGACATAGAGAGGCCAGAGAGGTAGCAACGCATTATCACCAATTAATTAACAAAATGAAAAAAGAAAACCCTGAAAATCCCCATTCCCACGTCGTCCATCCAGCATTAGAAGGTGAGCGGGGGTGAGACTTTTTGCAACTATTTTCGCGTTGTCCATTTAGTCAAGTAATCGAAAAGATCATCAATAGAGCAATAAATGTCAAGTAATCGCGTGGCGCGTTCAGATGCACTTTGGCGGCCGTCTGGAATGCTCTTCCTTCCCATATTAGGAAGCCAATGGAACTATGCACTTTTAAATCTAGATTGAAAACTCATTTCTTTTGAACTGCATTTTGTGTTTAGTTTGTTGTCCTTCCGCCGCACCTCCGATTAGCACGTTTGGCTACGGTGCGAAAGAAGTTCAACATACGTACAACATTATTTAATAATATTAATAATTTAAATTTATAAAGCGCCCTTAAACAATCGTTCTCAGGGCGCTATGCATGGAAAGGCGAAATAATTAACAACCAAGTAAATAAGAAGTGAAGAAGACGTTTGAAAATAACTAAAGGGAGAAAACCATTTTAAACGTATATGTTTTTGGTCGAGATTTTAAGATTTGTAAATTGTCTCGGAAGTTCTGACCTCGAAGGGCAACGAGTTCCGGAGTTTAGATGCTGCGATGCTCAGTTGGCAGTGGTGCACGAGTACAAATAACAACAGCAACAAAAAACAACAACACATTCTATTTAGCTTTAAAGCTTTCGTGACTGCAGGAATTCATTGATTATTTCGGTGAAGTCACGTAGAAGGGAAATAATAAAATAAAACAATAAAATTCTCACGACGTTTCGATTGCAACACAAGCAATCATCATCAGGTGTGAAAACCACAACAAGAAAATTGCTGATGATGATTGCTTGTGTTGCAATCGAAACGTCGTGAGAATTTTATTGTTTAATTTTATTATTTCCCTTCTACGTGACTTTACCGAAAAAACCAATAATATGACAACACATTCGTCAAATTACACTGTGGCCCTAAAAGCAAAGTATGTAACAGGCAACGTTTTGGGCAACAGTCCTTCTGCACAGCACATAAATGGAGTGGCCAGGGAGATAAGAGTGGATACGAATAATAGTGAGAGACAACACTTTACACGTCTTCTGTTTTGAGGCAGTGTTACTGACGAATGTGTTGACGTTCTTGACTACTTAAATTATCGAACGTAAAAACTGCTTGGACCTCTCTTCTTGTGCACCTCCTCCTCGTCTCCAACTTCATCATCTGTCACCTCCGACCCCGTCGTGTAATCATCATCCTCAGAAAGCAGGGCCTGGACCTTTAACTGCGTACAAATACAATCAACAGCTGTTGCACAAAAAATATATACAAATGTCAACCAAATCAAACACTGCTGTATGTGGATTAGAAATTAACCCGTGTGCAGTTTGAATACTGTGATCTGTGGTTTTCAATCTTTGAAGCAAAAATACGCCCATGTCTTTTGTCTAAAGCATAAACACATTAGAAATTAGATAAATCACAACTCTAAACCATTGACTTGTCGGTCTAAGGACAGGTTTGTTGTCCAAGTTACCGCCACCCTCTCCAATCTAGCGCTTTCCTTTTTGCTTCATCACACGCCTCCTCCCTTTCTTAAATGGCCCTCCCTTGCTCTATCGAAAAAAAAGCTATTTTATTTTACCAGGTAAAGCCCACTGAGCTATTAGCTCTCTTTCAGAACCGACCTGACCACAATAGATAGCTCAACGAAGTGGCTTATCATGCGGAAATGTATAGCAGCCAAATACTCTGAACGCGAGTTTCTAAATGTGGAGCAAAAAACTGCAGGACCCGGAGAAAAAAAATCCACGCAACCACGGGGAGAGAGAACATGCAAACTGAAAATATACAGGTGTCAGAGTCGGGACCAAACCCACGACCTCCTACATACCAGGCGAGGGAGCTAACATCTCGCCACTGCAGCACCCTATCAATTGCTCCTTTTCCACAACGTCCTTCCGAGAGCTGTCTTCAGAAAGCCTACACCGCTGACAATATAGCCCCTGCAGATCTTTTTCCTTCTCTCAATTGTTTCAATGAAACTTCTCTTCTCCCGATCCCACATCAGCACTTCCTCTTCACTCTTTCTTCCTGTCACTTACCCACATCTCAGTCACTTATCAGTCACAAAAAAAAGACCTGCCTGTCACAGCTGACAATCCCCTCGATATGACAATGGTCAGTTTAGTTGCTCTTCAGTCTACGAGAAGGACTTACCACATCTGCCACTTTCTTTAAACCCGCAACGTTGGTAGCGCCCTCCACATCGTGCTTCTTTACCTCCGTGGCGGCCGCGGCGCTCCAGTCGCTGCCGTTTCGTGTAAAGAGAAGGCGGAAACACAAAAGGCCTTGAATTCATCACGTCGTGTTTAAAAGCCAGTCTCTTTCAACGACACGAGCTGCTCTCTTACACGAACGAGTGTACAACTGGGTGCAGTGATTCAGTGCTTGGGAGGCAAGGGTTCGTGGATCACGTAGAGAATCGATCGGGGACCCCCTGTTAAATTTCTCTCCTCCATAGCTTGGGGCCTGGGCCCCCCCCTGGTCTGTGGGCCTCGGTGCAGTTGCACCACCTGCACACTCAATAGGCATGCCAATTGAATACAATGGGTGAATCGTTATCTGGGGTTACCCACCTTATCCGCCCCACCCCCCCCCCCCCAAGGCACAGGTGCCCTCACCTGCTGGCGGATGGCGTGAAAGGCACGCACACAGCGTCGCGGTGAAGCAGGAGGTCCTGGTGGACGCGCGCACTGGGCCCGGCTTCGCCAGGGCCTCCCCCACTTGCCCGTGACACCACGTGGTCACGCACTTTGCAGCCCTGCGAGGCCGGGGGGGGTGGGGAGTTGGGGGGGGGGGGAGGTTAGTGAGGGGTAGGGTAGCAAATCGGGTTCAGCTAAGACCGGATCGGTTGGCACGGTGAGTCAGGTATGGACGGGGAGATGGTGGATTGGCGAATCAAATGTAATCATGACTCTGATTTGTAACAATGAATTAAATCACTGGGAGGGATTCATCGGATACCAATTGCTACAATTGTAGCGACACTCAGGGTTGACAGGAAGGTTTTTGGAGGCCTGGGGCCGTCTCTGCCCTTTCTGTTGTTGTAACTTCCCGATATTTGGACATCTGTGAAAAAGAGCTTCATTGTTCATCGGATTTCTCCAGGATAAATAAAGATCCTGACCCTGAGAACCCCTCGGATCTGAGGTTTGGGGCGAACTGCCCTACTTGAAGCCCGCCACTCCCCCCAGGCTGTTCCCGTCCATGGACCTGGCGATGCTAGGCAAACGATGCTGTTGTTTAAACTCGCAGTTGAATGTGTTCGCATTGGCAGCAGTGGCTGACCTTGCTGGGCTGCAAGAGATCAAAGCGGAGCGTGCGCTGCTTGCAGCAGGGATAAATCCCTAAGCCAGTGGGCGCGCCAGCCACCCAGTCATCCCCGTAGAGGGCCGGGTGCGTGTGGTACAGGCAATGGGACAAATCCTTGCACAAGAAAACCTGCGACAAAAACACACACGCACGCACACGTGAAATGTTACTTAGAATACGAATGGGCTTTGGAAATGGCAAGCCTCATTGCTTGCGTTTTGAGTGTTGTGGCATTTTATCTTGACTTACAGCTCCAGCTAAAGATTGCAAAATATACCAAAAAAAAAACTCATCGGAAAAATTGTGCTTTGGACATGCGGGAAGTATGGTACATCATTGCAGATCTGACTCACAGGGGACTTAAGTATAGGTGGATATGGTGGTTGGATATGCAACATACTGTATTTGTAAATAATACAGATCTTTCTACGGAAAATCTACTCATATCCACCGAATTAATGCCACCCACACCATTAACTTGTGCACACGCACCTACCTTTAACCTTTTGTACCAAGTTGTTGTAGAGAGCATCCCTCAAAATAATCACTGACATCATACACCAATAAAATACAAACGGGTACATGATTGCAATTTATTAGTTAAATCCATACTTGCAGAATTGTTAAACGTCGACTTATCAGTCAGATATGGCACGTTGAGTTTTTATTATTTTCAACATAGGTTGAAAGCGTTTTATGCATCAGCTCGTCCATGTGTAGTGGTGATACGCGCTGGGTGTATATGTCGTGTGCCAGCGCGTATGTACGGGTGTGTGTGTGGTGACGCGCGCTGACGGGGAGGAGCAGGCGTCAGTGCGCGGGTGGGGGTAGTGCTGCTGATTGGCTGTGTGCCGGTGACGCGCCCAGAGGGAGTGATCGGGTAGCAGCGCGGTGTGATTGGTCGGAGAGTGGAAACACGCGCTGAGCGGAACCGGATCGTGGGGATAGCGCGTGGGGATTGGGTAACGGAGGAGCGGTGCCGACGTTGAGGTCCGCATCCGCTCCGTCTCCCGGGAAGAAGGGGTATATAAGGTGATGCACAGAGGAGCAAGGGGCAGAAGTGGAACCATCTAAGAATGAAGACGAAGGTGTAGAGATAGAGCCCAGAGAGGAGAGTAATGGAGAGTAGAAGTGAGTAAGGTATAGTGTGTAGCCAGCGAGATAGAACGGTCTACACGAGCTGAGTAATGTATAGTGTGTAGCCAGCGAGATAGAACGGTCTACACGAGCTGAGTAATGTATAGTGTGTAGCCAGCGAGATAGAACGGTCTACACGAGCTGAGTAATGTATAGTGTGTAGCCAGCGAGATAGAACGGTCTACACGAGCTGAGTAATGTGTAGTGTGTAGCCAGCGAGAGAGAACGGTCTGCACGAGCCGAGTATGCATACGGTGTAGCCAGCGAGAGAGAACGGTCTGCACGAGCCGAGTATGCATACGGTGTAGCCAGCGCGAGAGAGGCAAAGTCTACACGAGGCGAGAGAGGAGAGTGTAGCAGAGGCGCAGAGTCTACACGAGGCGAGAGAGGAGTGTAGCCGAGGCGCGGAGTCTACACGAGGCACAGAGAGCCGGCAGCACAGAATCCTGAGTCAAGAGAAGTGCGGTGTGAAGAAGAGAGGCCACGCGTTGTATTGTTACAAGTCAAGATTTAATAAAAGAAGTGTGTTCCCGTCAAGGAGTTTCCTGCCGTCATTTTCCAATACTTCATCTGGCGTCAGAAGTGAAACGGGCTTCCAAGTATGGAGACGAGGAAGACCCGTAGGACCCACGGGATTGACCGCGAGGAAGACCTGGACGACTCGGAGCCGCTGGTGGCGGGGGGTGAGGAAGAGGACTTGCCCACGCTGCAGGGTCCGTCGACGGCGCCGGCCGAGCGACCGGGGACAGACGCCGGGCTTCGTGAGGCGCACTCCCGACTGGCGGAGCTGCTGCTCGCCGCCGCGTCCATCTTGGCGGAGATCAGCTCGTCGGGAGGAGCGGGGACGGTGGGGGACATTTTACAAGGTCGCCCCGCAGATTCCCGCCAAAACGAATGGGGGATTCCCGCCATTGCGCCTGGGCCTACTTTTGGCGGGAACGGCGAGCGCCACGTGGTGGTGGGTTCCCAAGCGCGCGCATCGACGTCATCAGCGCGCGAGGGGGTCCGCCATCTTACGTCTGCTGCTGGAGCCGCCATCTTAGACACCGACGGACAGGCGGAGAGGAACCACGAGGCGGATGACTTCATTTTTCAGCAGCGCCTGCCCACGTTGTCAGCCTTCAAGGCGGAAGGCGGAGACTGGGGCCAATTTCAGCGAAGGTTTTTGGCGCATCAAGAGATGTCAGCGTGGTCCGATGCTACGGCGCTGCGGGCATTGCCCGCCATGCTGGACGACGATGCGCTCGCGGCCTTCAGGGCTGCACGGAAGTCGGACCGCTCCACGCTGAAGGATGCGCTGGGTTTGTTGGCCAGGGTCTACGGGCCTCCCTCTACATGCCGCCATCAGTTCTACGCAAGACGGAAAGCGGCCACGGAGACCGCGCTGGCCTATCGCACGGCGTTGCTGGCTCTTGCTGATGCTGCGTTCCCTCGGATGGACGAGGAGGGCCAAGACGCGATGGTTTTGGAGCAGCTGCTCAAGTTGGCGCAGGACCTGGGGGTCCCTATCAACACAGCTGACGACATTGATATTTCTTCTTTGAGAGTCGCCACGAGTATTCAAGCGCACGAGGCCCTACAACGGAAGCAAGGCGTTGGTTGCAACGCTGCTGTCGTCGCAGCCCCGGGGTTGGTGGTCGCCGAACCCCAAGTCGTCAGCCCACGAGAGGAGGCGTTCGCCACGGGACGACCAGGGGACTGGAGGCCGGGGGCCCGGTCGCCTCTGCGATCGGGCCGAAAGTCGGAGCAACCAAGATCTACTCCGACCCTCGTCACGTGCTATAACTGCGGCCTCCGGGGCCACGTGGCGTCCGGGTGCCGCGCTCCGCGGCAGCGCGCCATGGGAGCTCGGCTGGACGACGACCGAGAGCCCAAGTCATCTCTACAATCCCCGGCAAGTCGCGGCACCTCACACGCTCGGCCTGTTTATTCGGCACACATGGGACGCCGCGTTGCGGCGGAGGAGGGCCGGTTAAGGTTCGGGGATTCGGTTCGGCGAGGGGGGTTCGGCCGGGACCAGGGAGACATTGAATGGGCGGAATTGGGGCATAGAATTGTGGCTGCTTCGGCGGGTTCGTCCGTTGTTACGGGATCTATTGATGGGGTTGAGATTAGGGTGTTAGTGGACACGGGGGCATCGGCAACTATTATATCGGACCTCATTTATAATATTCTTCCAGTCCAATGTCGTCCGCTGCTTCCAGTGGATGTGCCATTTTACGCCGCTAATGGGGGATCGTTGGGCATTATCGGTCAGGTTAGGGCGTCCATTTGCATTGGAGATATCAAATTATCGGGACCCGTTTTCGTTTCGTCTTCTTTGGCAGTTCCGTGTCTTTTGGGCACTGACTTTTTGGCTAAAATGCCCATTAAAATTCTTATCGATCAACGATGCATTGAACTGCCATCGGGTCGCCGGATTTCATTTTTGACGGGCCCTACTGACATTCGGACGGCGTGCGCTACGATACAAGCGGTGGCGACGCAGACAGTGCAAGTGCCCCCGGGTTCACAGATGTTGATTCCCCTCCGGTTGCGAAAACCATGGGTGAGGGAGGCTTCGGGACAGAGTATGCTTTTGGGTCCTTCTAACAAGGCTGTCGGGGGTCTTGATTTATCGGTGGCTCACACTTTGGTGCGGGCTGACAGGGATCCGTTTGTGATGGTTTTGAACGCGGGGTCGCGACCAGCTGTCATCCCGCAGGGCACCGTGCTGGCTCACGCGGCGCAGGTTCCTGGGGATGATGGGTTGGTTGCGCAGGTGGGCTCGAGCCCCGCGCGGAACGTTGAGCCAAGGGAAGACCTTGAGTGGGTCCATTCGTTATGTGCCGCCTCGGACGATTTGTCGGCGGCGCAGTTGGGTGCGCTGCGCGAGTTGCTCATTGAATTCTCTGATGTATTCAGTAAACATAAGTATGACATTGGGTGCACGGATTTGTTGCACCATCACATTGAAACGGGCGATGCGGCGCCGGTCAGGCTAAATCCCTTCCGACTGAGTCCCGTGGAGAAGGAACATGTTCAGTCGGCTGTTAACGATATGCTAGAAGCCGATATTATTTCACCCTCCTCTAGCCCGTGGGGAGCGCCTATTGTGCTGGTTAAGAAGCAGGACGGGTCCCTGCGATTCTGCGTTGATTTCCGTCGCCTGAATAAGATCTCTGTGGCTGACGCGTATCCGCTCCCCAGGATGGATGAGTCCCTCGATGCATTGTCTGGTGCGCGATATTTTTCGACTCTTGATTTGTTATCGGGGTTTTGGCAGTTGCCGCTCGACGAAGAGTCGAAACCTAAGACAGCATTTCGGACTCCAGGGGGGCTGTTCCAGTTTAACCGGTTACCCATGGGACTTCACTCCTCTCCAGCGACGTTTCAGCGACTTATGGAGCTGGTTTTGTCGGGCTTGCAGTGGGATACATGCTTGATTTATATGGACGATGTCATTGTTTTCAGTAAAACGTTTGAGGAACACCTCCGGCGATTGAGAGGGGTGTTCTTGCGAATGCGATCGGCTAAGTTGAAATTTAAACCGGCCAAATGTCACCTCCTTCGTAGGTCCGTTAGATACTTGGGTCACATTGTCGATTCTTCGGGGATCTCCACCGATCCCGCGAAGACGGATTGTGTCGGTTCGTGGCCGACACCTACGTCCGTTTCCGACGTGCGTAGTTTCATCGGGTTTGCTTCTTATTATCGGCGGTTCGTTGAGCACTTCGCCACTATTGCAAAACCCTTGCACGCTCTAACGGCGAAGGGAGTGAAGTTCAAATGGGGACCGGAGGAGGAGGCCGCGTTTCGCTCCCTCCGGGACGCCTTGGTGGGTGCCCCACCCTTGTGTTATCCCGATTTTGCCAGTCCCTTTTTGCTGGACACGGATGCTAGCAACACGGGCATTGGGGGGGTGCTATCCCAAGTCGTTGGGGGTGTCGAAAGAGTTGTCGCCTACGGTAGTAGGGTGTTGTCTCCGGCGGAGCAGCGCTACTGTGTCACCCGTCGCGAGCTGCTTGCCATTGTTTTTTTTGTGCAGCAGTTTAGGCCATATCTGTATGGTCGTCACTTTACAGTCCGAACGGACCACGCGGCGCTACAGTATTCATTGAGGGTCGCCCAGCCCTCGGGCCAGTTGTCGCGTTGGTTGGAAGTCCTCCAGGACTATCAGTTTACGACTACGTACCGTAAGGGGTTGCGACACACGAATGCCGATTGCTTGTCGCGGTTGTTGCCTTGTGATGAATGCGCGTGTTTGTCGGGATCGGCGCGCTGTAAACCGACGCTTGCGGGGGAGATGGGGGCACTGGCTGCGACAGCGGGCGCACCGAGTGGGGATGATTCCACTGCCTCTCAGGGTCGGGACTCGCTGCTCTCGCTGTCGCTCAGCGAATGGGGCCGCCTCCAGATGGCGGACAGCTCGCTGCTAGCATTGCGCCGCAAGGTTGGGGGTCCCGAGGGGGACCAGGAGCGTACCGGCTCCTATGTACTTGAGCGGGGCGTGTTATTGAAATGGGACAGTTTGTCCCGGCGGAACGCACTCGTGGTGCCTTCCGCTGTGAGGGGGAGGGTTGTCTTGGCGGCACACGAACGCCTCTTGCACTTGGGAGTTAACAAGACGCTTGCCCTGCTTCAGCGTGACTATTACTGGCCGGGAATGGGAAGTGATGTGGTGCATATTCTGAAGGGGTGCGTTGAGTGCGCCAGGCGTAAACCACCGGCCGTGGCAGCTAATCCACCGCTGCAATCTATTCAGGTCTCGCGTACCAACGAGCTCGTTGCACTCGATATTTTGGGGCCCTTCCCAGTCACGCCGAGAGGGAATAAATATTTGTTAGTGGGGGTCGAATACTTTACCCGATGGCCTATGGCGTGGCCTCTCGCTAACCAGTCGGCAGCGGCTGTGACGGATGCCTTCGTCCAGGGCTATGTCCTGGACAAGGGGGCTCCCGAACGCCTGCTGACCGACCAAGGTAAAAATTTTTCGAGTAAATTGTTGCAAGAGGTGTGCGATCTGTTGGGTACCAAGAAGGTGCGTACCTCCCCGTACCACCCGCAGACTGACGGGATGGTGGAGAGACTCCACAAAACCTTGACTTCCATGCTGTGCCAGCAGGTGTGCGAGGCACATGTAGATTGGGACCTGCAGGTCCCGGGAGTCCTTGCCGCGTATAGAATGGCCCCCCATGCAGCTACGGGGTTTTCCCCATTCTATTTGATGTACGGTCGGGAAGCTGACCCGCCAATAGAAACGCAACTTGGCCTGTCCGCTCCACGAACTAATTCTAATTTGGCAGAACATATTAAGTTTAATATTCATAAGCTGACAGAGGCGAGGGAGGCCGCACGGCTTAATTCGCGGGCTCGCCAAATTGCTAATGAACGGTTGCGGGCACGGAAGGTGTCCATGCACGAATGGAAACCAGGTGACAGGGCCTGGCTGCATTGCCCTCAGGCACCCTTGGCTACGTCGCCTAAATTGTTGAGACCGTGGAGGGGACCCGTGGAGGTCGTGCGCGTTGCACGGCCCCAGTGCGTTCAGATAAAGTGGGGAAAGCGCCGGTGGTACGTTCACCCCTCCCGACTGAAACCGTTCTCGCCTCCATATGGCCTCCCCTTGTGTCGTGATGGCCGGGCGTGTGACGTGACCGGCGACCCAGAGGGGGAAATGTCTCTGCCTGATCCACACGTATTGTCGCCTGATCTGCTCCCAGGTGTCTCGGAACTGACAGCTGCCGATCACCGGCGGCCGGATCTCCGCGGCGGGGCCGGCCCTTTCAGGCCCGTTCCGCGCCGTCTGGAGCGGCCGGAACCGCCGGACGGTCGTCAGTGTCCCGCCCCATACGATGGACCAGCCAGACGGACTCGCGCCAGGTCGTGCTACTTTGCATGACCTGCCTCGTGAGGAGTCGGGGCAGTTGGAGCGCCTCGTCACTGCGTGTAGTCGCAGGGACGTGGGGCGCGTTCGTTTCGAATTTGCTCGTATCGTGTTATTGTTGACTTTTCGCGTTCATTGTCAATCTGTACATAGTTATTCTTGTTGTTGTTGTTGTTGTGTTATGTTACGGGGCACACTCGGGGGGTTATGGGGTTTTTTTTTTTGTTGGTTGTCGTTTTATCGTCGTGGTTGGTTGTTGTTAGCAGCCGGGCCGGCTGCGAGCTATGTGGGAGGGGGTGATGTAGTGGTGATACGCGCTGGGTGTATATGTCGTGTGCCAGCGCGTATGTACAGGTGTGTGTGTGGTGACGCGCGCTGACGGGGAGGAGCAGGCGTCAGTGCGCGGGTGGGGGTAGTGCTGCTGATTGGCTGTGTGCCGGTGACGCGCCCAGAGGGAGTGATCGGGTAGCAGCGCGGTGTGATTGGTCGGAGAGTGGAAACACGCGCTGAGCGGAACCGGATCGTGGGGATAGCGCGTGGGGATTGGGTAACGGAGGAGCGGTGCCGACGTTGAGGTCCGCATCCGCTCCGTCTCCCGGGAAGAAGGGGTATATAAGGTGATGCACAGAGGAGCAAGGGGCAGAAGTGGAACCATCTAAGAATGAAGACGAAGGTGTAGAGATAGAGCCCAGAGAGGAGAGTAATGGAGAGTAGAAGTGAGTAAGGTATAGTGTGTAGCCAGCGAGATAGAACGGTCTACACGAGCTGAGTAATGTATAGTGTGTAGCCAGCGAGATAGAACGGTCTACACGAGCTGAGTAATGTATAGTGTGTAGCCAGCGAGATAGAACGGTCTACACGAGCTGAGTAATGTATAGTGTGTAGCCAGCGAGATAGAACGGTCTACACGAGCTGAGTAATGTGTAGTGTGTAGCCAGCGAGAGAGAACGGTCTGCACGAGCCGAGTATGCATACGGTGTAGCCAGCGAGAGAGAACGGTCTGCACGAGCCGAGTATGCATACGGTGTAGCCAGCGAGAGAGAGGCAAAGTCTACACGAGGCGAGAGAGGAGAGTGTAGCAGAGGCGCAGAGTCTACACGAGGCGAGAGAGGAGTGTAGCCGAGGCGCGGAGTCTACACGAGGCACAGAGAGCCGGCAGCACAGAATCCTGAGTCAAGAGAAGTGCGGTGTGAAGAAGAGAGGCCACGCGTTGTATTGTTACAAGTCAAGATTTAATAAAAGAAGTGTGTTCCCGTCAAGGAGTTTCCTGCCGTCATTTTCCAATACTTCACATGTGTCAATTGGTAAGCGGCAGGTGCACTATAAGAAATGCAGATCCAAGATGAACAAAACTTTAGGAGAATGCTACGTTGCTGTTAGGGACTAGCCCACTTGAAACCTGGCCGGATTGCCCAAATTCTTGGCCAAAACTAGGAACACACAAACCAGCGCAAAACGAACTATTTGATAACAATCAAACGCAAGTTTGCTCCGACAGCTCCCCGTCAGCTTCCGTACTGCCAACCGAACACTTACGAAGGCAGGCGCGTGCTGGAGAACATTACATAGTCCATACGTGTGCACGATTCTTCCTGAACCTGCTTGCGTTAGACTGCACCTGATTGCAGCGGGAGCAGGTGAGGTAGTTGACGGTGCCCCAGAGGCGCCAGTAGACGTTGCGCCACGACTTAAGCTCCTTGTGGAGCGCCGAGAGATACTCGTACACGTCCCAGCCCCTTTCCCTGCACGGTGGGAGCAGGGCGGAGAGACAGTGGCGTGAAGGCACGTGTTATTTTCTCGGAACTTTATTTTCATGCGGTGTCGATAAATGCACTCAGAAGACGAGGGTCAGGAGTGGTTGCTGCAGTGTCGACCGGTGAAGTTGGATATCAGGAGTTATCCTCAGCCCACTGTGTGCGTGTGATCTCTGTGGAAGGGTGTGCGTCGTTCAAATGCCGGTCTTGCTAAGTCACAAGCGAACTCACAGGAGCCAAACGTACCGACCGTATCGGATGCCGAACAATTACCGACTCCATCCTTGGGGACGGACTGCATGATGATGATGATGATAAATGAAGTCAACTGCATTAATAGAGAGGTCGAAATTTGGGTGCTAACCTGATCCTAAAAGGTAACTGTATGCCTCATCACCGATATGCTTGTCTGGATATGTATCGTCATTGGTGTGTCTGTCCACTTTCACTCGTCTGTGTCTAGATACGCGCATCTGTCCGTGTCTATTCGAGTACACCAATCGGTCCGTGTGTCCGTATACATGAAACAATGAAAACTCCAGAAAAAATCACGAAGCGAGAGAGGGGGTGGGGTGCAGTGGGAGTGGGGGGGCTTTCGGAAAACCTGACATGGCGATACAGAATCTCCCCGTGGCGGTCGATGAGCATCTGGCTGCGCACGCAGGGCAGCTTGCTCTGCGTGTCCTTGGTCAGCAGCCTCCGACAGAGCCGGCACCTGCAAGAAGACACGACGAGAGCCCGGGGCGGGCGGGCGGGCGGGCACGCGGGGGTGGGAGCGACAGCTGCTCCAGTCGGGAAAGAACATCGCTACGGCGTCGCTTAGGTAACGACAAACACGGCAGCAGATATTCGGCAAGCCCCTGCTGATATCTTGATATTGAGCCTGATAACTGGGAGGTGACATGGCCTTAGCGGTCGCGCGTTGACGGCTTGTTGCAGAGTTCTACAGTTCGAATCCAGCGGCTGCCGTGGTTAATGCTGGAGATGTATTAACCATAAAAATACGAGTTGTCTGCTTCAAAGAGGACGTTAAAAATCCCGCGACGGCATTCGCAAGAGTAGGCCATCGTATGCCAGCAGTATGGTCAATATTTAAAAACTTACCCGTAAATGACTCAATAATAATTTAACTTGATATCCTGTCATTCATGCAAAACTGCATATCACAATTGGTTTACAAATAGGAGTCATCACCCCCAATTGTGGAACATCTTGAAAAAGTCATAAGGCTCAGTCAGGCTTTCCTGAGTAAACAAGTATAGTGATAATAGGTTTTAATCAACAAATAAATGCATCATTACACGTTTACTCTCCTCCTGAATTTGCCATCACCAAGCGTGGGGAAGTACGGAAAAATAAGCCCCACGTTTCGCACAGCATGGGGAGACCCTTATTCTAGCAGTGGTTCACAAAAGGACCGCATGTATACATTTGTTATCTAACACTAATAAGGATAGAATATTTTGATTTGAAGCTTTCGTGACTGCAGGGATTCATATTCTTGGTTCTTTTGGCAAAGTCACGTAGAAGGGAAGCAATAAAATAATAAAAATATAAGACGATATAAGACAATGTTATCGTCTTGTATTTTTATTATTTTATTGTTTCCCTTCTACGTGACTTTACCGAAAGAACCAAGAATAGGATAGAATACGTCGCATATCCGACCATCGCTTTTAAATTCAGGTAAATTAACTGCATGCACCCAGTGCAGTATTTAGACAAGGTGCAACTGTCATTCTACAGACGTTTACATATCTTATCTTTTTCACAAATCCGCCTATACCTCCAGTCCCCACAGCGTGTGGGATATACGACCTTGTGTTATTTTCAACTAACGGCTGCCACTCCGGCGCTCACCTGTAAACGGAGGCGGCGGAGCTCGGAGAGTCAGGGTTCCTGTGCTCCGCGTCGAACAGCCGCTCGATTTTCTTACAGAAGATTTTACTGGCAAAACCACACGGACAGCAAAGACCGAGAGCGTTACGCTGAATGATACAAATTCTTCTTGAAGCAATTTGTGATGTTTCAAGACAAAACAATGGCAAACAGCCTCTACGTTATCTTTACATCTTCTTGGTTCTTTCGGTAAAGTCATGTAGAAGGGAAATAATAAAATAATAAAAATAAAACATAATAAAATAAAATTCTCACGACGTTTCGGCCACAACGCAAGCAGCCATCCTCAGGTGAAGAACAGGGCTGTCGGAAAGACAGTGAAGAACAGGGCTGTCGGAAAGACAGCGTTCACCTGAGGATGGCTGCTTGCGTTGTGGCCGAAACGTCGTGAGAATTTTATTTTATTTTGTTTTATTTTTATTATTTTATTATTTCCCTTCTACGTGACTTTACCGAAAGAACCAACAAGATGAATCCCTGCAGTCACGAACGCTTTAAATCGAAAGTTATCTTTACACTCAAGAGCATCGTCAATAATGCCGTTTCAGACAATGACCCTTCTTCACAGCATAAAATTAGCTCATGCATTGGGTGTGTTCTTAATCGTGCCTGTGCACCACTGCGAATGCAGCATCGCCAGATAATTTGTCAAAGTTTTTGTTTTATTGTTTTGCTCTTTTCCCCCCAAACTCATTCCGGTTGTGCTCTTGGAAATGCATCACGAAATGGAAAATCCATTCCGAAATCTTGCGGTCGCGTGCTCCATGTGTCAGGGAATGGCTGTGTTGCAGATGTTTCACGTGTACCCAAAAATAAATATATTTTATGCAGTAGGGGTCACAATTTCCAACACACGCTGCTAAGAGGCAGCATGTCACACGTCAGTCAACCCGTTATTTTTAGTTCTCCAGAACAAAAATTTGTCAAATTAAATTCAAAACGAAGTTTAACGGGAGGTTTTTGTTGTTTTGTTCAATAAGTCATAAACGCACCGAAACCATCAACTCAATGCATTTGAGAGTACAACTTAATCACGGGCGGCTGCTCATATTCAAACCTAGGAACATAGCGGTGCCATCTCAGTGCTCTAGCCCTGACCACTTCAACTTGTAATCCAGTACCGTGGAGGCGAGGGTCGGTGGATCACTCAAATGCTGTGAAACTCCCTTCCCGTAGGCACCAAGGTGCCATACCCTGACTCGCCAGGAGAAGGCAGCACAGCAACTTGACTAATCACCATCTGTTTCCAACTGTGGGATAGGGAGTTGCCCTCTCGCACGCGTGGATTGTCTCCGGGTGCTCCGGTTTCCTCTCGCTTGTATAAACGCTCATCTATTGGCTGAAAACATCTTAAAATACCAATGCAGGACCCTTCTGAAAAAGAGTCCTATGGCTCAGTGTGGCTTTCCTGGATAACTAAGTAATTATAATTACATTAAAATAACATGTGCCCGATCTTATCAGACCTTGGATTGAGCCTTGGAGAGTGCTTGGATGGCCGACCACCAAGCACAAACGCATGTGTTGTAGGCCCTGTGGGCAGTAGAGGGCAGTGCAGCTAAATCCATTGTTCTGTGCTCCCTGCACCTTCATCCAATGCGCACTGGCCCAGCGTGGTGAGGTATGCTAAACTAACACCGCTTCTGAATGTGGGGAGGCCCTCATCCAGAAGCGGACGGACAAAACGCGCTGCACGTGTAGTGGACGAGAATGCGCTGGCGCGCGGCTGGTCAGCAGGGTGTGCCATTGCGCTGTAAATATGAAGATCCATAACCAGGATGTTAAGTAAACAGGCACATCAGCAATAGACAACGATGCTTGGTCACAAGCAAAGCACGATCAACATGGGACGGACGGGGTAAACAGAGTGCATTCACCATCTGTCCCAGAGGTTCTTGTTTATCGTAACGGGGATTTTGTTGCCATTGGAAGCAACTCCGCCTAATGACAAACACGGATGATGGTTGGGGAATTATGGTAACAAATGGCCAAACGTTATGCGGCATGTTTTGAAACCACTTAAACATTCACCGCGGGTGGCCGGGTGTCTCGGGGAGCTCGTACTGTGTGAGAGCAGAGCTGGTGCTGCCGAGTGCCTGAGTTCGAATCGGGGGTCAGCCGTCCCATAGTTAATTGGATTCTCGAGTATAGTGGAAGCAGAGAAAGCTGCTAAAGACCGCCCGGCATGGCGTGGGCTTGTTGTGGCCTTATGCTCCACAGGGAGCAAAGAGGAGTAAGTAAATCGTGCATTGTGTGTTGATGGTCTCAGAATGGTCGCGAATGACTTTTTATCAATTTAATAAATGACTTGAGCATGGAACACTACATAAGTGGGGTTGCTATGAAAACTAGGAGCGGGGCATACAGAACATGTGCAACTTTCTTGAATAACCTAAGCCCAATGACGTAATTGTGAAAGTAGTTGCACGACATCTGCCAGACTGTTCTCGACACAGGAGTGGTGCAATGCTTGCCACACTCACTGCTAGGGTTTCATTTTGAAAATGTCTTTGTCTCATAGCCAGACAACTAAAGAACAATTGCAATATAATTGTGAAGATTTTTTTTTTAAACCTTCACAATTCAGGACACTCGTGCAAACTAAACCCCACCTCCTAAACTTGTCCTTGCGATCCTTGAGCTCCTCGGCCTGGCTGTGAGTGAACAAATCTGCGATGCGCATCACCAGCTCCTCGCCAATGCAGTTCATGTTCGAGGGGGCTGACACCACGTCGGCCATGCGGGCATGGCAGTACCGCACGCACTCCTCCACCTGCACACGTCCGGAGGGAAATGAAGGCAGTTCACCATCATCATCACTCTGGGGCGTGACGTGGCCCAACGGTAGTGCGTTCGCCGCTTGTTGCAGATATTCGCGGTTTGAATCTGGCAGGCCGCCCTGGCGAATACTGCAGAAGCATTAACCATACAGTGCATGCCGTCTGCTTCTCAGTAGACGTGAAAGACTCTCCTGACTTCATTTTCACGAGTGAGCCATTGTGCGTCGGTGTTATGGTCCAAATTTGCCAAATTACCTGCAAATTAATCAATTAGCAAACAATGCCCCCGACTGTGAACTTACTGCAGACTGTTGTTTGTTGAAACATAGTGCCTTCGTGATAGCCTTGCGTTATAAAGGTGGCGCAACAACCAAATGCACTAAATTAATATAATTACTGTCACTTAATATTTGTACGGCACCTCTCAAGGCACCGGGCGGCAAGGGCCGCCCCATGGCAGCTGTCCCTGTGAGGCACAAGCTGAACACAACACCGGCCAGCAAACGGTCATTCGTCTGTCAGGACAGAGAGCGACGCTGCTTTCCAATTCTAGAGCAAGAAAGAAGATGGGCCATGGTCCGAAATTTCAAGCAAATTAGATATTTTTACTTTCAAGGCCAGTGTTACTGATGTGCGTGTTAAGGCTTTGTTATTTGTATTTGTGCACCACGGCCAATGTAGCAGCATCACCTTTGAAGAAATACAAGTTGGCTTGAGAAGAACACATTACAGATGGTGAACGTTGTAAACATATGCCGTCGAGGTCCCGGGGAAATTGTGAAACAGTGAAATTTTGGAACACGGCCCCAAAACAAACAATCCGAGCACACGACCGAAATTAAACACAACTTCACAAACACAATAAAGCAATTACGTACAAAACACATTGTACGAAAACATATTTTATCGTTAGCTCACTCTGCCATTGCGTCCGAATTATGAGAATGACAAATCTCCAAGTGCAATAACAGACGTTGCAAAAATTAGTTGTATTTTTTTTAAAAAAAGAATTAAACAAGAAAAATGGAAATGTCACAGCCTTGGTTTCGCCTCGGACTTATGAGACTGGACGGCCTCGAACGCAAGCACTGAGCCGCACCAGCGGATTTATTCCATGACGACGGTGGGGCTTTTTGGCGTGGATGAAATCAACACAGTCCAACCGTTGTCAAGAAACGAGTGTCGCAGGCACAACTGCGTCTCCGTTTGGAAAACAAAGGCAAAACAGTGCAGTGTTTGTGCAGCGTTTCAAAATATCGGCTCGCACAACCAGCTCGCGTTCCTTACGAGGGGTCACGGCGTTGCTGCGGCTGCTGCTGCTGCGAGATGTGCGTTCCCACAAGGCAAATGAGCCTCAGCTGAAAAAATATACGAAAGTTTACGCATACTCACCAAAGAGTCCATTTTTAGGAATTCTGACGAGATGAGAATTGAGATTACGTTGTTTGGTTCTGTATGGGTGGTGGGGAGGGGTAACATGGAAGTGTACATTTATCAGTACCGTATAATGCACGTGAAATTTAAACGTAATATAAGTTTTGGTAATGGTTAGAGAGTTGAAATCAAAGACAAATGCTCTTTTTTTTTAATTGCATACAAACTCACTATGCGTTGCAGTGGAGCATTATAGGTAATACCATGTTTCAACAACATTTCCGTGTTCATAAATACTGCTGGATATTGGTCTCAAAAGTCAGCTAATGGCTAAAACATTTTTTGTATCGTGAGACACAAAACAGAGTTCTATAAAAAAAAAATGGGTTAATAAAATTTACTAAATTGAATGATCGAATCAAGTTTCATCAGGGTTGCGATTCAACTCAACACTACGGTAAAACGTAGCACATCTGTTACAGGAGTGACGTAAAACGATTACATATCAGCATATATGCATCGAGAAATATTGATTCTTACACATGAAATTCAATGTATGTATCTTCTGCTCAAGAATCGACAGTATATGAATTATTACATCATGCCATCCCCATTATAGAGTAACTAAGAGGTTAATTAAAGATAGTAACAGGGTTTTTGCTATCATTGAACGACATCGCAGCTCCGTGAATCTCGATTGTAGGGATCAAATAGATCAATGATGGAACTTCCGGGTCCACATGAGGAACACGACCTTGCTCCCCTTAGGGGTGGCCGGGTGGCACGGTAATCGGAGCACTGCGCCGGAAGAGCGCAGAACCTGGGTTCAAATTCGGGTTTCAGCCACCCGCAATTCAGCAGGGTTTTCAAGAGGTGTAGTCAAAATGTATGGTCTCAGCCTGGTCTCAGCTTGGTTGCAAATGACCGCACAGAAAAAGTGGAACATTCAATGTCGCCTTTTTTCCACTTCATTTGGGGAAATTATTTCTCTCTCTCATATTATATTATTTAAAAAAGAAGTTTGCTGGCTGGTTGCCTAGCTGGCTATGCGCCATCCTGACTGGCTGGAGGCTATGCATTACCCTGGTCGCCAGAAGGAGGGGGTGCATGGGTGGCCGGCACACAAGTGGGGGTGTGCGGTGGGGGGGGGCCACAGAGGGGAAGTGCAGGTGGGGGTGGTTGCAGGGGCCGCAGTGGTGCAGTTGGTGAGGGGGGAGAGGCACTGGGGGTCACCTAGCGGTGGGGAGGTGCGGATGTTGGGGGTTGAGGAAGACGATTGTTATTCACTATATAGCCAGAAAAAGTTTTGCTGGCTGGCTGGCTAATCGGCTGGAGGGAGGGAGGATCACATCCAAAGGATGTACGGGCTGCTAGTCTTAAGCATATTACCAATAATCCCCCTTGGCAACGCGTGATTTTCTAAACAAATCAAGGAAACATAACAAGACGGCATACCAAGTGTGTGCAACACCACAGGAGAAGGAGCTCCTACTCAAAAATACAAAAGCAGTATGAGCAGAAGCTATTGTTTTGGTACCATTTTGCTCCTAGAAAGCTCTTAAAACAAATAAGCACGGGGGTTATTTCCATAGACAATGGTATTATGCATGGCAGCAATCAGCCCCTGTAAGAGCTGACATTTCACCAACTCAGCTCCACTGACTTTGGTCTTGCACAGCCAAAGTGTCTGCACAGCATTTCTGCAGCAGGGGTTCTCAACTTTTCGGGGCTGCGCTGTGGCCTATGGGTAGCCTATTCACCGATTGTTGCAGAGCTTCACTGTTAAAATCCAGCAGCCGCCCTGATTATTACTCTGGGTTTAATAAACCATAATAATATTACGCGATGTCTGCTTTGCAATGGACGTTCATTATCCCACAATGGAATTCGCAAGAGTCAACCCATGTGTACCGATGTCATGGCTCAAATTTGTCAACTTGAAAAATTACTCGACTGGAAAAAAGTAACAATCATCGCACATTACTGCTTTAAACTTGGTAGAACACTTCTAAAAAGCTCATGAGACTCAGTGAGGCTTTGCTGGGTAAACAAGCGTAATAAAATTAACAGCTACCCCACGGTTTCAACAGTGTTCTCTTTGTATAGTGATCAAAATGGACGCATTGTAATACATCAACTACATTCTCAGGTTGTTATACATGGGCCAGTGCAAACGTAAAAATTTGTCGGCACAGTCTAGAATCCTGCTGTGATCTTCATACAAACCCCCGAGCCTCTAGCAGCCACCACAATGCTTATTTTTAGTTGAACGAGGGTTCTAAATACTACTTTACGCGAGCACTACCAAGCTGCGGCTGCTCTCCGCGGTCGGCGAGCCGCGTGTTGCGCTTGACATAGCGCATGAGCCAGTCGAAGATGTGCGCGTCGCAGTGGACCGAGATGTCCACATCCTCCCAGCGCTGGGCCTCCATGGAGAGGTATTCGGAGAAGTAGCGCATCTCCTGCACCAGCAGCTGGCGCGGGCAGCTGAAGTCGCGCTTCACGCCGCGCGCCTCGTCGCACACGTGGATCACCATCGTGGGCCTGCGTGCACACACGGACACGCACGCGTGCAAAGATTACCCCTGCCGCCGTCCCACCCCTTGTGGCCCTTAGCAGACTGTCGGGGTAAGTGCTGTTAGCGAGCAACTATTAATGCAGGCACAGCACACGACAGAGTGGTGGTGCTCAGACGCTTTTGTCTCCCAAGCGCTGTATTTATTCATTGTACCAGGTACTTATTTAAAGCTGAGTCAACCTATAGAGGAGACCTCGGACTGCTTCAGCTATTAGACACTGCTCGCCATTGGCATTTGTCTTGGCTGGGAATTGAACTCAGGTCTCTGGATTCATAGCACAGTGTGCCCAACTACTGTGCCACCACTTCTCAAATGCCACCACAAACAATGGCGCATGCACACTCATTGGCGTACATATCTTATCACTGTCAGCTAGAGGCAGAGTAGGTATGGTGCTTGCTGGAGTCCCATGGGCAGTTTCATACAACGCCTTTATTTTTCAGGAGGGTTCTGCATTGGGATGTTTGACCAATACAAATGGAGAGAGTTGCACCTCGTGATGGAACCCGGAGTATCCAGATGAGCCATGGATAGAAAAGCCAGATTTAAGGGAATGCTCACTGATGTTCACCGTGGCTGGGCAACCAAACTCGGATCACCGATTTAATCATGCGGTGCACGAACCAGCGTGCCACAGCCTCATACATTAGGTCCAGCCACAGCTTACCCCTGACTTTCCGTTGACTTCTTTGGCTCTGCAACATCAGCTGCATCTTCCTCCTTGTGGAGCCCGGTTTTGGCAGGAGATGCAGCAGGAACATCTTGACGCAAAACATAAAAATCGAAAAAAGCAACTCGCCAAGCATGAAAAAAATCCCGATTCAAATAGATTCTTAAGCTCGCAATGCATGCATCCGATCCTGTATGTAAATAAAGACATAATTTGTAACATTGGGTTCTTAAATCGAATTTAGACCCTGGAACGGGACAATTGAGCTCATCGCTGACAGGATAATCACATTTGCAATGTAAACAAGTTGTGACTACTGAATACTGTAACGCTCAGCAGAATGCCGTGCTGCGCACCTGGGGGCCAGCACGCCACGCCGTCCGTCTGGGCTGACGGCTGCGCCTTCATGGCGCAACGCAGCAGCAGCAAGTCCTTGATGTGCCCGACCAAAGCCTGGAACGGCGCGTCCGGCCCATCGTCACCTGCCGGATGAGCCCTGGGAACGAGCGAGAGGACGGCGCTTCTCCTCTTCAGCTCCTCGAAGCGCCGGGCACACTGCGAAGCACAGCGACGCGCTCCCATGGATGACCCTTCTCCGTGAAGTGCTTCCTCGACGTTTCCACAGCGCGTGCGCAGAGCGTCCCGCGTTTCCACCGCGCAACGGGCAGAGTGCAACTGCTGGTAAAGAAGGTGGCTCAGTTGGGGCAAAGTAAAGGGCCTCCGTGGGGCAGTTTGCTTGCAGGGCGCCGAAGAGTAGTTTTCAAGCACCCTTGGCAGGTCACATGCTAACACGCTCCTTCGCGTTATCCAATAATAACGGGAAGATTCCGTGCGAGTGTAAATGGGCCCTTGCAGTGACGTGACTCTATACGCAAAAATATAGTGTTGTCAGCTGTACAATATTATCCCCCTCTAGTAGCTGATTAGCACGGTTGAGATGCCCACATTAACAACTAATAACGTTTCCGGGTTGTTTTGAAATGGAATTTTAACTCAAGCCATTGCATTTATAGCACAGTGTGCAGACCACTGTGCCACCCGCTCAAGAATGAATGTACATACTGTGACTGCGAGCAGTACATGGGCTGAAGTCACGGGCTGTGAACGGCTCAAGGGCAGTGGGTCTCCCTCCCCCGCTCTAAGTGGTCCCCCGTGGCTCATAGCTCTCGTGAACCGATGGCACTTCACGAGAGGCAAGCCGTGATCATAACGTTTTAAATTAGCACCCCCTTGACATGGTAATTATGCTCTATTAAATTGTGTACACACGTGTGCGACATAAGAAGGCACTGCACTAACAAAGACACACACGATCATGAAAAAGCGCACACAGCACTCGTCTAAGGAACCTTCAAGATTCACAGGGCCCAACGTTAATGCCCAAAACGCCCTTCCCCCCCAAGCGTTCCGTGTCCTCTCCCTGCTCTACAGTTCCAGTCCAGGCACACGACCTTGCTTTTTCTGTACAAATCTACAAAGTATAATTGCGTGCCGTTTCTGTGCAGCACATTGAGATGCGGTCACATTTAGACGCGTTATAAATTCCAACTGCATTGAACTGTACATGTACAACCTGCTTCATCAATCCTCTGCTGTGAGGCCTGTGAGGATGGAGGGGGGGGATCAACAATAGACGTTTGCTGCACCAGCCGCTACTAACCACAACACCTAATTACCCCTGTCTTTTCCACACGGTTATCACCCAACAAGCATTAGCCAGGCCCAAACACGCTTAGCTTCTGACATCCAAAGCATAGTCACCAATCCAAACACCTTCCAGGCCCAACAATTCTGCTTAGCTTCTGAGATCTGACTCTATGAGGCGTCAACGGTGGTCACCCATTGGAGCACTATCTGGGCTCAACACTCCTCAGCTTCCGAGATCTGGCGAGATGTGCGGCACACCCCGGTTGATTTCTCCACAGGCATTGTGTACACTGCATTGATTCGAAGGAGGACGGGGGCGCCTCACATCGTCGGCGCTGCAGCCGGGCACGAGCCGAGCGATGCTGCCCCAGTCGCCCGGCGGCTCGAGGACCAGCAGCGAGCGCAGCACCGAGTCGAGCAGCTCCTGCTGCGCCGCTTGCGCGGGCCACGCACCGCCGCCGCCACCGCCACCCTCGGGTTGTCCCACTTGGCTCATCGTTCCTCGCCAGTGGCTGCAGACGCATGAGAAGAGTGCTCTTCATACCCACGCGTTTCCGTCGAGCAGACTGCCAACCACATACCAGCTGGCACCAAATCCTCTTTCAATGTTTTTGTATTCCCATTCATAAATGATGAATAGAAAAAAAGATTAGCCCTCTGTTAGTCCACTGCTGAATGAAGGCCTCTTCACACAGTGTTGGTCAGTTATCAGGGGGTTAATCAGATTTCACCACACTGGTCAGTGCGAATTGGTGAAGGAATGGGAGCCAAGACTAGATTAGATTAAACTCACTCCTGATCTTGGCCGTGGCACGGCATTTAACTCAAGTTATTGGCTTTATAGCGCAGTGCGCAAACCACTGTGCCCACCACCTCATGAATTAATGTACATGCCATGAAAGACAAATCTGCACCGTTCTTGTGCATACACCTCTAATCTGCATTGGCCCACCGTCTGTTAGGTATGAACATAGGATAGATGGTGACAGCTGATACCGTGCCAGTTCCAACAAATTTTTTTTTACAATCTTTAGGAAAATTTTTTTTACGTGGCTTATCGTAAAGGAAGACACTCAACCAAAAATTAATTTTCTGGACGATGTAATAACAAAGATTAAATTAATCTATTTGATTTAATACATTTTCATTATTGGCTATATCGTCACACTACACAAGTGATGAATTGCTTGAATCGATGATGACGAGGGTCACATTATTAAGCATTTACGACAACACTTGAAGCATTTCAGAACGTTACGCTGATCATGCCCTCTGGGGTGACATCAATCAACCTCCAGGCTGTTGTTTTTGGGCCTCCAAATAAAAAAAAACGTATTTCTTATTTTACAGTTTTACACTCATATATTCCATCAAATGTCCGCTTTATAGCTCTCTGATCAAATTCGACTTCAAATAAGTCGCTGTCAGAATCACCTATACAAATCAGACGCAAGACTCTTGCCATTTGTACAAACAGCTCGGGCTCAAAGCACTCAAGCAGCACATTTTGCCAACAACTGCAGTGTTGTATTGCAAATTGTCAAAAGTTCGTGCATAATTAATAACCAAACTCTCTCTCTCTCGTTAACACAGAGCATAGAGTTTTGAACTTCTCAGCAGGGTTTGCCCTGAATGAGCCCCGAGTTGGATTCTCAGCCAAAGGTGACCACGGCGACGAGTGATATCTCAATCGAGTCGGTGCACTTGACCCTCCTTCACTAACCAAACCAATGACCAGTGCGGTGAAGTATGGTCCAACAATCCCCAACATCGTGGGGGAGGCCTTCATCCAGCAGTGAGAGGACATCGGGGCTAAATGTTGTGTTTGTTTATGATTGAGTGTTTAATGACTGCGAATAGTGAATGATTAACCAGTAAGGTCATTGCCCAAGACTTCCTGGCAATACTCTCCTGTAATGATTATACAACTATTGGGCCCTCAACGTGTTCAATAATGATCCAAAGTAAATAATGAGCCACTGAGCTTCGAAACCCGTAACTATAGTTTACTTTTTACCATTTGCTCGTTCAAAGGTTCATCTTCTTGGTTCTTTCGGTAAAGTCACGTAGAAGGGAAGTAATAAAATAATAAAAATTAAACATAATAAAATAATTCTCACGACGTTTCGGCCACAACGCAAGCAGCCGTCCTCAGGTGAAAACCAGGTCTGTCGAGGCGACAGCGTCTGAATGAAACAGCACACGAGCTTGGAGCATGTATATAAGCTGGGTTGGAAGGGGGGGGCGCCTTGACAAAGGTTGTATTCCCATTTTCCAATCTACGGAAAAGGGAAAAACAAGATAAAGGTGCAGCCCTGGAATTGCTTGATAAGGCCACTGCTGGCAGAAGACGGGCCCCTCCGATGAATTAGGCCTACTCCTCTACGCTTGCCCGACGTCTTGTAAGGAGGTGGTAGCGACCAGATTGTACTCATTTATACTGCTGGGTGGACATCGGCCGTGGGGGGTGGGGGGGGGGGGTAGCATTGATGTAAGTGCCGCACCGGGAGATCTAACGGGTGAACTCTGGCATAGATTTTTTCTAGAACAAAAAAAAATCAACTTTCAAAAACTCGCACCTACGTAATGTTGTTGTCCCTGGCTGCTGCCCAAAGTTTCGGTAACGGTTCACACACAAAAATAAAATTGTATCTCAGCGGCCGTCCATAAATGACGTCACGTACCTGGGGGGGGGGGGGGTCAGACATTTGTGACGATGTGTGACGAGGGGGGGGGGGGGTTGAGAAATGTGACGTCACATTAAAATGCGCAACTTTAAATAAATGTAGACAACACGTTTTACTTAATTAAATAGACTTTTTAATGTTTTCTCCTACAACATCAGAGTGCAGCGCCACATTAAATGCGCACTACAATGACAATAGTAGAAAGCGATTTGAAGCATGTTTCATTTTCAAAATGGAAATATGGTTTTGCGTGGGGGGGGGGGGCAAAGCTTTGTGACGTCATATTTGAGGGGGGGGGGGTCTGACTCTTTGTGACGCCGCGTGACGAGGGGAGGAGGGGTCAAAAATCATACAAAATCGCGTGACGTCATTTATGGACGGCCCCTTGTCCCTGGCTGCCCAAAGCTTCGGTAACGGTTCGCACACAAAAATAAAACTTTATCTAAGTAGAAGAATACTGTCGTCAACTCGAGTTGACTTACTGCTCTCCCAAGTCGATCTCAACTCAACACATTCCTCAATCACGCCACCCTAATGGGGTGAATCACAATAATCTATGTGCGACGTTTCAGGCAATGGCCCTCGTGCATAGCCACCAAATCTGTTTGTGCACCACTACCAACGTGGCATTGCGATTTTTGTGTAACTTTATCAGTTCTAGATTTGAAGCTTTCGTGACTGCAAGGATTCATCCTCTTAGCTGTTTTTCGGTAAAGTCACGTAGGTAAAAATAAAAATAAATAATAAAAATAATAACTTTATCAGATTCATAAAATCGGAGCGCCGGAACGAACGTGCGGCGAAAAAGCGAATCGATATCATCCAGGGAAGCAGTAAGCCGATTGAACGATGAAGTGTTGTCTTATAAGATAAATAAAAAAGGCGTGAAAGCCGCTCACTTGCCCGGCAGCAGCAGCGTCGGCGTCATTCAAACCTCGGCACTTAGCAACTGCTGGGCCCCGTCCGCCTTTATCTCTCCTGTAGACACCGACTCCTCCTTCACGAACGCGTTCCCTGGCTTCTGATTGCCGCTACACGTCGATGATTTATTTCTGATTATTATTATTTACAGATGTAGAATTAATTCAAACAACGAGTTGACATTTGACACTGAAGTGATACTGTAAAGGAACGATACAGATGACAGTGAATACTGTACGGGAGGTGGACATGCCGGGCTGCCAGGGGAGACGGCCCCGCCCCTCGATCAGCTGTTCGCTCCACCCACGTGATCCCGCCCCCCACAAACCCCCCCCCCCCCCAGAAGCCCCCCACGTGATCACCCCCACCTCACCCCTCCCCTCACTCTCACTCCCAGTGACGGCAAATTCACACATCACGTGATCACCCCCCCCCCCAAATCCTGCCCCCCACCCCCGTACGCAACGCACGCGCTTCACACCACGTGATCCAACCCCCCCCCACCACTCACCTTCCCTACCAAAGACAAAGGTCCCCCTGTAAGAGGCTGTCGACCAGACTGTTGGGGCAAGTGCTGTTAGCGAGTAGCACCGAATGAAGGCCGGCAACTGTGGGCACAACGAGAGGGTGGGGGTGGCCAGCGACTACGTCCGGCCGCCTTTGTCTCCCCCCCCCCCTCCTGTGACGATGTTTAACACACCGCACCAGGTAGTCATTTTGAGGCTGAGTCGACCTAGGGGAGGCTCAGGGAGCGATTCGCAGCGTAGCCCTAACCGCTGCCCCACCGCTCCCCTTAACCCCCCCCACCCCCCAATCTCTAACCTCTTCGAATTCCATAGAGCGCATAAGAACGCATGGCTATTTCTGATTGGTCCGTTTGGGCGGGCGGGGGTCGAAATTGTCACGTGCGCGCCGGACGGACCAATGAGCGGCGAGCTCACAAACCAGCACGGTACGCCGCCGGCGTATGCGGTCTAGGAAATTGCAAACAGGAAGAACCCGACGTGAACGGTGCGTGGGTGTGTGTGTGTCCACAGCGTCATGGGGACTATAACATTCACAAAAGTAGCACTTTTAACGAGCTTTATTACAAATATGCGATGAAAATAAACTCGCCCGCTAGCGTCTTGTTGTTGTTGTTGTACGTGCGGCGGGGTGGATATCGGTGTACGGTTTGTGAAGTGGAGGTTTTTTTTTATTTAATTGCGAGACCCGCTGCTGCTGTGTGGCGTTCTCGCTCCCGTCGTCCTAGCGACGCGCGCTCACGGATCCCAGCGGCGGCCTCCGCTGCCGCCGAGGCGAGCGGACTGCACCGCCTGCGTTTGAAGGCCACGGCGTGTCGATCAGCGATACACCGCGCCTCGCACACGGGAGCGAGCGGTGCTGTGGTTGTAATTTCATTCAGTTCAGTGTTCATAATAAGGGGCCGTCCATAAATGACGTCACGCACCTGGGTGGGGGGGTGTCAGACAGAAATGTGACGTCACCTCAAAATAAATATACAATTGTTATAACACTAATTTATATAATAACACTCCTACAACATCAGAGTGCAGCGCCACATTAAATACGCACTACAATGACAATAGTTTAAAGCGATTTGAAGTATTTTTTATTTTCAAAATGGAAATATGCTTTTGGGGGGGGGGGGGGGGGAGCAGAGCTTTGTGACGTCATATTTGAGGGGGGGGGTCTGACTTTTTGCGACGCCGTGTGACGAGGGCGGGGGGGGTCAAAAATCGACCAAAATCGCGTAACGTCATTTATGGACGGCCCCTAATGACACTTGCTGTAGTGCCCTAAACCTAATGGCGAGCCATTTAGCCGGGCAATGATGGTGGTTTATGCTCGCCTCTAATCTAGCACCGTGGGGGCGAGGCTTGGTAGATCGCACACATGTTGTGGAACTCCCTTCCCGTAGGCGTCGAGGTGCCATGTACCCTGGCTTGCCAGGAGAAGGCAGTACAGCAAGTGGACTAATCTCCATCTGTTTACATCTGTGCGGAGATTAAGTATTGCTCCCTCGCGTGCGTGGGTTTTCTCCAGGCTCCTCCGGCTTGGTCCCACGTGTATAAACTCTCTTTGATTGGCTAAACACGTCTTAAAAATAAATACCCAAATGCAGGGCCCTCCTAAAAAAGAGTCTTACCACTCAGTGTGGCTTTCCTGGATAACTAAGTATAAATAATATATATCTACAGGAGCGCTCAAGTGTTGAACCATTTACTGTTTAAATTAAACGAGTTGGTCACACTGCGTTGGAAGTGGTGCACAAAAAATGCAACACATTCGTCAATTACGCTGCCTTAAATGGAATACTACTATATAATTGGCGACGTTTCAGGCAGTAGCCCTTTATAGCACATTAGGGTTACTATTTAATGTTTCGTTTATTTAAAAGTAATTTCACCACCCCTGGTCTGTGGCATTTTGTTTCTAGCTTTTGTCTAAAAATGGAAGAAAATGTGTATATTGAGCATAATAGTTTTAAAGTAACAAAACAGTTGCAGTAAGTCGGAATTTATTCTAGGTTTATGATGAGTTTAGAGTTCACTATTGGAGTTGCCTTCACACATTTTGCAACACAAGTCTCAGCTATGTCTTATATTACGTGAGTTGTCAATGTCTAAATGTATCCTGCATTTCTCTGTTTAATCCACCACTGCTGCCTGGCAGGATGAACACAATGAAGACAAATCCGCCGTCCCCGAGCAAGTGTCGAGGCCGGGCTGCAGCGCCTTGCAGGCAGGGTGCACAGCCGCCCGCCGTGCGACCCACGGGCCGTCCTCTGTGGCGCAGCGCCACGGGCTCCCTGACGGGGGTCACGGGGGTCACCGGCGTGGGGATCGCACCGACCGTGGCCGACAGCGGAGGGCAGCTGAGCCTGCCCCTTGCCCAGTCACTGCCCCCGCCTGTGCCCCGGCGCCCTGCCAAGGAGGCAGCTGCGAGCATGGAAACCCAAGAGGGAAGTGGCAATACAGCAACAGATTTGCACGTACAGGTAGAGCAATGGCTGCAAAATAACTCGCTTTTACGTTTGCAGACGTGTACAGACTTGTCGTGACATGTTAAATATTTAATGGTCATATTACATTTTTATTTTATTTTAATGTGTTTCTGATAGTTTCAAGACAGGGAGAAAGAGCTGCTGGATCAAATACATGCCTTGACAATGCAGGTGAACCTGTTGGGACAGGAAAATAAGGATAAAGATTCAATGGTGACATCACTGAACGAACAAATGGATGCAAAGGTTAACATTTTTTTTTTGGCCTTTCAAGATAATTTTTTTTTTTATTCTGGAAAGAGGAGTTTGTGAAAAGTTATTATTAAAATTTTGTGCAGGGGTCAATGGGGCTTTTTCTTTTTTTTCTTTTTCAGGAGCTGGAGCTTGAGGAAAGGCTTGCCACAGAGAGGCAGACACACAGACAAAGTCGAGAGGAACTTGCTAAAGTTGAGAACCTGGCAAAAGAGCGCATGCTTCTCTTGCAGGAAAATTCACGACTGCATCACGAAGAAGTGGAAAAGATGCAAATGCAGGTTTGCATACGTGCGGCGCTCTGGTATGGTAGCATAGCAGAATTTAACATTTCACGTATTATCTTGTGGGAACTGCATAATTTGACTGACCACAAAAAATATAACGACACTGCAACATGTACAGGCCTTTTAAGTAAATGATTTGTCTTAAAATGCTTTAATTATCTATGCTGTGCTTGCCCAATGGATCAATGAATGTGCATTATTTTGTTACATGTCTTATTTTGAGGCAGCACAAAGAGTCTATGGCTGCAGTTCTAGAAGGTAAAGAGAAGGAGGTGCAATGCTTGGAAGAGAAGATTGGCAAGCTGAAACAGCACATCGCCGACCTGCTAAATGGGAGGTCCAGGTAAGAGGTTAAACTGGAAACGTATGGAAACGGAACATACTTTTGGAAAGGGGAGGAGAAGGCAGATCAAGCAGCTGCCCCCCACTCCCTAACTTTTGAATTGAATATGCAAACCAGTTAGTACCGTTGGGTACTTACAGTGTGAAAGAAGTTCAACCTACATGGGCCAATGTGCCCCCAACTTTAACTCAAAAATCTTTCCTACACTTCAGCTCCTCAGTACACTCATACAATTGTAGTTATCAAGTGTTATCCCGATGCTTTAGGTCTCAAAGACGGTTTATGATGCTAGCAGATGAAGATAATTTACTTGTAATAAAGTTGTTTTTATTCCACTTACGGGCATTAACCATTTCATGAAAATGTGAAATGTTATTCACAGAGAACGGCAGCAGCAGCTGGATGAGCTGAGGAAAGAGCTGACCCGGATTACCCAGGAAAATGAACTCATGCAGAAAAAACTCAAACGATACACGTCTGGAAAAGAGGTGTTAAACGTTGTACGAGCCAAACCCACATAAATGCATTGTATGTGTTTATCTTAGCAACCTATTGAGTTTCTCAAACTCGCAGTCTGAACATGTGAAGTTACCATTATCGTCACTTATCTGGACTCGGAAGCATCATGTGAATCTCAATAAAATCGATTTGTTTTTCATGTACTTAAGTCATGTAAAGCTCTAAAGTGCCATTACATCAGCAGGTAATGTGTGCCTTATGTTGTGAAAGAATATATTTACTTTTGTTATTTAAATAATGTATACACATTTTGTCCGTCTTTGGTACTTTTGTATTGCATCAACGATTAATTACCACTAAATTAGAGGTGAATGATTTATTAATCTGCATGCCTTCTAGTATATGTCAAGTAAGTGAACCCACAATGTTATATTTCATATATGCGAAAGTGTAGGTTTTCATTAAAATAATATGCGACCACAACAATAATAATACCAAAGTGGTGTATCCTGGGATGGACATGGTTTGTAAAATTAGAGTAAAATGTGTTTTAAATACAAACGACGCCACAGCGATGTCACTGGAGTGAAAGTACGCTCACCAACGTGCACGAGTGATGGGGCGATTGTCGACGAGAGTGCACTTTGTACTGGTAGGAACCTCCTGGTTACACCAGCCCACGGGATTATTGTGTCCGTCCGTCGTGCAGGGAGGGGCTGGGTGGGGAGGGAGGGGCTGGGTGGGGAGGGTGGGTGGGGGGTGGGAGAGGTGGGGCTGGGTGGGGAGGGGCTGATCACCCGTGATGCCCTTATAAAACTCAACGTTTAACCTACTCACGCCAGCTTGTGCCCGCCCTCACAGTCGGGCATATTTGCGGAATACACCACGCCGCCGTTGACCCTGGCCATTGACCGAGCAACCCAACGTTCCTACCAGCTCCCTCCGCAGGAATGTGTTTATGGCTGGGGGCGGTCCATAAATGACGTCACGCGATTTTCGACACTTTTTGACCTCCCCACCCTCGTCACACGGCGTCACAAAGAGACCCCCCCTAAAATATGACGTCACAAAGCTCTGCCCCTCCCCAAACCATATTTCCATTTGGAAAATAAAACATGCTTCAAATCGCTTTAAACTATCGTCATTGTAGTGTGTATTTATTGTGGCGCTGCACTCTGATGTTGTAGGAGAAAACATTTATTAAAAAGTATATTTAATTAAGTAGAACGTGTTGTCTATATTTATTTAAAGTTGCGCATTTTGATGTGACGTCACATTTCTCAAACCCCCCCCCTCGTCACCCATCGTCACAAATATCTGACCCCCCCCTCCCTTAGGTGCGTGACGTCATTTATGGACGGCCCCCTGGCTGGAGAGGGGGACCAACGGTCACGTGCAAAGGATGTGCGGGCTGATAGGCATAATGTAAATAGCTTAAACCTGGTCTCGTCTCCATATTTCAGCATTTTGCTGCCGTTGTGCTTTCAAAAACTGACCTCGGTTTACATTTTCTGCTGTTTTCAGCAAAAAAAATGTGATGACGCTTGTTTACGAAATGAAGCCCCACTCAGTCTCAAGGCTCTTTTCAGGAGGGCCCTGCCAAGTTGTCGCAAGAGAGAGAGAGAGTGATGTTGTTATGTGTAATACAAAGTGAGTTATTTGCAGGCAATTATTCAGCATTGGGATGGTTTGACCAGTAACAGCTTTTTGTTGTTTGCTGTGGGAGCAAACCGGAGAACCCGGATGACACCCATGCAGAACGGTGGGTCAAAATACAAAACTACTACACAGGAAGGGACCCGAGTTGGAAATCGAACCGAGTCATATCTTTTGATTTAAAGCTTTCGTGACTGCAGGGATTCATATTCTTGGTTCTTTCGCTAAAGTCACGTAGAAGGGAAATAATAAAATAATATATATTTATATTTTATTATTATATATATTTATATTATTTTATTATTTCCCTTCTACGTGACTTTAACGAAAGAACCAAGAATATGAGTAATATCTTGTTCGATATCTCGAATTGTTTACAGTATTTGCATTTGTGCCAACCACGTTAATATTGGGTACACGCTGCGAACGCGTTCACCCTGTCAGCCAATCACGCGCGAGTAGGCGTGGCAATACAGTTTTATTTGCAATTTTTTAAAAGTTATTTGTTTACTTTTATTATATTTCGCACCCCTATCGTGTTTTTGTATTGTTGTAACATTCTGACGTGCCCCAACTGGACATCTGTGAAAAATAACTTTATAGCTTATCGGATTCCTCCTCGAGTCTAAATAAACATTGTGATCTCGTGTGCACTTTGTAAACGCGCTCAGCCTCGGCAGCCAATCGCTGCTCAGCTCGCCCATTGGGGTGCACTCTGTGAAAGTGCCACGACCACGCGCGATGTTGCCACGGCAACGTTGACAACAGAGAGAGCGAGAGAAGAGGCCGGTACCATGGAGGAGGAGGCGAACCCGGCTCCCAGGGCCCGCCGCGTCTTCATCAACCGCGTCGACTCGTTCCTGGGTAGGAGCCTCGCGCGGGTGAGTGGGGTGGGATTGACTTGTTGGGTGAGTTGGGCTGGGTGAGTGGGGTGGGTTTAGCTTTTTTGGGTGAGTTTAGCTTTTTTGGGTGAGTTTAGCTTTTTTGGGTGAGTTGGGCTGGGTGAGTGGGGTGGGATTGACTTGTTGGGTGAGTTGGGCTGGGTGAGTGGGGTGGGTTTGCCTTGTTGGGTGAGTTGGGCTGGGTGAGTGGGGTGGGTTTGCCTTGTTGGGTGAGTTGGGCTGGGTGAGTGGGGTGGGTTTGCCTTGTTGGGTGAGTTGGGCTGGGTGAGTGGGGTGGGTTTGACTTGTTGGGTGAGTGGGGTGGGTTTAGCTTTTTTGGGTGAGTTGGGCTGGGTGAGTGGGGTGGGTTTGTCTCTTTGGGTGAGTTGGGCTGGGTGAGTGGGGTGGGTTTAGACTTTGTGGGTGAGTTGGGCTGGGTGAGTGGGGTGGGTTTGACTTTTTGGGTAAGTTGGGCTGGGTGAGCGGGGTGGGTTTGTCTTGTTGGGTGAGTTGGGCTGGGTGAGTGGGGTGGGTTTGCCTTGTTGGGTGAGTTGGGCTGGGTGAGTGGGGTGGGTTTGCCTTGTTGGGTGAGTTGGGCTGGGTGAGTGGGGTGGGTTTGCCTTGTTGGGTGAGTTGGGCTGGGTGAGTGGGGTGGGATTGACTTATTGGGTGAGTTGGGCTGGGTGAGTGGGGTGGGTTTGACTTTCTGGGTGAGTTGGGCTGGGTGAGTGGGGTGGGTTTGGCTTGTTGGGTGAGTACGGCTGGGTGAGTGGGGTGGATTTGACTTGTTGGGTGAGTTGGGCTGGGTGAGCGGGGTGGGTTTGACTTTTTGGTTGAGTTGGGCTGGGTGAGTGGGGTGGGTTTGACTTTCTGGGTGAGTTGGGCTGGGTGAGTGGGGTGGGTTTGACTTTCTGGGTGAGTTGGGCTGGGTGAGTGGGGTGGGTTTGCCTTGTTGGGTGAGTTGGGCTGGGTGAGTGGGGTGGGTTTGCCTTGTTGGGTGAGTTGGGCTGGGTGAGCGGGGTGGGTTTGACTTTTTGGTTGAGTTGGGCTGGGTGAGTGGGGTGGGTTTGACTTTCTGGGTGAGTTGGGCTGGGTGAGTGGGGTGGGTTTGACTTTCTGGGTGAGTTGGGCTGGGTGAGTGGGGTGGGTTTGACTTTCTGGGTGAGTTGGGCTGGGTGAGTGGGGTGGGTTTGACTTTTTGGGTGAGTAAATAGGAGACAGTACAAATACTGTAAGTAGTTACAGCAACAAGGGGCAGTGCAAACAATTTACATCGCGTTTTCGAGACAGTACAAAGTATGTATTACAAACGTGACATGGCCCTGAATGGTGTCAAATTCATCATTTCGCTGGGGTGGGTTGATTCATTATGTGGCTAGTGACAGCCATGTGTTTGCATTAGGACTTAATGACTGATGAATGGATTTTGAAATGAATGCTTGCATGCGCGAGTGGATGGATGACTTAATCACTTAGAGGCCCTGGCTTTAGATGATGCTCAGTTTCTCCTAAAATTGCATCTAGAAATACAGCAAGGACATGCAGTCTGGGATTCATTATCTCCATCGCCCGTGCAAAGGGAAGACGTCTGTCTAAAAGTCGCATGAGCAGTGTTGCACGAGCGTTCCCACCACAATGAGCCGCAGTACATGGCAGGCTCATAGATCACTCAAGTGTGTTCAAAAGCGTTGAATTGCACCGACGTTAATAAGGGACACAGCAATAACCCCTTCCCCCCCAAGGAGAACACGCCAGCAAACGTGGCTTTTCTCCAGTGTCGTGCTGTGCAGCTGTTGAGTTGTGATGCACAAACCCGGCCTTAGAGCACAAATGTGGCTCCTGGGATATTAGCAGTGAAACGAATGCTCCCGAGGCTGTGAATTCTCACTGTGAAAAGCGAGGCACAATTCATCAACTTCAGCGTTCCATGGAGGTGTCATGGAAACGTAGATACATGTTAGACTTGTGCCACGAGTCGCCGAAAACTGGAGCCTACAATTAGTCGGGGGGCTCAGTGGAAAGGGCACTTGCCGAACGTGCAAAGATGATAATAAGAATATCAATGACCTTTGTTTTTTACCCAGGAAAGCCTTGCTGATTCTCAAGACGCATTTGCAGAAGGTTCCTGCATTGGGATGTTTCTCACTTGAGTTCTCTAACCATGGGCAGATCCATGGCTCAAGCTCTTTCCAGCCCATCTGTCTTCCTCAACGTTTTTTTTTTAAACCATCACCGGATGCAGTTTAACATTATAGCAAGGACATTTGGGATGTTTAGCTGATTCCATTAACAAGTGTTTGCCTTCATTGGAGGAAATCAGAGTACTCAGATAAAACCCATGGTAGCAAGAGTGTAACAGTGCAAGCTCTGCAAATATGTATTTAAGAATCTCTTACTGTTCTGCCATCTCCTATATGTATGTATTTTGAACTTCTTTCACACCATATATAGTCAATCTCATACTCCCAGGCAATCTCCCATCCAAGCAGTATCCAGGGTCAATGCTGCTTAGCAGCTTCTGAGATCTAATGAGGTCGGACACATTCAGCATAATTTGGACGCAGGTAACAAGATATCACTGGTGGAATATACGAATGTGAAACTTAGGTTTACGTGCTCGTGAAATGAGCCAATGCCAATGGAGGTCAGGCACATGTGGGGTGATTCGCGCATAAGCGATAATTATGGACATTGAGTAGTGGAGTAATTTGAGAAGTTGGGGCAGAGTGAGAGGCCAGACAAGAAATATTGTGACCTGTCCCTAAAGATATTTTTTTAAAGATGTAACGGAGCACTTTCAAGAAATTTTGACAAATTACAAGCCCTCAATGTTACTTTGCGAAAACCGAAATAGTGGAAAACAGGTTTTATTCATGTCTTGTAAAAGAGACCAAATCTAGAAGATGTCCTGTGAGATGATGTAAACCAAGGGAGGACTGGGAGATAGAGTGAAGGCTGGCACATGTGTATAGGATAATTATATTAAAAGCTGGGGCGCATACCGTGGATAATACTTAATGCTTGGCAGTGGATTAGAATGGGCCTATGGGATTTTATATATTAGCCGGGCATGTTGCCCAAAACATCCCTCGTAGGAGGTATTTTGTTTCTTGTTAAGCGTTGCATCAAGTGGGAATATTAATAATTCATTTATTTTTGACCAGATGCTCCATTGTGTGTGGATTGTGCGAGAAAAGGTGTGTGTGTGTGCATGACCAAAACATTGGCAATCATTGTCCATTTTTGCTCATAGCATTTGTCGGGCTGTGTGGTCGGAGCATCCTTGGAAAGCATGGAAGGGATGGAAGAGGACGAAGAAGAGGAGGCGCATGATGAGATGGATGGGGAAGGATCTGGACAGGGCCCATCGAAGGCAGCTCGTGTAAAGATGACTTACCAGGTTGTGGGCACCCTTGGACAACCAGAAAGCCCGGAGCCTGATTTTGTGCAGCAAATCGTGAAGGTATTCGCAGCAGTCAAGAATCCAGCCAAATGCACAATTTACCACCTTGGTCACAAGTGATCAATTACATTCATTCTGTAGGGGAAGTGCTCTTTCCAATAACGTCTAGTAACCCAGCAGAATTTGTGTAGCAAACCTGGCTCTGCTGATGAGACCCAGAAAGTCAACCAATCCCAGAGGTTTGCCTGCTTAAACCAAATGTTGCTCGATAACATTGGTTCGAAAGCGTTATTGGCTGATGGACTGAAGATTTATGATACTTTGGCAATGTAACATACTCTCATATGTTTACTAACATTGGATTATTTTGTAGCAAAATAACATGAATGTCAAATATACTGCTGGCAAGCAGACATCTAAATTGCAGGTGAAGGATGACACATCACAAGGTTAGTGAAAAGTCAGAAAACAATAGGCCTAGTCCGTGTATAAGAATAACAATTATTACCCCTTTTATGCACGTGATTTATTCTTTGGATAGACAGATCGAAGTGTTTTTATTTATTTATTCTGTTCATTTGAGTTTTCCGCTTATACTTTTCACAGCCTTCGTCACGCGAAGACCTGCTTGGCCACCTGATGGAGTGTGACATCGTTGTTTACAACATCACGGAGGATGCCGATCAGACAGAGGAAGCCTCCTGGGCGGTCACCGGTCAGAACTGCCACAATTGGATTTACCGCTGGGCCATAAGCAGATGTTATCGCTGAAAATATGGGAAAAAAACATTGGCTTTTGAGTTTGGGTTAACGTTTTTTTTTAAAATGTTGTTTCACAGAGATTCATGAGAAGTTGAAAAGCTTTGAAAATCCCAAGATGTTTGTTCTGTTGTCTACGATAATGACATGGGCACGCACCAGACCTCTGGACCCTGTGAGTGCAAAATACTGATTGTCGTTTATTTACTCAGGAAAGTCTTAGTCTCTTTCAGAAGAGTTTTTAATTGGTATAATGTTTGCCATTTTGTAGAACACCAGGGTACCTGGAAAAAAACCCATTCATATGTTTAACTTCTTTTGCACCGTACATAGCCAATCGTACTGATCGGAGGTGCGGGGGGAAATAAAACAAACACAAAGAGCAGTTCTAAAGAAATTCGTTTTCAATCAATCTAGAATGAGTTTTCAATTCATACGAGGGAATAACGCACAAAGTGCCAGAAAGATAGAGACTCAATCCATTGGATAAATCTCGCGTAGTTTCTGCGATCTAAACAAATCGCGTGTGTATTCAGGGCGAATGGGTCGTAGGCAAATGGGCAACACTTGTACACACACTCTCCGCGACTTAATGAGGAGTTTTATATTTGGCACGTTCACTACAGTGTTATCGTGTTGGTCCCAGGATGATCCAGAGCTGGACTTCACGGAGGAAGATTACCGGAGGAGGAAGCCCCATCCCAACTTTACACAGGAGATAGATGTAGAGAGACTTGTCATCAAGCTGGGAAAAACGGTTAGTGCTGCATAACACGAGTACAGTATTTAATACATGGTGTGAAACAAAGCAACAGATTCACAAACAATATATTTACCACTTCAGCGTGTGATTCTGCTTGCTTTCCAGAATAAAACCACCTTCTCCACCTTTGTGCTGGCATCTGGTCTCGTGTATGGAATGGGAGAGAGTGTTTTTCATCACTTCTTCAAGGTAACTTTGTTTTGCTGGTAACAGAAGATAACATAGACTGCCACGGTTGTGTAATGCGGCTCGTTTGCAAAGTGAGCCTTAACAGCGCAGAGTTGTTGTTGGTTGCAGACAGCGTGGCTTGGAGAATTGTCTGCCCTGCCGATATACGGACCCGGAAGCAACATTGTCCCAACTATCCACGTTAAAGACGTTGCAGGGTAAGAGACGTTGTTTATTGCAGTACTGGATGCTGCCATGGTGAAATGGTTATCGCGCCGGACTTGCAATTCAGAGGCGTCCGTTTGATCTCCTGGCGCGGCAGGTCAAACAATGTTGCAGTTTTCTTAAACCTCCCTGACTGTATCCACGTAGCAGTATAAATGGGCAGGTTGCATGAGCTGGGCAGGTTGCATGTGGTGGGATGAAGTGTGGGTACTCCAACCTTTTCCAAGATGCCTACTGTGGAAGAGTCAGAATATTGATTTATCCCGCAGGAATCTAATGAGTTACAAAGCTATTTTTCACAGATGTCCAGTAGTCACAGATGTCCAGTCGAGCAGGCCAACAAACCCTCGCGAGTGGCTGTCTAGAACTCCCTCTCGTGGAAGCCCTTCCGCCAGCAGGAGCGCGAGCAAGCAATTGCAGAGCTGCATCTTTTCCTTTCATGCTAAATTGCGGGCCAATTATTTACCTATAAAATCATCGATCCATATTGATTATTGCGCTAGTGATACATGCATTGAATTGTGCGTGTGGGAAGCCATTCATTATAATTCACGCAAATGAAGTGAACAAAACTGTACACATTAGATGAAAATAAATAAACGCTCAACAGACAAAGGCAAACTTTAAATTGTTTTGCAATGCCACCATAATTCTTGGTAATACTAGTTCACTTTTGTTAGACTGGGCTCCAACTATATGTACAAATACACCAGTTCACCAGGAATGCACCGATAAAATTATTTTTTTTATATATCTCTCAGGCTAAGTATGGTTGAGCCTGGATAGTATTTGGATCCGCAACTACTGGGCATAAAACAGCTGCTGTAGGCTTTCGTACAGCTGCATCATCAGCAGAGGGCAGTGCAGCAAAATCTATTGTTGTACTGTACTATGTTCCGGCATCTATGCTCCTCGCCTTCATCAACCCGCCCTGACCAGCACGGTGAAGTATGGTCAGAAAACCCACGTGACGCGCACAGCAGTGGGGAAGCATTCATCCAGCAGTGGATTGACAATTGGGCTGTGCATAAAGAGCATATGCTTACGCATTCATGGTGAATTGCTCATAACATTTCAATATGTCTGTCTCTTTCAAACAGTGTGGTGCAGAATATATTGGACAGAAAACCAAAGGTGCACTACTTGCTTGCTACAGACAGCTCAAAGCACACACTGGAGGAGATCGTCAAGGTATTTGCTTGACATTAAGGGTTGTATTTTTGTAAAACATAGGGTATTTAATCCATGTTCTCTTACCTTTTAATTTGATTATGCTATTAGTTTAGTTTCATTAATCTTGCAATCCTTATCCTTATTATGTAACCAATGTCACTCTTGCGAAGTAGACCTCGTTCGTGTGTTTGTCTTAACGAGTTGTTTCCACGTCTTGCTGAGTTAAATATTGAATTGGATTTCATGGACTGTAGTTTATGAACTCATGCATGACAGTACAGCACCCGTGGGATTGGCAGCCGCATTCTTCCAGCGGTCAGTCAGTTCCAGAACTTCGTTCGCCCAGCACCACTGTGTTCGCGGATTCGGCGAACAACCCTCATCGGGATTTATGGAAGGTTCAGCGTGGGATGTGTCACGTGGTGTGTGTTTTGTAAAAAGTCTCGCACTCGAAATCTCACCGAATGTCTGGAGGTGGCAGCAACGGGGCTGTTACCGCGTAGTGTCATCTCGTCAGCACAGGATTAATAAAAAAAAAGTTGTTTAATTGACTTCTGTGAATGCCTTTGCCCTATTTTGTGTATAATAAATGCTGTCTTATTCTTGGTTTTTTCGATAAAGTCACGTAGAAGGAAAATAATAAAATAATAGAAATATTTATTATTTTTTATAATTTTATTATTTCCTTTCTACGTGACTTTACCGAAAGAACCAAGAATATGAATCCCTGCAGTCACGAAAGCTTTAAATCAAAATGCTGTCTTGTTATGTTATTGGCTTGTTAACGTGTCAGGGTATAATTTTTAATGCTTTATAATTGAAGTTAAAAGAGGTAATGCACGAACTCTGTCCATGTCTGTAGCGGGGAGAAAGGAGTGTCACGATTACTCTCGTTAAGATAATCCAAAATATAAAATTACTTGTAAAATTTGTGTTGCTATTAGGGGAATAACCTATAATGAAACTGGCAACGTTTATCAAAGAGTTGGCAAAAACATGGTGATAAAAAAAAACTGGGCAAAAAATTAGGTTATGACATTACAGGCCATGCGCGTTGCCTTCATGTCTCTCCATGACATCATTACGTGTGATGTCATCCAATTGTGCGGCTCAAAAAGTAATGTTATCATTGCTAATTAAACGCTTCCAAGGAGCGTGTTGGAAAAGCGGTATAGAATCCACGTGAGCGCATGCATGTTCATCCATATTCATACATGTAGGGGTTGATAATAACCTAAGGGTCACATGCACTCTCAAATCGTGAAACTGCATATTTTACGAGTATAACGTTTGACATCTTTACGTGAAAGAACTGTTGATATAATAATTTACTTTCACTCCAATCCAAGTTGAAATTCCCGTAACTAGAATTTGTCATGAACTTTGCATTTTACAGGCCATCAGCAAACACTTGGGACCGGGTAAAACCATAAAAGTGCCCAAGGAAGAAGCACTCCTGTCAAGAGACCTCGTGGTAATGTCATCTCTGTCTTGCATACCTATCCTGGTATAACACAGCTGTATATAGTAAGCAGTTGATCTGTATATATGTGTGTGTCTTCAGAGAAATAACTCTTCCTAGACCTCTGCAATAATTTCAATGATTTAGGAGTCATTTAAAAGCTAATGTAAGCAATGTAAAGATTACGAGAGAGAAACAATAGTTTTAAAGCTATAATTTGGCTTAACAGCTGCAGTGCTGGTTATCCAAATCTATCATTTGCAATATCACGGAATGTTACGTGCCCCACTTTAAAAAAAAAATCATGAAGAGGTCTGCGTGTTGGGGTAGCAGTGGGTCTGTGAATCTCAGCGGGTTTCCAACTACATTGCATAAACGAGTGAGTGGTTTACTTGAATGCGCCTCCCAAGCGTGGAAGACTGAGCGACTCCCCCTTGTGCCGTGGCAGCAATCGGATTACGACCACCTGCTCGTGAATCTGCGATTCGATGCGCAGTTCTTGCGCGGGGGCATGAACATCCACTGGGTTGCTGAGGGTGGCCTGGTGGAGAACATCGCCACCATCGTCAGGGAGTACAAGGAGACACGAGGTCTGCTGGTGAGAACCTTTTGCTCCCCTTGAGCGCGCTCGTGCGAACGCTCTGCACTCGTTTCGTGCGCTTTAAAGAATCCCACTGAAGCGTTGAATTTTTCTCGAAAGTCGAATTACAGTTTTAACTGATTCTTTCAAGCATTTTTTTGGAAATTTGGATGATGTTTAACCATCTTTGCAAGCACAATGTAAAATAATGAGCAAGAGTACTTGTTGCCTAACCCATTTGGAGCAACTCGATCTGTGGTTAATCTCAAGCGTCCGGGGAAATGTGAACATCATATGCATGAATCAAATCATAGTTTAATTTATAAAAATAGACGTTTAAGTTTGTTTTAAGTGCGTTAAATAATGCGTGTAATAATCTATTTACTATTTTGGGAATTATTTTGTTGCTATCCATTTGTAAATGATCATACGAATAATTTCTACAGTAATCAATTACTTGAATAATGAGATAGCCAGGCTCCGAGTTTCACCCCCCGTCAAAACAACCCAGCGCGTGCGCATCCCTCGCGGGTGTTGTTTGCGCTCACAGCCCATGCGTGCCTGCGTGCTTGGCCCGCCTGCCGTGGGGAAGACCTCCCTGGTGGAGAAACTCTGCAAGCACTACAGGCTGCACCACATCAAGGCCAAGGACGTCGTAGATGGGGCCATCGAGAGGCTGGTGAGCAGCGTGGTGCAGAGCTGCCTGTTGGATTTGTGATTTGCGTGGCTTTACCTGCGAAGCAGGACGCTGCCGTGATGTGCCGATTAACACGCTCGGCTCGGTGGGCACACTGACAATCCAGAGGCTGCCGCTTTGGTCTCCTAACGTGGCACTTGAAGCAATGGCCAGGTTTCCCTCTTGTCTACCCAGCGGAAAAGATGGACACGCCACAGTAAGTCGATCAGCAAGTCACACGTGGTAGGGTAAGTAAGGTACTGTACTACCACCTCTTCCAAGTTCTAGCCTGTGTAGGGGAGTAGGCCAAAGTACCCTCGAGAGGGGCTCGCTAGAGTCCCATCTACTGGCGTGGGCCAGTAGATTGCATTGCTTATGCGAGATGCCCAGCGAGCTGACCCATTTATAAATTTGACAGGCAGCATGGTCAAGTAGAGCGGGGGGAGGCCCTCATCCAGCAGTGGATTCACAAATCGGGCCGTACATGTATGTGATCTTACAATGGGTCCCACGTTGGTGGTGAAGGGCACTCTTGTCTGTAAAACACCAAGGCAACACAGCAGCATTTGTACAACAGGCCTCACTCCAGGGTTTTCTACATAAACAAATGCTGCTGGAAAACATTGCTCTATAAAGCCCAGAGGCTGATGGACTAAAATGTTATTTTAAATAATACATTTTAGTTCAAGGGACCCTTGTGTATTAAAAAAATGTTTTACTGTCTTGGAGGATAATGAGTAACATTTAGAAATAATACATATACATTTTCAGTCCAATGATTTTCTGTAAAAAAAAATGTGGAGCAAGAATTGTTCAAGCAGGTAAACTCTGGACTGTTTTTGACCTCCCGGGTCTCAATGGTGGCATTAGGCATGTTGAATAATTCTGCTGCATTATTGTCAGGAGCGATCCATGTGCTTCTAATGCCTAGTTTCCACAAACAGCCAACTCGAGTCGATTTGAGGGCACTCGATTTGGCCAGAACTCGAGTTGAAGGACAACTGTCGGTTAAAAGTGTGGCGTTTTCCATTATTCTCCGAGCTACTCAATTTATCACGCGAGTTTGACAGGCCTTTCCCAGAAATACTTCCAAGTAAGATTTTCTCAGAAATGCTTGTGAATTAAAGGTCAAGACCACGTTGCTGGCAGAGTTAAACGTTGAATTAAATGTAAAATCAAATGTTCATGTTGTCCCACAATGTTTTTGAATGTTACGTGTTTGGTGATGTATTTCCGCTTGGCCTGGATCTGATATAGGAATTTCATGTCAGCCTGCGAAGCGAAATTAACCCAGATATTTCTGCCTCGAGCTCGAATTCGCCGCCAACTCGGAGGAGAGCAATTCTCGTTTATTCTCGAGCTCTTGGCTCCTGGAAATGAGTGAATGTCTCAGTGGGTAAAATGTGTCAGTGAGGCTGTAACACGGGGCGCCACGGTGGCGAGAAGTTAACTACCTTGCCTGGTATACAGGATGTTGTGGGTTCGATCCTGACCCCTGACACCTGTATATTTGGAGTTTGCATGTTCTCCCCGTGGGTTGCATGGATTTTTCTCTGGGTCCTCCGGCTCACCCCACCCTCCGCCCCCCGACATTTAGAAAGATGCGTTTAGAGTATTTGGCTGCTGTAAATTTGCACGCGATAAGCCACTTCATTGAGCTATGATTTGAGGCCAGGTCGCTTCTGAAGAAGGGCTATATAGCTCAGTGGACCTTTCCTGGTTAAATACAATTGTTTAAGTTGACATGCAGGGATACTTCACTCTGGTTACAGGAGAGGATAGCAGCTCGGGCACAGAAGGAGGGTGAAGAGGAGGAACACAGAGAGACGGAGGAGGAAGAGGAAGGAGGAGGGGAAGCAGAGGAAGAGGGGGAATCAGCTCAGGATGCACAGGAGCTGCTGGAAGCTGTGAAAGAAAGCTTGGAACAAAACAATGGTAAAAAAGAATAAATGTCATACAGGGTTTGTGGAGCATTCAAATATGGATCCTGTTACAGACAATCATAAACTAAATACACATTTTTGTAGTTCTCATATTATACATTCACATATATGCAAAATATGATACCATGGTAATGGAAATATAAAACGTAATGTTAACATCACCACAGCAGTGGAATGGGCTTTTTATGTAATTCATCGACTTCCCATGTAAAAGCCCAAATGATGCTTATATTAAATTCTGTCAGTGTCAGATTCTTTTTTTCCCGTGCTGTAATTCCTGTTCTGCAGAATATACCAGATGAGCAGTTGAGGGTTGGCTCGAACCTCCTTCCTCAGTCAATAAAATCAGGAGTGCTTTGTGGGGTGTCAGTAATGGTTGCTCTTCGCATATCTGCCAGGCGAATGTGGAATTTATTTACCCCTGGTTCAGGACTCTAAACAGGCGACAAGCTTGTTCAATCGGGAAATTCTTTCGTCCAGGGTGGGTTGATCACACACATTTATAAACCTCCCAAACCCACTTGGGTTACGAGGTGGCCAGGAGATGTCAGTACAGCAAGTGGATTGAATTAATCTGAGCAGAGCTTTGAGTCTTATCTCCTTAAATGTGTGGTGGGATTTCTCATTTTGAAAATAAAACGTACTTCAAATCGCTTTAAGCTATTGTCATTGTAGTGCGTATTTAATGTGGCGCTGCGCTCTGATGTTGTAGGAGAAAACATTGATTAAAAGTCTATTTAATTAAGTTGAACGTGTTGTCTATATTGATTTAAAGTTGCGCATTTTGATGTGACGTCACATTTCTCAACCCCCCCCCCACCTCGTCACACAGCGTCACAAATGTCTGACCCCCTCCCCCCTAGGTGCGTGACGTCATTTATGGACGGCCCCTAATGTGTTTGATCCCAACAGGTCGGCTTGAGGACACGTACTTGGTGAGGTTCTTCAAGGAGAAGCTGCGCTCCATGTCGTGCCAGAATCAAGGGTTCATTTTGGACGGTTTTCCCAAAACCTACGCCCAGGCCAAGGAGCTGTTCACTGGTACGGCGTTTGAATATCAGAACATCGAAAAGGTTTCGATTTAAAGCTTTCGTGACTGCAGGGATTCATCTTCTTGGTTCTTTCGGTAAAGTCACGTAGAAGGGAAGTAATAAAATAATAAAAATATAACATAATAAAATAATATAATAAAATCATATAATAAAATACTTTTATTATGTTATATTTTTATTATTTTATTACTTCCCTTCTACGTGACTTTACCGAAAGAACCAAGAAGATCGAAAAGGTTGTGTTGGTGCAAGGCGCTGGCAGTCTGCTGCCCCTTCCACCTGCTCTCCCCTTTTTTTTCGCCTTTGCCTTGATGTTTGTTTTTCCATTGTATATTTGACTTCATGTGTTTATCCTCACGATTTTGTCTTGCATAGCTCTTTTGATTTAGATTTTCTTTCATGGAGTGTTGAAAATGTCACGCGTATAGCGCTGTGCGATCTTTCAATGAACGGCGCAATATAAAAATAAATGATATGTTATTGTTACTAACGAGATGGGGCCATTCAGTTAAAGTAGTTTGTTAAGGCAAGAAACTCCGTGGGAGGCATCTGTCTCCCGCGTTTTATTGTCGCCGTCATCGTGGTTAAGTGCAGTTGACAAAATAGGCATCGGCGTGCAAACTCCAAGACACCGAATGGCAAATTGAGATGAACTGAAATAAAATAAAATACAAATGAAACATGTGTAAACGTAGCGTACAACCAAACCATCCTGAGTGTACCAGACCTCTTCGAATCTCAGAAGCAAAGCAGGCTTGAGCCTGCTACATACTTGGATGGGAGACTGCCTGGTGATACGCAGCGCTATAGGCTTGGTCGTCAAGGTGGCCAACATGTGACAGTATAGTAATGAATTCTTGAATCTGTCTGTGTAGAGGTTTGAGTGTTACCCCCTCCGATGCATGGGCTTCCTCCACATTCTTTTGTTCTCTTGTTCCCCACCCAAAACAAAACACTGAAATTCAATTGATCAAACACCCCTGTGGAATTGACCAAACGAAAAAATCTAATCCTTTCGTTGGTAAGAAACAAAAATATAAATAGTAAAAAACCCAGGTTGCTGTGACCAAATTGTAAATGCTGATACCACATCAGGTTTGACTCCAAAACGTCTTGAATAAACACATCTCGTGTTTTAAAGTTGGGCATGGAATCAAGCGTTCTCAACCCCATCGAGATTTTACTCCCCAGATGCGGACCTGCCAAGCGTGTGGCACAACAGAGGAAACGTTATGCTTCATGCGCATAATGTTTGGGGAATTATTGTACGCCGTTAAGTAAATTCACCAAGAGTTTTCCCTTCTTTTGCTTGCAACAGGGGAAGACGATGCTGAGGAGGAGGAAGACGCAATATCGGGCAAAGAAAACTACTACGACAAGAGCATCATACCAGGTGTTGCAACGTGCGCTTATTTCGACACCACATGCGATGGACAGATAGCGCCGAATTGAATCAACTCGCCTTGCATGCTGCTCTCATGACAATGCACACTGCCAAGTGGCAAATCCCTATTATGATTATCTATGGAAATATCATGAACTCATTAAAAAATAATTTCAGCACAATATTTTTGATATTCATTTTAATGTAAATGTTTACATACAGAGCACATACAATGCCATCCAAGGCATAATACTCCCCCTGATGCATTGGCACATTTCAGATAATAAGAGGGGGAAGGGAAGGTGGGGGCATCACTTCTCTTAATATCAGCCCCCTGAATGTGAACCACATTTTTTGAAGCTCAGGACAAAAGTACTTCAGCACCTAAAATCAAATCGACGTTTAAAACATTACCATGAATATTGCATTGATAGTTTGGTTCTGACCATTTCAGTTTCAGTATATTTTAGTTCGGCTGTATTGTACTTGGGATCAAGGTCAAGAAGTCATCATGGACAATCTCTGGATGCCAACATTCTTCTATAGTTGACATCTGACCTTTAAGGGCCACTCTTACAGTTTCCTCACCGGCCAGCTTGCCACTGCAATGCTTGTCCTGATCATCAACCCTCCATCATTTTTATATTGGTGTGTCCCACTCATTGCAATCGCTTTTTTCTTAATTACATGCACATCACTTCCTCGCCAGGTTCCCTTAAGAGCTTTAAAGTTCGCTCACCCTATCCTTCCGTCAAATTCCCAGCATCCTCCGCATGCACTTGTTTTTTCAAAGGCCAGAACTATTGCAACTCTTTTCAACTAAGGTTGAATGCGAACATACATTCGCTCCATCCCTCTGTCTGTCCGTGTGTCTGCTAAACATGGGGTCATCTTAAATCCTATGATGATCCAACACGTTTTATTCGTCGTGTTAAGTTTTGTAGCTGTGAAGGACGAGGCAGAAAAAAGTCCACCGCCGACTTGGTCAAGCACGAGGATGTCACACACCATGCGGGCGCTTCTCCTCTCGTGACGTCATTCTGTGTGACGTCATTTCACGCGGCTAGTTGAATATTATGCTTCTGATGACAAAACAGACATCAGAAAGCGTTACGGAACCATGCATGTGCATGATTTTCTTCATTATTGTGTAATGGCTGCATGGTGAGTGAAACTCGCTGACCCGAGCAAGCAAAATAGACATTCCTCCTACCTCGTACACCGTGCTTCAAATCGCCCAGCAGAAGTTTCCTCTTTCTGTCTCCTGGCCTCTTTCTCGTCAACCTTCCGTGCTTTCGGAACCTCTGAGAATGTGACGGTGAATCTTCAGGATTGTCCTAATTAGACCGTCGTTGTGCTGAGATCCGGGTTTTTGCCACGGCTGTGGGGGTGGTGCAGACTTGGTGGTTTCCCTGGAGGCCCCGGACGATTTCCTGCGTGACCGCGTGATGAACCTGCCCGAGGCCGTGGTGGCCGGCACTCACTACACTGAGGAGTCCACTCTGCGGCGGCTGGCCGCTTTCCGCGCGCACAACACCGTCGACGAGACCATGCTCAACTACTTTGAAGAGCAGAGCGTCGCCGTCGCACACTACGGTGGGCCGCTGCGTTGTCGCCGTCGCATCGATACGCGGTGGACTGTCTGTCACGTGTGCAGGCGGTGCAACTGCACCAGCCAAGCGAAATATTAGGGTCATCATAGATAATATGGCTGCATCAAATGTAGGCACATTTATCACGCTCATTAACGTAAAAAGACTTGATCACTCACGCCTCTATATTGTCTGCATCTGTCTTCTGCCATCTCACTACATTTTTATACCAGTCGAAGATGTTTAAAAAAAAATTTATTTTTTATTTTGGCTTATTCTAAACTATGGTTTACTCGAGTCTGGCTTCAGAGGTTTTACTGTATGTGGTGCTTCTCCCTGTAGTGCGTGGGACTCATGGTACAGCACAATGCTTATCACTGCACATGTGTTACTGAGGCTGATGCATAGCCAGTGAAAACGACACACATTGTTTAATATTATCCTTACTTTGCAGATGTAACCAAGGAAGATGCTGAATTCCTGCTGCTGGCACACCAGCTGCTCAAACGGATGGGCGAGCCGCGTAACTACGGCCTGACGGCCGAGGAGAGGGAAGAAATCTTCCGGCGTGCGGCGGAGGAGAGGATGAGGCAGGAGGCCGAGAAGTGGGCCGAGTGGGAGAGACACGAGGCGGTGGAGGCGGCCGAGAGGGAACGCAAGCTCAACGAGTGGGTCGGTACTCTCCCTCCAAGTAGCACCTCGCTCGCGTCGGCCGCTGCGTAGTGGACCAGCCTCCACTGTTAACAACGGACCCGTATGCACGTTGATCTTCTTTTCGCACCGTGCATTGGCAACCGTGCTAATCGGAGGTGCGGGGGAAGAACAACAAACTCAAACACAAAAAGCAGTTCTAAAGAAATCGGTTTTAAATTTAGATGATTTAAAAGTGCACAGCTCCAGTGGTTTCCTAATATCGGAAAGAAGAGCTTTCTAAACGGCCGCAGAAGCGCATCTGAAAGCGCGCGATGCAGTAACGCCGCTGCGAGGACGACCGGAGTTTGTGATTAACCTCATGTAATAAACGATCTGCATTTATGATTTGTTTTCTATGATCCCCCTGCAAATACTTGTTTATTATTTTTGGATTTGTATATTACATTTTATTGCAAAATTCACATCTTGAAAAGGTCTCTGAAAACAACTTCATGTGGCAGTTGGGCTTTGACACGGCCATCATGTTTAAGTGTAATGTGCTTGTGTATGCCACTTCCGCCAAGCTTGGTTGTATTCGCAGTAGGTTTCAACGGACAATGTTTACAAGATCTTTCTGGGACAAACCGCAAATGGAGGTTTGATTCCAAGGCTGAATGCAGAACATTCAGGAGGCAAGGGGCTTTGGGACCAAACCTCCACTCGGGGTTTGTGCCAGGTACCTCTTGTCAAGACTGTCTGTTGAAACCTTGAGTACAACCACTGTCGAAGCACTCGGAGAAGAAAGGGTGAGTGGGCTTCACTGACACTATATACCTACACAAGATGAACTTGGCCAAATGTTGAAGTCAAGCAGTGATACCACAGGCGTCCTTGGGGGGGGGGGCATACGTCCCCCTTAATTAGCAGCAGTACACATCTCTAAGCACCATGTGCCCCCCCAATGTGGAGGCTGGAGAGGTACTTGACTTCGAGTTATGTAGGTCATCACGGCCGATCATCCATATTCCTCAACAGTTACTCAGTTAACACCTGATCATCAAAGGTATGCTCTTGAAGTCCCCCGCTTACTGAGCTTTACATTAAGGTTATAAACATGGACCCCCTCCGTTTAGAGCTGCCCTATTAACGGTCATAGAATTGATACTGAATCCAAGTGCAGTTGCGTTCAACATACATATATTTAACAAGATTCATATATTTAACAAGATTTAACAAGATTCGTTCACCACATGGGACGCTGCCGTGGTGTAATGGCTAACACACTGGACTTACAATCCAGGGGTCACCGGTTTGTTCTCAGTTAAAACGATTGACAAGTTGCTTAGAAACCCTGTCCACCGAACAGTAGGAATGGGTACGGCAGTTAATCGGCAGGTCGCGTGTAAAGTGTGGACACTCCCACCACTTCCAAGACGTCTGGTCAACGTGGAAGAGCAGGGCAATATCCCTTGTAGAGGGGCTCTCGAAAGCTCCCTCTCGTGGAGCTCCTTCCACCGACAGTTAAGCGAGCAGGAGACTTCAGCGCTGCACCGTCACCATTCACCACATGTGCAGCGCTTTAAGGGCTCGATGACCCGTGTGCGTTGGCAGCAAGCCAAGCTGGAGGCAGAGAGGCAGCAGGAGCAGGAGCTCCTGGCCCGCGAGACGGTCCCCTTGCGCGAGTATCTGCTCGCACACGTGATGCCCACGCTCACCACGGGGCTCATCGAGTGCTGCTCCGTGCGACCCCCAGACCCCGTCGATTTCCTGGTCAGTGCTGGTGCCCTTTGGATTGGCTTGTTTTACTAGCATGCACACCCGAGTTTCCACTTCAGATAACGCATTTCCATCCACGACATCACACTGAATGCGCCAAAATCCCGTAAAGCTTTTGGAAGCTAAGCAGGGTTTGAGCTTGGATGCTTGGATGGGTGACCACCGTACACACGAAACAGGTGTTATAGGCATTGTGGGCGGTGCAGCAAAATAATGTTTTCTTCAAACAGGCTGAACATGTCCATATGCTACTTCAGTGCCATTGGGATTGGCTTAAGTTTCCGAGCACGTCGGACCCAAGTTTCACATCCGCGTAATTTACTCTTAAGAAATCATATTGCCCTTGACCAAATCACCCTGAATGTCTCCTCAGATCTGGACGCTCAGCCAGATTGAACTAAGTCAGCACTCTGACTTAGTTCAATCTGGCTGTCTGGGAATACCGGGTGTTGTAGGGTTGGCTACGAGGTGGCTGGGAATGGATTCTTAAATCCATTTGGAACGTTGAGTGTTAGCACCTTGTGTGTGTTTTTTTTATCAGCTTACTCCAGTTCCCTCCAGTATTCATAACACACATTGGTCTAACATCTTAAAAAACGATCTTGAGGCTTTTCTGGGTAACAGGCATTCATTTGCTTTAATAACCACAATTTGACATTGGTATTCATAAAAAAAAACTATTCCACAACTTCACTGTACACTGGGCAGATACTCTGCAGGTCTCAATTAGAAAATAGCTTTTAAACTTAGGTTCTTAAGATGCAGTACTGTACTGCGAGAAATTGTGGAACCTATTGTTTGATCAGTGCATTTGCATTGGCGTGGTGTGTCTGTTGCAGGCGGAGTATATATTCAAGAACAATCCTCAGGTTGACTAAGTCAAGCTGATCCACCCTCACAGAACGGTCCAGAGAGCCCTTTAAACGCAAGCCATGCATGCGAATTACATTTAACATTAAAAAAAGAACACCACTGTTATACAGTTGTCACAATAGAAATATTTTTAAGACGGGAACATAACACAAAACACAAGTTCTCAAGTGTAAGAAGCATTTTAATTGAGAGCCTGCACAAATATATGTTTTTGTGTGACAAAGGTTAACTTAAATACATGTTTTAATAAAAAAAATGTGTTTGGCAGAGTGCATAATGTTTGTTCAACAATCGTTATGACGACGGATAAACAAACACAAGTGGTGTAATTCTTGTGTTTGATGTTTCTTGTTTGTGTTTTGGTGAAAACGTGTTGACATCTCTGTTAACAACACTCTGGCAAATCACCGAGACATTCCATGTTGACCATTCTGCTGCCCAAAGCTCATTTGATAGATTATTTCAGCAGTGGTTCTTAATCCAGATCTCAAAAACCCCATATTTCAAGTTGACCAAGTTCTAATGTTCAACTTATTGGTCAATAAACTGTATGGAATGATAATGGGTACATGATACAGCATCATACTGCACGTGGGTGGCCTGAGTTGGATTTAGGATCACCGGTGAAACATTTTAGCCCTCTCACTCAGCGTTTCTCCAACTCCAGCCCCCGTGAGACACCCACAGTGCACCATTCCACATCTACCAATCTTCCAACTTCATGTGCAAAAAATAATCCACGGCACGTTGCACGCTAACGCACGCTCGCAACGGTTGTTAAGAAAAAAATAAAAATGCATCCTGCGGGCCAGCGAGGACTGGGGTTTGAGAAACAACGCTCCAACTCAGAAGCTGCAAGTTAACTGCGCCGCTCATTCTTGACGACCACGGCGGGCTCCTGCAGTTGCATAGCGGTCACCTTCTCCACCAGGTCTCTCACGTAGACTTTAAACAGCGGCTCAACGTCCTGCAAGAAGACGCCTCGGTGTCAACACCTCATCGTTTCTAACGCACCACTTAAACCACTTTCCCTGTACAATAGTAGGCATGCAACCATTCACCATCGAGTGGAATGATGAATTTTCACGAATAATAGTTTGATTCGAGAATCGGTGAGATTCGTGTGATTGTCATCTCAAATAGGATTCAATTTGTTTTATATCTCGTTTGCAGTTTTTTTCCCTTTTTGTAACAGTATATCATTTGCTAAACATGATCTCGTACACAGTTTTCAATGTATCGCAAGTGTAAACATTGATTTGAATCGATGAATCAAAGCGTCGTTACATGCCTACACATCTTTATGTGATTGGTACACAAAATAAAAATCAACCTTGCAACTGTACCGTAGCAGTCACTGTCATACCTTCTTTTCTAGTTGTCTTTGCTTTTCAACAGCCTCCACCAGGGAAAGGCCAACCCATTCTGCCTCCGCTTCTGGAATCACAAACTCCTGTACAAAAAGCACAACAGTCAGAGATGCTGCTCAAGTCACAAAAAATATATACTATGTCAATTCTAGATTTGAAGCTTTTGTGACTGCAAGGATTCATACTCTTAGGTTGTTTCGGTAAAGTCACGTAGGTAAAAATAATAATAGTTGAAAATAACTCAATTAAATTCTCGAATCAAACTATTGATTTCATTGAGTTATTTTCATTCATTATTATTTTATTTTTTTACCTACATGACTTTACCGAAAAAACCTAAGAGTATATACTATGTCAACTGCCTTTCTTGATGCAATACTTTGCAAGCGTGAACACAACGGTGCTGGCTGCAACACGGCAAGCAGATGGCTGGTGCAGCAAGTGGTTTGAATCCATCTGCGTGGAGCTTTTGAGTGTTACGCCTTGTAGCTGCGGAATCTATCCGTGTTCTGTTTTCCTCCAATTTTGCCACACACCCATTCATTGAATCTAACCAAAAATCATAATGCAGGACTCCCCTAAAAAAGTCTTGGGAATAAAGTGAGGCTTTGCTGAATTAAGGGCATTATTATTACATCTTCTTGGTTCTTTCGGTAAAGTCACGTAGAAGGGAAGTAATAGAATAATAAAAATAAAACATAATAAAATAATTCTCACGACGTTTTGGCCAAAACGCAAGCAGCCGTCCTCAGGTGAAAACCAGGTCCGTCGAGGCGACAGAGTCTGACGGCTGCTTGTGTTGTGGCCAAAATGTCGTGAGAATTATTTTATTATGTTTTATTTTTATTATTCTATTACTTCCCTTCTACGTGACTTTACCGAAAGAACCAAGAAGATGAATCCCTGCAGTCACGAAAGCTTTAAATCGAAATTATTATTACGGTTCATTATATATGGGTGGATTCTCTGTATTGCGGCTAAACCGTGCTTACGGAGAAATTATATGTTCACGCGCGTTTCTTTCATTATTAGCGGCTTCTCATTCATCGAGTCAGTGATTCATTGCCCATGTGAGTGCATACATGTCGGCAGGTAAATGGATTACTTACAGAAGCAACGAAAACAGACAACACATTCTTTGTCTTTTACGAAGATAAACAATAAATATATTTTTGTCATATCCTAGTTTACATCTGTTTTGCATTGTCTGCTTGTATTTTATTCTGGCCACCCCTTCCTACCCATGACCGTGGGTAATCGAGAGGTGACTTTATTAGTTCCTTGCTGGTCAGCTACCTTGTACTTGTCGTAGACGAACTCCCTCTTGACGGGATCATCGGGGTAGAGCTGCGTGTCTTTGCGAGCCAGACGCAGCAGCAAGGTCCTCTTCAGCTCCATGCCAAACTTGGAGTTGAGGTCCTCCTTTGGGGTCTGTTGTAAACAATTGCAGCAGAACATTCAGTGCTGCTCACAAAGCACGATTCTGCATCCGGCAATAGTTCAGGATGTTTCTGTCCCCTTGTTTATATTGGAGTCGCAATGATGCGTACTGCTGCCTGCTATAGGTAAATTGGACACTGATATTCAGCAGGTTATCACATGTCAATATGCCTTAGGCAGGTATTGTTATTCCTTGTGCTGTGGGTATTTATGGGATTGAATCAATGATTTTATGTAAATGTAGTGAAATATACATATTACTAATAATGCAGTTGTAAGTTAAATTAACTTAAGTTCATTCACGAGTTGAACAGCTGGCATAACTGCTGATGGAACATCTAATGCAGGTTTATGCCCTATAAACGAAGTACATTTTAACTGAGAGTTCTGGACTGATGAAAGGAGTAACTGGCAGTTCAACAGGGCTGAGCTCTCAGAAACATCTCTCAGGAATTAAATCCCAGCTTGCGTGTCATTTCCCCTTACTGGTCACACTGGCGGTAATGACACTCACTCTACTCACTCGCAAACTCAAGAGCACCTTTCCAAAATATGTATTATAACAAATCAAAAATCCAACCTACACATTGTATTAGTTAATTCACATCCATACCACGTGGGTATTTACATCAGAGGTGGCCAGGTTAAAAGGGAAAACGAAAAACTGCGCCTTCTGGGTCACACGATTAACACTTCTATACCCGTATCGTCCGGTCTAAAAATCTCCGTTTTAAAATGTGGTGGGTTCGTGGTGGGGCGTTCGAGGAGGGACTGAAGATTCACCTTGAGGATGTAAAAGTCAAATCCGTAGGCATTGTCAATTAGGTCCAGAGTCCTCATGGTGACGGTGACGCTGAAGGTGTGGTCCAGGATCTCGCTGTACAGATCCCGCTTGAACAGCTGGGGTTTCCACAGCCTGCGCAGCTTCCGGGAGAGCTGAAGGGACGAGGGACAACACAGCCCGGCTCCATGGGGGGGTTCATCACGATGGTGCTGCGGGTTCTCAAGCGAGGCCCCGTACGCGCCTCAGTGCGACGAGAGGCATTTTATTGTTTGTTTGCAAAGTGTGATGAGATCTCCACTGTGGCTATGGTTGGTGTAACAACAGCACACATTTGTTGCCTACGCTCGAGATACTTTCCTTCACACATTTGCTTGTCTCCTTTGTAACCAGAGTGGAGTAAGCAATTGTAGGGTTGCACTTTTGCCTTTGGTTTCTACCGTCTCCACATGGTTACATTGAGCTGTGTGATGGCTCGCTTAAGGCGGTACCACACAGAATAAAAACACTATTAAACTACAACGAAATTGTTATTTTTTGTATTTTACCAGGCGAGGCCCACTGAGCTATACAGCTCTTTTTCAGAAGCGACCTGGCCACAAATGATAGCTCAACAAAATGGCTTATCACGTGGAAATGTAAATATATATAAATGTCAAACAGCCAAACACTCTATAAAAGCGTGCTTCTAAATGTGGAGGGAAAAACCCAGAGGACCCGGAAAAAAAATCCACGCGACCACGGGTAGAGTTCACCTAAACTCAAAATATAGAGCGGGCGTCAGGGGTCGGGATCAACTCCGCGACTTCCTGCATACGAGGCGAGGAAGTTAACATCTCGCCACCATGGCTAAACAGCCGGCGTAAGGTCCGTGGGCTCGCAGAGGGCCAACCTTCTCGTTGTTGGCGTAGGTGAAACCGTAGAGCCAGCCCTCGCCACCCCAGAGGCCGTTCTGCGACTCGCGCGGATAGTAGACGGGGATGGCCGGGTTGCGCTGGATGCGCCACCGCCTGCCCGTACGTGAGCACGACTTCCAGCCGTCCTCGCCCGGCACAAAGTGCACCGGGGTCGGTTCTCGGGGCACCATGGAGCTGCAGGAGAAGATGCGCCATGGAGTTAATCGACGTCTCGCACCGTCTCGATCACTCATCACTGTGTGTGTCTGTCTACCACTAACCACTGTGTATCACAACCACTGTGTGTGTCTGTCACTAACCACTGTGTGTGTCTGTCTATCACTAACCACTGTCTACCACTACCACTGTGTGTGTCTGTCACTAACTACTGTGTGTCTGTCACTAACCACTGCCTATGACTACCACTGTGTGTGTCTGTCACTAACCACTGTCTGTCACAATCACTGTCTATCAGGGGATGTTTGAGGGGGGAAAGTGTGCACACAAATCTGTCTGTCGCCTGATGAAGCTGGTTGTAATTACTGGCGAAACGTCGTACTCAGATTGTAAATGTTGTGGCTTGGCTCTCCAACACACCGGTTAGTCCTGTACTAGTATACTACACTATACACTACACTATACACTCCACTACTATACACTACACACTACACTACTATACACTGCACTACTATACACACTAGTGACGAATTGGCCACGTTCTGTTTACGTGACAACCCTTACTAGTTGGCCGTGTCGGGTGGTAGAGGGTTTAACGACACATTTATATATTTACGCGATCTAACCCCCAAAAAAACCTCTATTATGTCAAAACAGACTGTTGTACTGTACTACTATTGCCGCCGCGCTTGGAGCGCCTAACGCTCCCCGCCTTCAGCAGACCGGCGCGGACCGGCGCGGTGAAATGTTTACACGCTTTCATAAGTGACAACGACAACAAAACAACAAAAAGGGTCCCATTTTGTGGCGTGGTGAAGTATTTATGCTCGAATAACGCCTCTCCTTCCCTCACCCTCCTCAAGTGACGACCGAGGGAGCCCCCCACCTCCCTCATCATGGTGGTGGTTGTGGTGCTGTGTTCGTGAGGTGGAGGTGTGTGTAGATAGGGGCAGGGTCACGTGGTGGTGGTGGTGGTGGAGGTGTGTGTAAGTAGGGACAGGGTAACGAGGTGGTGATGCTGTGTTGGTGAGATGGAGGTGTGTGTAGGTAGGGGCAGCGTAACGTGGTGGTGGAGGGGTGTGTAGGTAGGGACAGGGTAACATTGTGGTGGTGTGTGTAGGTAGGGGCAGGGTCACGTGGTGGTGGTATGTGTAGGTCGGGGCAGGGTAACGTGGTGGTGGTGGAGGTGTGTGTAGGTAGGGACAGGGTAACATGGTGGTGGTGTGCGTAGGTAGGGGCAGGGTAACGGTGGTGATGCTGTGTTCGTGAGATGGAGGTGTGTGTAGGTAGGGACAGGGTAACATGGTGGTGTGCGTAGGTAGGGGCAGGGTAACGGTGGTGATGCTGTGTTCGTGAGATGGAGGTGTGTGTAGGTAGGGACAGGGTAACATGGTGGTGGTGTGCGTAGGTAGGGGCAGGGTAACGAGGTGGTGATGCTGTGTTCGTGAGATGGAGGTGTGCGTAGGTAGGGGCAGGGTAACGGTGGTGATGCTGTGTTCGTGAGATGGAGGTGTGTGTAGGTAGGGACAGGGTAACATGGTGGTGGTGTGCGTAGGTAGGGGCAGGGTAACGAGGTGGTGATGCTGTGTTGGTGAGATGGAGGTGTGTGTAGGTCGGGGCGCAGGGTGACACGCGTGAATCGCCGCCTACTCGCGGTAGTGTTGGGGCAGGCGCGAGTAGACCCCCTGCTGCAGCTTCAACGCCTCCCACATCTTGGGCGGGTACTTGTGCAGCGGCATGGCGCCTTTCGCCTCCACGCACCCTCGCCGCGACGTTGATAACAATCGATTGAAGGCGATGTTAAGAGAGTAACAGCGCCGATGTCGGTGGATGCTTTTTGGTGATCGATTAATCGGCTGACGGAGTCGCTCTGACCGCGGTCACTGCGTGGGTCGTGCCCACTCCAGGCGACACGATGCGCACCAAGACGGTTCACCGCTCCCGACAAACCCTCCCGGTCATCTATCTCCGCAGTCGACAACGTGAAAACGCATCGACGAATGTCGTCTTTTCTTTTTCTTTGGGGGGTATTCTCCAGCGAGGTGAATTCGTAAGCGCGCGACTGTGTTTTTAGTAATTTAGCATCGAGCGTAAATCGGGACTGCTGGAGCCGTTGCGAGAGATCTCGATCCCAAGGATTGTCGATCGCTGCGAGTGATCAGTTTGTGGGCGCATCGAGTTGCCGCTGCCACTCAGCTGAAGGTGACCCCGAGGGGGGGGGGCTGGTGGCGTTTCTTAGGTTCCCAAACCACGTGGAACCAGCATTGCAATAATCGTCGCGCTATGCAGTAAACACGACACGCGGAACCGACGTTGTCAGTGATGATCACGGCCGTATACACCATTGGAACCTCATTTGCCAGTAACAAAATATGATAATTGTTTTTTTACCCTTTTATCTGGCAACAAAACTGACACCTTTTTTTACAAGGAGTCATGTTTGCATTATGACTGCAGGTATTGTGGTCTATGCAAACATGACTCCTTGTAAAAAAAAGGTGTCAGTTTTGTTGCCAGATAAAAGGGTAAAAAAACAATGATCACGGCTGTGTTTGGGCCCCCCCCCCCCCCCATAAGAGCACCGGGGCGGTTTACCGCGACGTGTAGGGCACCCCCAGTGGCAGCTGTCTCAGTGCGCACAAGGTGATTCCGCTAGTAAGCATGGCCCAACGTTGCATGTTTACCCGAGCACCTGGTTTATAAACATTGTAATTAAAATCCCTTTGTGATGTCAATGACCTGCATATTTTCTATACTTCGCGTGCACTCTCAGGGCAATTGCAAGCGCGCATCTCATTGCACCGCTCGGGTTTAGTTCCCTCTTAGCTGGAAAAATAAATGCAGGTTACATTTTCTATAGTCTTGGGTTACCCAGAAAGGTCAAGGACTATACAGTACCCGTTCGTTTAATGTGTGATCATGTTATGCACAGCTCTTGTCGATTAATTTGCTGGATTAAATATCGTGTCTGCCACGGAGCTGGCTTCGCAAAAACTTCACCAGTGCTCGTTGGTGCAAATGGTTGCCTGAGACCCATTCAGGTGTCACTCGCCACTCATCCTAGCCGCTTCCCGGAGTCGAACTGGGGTTCGCCATGTGTGTTTGTTGTAGTACAGAGTTAGACTGATGGCCTTAATCTAAGTTGTCTTGTGGTTGTTGTTGTTGTTTGACTTGCATCGCACTGGGATTTTTGCACACAGCGTTGGTGTACGGTGCTTTTTCTGCAATATTTTACTGTCTTTTCTTGGATTTTCTGTTTGCACTCAGTCACATATTCACTTTAAGATGTTTTTGTTCATGTTTTTGTTTGTTGCGGTTGCACCCGATTCAAGAGCCGAATGGCTCACAGGGCTAATAAATGAACTTGAAACTTGAACTTGAAAACCGAGCTCAAAGCACCGTGCGATACACCTCCACGAGCCGTCCAACAACTCTATCCACTAGGTGGCAGCAGATATATGAGAGAGAATACACATGCAGTTAGCAGCAGGCGGCATGGCAATTTGACAAGTGTGTCTTGTAGCCGCCACGTCGCTTATCTGCATCAATTAAAATCATAATGAACCATTGTCCACGGTCGGATGAAGGTTTCCCCAGCCCTTCGCCCTCTGGCGGTCATGCAATAAACACAACAATCCACGTCGCTCCTGCACAACAGCTAATTCCATTGCTCTATCTCCACGGCGGTCATCAAGGTCGTCGTCTTTTCCCTCCTTCGCCACTGCGTTGTTAGTCTCGACCTCGCGTCGTCGTCATCATCATCATACCCTCAGTAGGGACGTGTCCTGCCCACGCCCACTTTATTATTATTTTTTATTTTAAAACAGCTGCTCACTCAAAACTGATTATTAATAAATACCATTCTTAAACATGTGTTTTTTTTCAACCATGCACGTTCAGTCTGTGCCCCACGTCACCCATCAATTACGCCGAGTATAATTTACGCAATGACTAAAGCTAATGTGTGAGCATGACCAGGCGCACGTTGCTATGCAGATCTCTTGTGTGTATACACAAATTATTTATAATTTAATAAAAAAAGCAATGATAATTTATTGCCGAGATTTGTTGGAAACAATATTTTGGGGCAGACTGGTATTCGTCAAGACGTTATTATAATACAAAGATATTCTTGTGTGCGTGTGTGTGCGCATAGACGGGCAGAGGTCAGTCCCACGCAACTTGTGGAGAATATAAATTACCTGTGAGATCGGTAGTTCGCCAGCAATGATTGAAGCAAGCCTGGACTGCTGATGCGACGCTGTCGAAACCGGTCCAGCATTTGAAACAATGCTGCTGAAATCATGCACCCATAGAAGGCCGTCCGGCTGATGGGTTGTATAGGAATTTTTTTAAAAATCTTTAACGTGAAAAGACGGATATGCGAACACGACGTATTGTCTGCTCATTTATTGATTTCACCAATCTCCGTTCAAATACAAATTAATTCGTTACACGTGGAACGCTCCTGATGATGAATAAACACAACCCACGTGATCCAGAGCTCTGATTCAAACTGATAATGCTCTACGCCACAAGGGATGCACGTGTACACACATACACGTCTTTATAACTACAAACATGTTTACAGGTTACCTATCCGGGTTTTAAGATGCTTCGGAAAGTAAGACTCATCCCAGACCTTGTTCCCGGTGTCAATAAAGTTATACGATTCTGGTCACACACACACCTACTGGATAAGACGCACCCCCAACTTTTTCTTGACATACAAGACAAGGCAATACAAATTGCGCCTTATAATTATTCAGATAACACAGGACATGTGTAAGAGTATCAAGCAGGAACATAACATTGTAATCCATATTGCATCGCAGGCCTGCCTCCAGCTCCTCTCGGATGGGGGACACAGTTTAGCTAATGTGTGCGTGCCCTATTACGGTGATTTACTGCAAAAGGGGAGAGTGAACTGGGGGCGGGGGGGGCAGAGGGACATTTGGTGGTGCCAGGGCACTGCCTGGCCGGCATGCATACCGGACATCTGTGGGGGGAAAAAGCTTTATAGCTCATCGGATTTCTCCAGTGCAAAATCAATATTCTGATGTGTTGCGTGTGGGCTGTCGAGGCGCTACGTTAATCAACCGAAGAAAGTGCAGTCAAATCCGTTGTTGTACAAAACCAACGTCTATGCTTTCTGCCTTCACAAACCCGCACTGACCAGCATGGTGAAGTATGGTCAAACAACCAGCCCATGATCCGTACGGTGCGGGCAGAGCTCTCAACCAACGGCGCATTGAAAGAACAGAAGAAGCTGTGCATGTGAACAGAGCCCAGCGCGCGTGTGCCGCGTGTTCAGGATGACGGACGACGTTTCGCTGTACTCGCTGGGGACCTTCTTCGGGAATCGAATTCAACGAATAAACACGAACAACACGCGGTTATAACCAGGGGTTAAACAAAACAAAACAACCCAGAAGAACCGAATTATAATTCCTGAAAGGGCTCCGAGCACGCGGAGCGAAACGTCGGATCGAAGTAGAACACACATCGGAGAGCAACAGAGAGCGAATGAAGACGCGGGGGTGAATGAGGAGGGGGGGGGGAGAGGCTGGCAGGGGAGAGATGCGGACGACACGTAGGGGGCGGGGAGCTATAGACCTTGGGAGTCGTGGGTGGGGGGGGGCAGCAGTGAGTGCGTAAGCGAACGAGGAGCGAGGGTGGGGTCCTCCTCACCCATCCCCGTCATCTCGTCTCTGAGCTCGTCTCAGCCCCCTTGGGGAGCCCCCCCCCCTACCCCCTTCCCCCTCTGCACCCCCCCCCCCCCGGTATAAGTGGCTGTGCGCACCGTGGAGTGGATTGTGAACACGCGGGCTCAGGAATGCGCGGTCTGGCACCGCGCGGAGTCTCTGTGCGCGCCTTCTACTGCTGGGCGGCCCATGCGTGAGGCTACTGCTGCTGCTACTGCTGCTGTTGCGGTTACTGCTGCTACTGATTTGCGTCTCTACTCGTTGCACGAGCAGCGTGGAAAGCCTTTGGTTGTGTGGCTTGGCTGGTGCATGGGTAGGTGCCTGGGTAAGCTTGGTGGTGGGTGACTCGGTGCTTGGGTTGGTGAGTGGGTTGGGTGCCTGGGTTGGTGAGTGAGTTGGTAGTTTGGTTGGTAAGTCGGTGGTTATATGGGTTGGTGAGTGGATGAGTGGATAACTGGATTAAGTGAGTTGGTGGGTACCTGGTGGGTGAGTGACCGAGTGGATTCTTGGGTCGGTAAGTGGGTGGGTACCTGGGCCTGTGAGTGGGTGAAGTGGGTGGGTGGATACCTGAGTTGCTGGGTGGGTGAGTGGGTGGGTTCGCGAGTGGGTGGCTGAGTGGGTAGTTGAGTCGGTGAGTGGGTTAAGTGAGTGGGTGTGTACCTGGGTGTGTGGGCAACTATCTGAGTGGGTGCCTGGGTCGGTGAGTGGGTGTACCTGAGTGGGTGAGTGGGCACCTGGGTGGGTGAGTGAGTGGGTGAGTGTAACTGGGTGAGTGAGTGTACCTGAGTGGGTGAGTGGGCACCTGAGTGGGTGAGTGGGCACCTGGGTGGGTGGGTGGGTGAGTGTAACTGGGTGAGTGAGTGTACCTGAGTGGGTGAGTGGGCACCTGGGTGAGTGGGTGAGTGAGTGTACCTGGTTGGACGGGTGGATGAGTGAGTGTAACTGAGTGAGTGAGTGTACCTGAGTGAGTGGGTGAGTGAGTGGGTGAGTGAGTGAGTGTAACTGAGTGAGTGAGTGTACCTGAGTGAGTGGGTGAGTGAGTGTAACTGAGTGAGTGAGTGAGTGTACCTGAGTGAGTGTACCTGAGTGAGTGGGTGAGTGAGTGTAACTGAGTGAGTGAGTGTAACTGAGTGAGTGAGTGTACCTGCAAACGGAGGATTCGCGAGCATGCAGCACCGGGCGCGAGCCAGCGGTGCTCTGCTCCTGAGCGCGACAGCGCTGGCCCTCTTCTGGATGCTGGCGAGGCCCGTGCAGGTGGGTCCTGGGCGTGCAGCATGGAGCGCGGTGGCGCGAGCAGCGTGCAAGGGGTTCAGGGCTTGTTACAAAGACAAACATCCACCACCCCCCCACCTCCACCCACCACAGACTGTTGGGGCAAGTGCTGTTAGCGAGTAGCAGCACCTATGAGGGTCGTTACGGCACACTAGGGGGTTGGTGGCCAAGACTACGCCCGGCCGCCTTTATCTCCCCAGGTAATAATTTAAGGCTGAGTTGACCTAATGGATGCCCAGGATCGGTTCAGATATTCGTCACTGAGTATTTGACGTGAGCGGGAGTCTAACTGAGGTGGCCGGGTTCGTAGTGCAGTCTGCTAATCATAGAAAAAACAAAGACAAAGATCCCCCGTATAGCCTTTAACGGAATGTTGGGGCAAGTGCTGTTAGCGACCAACTATGAATTCCGGCACGGCACACGAGGGGGGGGGGGGGGTGGGGATGCCCAACACCACGCCCGGCCGTCTTTGTCTCCCTAGTGGCGATGTGTACGCATCGCACCAAGTACTAATTTTAGGCTGAGTCGACCTAGGGGAGGCTCAGGACCGGTTCAGATAGTTGTCACTTGGTGTTGGCCGTGAGCTGGAATCGAACTCGGGTCGCCAGGTTGGTAGCGCAGCGTAGCGCTAACCGCTACACCTATACCGCTCCCCACTCAACCACTACAATACCACGACACACGCACGCACACGTAACATTCTCTCTCTCTTTGGAACCCTTTGTGTGTCACGTGCGCTGCTCTCTGAATGTGTTTTCGGGTTGTACCGCGTGTTTGAGATCGGCATGCTGTCCGACGTTTCGATCCACGTACTGAATTGAGCGGGAGCCGCATGCTCAATTCGCTTCCCGAAGAATTTCCGCCGTGCGTGGAGCGACGATGAAGCACAACCGTGAAATCTAGATTTGAAGCTTTCGTGACTGCAAGGATATATACTCTTAGGTTTTTTTTCGGTAAAGTCACGTAGGTAAAAAATACAATTAAAATTAATGAAAGTAAAATTAAAAAATCACGACGTTTCGGAGGCAACACAAGCTTCCGTCTTCAGGTGGAACCGTCACAGCACGATTGCTGTATCAAGTAAAGAGGTTTTAATTAATTTTAATTTAATTTTTTACCTACGTGACTTTACCGAAAAAACCCAAGAGTACACAACCGTGAAATCCTACGCAGCCGTGTGTGTACGCGCATGTCTCACGTGGCGCAGAGAGCCCCCGATTCAAAATCACGGCCACGTGTCGTCGTACGTTCGCGTGTGTACGTTCGCGTGTGTACGTTCGCGTGTGTGTGTGTGTACGTTCGCGTGTGTACGTTCACGTGTGTACGTACGTTCGCGTGTGTACGTTCACGTGTGTACGTTCACGTGTGTACGTACGTTCGCGTGTGTGTGTGTGCCCGCCACGTAGCGGCTGTCCGCCGCAGCGAGTGTTTGCGGTGGTTGTCGCGGCCAACGTCGCTGACGAATGTCTGAGCCGGTCTTGGGTCTCCCCTAGGTCGACTCAGCCTCAAATGAGTACCTGGTGCGGTGTGTAATCGTCAGCATTTGGGGAGATAAATGCGGGTCGGGCGTGGTGCCGGCCATCGACTCACATCGTGTGTCGTGCCGGCCTTCATATGTGCTCGCTAACAGCACTTTCCTCCAACAGCGTGTTGAAAGGTTATACGTTGGGGGGGGGGGGTCTTTGTCGCACGTGACGTTGTGACTGTTTACTGCAGCCACGTGCTGCGGCTATTGTGATGCTGCACGCGGCGTGGGGTTTTGAGTGAAGAGCGGACGATTTTTGCAGCGAGAGACCACGTGGTGTTTGGCATCACGGGTGTAGCGACAGCCGTGTTGGGCGACAACCCTTCACCGAGCCACCGCTGGACGCAGTCCTCGCCTTGTAACCCATTGGAAAAATCCACGGAGATGTTGAGTTCGATTACCGGTCATGGCGAACACGGATTTAGAACATTTAACATGGCAGCTCCGAGGACTAAAACGCATTTGGTTCGACTCCACGCGACGTAGAATTCGATATCGATCAAATCTGTCAAATACGAGGAAAGGCCCATCATAATATTAACAATAGTGCGAGCTAGGAAACCTTAAGTTTCAACGCCTCGATAGCAGGGCACGTGAGAAGGCGAGAGGCAATTGAGGAAGGGACCTCAGACGTAGTTCTCCGATGTCACCTTCCACGGGCCGTTCTCTGACACGTGGTGACGTCGTCACGCTGCTCGACGCGACAGTTGACCGTGGACATCCATTGGCGGCGTGACATCACGCCGCGAACAGCGAGCCTCGGTTGTGAATGGAGAACATTCTGTTTCTGCAAATGCTTCTGACGTCTCGGATGAGGAATGTTCGACTGAAAGCATGTCACTTGGACCCAGGCGGTCTGCCTGTTGTGAGCATTGCGCGCGTGTAGAGCGTCGCGTGTGACAGCGGCATCCGCCTTAAGGACGATTGCAAATGGGAAGTTTTAAACACGTGGGCTTTCGCGACCAATATCCACAATAGAGGTTTGTTGGGGTTAGGTCGCGTAAATACGCAAAAAGGGAAGCAGCTTACATGTATACCCTTCTGTGTGTGTACGTGCTTTCCCCTGTGGGGTGTTTCCTGCAGATTTTCGTGTTTGTGTATTTACATTCCGATTTGCGCTGTCCGTTGTCATGGCACGAGACAACGGAGTTTCCATTCGGATCATCCACGGCTCGCGATGCCGTGCCATGTGTCAGGAAAAACAAAACTGACCCGGAAGATGGCATCACAGAACTAGAACGAAAAATAATATTTTGTTTTGTTTTACCCTTTCTGGCAGTACAACAGGAGGTGTTAAAATGTTCAAACACCAAATATAAATCTTTTGAAAAAAATCAAGTACATCATTAGCCACACACACAGTACTTGTGGTGAACATGCAAACAAAACACGCTCTGATAATAAATGGCATTGTGTTCTGAAGGGATTGGCCTACACCAGGGACAGCCTGAAAGTTGCAGACTTTATTCTTCGCAAAATGTTTCGATTTGGTGTTTGAACATCTTAACACAACTGTTTTATTGCCAGAAAGGGTAAAACCTATTCTTGTTTTTCATTCTTTGATACTGGCAAAAAAGGTCCCATGATAACGCAAGAACGACTTCTGAGATTACTTAAATTGCCTTTAAACCACGACGCCGTAGGAGTCAATTAATATCATCCAACCATTCTCAATCCGCCAATGAATTAAGTCCTCCGCACGCCATGTTGGTCACGTGGATTCTCTTGACCATACTTCACCAGGCAGGTCAGTGCGCGTCGGAGGAGAGGAGAGAGAAGCTAAGCTTCTTTCGTGTGGCTGATAGAACTGTAACTCAAAGATCTATGTTCAAGTTTGAAGTCCGCGCAACAGCCTCCAGTAAGGCCGAATGAATTTATGCTGTTGCTACCGTACTGCTGCTGTACCTCTTGAATTGCCGAAGTTGGCAGTGGCTCACAATGTGCCCGACAGTCTGGGCTCGATCTCCATGGAGGGGTGGGGTGGGGCGAGGGGAGTACAAGACCGGGTCTGATAACACTCTGCAAATTATGTTAGCCGTGGCCTGAAATCGTATTTGGGTTCGCCCACTCCATAGCATAGCGCGCTAACCACTCGATCACCGTTCCACCAAAATGCAGTAGTCACAATATACGGTGATGCCTTTACTCGGGAAAGCTTCGTTGAGTCTTAACATTTCTTGAGAAGGGTCCCGCAGCAATGTCTTTGACCAATTCCATTAATGCGTGTTTCAGGTGTGGTAGCAAACCGGAGAAAACCCACTACGAATATATACATGCATGTATGTCGAAAGTATTTCTCACCGTACGTAGCCAACCGTGCTAATTGGATGTCCGGGGGACGGACAACAAACGAAATAGAAAACTAAGTTATCAAGAAATGAGTTGTCAATTTAGAAAATGTGTTTTCAATTTCAAAGGGAGTTTCACAACATTTGTGCGGCGAGGTGTGAACTACCTCGCCTGGTATACAAAGGTCGTGGGTTCGATCCCGACCCTGACGATCCCTCTAAATATATTTGGAGTTTGCATGTTCTTCCCGTGGTCGCGTGGATTATTCTCCGGGTCCTCCACATTTTCCCCACCACATTTAGAATCAACATCACGCGTTTAGAGGTTCCGCGGAATATGAGGGAATAACCACAGCTCCGCACAGATAGACCCAAGTAACCCAATTTGATCAACTTTGCCATCTCCTGTCCACCTCTGAATATTATTGTGCAATACAAATGCAATCCGACAATTTTGTTTATAGTCAAGTGCGAGAAAAAAACTCTAACTACATTTATCGTGATGCGTTTATGTTTGCGGGTGTCAAGATCGTCCTCTATGGAGGAGGATCGTGAAGGACGCTGCTGCTACTGCTGAGCAGTTGGAGGCAGTCGCCCTCCAGCAACAACGGAGGGCAGAAGAGCGACGCTCACAACAACGAGCGGAGTGCCGGGCGGCTAAAATACAGCACGTTGGCACAGCAGGGGGTACAGCTGGTGGTGCATCTACCGGTCATCTCAGCCAGCTAACCCATGGCACCTGCTGGGCCTGTCCCGCGACCCCCAGTTAGCGAGTCTTCGACACTTCACGTGGCCTCAAAGTGCACTTGGCCTAGCACAGGAGCCGTGGTAACATCACCGTCACTGAGTGGCGAATGGCGGTTGTTGGTATTGGTCGGCGACGATCGGGCTGATCTGATACTGTCGTGAGCAGAGCCCGGTTTAACCACGAGCAGATGAAACCCGGATTCAAACTCACGTCCACGGACGTGGACACGGCTCGGTGCTCTGGCATCGTAACAGGGGTGGCAGCAGTGCGCGTCTCGTGCAGCCGATATCACAGAAACCTCCACTCGGAATCCCGGCAGCTGGCGTCGAGTAAGTTCCATTAGAACTTCGGTTAACAAGAGCGTGCGGTATTCATACATTGCAAGCTCTGTTAAGCAATCGTGTCTTGTAATTTTTTTGCTTAACTTGTTCAATGTCTGTGAAGAATCTCGAACATCGCGCAGGCCGATGGACCGCCGAGTAGGTGAGTGGGTAGGTGAGTGGGTGAGCGAGTGGGTAGCTGAGTTACAGGCCGATGGACTGCTGAGTAGGTGAGTGGGTGGGTGAGTAAGTGAGTGGGTGGGTGAATAGGTGAGCGGATGGGTAGGTGAGTTCCAGGCCTATGAACCGCCGAGTAGGTGAGTGGGTAGGTGAGTAGGTGAGCGAGTGGGTAGCTGAGTTCCAGACCGATAGACCGCTGAGTAGGTGAGTGGGTGGGTGCGTAGGTGAGTGGGTGGGTGAGTTGGTGAGCGGGTGGGTAGGTGAGTTTCAGGTCTATGAACCGCCGAGTAGGTGAGTGGGTGGGTGAGTAAGTGAGCGGGTGGGTGAGTTGGTGAGCGGGTGGGTAGGTGAGTTTCAGGCCGATGGGCCGCTGATCGCAAATCTGCGAGGTCCAAATCTCGCTGTCCGAGTGCGCCCTCGACGATCAGGGTGTCACCACGAGCTCGCCGAACGAAGATGACAACGATTGACTGGCATCCATCCCTCTGTATCGGAGAATGCGGAGCCGCTATCTGTCTCTCGCAGCGTGTCTGTGTTCCCACGCCTTCCGCCAGACGGGAGGCGCTGATGGATGGGACTCGACTCCCGTAATCGGCATCATCAGGCACGGCACGCTGGGCGTGACTTGTGTGTGTGTGGAGGTCGGGGCGGGGGGGTGGGTTACAGCCTTAGGAAGGAATGGATATTTGGGCTGGTCTGGCCATCGTCTTTAAAGGAGGCTCGAGTAATCGACCAGAAAAAAGTAGTCGATTGCAAATGTTGGCTCGATTAATCGACTTAATCCATCGATCGTCCCAAATCGACGAGCTCTGTTCACGTCAGCACGTGCGTCTCCCTCCCGCGAGAATCCCTTCGGGATTTGGGGCGCAGGTTGAGTCACGGACAATATTTTGCGCGCAAGTAGCCGCCTCCAGCATGTGTCCGTCAGTCCCCCGCTGGTGACACGGTGAATGTGCGTGTCGCGTCTATATGTGCGCGCGCCTCGTGTGTTTGTTTTCCAGAGCAATGCGTGCTGCCAATGTGGCGGGAGGGGAGGGGGATGTGACAGGGAGCGGGGGAGGGTAGGGGGCCGGGGCTGTCCGGAGCAAGTGAGAACAGGGAAATGGGGGTGATGATGGTGGTGGTGATGGTGACGGCGGTGGTGCTGCTGCTGCTGCTGATGTAGGGCCGCGCCTGTACCGTCGTCACCATGGCGAGGGCGTGTTGCGCAACTCTTGGGGGACAATTGCTTTGTTTGGTCTCTATCCGCTGCTGGATGAAGGGCTCCCCTGGGGATGTTTCACCGTAGCTCTCCGGGTCATGGAATAAGCTCCCAGCGCGTGCAGCGACCATGTGGTGACATCATGCCGGACATCATCATCATTGTCTTGTGTTTACGACCCAAAGCACAACGGCCGTAGTATTGTTTTTACCATACTTCACCACGCTGGTCAGTGCGGTTTGGTGAAGTGTGATCATCCGATTATGGAATTTGGTTGTTGAAATGAACGTCTATGTTACGTTTTAACAAGCACGCGGATTTAGTTATTCGCAGCTTTGGAGGCGAGCGTTTGGTGTGATTTGTAAAACGCTCAAAGCCAGTGCCGGACTTGCGAATTGGCCGGAAGATGGCGGTGCAGTAGTGTATTGAATACATCTGTGCGGAGCTTTGAGTGTTATCTCCTCGCGCGTGCGGTGCCATTCCTCGGGGCACTCCGCGTCTCTGCCAAACGAAGCAGCAGCCCTTCGTCAATGGAATTGGCCAAACGTTCCAAGGCAGGACCCTCCTCAATAGGAATCCTAAGGACTCTTGGACGATTTCCTGGTTGCGTGCATGCTATCGTTGGGGTGCAATGGTGGGACAAAGGTGTCGAACCCCGAAACCTTGAGTTCCATTCCAGGTCACGGCTAATATCAGTGGCGAATGATACCAGACCCGTGCCTAATCCCTCCCCCCTCTCTCCCCACCAACCCACACTGGACCGGCGCGGTGAAGTATGGCCAAACAACTCGCATGACCCACGGGGTGTACGGGGAGAGATGCTTTCATTCAGCAGCGGATTAAGCACGCGATGCGTATCGTTCTTCTTCTTTGTGTTTGTTTTTGACGAATGTGACGGCTCATTACGACCGCGTATGCTGCGTGTCGACAGCGTCATTGCTCAAGCGCGCTCAGAGTGTCTCTGTCATTCCCTTCGTGATTCCACAACAACAACAGCAGCAGCGGAAACGCTTAAAAGGGTGCAAAATGTGAGCTGCACGTCGGCCCTTCTTGGGTTTTTGAAGCCCCAAAAGTTTGCCTAAACCAAACAACAACAAAAATAACCCCACACTCGTTTTCATGTTTTTCACAAACGAGGATGCACCGCACCAGATGAGCAAGCTAAGGAGGGGGAGGGGGTGGGGGTGTGACGGCAGTGTGCTTGGATTCGATGATTTCCACACAAAATCATCGATGATTTCCGCACGAAATCATCGAATCTCGCCGTCTTCACGCGTGAGACCACACAGCCACATCGCTCGCCCACCGATTGAACATTAATTTATTTAAAACTGGATTTTGTGTGTGCTTCGTTTGTTGTCCTTCACCACCAGCACCTCCGGTCGGCTACGTACGGTGCGAAAGAAGTTCAACGTACATACTCGTGTAGTGGGGGTTTCTCCGGTCTGCTACCGCACCCAATCACACGCATTCATGGAATTGGCCAATCGTACTCCCGCAGGACCCTCCCGAATACTTCTTACGACTCAGCGACGCTTTCCCGAGTAGAGGCATCAATGAATATTGCATTGTGGTGGAGCGGTGGTAGAGTGGTTAGCGCACTGTGCGTTGGAGTCGGTGAACCCACGGCCGCGGCTAGCGTTAGTTGACGTTACCTAGAATTCCCTTATTAGCCTCCTCCTGCTGCTGCTGCTACCAAGCTTTAACAATGCATATTGTTTGGGTCTTTCGGTAAAGTCACCGAGATAGGTTCAAAGAAAATAACAAAAATAATTACGACGTTTCGATCGCAACACCATCATCCCGATGACCACCGCTTGTGTTGCGATCGAAACGTCGTCGTTTTTTATCGTTATTTTCTTTGAACCTATCTGCGTGACTTTACCGAAAGACCCAAACGATATGAATTCCTGCAGTCACGAAAGCTTTGAGTCAAGATTTAACAACGCAGTTGTTAAGATTTAACGATGCAGTTGAGTCGCTGCTGAAGCCATGCCACGAATGTCACGCCTCTCGCTGCCTCTCAACACTTTCCACTGATACCGAAACGCCGCTCCAGCCAATCCTGACGGCCTCGTTCGTGACCGTGATGTTTTCTTGTTCATGTTTTTGTTTTTTGTTTGTTGCGGTTGTACCCGATTCAAGAGCCGAATGGCTCACAGGGCTATACCTAATAAATTAACTTTGAACCGTCGACGACCGGCCCAGATCACGGGATTTTTTTTTTCTTTCGTGCAATTCATCTTCTTGGTTCTTTCGGTAAATTCACGTAGAATGGAAATAATAAAATAATAAAAATAAAACATAATAAAATAATTCTCACGACGTTTTGGCCACAACGCAAGCAGCCGTCCTCAGGTGAAGAACAGGTCTGTCGAGAAGACAGAGTCTGAATGACACACCCCAGGCTTGGAGCGTCTATTTAAGCTGGGAGGGAGGAGGAAGAGCGCCTTGACAAAATAATTTGCATATCAAAGAGGAATTTTAGCATATTTATGGCAAATGCAGATATGCAATTCCCAACTGCGTCCGCTAAGCGGCGCCACCACGCATTTGCTCGAAGCGTGGTGAAGATTGATTGATTGTATGAAAAAATAAGAATTTGATCTTACCCTTTATGGAAATAAAACAGTTGTTGAGATGTTCAAACGCCGAATAGAAACATTTTTTGCTTAGAACCGCAACTGCATTAACCGCACACAGTACTCGTGGTGAACATGCACACGAAACTTGCTCTCATAATTATTATTATTACACTGGTAGGAACCTCCTGGTTACACCAGCCCACAGAGGATTATTGTGCCCGTCCGTCCGTCCGTCGTGCATCAAAAAATGGGAGGGGTGGGGCTGGGTGGAGAGGGGAGGGTTGGGAGGGGCTGGGTGGGGAGGGTGGGGCTGGGTGGGGGGTGGGAGGGGTGGGGCTAGGTGGGGAGGGGCTGGTCACCCCGTGGTGCCCTTATAAGTTTTATTGAAGAATGCGATGAGTGTTTGTGTCATCCACCGTCCAGCCGAGATGTGAATGCCTCGTGCGTTGATGTTCTCGTCACTTTGAAGTCGGGGCCCATGCGGGCAACGTTGCGTCAAACGACCCCGCTGTCTGGACAGAACGCTCTTCGCGAATGGTTTACTTGATGCTGAGGAATAAACCTCTCATTGTGGTGGAACGTTGGGGCACTTTGCACGAGCGGAGGATGAAGACGTTGCTGAAGAGAGTAAAAAAAACACCACCAGACAAATGTATTTTGAAATCCCAATGGGATGAATGTTCTCAACCGAGTAGCATCGGTGTCATCTTTGGAACTTGCGTGGTGTGTTTAGTTCCTTGTCTTTCTCCCGCACCTCCGATGAGCCTCGTTGGCTACGTACGGTGCGACAGAAATTCAACATCCATACATCGCGCTCAATAAAGAGGTCATCATCAGCGATGATAAATACACATCAGGATGAAGGCGTCGCCCCGAGATCTGTTACGATCCTTGCGATGTAAATCATCCACCTAGCACCTCTCCACGATCTCATTCAATTGCTTCATCTCTTCAGCAGACTCGTCTTCTCGGGCGATGTCCACGGTTAGCGATGAACGAGACTGGCGACGGAATGGCAGCAAAAGGAGGGAAAGGCGTCCGGTTCAGAAGGGGGACCCCCCCCCTCCCCACCGCGGAGATGGAGTGAGGCGACCAGTTCACGTGGTAGCGGTAGTGGAGTTGGCGCTTTGGCGGCGGCGTGATGCGTGCCGAAAGTGCTCTGTGATGTGTGTGTATGTACACGTGCGCGTATGTGTTAGTGCATGTGTGTGTGTGTATGTGTGTGCATGTGTGTGTGTGTGTATGTGTTAGTGCAAGTGTGTGTGTATGTGTGTGTGCATGTGTGTGTGTGTATGTGCGCGTATGTGTTAGTGCATGTGTGTGTGTGTGTGTATGTGTGTGCATGTGTGTGTATGTGTTAGTGCAAGTGTGTGTGTATGTGTGTGTGCATGTGTGTGTATGTGCGCGTATGTGTTAGTGCATGTGTGTGTGTATGTGTGTGCATGTGTGTGTGTGCATGTGTGTGTGTATGTACACGTGTGCGTCTGTGTTAGTGCGTGTGTGTATGTGTGTGTGTATGTGTGTGCATGTGTGTGTGCATGTGTGTGTGTGCATGTGTGTGTGTGTGCACACGTGTGTGTGTGACGTGCGTATGTGTGTGGTGTGTGCTGTGTGATTAGCCTGACAGAGCGGGCACTTGTGTGTGTGTGTGCACACGTGTCTATGTGTCAAACGGTAGTGTAGCGGTAAGCGCGTTGCGCTACGAACATGCTGACCCGAGTTCGATTCCCGCTCACAGCCAACACCAGTGACGACTATCTGAACCGGTCATGGGTCTACCCTAGGTCAACTCAACCTCAAACGAGTACCTCGTGCGCTGTGTAAACATCGCCACTGGGGAGACAAAGGCGGCCTGGAGTGGTGCTGGCCACTCACCCCCTCGTCGTGTCGCACCGGCCTTCATAGGTGCTACTCGCTCACAGCACTTTCCCCAACAGTCTGTCACGGCTATACGGGGGATCTTTGTCTGTGTGTGCGATGTGTGATGTGTTATTTGCGTGACACGGCGAGCACGTGTACGTGTGTGTGCGGGGGGGGGGAGGAATTACCCCAAGCACACTGCCTCCATTCATCAATCTGCCTGCCTCCCTCTCTCTCTCTGTCCCAGCGCGGTCACTTTGCCATTCACAAGCGTTCGCCTCCACAGACGTCACTGCCGTCACAGCCGAAGCAGCAGCGGCACAAGTTGCTTAGAGCCCAACGAGAGAGAGACTTTTGACTTTTTAAACAACTTTTATTGCCGCCAGCAGCAAAAGCACTGGAGGCGATTGCAATATGAAATACACAAAGTCACCAGCAACACAAAAGAAAACAAACGCTACAAATCGACGCGCTATGGCGCTGAAAGCACCGCGCACACTACAAAAGAAAAGTCATGTGGTTGTGGTGTTCTCGCGCACGCCACGGTGACGAGCGAGCGCTTCAGAGAAAGAGAGAATCAGCAAACAGCCCCGTTGATGGGCGTCGTGCACGCACGAGGCCTGGGGGTAGGAGGAGTGGGAGCTGCTTTGGGACTCTCTTTAGAACGTCAATCGTGGTTGGGGGACGACGCTGCATTGTGGGGGATGTCCAGCATTTCGTAATAATTATCAGCCACGCTCAATCGACCACAAAAAAAGTGTCGATAATAACGGTCATACCCGCTATGAAGACGGGTCATGATCGCAAACGTCAACAACTCTATCTGTTAGTTTAACACGTCGGCTTTGGCGAGCAATATTATCCACAGCAAGGGGTTCTTTGGGGGGGTTAGTACACGCACATCTTCGAATACAGATCGCGTAAATATATTGGGACTCTTAAAAAATATTTACGCGATCTAACCCCTCCAAAAACAACTTTAATATGAATATTGTACCTGTTGTTTTTATTCCTTTTATAGCGGTGTTATTAACGAATATGTTTACTCAATATGGTTTTGATTTATTTGATTTTATACCTACGCGACTTTACCGCAAGAACCAAAGAATATGAATATGTTAACGTTTTATTTATTTATTTTAATAACACTGGTCAACACACTTTTTCTGGCATAAGGTATTCCAACCGTTGTAAGGTTAATTTTGGGGTGCTGATTCCAAATCTGGCATCAGGTTTTGTCTATCACATCAGGTTTTTGAGATATCAAATATTGCATTTTCAATTAAAACTGCAGAAGAAAAATATGAAATAAATGTGGATATCTACATAAAATGATATAAACACACTATCCTAAAAATACAGCACCATATTTTAACACTAAAGCAGTCCACTGACTCGCAACAACTTGCATAAGTGACAGAGTTAATTTCGGGTAAAATCAATAAAAATGGGGTATGCCGATAGCATAAAAATTAGATGTGCTAGAGCAAATCTGAGATCAGATTTGGAATCAGCACCCTGAAATTAGTCTAAAACAGCTGCAAAAGTCCAGGCCAGAAAAACACTTTTTGTTGTTGTTGACCAGTGTAATGACTCAACGCTCCTTCCCCGCTGCATCTACAAAACTCGGGCAGTGGCGATTCAATCTCCGGCTTCACCCCCTAACCCCCCCCTCCCCGCTGCTCATCCCCCAGGGATGCGCAAATCGCCAGGAGCTGCAAGTGGCGGTGCGTCAGCTGCAGCAGTCGCTGAGCGCGCAGGAGTCGCGCTGGGCCGAGGGGATGAAGCAGCTTCGCAAGCGGCTCTCGGGGCTGCAGCAGACCGTGAGCAGGGGGGCACGGCCCAGAGCAGGTGAGAGAGAGGGGGCGGGGGGGGTGAAGAGGGGGGAGTGGTCAGAACAAAGGCAAAGATCACCCGTGTAGCCTTAACAGCCGGTTGGGGCAAGTGCTGTTAGCGAGCAGCACCTATGAAGGGCGGCACTGTGGCACACGAGGGAATTGGGTGGCCAGCACTACGCCCGGCCGCCTTTGTCTCCCGAGTGGCGATGTTTACACACTGCTACGCCAGGTACTCATTTGAGGCCGAGTCGACTTAGGGGGGGGCCCAGGACCGGTTCAGATAATCGTCACCGGTGTTGGCCGTGAGCGTGAATGGAACTCGGTTCGCCGGAGTTTCGCAGCCCACGTCACGAATCTCAACGCGACTTCCCCATCGATGCGATTTAGTTCTTGAAGCAGGTCTCAGCAGGCACGGCGAAACGTCGTACAAGCCGCCGCACACAGCACGCGGTTCAAGCGTGAAACGTATCAGAGTCAGGTACCCTCACCGCCATCACAATCCCCATCACTCCCTGTACCATCACGACCCCCACCACTAGCCCCATCACTAGAACCATCACTCGCCCCTATGGATTGCCACAAATAATCCTGGGTCTCAGTGGCATCTTGACGACTATATTCTTAGGTTTTTTTCGGTAAAGTCACGTCACCTACGTGACTTTCCCGAAAAAACCTAAGAATATGAATCCTTGCAGTCACGAAAGCTTCAAATCTAGAATCTTGACGACTGTCTCCTTGTTGTTGTTGTTGTTGTTTGGCCCGATGACTGACGTTTCACTGCACGTTCTGGGATCTTCTGCGGGACATCTGAAACGTCAGACATCTCGCCGAAGAACACGGAGCACACACACACACATCGGAGAGCCGCACAGCGCGACTGACAATGTTTTTGTTTTGTTGCTACGCTCACACTTAAGCGTGTACGAACATTTTGGTGAGGGCTCTTCCGTGTCTTCGCCGTGGAACGATGGCGATGCACGTTGACCCCCGACACATCTGCTCGTTTCGTCAAAGATGGGAAAGAGAGAGAGCCCGTATACTTCTGACGAAGAAGAAGAAGCCCTTTATTTATTAAGGGTGCGTATTTGTGATTTCTGTGCTGCCCATAAAATAAAATAAAAATAAAAAAATAAAAATGTGTAGCTGGCAAGCGGAGTTCATTCCGTAGTCACCAGGGTGTGAAGCCAGAACCAGGCGTTTTGAGAACATCGATATTTGCAGCTGAAACCACACTGGCAGTGCGTGTGTTGTGTTTGGATACAAAAAAAGACGTGAACACGCACGGCTCCACACGAATCATTTTCAGTTCCGTAGCGCGGACAGGTACAAAGAGCGAATGGACTCCTCCTGCCAAAAGTTGATCCAACTTCACAGCTGTGATTTGTAACCACGTGGGCCCCCTCCAATCCGCGTGTTTTCTTGGTGAATAAACAAAAAAATTCGCGTGATTTTTGCCGATTTTAGTTTTTTTGCTAAAGTCCAGAGCTGGGGGTAGAATGACCCATTGGCGATATCACGGTGGCTTTTTGTTCAGCGATATGAGTCGAGACGCGAGTCGGGGCTCCGTGTCTGTAGGAGGGTGGGTAGGAGCTACTCGGAGCTGGACGTTCCTACGAATCTCCCCTTCGTTGCACGTTCTGCATCTGTCTCTATTGGTTGCTCTGTCTGGCCGTTCAATGAGCGCCGTGAGGGTCATGAACAGACGCGAGGACAAATCACCTGGCAGTGCGTCCGATGGGTCGTCAGTTCTCTTCCTTCTTTGTTTATGTATCCGGGAGAGCCACAGTGAGTTCGTAGGAATCTGTTTCAGGAGGGGTCCTGCATTGAGGTTTTTTCTTCTATTTTAATGTCTCTTCAACCGATGAATGAAGAGTTGTGTTTACTATGCAAGTCGGAGGGAACCCGAGGCACCCGGAGAAAACACACACGCGCGCGAGGGGCCAACGCACAATCCCCGTACAGATGGAAACAGATGGCGATTAGTCCACATGCTGTACTGACTTCTCCTGGGGAACCAGGGTATGGCATCTCGTCGACGTCCACAGGGACGGAGTTTGACAACATTTTTGCGGTGATCCACCAAACCTGGCTGCTGCCTCCACAGTGTTGGGTCACAGGTCACGTGCAGCAAAGCTGCCACTGCTAAGAAGCTAAGCAAAGATGACACCGAGATATTGCTTGGATGGGCGAACGCCGTGCATGCCAGGTGTTATAGGCTACGTTGTGGGCAGCAATGGGAAGTGCAGCAACATGCATTGTTGTACTCTACTTCTATAGCCCCATGCCACTGGTGTGCTGGAGCCAGTGGTGGAATATTCCCATGGCAGGCAGCGGTCTAGCTGCTGCTTGTTAGTCAACCCTTGTTGTTGTTGTTGATGATGATGATACTGCGAATGTTGTTTCTGTAGTCGCTACTCCTCATAATATCGATGATGACAAGCAGGACAATGATGATGAAGAGGATGATGGCCATCATAACGATGATGATGATGTTGATGATGAACATGTCGAAGATGATGACGATGATGGTGTTGACTTTGGTCATGAATATGACGCCATCAGGCTTGACGAGGCTTGCTGTTTGACCCAGGAAGGCCTCACTCGAGTCTCAGGACTCTTACTCAGGAGCGTTATGCCCAGTTGTCTCAATAGGTGAGGACGTGTCTGCCGTTGGTGCTGTGTAATCCAAATTGAGTAAATATGCGGGTAGCTTTTGAGCATTGTTATCTTTGTACCAATACCAGTCACGTTGTCCATGTTGTTAATATATGTGTTATTATTTTTAATTAATTAGTAATTTTTTTATTGATTTGATTAAATTATCTTTACCAACAGAACCAGGAATATATATTTGGGGGAGAAAAACAGAGAGCCCAGAGTAAACCCCACGCAGAACAGGGGGGTGGGGGGGGGGGATAGAGCCATCCCTAGGGCACGGTGAATCCGAGGGACCCCCAAAGGCAACCGCGCTTCAGCGTCGCGCTGTCAGTTTGTAATTCTTCCCGTTCAGTGTGAGCGCGTTGGAGACTCGCGCATCGTGGGATTTGCCCCGAGCCCCCCCACCTCCAACCCCCCCCCCCCCCGAAGCCCTTATGGACGGCCCTGCAGGGAGAGAACATATAATATCCGCAGAGAAAGCAGCCCGAGTCGAACCCAGGAGCTTTTTGCTGTGAGGCGTTACCACTCTGCCACCCTGATAACGACGATGGTGATGATGACGACGATAATGTCCCGCACCTCCGATTAGCACGGTTGGCTACGTACGGTGCGAAAGAAGTTCAACAAATACACGAAATATTCCATGACGACGACGGTGAAGATGATGACGATGATGACGACGATGGCTACGTACGGTGCAAAAGAAGTTCAACAAATATACGAAATATTCCATGACGACGAAGGTGAAGATGATGACGATGACGACGCCGACGATGATGATGACGGCGACGATGACGACGATGATGACTGTGGTCACTCTGCGCTCTCCCCCCCCCAGTGGCCTCGTGCCCGCGGCTGGAGGCCCCTCCCAATGGACATCGCCTCGGATCGAAGCACTCGAGTGGCCACGAAGCGCACTTCGTGTGCGACACGGGCTTCCTGCTCACGGGCGCCAGCACGCGCCTCTGCCTCGACAACGGCACCTGGAGCGGAGAGGCGCCCTACTGCCACAGTCAGTGCCGTCGGGAACACACCTGCACCGACAGACCACGTGGTCACCACCGCCAGAGCCCCACCACAGACCACGTGGTCACCACCGCCAGAACCCCACCACAGACCACGTGGTCACCACCGCCAGAACCCCACCACAGACCACGTGGTCACCCCCGCTACCTTCACCGCCAGAGCCCCACCACAGACCACGTGGTCACCACCGCTACCTCCACCGCCAGAGCCCCACCACAAACCACGTGGTCACCACTAACCGCTTGTACTACCACCAGCAGCACTAACAGCGTCCACGTGGTCAGCGCTACTGCTACCACCACCACCACCAATACCACCACCGTCGTCATGATCACTACCACAGCCAGCAGTGCCAACAGCATCCACATGGCTGGGACACGCCGCGGTCGTTCACGAAAGAAATGGAACAAAAACTGCAAAGTGCGCAACAGAAGCACTTAGAGAGATGCATGCTTGGGCTTACACTGAGAGACAGGAAGAGGAAGACGTGGATCCGAGATCCTACGCAGGTTAAAGGCGTAATTTTGACGTTAGGTATAAAAGAAAACGGGCAGAAATACGTCATGGTTAGAAGAAATGATCGATGGCCGATGGTCAAAAACAATGACAGAGTGGGCAGCCGAGGAACGGGACGCGTTCCAGAGAAGGGGGCCACCGTTAAGAGATGGAGCAACGAGATCGGCTCGTGTACAGGTGCCGGGGGGGGTGGTGGATTGTTGAATTTCGAAACGTAGAATTGAAGGTGGCGAACCTTGGTTGCGTTGGGGGGTGGGGGGGGGAGACCTTCATCCAGCAGTGGATTACTCGTGGCTGGGGATGGAGACGATGCTGATGATTCCCGTCTGATCATTTGTGTCTGCACGCGAGCTATGCGCGGCGAGGAGGCACCCAGTGCCGTGATAGCCAAGGTACGCTCCAAGTTCCAAAGCTGCGAAGTCTTAGACGTGGACATCAGACGCATTCCACTCATAGTCATTTTCATCCTGGCTTTACATCGCATGTGCAAGTCATTCATCACATTATTTAAATCACTCCCGGTGTTTTTTTTTTAGTATGTGTGTGTGTATATATAACATTCTTGGCATCTCTTGCAAATGATATTTTATACACACCGGGACGGCGAAGAAAGACTGAAACAATGTGTTATGAGAAAATGCCTCTCTCTACGTGAGCGAGCGGTGAGTTTTACAGTTAGCAGAACAGCCGCAAAACATTCCTGTAGGAAACAAAAACACCCCACAAAAAAACTCCCATAGAGACCCAACGATTGACTCAGAGACCCACGTAAGTTCATAGAGACCCAGAGACTCACATAGAGACCCACATGCGTTCATAGGGACCCCAGAGGCTCGCGCAGAGACCCATAAACTCACTTAGAAACCCAAAGACTCACGAAGAGGCCCACGGACTCGCATAAAGACTCATCGACTTGATAGAAACCCATAAAATCCCACAGAGGCCCGTCGACTCGCATAGAGACTCATAGACTTGATAGAGACCCATAGAATCCCACAGAGGCCCGTCGACTCGCATAGAGACTCATAGACTTGATAGAGACCCATAGAATCCCACAGAGGCCCGTCGACTCGCATAGAGACTCATAGACTTGATAGAAACCCATAAAATCCCACAGAGGCCCGTCGACTCGCATAGAGACTCACAGACTTGATTGAGACCCATAGACTCGCATAGAGGCCCGTAGACACCTACTCGGAAACTGGAATTCGTTGGCAGTGGCTTTACCATCAGTGCCTTCTTCACGAGCACCATCGCCACCGTAAGCGTCGTTATTCTAACGACTCAATAATCTCGATTGAAAGCTTCTTTCGTGACTGCAGGGATTCATCTTCTTGGTTCTTTCGGTAAAGTCACGTAGAAGGGAAATAATAAAATAATAAAAATAAAACATAATAAAATAATTCTCACGACGTTTTGGCCACAACGCAAGCAGCCGTCCTCGGGTGAAGAACAGGTCTGTCGGAAAGACAGCGTCTGAATGGGCACCACCAAGCTTGGCAGCGTATATTTAAGCTGGGTTGGATGGGGAAGGGGCGCCTTGACAAAGAAATGTGTATATCAAGAGGAATTTAGTATATTTATGGGAAATGCAGATAGGATTAGTCACTACTTGTGGAATGCGTAGGAGGTGGGGGGGGGGACTCAATAATCATCGTAATAAGAATCGCCATCGTAATAATAGTCAGTAGTCATCGTAATACTCAACATTATTATTATTATATTCGTACAAATTATATTACTGGCATCACGCGCTGCCTTCAAAGGAGAGCAATGATGGTTTGGTAATGGTTTAGTCCTGGTTCAGTAGAGGTTTAGTAATGTTTTTTTTTCTGGTTCGGTAAAGGTTTAGTAATGGTTTGGTGACGGCTCGGGAATGGTTCCGTAATGGTTTGGTTCTGGTTTTAACTTCTGCCGTGAAGCAGATAGACGCGTATTTTGTTATGCTAGTGACGCCAAGGGGAATACATTTAGCTGTTTTTTTTCATCGCTAAGTGTTTTGCAGAACCCTCGGATCAATTTGGCCAAAATTCGTTTCATAGCAACACCAATCAGCACGGTTTATTTACGTACGGTGCGAAAGAAGTTCAACAAACATACATACAACGTTACACTCATTACTTTAGAATAAAAGTTTTGCTGGCTGGCTGGCTGACTGGAGGGATGGACGGTCACAACCACAGGACGCGTGCGTTGCGAGTTACTATGCTCGAAAACGTAATTTCTCTTGGATTATCATTACGCGGGTTTGCCACGACCCCCTGCTACGGACGGACGGACGTACGGACGCGTGACCCGCACTATTTTCAGGTCAGGGTTCGGCCGCGGGGGGCGGGGGCTTCGTGAGATAGAAGCTGCGTGGCTGCTTTGACGGCGCGTGGCGACACCTTGAGCGCGCGGGCACCTGGAAACTATGTGGCGCGCGCTCTCCACGGTGAGCTGTGCAGGAATGCGGCGGAGGCGCCGGCTGCAGGGAGGGGAGGAGATTGTTCGCTTGCGAGCTGCGATCTTGTCGTAAATCTGAGCCAGGAGGTCGAATAGCCCCCGCTGTGAGATTCTGGAAAGATGAGCGGTCCACCACCATCACTGCCGCAACCACCATCACCACAGCCGCAACCACCACCATCACCACCACCATCACCAAAGCCGCAACCACCATCACCACCACCACCACTGCCGCAACCACCATCACCACAGCCGCTAACCACCACCATGGCCGCAACCACCATCACCACAGCCGCTAACCACCACCATCACCACCACCATCACCATGGCCGCAACCACCACCACCACAGCCGCAACCACCATCACCACCACCATCACCACGACCACAACCACTATCACCACGGCCGCAACCACCACCATCACCACCGCCATCACCACGGCCGCAACCACCACCATCACCATCACAACCACCCTTATCACCACCGCCACCACCACCACGGCCACAACCACCACCACGGCAACCACCCTTATCACCACCAGCAGCACCGCAACAACCCTTATCACCACCACCATCACCACAGCCGCAACCACCACCACCACTACCACCACCACAACCACCCTTATCACGACCAGAGCCATCAAAGAGAAAGATCCCCCCCCCTCTCCGATTTCGTGTCTCCAATGAACCCTGTGCTCAATGTGTCTACTTTTCTATGCATTTGTCAATAGCATTCATGTCCGAGTTTTGCAGCAGAGTTTGATTAAGCAGGCGAACTCCGGACTCGTTTTGACTTTCTTAGTTTCAACAGCAGAGCATGGCCGGTTCCGCAACAGCTCCTGGTTTCCCGAATACGACTGTGCAGGTTTTCCGCGTCCCTGCGTGGCTTCAGTTCCTGACTGAGCTTTCCAGAACGTGCGGCGAAACGTCGGTACAACACCCCAAAAAAAAACCACACAAAGACATCCGAGACCTGTTTCCGAACGCTGCGAGCAAGAGGTCGCACACAATGCTGTGTGCTGTTGCTGATGATGTGTATTGTTGTCGTTATTATTATTTCGTTTAATTACACTGGTCAACAAAAACATTTTTTTTTCTGGCCTGGACTTTTGCAGCTGTTTTAGACTAATTTCAGGGTGCTGTTTCCAAATCTGATCTCAGATTTGCTCTATCACATCTCATTTTTATGCTATCGGCATATACCCCATTTTCATTGCTTTTACCCGAAATTAACTCTGTCACTTATGATTGCAAGTTGTTGCGAGTCAGTGACTGCTTTAGTGTTAAAATATGGTGCTGTATTTTTAGGATAGTGTGTTTATAATATGATTTTATGTAGATATCCACATTTATTTAATATTTTTCTTCTGCAGTTTTTATAGACAAAAACTGATGCCAGATTTGGAATCAGCACCCCAAAATTACCTTTAAACCGTTGGAATACCTTATGCCAAAAAAAGTGTGTTGACCAGTGTTATTCAGTGTTATTCTTTTTCTCTGCCGCTTTTTCGCAGTGGTTGCTCTGTGTAATCCCAATTGATTAGCGTGCGGGCACTTTTTTTCGAATTGCGCCAAATGTTGACTTGGCGCCGGCACACAACGGGCCTACTCTTGCGAACTGCGTCACTCGATCTTGAACGACCACCGCAAAGTGGACGGCGCGCAGTGCTACGGTTAAATGCTACCCGCGGTATTAACCGGGGCGGCCGCTGGAATTCGAGGCGTGAATCTCCGCGACAACAAGCGGTGGACGCGTGACCTGCTGGGCCATTTCACCACCGCAGCTCCCTGATCATGACGATGACGATGGTTGTCGAGGGTGATGTTGGAGCGGCTGACCACGTGTTCATCGTCGTCAGGGCACCATGGTGGTGAGATGGTAACTACCTTGCCTGGTATGCAGGAGGTCGTGGATCGTGTGGATTTTTCTCCGGGTCCTCCAGAATTTCCCTCCACATTTAGAATCAACATCACGCGTTTAGAGAATGTGGCTGCTGCTCTAAATTACCACATGATGAGCCACTTCGTTGAGCTATCATTTGTGGCCAGGTCGCTTTTGAAAAATAGCTCAGCGGTGGGCCTTACCTTCTAAAATTAAAAGATAAATGAGAGATAGTCAATGCAATTCTGGCAAAATCGCTTGATGACGCTGGTTGTAATTACCAGCGAAACATCCCGGTATCCAAATTGTAAATGTTGTTGGGTTTACTCTCCAACACACCGGTGTGCTGAAACGGTAACATAATTGGCGCGTTTAGTTTGCGTGACAAACTTGACTGATTGGCTGTGTCGGGTGGCAGCGGGTTTAACGACACATTTATACTTAAACGATCTAACCCTCCCGCCCAAACCCCCCCCCCCCCCCTTCATTATGAATCGATGCACCCACCCCTTGCCTTCTCCGCACGCAACGCGCCGGGGGCAGACGTCAACGAGTGCGCGAGTAGCCCCTGCCAGAACGGGGCCACGTGCGTGGACGACATCAACCGCTACGCGTGCCTCTGCCAGCCGGGCTGGACGGGCGCCGCCTGCCAGCACGCGACCCTGCCACGTGAGAGACTCACTCACTCGCTCGCATCGTCACCGACGCCGCCCTCCGTCGTAATCCTCGTCGTCGTCGAACAAAGGCGGCGGTCACCCGCGTCGCGCGGCGCTTTCAGATGCGCTTTCTGCGGCCGTCTGGAACGCTCTTCCGTCCGATGTTAGGAAGCCGCTGGAGCCGTGCACTTTGAAATAATTTTGGATTGAAAACTAATTTCTTGAGAACTGCTTTTTGTGTTTAGTTTGTTGTCCGCCCCTCGCACCTCCGATTGGCACGGTTGGATACGTACGGTGCGAAAGAAGTTCGACATGCGTGCACACACCATCAGCAGAACCTTCGGGGTCAATATAAAACTCGCTACTCACTTTAAGCAAAGGCCACGGCAGTCGTCCCATGGATAAACTGTCCCCGCCATAGGAGAGTGGAATTTCCGCCGCGAACCGAGACAAGCGTCGTACCAATGCCAATCACGGGTGGCTCAAATTGGGATTCGAACCCGGGCCCTCAGTGTCCCTGGCACGGCCATTATGAACCCCGCCGCGAGCCATCGACCGAAATATTATTTCGTCCAAACGTTTCCACGCCCTCATTACCCTCACGTTGTGCGTTAGGGGCAAGTGCTGTCAGCGAGCACCTATTAAGGCCGGCATGGCGCATGGAGCCGGTGGTGTGACGAGCACGCACCAATGCCTTCATCTCGCGAGCGATGAGAGTTACACACCGCACCGCCCTCGCTTGGGCACCTTCTGCGCGCAAAGCGTTCGCGCGATTACTCGACCCCGCCGCGCGGTCCTTCTTTGAGTCGTTGCTTCGGCTGTGCGGGTGGCGGGTGACAGTGGGGGGCCCCCCGTCCCCGCTGGAGGCGCCCCCCCCAGGAAACACGTTCAACCGCACGCCAAGGTGCGCGGCGGTCGAAGGCTCCCAGCACTGCAGCTGCGAGCCGGGCTTCCACCTGAGCGGGCGCGCCAACAGCTTGTGCCGAGGTGAGCTCATCGTCAGCGTCATCACCGGCGTCATCATCAGCATCATCAGCAACATCATTAGTATTATCAGCAGCATCAGCAACATCAGCATCGTCATTAGCATCATCAACGTCATCAACAACATGAGCGTCATCATTAGCATCATCAGCGTCATCAGCAACATCAGCATCGTCATCAGCATAATCAGCGTCATCATTAGCAAAATCAGCGTCATCAACAACATGAGCGTCATCATTAGCATCATCAGTGTCATCAACAACATCAATATTACTAGCATCATCGGCGTCATCAGCATAATTATCAGCGTCATCAGCATCATCATCGGCGTCATCAGCATCATCAGCGTCATCATCATCAGCATCATCAGCTTCTTAATCATCAGCGTTATCATCGTGTCTCTACAACCCCAACCATCACCACCATCATCATCAGCAGCAACAGTCGCATCGGTATAATTATTTCCACCATCAGAAAAATCACTACAAACAGCACTACCTACTTATCCGTGCCTTACCTTCTGTCTCGTTGGTTGCGTCTCCTTTCTTCCCATCGGCTTAAACGTATCAATGCGCCGCTGTCCGAAGCCGAGGAAACAGTGGCGCAACTCGGTCGCATGTTGCGCAACTACTCGCTCAGACTGGGAACACGGCAGTTGCACGGCAATGGTGACGCTCCGTGATTTCAAAAGCGAGTTCATTCTCGGATCAATTTTGTTTTTTTCTCATCCACGAATCATTCTCCACAATTCTGCCCGTCGCCTGACGAGGCTGGCTGCAATTGCCGGCGAAACGTCGCACTCGAATTGTAAATGGTTGCGGGTTTACTCTTCCGACACATCGGCGCGCTGAACTCGTAACTAATTATACTCTTTGGTTCTTTCGGTAAAGTCACGGAGAAAGAAGAAAATATTATTTTTCTTTTAAAAAAATTTCTTTCCACGTGACTTTAACGAAAGAACCAAAGAATAATTCCTGCGGTCACAAAAGCTCCAAATCAAGTTAGTAACCAATTGCCACGTTTTGTTCACGTGACAAAATTCGATTCACCCGCTCGTGAAGAACGAGCTGCGACGGCAGATCGATGAATCACTTCCAGCGCTCGTCTCGCGTCCACCCCCTGAACCCCCCCCCCTCCACCACGCGGCCTGCGGCAGACGTGGACGAGTGCGAGCTGATCAAGTCGAAACCGGACGCGCGCCTCTGCATGCACGAGTGCATCAACACGGCCGGCTCGTACCGCTGCGCGTGCCCCGCGGGCTACCGACTGCAGGCGGACGAGAGAAGCTGCGAGGGTGAGTGGGGTCCAGCCAGCCTCTCTAACACCCCTTGCCGTCACGACAAACCCCCCGCCCCCCACCTCCCCCAACAAAAACAAAGATGCCCCCGCGTGGACTATTAACAGACTGTTGGGGCAAGTGCCGTTAGCAACTACGAAGGACGGCGCGGCACACGAGGGGGTGGGTGGCCCAGCAACCACGCCCGGCCGCCTTTGTCTCTCTAGTGGCGATGTTTACTACACACAGCGCACCAGGTACTCATTTGAGGTTGAGTCGACCTAGGGGAGGCCCAGGACCGATTTAGATAATCGTCACCGATGTTGGTGGCCGTGAGTGGGATGAACTCGGGCGGCCGGGTTCGTAGCACAGCGTAGCGCTAACCACTACACCCACCGCTCCCCCGCCGCCCCCCGCCCCCCACCTTCTCCTGTTCCGGAAAATTAGACGCACCCAATCTTGTGCCCGGTGTCATTAATGTTACACAGATGCGGCAACGACACGAATGTTGGCACGTGGCACCAGGGCGTGTCCCGGTGTCTTCTCCGGTCGGGCAGGAGACCCGCGCCTGAGTCTGAAGAGAGCTTCAGGAGGGTCGCTGCATTGGGATGTTTGGCCAAACTCGTTGGTGCAAATGAAGACCCGCTCTCATGCGACGGGGTAACATCTAAAAGCTCCGCGCGGATGCATTTAAGAATCTCTCGATGTACCGCCATCTCCTGGTCAGCGCGCAGCGCCAATACTACAACAGCTGGAATTCCCAGGCGCAAACCAGGCTCATCTCCGCCGAGCTTCTGAGAGCTTCGGGGTGATTTGGTCGTCGTGAGTCCACGTGGTCCCGGTCCGTCTATCGTGCCACGTGTCTTTGTCTCCCCGCCCCCCCCCGTGCAGACGTGGACGAGTGCACTGCTGAGCGGCACAACTGCTCGGGCTCCGCACGTTGCGTGAACCTGCGAGGGGGATTCCGCTGCGTGAACCCCGAGTGTCCGAAGTCGAACGGAGACGTGAGCTACGTGAAGACATCCCCACTGTGAGTACGGCGCAGTCGCTTGGTCAGTCGTGCTCATGGTCGGTCTGATGGTCGGTCTGATGCTCGGTCTGATGGTCTGGTGGTCGGTCTGATGGTCTGGTGGTCGGTCTGATGGTCTGTCTGATGCTCGGTCTGATGGTCTGATGGTTTGATGGTCTGGTGGTCGGCCTGATGATCGGTCTGATGGTCTAATGGTCTGATGTTCTGTCTGATGGTCGTTCTCATGGTCGGTCTGATGGTCTGATGGTCGGTCGGTCAGCCTCATTGTCCGTCAGTCAGTCGGATGATTTTTTTTTCTGATGGTTGGTAAGTCAGTCTTTAGGTTGGTCTGATAGTTAGGTCGTCGGTCTGTTGGGTAGTTAGTTGGTTTGTCAGTGAGTCAGTCATTCAGCGAGTTTGTCAAATTTGGCAGTCGGTCGGTCAATCGTTACCCTGTGAGTGTTATGCAGAGGGTTGGTTAGTTGGTCATTCAGTGAAGCGGTGGTCGATCGTCTCGACTGTGAGCGCGTCGAAGTCTCTCCATCCATCAGTCAGTCAGTCTCGCGGAGAACACAGACACATAAACTGTACGGACAAAGGACAATATCCCCCATGTAGCCCTTAACCAGCTGTTGGGGAAAGTGCTGGGAGTGAGCACCCATGAAGGCCGGCACGGTGGCTAGCACCACACGCGGCCGCCTTTGTCTCCCGAGTGATGATGTTTATACACAATGCACCAAACACTAAGTTTGACCCCAGTCAAACCTAGGGAGAGGTCTAGGACCTGGACAGATAATCAGAATCATGACCTCTGATGTTGACCTTCACCGGGGGAGGGAGTTATTGAATTCAAGCCAGCTACGACGCTACCGCTCCCCACGCACACACAAATACCCGGCGGGCACACAGGCGCGCGCCAGTGGAGTGCGTCACAGGCCTCGTAGCCGCTGCGTTTCTGAACTGTTGATGTTGTTGTTGTTGGGGTGGTTTTTTGTTTGTTTTTACGGCAGTGTTTATTTTAGCTGCAACAGCTTCACGAGTGAGTGCCGTTTGCCGTATACCGACTCACACGGTGCTTCGTACAAAAAAAAAAGACAAAGATCCCCCGTATAACCTTAACAGACTGTAGGGGCAAGTGCTGTTAGCGAGCACCTATGAAGGCCGGAACGGTACACGAGGGGGTCGGTGGCCAGCACCACGCCCCACCGCCTTTGTCTCCCCAGTGGCGGTGATTATACACCGCACCGGGTACTCATTTGAGGCTGAGTCGACCTAGGGGAGACCCAGGACCGATTCAGATAATCGTCACTGGTGTTGGCCGTGAGCGGGAATCGAACCCGGGTCGCTGGGCTCATAGCGCAGCGTAGCGCTAACCGCTACACTCCCGCTCCCGGCACGCACACGCACACACACACGCGCACGCGCGCACACAACATTGAAGGAATTCTCGCCCCAGCTACGCTAACGCGTGCGCGCGTGTTGGCAGAACGAAATCGCATTGCCCGTAAAATAACAGCGGACTCAGTTGTTTATCCGCGAAGGCCACACTTGAGCTGTGGGGGAAAAACAAAAATTTGACCGAGGTTCCTGCAATTGGGGTTTTGTTTATTTACAAGATGTTTTCAGCCAATTAATGAGTTGTTTGCACAAGTGGGAGGAAACCCGATAAAGCCCACGCGTGCGATGGGAGATAATGATATCCCCCGTACAGATGGAAACAGATGGCGTTTGGCCCACTTGCTGCACTGCCTTCCCCGAGCGAGACGGGGTATATGGCACCTCCTCGACATTCGCGGGAACATGTGTGTATGTTGAACTTCGTTCGCACCGTACGTAGCCAACCGTGTTAATCGGAGGTGTGCTCGGGACGGACAAAAAACTGAACACAAAAAGCAGCCGTAAAGAAATTAGTTCTCAACATAGAACATTAGTTTTGAATTTAGAAGGGAGTTTCACAACATTTGTGCCGTGATCCACTCACTGGTATACAGGAGGTCGTGGGGTTCGTTCCCGACCCTGACGATGTCTGTATGTTTGGAGTTTGCGTGTTCTGCCCCGTGGTGGCGTAGATCTTTATCCGAGTCCTCCGATGTTTCCCTCCACCTTAAGAATCAACGTCACGCGTTTCGAGTATTTGGTTGCTAGAAAATTCAACGCGATAAGCCACTTCATTGAGCTATCGATTGTGGCCAAGTCGCTTCTGAAAAAGGAGCCATACAGCTCAGTTGGCCTTACCTGGTAAAACAAACAATTGCTTATAATTAACATAGTTTAGTTCACGTACATCATAACCACCTTATAAGAGCGGCTCTGGATTTACGATGACTGGGACGGGTAAAGCAACCAAAAAGCGCGCGTCGCTGGGAAACAAGACGAGAGTTTTGAGCGGCGATAGTGCCGCATGCTTGTTCGTTTTCATCTTCTGCTTCTTCTTCTTAAAATCACGCTCGCGGAAAACGACGACGTCGTCGTCTCTCCGATTTGAGAGTCCACCGAGAGAGGGAGAGAGAGGGAGGCACCACGGCGCGCGCATCGTACGCGGGGACTTGCCGCAACGCGCGGGATCGAGACACGAGGAAGCGCTCATTGCCTCTCTTTAAACCCCCCCCCCCCAACATTTTGCCGTGAAGTCTGGCAAACACTGGAGGCCAGATTGTGAGCTCATCCCTGGGCCCCTGCGGAGCAATGTCGGTGACTTATGGCTCGTCCCAGGCCTGCACAGCGAAGGTCACGTGTGACGCCAGTGCCTCGACCACGTGCTCGTAGCCGAGAGGGGCGGGATGTGGTTACAATGAGCGCGGCCCCTCTCTCTCTCTCCTCTCTCGTTCCGCGTGCTCGACTTTAGTTGCACGCGCGTGCGTGGGTCGACTCGTCGTTAAATCGGTACCCCGGTGTGGTGTGCGAAAACGTTAGCGTTGGGGAGACAAAGGCGGCTGGGCGTGTTGCTGCCCCCCCCCCCCCAACAACCCCCCCACCCCACCCGCTCTCCCTGGTGTGTCGTTCCGGCCTTCATCATAACTGCTCGCTAACAGCACTTGCCCACAGCAGTCTGTTAAAGGCTTGCACGGGCGGTCTTTGCCGCACGTGACGCTCCGATTGTTTACTGCGGCCACGTGCTGCGGCCACGTGCTGCGGCCACGTGCTGTGGTCACGTGCTGCGGTCACGTGCTGCGGCCACGTGCTACGGCCACGTGCTGCGGCCACGTGCTGCGGCCACGTGCTGCGGCTCCATTGTGACGCTGCACGCGGCTCTTTCGAGGCGCAAGGGACTTGCGAGCGGTAGTTACTGTAGGTGCTCGCTAACAGCACTTGCCCCACCAGACTGTTGAGGATATACCGTGGGGGGTAGACCTTTGTCTTTGTATGTATGCAACGCACGTGTGCGTATGCCCTATTGTGTGTTTCTCCCCGTGTGCTTGTGTGCAAATGTGCCCTGTGTGTTGTGTTTTTCGCGCGCGCGCGTGTGTGTGTGTGCGCGTGCGTGCGTTCTGTCTGCGTGTATGGTTGCCTTTTTGGAAGGAAGCTCCTTCCTTCTTGAATCGATCTGCTAACAGCAACAAAAACATCTCGGGCCGACCGAATGCCCCACCCCTCCTCCCCACCCTTTTGTAACATAACGTGTGTTCTTACGTCAGTACGTATTCGTGAGTGCGTGTGTATGCACGTGTGAGATCGTGTGTATGCACGTGCGCTGCTATTGTGTTCGTGCGCTCTGCCCCGCGTGAATCTCTTCGCCTCGTGCGCTTACGCACGTGTCCATGACGACTATCATGAACCGGTCCTGGGCCACGCCTAGGTCGACTGAGCCTCAAATGAGTACCTGGTATGAGGTGTAAACATTACGTTAAGGCTATACGGGGGGGGGGTTTATTTGTGCCTGTGTACGTCTACGTGTGCTCACGCGTTTGTGCATTCGTGTGTGCGCCCCTTCTCCTACACAAACTATGGCACCCCCCCCCACCATCTCCCTGCCCCCCCCCCCCCCTCCTCAAACCCACCCACCCACGCACGTGGCGCAGTCACTGCGAGCGCAACCCGTGCCCGATGGACAGCCGCAGCTGCCACCAGGCGCCCAAGACCATCTCGCACCACTACCTGGCCCTGCCCAGCAACCTGAGCACGCCGGCCACGCTGTTCCGCATGGGCTCCGCAGCGCCCCTGGGCAGCCGCGCCGCCAGCGACAGCCTCCGCTTCGGCATCGTCGGCGGCGCCGGCGGCCACCGAGGTCACTTCATGGTGCAGCGCTCGGACCGGCAGACGGGGGTCCTCATCCTCGTGAGTCCCCTGCGCGGACCCCGATCCCTCGAGCTGGAGCTGGAGATGGCGGAGTTCGCAGATAAATCGCTGCTCGCCAAGCACGTGTCCCGCGTCACCGTGCTCGTGTCGGCTTACGACTTCTAGGCCTCACCGGACCTCCTCCGCCACCCCCCCCTCACCCCCCACCGCTTTGCTGCGATATTTGTTGCTGCCGTTGTTGATGTTTGTTGCTGTTGTTGTTGTTTTATAGCAGCGCGGCTCCGGTTTTGTACGAGGCTCTTCTTTCCGAGTTCTGACTTCCCCCCCTCCCCCCCACCAACCGTAAAACCGAGACTCGCCGAGGGGGCCGCGAAGAGCGAGGGAGGCCCCGCGGTGTGGGGGGGGGGGGGTGGGGGGAGTGGGGGTTGTGTCACCGCTGCAGAATTCGAGCCGCGATGTCGACGTTGCACGCGCAAATGAGCGAGTTGAGACGGCACGTGGAGATGACGCGGCGAGAGCGTTGCCCACGCGGCGTACCGGCCGATGTATGTCGTGCACGATGAACGCGTCGTTAGCCCTGGCCCTACTTTGGCCCCTGAGTCGGATGTCTTTTTTTGAGACCCACGTATCACGGTTTGGTTCCAGCTGGGCACGGCAAACGGCCAATGGAAAACCGCCCGCACCACGAGTGCCCTCTGCGCTGGCGCGGCTCGGTTGAGCCAGTGGGAAAGGGCTGAGATCGTCGTGCTGTGTTTCCGTGGGACAGCCAACTGGGGTCGACTCAAGTCGGCCAGAGTTGGCCTCATTTACGTCCCAGGTTTCCAGCGGAGTGACAACTCGCATCGGCTGAAAATGTAGCAATTCAACAATTTTTCCGAGTTGCTAGAGTTATTACGCGAGGTGGGCAGGTCTCTACCCCCAAAATACTATTTTCTAAGACGCATTCGCGAGTCAGTGGCCAAGACCGCATTGCTGACAACATTTAATGTCAAATTTAAATATAAAATGTAATAATTTATCCGACTCCAAAGTCTTTTTTTTTAACATACATGGTGACGCATTTACTCGCGGCAGCCCGAACTCTTACGGAGGGAATTTTAGCCAGCCCGTGAAGTGAGTTGGGCCCCTTTAAAATGCGGACCGCAGCCCAAATTTGCGGACAATTCGAGTTGACAAGATACATTACGTACAGAAACAAACGGCTGCGATGGGAACTCGAGTTCAAACTCGATGCACGTGGCACATGAAAACTACATGTGTGTATTTGGGCAGGGTCGGCGGGTTAATGCCGACCGGGGGAATACCCTCCAGCCAAGTTCACGCTTTGGAGTGAAAGTGAGAAGACAGGTTTAGCAGTGTCGGGTGACGCGTGTAAGTGGAGTAATTGACCACCACGCGTTAAATGACCACCACGCGCAAGCGTTACCCGAGACTGGAGTGTATGGAGGCACGAGCCGTGAACACTGTCAGTGAGAGGAGCTGGAGAAGAGCGGAACGGGAATTCTCTGATTCCAGTCCACTAAAGTCCGCCTTTCCATCTTCACCAATGTTCTCGAACATAAATTCAGTCTTACACGCTACCCGCGCCCGATGGTTATTCAACACGCCCCCCACGTGACGTACAGAGTGCCGGTTCAGCTGAAGATTGAGATGGTGTTTGTGTGTGTTTTCGACGTGACGCACAGGCGAATCGAAGGAATATTATCTGAGCTTGTTGACCAATCATCAGGCGCGTGTAGCGCGTGACGACTGAATTTGTAATTCAAAATAAATAAGCAAGACAACAAGCTGCGAGTGTCTGATTATTGGTCAACAAGTTTGCATATCTCCCTTTGAACCTCTTCTCTGCTCGGCAGAGAGGAGGTAGAAGCTTCTCGCAGCCGCGACAAACTCTGTCTCCTCGCTTATTGCAAGACGGCATCGGCAGTGAAACTTCACGGCTCTGCATCCATTGCCTTCCACTCGACTCTTCACGCCCGCCACGATCGACGTTTGCCAATCCAAAGCAACACGTTGCACGCGTGTATGCATGTGGAACTTCTTTCGCACCGTACGTAGCCAAACCGTGTTCATCGGAGGTGCGGGGGAAGGACAACAAACTCATCACGAAAAGCAGTTTTACATGTATGTATATATATATGCATGTTGAACTGCTTTCGCGCAAGAAGTCCAACATACGTACGTTGGCGCACTAATCGCTGTCAAATCATCATCATCATCATTATCATCCTGTCTCCTGAATCCCTTGATTATCTGGGATCAGCAAAAACAGAGGCCAATAAATTATGCGAGGTTTTAGGGTTTCCTGAGACGCTCACAGCACCGCGCCGTGAGACACGCGACGATTCAACCTGAGCTGGGCCACCCGATTATTATTATTATTAAAGTCATCAATCGCTCCGTGTAACGATAATGACTTTAGATTGTAACGTGCCGCACGGCATCCTCTCACTCTGGGAGAGAGGACGACTCGAAAGGCGCGAGGAGGAGGAAGAGCAGCAGCCACGCGGTCAACCGCCACCAGTCTCCCCATGTTCTGCCGTCCTCTATATATTATTCAAGTGTTATCGGTCGATGAATGCGTGTTTACATGATAGAGTACAACTAGTCTACGGTTAGATTACGCGACTGATGGGAAGACACGATAACAGTTGTAATGAGAGAGAAACAAAAACGTTTCACCTCTGTTCCCACGTGTGCCGCTGGACGGGAGGTGATGGGCGGGGTTTAGTGATGGCAATGGCACCATCGGCTGCGTCACGCTGGCTGTGGCTTGTAGGGGGGTTTACCGCCTTCGCGAAGCAGAATGTGGGAGGGGGTGGGAGGGGATGGAGGGGGACGACTGCTGTTATAAAATAGCCCGAGTAATCGATCGCAAGAAAAGTTTTGTCGATGAATCGACGAATCGTCCCAGTTCGAAATTGAACCCTCAAGCCCCACCTCCACCCCCAACGATTCGAATAATATTCACGATCCGGGTCGCGATTCAAGTAGCCAGTGTTTTTTGTTGTTGTTGCTGTTTTTTGTTGTTGTTGTTGTTGTTGTTGTCTCGTTTAGCCATCTCGTTTGTATCGTTTCGCGGTCACGTCTCACCTGTACAGTTCCGTACGTCCCACGAAGCACCGAACGTCACGTCAGCGTAATAATTACAATCGATTGGCACGGAACGCCAATAATCCATCCTTTTCCGTACACTTTGACGTGTAAAATAATCGCTAATTTTCTTCATCTGATTCATCGATACGCCGTCACACGTCTGCATTCAAAAACGATTGGCACCCGCGCCGTTCCACAACGACGCTCGCAGGGCCGAGGGACAGAGACGGACGTATGGAGGAGCCGAGAACCCACAATGTGTCGGGGTCGAGGCTTGTTGAGGCTGGGAGGAAGACGGGAGGCCGTCACCACCCACTGCGGCCGTCGTGCCCTCGCTGCGTTCCAACTCGAATTATAAAGCCACTACGACATCGACGGCCGTTCCTTAAAGGTTAAAGGCATTCGTTGTGGCTGTCCTGGAGTTGGACTTTGTATCGAGACAGTTATGGGTAAGGAAAGACGGATTCCTTCTCCAACAGAAGTCATTTAATCTCCGGGTAGTTTGTATGTTGTTGTATCATTAAACGTCTCAGGAGATGCAATGTGCTATGGTTGGAAAAGCGTCTGCCTTCTTGGTGAGATCTTTCCCTCCACGTAACAGTCCGGATGTTAAAGGTAAGAGGGTGCATCTCCATTGCTAGCGGAAGGACCCCGAGTACAGGTGTGGATCGTCACATCGCAGACCTGTGCAAGACGTCGACGACGACTTGGCGAGGCCTGCATCCAGCAGTGAATTGATCGTGGATGATGATTGATGATAATGATGATTCGGAACGGGAGAGGGATGTTTGGTCGCTTGGTGGTTTTTTTTGGCGGTGGGATGACACTTTGGAGTCCGACTCAAGACGCTGGCACGGGACTGCTCCTGCGCCCGTCGCGTTTCCCGTGACGCTCGCCTGCAACCGGGGCGGCCAGAACGCGCCCCGAACTCGTCGGCTCTCGCAAGCTAAAGCAGCGTTGAGTCCGCTTCATATTTTAGGCGATCGGTCAGTTGTGTCGGGAGGCGGGGAGGCTGCGAGCGAGGTGCGGCGAGGAGGTGGCAGCGCTGAGTGCCACCCACCTGGTATGCGTGGTGGGGTGTTTTTCTCCGGGGTTTCTGGCTTCCTCCTGCCCCAATCGTTCTCCACCACGTAAAGCCTAACACGCCTTAGTGGAAGGGGCCAAAAGTCCCAGTGTGGCACCCACCCTCAATTAAACTGAAGGCTCGGCGAGGCATCGACGGTTAAATGTTTAGCACTGCGATTCGCGAGTTGTCGCTTTGTCACGGGCTATGACCAAGGCCACACGGCGTTTTTTCACCTTCCGCTGTCCAACCGCCGTGCAAAAGAAAATAAAAAATATATAAAAAAACGAGTTGGCAAGCCGATGTTGCTTTCATTTACAAATGCTGTGGTCAAATGTGTCAAATGTGTTTCATGCAATGGGCGATGTCGCACACACAACTGCCCGAGTTGAGACGGCACGTGGAGATGACGCGGTGAGTTATGAGCTACCCGTCGGAGGCCGTTGGACTGCGAGAAGGGCTGCGTGCAGAGCGAGAGAGTGAGCGAGAGAGTGAGCGAGAGAGTGAGAGAGTGAGCGAGTGAGCGAGAGAGCGAGAGAGAGCGAGAGAGTGAGCGAGAGAGTGAGCGAGAGAGTGAGCGAGAGGTGGGGGTTTACATAAAGCAAAGTTGAAAAAAAATTACGAAATGATGAACGAAGCAAAGTGCCGACTACACCGAGCATCTTCTTGTTTCCACTGATCGTAAAAAAAAAAGAGAGCGTTGCCCGCGCGGCGTACCGGCCGATGTCGTGCACGATGAACGCGTCATTAGCCCTGGCCCCACTTCAGCCCCCGAGTCGGATGTCTTTCTTTGAGACCGGCGTATCGCGGTTCGGTTCCAGCTCGGCACGGCAACTCGGCCAATGGAAAACCGCCCGCACCAAAATAAAATTGTGTCTTCATCAGCAAGCTGACATTACACATCACCGTTTGTTTTTCTTCCATCTGCCGTGTTTGCTAACATGAGTAAAATGCATTCACTCTCCTTCATCGATCCATTGCCGGCTGAATCCCTTTCCTGCGCCATACGTCACCACAGCCGGTCAGGTGCGGCGGTGGTGACGGACGCGCGGATGACGGCAGCTGCGCTCAAAGGTCTGGACAGATGGGTTAATGGGCGTGAATGACGAATTGAACTCCTTCGAGGCGACGATATTTTGACGATGCCTCGTGTTGTTGTTCTTCATCTTCTCCTCCTCCTCCTCGAGTCTCCGGGCGCTCACTCGGCGCTGCTTCCTACGGGAACAATTTTGGACCGGAGCTATAAACACAGGCAGCTCGGGACCAGCTCAACTGCGGGGATTTATGGGGTCCAGATGTCCGATTCGAGGGCTTTAACCTTGACTGGGGCAGGTGCTAACGCACACGCGCTCTCACCCACACACGCGCTCACGCAGACGCGCGCAAGCGTGTGCACACGCTCACTCACTCACGCACGCACTCACACACACGCTCACACACTCGCACGCGCATGCACTCACACACACGCTCACTCACTCACACGTATGCACGTACACACATGCTGGTGGGGCATTACAGTGTAGTGGTTAGCGCATTGCGCTACAAACCGGGCCAGTTGAGCTCGATTTCCTCTTACAGCCAACACGAGTCGAGAATTATCTGAACCGTTCCTGGGCCTCCCCTCGGTCGACTCAGCCTCAAGCGAGTACCTGGTGCGATGCGTAAACGAGGCCACTCGGGAGACAAAGGCGGCCGGGCTCGGCGTTGGTCACACCACCCGCTCGTGTGCCGTTCCCGTTCACGAGGTGCTCGCGAACAGCGCTTACCCCAAACAGTCTGCTGAGACCCTAACGAGCGAACTCCGTTGCCCTTGTAAGTTGCGGCGGTAATTAGCAGACTGGACCACGCACTCGGCGAACGTGGGTTGAACTCTCATTGCAGGCTGGGGGGGGGTGATATCAGAACTTGTTCAGAACTTGTTCCTCTAGGTTGACTCGGCCATAAATTAGTACCCTCCCCCCAACAAATAAAAACCGTATCAGGATTTCCCCGAGTGCCGGTGCTTGCGCGTGACGCACGACTACTACTACTACCGTGCCCCGTTCCATACCGCACGCACCTGATGATTGGTAAACTGACACAAGGCGGGCGATGGACCGCGGTGGCTTGCGAGAACGTGTGTTTGTAAGCGTCTTCTCTGGATGGAGTACATATGGGCACGCGTGCAGATGTGAACAAAACACATTCCTGCGGAGGGAGCTGGTAGGAACGTTGGGTTGCTCGGTCAATGACCAGGGTCAACGGCGGCGTGGTGTATTCCGCAAATATGCCCGACTGTGAGGGCGGGCATAAGCCGGCGTAAGTAGGTTAAACGTTGAGTTTTATAAGGGAACCACGGGGTGACCAGCTCCTCCCCACCCAGCCCCAGCCCTCCCACCCCCCACCCAGCCCCACCCTCCCCACCCAGCCCCTCCCCATCCTCCCCACCCAGCCCCTCCCCACCCTCCCCACCCAGCCCCTCCTCACCCTCCCCTCCACACCCAGCCCCTTCCTCCCCACCCAGCCCCTCCCTGCATGACGGACGGATGAACACAATAATCCCCTGTGGGCTGGTGGAACCAGTGGGTTCCTACCAGTAAAATGTATCCCGTGTAGAGGCTACACAGGCTGCTGGGGCAAGTGCTGTTAGCGAGCACCACATTCGCTGCTACATCACAATTGTGCACTGTGTAAGGGCACTGGGAAGGTCTACCACCAGAAATGCACTCCGGGTATCAGATTGTTTATGCAGCCTGGAAGAATCCGATGAGCTATGAAGCTCTTTTTCACAGATGCCCAGTAGGGGCGGGTCAGACAATTATAACAACAAACAACATATAAAAAAGACACGACAGGGGATGAATCACAATAGGCCCAATCTCAGCACTGGAGTATCTAAGCGCTAAGCTCAGAGACAAGGAAGAAAAATACAGCACGTGCATGGGCTCCATTCCTACACATTGGGACAATCTTAACTACCTGAGCCCAGAATGGCAATGACCTGGCCCACCCACGGCCCCTCCTCCAAAGAAAGTCTGCCCTTCCCCGCCTGCTCGGATGAGTCCGGAGTGCCTGACACAGTCGATGCAACTGGTAACGCCGTCCAGAACGTCACGATGTTGCAATGTACGATGCGAGGGAGGATGTGGAATGAAACATTTTTTTATCTAAAAAAAAATAAACACGACGGGAGTGCGAAGTATGGGAAAGCTAAGCAAATCACTAAATATAAATAAATCAAGGATATAAATACAAATCACGTACCATCACCGCCACTACCCCTCCATCCCGCTTTCAATGTAAACCCAAACACGATGGAACTGCGGGGAAACGCACGCCAACAACAGCTCGCTATGAAATGAAGGCGGGGGGTGGTGGTGGGGTGGTGGGGGGGTGGTGGGGGGGGTGGGGGGTGGTGGTGGGGGGGGTGGGGGTGGTGGGGGGGTGGTGGGGGGGGGTGGGGGGTGGTGGTGGGGGGGGTGGGGGTGGTGGGGGGGTGGTGGGGGGGTGCCGCGCAGTAAACGTTGAGAGCATTCCGCGCGTGCGTTCGTCAAGAGCCAGGCACGCGGCGACACGCACACAGATAAAGACGCGCTCGCTCGCACACGCACGGACAGACACACACAGACAGACAGACACACGGACAGACACACACAGACAGACACACACACATACAGATAGGCACACGGACAGACAGAGACACACACACGGACAGACACACAACACACACACAACACAGACAACAACAACAGCCATTCGCCAATAAGTGGCGGTGACGTCGCCACGGCGCTTGTGCCAGGCTGGGTGCACGTTGAGGCCACGTGAAGTGTCGAACGCCCGCTGGAGCTGCGCGCAACAACGCGACCCAGGGAGCGACGGCGTTCGGGCTCGTTCAGTCAAATCCACTGCTGGATGAGAGCCTCTCCCGTCGCCATGCCGGTCGTGTGTGCGTGTGTATGTTGGGGGGGGGGGGGGCGGCGGCTGGGCGTCAAGTAATGATTTGACCATATCTTCTTGGTTCTTTCGGTAAAGTCACGTAGAAGGGAAGTAATAAAATAATAAAAATAAAACATACTAAGATTATTCTCACGACGTTTCGGCCACAACGCAAGTAGCCGTCCTCAGGTGAAAACCAGGTGTGTCGAGGCGACAGCGTCTGAATGAAACAGCACACGCGCTTGGAGCATGTATATAAGCTGGGTTGGAAGGGGGAAGAAAGGGGGAGCCTTGAAAAAAGAATATGCATATCGATTTGACCATACTTCATCAATCGTTTCCAACGCTCTCGGCGCTGGAAACGATTCGTGTGTGTGGATTTACGCGAAGTCCGCACCGCTCATGAAAAGTAACCAGTCACGTGAGCGGCACGCGCGGGCCCAGTGTAGGTCCGGCTGTAAGAGCGCCACGTTCTGGACACGGACTCGGGTCCTCTCGACAGTGACACCTCTCGCCCGCATGAGCCGCGCCACCCCCCAGCGTATTATTTTTGGATCTCGGAAATGGGCGCTTTGATAGATGAATGCTTATTTTGGTCCAAAAAAAAAAGTACATGTTTGTGTTCTTATTTAATGTCCTTTGGGTTTTGTTTTGTTTGAGCATTCCTTTCTTTTATTGTAAAATTGTCTTTTCAAATGTTTACGTATGCGTTTAAAAAGAGCCGTAATATGTGTGATGCTGTTTAGATGGCCCAGTGGCTCAGAGGTCAGAGCGCCGAGTACGGCACCGCTGAGATCACTTCCTGAGTTCGAATCCAGACGGCCTCCTGTGATTAAGCCGGGTTCTCAAGATTAGCGAGTTGTTGATGATCTCAGTCCGAGTGCGCGCGCACACACACACACACATTCGATCCCCTGAGAATCAAACGCATCGGGTCGACTGCCATGTAATTTAAACACGAATTACTCTAGTAATAGGTTTTTACCCTTTCAACTGGTACAAAAACTGACACCTTTATACAAGGGGTCATGTTTGCAATAACCACAACACAAGCAGTCAAAATGCAAACAAAAAGAAACAACTCCGATAATGATAATGATATGCACGGTCCTTGAAGTTGATTGGTCTACACCCGAGACAGCTTTTCTTAGAGACCAGTCTCCATTGGTGTTGGTCCAGATGACGCCAAATGGCGTACAACTCAAAAACAGTGCACAATCAGAGTATTGAGAGCTCGGGGTAAGCATTTACGAATTACTCTCTGTGGAAGAGCGTTTGGTAGAGTGCTGCTGCTACTGCTGCTGCTCTGTGGAGCACATTTATTAATTCTCAAAACTGGAAATTTGAAGGAATCTCAGCTGTAGCTCCGTGGTGTCCGCTTCCGCGGGCCGTTGTCTAACACGAACGACTGCACTGCCACGTGGGAGCTTCGAGTGGATTCTTTATTTCGTGGCGAGACACCGAAGGCGCAATGCGGATGAAACTGGGGGGGAAATAAACGGGTTTTTTTCGTGTGTTATCGTGCTATATTGCTCTAGGGATATTCTTTCACGACAAAAGCAACCAGTCCTTATCTTGTAGCTCCACGCATAGACCGTCTGTCTGTCTCCGGGCTATTAATGAGGGCGAAAAAAATAAATCTACAAACAAACTTTAAATATACTTTCTTTGGGCGCCTCCATCGGCCTGCAGTCCTATGAAATAGTTCGGTGACAAGGAAGTGACGGCATAACGTTAAGACGAAGTGATTTCGTTTCCAAGAAAGGCGTGTTCACTTGCAGTGCTCTGGAGGACAGGGTTGGCGGATCACATAAATATTTGTGAAATTCCCAAACCCGCTGCATGGCGCTGCCAGGTGGCCAGGAGATGTCAATGGCAGCAAGTGGGTTCGTGAACCCATCTGTGCCAGCAGCCGGGTTCAATGCAGGACCCTCCTGAAAAGAGACACGGTTTTTAAGATGTTGGAGCAAAGTGCTGTTAGCGAGCGCCTATTAAGGCTTGCACTGTGCACCAAAAAGTTCGTGCATCTAGAACCACGCCCGGCCACCTTTGTCTTCCCAGTGCTGATGTTGACCAATCCCACCAGTTACTTGTTTAAGGTTGTGTTGACCTAGGAGCAGCACCGGTTCAGATAATCACCACTGATGTTAACGGTGGCCGCTGGGAACCTAACTCGAGACGCAGGTTCAGAGTGCAGTGCGCTAAACACAGGACGACTGCTCCCCACACTACAAAAAGACACATACATACACACCACAGACTCATATACACAGACACGGATACACAAAGACACACCAACATTCACACAAAGATCCTCCGTATAGCTTTAACAGACTGTTGGGCAAGTACTGTTAGCAAGCACCTATGAAGGCCGGTACGGCACGCAAGGGGGTGGGTGGCCAGCACCACGCCCAGTCGCCTTTGTCTCCCAAGTGGCGATGTTTACACACCGCACCAGGTACTAATTTTGAGGTTGAGTCAACCTAGGAGAGACCCAGGACCGGTTCAGATATCCGTCACCGGTGTTGGCCACGAGCGTGAATCGAACCCGGGTCTCCGGGGTTCGTAGCGTAGCGTAGCGCTAGCCGCTACAACTACCGCACACTCACATAAACACACGTGGACACACACACTCACATAAACACACGTGGACACACACACGCACATAACCCACACATAGACGCACACACGCACAGACGCAAACAGAGACGCGCCGTCTGACAGTCGCGACCATTTCGTTTCACGTTACAGAGGAATTTCATATCTCGTGTCGGAATACCGCGTCACGCCCGTTACAGACATCTCCATCTCAGCCTAACGGGGGACGCGTGCAAGGAGCCTTAGAGGCAGAGGTTGGCGGCTCACGTAGAGATGTGCGTCAAACTGACACCCGACTCGGGAGATGGAGGGACGCGAAAGGAGATTCACCAATCCGTCTGTGTGGTGGACCCAAAATTTGGTTAATTCGATGAATAAAAAAGCGATTACAACGAGGTTTTTAAAACCTAACGCTTATTTGTGGTGGCCACTAGTGGTTGGATGGAACACGTGAACCCATTTACATGCGGCGTATAATAATCTAAAGTCGATTTATTTTCAACGCGTCATTCGATCCACGTATCATTGTGAGCCGTAGGAATCGATGCATCGTTACTCACCCAGTGCCATGCCCTCGTATGCGCGATGGAGATTTCTCAGAGGGTCTTCCCACACGAAGGCCACTACTAAATGCTCATGAATTGAATTGGGCAAACATCTGAATGTAGCAGGAGCCCGCTGAAAAGAAAAAAGTGTCTTGATCAGTGAAAGATGTGGTGATCGTTTTCGTGGAGTGGTGGCGCAGCGGTTGGCGCGCTGTGCCCTGTGCAGTTCGTGTGAAGCGGTCCTGAGGCGCTCGCTTCAGCACCCCCACACGGGCCAGCGTGGCGAAGTATGATAATTATGAATGCAAGTACCAAATACACAAAACACGAACACACACACACCAAAAAAAGGACTCGATTCTAAACCCAGGACGACCTCAGCGGGTGTCGGCTCGGGGTGTGTCCGACACGGCCGCTATGACCCCCCCCCCCCTCTAAGGCAACCGGGGCCGCTCTTCCGAGCCGTGTTGATGAAGCAGCGGGCGGTCAACCCCGAGTCCTCGACTCCTCGCCTCCTCGAGCGCCAACATCAACACGACGCGTGCACCGAGGAACGGACGCGCTGAGCTTTTCTGTTATCTCTGAACGTGGTCCCAGCCAAACAGCGCCGAGCAAATCGGCGGCAGTGATTTTTACGACTCGTTATGGGGGGAGCGGGGTGGTTGGTTGGTTGGAGCGGTGGCACAGTGGTTAGCGCGCTGCCATTGCGGTGCCCAGCCAAGGCGAACATTAGTGGCGAGTGATAGATCAGAACCGGTCCCATCCCCTCACCCGCCCTGCCCCTCTTTCCCCGTGTCCCTCTCCCCCCTGCCCCTCTCCCGCCCTGCCCCCCTGCCCCTCTCCCCCCCTGCCCCTCTGCCCCCCTGCCCCTCTCCCCCCCTGCCCCTCTCCCGCCGTGCCCCTCTGTCCCCCTGCCCCCCTGCCCCTCTCCCCCCCTGCCCCTCTGCCCCTCTCCCCCCCTGCCCCTCTCCCGCGTGCCCCTTTGCCCCCCTGCCCCTTTCCCCCCCTGCCCCTCTGCCCCCCTGCCCCTCTCCCGCCCTGCAGACAAGGCGCCGCGCCCTGCCCATGGGGCTCGGGTTCGCCTTCTTCGTGGCAGTCAATGCCCACATAAGGAAATTCTGGACCAATGTTTTGTTTTCTTTCCACGGGAGTTCATGCACACACAGGTAAAGCGCCTATGACCCAATCACCCCTCGCATGCACCCGAGCTCGTCAGATCTCGCAAGCCAAGCAGGTCTGAAGCCTGGCTAGTGCATGGATGAGGCGACCACCCTGGATTGACTCACGATTATCAGCAAGGGGCAGGGTAGAAAAATATCGTGCATCAAGCCCCAATAGACTAGCCTGGCGAAGCCTGGTCAAATGATCACTGCGACCCACACACGACGTGTACATTGGTTTACGCAGGGAAACTGTCGAAACGTTTAAGACTTGCCTCAGTATCATCAGCAGCGTGTGGCCTGCTTAACCTAGGTTCTCTACTGCGTCGGTGCCTGATCATGTTATTAGTATTGGCAAGATCTCTCCCTGAATGCCATGGGACCCGTTCACGACGAGTGAAGTTCTACGCCACGTGCCGTGTCACGTGCATGAGAAATTTGGAATGTTCAGCGGGGAACGTCAGCGTCACGTTGTGGCCACAAACACACACGAACACACAACGTGAAACACGTGCCTTACTCACACCGATCATTGGTACACAACGTGAAACACGTGCCTTACGAATACAAGACACTATAATCATACTCTTTAATCATAATTCACATCATAATTCACTATGTAACACGATTTTTGTTCCTGGGTAGTAAGTGTTTTACTGGTAGGAACCTCCTAGGTTACACCAGCCCACAGGGGATTATTGTGTCCGTCGTGCAGGGAGGGGCTGGGTGGGGAGGGAGGGGTTGGGTGGGGAGGGGAGGGTGGGGAGGGGCTGGTGGGGAGGGTGGGGCTGGGTGGGGAGGGGAGGGGCTGGGTGGGGAGGGTGGGACTGGGTGGGAGGTGGGAGGGGTGGGACTGGGTGGGGAGGGGCTGGTCACCCCGTGGTGCCCTTATAAAACTCAACGTTTAACCTACTCACGGCGGCTTGTGCCCACCCTCACAGTCGGCCATATATGCGGAATACACCACGTCGCCGTTGACCCTGGCCATTGACCGAGCAACCCAACGTTCCTACCAGCTCCCTCCACAGGAATGTGTTTTTCTAATTGCTTATGCATCAAAAGTATAGAAAGTGGCTATTATTCCCCACAAACGTTGCTTTGGTGACCAGGACTTTCTTTTTTTTATGAAGGAATGACACAAATGCACACCACGTTTTCTCATTGCAAATAGGTACATTTAAAAATATCACTGTCCTGGTCACAAAAGCAAAGTTTGTGGGGAATAATAGCCATTTTTTGTACTTTTGATGCATAAGCAATTAGGAAATAACACTTACTACCCATGAACAAAACACATTTTTGTTACACAGTGTATAATACTAGTCAAAGTGGCGATGCTCTAAAATTTGCAACAACAAAAAACCTCTCAACACGTTCGTCAATAACACCGTGGCCTTGAACGTATATAATACATAAAAGGTGACGTTTCGAGCAATAGACCTTCTACAGGCGGCAGCATTAGCGACGATTGTGAGTGTTTTGATCGCACTCGGGAAAATCGACGCCTCGTGACGCCACAAACACGCGGACGGAGAGGCCGTGAAACGTGGCCACGGACCGAGTTCGACAAAGCTCCTTTTGGAAATTCAGGCAAGAACACTTGCGGGGCTTTAAATGTAATAAATTAAGTATCATTTTACTCAAGTTGGGCCCCCGGCGTTCCTGATTTATGACGCGTGTTTAAATATTTAAATGTCCGCACTACATCCTTTACCACGTGTTTTTTGCGCCCACACCCCAACCCCCTGGGCCTGCTGGAATAAAATAAGTGACGGGCTGGAGCATTAAATGCGGCTTTGGGCTGTGACTCAAAGGGCGCGTGCGAGGCGTGGGTCGTCCACGAAAATCCCAGTCGTTTATTGGCCCAGAGACACAGCCCCGCTGAGTCTCGAGACGCATTCTCGGGAGGAATAAATTAATGCCCTGGTGATGGTGGCTGCTGCTGCTGCTGCTGCCGCGTTTGTCAGCGGTGCACACGCACAATGAACAAAGCAAAAAACTCAATGTGGCCTTACTATATGTAAAAAAATGTTTTATATAAAAGGCGGCGTTTCAGGAAATTGTCCTTCTCATTGCAATTTGTACGTGTTGTGCTCTGAGAAAATACCATTTCCCGAAACCTCGTCTATATATATATATTCATTTTAAGGCCACAGTGCTAGCTTCTTCCAGGAGGGTTATTTCTTCTCCGTTGGGGTGTCAGAATGATTCCACGGATTAGAAACTGGAGTTACGGGAAAAGAAACTCAGAAAATAGCATCATAGCAATGCCGATCGTTTACCCCAGGACAGCCTTCGATGAGTCTCAAGACTCGTTTTCAGGAGGGCTTCTACTTCATTGGGATGTTTGGTTAATTCCATTTGATGAGCGTGTGGCTTCGCGTGGGTGAAGAAACCCCCACATCGCGAAGTTGAATGGCGCGAGACTCAAATATCCCCACATTCGGATTCAGTCCACAGACTCATCACGGTGAGCGTGACAAAAAATCGAATTTCTGACCGCACCCGTCGCTGTACAGCAATCTCCTGGCACCGACAAACACCTGGTAAGCCCTGGGATGTCACCCGGCCAATCATTGAACAGGCTCGATCGCACAGCGATGCTCTCCGGGATAAATCATCGCCAGTCGTGAACAATTCACCGCTGGATGAAGGCCCCTTCTCGCGGTCGTGAGATTCAACAATCCGCCCAAGCATCTCCACTCGAGATCGCTCCATCTTCCTCGATGGATGCATTCCTTGGCTGCCACTCCATCATTGTTCTCTAACCTCGGCCACGATACCCTTCCAGCGACTCGATGTATGTTACCCTCTCTACGACGTCTGTGCCCTGCGTGTGATGTCTGTACGTTCCCCGGTCCGCGTGCTCCTCCTCCCGTCTCCCAAGGATTTGCGTCTCTCCTCCCTGCTTCGTACGACTCTTACGGTTTTTTTGTTTGTGGTTGCTCGTGTTCCATTCGTTAATGTCCTTGGTTTTTTTTCTGATTAAGATGCAATAGCAGGTGTCTGAGCATTGATTAACCGCGCGCTCTGCTTTTTAGGCAACGCATTGGCTTCGTTATTTTATTGTTTTTTTATTAATTTTAATTTCATTTTTTACCTACGTGACTTTAGCGAAAGAACTAAGAGTATGAATCATTGCAGTCACGAAAGCTTCAAATCTAGAATTCGTTAGACCCGGTTCAGTTATTTCGTTTCCTTCCAACAGCACCCCAGGACGCGCTCGTCTGGCCAGCCTCCATGATTCCATCTCTGTGATCGCCGCAGAAGTGCTGCCACAACTCGTATTTCATCATTTATTGACGACCGCGCCGTGTACTCGATAACGACGACGGCCAGGACAGATCGAGGCCCAGTGGGCACGGGCCACGCTGCGTCGTCCAGGTTACATCCCTCACACAGATAGCTCCACTTGTTCGGCGAACGTGTACATTATTGCATGGGATAAATACATGTTTAAAAAAAATAAATGACGTTATTATTATTATTACTTGCTCGGTGTTGTTATTCGCAACGCGGTGGAATTTCCTGTTGAATGCTCTTGCGATTGTAGCGCGTCATCAATGGAAATTATGATCATCATCATCATCATCAGCAGCAGCAGCAGCAGCAGCGACCATGATCAATCCACTGCTGAATGGAGAAATCCCCGCAGCCATCACAAACTCCCACGACGAGCACCCGATATCAATAAACATCGCCAATGGCAACAGCGCACGGACAACGCATTGCTGGTAACCGCATCGACGGCCGTATCCTTTTACCGATTAAACCACCCTCACCGATTGCGTTTGCAACGTTACGTACGCAATCGAGACTCTGCTGACATGAATCTCGAGTCCGCCATGCATACCACGTGCGAGGATGAAAGCCTGACGCGTCGTTATTATTAGCACGTAGCGGCGTCGCGGTGCCCCCCGTACCCACGATTCAACGGTCTATATGGAGATGTGGGGTTTCACCACGGGATCATGGGGGGGGGGGGGGGGGGGCGGGTGTTGTTAGCGAACCCCTATTAAGGCCGGAACGGCGCACGAAGAGGGGAGATGAGTGGTCAAGAACATCCCGGCCGCCTTTGTATTTCCACAATGGTTGATGTTTGGACGACGCAGAAGGTTTACCCTTGTAAAGGCTGAGTCGACTTAGGGGTGTCCCAGAACCGGATCAGATATCGAATCACCCGCTGGCTCGCCACTGATGTCCGCCGTAGTCGCGGATCGCTGGGTTAGAAGCGCGGTGCGCTGACCATTTGGCCACCGCTCCCCGCACAATCTGGACGCAGGGCAGCGATAGCAGCCAGCACTCGTCACTAAGTTGATGGCGACGGGGCCTGTGCCAGGTCAGGTGCACGTTGAGGCCGTCACGTCAAGCGTGGAAGGCTCCGTGTTGGCAGGAGGTCGCGGGACAGACCCCCGGTGCTACGGGTTCTACGGACTTGACGTGACCGGCAGATGCAACAGCTGTCACGAGCCTCCTTCCTCCGAAGTCCAATCGAAGACACGCGCACACAGCAACAACAGCAACAACCGCCGCCGCCGTTCACCACGAAAGTGGTGGTGACGTCGCTACGGCGCTTGTGCCATGCTAGGTGCACTCTGAAGCGCAACACACGGACTCGAATGGACCGAGGGTGGAGTGCAATTGGGCCACGAGTCCGTCTAATTATGAGATATCGGGGTGGGTGGGAGGGGGGAGGATATCGCGATTACAAAGTCGCACGCACGTGGAACGTTTGAAAGCAGCAACAGGTGGCAATAAAGCAACAGCAGCAGAAGAAAGGACTCGTTTGTTTTGGAGAAGCTGGCGTCGTTAAATTTTATTTTTTAATTTAGCGCCGCGGATTCGCTGGCACCGGCGTTCGACGGTCCCCGCCAGAGATGTATTTGCGCGGAATGAAAGAACAGAAAGAAAAAATAATCCGAAAACAATCCTAGCTCCGCGATAAACTCATCGGAATGTTGCGTTCTTGTGTTCGTTTGTGGTGGTTGGGGTATTGTTAAGGGGAGATGAAAGCGGTGGGGCCGGACGGAGTCAAGAATTTTTGTTATTTTTTTTGGTGGCGGCGGCGGCGGTGGTGGTGGTGGCGGTGGCGGGGGAATGTTTCACTCACAGACAAAGGAAACAGCTGCATCCGTACGCGACACTTTCCCCCGTGGCGGTGACAATGGGAATGCGTTCTGGATGGGGAGACGGCGCAAGGAGGGAAACGCTGATGCCAATAATGAATCATCGTCATCACAATAATAATAATGATGTCTTCTAGATTTGAAGCTTTCGTGACTGCAAGGATTCATACTCTTTAGTATTTTCGTTAAAGTCACGTAGGTAAAACATGAAATAAATGAAAACAACTCAATTAAATCACGACGTTTCGGGCGCAACACAAGCGTCCGTCATCAGGTGGGAAAGCATGGCCTACTGCTGATGCAGACTGTTTTTTTTTGTGTTGCGCCCGAAACGTCGTGATTTAACTTAGTTGTTGTCATTTATTTCATTTTTTACCTTCGTGACTTGACCGAAAAAAACCCAAAGCGTGATAATGATGTCGCTGACGACCTGCACAGGTTTCTCCCACGCCGGTGCTGTGCAGCCCTCCGAGTGGTCGGTGGGCGCGATGTCCGTCGGCTCGCACCGCGTAGGGTGGTGGGGGGGGGGAGCTTCTTCAGCTTTGGTCAACTGTAAAGCATCTTTCATCTTCTTGGTTCTTTCGGTAAAGTCACGTAGAAGGGAATAATAAAAATAAAACACAATGAAATATTTTATTATGTTTTATTTTTATTATTTTATTACTTCCCTTCTACGTGACTTTACCGAAAGAACCAAGAAGATGAATCACTGCAGTCACGAAAGCTTTAAATCGAAAAATGGAAAGCATCTGTTGCTGCGGCTTTCAGCGCACGTGGAGCGAAACGTCGGACATGCAGGGCTGCGCTATGAACGGCACGGTGCCTCGTGAGTTCCCGCCGATTGTGATCTTTGCACACAGCGTTTTAATACGTGTTTTTTTTTGGGGGGGGGGATATTTGCTGGTTTATTCTAGGATGTTTCTGTTGCGCGTCGTCGCTTTGAGATGTTCTGTGTTCATATTTTGTTTGTTGCCGTTGCACCCGTCTTAAGAGCCGCATGGCTCACAGGGCTCTACCTAATAAATGAAACTTGAAAACTTGAAACTTGATGCGTGGCCCTCCCTGGCTTGTCGGCTTGTGCCGCGTGTTGTTCCGCGTGGTGTCCGACGTTCGACGTTCCAGGAGCTTATTCAGGAACTGAATTCAGCAGCTCGACACTCCACACCCCAAACTCTTTTAATCTCGTTCAGTAGACACAATGTACACAATGTGCGCGTGTGTGTGTGTGCGTGTGCCATCTCGGTCATCTCGGTCAGTCGACCCGTGGCACCTGCTGGGTCTGCCCCGTGACCTCCTGCCAGCGGGCGTTCGACACGTCACGTGGCCTCAAGGTGCACTTGGCCTGGCACAAGCGTCGTGGTGACGTCACCGCCACTTAGTGGCGAATGGCGGTTGTTGTTGTTGTGCCAACTCTTATCCGTTACAATTTAAATTGTGCTGTTTGTTGCTGGCCGATTGATGTGTTGGGGCCTTTCGGCCCTGCGCTGAGCGACTGTCTTTGAAACAAACAACCCGATATGACGCAGAACACAGGACGCCCCCAAACGTAAGGCACCAAAACGGATCACACAGGGAGGGGGCGCATGCGTGTTGGGTGTGCGGGGGAAATGAGTGCGCCGTATAATCGGGAGACTACGCTCAAACATTGACGTTACCATGGCAATGAACTCGTTAGCAGCGGGGACTGACACCGCCTGATCCTCCCTCCTCCTCCTCCTCCATGCCACGACGGGACCGACTCGATGTCTCCCCTCCATCGGGGGGGGGGGGGGCAGTTTCCGCAGCTGTGGATGTTGCAAAAGGGAGGGAGATCAGAGACCCTCCCTCCCGTTCCCCCACGTGTTCCCCCCCTCCTCCTCCCCACCACCACCATCACCACCACCCGTCCCATCTATCTATCTCCCACCAACCCCATCTGTTCCGAAATTGCCTCGCACCCGAGGCCCTCGCTTCAATTGCCTCGGCGCGGACTCAACGACAGCCCCAAGGGTCGCGAAGAACTCCCGCGAACGATGGGAGGGAGAGCGCCCGGCGGCACAAACGCAGCGAGTTGGCACAGTCGGGAGGGGGCGATTTGGTGGTTGGTGGTGGCGGCACGGTGGTGTTGTGGCTGCCACTCATCTCAGTCGCTTCATCCACAAACGCCTGGTTCGTGTCCATGGACCTCCTCGCCTGCGGACCTTGAGACACGTCGCGCGGCGTCGAAGTGCACCCAGCCTGGCACAAGCGCCGTGGTGACATTATACCATAACGGACTGAAATATGTGCACGTGTGTGTGTATATTTGTGTACACATGTGAGTGCATGCCTGTGCGTGTGTACACGTGTCTGTGTGTGTGTGCCTGCGTACACACACGAGTTCAAGCCTTGTGTACACATGTGACTTCATGCTTGTGCGCGTGTGCGCATGTGTACATACGTTAGTTCATGCCCATCTCTGTGTATGCACGTGTGTTTGTTTTAAAGCATTTGCCAAGACGCATAGCGTCTGCAAAGTGGGGCTATACATCTTGAAATGTGAGAGCCGTTTCTTTGCCTTTGCCAAATCTACCCAGCCCCAATCACCCACCCACCCCGCCCGTACCCGAACCGCTCCCGACCTCTCGCGCCGCCCTCCCTCCACGTCCCAACCACTTGCCAACGCAAGTTCCTTTTTATATTTGTGTTGTCGTCGTCGTTGTTGTTGTTAAAGCCGGTGACGTCACGAGCAGAGTCCGGGAGCCGTAATGAATTCTGAGCGAACGGAACTGAATGTTGATACAACTTGATCCCGTATGTGGTGGTGGTTGATTGTGATGGTAGTGGATTGCGTTGGGGGTGGATTGTGGTGGTGGATGATGGTGGTGGTAGTGGATTGCGTTGTGGGTGGATTGTGGTGGTGGATGATGGTGATGGTAGTGGATTGCGTTGGGGGTGGATTGTGGTGGTGGATGATGGTGGTGGTAGTGGATTGCGTTGGGGGTGGACTGTGGTGGTGGTTGATGATTGTGATGGTAGTGGATTGCGTTGGGGGTGGATTGTGGTGGTGGATGATGGTGGTGGTAGTGGATTGCGTTGGGGGTGGATTATGGTGGTTGATGATTGTGATGGTAGTGGATTGCGTTGGGGGTGGATTGTGGTGGTGGATGATGGTGGTGGTAGTGGATTGCGTTGGGGGTGGACTGTGGTGGTGGTTGATGATTGTGATGGTAGTGGATTGCGTTGGGGGTGGATTGTGGTGGTGGATGATGGTGGTGGTAGTGGATTGCGTTGTGGGTGGATTATGGTGGTTGATGATTGTGGTGGTAGTGGATTGCGTTGGGGGTGGATTGTGGTGGTGGATGATGGTGATGGTAGTGGATTGCGTTGTGGGTGGATTGTGGTGGTGGATGATGGTGGTGGTAGTGGATTGCGTTGTGGGTGGATTATGGTGGTTGATGATTGTGGTGGTAGTGGATTGCGTTGGGGGTGGATTGTGGTGGTGGTTGGCTGACGTGGTATTGGATTGTGGTCGTGGATTGTTGTCCGAGTAGATAGTGGTGGTGAATTACAGTGGTGGTGGATCGTGGTGGTAGATTGTGGTGGTAGATTGTGGTGGTGGATTATGGTGGTGGTGGATTGTGGTGGTGGATTGTGGTGGTGAATTGTGGTGGCGTATTTGCACAATGTTCGCTTTATTCCATGAATTAAATTCGCAGGTCCCTAATATTTGCTCATTACATCACATTGAAAACAACCCCCACCCCCCAACTCCCCCCCCCCCTAAAAAATAACAGCTGTAAGAATAATCACTGTTTTATTTAAGTAGTCATTTGTAAACAAAACGTTACGTTTCAAAGGGTGCATTATGTCGAGAACATTACAGTGGTGAGCGTGATTCGTGTAGATGCATATGTGGCAGCGTTTCATATAAATGGTAATTTCGCATCCACCACCACCACCACCAGTACCACCATCATCATCAGCCATGATCTATCCACTGCTGGACGAAGGTCTTCCCGTGCCGTCTCCATCCCTCACGGCGCCGCGATGTTCACAATCCATCTCACTCGTGCTCACGAGCTGATCTCCATCGCTCCATCTCCCGCGTTGGCCGTTCCTCGTGGGCGCTCAGTCACCAGCGTTTACCTGCGATTTACAACAACGAGATATACAACAACAAGATACACAACAATATAAACAAGATAAACAACAACAAGATAAATAATAACGAGATATACAACAAGATATACAACAACAAGATAAATAACAACAATATATACAACAAAAAGATACACAACAAGATAAACAACAACAAGATAAACAACAACAAGATACACAACAACGAGATATACAACAGCAAGATATACAACAACGAGATATACAATAACGAAAGCAATTGCAACTATTGATCGTTAGGTCGTGGCCGAAAGCTCGCTTTCAAAAGGTACTGTACCATAATTATGATGCGTACGACAAAATCATGTTTTGTTTTTTTCAAAGTAATTTTTTGTTTGTATATTTAATTTCCAGAAATGGAGCACCGTTTGAGGTCCCGAGTTCGAATCCAGGCGTGTCGGACACCTGTGCAATAGTCGCAAACAATCCCAGGTGTGGGATTGCCCCGTGCGCGGTGGATACAAATCCAGCCGCTCAATTGAAGGGTTTTCATCTTGTCGACCAAGGCGATGACGTCACAAAGGGGTGAGTGCGATGACGTCACAAGGGGGTGTGCGTGCGATTCTCCTCCACCGCATCTCGGCGCGCGTCACCTGTCGCGTGAAGGCGGCAGTCTTCGATCGTTTTATTTATTTATTTACATTGACGCGTCTTTAGCCAGCAAAGCCGCACAGTCTCAAGGCTCTATGTCGGGAGGGTCCCGTCACGTGTTTCGCAGTAAGGGGGGGTGGGGTGGGGTGGACGTTGCAATGGAGTAATTTACAGGTTGTGTTTCAGCGTTGGGATGTTTTGGCCAAAAGCAGTGACATTGTTTAACAGTATACACACGTATATATGTTTTTTTCTATGAGGGGTTGATGGGGGAAGGAGTCGGGAATCGAACCCATGTGCTTATTGCTGCGCGGCACGTGCCATCGCTGCGTAACGACTGCAGCCCGATCCCTCCATGAGTCAAGTGATTACCTGGCTCACGTGAAGGAACAACAACAACAACAGCAACAACAACAACAACAACAGCAACAACAACAACAACGGCAACGAGACGGGCTGTCAATGTTTCCACGAAACAAAGAAAATCGAACGCAAACATGAATCGAAAATAAATCGAGATCTCCCCCCCTACCCCAACCCTCACCCCCCACGGGGAACGATTCGAAGCATCGCAGCGAGCGCGGAGCGTGAGAGTCGATCTCGCTCGACGGCTCGAGCGAGCGATCGGTGGACACCATCGACCCGCGCGAACTCCGCAGACGTCCGAATCTCCCTGTGACTCAACCTCACAAACTCCGTTAATTTCCCAGAGACAACGACACAGGACCCACGTGTAGCCTCAACATTCATAATCAACGTTTTTGGGTTAGATCGCGTTATTTATAAATGTGTCGAAACCTTCCACCACCCGACACGGCCAATTAGTAAAAAAAGTGTCACGTTGACAAAAGACAAATAGTTCGCTACTTTAATTTGCCAGAATATACTTTCGGGGCAAGTGCTGTTTAGCGAGCACTCGATAGGGGGGGGGGGGGGTGCGGTGAGCGGCCTGCACCACGCCCGACCACCTTTGTCTCCCCAGTGGCGATGTTTACACACCGCACCAGGTACGCTTACTTGAGGCTGAGTCGACCTAAGGGAGGCACAGGACCGGTTCAGATAATCGTCACTGGTGTCGGCCGTGAGCGAGAACCTCTCCACTCTGCTCCATCACTCATGGGGAGTTCAGAGGGTCGACTGATTTGATGACATCAAATGCCCAGGGAAGTGCTCAGTTTTTGCGGGACTGATGCTAAGCCCCCCCTCCCCCCCCCCCCCCGTCTCTTAGTGGCGCGCTCCAGGTTCGGCAGCAGATTCTCCGACTCCTCAAGAGTGTGCGGCAATTACCACGCGAATTCTAATATTGTTCTACAGGGACCAGAGCTCTAAACGCGCGTATGGCTCCATCCCAGCCCTGACAAAAATAAATAATAATATGAACCACCAGGGCAGGACTCAAGGGTTGATTGGTTTCACTCAGAGGGCAAGGTGACGTCTCAGGTGCTCCATGTCTCGTCGTGCTCCAACGTTCACAAACGTTACAATACCTTCAGTAAACCAAGGAGTTTACACCAGTCGGAACCTCCTTTGGCAGTAGCAAGATATTATAATTGTTTTTTAACCCTTTTATCTGGCAACAAAAATTGACCTTTTTTTACAAGGAGTCATACTTGCATTGACCACAATACCTGCGGTCGGAATGCAAACAAAGAACACAACTCTGATAATGGATATGCACTGTCCTTAAAATTGATTGGTCCACACCCGAGACAGCTTTCCTTAGAGCCTAGTCTCACATGGTGTTGGACCAGATGAAGCCAAAAGGCGCACAACTCAAAGACAATGCACCATCAGAGTAATGAGAGCTCGGGATGAGCAGCTTCATCATGGGACCTCCTTTTGTGTCGAACAGGGAGGGCGACCGGTTTCGCCCTTGGGGAGTTTCATCAGCACGTCGAGACTTCTAAAAGACACAATGCCACAACGAGCGTCAAACATTATAGACGAGACGGGGGGGCGGGGGGGTCTTATTCAACGAAACAAGAAAGAATGTATAAAAAAAAAACACAACACACGAGCGCGCATAATGAGTGTGTGTACTCGCTCCTATTATTGGGGGCGCCCCGGTGCCTCGGTGCCACTTAGGCCAAGATTGGCCGAGAGTTGGGGAGAGAATTCCTGACATTTTTCGGCCACAAAGACCAACAAAGAACCCCCTCAATACCCAGGCAGGCCCCCCTCCCCCCCCATGCCCTAATTTAATGCGGCTGCTATTTGAGATTCCTCATACGCACTCAGAGAATGCGAACACACGATAACCAGTGTGTGGCTGTTTTGTGTAAGCTCACGTGTGTGTGTGAAAATTCAGGTGTGTGTGAGTTCAGGTGAGTGTGTGTGTGTGAGTTCAGGTGAGTGTGTGTGTGTGTGAGTTCAGGTGAGTGTGTGTGTGTTCAGGTGAGTGTGTGTGTGTTCAAGTGAGTGTGTGTGAGTTCAGGTGAGTGTGTGTGTGTGTGTGAGTTCAGGTGAGTGTGTGTGAGTTCAGGTGAGTGTGTGTGAGTTCAGGTGAGTGTGTGTGTGTGTGAGTTCAGGTGAGTGTGTGTGTGTTCAGGTGAGTGTGTGTGTGTTCAAGTGAGTGTGTGTGAGTTCAGGTGAGTGTGTGTGTGTGAGTTCAGGTGAGTGTTGTGGGGAGCGGTAGTGTAGCGGTTAGCGCTACGCTGCGCTACGAACACGGCGACACGGGTTCGATTCCCGCTCACGGCCAACATCAGTGACGATTATCTGAACCGGTCCTGGGCCTCCCTTAGGTCGACTCAGCCTTAAATGTGTACCTGGTGCGGTGTGTAAACATTGCCACTAGGGAGACAAAGGCGGTCGGGCGTGGAGCTGGCCACCCACCCTCTCGTGTACCGTTCCGGCCATTTATAGGTGCTCGCTAACAGCACTTGTCCCTACAGTCTGTTAAGGCTATATGGGGGATCTTTGTCTTTGTGTATGTAAGCCCTTGTATGTGTGTGTGTCAACTCACGTGTGTACATGTGTATGACCTATGGTGTGTGTGTATGTGGGAAGCGGTAGAATAGTGGTTAGCGCTACGAACCAGGCCACCCGGGTTCGATTCCCGCTCACGACCAACACTAGTGACGATTATCTGAACCGGTTATGGGCCTCCCCTAGGTCGACTCAGCCTCGAATGAGTACCTGGTGCGGTGTATAAACATCGCCACTGGGTAAACATCGTCACTGGAGAGACCAAGGTGGCCCGGTGTGGTGTTAGCCAGCCATCCCGTAGTGTTCCATGCCGGCCTTCATAGGTGCTCGCTAACAGCGATTGGAATATTGGTCATTGTCGTGTATGTTAGCCGCTGTGTAGGAGTTCAGGTTTGTGCGAGAGAGAGTTTGTATGTGTGTATAAGCTGGTGTTTGTGTAAGAGTTACGGCGTCTGTGTGTCAAAGTTCAGGTGTGTGCATGTGCGTATAAAACTCACGATCGTGCACCCTTTCTACAGTCTATTGCATTAATGTTATTCTTCATTATTCCAATTCCAATTCCGCTGCAGTAGAGATCGATATCTCAATTTTCCTCCGCACGGGCATCAAACGATCATCGCGCCCGAACGAGCCACCTCGCGTGTCCGTGGGGAGCGGTGGCGAAGCGCTGAGTTGCAATGCGCGTTACGAACACGGCAAGGAACAAACAAACAAAACCAATACAATCGTACAGCTCCAATATCACTCGACGATAATGGTAACCATGGGCGGCAATTGAACTCTGAGAGGGGCCGTGTTCGTAGCGCATTGCAACTCAGCACACCGCTCCCCACGCAGGAGGAAATTGAGATATCGATCTCTACTGCAGGGGAATTGGAACAATAAAGAATAACAAAGATGCAATAGACTCGGGGAGAATAAACCCAATACCAATTAAGATCGAAAAACACAAGTGCACGCGATTCTAGAAATGAGAATCGCATCGAGAAGCAAACTTTACTGATGGCTCTCCGATCTGCTATTTGGTGCCATGGTGGCAACGCACGCGGCTTGTAACTCAGCACTTGTACAGGCGACGGTTGGTTGATCACACGCTGATGTCGTGAAACTCCTTTCGCATTGGTGTCGAGGAGATGTCGTTCCGTGGCTCGCCAGGAGAACGCGGTCCAGCAAAGCGCGAACTCATATCATCTGCTCCCTCTGCATGGGGTACAGGCGTAGCCAACTCGCACGGCGTGGCTCTTCATCCGAGTGCTCCGGTTTCTTCCCACATCTGCAAACACTCGTTCATTGGCTGAAGCGCCTACATAGAGGACCGCGGAGCTTGGAGGAATGTTTATGGCACCGGCTCACCGCCCGGCAGGCAGCCAACCCAAACTTGCCTGTGGTTCATCGTCGATTGTCAGATTCAATTTGCATGAACGACGTTCTGTACATATATATATAAAAAAAACATCTTTGTTACTACAGCGGCGCGACAATTCTCTCGTCTTGCTGGGCTCTCTTTCAGGAGCTAAAGCGAGTAGCTCAACGATCTCAATCGACGATGTCGCGTCGCCAGCTGCTCCTTGGCTTCGACGCAGGCCGGCCGGTGTTGCTCATCCAGTTGGCCAGACGATCGAGGGATAGAGAAGGGAGCTTCTCAATTCAACTCGCCGAAGAAGATGCTCCCAGCAGGTGGAGCGAAACGTCGGACATCGTGCCGAACCAACGCTCGGCGCGACCCGGCAAACACGCCGGAGAGAGCTGCATAGCGCAGCCGTAAGTGAAGATGTAGGCAGGAGAAAATCTCTTCGTGATCCACCAACCCCCCCCCCCGCCCCCCCAACCGTTAGATCATTGGTAAAAATAAGTCCCCGCCACACACCTTTAACGCATTAGCCTTCCTGGATGCACGTAAATTTAACCGATAAAACAAAGCTGAAACAGCACCATTCTCTCAACGTCCAACCACTCCACGCCAGCTCCACCCTCCGCACACAAAGTTTTTTTTTTAGTTTTTTTAAACGTTGCAAGATTTGTATAAATTTAAAAAAATATATTTTTAAATCTTGACTAGCTGCGCAGATTTCTAGTCGAGTCGCGGCTCAAAAACCCCGACGAGATGGTGTGCTGTGCTCGCTAAGAGAACGCGCGCCTTCCGTGGGCTCCCGTCGAGGCCCTGAGTGGCCACGTGCGTCGCTCGGCATTGATCCGCGCCACGTGGCACTCGTGAAGGTAATTGCGGCTTCTCCGCGCTGCGAGGTTGAGGGCGCGGAGCCTCAGATGTAGTCAAGAAACCATTCGGGTGGGTCGGGGGTGGGGGGGGGGGTCTCAGCGAGACGCCGCAGACAAAGATTCCCCCGTGTAGCCTCAAGAAAACGTTGGGGCAAGTGCTTTTAGCGAGTAGCAGCGCCTATGACGGTGTGTCAGCTTACGTGTGTACATGTGTATGAGCTATGGTGTGTGTGTGTATGTGGGAAGCGGTAGCGTAGCGATTAGCGCGCTGCGCTACGAACTTGGCCACCCGGGTTCGATTCCCGCTCACGGCCAACACCATCAGTGACGATTATCTCAACCGGTCCTGGGCCTCCCCTAGGTCTACTCAGCCTTTGTCGTTGCCCAGTGCTTAAGATTTATAAGTCGCGAATTTTTTTACTAATTTAAGGATGAGCCCACTCGACAAAGAGGCCCTGTTAAGTTAAATTATTCGCCGCCACTGTCATTTGCTCGTGAGCGAGAGTCGAACTCGGCTTTCCGGGTTCGTAGTGCACTGCCCTTAACCACGACACTCGCGTTCGGCGTGCACACACGCGCATAGACACACGCAAAGATAAATACACACACACGCGCGGGCGCGCACGCGCGCATAATAAAAAAAAAATGAAAAGAACATTTGAACGTTCCTGTGGGAACGTAACGTGAGAATATTAATCCGAGCACAATTGCGCGAGTTACAACCTCGTGTTTCCAGAGGCGCGCCGAACCACTTGAACGTTGTCAAAATTCGTCTCCCGTGTCTCGCAATTGTTATCCCCCCCCCCACTCGCGCATCTCTGGCTGCCAGGTTCATGCGATGAGCGTTCCACTAACTCGGGATGGTTCTACCCGTCTCTTGACAGGTCCGCCCATCCAGCGACCTTACACCCTCCCCCCCCCCTTCCTCCTCCCTCCCTGTGAGTGTGTCTACGTCGAAGACGCGTTCAGGAGTCTCCTGCTGCATCGGGATGACTTGGGTGCTCGCGTGTGAAAGAAGAGAGGGAGCCGGGGAAACTCCGGAGAAGACAGGTCGCAGTGCGATGGTCGCGATACAAATAAGCTCGCTACTTCCTCGTGTGCACCGTTCTTGCTGTCCCCATGAGCCCAATTGTAAAGTGAGCGTGTCAATTGCATGGATCGCAATTGATACGATTTGATGCATGTGTAGGGCTGTTACGGGAGGGCTGTAAGTGCATACGATCCAATGGGTAACAAACACAGTGGGCGGAGTTACGGGAGTACACGGGGGGGGTGCCCGCAGCGACGTCCGCATCAGGCAGCCTGGGGGGTTGTGATCCTGATGGGGGGTATAAAGGGGGAGGACAAAGAGAGCTCGGGGCTCAGTCTGGGAACAAAGGAGGAAGAGTGAAGATCCTCTAGCTAGAGCCCTGGACTCCCCTCGACGCCGCCCTTGTCAGGGCTGCAGAGGAGCGAGCCAGAGGCGTGGTTCCGTGAACCAGGGTTAGACCCTGGGACTCCGGAGACCGTAGCCCGACTCACCAGTGTCGGGCCAGTTAGCCTCCCCTAGCTCGTTAGAGGAGGACTTGGGGATAGGTGAGATTAGCTAGGGGGTATCCCCAGTTATCCGGGTGAGGGGGCCGCTACCCCCTCTAGTGTTGTCCTGTACCGATAAGCTGAAAATAAATATACGTGTGCCTCAACCTGGGTGTCCAGCGTCTTCACCGGTACTTCATCTGGTGTCAGAAGTACTACGGACATGGAAACACGTCAGACAGCTCGAGCCAGAGTACCGGAGGAGGACACTGCTGAAGTCGTTGAGCCCGAGGCGGCTCACCAAGACATGGCGCAGCCGGGGGCCGACGCGTTCCTACCGGGGCATCGGCATGAAGAGGGGCCGCAGCCAGACGCGCTACGGCTGGCTCACGAGAGACTGGCGGAGCTACTGTACGCCGCTGCCGCCACGCTGGAAAACATCACGCGGCTGGGGGCTGGTGGTCCACCACGGGGCGAGGGGTGCCGTCAACCTGAGCGCCTTCCCGCCATTTCTGAAAACTCAAGCTTTGAATTTCCCGCCATCGTCACGGCAGCTGCGGAGGGCGTGGCCGGGCTCAACCTTGGGTCCGACACCGCTCTCGCTGGGACAGCTGCGTCATCTCCAGCGGAGGGAGCGTCATCACATCCGCGACAGGCGATTCCATCTGCCATTCGCGCCGACGCACAGCCGAGTCCCGGGGATAGCAGCCTACAGACGTCCAAGGCGAACGCTGCGCTACAACAACGGCTGCCTCCGCTTAAAGAATTTGTTGGTGCAGAGGGCGACTGGGGCGGCTTCCAGCGACGCTTCATCGCCCACCAAGAAATGGCAAGGTGGTCCGACGATGAAGCCCTCTGCGCGCTGCCGGCGCTCCTCGACGCAGACGCGCTCGCCGCCCTCACATCGGCGCCGAAAGAGAAGCGGTCTACTCTGCCGAAGGCACTACAGCTGCTGGCCGGGGTCTATGGACCTTCAGCGGAATGCAGAGAGCGGTTCTACGAGCGCAAGCGGGGTGAGAAGGAGTCGCCCCTGGCATACAGGACGAGCCTCCTAGCGCTGGCTAAGACGGCTTTTCCCCGTATGGACGACGATGGCGTGGACGCGATGGTCACGGAGAAAATACTCCTCCTGGCAGACGACCTGGACATCGCTGTCGTCGCACAGGAGGACGCCGAGATGACCTCTCTTCAGGCGGCGCGCCTCCTTCACGCCAACCTTCTGTCCCTGCGGCGGAAAGCCAGCAGGGCATCGGCAGGGCGTGCGGTGGCTGCAGCCACCCTTCCGACGGAGGAGCTCTTCGCCGTCGACCATCGACGGCAACAGGCGCAAGAAGTACGGTCGGCCCGGGACGGGTCAAGCCGTTTCAACCGCCCGTCGTCTCCACCGGGGCTCCCGCGGTGTTTCAACTGCGGCGTCCGGGGCCACGTCGCCTCGGGGTGCCGCTCTCCTCGACAGCGCGGGACGACGGCTCGACGGGACGCCGGGCCTCCTCCTCCCAAGCTCCAGCAACATGACCCGGCGAGTCGCGGCACCACACATGTTTGGCCAAAGCACCTACCCGTTGCACGCTCTCGCACCACAACAAACGGGGGGCCGATGTCGCGTTGCGAGGGGCTAACGCGGATCACTGCGGGGACTCAAATCGAGCCCAAACAGTGGTCCGTGTTGGCCCATCGCGTGGTAGCCGCGTCGTCAGGGTCGTCGGCCGTAGTCGGACACATTGACGGGGTAGAAGTACGCATCTTGGTCGATACGGGGGCATCGGCGACAATCATTTCGGAATTAATTTACAATATTCTGCCCGTACAAAGCCGGCCTTTACTGCCGGTTAACGTCCCATTCTATGCCGCTAACGGGGGCTCTCTCGGCATCATGGGACAGATTCGAGCGCAAATTTCTATTGGGGACATCAAATTGTCGGGGCCGATTTTCGTTTCCTCCTCGCTGGCGGTTCCGTGCCTGCTGGGGACGGATTTCTTAGGTAAAATGCCCATTCGTATTTTGATCGACCAAGGATGCATTGAGCTTCCATCGGGGCGGCGCATGGCGTTCCTGCCATCCCCTGCGGCAGCTCGGTCGGCGTTCGCGACGGTACCGGCGTTCGTCGTTAAAACTGTTCGTGTGCCGCCGGGAGCTCAAATGCTAGTGCCTCTGAAACTTCGTAGGCCCTTCGCTAAGGGCATAGGGGATCAGGGTGTTTTGCTGGGACCGTCTAGGGCCGGGGTTAATGGGCCTCATTTGATTCCGGCCCAGACCGTCGTAAGAGGGGACGGGGACCCTTTCATCGCGGTCCTCAATGTGGGATCGCAGACGGTGGTGGTTCCTCAAGGGACGGTGCTCGCTCACGCGACGCCAGTGCCCTGCGAGGAACCTGTCGCGAACCACGTTGGCACTGCTTCCCGCATGCTCCCACATTCGGACAGCGATGAAGGGTGGATCGACGCGCTTTGTGCGGGATCGACGGACCTGACAAATTCAGAGCGCCAACAGCTTAGAACGCTACTGAGGGAATTTTCCGACGTTTTCAGTCGTGATAAATATGATTTGGGTTGCACTCACCTGCTGCGTCACCATATTGACACGGGTGACAGCGCGCCAATTCGCCAAAATCCGTTTCGGTTAAGTCCCGCCGAAAAGGACCATGTCAAATCGGCTGTTGATGACATGTTAGCCGCCGACATCATTTCTCCCTCCACCAGCCCGTGGGGAGCGCCGATCGTCCTGGTTAAAAAGCAGGACGGCTCGTTGCGGTTTTGCGTTGATTTTCGGCGCCTTAATAAAATTTCGGTTGCCGACGCATACCCGCTCCCACGGATGGACGAATCGCTGGACGCTTTGGCGGGAGCGCGATTCTTCTCCACACTAGATTTACTTTCGGGATTCTGGCAGCTTCCTCTGGACGATGATTCTAAGCCTAAAACTGCTTTCCGTACACCGCACGGCCTGTTCCAATTCAACCGGTTGCCGATGGGCTTACACTCAGCGCCGGCAACTTTCCAGCGATTGATGGAATTGGTTTTGGCTGGATTGCAATGGGAATCGTGCCTGATTTATTTGGATGACGTTATTGTCTTTGGTAAAACTTTTGATGAACATCTCCAGAGGTTGCGGGCGGTTTTCCTAAAGATGCGGGCTGCTAATTTGAAATTTAAGCCCCAAAAATGCCATTTGTTACGCGAGTCGGTGCGTTATTTGGGGCACATCGTAGGGCGCTCGGGTATTGCTACCGATCCCGCCAAAACGCAGTGTGTCAGCTCCTGGCCGACTCCCACCTCGGTGGGAGAGGTCAGGAGTTTTATTGGCTTCGCATCATATTACCGACGCTTCGTCGCTAATTTTGCAACGATTGCCAAACCCCTACACGCGTTAACATCTAAAGGGGTTCGGTTCCACTGGGGTCAGGATGAGGAAGCTGCTTTCTGCTCCCTTCGGGACGCGCTGGTGAAGGCTCCTCCCTTGATTTACCCTGATTTTTCGAGGCCGTTTTTGCTCGACACCGACGCGAGCAACACGGGTATTGGAGGCGTGCTTTCCCAGGTGGTTGACGGCGTGGAACGGGTGGTCGCGTACGGCAGTCGGGTGTTGTCTCCAACGGAGCAAAGATATTGTGTCACCCGTAGGGAACTGTTGGCAATTGTCTATTTCATCCAACAGTATCGCCCATATCTGTACGGTCGGCATTTCACCGTCCGCACAGATCATGCGGCACTGCAGTACGCCCTGAAGGTTCAACAGCCATCGGGACAATTGTCCCGATGGCTGGAGGTCCTCCAGGATTTCAGTTTTGAAACCACTTATCGTAAGGGCGTTCGCCACACCAACGCTGACGCTCTGTCACGGATGCCAACCGCCTCCGAATGCGCATGTCTCCTGGGGTCGGGGCGTTGCAAGCCAGTAGGGGACATGATGGTTCCGGTCCTGGCGGCGGCCGCCGACGATGAAACGGTAGTCCCCATTGATATCGCCGAACAGGGGAGAGATTCCCTGCTTGGATTGCCCGTTGATGAATGGGGGCGCCTCCAGTTGGAGGATGCCTCCCTCCTCGCGTTGCGTCGTCGCGCCGGGGAGAGGGGGCGTGTGACGGGTCATGCCGACGCATGGGAAACCCATGCGGGCTTGCTTATGCATTGGGACGGGAAATCCCAGCGTCACCGGCTGGTGGTCCCTTCTGGCCTACGAGGTAAGGTGGTGTGGGCTGCTCATGAGCGCCTCCTCCACCTAGGTACCCAGAAAACACTCGCCTTGCTCCAGCTGAATTTTTTTTGGCCGGGTATGACAAAGGATGTCACTGACCTGTTGGCGGCATGCCCTCAGTGTGCGCAGCGCAAACCACCGGCACGGGAGTCGAACCCGCCCTTGCAATCCATCCAGGTCTCCAGAATAAATGAACTGGTCGCACTGGATATTCTGGGGCCATTCCCCGCCACCTCCAGGGGAAATAAATATTTGCTTACTGGGGTCGAATATTTTACGCGCTGGCCTATGGCCTGGCCCCTGGCGAATCAGTCGGCAGCAGCCATCGTCGACGCCTTTGTCCAAGGTTATGTCATGGACAAAGGTGCCCCGGAGCGGTTGTTGACCGACCAGGGTAGGAATTTTTCGGGGAAACTCATAAAACAAGTCTGTGATCTCCTGGGAACGAAAAAAATTCGAACCTCCCCCTATCACCCGCAAACGGACGGGATGGTCGAGCGTCTGCATCGCACCATCACGTCTATGTTGTCGCAGCAAGTTTCGGACTCACAGGCTGATTGGGACTTACATATTCAAGGGGTTCTAGCGGCATACAGATTGGCTCCCCATGCTGCGACGGGGTTTTCACCTTTCTTTCTTATGTATGGCCGCGAACCCGACCCACCTGTTCGGGCACAGTTGCAGATCCCCGTGCCGCTGGGCAAATCTAAATTGGACGATCACGTTAAATTTAATCTTGACAAACTGACTGAGGCGCGGGATGCGGCGAGGCTAAATTCTGACAGGCGTCAGAAGGCGAACGAGCGCCTCAGACTGGCTCGCGCGCACGTGCTGCAGTGGAAGCCGGGGGACAGGGCATGGCTGCACTGTCCCCAGGTACCACTCGCGACCTCCTCTAAACTCGTACGCCCGTGGCGGGGCCCCGTCGAGGTTGTTGAGGTTTTGAGGCCTCAGTGCGTTCGAATCCAATGGGGGAGGCGCCGGTGGTTTGTACACCCCTCTAGGCTGAAGCCGTTTGTTGCGGTGCGGGGGCCCACGCCACGCACGCGAGGCCAAGCATGTGGGGGGTCGACCGACTCGGAGGGTCCGTCGCTGCTCTCGCCTGATGTGTTGCCGGCTGTCCCACCCACAGGTGTACCGGGAATGACGGGCTCACGCCCTGGAACCCCCACAGGTGATGCCGACAGTCGCGCGACTTCAATCGCGACCTCACCTCGAATGGGACAGCCGCCACCGGATGGTCCGCCGTCCGGGGTTGCCCCGTGTGACGGGCCTGCGGCAAGGACGCGCGCTAAAATGCGCAGACTCTTATAATATACAGCAGGAAGAAAAAGAAAAAAAAAACAACTTTTCTTATTTATTTTCCTTCACGTGTCATGGTTACTGTATGCTGCGTCGGTGGTGTGCTCCTTGCACACTGAGTGTGTTGTGTTGTGTGGGCGCGGTGTGGGTGTTGTGGGTGCGTTGTGTGTCGTGGGTGTGCTGTGTGTGATGGGGGAGTTCCTGGCTAGTTGTACATACGTGCTTACGGATTTCGTATTTATGCGGGGGGGGGGGGTGCGCCGGACATTCCCTTCGGGGGTATGGTTGTTGTTCTTGTTGTTGTTCTGCTATTTGCATTTTGTTGAAAAAATGAGGCACACACGGGGTCGAGGGGTAATTGTTCCTTTATTTAGAATTGTTGCAGCCGGGACGGCTGCGAGCTGTAATGGGGGGGGTGATGTAGGGCTGTTACGGGAGGGCTGTAAGTGCATACGATCCAATGGGTAACAAACACAGTGGGCGGAGTTACGGGAGTACACGGGGGGGGTGCCCGCAGCGACGTCCGCATCAGGCAGCCTGGGGGGTTGTGATCCTGATGGGGGGTATAAAGGGGGAGGACAAAGAGAGCTCGGGGCTCAGTCTGGGAACAAAGGAGGAAGAGTGAAGATCCTCTAGCTAGAGCCCTGGACTCCCCTCGACGCCGCCCTTGTCAGGGCTGCAGAGGAGCGAGCCAGAGGCGTGGTTCCGTGAACCAGGGTTAGACCCTGGGACTCCGGAGACCGTAGCCCGACTCACCAGTGTCGGGCCAGTTAGCCTCCCCTAGCTCGTTAGAGGAGGACTTGGGGATAGGTGAGATTAGCTAGGGGGTATCCCCAGTTATCCGGGTGAGGGGGCCGCTACCCCCTCTAGTGTTGTCCTGTACCGATAAGCTGAAAATAAATATACGTGTGCCTCAACCTGGGTGTCCAGCGTCTTCACCGGTACTTCACATGCATCATTCGCCTTCACAGAGCTGTCGATGGAGGTGCAGCCCTGCAATTCCTTGCCCACGCCCCTTGCTGATGAAAGGGCCCTCAGTTCGAGGTCATTTTGGCCTACTCTTCCACGCTGGCCGTAAGTCTTTGAAGAGGTGGGATTACCCACAACTTTGCCCCACCATGTATATTGCCAGGGGGGAGGGGCGGCGGGTGAGGATGGGTTATGTAAATTCGACCATTGTTTCAGCTGCCGCGCCGAGAAATCGAAAACAGGCGACCTGTGAATTGCAATTCCGTGCGCGCTGATCCCTGCACCACGGCACACCAACGGCAGTCTCTATAAAACTTAATGAGCTCTGGAGTCGGATAAGGAGTGTGGGGTGGTGGTGGTGGTGGGGATACAGGGGGAGAGAGATCCCACGGGACCATTACACAGGCACGTGACATTCATTTTGAAGTTGGTGGTGGGGGGAGGGGGGGGGGGTTGGGGGGAGGGGGGTTGTGTGGGGGGGGGGCATTCGTTTTGTAGAACTTCGCCGTCAGACGAATGAATGATTTGAGTTGTTTTTGTTTTACTCCGCGCGCTAAAACGCGCACACACATACGCCGACACCGGCATTAGTCGACCAAGAAATTCGCCTCCCGTTGAGTGTCACCGTAAAGCCGACGGATATCAGACGAGGCCGGCGCGACCTGTTGAGAGATGGCGACGACTTGGGAAAGGGCTTTTATCCAGCAGTGGATTTATCATGGCCGGTGATGATGATGAAGGCAGTGACATTCGTGAGTTTGGTGAATATGTTTTGTCTGCCTGAACACCCACCCCCAGACGCAGTCACTTTGTGTTTCATTTGCAACAACAACAACAGCAGCAGCAAAACAAGAACATTTCAATCGAGTTAAACCAAATCGCCGGTGATGCTCCCGTGGCACAATGCACTTGAGATCCGTCTGTCCCCGCTTCGGTTTGATTCGATCTCCCGGTACGGAAGTTGAAGACAATGGTTAGGGTTTCTCGCCTGGCTCCCGCCCGCCTCTCTCACCCGGCAGCACGCAATGCGTTCACCACAGTTGCTCGAAGGGCAGCTCGCACGTGGCGAGGTAGAGCGTGGGCACTCCAAGGTCTTCCAGAACGTCTGCCAAGCGTGGAAGAGTCGACAAAATACTTTTCTAAAGCTCTCTCTCTCTCTCAAGTGGATGCCCCTTCCGCCAGCAGTGGAGTGAGCAAGGAACCTGCAAGGCTGCGCCTTTCCTCCCCTCCCCCCGACAGTCAAAGGAATTAATTGTGTCCTGGATGGAGCGGGCGGGCGGGAGGGTGCTTGTTTCATCTTAAACGGGCAGTTTATTTAGCCCGAGTTGTCCTCGACCCGCTTTGCTTTGGTTTCCATGGGGGGAGGGAGAAAGGGGGAAAAAAACGAGAGGAAACCCTCCCCCCCCCTCTCGAATTGGATCTTATCTCGCGTGTGCGTGACTCATGGGGCCATGCGGTGTTTACTCGCGAAGCGCGCGACACGCGGGGGATTCCATGCCGCGAACAAAAGTACGAGACCGCCGAATGATGATGATGATGTTTTTTGTTTTGTTTTTCTGGCAGTCGCGAAAGCTGTCGGGCTCGCAGCAGCTGCACCGGAGGCCCCCACGGATCGGAGGGGACCCAAGCGCCACAGGCGAAAGAGAAGAGGGGTGAAGAGTGGGCCCCGCGGATAGGGGACGGGTTCCCCATGGGTAGGCGGGTCCTCCTGTGACGAGGGGTCGACGGGGGTCAGAGTTTTATTTTTCCCCTAGCGTCAGGGCCCATGGCAGCCACGCTAACGCACACTGTGTCGTGTTATTGCTCAGATTCCGCACGGAGCTGTCGAGACATCGTCGTCTTCGCAATCATCATCGGCAGCATTCTCCATCACCACACCGCTTGCGAGCGTTGTCATCATCATCTGTTCACCATCAGCACCACCGGGCAGAGGTCGGATAAATGAACACCAGCTGATGGAAGAACCCTTCGATGAGAAGTTGAGAAGTCACCAGTATGTGTAAAATGGATATGCTTCTCGCTGTCAGATAAACGTGGAATTTCCACAACTGATTAAGAACCGCCCAATGCTAAATAAGCAATGCCCAGATATTCGTTTTCGCTATGAAATATACACTAATATAATCCACGTATAAACCAATTCGTACACTTTATTATAAATATAAATCAGAAGCTCGTCAGACAGAAGAGTGCATGCAGGCTGTAGTGCAGCAAAACCGTGGAACTGAATCGACTGGAAACTGCTTTGTCCACATCTCGGTGAGTAGTTGCGCACCAATGACGTTAATCAGGGGATGCAGGAGTGTCGCAATCAATCGTGGCTCGCAGATGTGCTGCGCTTGCTGAACGAAGTCAGCACAAATCACCGAACAGACCGATGCATCAAAGTTCAGCCCGTCTCTGCCTTGAGCATTCGGTTGCGCAACCGCTCGCAACCGGTTGCAGAGACGCCCTACTTGATTGCACGCAACTCGATTGCGTGTCGCATGTCTACATATACAGGTGACTCGGTCTACGGCCGCAGGCTAATGCACGTCTCAGCCGTTGTAACAGACATTTCACTCGCCACCCCCGAAAATGAACTGTCCAGCACAGTATGTACTCGTTTGAACCTCGTTCGCATCGTGCGTAGCCAACCGTGCTAACTGCCGTCATTCGTCTTCTTGGTTCTTTCGGTAAAGTCACGTAGAAGGGAAATAATAAAATGATAAAACAATGAAACATAATAAAATACAATTCTCACGACGTTTCAGCCACAACGCAAGCAGCCGTCCTCAGGTGAAGAACAGGGCTGTCGGAAAGACAGCGTCTGAATGCCGTCATTCGGTTCACCCATCCGTGATTTGGCCACTGTGCTCCATGCGAAATCTATATCGGTAATTATTGGAGGGGGGGTGGGGGAGGGATTACAACTTTTCGTGAACCATCCAATGCGTACAATCTATTTGAATCGGTTAGAGCCTTCAATTTATCACCGGACGCTCTGAATCGCTCCCCCGCCCACTGTGAAAACAGACGCTGATCATCCGCGCAGCGTTGAGGGCCTTGTGGAGTGAGTCGCCTCTCCACAACTCTGGTGCGGCCGCCTGATGATGCCGGTTGCAATTACCTCGCGAAACGTCGAACTCGAATCGTAAATGTCGTGGGAAAAAAACTTTCCAACACCACCGGTGTACTGAACTTGTAACGAATTGTCCACGTCTTGTTTACACGACAAACCTTACTCGTTGGCTGTGTCGGGTGGTGGCGGGTTTAACGACGCATTTTTATTTACGCGATCTAACCCCCAAAAAAACATCTATTGCGGAGCCTCTCCCTCCTTATCCGCATCTCTCCGGAGCCTCTGCCCTTGCTGCTCCGTTGCCTTTCCATTATTTTCCTCTTGTTTCCCATGTTCTCTCTCTCTCTTCTCTCTCTCTTCCATTTCCCCCTTCTTTGGAATTGTCCCATTCACTGGAACATATCCTTGACTCTACCCCCCCCCCCTTCACGTCGTGGTGGTGTAGCGGCGAATTCGATTCCCGCCCACGGCCAACACCAATGACGATTTTATTTAATCGTTCCTGCTCTAGGTCGACTCGGCCTCAAATTAGTACCCGGTGCGATGTGTAAACATCGCCACTTGGGAGACAAAAAAAGAGGCGGTCGGGCGTGGCGCTGGCAACTCACCCCCTCGTGCGCCGTGGCGGCCTTCATAGGTTCAGTGCTCACCGCCAACAGCACTCGCCCCCAAGACTCTGTTAAGGCTATAGAGGGGGGGGGGGGTGCAGGTGGATCGTTGTCTCCATGCGCATGCGTTAGCCACTCACTCGCCCGCACGCTGCTACTGCTTGCTACTGCACCTGCATGTGTGACACACGCGCGCGCGCGTGCGTGCGTGCACGTGTGAGTGAGTTCCCATGGAAGAGAGTGTTGAGTGATGGCTCGGTGCTTGTGTCGGCGGCACTGCACGGTATGCGACCCCGTGATCGCAATCGTGGGCACGAGGTGCGAAGGGAGGAGTGGTGGGAACGGCGGTGGTGGTGATGGTGGTGGTGGTGAGCCGTGCCGGCCTTCATAGGTGCTCGCTTACATCATTTTCGCCAAGAGCCCGCGTAGTTTATACGGGGGTTTTTGTTTTGGCGGTCGGAGGTGTATTGGGAGCGGTGGCGCAGCGGTTAACGCGCGGAACCGAGGAACTGTTCAGATATCACTCGCCACTGATGTCATCCAAACACAGGTCGCTAAGTAAACAGCGCAGGGCTCTAACTACTGCGCCACCGCTCCCAAAATGCAGTTATGCGCTACGAACCCGGCGACCTGGGTTCAATTCCCGGCCACGGCCAATATCAGCGGCGAGTGATATTCGCACTGATTCTGGGCCTCCCTCTGGGTCGACTCAGCATTAAACGAGCGCCTGTCGCGGTACGCAAACATTTGATAAAGGCGAGCGGGCGTGGTTTTGGCCACATAATCCTCCCGTGCGCCGTGCCAACAACCTTCACAGGTCTTCTTGGTTCTTTCGGTAAAGTCACGTAGAAGGGAGATAATAAAATAAGAAAAAGAAAGCATAATACAATAATTAATTATTATTTTTACTTTCTTATTTCCCTTCTACGTGACTTTACCGAAAGAACCAAGAGGATGAATCCCTGCAGTCACGAAAGCTTTAAATCGAAATTTAACCTTCACAGGTGTTCGCTAGCAGCCCTTGCCCCCAACAGTCTGTTGCAGCCTATTCTGAGTATCCTCGTTTTTGTGAAGCCGGGCCACAGCTGAGCGAATCAGTTGCGCAATAAAAAAAATCATCCCCCGTCTCTCGAAATCGCGCAACTCATTCGTTGCCTGGCGACGATTTTTTTGTTCCCGTCCGCATCTCGGCGAGATAAACGAAGTGACCGCAAACTCCGCAGCGCTGCGTGCAGCACGCGACGAAAGACGCCGCCACAAAGTGAATCATCGGCGAGCAGAATTGCGTCCCTCCTGTGGGCAAGCCGCTTTCCGCGACCGACCAACACGCCACCACGTCCGCACGCCGGCGATTCCGTTGCATGCAACCCGAGTTGCATGCAACCGAGTTGCGCGCAACCGAGTTGCGCGACTCCCCGAGCGAGCTCAGCGTGCCCCGAGGCGGCGGGAGGACGTCGGCATTGGCGGAGCTCGTTCGCTCGCGGCCGCGTGCTCCCCGTGAATTCCACGTTAAACGCCGAGTCAGAGGCTAAATCTGCTCTCAATTTCGCCGGGGGGGGGGGTGCGGTTAAACCGCGGTGCGCCTTTTTGGTTGTTGCTGCTGCTGCTGCTTACAATGATTGCTCCTCGCGGAGAAGCCGGCGACGCGCTCGGGTCGACACCGAGCGGCGGTGACGTCTCCGCCAGCGCGACGACTTTGAGGCCCACGTGGTCGCAGCGATGGAGATCGCAGGCGCCATGCGTTGACCGACCGACCGAGGCGACTGACGGATGCCACAGCCGTGTTCGACACTGTGCCACTCTTGCTTGCGTTTTATCCGCCCGGCGCTCCGCTCATTGTTGTGAGCGTCGCCCGTCCGTGCTCCGCTGTTGCTGGTGGGCGATTGCCTTCAACTGCCCAGTAGCGTCATTCACGAGCCTTCTACACACGCATCGACTTTCGAACATACATATAAAGACAAAACCCCCCCCGTAAAGTATGCAACAGACTGCTAATGCAAGTGCTGTTAGCGAGCATCTATGAAGGCCGACACGAGAGGGTGGGTGACTAGCACCACGCCGGCAGCTCTTGTCTTCCTAGTGTCGATGTTTACACATCTCACCGAGTACTTCTTTGAGGCTGAGTTGACTTAGGGGAGGCTCAGGACCGTTCAGATAATCGTCACTGATGTTGACCGTGAGCGGGAATTGAACTCGGGTAGTGTTATAATTGTGCAAGTGTTATTTATATCTGGTTCCATCATCATCAGCGGTCGGCCACGCACGGTACGACTGAAGTTCAACACGCACACGCAGCGCCCGATGATCCTCGTAGCACAAGTAGCTACACATGCAGCTACGGGTCCCGCACTTTCAAGGGCCCCGCGCTAAGTGCAATCAAGCCATCAATTCCGGTTCAGTGATTCCGCACTTGCTATATTACTATAGTACTATACCGCCTTCAACTTTCATGAACGACTGGGTGTTTAAGGTTAGCGATTTGACGTATTATCTGCCTGTATAGCAAATGAAAAAATACAATTACTTTCCTATGCAAGTAAAAAAATGTGTGTTTTAATATTTGTGTTTTTTTATTTTAATTTAGGGCCCCTTTATAACATAATCCTACAGGCCCCGCACTAGCTTAATCCGGCACTGGGTACACACAGCGTTGAGTTTCTTCACGAATTCTTTGCGCACTCGCGAGCGTTGACTTGATCCTTCCGATGCGCCCGTGTCTCTACGTTTTCCATCGGTGGCTGTACCGCAGGTTAGCGCTCGCCGATGAAACCCGCGCGCCGTTCGGGCACGCCGTCGGTCAGTGTTCTTCACATCACGATCCAGTTCGCATTCTGCGTCTGACCCCGTTTAACCCCGGACCGTGTCCCACCCATCTTGGCAGCGCGACGCGCACGCACTCCTCACTCGTATTCCTCATACTCCGCCACAACCGCACAGCACTTAGTCATCCACACAGCATATGCAGTACTAGCCCTTGCGGTTTGCGATTATTGATAGGGAACAAACACGCTTCGTTTTTCCTCCGACCCCTTGAGCAGAGACATGTTGGACGAGGTCGGCCTACCGACACTTTACCCCCCATCACATGCGCGAAACTGCAGATCGGAGTGGCGAGATGTTAACTCCCTCGCCTGGCATGCAGGAGGTCGTGGGTTCGATCCCGATCCCGATCCCGACTCCGATGACTGATTATTTAGAGTTTGCGTGTTCTCTCCGTGGTCGCGTGGATTTTCCTCTGGGTGATGTAGGATTTCCCTCCACATTTAGAATCAACATCACGCGTTGAGATTATGTGGCTGCTGCTATACATTCCCACATGATGAGCCACTTCGTTGAGCTATCATTCGTGGCCAGGTCGCTTCTGAAAAGGAGCTATAGAGCTCTCAGTGGGCCTTTCTTGGAACAAATAAAAAAAAAGTTTAGTAACTGTGATGGTGGTGGTTCAGTTGTCGTGCCTGATAGAATCGAATCGAACCGGCGACCTCTGGATTGCATCTCTAGCCTGTGAACCAATTGCACCGTGGCAAACTCTAGATATTTCCACACACAATGTGCCAATATACGTATAGAAGGGCTGGTGGTGCACTCTAATGAACCCATTAACGTGACTTCAAAACCCCTCGCCCAGACGCCCGCAAATTAGCGATGCCAGGAAGCGTGACACGCGGTCTCGGGGCGCTGTAACTCGCGTTTCTTGGAACATGCAATCCTCGGGTAGGACAGTGTGTGTTTCTGAGAGCCCTGAGGATGCGGGGGTCTGTGAAAAAAAGGAGAGAGGGGTGGGGCTGCTTGTAAGGAAGGGGGGGGGGTGCGAAAGGGATCGGGGAAGACAGGATAATCACCTTTCTCCAGCAAACACCCGATAATGCCGCCAGCATGTGGCGCAGGTATTTATTCTCCTGCTCTTTTTCATCTCTTAGGAATGCATGACATCATGGCCATGTGCGGAGAGAGTCAAATAGTACTGACACTACTACTACTGCTACTGCGACCGCTGCTGCTGCTGCTGCTGCTAATCACAATCACCGTGCAGTTGCTACTGCTGCTACTGCTGTTGTCAGTTGTGATTGTCTGGCAGAATTATAATACAGTACAGTATCTATTTAAGATACACAATACTGTGCTAATGATGTCTTGCAAGATGTTCATCATCAATATTATCACACTGCTATTTAGGAAGTTACTTTTAAAAAATATATAATTCCACTTATAGCTGCAGAGCCAGCTAGAATCGATTAGCAATAGCCACAAAATCTTCAAAAAAGCATGTCCATTCTAAAATTAAAGTTTCTAGTTCCGTGAGGGCCGTGTTCTGACTTGGAGAGCGGCCAAAACATTAAACGTAGTGATTGGCTCGTTGTGATTGATCGTTCGAGACCTCTATTGCCAGGTGGCTTAATTATGACATTGTTATCATCTTTATCAGGCTACTATTGATGTCCTGCAAGATCGCTGTTCAGTCATTTCCGCCGTATTCTCGAAAAACCAAAAGCGGTACAAACGTGAGATCCGTTCTTCGCGTGTTCACCGCCGCAGCGGGTGGCGAGACGGAAATTAGGAAATCGTTTTTTTTCTTCCAAAAAATGTACTTCGGAAGTTGGTGGTGAGATTGGTGATGCACGCTGGGGTTTGAGGCATGCATAACCCGTAAGAAAGCATTCCAGCGTAATGCGCTTGAATAAATCGCCCTTTCCAAAAAAATATGGTTGTCGGCAGTAAGTTCATTAATCTTAGTTACAATTCAAAAAACCATACCAATACGGCCCCTTATTTTATGAAGTGCGTCTTAAGGCCACTTAGAGACAATTATATCAAAGAAGTGACCGGGTGATCTCAGAATCAGAGCACTTGAATCGGGACGTTTCGCCAGTAATTACAATTAGCTATTGGCGAAACATCGTACTCAGATTGTAAATGTTGTTGCTTGGCTCTCCAACACACCGGTGTGCTGTACCACTGACGAATCGGCACGTTCTGTTGACGTGAAAACCCCTACTAGTTGGCTGCGTCGGGTGGTGGCGGGTTTAACGACACATTTTTTTTTATTTACGCGATCTAACCCAAAACAACCTCTATTATGGATGATATTTGTCGCAAAAGCCTACATTGTGTTAAAGTAATTGGAATATCTGCCTGAGTCTCACATTGTGTTGGTGTCCTTCACGAGCGTGTGGCCGAAGAGAGCATTATTTACGTTGAATTCCCCCTGTTGCGGTTCCAGTAACGGCGAATATGAAAGGGGAAAAATCCCCCTTAAGATGATTTGTGCAGCTGGCCGCCGGTTCGGTCGCCCTTTTCAAAATGACGAACTTGCCAAAGAGATATCAAAGCAAATACCAAGAGAGACGCGAAGAGCCAAGAGGCGACATTCCTATATCAAAGCTTGCGGCGTGTAAAACAATATCAAACAATACTCTGGCACGTGGTCGTGTCGGACGCTGCGAAATCCGACCGTGGTACGTCCGGTGCTCCCTGCATCGGCTTCCGGTTGCAGATCCAGGCACGCTCATCGCACACAACCATGGGTGGGAAAAAACCCGATTTTTCCAGCGGCAGGCATTGGGTTTTTTCTTTAATACAATTAAACCCGATTTCGGGGAATTAAAACCTGGTTTAATGAATACGAAACTCTGATCCAAGGCTTAGGCTGCTTCCTCGTCGGTGCTGCTATCATCGTACTCGGGGGGGGGGGGGGGTCGTCGGGCACGGGGTAGTCGTAGAATGCGGCGGGCAGGTTGGTCTTGATGAACACGAGCTTCTCCTGCACAATCGTGGGCGCCAGTGAGTTCCTTCGCTTGGAATGGATGAAGCCCATCGTTGAGAAGTTGGCGAAGTGCGGTTCTGCAATTAGAACCAATTAAACCGGATTTCTCCCAATCGCAGATGATCGGGTTTAATATAAAATGACAATTAAACCCGATTGTAAAAAAAACCCGACTGTGCCACCCTTGCACACAACCGAGTGCTCGCCACAGATGGAACCACGATAGCTCGCTGGCCTCGTCCAGGAGCAGACACCATCACGCCAATTCGGGTCATCCTCGCGGTGGCTTTTTGGCTGCTGGCCATCGAACAAAGGCGGTGGTCACCGCGTCGCGTGGCGCTCTCAGAGGCGCTTCTGCGGCCGTCTGGAACGCTCTTCCTTCTGATGCTAGGAAGTCACTGGACCTGTGCGCTTTTTAATCACATAGATTGGAAACTCATTGCTTTAGAAGTGCTTTTTGTGTTCCGTTTGTTGTCATTCCCCCCGTACCTCCGATTAGCACGGTTGGCTACGTACGGTGCGAAAGAAGTTCAACGTACACACGTACAAATCACCTGATATCAGAAGCTAAGCAGAAGTTGCGCCTGGATAGCGAGTTGATGGGCGACCATAACACACTGTAGGCTCCTGCGGTGCCACGTTGTGAGCAGCAGAGAGAAATGCAGCACAAAACTACTGGTTGTACTGTACTATGCTCCCACGTCTAGCCCCCCTGCCTTCACCAACCCGCACTTGAAGGCTGAGACCCATGGCCGACGCGGGGTGTGGGGAGACCGTCATCCAGCAGTGGATCGCCAGCGGGTTCTACATTCCCATTATTGTTACGACACCGCCGCAGTGTAGATGAGCTACAACAGGGGGACGTTATCTTCGTATTGAAGATGCAGCTCATAGAGGTTCCGACTTTTAGTCACCCCACCTCAAAGACAAAGATCCCCCATATAGCCTTCAACAGACCGTTAGGGCAAGTGCCGCTGGCGAGGACCTATGAAGGCCTGTACGGTGAACGAGGGGGTTGGGTGGCCAACACCACGACCGACCGCCTTCGTCTCCCTAGTAACGATGTTTATACATAGCACCAGGCACTAATTTGAGGTTGAGTCGACCTAGGGGAGGCCCATGACCGGTTCAGATAATCGCCACTGGTGGTGACCGTGAGTGGGCATTAAACCCCCGGGTCGCCGGGTTCGTAGCGCAGCGCGTTAACGGCGACACCACCGCCCTCCTCCACAAAGACAAAGATCCCCCGTATAGCCTGTAACAGACTGTTGGGGCAAGTGCTGTTAGCGAGCGCCTATGAAGGCCGGCACAGCACACGAGGGGGTGGGTGGCCAATACCACGCCCGGCCGCCTTTGTCTCCCCAGTGGCGATGTTTACACACCGCTACACCAGCTAATCATCTGAGGCTGAGTCGACCTAGGGGAGGGCCCAGGACGAGGTTCAGATACTCGTCACCGGTGTTGTCCGCGAGCGGGAGTCGAACCCGGGTCGCCGGGTCCGCAGCGCTGCCCGCTCCGCCTCTCCTCCACCTCGAACACAAACACAAACATCACCCCAATTCACTCCTTGCCTCATCTGGCTCCCCCACTCTACCCCCGCATACTCCGCGTTGCCTCCCTGACCCCCCCACCCCCCCAGCCCCTCGCCGTCACTCCACGTGAAACGTGCGCTGATGAAGCAGAGCCGCTCATCAGTGCGGGGTCGCCTTCGGGCCCGTGGTGGTAAGGAGTGAATGGGGGGGGGGGGGGGTGAGCGAGTCCGGGTCAAGGTGAGTGGGTAGCACGAGTGAAGCTTAACGGCCTTCGTTTGTGATTTGCTCAACCGTCGTCGTCATCATCATCGCTAAATCCACTGCTGGATGAAGGCCTCCGCAAGCCGCCACCACCCAACGGCGTCGTGCGATGTACTGATCCACCCGGCACCTGCACAGGAGCTGGTTTAATCGCTCCGTCTCCTCGGTGGAAGTGAGAGAGTTGCGCACATCTTTCGGCGGTCCGCCAACCCTCGTCCTTAAAGTGTTGGGGGTCCACAGGTGCCTGCTATCAAACCCGTTTATCGGGTGTATTGAGTTGTTGATCCAAAGCCTCGCAACCAAATGACTGCAAAGACAAAGATCTCCCGTGTAGCCTTAACAGACTGTATGGGCAAGTGCTGTTAGCCAGCAAACACACACAAAACGCCTCCATCGCGTGAAATTTGGTTCGATTTCAGCTCTGAGAATTAAAAGCAATGGTTCGACTGTCATGCGACAAACATTGCCCTCGTGTGGCAAAGCGAGTGGGCAAAAGCCGCCCTCTGCTGAGTAGACCAGGTCACTTGAAGGAATCCAAGAGGAATTCAGCGAACTACCAAGATGCTCCCGAAGGAATAAAGATGCCATATCAGCTGCTTGTGACGCGTGTATGAGAAACGTGGATATGGGCAAATACAGCGGCACAAAGGCGGACAAGTGCGCAAAGTAGCACGGAGAGTGGCGCACGCTCGCAATGTACGCTGAGATACACAAATAGGAACCCCCCCCCCCCAGGTGAGAGAACGCACGCACAGGTTAGATTCGTCATTCTGACCGTAAATAAGTAGACTTGGGCAGGACCCTCCCCGCCCTCCCCCCATCCATGGTCAAGACGAACCACAGAGTTGCAGTCAAAGGAGGGAGTGACCTCGTGAACCGCACAGGTGAAAGGATGACATCAGCTCGTGGTGCATAGGAGCTGCGGTTGAAGGTTGGATAGCGACAGCGTGAGAGAGGGAAATAGCTTGGGGGGGGGGAGGTGGCGTTCATCCAGCAGTGGATCGATCATGACTGCTTGCCGCTGTTGCTGATGATGATATAGGCATTTAGGGCGGTGCGTACATTCACTGTGTTGATCGCTTGGATACAGTTGTGGCTGGCAACAGCTGGCAGTGTTGCAGCGGGGGTGATCCTTACGGATGGCGGTGGTGATGGTGGTGATGATGGGGATGATTGAGGGAGAGATGCTGGGGGTGGGGATGGAGCGAGAGGGGTTTGGAGGGGGGGGGGCAGAATTCACATTAATCTGAGCGGCTTGGCTGGGCGATGTGGATTGGTGGTGAGAGGAGATGCTGTTTTTAGCCGTGTGATGTCACCTTGTCAAATGCGCGCACAGAGACACACACGGGCCCCTTTGTGAGGGCCAACATTTGCCAAAGCGCCGCACATGGAATCCACGCCTTCACCTAAATCAATCACGAAATCTCCATACACTTTGACCAAACATTCACGGACGCTAGCCACAACACTACCCGCAACCACCCCCCCACCCCTCCCTCCATTGCGACGCAAACCTCTGTTGATTGTTACTCAAGAGTAAGTGTTAGCGTGCGTGCTGCTACAACTCGAAACACTTCTGTATAAACATGCATATTTATTTTAACATCAATTTCTAAGAATTCGTCACGCTGAAAGAGGTAAGCGAGGTAAAGGCGCGGCCCTGCAATTTCGTTCGCCTGCCACCGGTGGCGAAATGAACCCTCAACCACAGAGATGTACGGAGAGAGCCACTCTCGCCGGACTTTGGTCTACTCTTCCTCGCTGGTCAGATGTCTTTGCAAGGGGCGGTAGTACCCACACTTCACCCTACTTACCACACGAGCTCCTGCCGATCGGACAGCAGCAGGGTGACTTAGGAAACGTTGCACCGTGGTTTCAGCTGCCGCGCCGGGAAATCGAATCGAACCGACTACCTCTGTGGTTAGTTTTCAGGCTTAGTGTACTCACCATCACACCATTGGTGCCGTGCAGCGTTCCCTCGTTATTCGCGAGGGGGATACGTTCGCGAATAATGATATTGGCCCACGAAAACTTTTCAACGAATTGCCTCAATTAAATACGTCAATAAGCTATTAAAACCATGACAGTGATGTATCTATCTCATCTCTTTATCTCATCACTTTCTCTCTCATCACTTTAGCTCGTCACTTTCTCGCATTACATTCTCTCTCATCACCTTGTCTCTCATCACTGTATTTGTCTCTCTCTCTCTCTCTGTCAATGCAGTCGTGTAGAGTTCCACATGCGATTCGCGGGATAGCCAAAAATTGCGGATAGCAAATTCGTGAATAACGAGGGAATACCGTACTTGAAGCATCTGTACCAAATGCATCGCATTGAAAGTAAATATGAATTAGAGACATAGCATTGACTATATTCTTGGTTCTTTCGGTAAAGTCACGTAGAAGGGAAATAATAAAATAATACGTGACTTTACCGAAAGAGCCAAGAATATGAATCCCTGCAGTCACGAAAGCTTTAAATAAAAAATTTGCATTGACTGTTAAGATTGTATACGGGTGCTTGGGTTGGTGTGAATCGAATCACATTGGCACCCACGATTTGTCCACGGGAGTAGAACCGTTGTAGATTTTCGCGGATGTGCTGTGCAGTTCCCCCTTGCGTTTTCGGGCTGTATCGCGCTTGTTCGCCATGATGTCCGACGTTTCGCTCTACGTGCTGGGAGCTTATTTCAAGACCTGACGGAATGGAGAAGCTCCCAGCACGCGTGGTGCAATATTACTGGCATCAATGCCGTGTGTTTACCCCGGGAAAGCCTTACCGACTCTCAAGATGTTTCACAGATGACCCCTGCATTGGTGATTTTGGCCAATTCCTCAAATGTGTGTGTACGTATGTTGATCTCTTTCGCACCGTACGTAGCCACCCGTGCTAAGCGGAGGTGTGGGGAACGGCAACGAATTAACACACAAAAAAATTAACCCGTAAAAACAAAGTTTTTCACTATAAATCCTTTATATGCGTGGCGGCTAGAGTCCTCTCGTCCTCTGGCTTGAGATGGCTGCCACCTATGGGTCAGATGATTGCCTGCCACCATTAAGCAATTGGTAATTAAATATAAAAAAAAAATTCCTAAAAAGTGTAAAATTTTGGAAAAAGATTTTCACGAAAATAAATTGTCACGCACAACGAGTCTGTGTGCAAAATGTCAGCTCGATTGGATCACGGGAAGTGGGTTAAAAAACGACCGAAAGATTTGCACGGTCGTAAGCGCGCAAGCAAGCAAGCAAGTGAACTTAATATAAAGGATTTGAAAAGCGGAGTGCCTGAATAAACACAAACCACGCCTACGACGGAATAACGCTCAAGTCTCAGAAAGACCGCTTCACGAACCCACTCGATTATCTCCCGGCCACCTCGCAGCCCAACAGGTTTGCGAGTTTTTTTTTATTACAAATCTCTACATGATCCACAAACCCTTGCTTCCAAAGCGCTGGACCGCAGGCGTGCACCATCACGCTCGTTTAAGGGATGATAATCATACTACTTTCATTTTATATAGCGTCATTCATGCCAACAGCATCCCACAACGCTGTACATTAATTATATGTATTCTATATAAGGACCGAATTCCATATATGCGATTGGCTACGCACCGTGCAAAAAGAAGCCCTACACACACACGCACACGCGTAGCATAACCAAGCACACGAAAACCCTGCTCCCAAGCAAATTTAACAATGAATAAACTAATTAAGAAATGGCACCAAAAAAAAAGCACAAACAACAACAAAAACTACAAAGTTTTCAAAACAAAGAAACGAGTCCATTCGGTGATAGCGGGTGGACGAGGCTGGTGATGGACCGGCAGCTAAAGGAGGGGAGAGAGAGCGCGCGCCATGGAGGACGCTCGCCACGTCCTTGCGCAGGAGAGGAATTGCGGCGTCGCAAAACCGTGGGCGATGGCGACACCACATATCCAGCAGTGGACAAACCGTGGACATTAGGAGGTTCAGGGACTCTGTGAAGTCATGGGAGAGAGGTGTTAATGGTTCCTCTGGGATCTTCACTCAACGAGCACTTCCCCCCCCCAGTACTGCAGAACCCCCCCCCAACTCCCCATTTTTCTCACGGCCCAACCCGCGCCTCCCTCTCTCCCACCACCCAGCCGGCATGCACACCCGGTGAGTAACGGGTGGGCCCCTAAAGTCCGTTCTAATTCACCGCATTCATTATTTCAGTAGCAAGGTCCCACGTGGTGAGATTAATTAAGACTTCGATGTCCTCCGAGAGGCGCCTCGATCTGAATTTTTCGTGGAATATTTCCACCCCTCCGCCCGACCAATAACCAGCCACCAGGACATCGTCCATTCCCTCAACCTCCCACCGATAGCAAGACGGTGGGGGGAGGTGGGGGGGCATTTTTTCCAGAGCTTAGCATCGGACAGCTCCGCTGAAACTAAAACTGTCCTTGTAAGCTGAAGGATGAGAGCGGTGAGCGAACGGCGGTGGGGCAGGAAATTCTCTTGCGGCATCTAGTGGACATCAGTCGCATGAACAATCTCGAGACGGATAAAAGAAAACGCACGCGACTATTGCAAAATAAAAAAACCCCACAAGAATAGGCTCGAAACCCTTTCGGGCAATAAAGGGTGTAAAACATTTTCATACGCCAAATAGATCCCTTATCGCAAGGCATCGAGTCTGCATTAAACCACACACACTTGTGGCGAAACATGCAAATTAACATGCTCTGATCATATGCATTGCCTACACCAGATACTGCCTTTTGTGTGGCCTTGTCTCACCGGTGTTAGACCAGAGAACGCCGAAAGGCGAACAGCGCAAAGGCAGCACAAGTATCAAAGTATGATACTGGCAAAAAAGGTCCCATAGACATAACACATTTTATTATTATCATCACTGCTGAGGTTGTCGCGGTTGTGCCCTACAGCTCTCCGATGAGCGTTGAGGTTGTACCACACACCCTGTTCAGCATTTTGTCTGACGTTTCGCTACCACGCGGTGAAACCTGAAAACACATTGGGGAGCTTCACAGTGGGAAGTGGCCTGGAGACAGAGCTGGATTTGTCCGTCACCCCGAAGCGAAGCTTCCTCCGTAAGTGAAAAATAACCACATCATCTCAATTGGACGTTAGAAGGATCGACTCGGATACGAATTTCCATGAAGAAGCGCTCAATTACTTTTGACCCAAAAAATAAAATTACGTGATCAACGGGCCAAATCACAAGTGACAAAGATGTCAAAGATTAGAACCTAGAGTTGAACAGTATCCGACAAAGCACATTCACAATCCACAAGGGTGCCACAGACCCATAGCCGTGGAAACATCAACTCCCAGGAAGAGAACAAGACCCATATATTCTAGATTTGAAGTTTTCGTGACTGCAAGGGTCCATACTCTTTGGTTTTTTCAGTAAAGTCACGTAAGTAAAAAAGAAAATAAAATAAATCACGTTTCGGAGGCAACACAATTTATTTTAATTTTATTTTTTACCTACGTGACTTTACCGAAAAACCCAAAGAGTAATATCCAGATACCAATACAATGACTGTCCCAGTCAGCTTCCAGAAATTCACCTACCACCCACCATCCAGGTTCATCACCACGATCACGTTCCACATACGTTTCAGACCACACAAACACGTGTAAGAAGCACACAGCCTCGATCCGTATGCAAAACACATGAGCATTTCACGAAGAAGTGCATGTGGTACTCTTAAATCACCATCAAAATACATTTGAGAAAATGTGACCTTCTGACAGCAGCAGTGAGGATATGCTATTTTTTGCATAATGCAGAGGTTGAGATGCATTTTACACACGATTGTGTTGCTTGAAACTCATGGTTTTACAGAATGCACGATTAAACTTATTATGTTTGTCTTGCCCTAGACGCATTTGAACTCGCTCCCATTCCCAGAGAGGTCCTGCTGATTCCATAAGGGTCCCCGAAGAGCTTCCCCAAAAACTCCCAGACTTTCCCAGGACGGTGGGGAAAAAAAGAGATTCGAGTGCAGCAGAGAACTGTGTAAAGTTTTATTATAGATTTTTTTCCCGTCAAGAATCACTTTGCACGGCAGACGCATACGGGGGGGGGGGGGGGGAGGATAAAACGGTACAGCACAGACCAGTTATTAGAGACGCCGGTAAATAAAGACAAACTTCCTCTCGGGCAATTATACGTTGACACGATTCCGTTGCAATGTTAACAAAAAAAAACATACGCAACAAGACGATTGACAAGTCGTGGCGTGACCGATGTTAAAGGGCAGGGGGAGGTTTCAAAGCAAAAAGAGGTTGGCTGTTATGTTGTTGGGTGGCCAAATGTGGCTTGGTGTGTCGTGGATGCGTTTTGTGTGCGCCACCCTGGAGGGCGTGGCACGTGTTGGCAATTAACTGTGGAAAACACCATTCTTCCGTTGAGTGTGGAAAACAATGACCCCCCACCCCATCACTCCTTAAACTCAATAATAGCCTCATGAGGACAAGTCGTATAATTGTAAGCACCGACTATCAGGGATTCTGAAACTCTAGTCCTGACAAACCACCAAGGCGGTGCACCTTGAAATTTTACAAATCAAGTCGCCCCATGTCACACTCACTACAACTGGTAAATGTGGATCCCTTGCACCCTGGTGAGGAGCTCGGGATGGTGACTGACCTCAGCGGACTCACTACATCGCCTCTTAAAGCTCACGGAGCTTGCTTTCGGACTAGGGCTGGACAAGGGTTTGACAAAAAACAGATACTTCGGTTGAAATGTCACATTAAAAAACTGCACTTGTCAAAACTTGTTTATTAAAAAGTGACCAAGGTACAGAAAACTGGGTGCATGGAGCCGGCTGTGGCTCCATTGACTGACACTTTCCCCCAGGCGAGACATTATTCGTGAAAGCCAAAAACATTCACGATTGAAACAAGGACGTTTGACACCGACCGCTTCCGTAACAATCACTTTTCTACAAACACTAATTCGACTGCTGGTGTTGCATTGAGGTGAATGTGTTTTCTGACCGCGGTCGTTAACAAAAACAAACACTGCGGCCACTGAGATGGAGAGCCAGCCCCCCCCCCCCTACACCTTAAGTGTTCTTTGAAGGAGCTAGGAAAACCATCCCTAAAGTGGCCTTTCTCAAGGCCCCCTATTTTCCGCCTCTCGTTGCTTCGATTGCACGGGCCTCGGGCGAGACCAGGCGGGAGGGAGCAAGCAGCGTGCTCCCTATCCTCGGGGCATCCACTCCAAGTCCTGCGGTGCTGGCGATGCGTGCAGTGTGGAAGCGAGGAGCGGACCCTGCCCGTGCGCCACTTTTGAGGCTTCCCCGCTGTGCGAGGAGCATCCCGAAGAGTCTGGTCCACTCCCATGTGACCGCCGAGCCTGACCACGTTTTGCAGAACTCCAAGCCAAAAGCAGTGGCCGGTGAGCAATTCAACTCTCCCACCGACTTCAGCTTTCTGACAGTCAAACTCTCAGTCCATGACCTAAGCCGCAATCTCAACTTTTTCCATGTATTTTGCAAAAACTTGGTAGGCAGGAGACTGAGTGATGGTGTTGGTGGGGCTCAGACTTTTTCCGAGTGTTTGCAAATGCAAGGCCTTGCCGACGCACATGCCGGGTCCACTAGAGGTTCTGCATGCCCCTCGTGTACTTGTAGGTCGGCACTTGTAGTCCGGTGACCTGGTTGGAGAAAGAGGGGCGGGCCATCATGCCCTGGGAGATGACGTGCGCGGCATCGATGCCCTGCGACACATCGGCCGCGTTCACCTGGTGCATCACCGTAGTGCCGGGCGACGGCTGGCGGATGGGGCCCGGCATCGCCTGGAAGCCAGCGGCGGCGTGGGCGTGGGCGTGGGCGGCGTGGGCATGGGCGGCGTGAGCGTGGGCGGCGTGGGCTCCCTGGGGCTGCACTGGCAGGAGCCACCAGGGGTTGGAGCGCACGGGCACCATCTGGGACTGCGGGTAGTACGGAGTGCGGGCCTGCGCTTGTGACAACGTCGTCATAAAGTATCCAGAGGTGGTCGCCGGCTGGTACTGCCCGATGATGGTGGTGCTCGGCGCCACCATGCGCACGCCGCCAACGTGCTGCACATACTGCGAGGACGACAGCTCCACCTTGCGCTCCACCTTGTGCTGCGCCAGCGTCACGTACATGGGCTTAGAGCCGACGATGCGGCCGTCCATCTCCGACATGGCCTTGATGGCCTCCTCGGGCGTGGAGAAGCACACGAAGCCGCAGCCCTTGGACTCGCCCGTCTTGTTCACCATCACCTTGGCGCTCGTGATGGTGCCGAATGGCGAGAACTCCTTGCGCAGCCTCTCGTCGTTGATGTTGCCGTCCAGGTTCTTCACGTACAGGTTCACGCCCTGGAACTTGTTCTTGCCGTCCTGCTTGGGCGACTCGTACTCCCCGTTGAGCTCCATCTCGCTCTCCGACCTCCTGTGCCCGCTGCCCGCGTAGAACTCGTGCTCGTTCAGGTGGGGGGCGAGATGCTGGAGGTTGCGTTCAGCCTTGAGCTGCGCCAGGGTGACGTAGAGCGGCTTGGAACCGATGATGCGGCCGTCCATCTCCGTCATGGCCTTGGTGGCCTCCTGGACGGTGGAGAAGCACACGAAGCCGCAGCCTTTCGACTCGCCGCTTCTGTTCACCATCACCTTGGAGCTCGTGATGTTGCCGAACGGCGAGAACTCCTTGCGCAGCCTCTCGTCGTTGATGCCGTCGTCCAGGTTCTTCACGTACAGGTTCACGCCCTGGAACTTGTTCCTGCGGTCCTGCTTGAGCGACTCAAACTGTCGCTCCAGCTCCAGCTCCTCCGCCGACTTATGAAGATGGCCCACGCAGATCGCCCGCCCGTTGAGGCGAGGCAAAGGGAGGCTGCGCTCCGTCTTGAGCTGGGCCAGCGCCACATAAAGCTGCTTGGATCCGAGCGCCTGCCCGTCCATCTCCACCATGGCCCTGGAGGCCTCGTCGTGAGACGAGAAGCACACGAAGCCAAACCCCTTGGACTCGCCGCTCCTGTTCACCATCACCTTGGCACTGGTGATGGTGCCGAAGGGGGAGAACTCCTTCCACAGCCGCTCGTCGTTGACGTTGGGGTCCAGGTTGTTGACGTACAGGTTGACGCCCTGGAACTTGCTCGTGCACTTGTGTCTGAGCACGTCGTGGCCGCCGAGTTCCATCTCGAGTACCGCCTTCTTGTGCGTGCTGCCCACGTGGTACGCGTGCTCACTGAGGTGAGTTGCCAGCTGCTGCATCCTGCGCTCCCCTTTCAGCTGCGCCAGCGTCACGTACATGGGCTTGGAGCCGACGATGCGGCCGTCCATCTCCGACATGGCCTTGACGGCCTCCTCGGGCGTGGAGAAGCACACGAAGCCGCAGCCCTTGGACTCGCCCGTCTTGTTCACCATCACCTTGGCGCTCGTGATGGTGCCGAACGGCGAGAACTCCTTGCGCAGCCTCTCGTCGTTGATGTTGCCGTCCAGGTTCTTCACGTAGAGGTTCACGCCCTGGAACTTGTTCTTGCCGTCCTGCTCGGGCAACTCGTACTCCCCGTTGAGCTCCATCTCGCTCTCCGACCTCCTGTGCCCGCTGCCCGCGTAGAACCCGTGCTTGTTCAGGTGAGAGGCCAGGTGCTGGAGGTTACGCTCGGCCTTCAGCTGGGCCAGCGCCACGTACATTGGCTTCGAGCCCACCACCCTCCCGTCCATCTCCGTCATGGCCTTGATGGCCTCCTCGGGCATGGAGAAGCACACGAAGCCGCAGCCTTTCGACTCGCCGCCCCTGTTCACCATCACCTTGGCGCTCGTGATGTTGCCGTACGGCGCGAACTCCTTGCGCAGCCTCTCGTCGTTGATGCACTCGTCCAGGTTCTTCACGTACAGGTTCACGCCCAGGTACTTGCTCCTGCGCTCCTGCTTGAGCATCTCGAACTGTCGCTCCAGCTCGGCCACCGCCACCGCCTCACCCTCGGCCGCAGCCTTGGAGGCACGGGCCCCGTACATTACCCGGCTCCCGTTGAGCTCCTTCGCCTTGGCGTTCATCGCATCGAGGGCCTTCTGCGCCTCCTCGTGGCCCTCGTAGCTGCCAAAGCCAAAGGCCTTGTCCCCCACTTCCATTGGCACGTCACGCAAGCGGGCTCCGTGGCTGGCTGTGGCACGTCCGTAAGTGAACAAATCAGGCAGGGCAATAGGATGTCTTCTGACAGGCCGGTGAATCAACTGCGACTGTATGGCTAGATGTCTGTCTGGCTGGTCATTCAGGTTACGAAGACACAAACCAATCAATTAATGTAGCTTAACAGGCTCACTTTCAGGTGGTACGGAGTGGTTATCTGGCAGAAAAACTGTACAACAGGCAGGCCGATTGCTGGTCTGGGTGTTAAGCTGGCAAGGCAGTCCAGCAGCAGCACAACAGGTCGCCAAACTGAAAATCTGTCTGGCTGCCCAAGCACTTGGCTTGCTTGGCGTCTCAGTGGCAATGAGTGGTACAGACCAGTACCTGGGTTGGCAGGCAGGCAGTATTAACACGTTCCACGGACAGGGGGTCAGTGTCTGCTGGCAGCCAGTCCAACCACACTCTTTGGGCTGTCTATGCGTGTGAATGGCTGCTCGTGAGGCAGTCCCAACAACGGCAACACGGGATGTCTGTGAAGCAGCCGGGCAGTACAACAACAACACGTTGGCTGGCAGGAAAGGCGGGCAAAGCGGTCCGTCCAACAGGTTGTCTGTCGGGCAGGCAGGCACGCAGGCAGGTAAGGCACGCAGGCAGGTAAGGCAGGAGGGGCTGGCCACGGAGTCGGCAGGTCCACTGGCCGCGTGTCCAACGCTGGGCCAGCTGTTGTCGTGGAGGTGCTGGGAGAGGAGGGCGATGTTGTTGTTGTTGTTGACGTAGGGAGAGGGCGATGTTGTTGTTGACGTTGGGAGAGAAGGGCGATGTTGTTGTTGACGTTGGGAGGAGGGCGATGTTGTTGTTGACGATGGGAGAGGGCGATGTTGTTGTTGACGTTGGGAGAGAAGGGCGATGTTGTTGTTGACGTTGGGAGAGAAGGGCGATGTTGTTGTTGACGTTGGGAGAGAAGGGCGATGTTGTTGTTGACGTTGGGAGGAGGGCGATGTTGTTGTTGTTGACGCTGAGAGAGGGCGATGTTGTTGTTGATGCTAGGAGACGAGGGCGATGTTGTTGTTGACGTTGGGAGGAGGGCGATGTTGTTGTTGTTGTTGACGTAGGGAGAGGGCGATGTTGTTGTTGACGTTGGGAGAGGGCGATGTTGTTGTTGTTGACGCTGAGAGAGGGCGATGTTGTTGTTGATGCTAGGAGACGAGGGCGATGTTGTTGTTGACGTTGGGAGAGAAGGGCGATGTTGTTGTTGTTGATGCTAGGAGACGAGGGCGATGTTGTTGTTGACGTTGGGAGAGAAGGGCGATGTTGTTGTTGTTGACGTTGGGAGAGGAGGGCGATGTTGTTGTTGTTGACGTTGGGAGAGGGGGGCGATGTTGTTGTTGTTGACGTTGGGAGGGCGATGTTGCTGTTGCGGTCGTGGTTGGGTGTCGCCTCGTCGTGCAAGACGGCGACGCGACTTGGTGGCGTAACTTGAAGTAGACAATTTAAAAACAACAAAAGTCGGGGGAAGCGCGCACGACCACCACGCGCCGTTGGGTGGCCCAATGGTGAAGATGATGACGATTAGTAGTGGTGGTGGTGGTGAGGGCGAACAGATGTAGAAGACTCAAACTAGCGGTTGATGAGAAGCCCTGAGCACAACACGGCAACAAACAAATGGGGAGAGGGGGAGGGAGAGACAGAGAGAGGGAGGCCGCTGGAGGTTCTTCTTGTTGTCGCCGCGGCCTTTTGCCGTCGCAACTCGGGGCAGGAAGCGACTCCCGGCTGCTAAATATCTCGCGGCCGCGCGCACCGCGCATGCGCAGGGCGCGTCACCCGCACGCCGGTTCTCACATTGAGTTCAAAATTAGTTTTATATTTCTTTTTTTTATTATCGCTACTTTTCCCTTTCCGTTACTTTTTTTTTGCTCTACGCCGACGCTTTGAGCGATTTTAGTTATATTTGATTTTAAGAAAACTTTTTTTACCCACAGGCGGTGTTTTATCTATTTTGTTATCCTGCTTAGAATAGTTTGGGATTGATTTCAAATAATTTTTCACAAATACCACCTCTAACCCGACCCCAGCTATGGGAGTTCTAACGAATTATATTCGGTGATACTGCTGCTGTCGCGTTGGCAGTGGCGCACAAATAACAAACCAAAAACAACTCCACACGTTCGTCAATAACATTGGCTTCAAAATTAAATAAAAAAAAGTACCGACGTTTGGCTCACTGGGCCTTATTCATAGCCACACATTGCGTTTTGCGCAGGCAAAACGCGCTCATCTCTGCCGAGACGCATGTGAAGGTAGAGAGATACACACGAGCCTGCAGGCGTGTGATTGTGGCCGTGCAACCACCCCTTGGGGTTGCAGTCAACCATCGTGGGCTCTGCACACTCCTTGGGGGATAGCGAAACAACACGAAACTCTCTCTCTCTCTTGCAGCCTTCTCGCCTGCGAGCAGACAACGTTGCCCCCCCCCCCGTTCGTTCGCCCTCGACTCGACACCCCAACTGAGAATCGCACGTGAAAATGTGACAACAGCCTCGTTGGTTCTCTCCGAAACGATTTAAAGCTTCTTTCTCCACCGCACGTAGTAGCCCCCAGCGTGCTTCCAAGCTCTTCATCGCTCTCTCTCTCTCTCTGAGAAGTGCCCATTGCCCGAAACGTCTTCTGCCGTGCACACACGCGCACGCAGTCCGTCATTAGTGCCGCTAACAGCTCCGTGTCTGTGTCACCACGTGTCTCTGTGCACCACGTGTCACCACGTGTCTGTATGCAGCACCCACGTGTGTGTGTACCACGTGTCTGCGTGCGTGACTGGGGAGCGGTGGTGCAGTGGTTAGCGCTACGCTGCGCTACGAACCCGGCAACCCGGATTGGATTCCCGCTCACGGCCAACACCGCCAGTGACGATTATCTGAACCGGACCTGGGCATCCTCCCCTAGGTTGACTCAGCCTCAAATGAGTACCTGGTGCGGTGTGTAGTAAACATCGACACAGGGGAGACAAAGGCGGTCGGGCGTGGTGCTGGCCACCCAACCCCCTCGTGTATCGTTTTGGCCTTCATAGGTGCTCGCTAACAGCACTTGCCCCGACAGTCTGTTAAGGCTACACGGGGGATCTTTGTCTTTGTGCACCACCGCCAACGCAGCAACAGGCTGGGGGTGGGGGGGGCGTGAAGTGGCATCACCGGGGTGACGAGGGAAGCCGGGTGAGCCGGGCGACAGTCGAGAACTTCTGGCGGCCATATTACTCAGGGAGAGTCCCCAACACCCTCACCCCCACCAACACCACCAACACACCACCACCCCCCCTAGGTAAGATGGCCGCAGACGACTTTACCTCCCCACCACCACCACCAACATTCACCACCCCCACCACTACCACCACCCCCCCCCCCTAGGTAAGATGGCCGCAGACGACTTCACCTCCCCACCACCACCACCAACATTCACCACCCCCACCACTACCACCACCCCCCCCTAGGTAAGATGGCCGCAGACGACTTCACCTCCCCACCACCACCACCAACATTCACCACCCCCACCACTACCACCACCCCCCCCCCCCCTAGGTAAGATGGCCGCAGACGACTTCACCTCCCTACCACCACCACCAACATTAATCACCCCCACCACCATCCCCCCTAGGTAAGATGGCCGCAGACGACTTCACCTCCCCACCACCACCACCAACAACATTCACCACCCCCACCCCCACCACCTCCCCACTCCACAGCACGTGGAGCTATCGGGGCAGCATGGCCGCGTCCACGGAGCCGCCGGCGGCTTGCGGCGCTCCGAGCCTCAAGGAGCTCACGGCGCCAGACTACGGGCGGCCGCCTGCCACGCAGAGACGCGCCCTGCAGGAGCTCGTCAAGTCGCACGTGGAGTCGTTCGACTACGTGCTGCACGAGGGTCTCTCGCAGGCGGTGCAGGTGAGGCCGTGGCGAGCGGGGGGGTGGTAGCCAGGGGTGGTGTGTGGTGGTGCATCAGCCAGTCATCTCGGTCATCTCGGTCGGTCAACCCGTGGCACCTGCTGGGTCTGCCCCGTGACCTCCTGCCAGCGGGCGTTCGACACTTCACGTGGCCTCACGGTGCACTTGGCCTGGCACAAGCGTCGTGGTGACGTCACCGCCACTTAGTGGCGAATGGCGGTTGTTGGTGGTGGCCTGAGAGGGCCCACGGGATCCCATCGCCGCCGTCTTGCGCGGTGCCACCACAGAGGGCCCACTTTGTACAGGCCTCGGCGTGGCCTAACTGAAATAATAGCGGCATCTCAGCGGCGGTTTGGCCTTAATAAAATAACACTGGTCAACAAAAAAAGAAAAAAATTCTGGCCTGGACGTTTGCAGCTGTTTTAGACTAATTTCAGGGTGCTGATTCCAAATCTGATCTCAGATTTGCTCTATCACATCTAATTTTTATGCTATCGGCATACCCCATTTTCATTGATTTTACCCGAAATTAACTCTGTCACTTATGATTGCAAGTTGTTGCGAGTCAGTGACTGCTTTAGTGTTAAAATATTGTGCTGTATTTTTAGGATAGTGTGTTTATAATATCATTTTATGTAGATATCCACGTTTATTTAATATTTTTCTTCAGCAGTTTTTATTGAAAATGAAATATTTTATATCTCAAAAACCTGATGTGATAGACAAAAACTGATGCCAGATTTGGAATCAGCACCCCAAAATTTCCTTATTATCGTTGGAATACCTTATGCCAGAAAAAGTGTGTTGACCAGTGTAATCATCGGTGGTGACGAGCCAGGTTTGGTGAACGTTACACACTGCTGCGGAAGGCTGCCGAGGTTAATGCACCCTGCCCTTAATGTGACGTTAAGCACGCCATTCCCCGTGTAATGTAGCGTTATTGCGGCATACCCGGTAAAAATGGATAATCGTGTAATTATTAATTGTGTGCAGGCACGACAATAAATTCGGTTTTTTATTCATGCGTTGCGCGAGGAGCGGTGGCGCAGCGGTTAGCGCACTGCCTTGTGAGCCCCGGCCACGCCGACTTCAGTTGCAGGGCACGGATCTTGGAAGCCTGAGCAGAGTTGAGACGGGAAAGTTCTTGGATGGGTGTCCGGCCTGCATACCGGACACCTGTGAAAATAACGCTTCACAGCTCATCGGATTCCTCCAGTATAAATAAAATATTCTGGTTCCGATGTGTTGTTGATGGGTCTACGTTACCAGCAGAGGAAAGTGCAGTCAAAGGCCGGTCGTGGTGCTGGCCACCCACCCCCTCGTGTGCCGTGCCGGCCTTCATAGGTGCGCGCTAACAGCACTTGCCCCAACACCCTGTTAAGGCTATACGGGGGATCCATGTATTTGGTGTTGTAATGAAGTTGTTGCGGCGATGATGATAATGATGACATTGTGGCAGCATTGATGGTATTGTGATGATCGCGCTGTTCTCTGTCTCGCACCCAGGCCATCCCTCCCATCGAGTTCATGATAAATGGCAATCGCCTATCGCTGGCTTTCGCCGACACCTCCATCTCTCCACCCATGGTGGGCAAGGCGGCCGTGTGCCGGGACATGCGCGTCTTCCCCGCCGAGTGCCGTGCGCGCCGCGCCACCTACCGCGGCAAGCTCATGGTGAGATCACGGCACACCCGCTCGCGTCACGAACTTGGCATGTTGTGTCTCTGTGGATTCGCCGATTGCAATCGATCCCTTGAGCAGCCCTGTTGCGCGTCCTCAAAAAGTCGTACGGCGTCTCATGCACGAATGGTTAACTATATACGACCAGCAAATGAGGGTGCTGATAAAAGCAGATAATAACGAACACATTTTTTTTACAGTGTTGATGAGAAGAAATGGTCCGTTTTGCAGGATGAGATTGGAGGGTGTCAAGGCATGAGGTTCATTAGATAAATTGTTGTGGTAGTAGTGATGAAAAAGTGACATGGAAATGGTTCAACGGCAGTGAGCGTGTAATTGCAGTGAATCGGGGCAGGGTAATGTCAACCGAACTTCTTTATGTTGAGTTTCATCAAGCAAAGTCGGGAAGGAAGCTAGAGCTCTTGACGCAGATGTGGCTGCTGCGGTATTTAAACCTCGGCAAATGTGTTCCTTGTAGAGCTTGTGAACCGCCGGCTCTGCGCTACCAACTACGGTACGTGTACGTGGTCCACTCTCGCTGCCTCGCGTGAAACAACCAGCGCTTCCCCACCATCCTCCTTCTTTCCCCTCGTCCTGGTCCTCATCTTCTCCCCTCCTGTTACTCCCCCCCCCCCCCCCCCTTCGGCCAGGCGGATGTGAGCTGGTCGGTGAACGGGGAGCCGCAGGGCATCATCCAGCAGAGTATGGGTCAAGTGCCCATCATGGTGAAGTCCAAGGCTTGCAACCTGCGCGGGATGTCGCCCGCCGAGCTCATAGCTCACCATGAGGAGGCTGAGGTGAGCCGCACAGCACACGAGTTATGGTAACACTCACAATCACGACAATTATTGTTACGTAATATACCTGCCCATTTATGTACCTGCACGCGCGTGTGGGGAGTGAAAGTGGAGTGGTTCGCTCGCTGCGCTGTTAATGCAGCAACCTGAATTATATTACCGGACATAGCTAAGATTGGTGGAGAATATTCGAACCGGTCTTCGCCTTTCCCTGGATTGACTCGGCCTTAAATAAGTTCCTAATGCCAAGTGTACATATTAGTACTTGGGATACAGGCAGCTGGGTGTGATTCTGGCCACACTGCCCCATATTACGCCTTGCTGGCCTTTGTAGGTGCTCGCTTGCAGTACTTACCTCAACAGTATGTACGGCTATATGGGCAGCATCTGCATTACGATTTTGAAACCGGTCTCCGTAATGAACCACAAAAAAGTAGTCCATTACAATTTTCACCCGATAATCAAATTCATTGACGAATCGGCCCAGCTCTTATCGTACGGTCACAACAATACTTGTAACAATGCGTTATTTTTTGACTGGGATCTGTTGGGGGGGGTGGGCGTTCGTTTTGGACCGCGCGCAGGAAATGGGCGGCTACTACATTATCAACGGCATCGAGAAGGTGGTGCGCATGCTGATCATGCCACGGCGAAACTACCCTATTGCCTTGAACCGGCCCAAGTGGAAGAGCAGGGGCCCTGGCTACACCGAGTTCGGTGAGTGAGTCGCAACCAACGCCACCACCGCCGTCACTGCCGGCAAGCGAGAACTTGGCGCGAGCCCTGACGGTCGGTCTTTCCTTTCTCAACTTCACCGTCATCGTCATGATCACTATTTTACAGTGAGCGTGGCTGTGTGAAGGAATGCCGTCATCGGGTTATCATGCCATACTGCGTGCGTTTGTGTATGCATTTGGTGCTGTAGCACAGTGTTCAGCACATGGCGCTACATACCCGGCCACCTGAGTTGGTTTGCCAGCCAATGGCTAACATTGGAAATGATCTGAGCTCCTCCTGAGCCTCCTAATAGGTTGACTTAGCCTTACCTGAGTCGCTGGTAGTGTGTTTTCATTCGCACATGAAATGCAAAAAATACTTAACACATTTGTCAATAACTCTGCGGCCTTGATATTTCTGGAAAAGCCTTATTATAAATAACCCTTCTAAATAAGACCTTTGCCTAAAATGTCACCTATTATACGTATAAAATATATATTTTTTCTTGAAGGATGTGTTATTGACGTTTGTTGTAATATGATTGTGCTCCACTGTTAACACACCACCAAATAATGTGTGACACAAAGGTGGTAGACATGTGTGGTGCTGGCCACAGTGCTCCTTGACAGATACTCGCTAACATCATTTACCCCAACAATCTGTATAGTTCCTTTGGGGCATCTTTGTTTTTGTGTATGTGTGTGTGTGGGGAGCGGTATTACAGCGATCAGCGTGCTCCACTACGAACCCGGCAAGCCGGGTTCAATTCCCGATCATGGGCAACATCAGTGACGATTACCTGAACCGGTTCTAGGCCGATTCGGCCTCAAATGAATACATGGTGCGATGTGTAAACATCACCATTCATGAGACAAAGGCTGCCAGGTGTGATGTTGGCCACCCCCCACCCCCTTGTGTGCCATGCCGGCCTTCATAGATGCTCGCTAGCAGCACTTTCCCCACAAGTCTGTTAAGGCAATACGGGGATCTTTTTCTTTTGGGCAGGCATCTCCATCCACTGCGTGTGCGAGGAGCACACGGCTATCAACATGAATCTGCACTACCTGGACAACGGCACCGTCATGCTCAATTTCATCTATCGCAAGCAGCTCTTCTTCATGCCGCTCGGCTTCGCGCTCAAGGTGAGCGAGGCGGTGGCGGTCGCCTTCCCGAGACGCTCGGTAACGCGGAACCGGTATCGCGCGAGCCGGATCCGATTTCGAACGACAAGTCGTCGGGACACCCGTGATCGCCGCCCTCCCCCTTTCAACTCTGCCTCCGCCAGGGCCTCGTGTCCTTCACAGACTACCGCATCTTCTGCGAGCTCACAAAGAGCATGGAGGGGAACTCATTCTACCGGAGCTGCGTGGCGTACATGATGCGCGCCGTGGGTGATGAGGGCTGCCTCACGCAGGCCCAGGTGATGCGCTACCTGGGAGAGCGATTCCGCGTCAAGCTTCTCCTGCCCGAGTGGCTCACGGACGAGGAGGTGGCGGAGTTTCTCTTCGAGTGAGCCTCTTTCCCTCCCTCTCCCCCCCTTCCACCCTCACCAACCTTTGACCCTGTGGCGTTTCCCAGTGGCCAAAGTGACTAGAAACTAACAGCACTCTCGAGATTGCGACGGGGCTCGTTACGTTTCTTGAATTAAGCGAGGTTATGAGCACTTGGGAAAGGGACCATGGAAGGGGATTCCAAAGTCGATCGGTGAGAGGAAAGCGACAGAGAGAGAGAAGTGTTGTGATGTGCAGTGCGGTGGTGGTTAAACATTGAGGATGAGACGAAACAGCCATTCTGGTAGACCCGAGTCCTCAACATGGGCGGCGTGAACAATGGGTGAAGTTCTGGGGAACAGTAATCCTGTTCGTAGCTATGTAAGAGTGACATGGAGGTGACTGGCCTGCCGGTTAGAGGGAGTGACTGCATGGGTGATTGACGGGATTACCACCCGACCCTGACTGTGTGTGTATTTCCAGCCAGTGTATATGCATCCATCTCAAGAGCAACGTGGAGAAGTTCCAGCTGCTGTGCATGATGACGCGCAAACTCTTCGCCTTCGCCAAGGGGGAGTGCGCGCCAGAGAACCCCGACAGCCTCTCAACGCAGGAGGTCTTGACTTCAGGGCATCTCTATCTCATGATGCTCAAGGTGCTTACCCCACAGTTCCCCGCAGTGTCCACTACCACCAGCCGTTGTTATTCTTATTATTATTTATTCGACTTATTAGACTATTTTATTTGTTGTCATAACGTTATCCTTGTTGGTGCTTTTTCTTTTGGTGCCATTTTTTTGTTAATTCGTTTTTGATTTGGCTTGGTTGTAGGGTTTTTATTTTCTGGTAGTAGCTATATATGGGATTTGGTCATTATATATAATGTACAGCGTTGTGGGATCCTGTTAGCATGAATGACGCTGTATGAAATGAAAGTATTATTATTACCTCTCTACGACGTGTTTTTCCGGTTCTGCGGGTAAGGGGTTTTTACATTACGTCCGACGTTTTGCTCTTCGTGCTGGATGATTCTCTATGAAATGTGTATCAGACATCGTGCCAAACGACACGCTGTACAACCAGAAAACACAACGGGAACCTCTGCACCAGCATCGTTAGTTTCATAGAACTTAACTCTTGTGCTCAGTGCAAGTTGATGGAGACAAGGATCGTAGATGTGGAAGCGTAGAAGTGCAGTACAACGATGGATTTTGTGCAGGACAACAATGACATTTTGCTGACCCAACGCTTAGCCCCACAGCCCTTCGACAATGTGTTTTGTGCGCGTGTTAAAAACCTGCTTAGCTTGCGAGATTTGATGATAAGTCAAACAGGATGGGTTTACGTTGTTCCATCCTTGGTCACCAGGCTGAGGCCATCAACTTGCTGCATATGAGAAGCTGTTGGGTGACTGCACCATGGATTCAAACCCAGCGTCAGCTCAGTGCTGTAACTTCTGAGCCACTACTCGGCCACTTGAAGCATTGATATTTAAAAGCTCCCCACGCCCCTCACCCCATTACCCTTACCCTTGCCCCTTATCTTTCGACCATCATCCCTTGCTCCTCACCCTCTGACCCTCATCTCTTTCCCCTCACCCTCTGACCCTCACCCGTCCAAGCGCACCCCCTTGCCTTTCAACCTTTGACCATCACCCTTCAACCCTCACCATTTGCCCCCCCCCCCATACCTTGTGACACTCACCCTTTGACGCTCACCCCCACACGCGTGTGCAGGAGAAAATGGAGGGCTGGCTCGTGGGCGCCAAGTTTTCGTTTGACAAGCGCGTGCAGCGCCACAGCAACATCCCGCTCACAACGGACTCCATTGCCAAGGTCCTGAGCTCCGTGTCGGACCTCACCCGCGCCACCGAGTACCTGCTGGCGACAGGGAACCTCGCCTCCAAGACAGGTACCGCCACTCGTCGTCGTCGCCATCATCACCATCACTTCATATTTTATACTGCTCCTCCATTGCAATGCGCGCACGGACCAACTTCCACTCGGTGAACGGGCAAGGGGGGATTGCAACACCGGCCAGGAAGTTGGGCATTAATCTGCGAGTAGCAGGGAGTGATGTTGCCACGTGGCTTCCCAATTAAGTAACCAAACCAATATTTTTATTCTCAGAGCTGGACTTTGCCAAATTTAGTGAAACTTCAAATTGAATATTCTGGATTTTTTTCACGGGCAATTGTTGGTCAGGCTTGAGACCATAAACTTGGTACACTTGAGAACCCAGGTTCGAACCCACAGTAGTGCTGGTTCAGTGTCGCCCGTTCTTCACAAACTAAACAAAATGTATTCCGTCGCCACTAGAGCAGGATGGGAGAGATGTTGACTAATCCATCGGCGCTTTCCGGGTTCTTTCCAGTGTCTCGTCCGTCTGTACATCTGTCTCTGCGTGCGTGCGTGGGTTCCCGCAGGCCTGGGCATGCTGCAGGATGCTGGTTTGGCGGTGGTGGCCGACAAGCTGAACTTCACGCGCTACATCTCGCACTTCCGCGCCGTGCACCGCGGCGCCGCGTTTGCGCGTATGCGCACCACGACGGTGCGCCGCCTGCTTCCCGAATCGTGGGGCTTCCTGTGCCCCGTGCACACGCCCGACGGGACGCCCTGCGGCCTCCTCAACCACTTGACGGTCGGCGCCCAGGTGGTGACGGCCATCACGCCCACCGGTGGCATGCCCGCCCTGCTCTGCTCGCTCGGTGAGATTGCCGCGCGGCGGTGCGGTGTGGCATGGTGCTAAAACAGTGACCTTTATTCTAATTTTATTAATTTAACTTGATTATTTTGGCCTTAAAATCCTAAAATCTGCCACCCCAAAAAATGTAATAAAAAAATGCTCTGCATTAGGAAGGCTGGTGTATCTTATCGAGTATATTAGTAGAATGTCAGTGTGTCGGCTTACCAGTGTGTTGGTATATTAGTATGTCAGTGTGATGTTCTGTTGCCGATGTTTTTGGTATATTCGTATGTTAGTGTGTTGACATGTGCGTCGTGCCCGCCCAGGCGTGGTGCCGGTGGACGGCACCCCCGCTTGCCCCTACTCCGAGTGCTACCCGGTGATGCTGGATGGCTCCTTCGTGGGCTGGGCCGACCCCCGGATCGCGCCGGAGATCGTCAGCACGCTGCGCACGTACAAGGTGCGCGATCGCAACGTCGACGGGGCTGCTGGCACGACTCTCCTGCTCCTCTCGGCTCTCCTCGATGGCTCATTTTAGTTTGGCTCCAAGGGTCTTGGGTGTTCCTTAGCTAATGTTGGCCGCACCATCCCTAGCCACGCACTGTGGCCACCGCTTTTAATAGTTGCTCACTCGCAGTAATTTTCTCCCAAAGAGTCTATGAAGGCTACATGAGGGCCTTTGTTACTTGAATGTGGTTGGAACGTTTATGAGGATATGTGAGAAACATCTTATCCTCATTCCCTGGGCTCTGTTTGGAGAGGAGGTGAATTAGTTGTGACCACGTGCTCTTTGTGGTTTCCGTGTTCTCCATGTCATGATTTTCCACCTCCACCAACATCTCAAGCGCCACCACCTCCTCCTCCACAACCTCTTCACCCGCCCCGCTCCACCTCCACCCCCTGGTGTCCGCGTGTTCCGTGCCGCAGGCGCGCAAGGAGAAGCGGGTGCCGCCCTGGACCGAGGTGGTGCTGGTTCCCAAGACGGCCTGCGCCAGCCTCTACCCAACGCTCTACGTGTTCACGGGCGCCGGCCGCCTCATCCGCCCCGTCCGCAACCTGGCACTCGGCGTCGAGGAGCTCATAGGCACCTTCGAGCAGGTGGGTTGGTCGCGCTCGCCACCGCGGCACCAGTCTGGTGCGCACGTCTCTGTGATGATGACTTCTTCAGAATCGGAATGTTTATTTGTACTGGAGAAATTCGGTGGCCTATAAAGCTCTTTTTCATAGATGTCCAGTAGAGGGGCGGGACGGAACAATACAAAAACACGATAGGGGTGCAAAGTATAGGAAAGGTATGGAAATCACTTAAAATAAATATACAAATAAAACGAAACTAGTTTATATTCTTGGTTCTTTCGGTAAGGTCACGTAGAAGGGAAATAATAAAATAATAAAACATTTTTACAATACAATTCTCACGACGTTTCGACTGCAACACAAGCAATCATCATCAGGTGTGAAATCCACAGCAAGAAAATTTGAAAATGTGCTGTTTCTTTCTTAATTTGCTTGCTATCGATTTCACACCTGATGATGATTGCTTGTGTTGCAGTCAAAACGTCGTGAGAATTTTATTGTTTTATATTTTTATTATTTTATTATTTCCCTTCTACGTGACTTTACCGAAAGAACCAAGAATATGAATCCCTGCAGTCACGAAAGCTTTAAATCGAAACTAGTTTATTTTACCAGGTGATGACCACTGACCTATTAGCTTCTTTGCAGAAGCAACCTGGCCACAAATGAAAACTCAACGACCTGGCTTATCATATGGAAATGTATAGCAGCCAAATATTCCAAATAACGTAAGCCACGTTGAGTCTGAAATTTCATCTAGGAGGGTCCTGCACTGGGATATTTTTGCCCGACATTGTGTGTTTTTAGCGATTTGAAGAAACCGGAAACACATACAAACTCCACACAGAAAGGCACCCAAGTTGGGAATCGAACCCAGGCCCTTCTTGCCGTGGGGTTAGAGTTAACGCTGCGCAACCAGACATTTACCAGCCCGCACTGACCACTGTGGTGAAGTGTGGTCAAACAACCACCATGAGTGACATGGGATGGAGCTGTTGTCCTTCATGGGTGCTGTCTAACGTGTCCTAAAAGCCCATGTAAGCTATACAGGAGATCTTTGTGTTCCGGTATCGCCACATCATCTCTCCCGCCCCCCGCCCCACAGATTTACATGGACATCGCGATCCGTGAGAACGAGATCGTGAAGGGGGTGACCACGCACCAGGAGCTGTTCCCACACAGCATGCTGAGCGTGGTGGCCAACTTCATCCCCTACTCGGACCACAACCAGAGTCCCCGCAACATGTACCAGTGTCAGATGGGTGAGCTGCTGCCTACCCCTAATAAACGCTTGCCCCTACCTACCCGCCTGATTGCCTGCCTGCCCACTTACCAAACTACCTAACTACCTTCCTATCTACTAATCTATTTGCCAGCCTTCATACCCGCCTACCATCCTACCCAACTATTTGCCGACATGCCTACCTGCCTACCGAACTACCTTGCTCCTGCCTAATTTAGTATCAATCTAGCTAACAACCTATCTTCCAGGGGACTTACCTGCCTGCCTACCTGCCTAAATCCCTTACTGCCTACCTACCTAACGTCCTACCTAACAAACTACCAACCTACCTGTAAACTACTTAGCCTAACTTACTAACTAACCTATCTAGCTATCTACTTATCTAACTATGTACCTGCCAGCCTATTTGCCTGCTAGCTACCTACCAATCTCGCTACCAGCCTACTTACCTACCTGCCTGTTTGCTTATCTAACTAGCTACATTACTACCTACCTGCAAACCTGCCTACCCACAATCCACAGGAATTACTTCGAGTGCCTACAGACCTACTTGCCTACCCAACCCCTCCCACTTATCTACCTACTTTACCGTAAGTTTTACTTCTGCCTATCTACCGACCTACCTACCTAGCAAACTATCCACACTCATCAGTGTACCCACATAGGTAGGCTTCTGTTACCTACAGACCTGACTACCCATACACCTATGCCCCTGCCTACCTACGAGGTTAACTTGAATCTACTTGGCTTTCTGCTGACGGACCTACCGTTCTACCCACAAGTACTTGACAGTCAGTGGTGACCATGAGGATACACTCTGATTGAATCCCAGATAACCTTTGCATGAGAGACAATGATTTACATGTCTCAATAAGGTTTATTCCATGTCTTGGTTAAATCAAGGATACAATGGTACAACATTTAGGTCTCGTGATATCGCTCTTACCTACTCGCTGTTATCTGGTGGCAACCTTCCGCGAAATCACTGGAACACGTGATGAAATCGAATCTGCACGATCCACAACGCCAGATCCGGTCACCGCCTTCATCAGTGGAAATTCAAAGGAAGTCCGAAATGTGACTGTAGAGGCCCTGACCAAACTGTAGAGCGCCGTGTAGACCACTGAAATCCAACGGAGGCGCAGCAGCATCAGAAATCAACTCAGCCTCACCCGTAGCCATCGCCTGCCTACCAAACTCGGATACACACTTTCCGAGTTGTTCTTTACGAAGCCATACGCAAGAAGTATCCGTTTATGCGGCTCGCTTGATCCTTCCCACACGCATCTCTCCCCATCCCCTCCGCGTGCAGGCAAGCAGACGATGGGCACCCCGCTGCACAACTTCCGCGACCGCTCTGACAACAAGCTATACCGGCTGCAGACGCCGCAGAGCCCCCTGGTGCGGCCCTACATGTACGACCACTACGCCATGGACACTTATCCCGCGGGCACCAACGCCGTGGTGGCAGTCATCTCCTACACGGGATACGACATGGAGGACGCCATGGTACATTTGCGCACGTTGCTTTACAGGCCGGGCCCTCTCGCCCACTTGCGTGCGTGCACGGCTGGTGTGCGTGCATGGCTCTGTGTGCGTGCACGGCTCTGTGTGCGTGCACGGCTCTGTGTGCGTGCACGGCTCTGTGTGCGTGCACGGCTCTGTGTGCGTGCACGGCTCTGTGTGCGTGCACGGCTCTGTGTGCGTGCACGGCTCTGTGTGCGTACGTGCACGGCTGGTGTGCGTGCACGGCTCTGTGTGCGTGCGAGCACGGCACCACGCGCCCGCTCGTGCTCTCCTTTGTTGCCGAGCCCTCCAATTAAAAGTCACGAAGCGTCACGGAGAGGCCTTTATTCCACGCGTAGACTTTGTACATCCACGACGCGTTTCGCGAGTTGTAATAAAATACAACCGGCACGCGATCAACGCGAGGCCCGGTTCCCGAAGGTCTCTTTCTCGGCACGAAAAACAGATCGTGAACAAGTCGTCGTGGGAGCGCGGCTTCGCGCACGGCAGCATCTACAAGACGGAGCTCGTGGATCTCACCAAGTGCGTGCGCGAGGGCCGGGACGAGCTCGTGTTCGGCTTCAAGGCCGGCGACGACGCGCGACCCGGCGCCGCCAAGCTCGACGCCGACGGCCTGCCCTCGATCGGCTCGTGGCTGCGCTACGGGGAGCCCTTCTACTCCTACTTGAACCTCGCCACCGGCGAGGCCACCGTCATCGCCTACAAGTGAGTGAGCAGTCGCAAAGGGGGGGAAGGGGGTAGTGGAGGGGACTGTTTTGTTGTTCAGAATGAACGTTTTTGGGTTAGATCGCGTTATTTATAAATGTGTCGTAACCCTCCACCACCCATTGTAAATGTTGTGGTTTCACGCTTCAACACACCGGTGGGCTAAAGTAGTGAACTATTTCTCTTTTGTCAACGTGACACTTTTTTGCTGATTGGCCGTGTCGGGTGGTGGAGGGTTACGACACATTTTTAATATTAACGCGATCTAACCCAAAAACGTTGATTATGAATAATATTGGTCGCGAAAGCCTACGTGTTAAACTGTTTTGTTGTTGTTTTTGATGCCCTGCCCAAGCGTGACAAGTCAGACTTATATAACGGGATATTTTATTATTTATTTACATTTCGTGGCATTTTCTCTATTTTGCACTCCTATCGTGTTTTTGTATTGTTCGCTGTGGTAACTTGCTGACCCGCCCATACTGGACATCTGTGAGAAAGAGCTTCATAGCTCATCGGATTCCTCCAGTATAAACAACGATTTTTATTCTGATGGGGGTGGTGGGGGGCGAGCGTAATTGTCGAGTGTGCAGACGGAGCAACTGCAACGGGCGCCCATGGGCCGGAGGGTCCCGGGTGACGTAGATATGGGGCGGGGGGGTAGGGGGGTGAAATCGGGATGGGGGGGCACGGGAGGAGGGTGGCTTTGTCATGGGACAAACACTCCTCTTGGTGGCGGAGGGAGTGGGAAAATGCTGCCACCTACTGTGTGGATGAAAGGTCCCAGGAAGGGATCTCGAAAGTAGTTCTGCTACGTCTTCTTCCATGGACCCTTTTATCTGACACGAGATTGCTGCACTGCTGTGTCAGATATCCAAATGTATTATTTATCTCATGACATGAAGGCAAAAGCACCGTTGGGATAAAAATGGGGGAAAATATATACGTTTTGTTAAGTTAAAACTCGCGCTTTACATGCAAGAAACGGTGGGCGGTCTTACAGGCACGTAACGTTTCATCCATTCGTCAATTAAAATCGATTCTTAGGCTCGCGATTCACACGTCGGTGGGGTGGAATGGTGGTGCAGTGGTTCGCTTGCTGCGTTAAGAATCCGGTGACCACGGCTAGTGTCGTGCACGCCTCTTCTTAAAAATATCTTCTTGGTCTGAAGTGTCGGGCTGACAAATTACGACTCCATATGTAGCTTGAGTCGTAATTGATACATTTGGCTGTCCACTTCAACTCGCCGGCGAGCTGAAACAAGACGACAATGGGCCGCGTGAAACGCCAGTGCGTAGTGACAATTTAATTTCTTTGGCCGCGCCGGGTAGGTGGGAGAACCTTGGTTGCCGCAAAATAAGGTCGGATCGTTAGGCGGCCTAAACTCCAGATTTCGACTGCACGTTCACAAGACGACTCGTCCCCAGGGGCAAGGAGGACGCGGTCGTGGACAACGTGAAGGCGTGCGGCAACGACAGCGGCACGGGCCGCTTCTTTCGGGCGTGCATCACGATGCGCATTCCCCGCAACCCCACGATCGGCGACAAGTTCGCCAGCCGCCACGGCCAGAAGGGCATCTTGAGCCGGCTGTGGCGCACCGAGGATATGCCGTTCAGCGAGGGCGGCATGACGCCCGACATCCTGTTCAACCCGCACGGGTTCCCGTCGCGCATGACCATCGGAATGCTGATCGAGAGCATGGCCGGCAAGTCGGCCGCCATGCACGGCCTGTGTCACGACGCCACGCCATTCACCTTCTCGGAGAGGAGCTCGACCGACGGAGGTACGGCGCTGGCGGTGGAAGTGGTGGTGATGGTAGTGGTGGTGATAGTGGTGGTGATGGCAGTTCGGGTGGTTTTAGAGGTGGTGTTGGTGGTGGCAGTAGTGGTGGTGGTGGCGGTGGCGGCGACAATTGTTGTGGCGGTGGTTGTTGTAGTTGTGGCGGTAGTGGTTTTGGCGGTGGTGGTTGTGGAATGTGGCCGGGTGGTTTAGAGATAAGAGCATTGAGCTGGCATCGCTAAGATCCTGGGTTTGAATTAACCTGTGAGTAATCTGGGTTTTAATTCATGCATGCATGTGTGTATTTGTTTTGTGTTTGTGTGCATGTGTTCGTGTGCACGTGCGCATGTTGTGTATGTGTTCGTGGCGAGCGATAACTCGGTGATTCTACTCTGAGACCTCCTTTACCAGTGGCAAAATATAGTAATAGGTTTTTACCCTTTCAACTGGTACAAAAAAGTGACACCTTTATACAAGGCATCATGTTTGCAATAACCACAACACAAGCAGTCAAAATGCAAACAAAAAGAAACAACTCTGATGATGATGATAATGATATGCACTGTCCTTGAAGTTGATTGGTCCACACCCGAGACAGCTTTTCTTAGAGCCTAGTCTCCATTGGTGTTGGACCAGATGACGCCAAAAGACGTACAACTCAAAGACAGCGCACTATCAGAGTATTGAGAGCTCGGGGTAAGCATTTACACTGAGACCTGATTGTGGTGATTGCGCTATGAACCCGGCGACCTGGTTATGATTACCGGCACTGGCGACGGGGGATTGGTTCCGGCCACACCACTCATGCACCGTTCCGGCCTTCATAGTTGCTCTCTAATAGTGTTTGCCCCAAACGTCTGTTTATGCTGTACGTGTTTGTGTGCGCGCGTCTGCAGACGAGGCTAAGCAGCTGACGGCGGTGGAGTATTTTGGCAAGCTGCTGAGTGCCGCGGGCTACAGCCACCTGGGCACGGAGCGCCTGTACAGCGGCATCAGCGGCCTGGAGCTCGACGCCGACATCTTCATCGGCATCGTCTACTACCAGCGCCTGCGCCACATGGTGTCCGACAAGTTCCAGGTGACGCAGGGTTCCCGCTAGCCTGAGGCCGCGCACTCGGAACTTGTGGAAAGAGCCTTCTCTCACCTGTCTGTCCGTCCCATCTGTCCATGTGACTCTTTGTCTCTTGATCCGGCTCTCCACTCTTGATTTGTTTTTTCCATCACGCCGTCTTTTTCTCCGTGCGGTGATAGCAGTGCACGCAGCCCTGAGTTTCGCCAACAGTGCGCATTCGTTTCAAATCTCCGAATGACATCAAAACCTCATCTCGATCCCCTTCCCCCGTCCCACCGCCCCGCCCCCACCCGCGTTCCACCCCTCCCAGGTGCGAACGACGGGCGCGCGCGACCGCCTCACCTGCCAGCCGGTGGGCGGGCGCAACGTTCAGGGCGGCGTGCGCTTCGGCGAGATGGAGCGCGACGCGCTGCTGGCGCACGGCACCTCCTTCCTGCTGCACGACCGCCTGGTGGCGTGCTCGGACCGCTGCGAGGCGCGCGTGTGCACGCGCTGCGGCTCGCTGCTGTCGCCCACGCTGGAGCGGCCGCCGCCCGACTGGGCGCACACTCGCAGCGGTCGCCGCGCCTGGGTGTGCGTCGTGTGCAAGAGCGCGGACTCCGTGTGCGTCGTGACGATGCCCTTCGTGCTGCGATACTTCGTGGCCGAGCTCGCCTCCATGAACATCAAAGTGCAGCTGCAGGTCAAGTGAAGCTGCCTCGTGTGTGTGTGTGTTGGTTGGGAGGAGGGGAGGTGCAGTGGTTAGCGTATTGCAACGACCCCGTGTTCCACTTTCTGCTCGTGACCAACATCGGTGGCGAATATGTAAACGAGTCCCGAATACTTGGTGCGATTTGGCAACATTACTGGTGAGGCAGTTTCGTTGGGTTTGGTGTTGACCAACCCACCCCCTCGTACGACATCCAGAACTCATTAGGTGCTCGCTAACAGCACTTGCCCGAGCAGCTTTTGAGGTTTTTTGTTCTTGTGTGCAGGCTGGGCCAGGAGGTCCAGATGGCTGGGTAAGCCACATAATTATTATTTTAAAGCCATATTTCTTGTAAAAAAAAAAGATTCCATACATTTCCTCGTGTGATTCTGAATAAACGTTCTCGACAAATGAGCCGTGTCCCAGACCTTTTGAATTTAAACAACACCGCTTGGTTATCTCCCTCTTCCAACAATGTCTGGTGGCCCAGTTGTTCAGAGGTTCAGGGTGCTGAACAGAGCGCCCATAGCTACCACTGGTGTTAAACAGTGGACCTGTGTGCTGCAAACGCGATGTCAAAATAAAATGTGGACAATTTTGTCCTCCGTACAAAAACACGTTCCTTCGGAGTGGGCAGGTAGGAACTTGGTTGGACAGCGCATTTGTGCACGACAGACAGACAAATAATCCCTGGTGGGCAGTGTGGAACCTGTTGTTCCTACCTGTAAAAGAAACTAGTTTTTTTTACACATCCCATCACCCACGGCCTTCTGGGAGTTATTTTTTACACATCCCATCAACCACGGCCTTCTGGGAGTTTTTCTTTTCTTCCAGCAGCATGTGTAACAAGCTATGGCAAAGTTTTAGACACTCAACGTCTCATCAGGGTGAGCGTGCTAACACTTGCAACTCGCAGCCAAGAACGACCTGTGTTGTATTCATCACTTGAGCACCTTTTCTCTGATCGGTTCATCCACTCCCCCTGTGCTGCACGGGTTTCCTCCAGGTTCTCCCGTTTCTCCCCATATGTACAAGAACGTACTTTGGTATTGCCAAACATACCAACGTAGCAGGACCCTCCTGAAAAGGAGAATTTGGGCTCGGTGTGGCTTTCGGGGTTAACTAAAAGCGCGTCACCATTGGTACCTCATTTGGCAGTAAAAAATATGATAATTGTTTTTTTACCCTTTTATCTGGCAAAAAAACTGACACCTTTTTTACGAGGAGTCATATTTGCATAGACCACAATACCTGCAGTCATAATGCAAACAAAAAACATAACTGATAATGTATGCGCTGTCCTTATCAGAGTTATGTTTTTTGTTTGCATTATGACTGCATGTATTGTGGTCTATGCAAACATGACTCCTCGTAAAAAAAGGTGTCAGTTTTGTTGCCAGATAAAAGGGTAAAAAACCAATTATCATAAACGCGCGTCATCGGCAACGGGAAGGCTTCCTTGAAACCAAATGCAGGCGAACTACCAGATGCTTGTCGGAACACTAACGCAGGTGTTCCGTTAACCTGCACACTCACTACGGCGCTGGTGGTGGTGGGGGGTGAGAAAGCCACGGGAGTTGAGGTTAGTTTGATTTATTTATTGTGGCGACACTGGAGCCACGATGGAGCCGGCATTAGAACTTGGCAGACGGGGGAGCCGGGTGGTGGTGGTTGGTGCCGGGCCAGGCCCAGACGGGTCGGCGGGGAGCGGTGTCCCGGGGCGCCTCGTGTTCCCTCCGCCACCAAGGAGGAGGAAGGAGGAGGGGAAGGAGGCTTTGTGTGCGTGTGTGAGAGTTGCTGCTGTCGGCTCCCTGCGGCAACGTGAGAGAAGTTGAGGGTGACACGGGGCGGCGGCTGGGGGCTTTGGTAATTCGCCCGCGCTGCCGATGGTGCAGAATTAGTCGATGGGAAGGCACATTTACATACAGTATGTATGCCTCGGAGAAAGAAAGTGCATGTAATAGGCGACGTTTTGGGAAATGGCTCTCAACAGCACCTAGAGAGGTAGAATGTATTCTAGATTTGAAGCTTTCGTGACTGCAAGGATTCATACTCTTAAGTTTTTTTCGGTCAAGTCACGTAGGTAAAAATAAAATAATAATAAATGAAAATAACTAAATTAAATCACGTTTCGGAAGCAACACAAGCCTCCGTCATCAGGTGTAACTGCTCCAGTAAAATTTGTTATTATTTTATTATTATTTTCAAAAAATGTTTTAACCTACGTGACTTTACCGAAAAAACCTACGAGTAGGTAGAATGTATTCCAGCCTCTTGTGTACGTGTCCAAAGCGTCGTCTGTTGCACGTTTACGTTTTACGGTCGCACTGTTATTGAAGATTATGCGTTGGTGTTTTTTTTTGGTTCGCTTCATTAATTGTGGTGCTTGTGCCCCTGTGGGGCGTTTAACGCAGCAGCAGCAGCATCGCCAAATACTCCGCTGCGTTTAACAATTGCACAGTCGGCGCTGCTGCGTCTCCGAACACCAAAAAGGCAGCCCCGTTGCAAACACAGCGGCGAAACACCGCCTCAGCACCCGTCTATCGATAGATGGATGCTGATGGTGCATCACTTCAAACAGACTCATATTGGCAATTCGTCGAATCAAGGAGTTGCGGTGGCAATTGTTTTGTTTGTCCTGCTCAGAAGTCAAGAGACCAGGACGAGACTGATTAGCAAGGGTGACCTGGGTTGATTGATAATGATCAATGCGTGGATTATTCTAAATTGTGTTCTCATTCCGGACCTCCGATTAGCACGGTCGGCTGCGTACGGTGCGAAAGAAGTTGAACATGCAATGACTTTAATACAACCATTTTACTCGTCATAACGAATTGTGCCAGCAACATGGTACAATTGCTATTATAATGGAAATACGTGTATTTAGTAATACACCCTTTTGTACGTTTGAAGGGTTTGCCTGATCAGCTACCAATAGGCACGGTTTGCTACGTACGGTGCGAAAGAAGTTCAACATACATACAAAGACACAGTTCCCCCATATAGCCTCAACAGACTGTTGGGGCAAGTGCTGTTAGCGAGCGCCTACGAAGGCCGGCACGGCGCACGAGGGGGTGAGTGGCCAGCACCACGCCTGGTCGCCTTTGTCTCCCCAGTGGCGATGTTTTTACACACCGTGCCAGGTACTCATTTGAGGCTGAGTCGACCTAGAGGAGGACCAATTCAGATAATCGTCACTGGTGTTGGCCGTGAGCGGCAGTCGAACACGGGACGCCGGGTTCGGCGCGCAGTGAAGCGCTAGCCGCTACACTGCCGCTCGACACGCACACGACTCATCACATGCAATTTTTTTAAAAAGAAAACCTGTTAATCGTGAAACGATTTAAGAATGCGATGCTCATCAGGCCCCCGTGGTGTCAAGTGCAGTCTGCAACTCTCGTTTATCCACTCCCTGGCCTCTCTAATGATCTGCCACGAAGAAGAGGCTCATTGCACGAAACGTCACGTAGAGGATATCCTGTTCCGTTCAAGGAAGCGTTATTGACGATCGCGTTTGGTTGGAAAAAGTATAATCGCGCACACATTTTATTGTGGCAGGTGCTGATAGAGTGGATGATTGCGCTGATCTTGCTGTTGTTGTTGAAGTTGTTGTTGGGACAACACGGGTTTTCATAGAATACGTAACCAGGGGAACACACATTTATCAATGGTTTAGCATTGGCGTTCCAAAACACCCTCATAACAGCGCTCGGAACGCGTTCCACGCTGATTGCGTGGACAGGAACGATTTAAATTTGAGATTGTTAAGTCCCCGATCTAACCCAAAAACCTTTATTATGAATAATACTGGTCGCGAAAGCCTCCGTGTTAAACCGTGTGTGTGTGCACGTGTTCCGCCTGACGCAGGCAGCGTTAATTGCTCAGCGCGTCACGTGGGACGTGTTGAACAATCATCGGGCGCGTGCAGCGCGGGTCGAGTTAATTTTGTAATTTATAATGGGGAGTACGTTGGTGAAGGCGGAAAAGGTGCAGCGAATGTGCAGGAATGGGACGTGGAAAAGCCTTCTCGAAGGTTAAAATATGACAAAGGAGACAATTTGTAAAAACAGCCTCATAGCTCAGAGGATTCCTCGAGTATAAATACATATTCTCGTTCTAACAGACGAGGTAGACAACGCAAGCGAGGTTGATGATATGAACGAGGAAATGAAACGAGACAATACAAACGAGACGGATAATACAAACGAGAGAGCCAGGTTTGTGAATCATGCTTCAATCAATTGGAATTCTTGGGGGGGAGGGAGGGGAAGATAGGAATGGGGGGGGTGAATCATGTTTGCCAATCAATGAATTCGTCACCCCCGTGTAATCACGAATGACTCTGCACGCTCGTGCCGTCCGCTTGCATCTTCTCGTCGCTCTGGCGCGCGTGCGTGCGCGTGCGTGCTCTTTTTTATTTTGCAAGGCGCCTTAAGTTGTTTCCGCTGGGCGAGCGCGTGCTCTCTCTCGCCTATCTCGCGAACGAGGCAGTCGCCTGCGTCCCAGTGGAGCTGTGAGACAATTGTAGTATTTAAGACGCGTCGTCAGGAGCGAAGTCGAGGGGTTTGTTGGGTCGGTTGTTCGACTCTTCTCCCCCCGCCACCCACCGCGGGTAGGGCGCGGTGAGAGGCGGCTTCCGCCTGCGCGGGTTTGGCAGTGCGAGTGATTGAATGAATCGCTGCGTCTGAAGTGTTCTCCACATCAATGCAAGTGTTTGTTTACTTAACATCGAGGATGGTTCGTATGTCCTGTGCCCCCCCCCCCTCCCTCATTTCATTTTCTAAAGCGTAATACGATTTAAAACCGAAGTGAATATGCAAACGAGGGGGAGGCGAATGTTAAGGGTCTATTAGTTGGGGATGTTCGCAAGCGCCCGTTAATGGTCATGTGAGACGCGGCTGGGAGTGATGCCGAAGCCAGCAGGTGCGATTTTTGGGCCTCGAATGAGTGTTTTCTTTCCCTCTGAACCGGTGACTGTGCTGGTCTCTCGCTTTTGTTTTTTATTCGTTTATAGTTCTGGTCAAAGGGACAACCGGGTATAATTTTTTTTTGTAAGTTGAGTCTCGTTTAGCGGATGCCATGTCCTTCGCTTGGCCCACACTAACTTGTGTGTGGCTTGTTCTTACGGGACTGAGGTCCCAGATGTAGCGAAAACCAACGGTGTCTCATTTACATCTGGGCCACTTGTTTTGTGTACAGCACAACGGCCTCGTGGAAGTGCAGAATTTAAGCGGTATTGACTGTGACAGTTGACTTTTTTGTTAATGCGTACTTGTTTTCTACGTTGTGATCTTTATGGGATGGGGGGGGGGTCCCGAACCCTTCACGGGCGAACATCGCAGTGCATTCCAGAACAAACTAAAAGTTTGGCTGGCTGGAAGCGCGTGCAAGGTGTGCGGTGGGTGACGTCACCGCCGCACACCTGCGTGACGTCACCCGCCGTCCCACCCTTTAAATTGTTTTGTTTGTGGTGGCGACACATCGCCGTACGTCGTGGCTGCCTGTAATCTCGTTACTGTGGAGGCAGCGAGGGTCTGTGGCTCGAGACGAGAGGTGCCATACCCTGTGGCTCGCGCAGCAGAATGCGTTTTGTACAGCAGCAAAGTGTGGACTTTGTGCGTGGGATAGTGTTGTGTGTTTTCTCCTGCGTCCTCCGGTTTCATGCCCACCGTGTATATGAACACTTGCTAATTGGATACAAGAAAAACTATCTTAATAGATGGAGAACTGCAGAGCAATTGTTGGCGCAGGATCGTGGCAGCCTTCCAGTTTGGTCTGTCGTCCCTCGGCGATTGTGAAATGCAAGTCAACGACGTTGTTATTAAACTAATCCGATGTATTATACGAGGACTGCACGTGTGCTAGCAAAGCAATTTCCACTATGCTTAACAGAATAGATAAGCAAACAATGACTCCTTCATATACACGGCGTATTGTTTGCTTCTCTGCTTTGTTATTTATATTCGCCTCGACGATGCAAGTGATTATATTTTGAGTTGTGTGTGTTTTTTTTGGTTTAGATCGTCGAATTTAATGCATTTTTTTTTACTTAAAGAATTTATAATCAACTAAGATCTTGTCCTATTTTACTAATTTCACCAGTTTTTCCTTGCAAATACACGGTGCTGGGGCCTACGCGTTCTAGTATGTTGATGGTCTCAAATGTGGTGTTTTGGCAATTCTGTTATAATTGACAGCTTCCAAAACGTAGCTCTCCCAAATGCGTACACTTTAATTCGTGACCTGAAATGAAACTCTGAACATTCTTGATTTGAAGCTTTGGTTCTTTCGGTAAAGTCGCGTAGATAGAAAATTAATAGATCAAGACGGTCGCTTGTGTTGCGATCGAAACGTCGTGATCTATTAATTTTCTATCTAAACTGAACATGTTTTGAAAATTAGACCTAGAACTGAATCTTTTGTGGAAACGATGTGACTTTTGTAAATTAAATGATTCTTACAGAAGGATTTGTTTTTTGACCTGAAGGTGATGCCTTCTACAGGTAGGAACAACAGGTTCTACACTGCCCACCAGGGATTATTTGTCTGTTTGTCGTGCATATCTGGAATTCCGCCCACCCATGCCCCTCCCCACCGAACACCAACATCGTCAACGCCGTGATTGGTTGACGATGTCGGGGAGGGTGGGGGGGAAGGGTAAACACGCCCACTCATCCAACTGCCGCCCCCCCCCCCCCCCTTGAACGCCGCGCTGTCCAACCAAGTTCCTACCTGCCCACTCCGAAGGAACGTGTTAGTAGGATCCCATTGGTCTTGAATATATGTTTGTATTTGTTTTTTTTTCTAAAATTCGTGCTGTTGCTTGTACTGTGTGGTGATTGGTCTCAAGAATGGTGCAGGGTGTACTTTTGCACCAATACCTGAAAAATGTTATGCTCGCCTGTGGGTTAGTGTCTTTAAAACGCAATTTAATCACAATGTAAGACTTTAATATAGTAATTAAGAACCGACTCCAGCAAAACGAATCTTACAAGTGACAAAAACTGCCTGGGAGAAGTTAAGCAGCACTTAAATAATGACTACAAAACCGAACCTGCCCACGACGCTGTCTACAATGTGACAACTGGAACTGAAGGGAAATAATACGTGCACAACAGCACTTTCACCAGCCTTCCAAGGCGAAATGTGGAACCTCTTTTGCAGTTGCGCAAACGAATTGGTCGCATGGCTTGTGGTGAGCACTCGCAGACAAGAGTTCTAATGTTATGTACTTTTTTTTAGCCTGGCATTTCTGTGGTGTGCACCGTAATTTAACGGGTTTTTTTTCAGTGTGCCGTGTTCGTGCCAAAGACTTCGTGTGGTGGAATTGGGTTGAAGTTAATTTGCGTTGGACCAGTGGCCAAAAATGTGGCGGTAAAGCTTCTAGAAGCTGGCATGTTTTACGTAAGATTGGCAAACTCTCTGCACCAACGTGATTCTTTTTAGCTCTCTGCTTCGTTTTTGTTCAACGGCGGCGTGGCTTGTAGCTTGCTCTCGTGGGATCCTGATCGTCATCATCCTCGACGATAAATACGCTATTTAATTTTGTAATTTGTCATGACCAACCTTTTTTCCTAGTCTTAGGTTTTTTTTTTTCGGTAAAGTCACGTAGGTAAAATTAAAAAAAATATATATATAAATAAAATAATATTATTTTTTTCAATAATTTATTCTTTTTTTTTACCTACGTGACTTTACCGAAAAAAAAACAAACCTAAGAGTATGCATTCTTGCAGTCACGAACGCTTCAAATCTAGATACATTTTTTCCGAGCTTTTTGCTTTTATTTTCATTGTATTCGTCTTGCGCTGCTTTTTACTCGAATGGAACCTGGGATCGTTTTTTTCCTCCCGACGGATAAATTCCTGGATCGATGCCGTGGTAAATATGAAATAGCTGTGATTACGCGCCGTTTCTCCCCCACCCCCTGCGGTATGTGTGCCCTGCCTTCTCTCGTCTAGCGCGTGTCGTACCACCCAATCCTTCCCACTGCCGCGTGGTACGCCCACGCGCTATCTCGCGTTACTTGCAGGACCAGTTGCTGTGTGTAGGATTTATTTTGGCATGTACGTAGCTAACCCTTGCTAGTCGAAGGTGTCGTGCATGCGATTGAAACTTCCACTATCCGTAACGGAATAGAGAAGCAGCCAATGTCTCCTTCATGGCATGTTGCCTGCTTCTCCGTTTTATGTTTATATATGTACTCCTCGCCAATGCTAAATTGTGATTTGGAGTCATGTGTGGTTATTGTTTTTGGATCGTTAAGTTGAGGTTTGATTGCCTTTTGGTAAAAGGTGAGCACCTACAGACCTAGTCGTCTTTTTTCCCCAAGGTGACCTGCGCCACATTGAAAACCAAATGCAGTGGCCTGCGCATTCCAGGCCGACGTTGATTCTTTTAGAATTTTATTTATTTTCACTCCTCTTGTTACCCTGCGATGGGTTGAGGTGGATGTGTGGCTGGATTAACTGACATTGCCCTGCTCATTCTTACAGCTGCAAGACTAACAAAGGGGTTTCTGTTTATGGCCTCCGAAAAAAGGTAAGATGTAACTTCATTTGTTTTGTTTATGTATCTGACCCCAATGGTAAGTAGCACAATAAAATGTTTATTTCCGTAATTCCAGGATTTAATTTGTTCACTCTTGCTTAAACATCCGGAGGTGACCCATGTGTAGTGCGTAAGTGTTTTTGCTTTTCTTCATAAAACCAATCTGCAGCCTAATACAGAGATAGAGGGATCCCAAAAGGGAGACGTGTGTCTTTGAAAACAAAGTCATTCCAAACACTTAAATACCCTGAATTGTTCAACTCTTGATTTGCAATAAATTTTACTTGATTCTAAAAAATTAATTGGACCAATTGAACTGATAATGTTAGAGCTGGAGATGTCGCAAATCACCTTGGTGCGGTCTCTATTTTGAGGGTTGTGCGGTGAAGACTTGACAGGAGCAGATCTTAACCTGTCCATCCCACATTGCTCCCTGCAGGAGATGCCTCCATAGGATGGAAACTTTTTGAAGGTCTCCGCCGCCAAGCAAGACGAGTCGCAGTCGGTCATCTGAAGTCCCATGAAAGATGACACCAGCAACACAGGAGAAGAGGGCGCCAGGGATTCATTGTGCGAAGTTAAAAATGCTTCGGGAGCTATTTCTCAACTATGATCTCCACTTTTCAATCAACCTCTGTAATTCGCACAAAAACCATCACGGCAGCAGCCCACGAGCTTCACCTGAAAATGAAATGCCACGTGTACGAAATGATCAGCGGCGTGTGCCACGCTGTTTAACGCTTTTCCCGTGAGCACGCACAGTGTGACTCTTTGGCTGGCGGCCCTCTGCCGATTTGGGCCCAGGTGTTCGTTGATGGAGCGGCACCGCTGGTGATGTTCATCGTTCATCTCTTTGCTGGGTGCACGTGCAATTAACTGTTCCGTGTTTGGTTTTAAAAGCCGTGCCCCATCGCTTGTAATTGTCTGCCACGAGCAAGGGAGCAGGATTTTTAGGGCCTTTAGGTTCAGTAACTCGGACCACACTGCTGTGGTACATTACACCAAGTCAACGTTGTCCATGCACGAATTGAAATGCCTTACGCTTGTAGGATTTGTATTTAGTATGGCTAATGATATTTGTTTTTTTAAATGCTTTGCTCTTCAACCAAAATATGTAGGAACCCGTTTGCGGTGGCGACTTGCGTTTTGATTGCCGCAGGGGTCCGCAGATGATGGGAGGGGGTGGGAAGGGGGAAATGCAAAGCTTATACTGGTAGGAACCTCCTGGTTACACCAGCCCACAGGGGATTATTGTGTCCGTCCGTCGTGAATCAAAAAATGGGATGGGTGGGGAGGGGCTGGGAGGGGCTGGTCACCCCGTGGTGCCCTTATACAACTCAACGTTTAACCTACTCACGCCGGCTTGTGCCCGCCCTCACAGTCGGTCATATTTGCGGAATACACCACGCCGCCGTTGACCCTGGCCATTGACCGAGCAACCCAACGTTCCTACCAGCTCCCTCCGTAGGAATGTGTTCGCAGAATAGGCGACGTAGCTTTGTGAAAGCTCCCTCGGGTGAGTGCTGTTGGGAAAAGTCACTTTTGTGGTGGTAGGCAGAGCAGCCTTTGGAGTGTGGTCCTACACAAGGTGGGAGGAGTGGTTCTCAGAGTAAGATGTTGGTGAGATTACTCGCGCGCGCATTGATTGGCAGCTGAAGCGAGTTGCTACGGGTTTTAATGTAACCCTTCGGGAACAACCGTCATGCATAGTCTTTTGGTTATTTCGGTAAAGTCACGTATATAGAAAAATAGTGAATACAAAATTAAAACAAAAACACTTGATTTGACGCTTTCGTGACTGCAGTGATTACTCTGGTTCTTTCGGTAAAGTCACGTAGAAAGAAAATAAATTAAACAATAGAATACCACGTTTCGATTGCAACAAGCAACCGTCATCAGGTAGAACTAAATTTGAGAGACAAAACACAGACAGACACACAAGCAGAGAGACAACACAGACACGGAGAGCCAATGCCTCTGTCTCTCTGCCCCCTCTTTCTCCTAAGGCCTCGACACAGGCATTGGGTCTTTGTGTGTCTTTCTCTCTTTCTCCGCGTCTGTTTTGTCTCTCTCTCTCTCTCAAATTTAGTTTTATCTGATAACGATTGCTTGTGTTGCAATCGAAACGTCGTACTCTATTTAATTTATTTTCTTTCCACGTGACTTTACCGAAAGAACCAAAGAGTAAAAAAAACACACTTGTAGACTAGCCTGGTTCTTAAGTTTGGTCTGGTAGTCTATAATCTAGACTATAGCAATGGGTATTAAGCTGGGTGAGTGTACTTGCAGTCTATAATGTAGACTGTAGCCTGGTTATTAACCTCTGTGAGCGTACTGGCAGTCTATAATGTAGACTTATTGTTGGTTCTTTCAGTAATAATATAAAAAAATATTTCTACGTGACTTTGCCGAACGAACCAAAGAAGATGAATTCCTACAGTCACCAAAGTTTTAAGTCAAAATTTAACCGTCATGCACCCGATCTCTCGGCCTGTCCATTTCCCCATCGCCGCTGCAGCACTTTGTGAGATCTACTGTCCAGGAGAGAGGGTTCATGGGTAAGGTGGGGGGGGGGGGTGACTTAATGGATGTGGTAAAGGTTAGTTGGGGTTTTCAAAAGCTCCCTACACTCCGACAACATGTCCTGGGGTAGGTGGCTGCTCGGGACCTGGTTGGAGAGTGACCGAATGACACTTTTTTTTTTACCCTTCAACCGGCGTTTATAATTGGCGGGCTCGGATGTTATTGTGCCGAGCGGGTTTTACCTGGTAGAAATCGCTTGCTGCTAATGGAGGCAATTAACCAATTTCAACCAGGTGCATGGCGCCTGGAAAACAGTGGCCGTGTGAACGACGCTCATGCCGTGAGGGGGTGGCACGGGAGGGATTCGAAGTGGCTCGGTAATATTCTCTTCCGTGGGCCGTTTCTAACTACGAAGGCGGCACGTCTGTGATCCAACTTGAATGTCTCGAAGTTTGTTTGTGGTTGGATGGGCACATGCTGAGATGGCACCTCGTTCTGAGTCGTGATCTTTAATTGCGTTTTTTTATCTTGGCCCAGTTTAAACAAGTATAACCCGTAAAAACAAAGTTTTTCACTATAAATCCTTTATATGCGTGGCGGCTAGAGTCCTCTCGTCCTCTGGCTTGAGATGGCTGCCACCTATGGGTCAGATGATTGCATTGCACCATTAAGCAATTGGTAATTAAATATAATATTTTTTGTCCTAAAAAGTGTAAAATGTTGCACATTTTTTTCACGAACATTAATTGTCACGCACAACGAGTCTGTGTGGAAAATGTCAGCTCGATTGCATCACGGGAAGTGGGTTAAAAAACGACCGAAAGATTTGCACGGTCGTAAGCAAGCAAGCGAACTTAATATAAAGGAGTCAAAAACACACATGGCCTGTGCCGACACAAGCCTTGGCGCTGCCGAGTCTAAGATCAACTTACAAGGGGTTCGGCTGTTCTGACGCACACGGAGAGCCAATGGTTTTTAACGGAGGCAGCTTTGGCCTCCCCCTCTACCAGTTCTGTTGTGGAGGTTTATTTTTTTTATTTTGCTTGCTGCGGGAAAGTGGGTACAGTAAAACCTCTCAGCCCGGACTAATCGAGACTTTCCAGTTTGGGGGGGGGGGGGTGGGGTTGGCAAATTCTGAATGGCTTTTATTCCAGCCATTCTGGAAACCCTTGACATTAGTAACATCGTTATACCGTGTGTCCGTAATTGATGTTTTTATTTTCATACTTCACCATGTGGGATTAGTCTTTTTTTGTGGCTTGAAATGCATCAATTATAGGTCTTACGTGCGTTAAACACGATTTGGCATGTCGCCATTTGAGAGAAACACTTTTTTAAACACGTGGTAGCGAAAACCTGATGGCACTGCAAGACGCCTCCTTCAGTTGTATGCGCCGGTGGATGTGAGGAAAGGTTTGGTGATAGTCGCTCCTACACGTATCGGACGGACGAGGGGTGGACTAAGCAACGGATTCTCTCCTTCGTCGTCTTTCGCCGTCCTGTTGCTAGGAGCTCTTGACAAAGGACTGCGATTAAAGCCTGCGTTTGGCCCCTGTCCGAAACGTTCAGCGCAACTTTTACCATTCTGTTCTCACCTCCCCGGCAGGTCTTTCCCACTGCAGAGGCTTATTTGCAGTGCTATTTTTTTGTTCACGTAAGTAATGTGGTGATCGTTTATACATTTATTGTAAAAAATGATTGCCACTTTGGTTTAATCGGACCATGAAGTGGTGGGAGGCTGATTCACGAAATATATGAGTTTTGGGGATCATGGCCCTTCAAAGCGCAACACATTTGTGCGCTCAGTATCGACAATGTGACCGCCGCTGATAGAACCCGCTTGAGCTACGTGAGCTCTTATTTACACAGATGTCGGGAACGGCTCCCAAGGGCGTGGATTGAAGCGTCGAGCATCGTATCGAACAACCGAGAACCGTGATGTTGGTGGTGGTGGTAGTGTCTTGGTTCTGAAGTTGGACCTCCCAATGTGCGGTTTGTACAGAATGAATGCAGCGGGCGGGCGGTCGCTGTTGCCCTGCAGGCTTGGGTAGGGGAAGCCCCACCGCTGATTGCGTTTGTTCCCGTGAAGGAGACCGCACCGCGACACCTTGGCCGTGTTGTATTCGTGTTATCCGACGCCTTGTGCTTTGGTTTTGAATTGAAATTTGATGTACAATGGTTCAACTGTTACTCCTTTATGGGAACCTCATTTGCCAGTAAAAATATGATAATTGGTTCTTTACCCTTCTATCTGGCAACAAAACTGACACCTTTTTACAAGGAGTCATGTTTGCATAGACCCCAATACCTGCAGTCATAATACAAACAAAAGAACATAACTCTGATAATGTGCACTGTCCTTGAAGTTGATTGGTCCACACCCGAGACAGCTTTCCTTAGAGCCTAGTCTCATATGGGTTGGACCAGATGACGCCAAAAGGCGCACAACTCAAGGACAATGCACCATCAGAGTATGAGAGCTCGGGGCAAGCATCTACACTATGGGAACCTCATTTGCCAGTAAAAATATGATAATTGGTTCTTTACCCTTCTATCTGGCAACAAAACTGACACCTTTTTACAAGGAGTCATGTTTGCATAGACCCCAATACCTGCAGTCTACCACGTGTTTGTATTATGACTGCAGGTATTGGGGTCTATGCAAACATGACTCCTTGTAAAAAGGTGTCAGTTTTGTTGCCAGATAGAAGGGTAAAGAACCAATTATCATATTTTTACTGGCAAATGAGGTTCCCATAGTGTAGATGCTTGCCCCGAGCTCTCATACTCTGATGGTGCATTGTCCTTGAGTTGTGCGCCTTTTGGCGTCATCTGGTCCAACCCATATGAGACTAGGCTCTAAGGAAAGCTGTCTCGGGTGTGGACCAATCAACTTCAAGGACAGTGCACATTATCAGAGTTATGTTCTTTTGTTTGTATTATGACTGCAGGTATTGGGGTCTATGCAAACATGACTCCTTGTAAAAAGGTGTCAGTTTTGTTGCCAGATAGAAGGGTAAAGAACCAATTATGTTACTCCTTTGTTTACTGAAAAAGGGCATGATCCGACGTGTGTGAGCGCCGCACGATGCCAGCTGTTTAATAAAACCAGATTCCTGCCCATTATGCACAGCAATCGTAGCAATCTTCTTAAAGCGCCGTCGATCCGGACTTTGTTGGGATATTTGGCCCAATTGAGTTCATGGGGGGGGGGGGAGCGGGGGGTATAGCATCTTGGCGAGGCTATAATATCTGTGCGAACCGCCGTGGGTTTAGTTAAAACATCTCTCGTTACCGAGCAGCGAGAGGGAAGGTGGTCTCAATTACTCGGTTTTGTTAACGCGCACCAATTGAGACTCGATCGTATCGCGTGGCTGCAGGTATCACGACGGCCACTCGAGGCGCTGTTTACTATGTCAATGATCTCTTTGTGTCCAATTCGTTAAACTGGCAGGATGGAACACGGGGGATGGGGCGCTTTGGGGGGGGGGGGGTATTAAATTACATAAATGATTTTGCCTCTCTCCACACAACTACCCGACACGCTTGGCCGTTTTTTTTAAAGGTCGCGATCATTACACAACAAAGTGGTCGCCACAAATGAACCACCAAATACCTTGGCGACCTCGTCGCGGAGCAATACACCAGCAGCACGCCAACTCCGGTCGTTATCCTCGCAGCGGCTGTTGGCTGCTGCCGTCGGACAAAGACGGCGGTCACCGCATCGCGTGGCGCCGTTCAGATGCGCTTCTGCGGTCGTCTGGAACGCTCTTCCCTTCCGATGTTATGAAGCCACTGGAGCTGTGCACTTTAAAATCTAAAATTTGAAAACTCATTTCTTTTAGAACTGCTTTGTGTTGTGTTCTTCCTCTGCATCTCCGATTTAGCACGGTTGGCTACGTAAGGCGTGCAAGCAGTTCAACAATGTGTAGCACTACTTGACTATTGAGCACATTTTTCATACATCCTATATACGGCGATGCACTATTCTATGCATCGTGGGAATATAATTTCGCTAAAAAACCCCTCTTGTGATCGATCACCGAGTCCTGCAGGCGCTGTGTGGGAATCGAACACAGGCTGCCGAGTTAATTCCTAGCACAGCGCGCTCACCACTGCGCTGCTTTAACAGATACCTGGGGCAAGTGCTGTTAGCGAGCAGCACCTACGAATGCCGACGCGATCGGGTGGATGGCCAGGAACTTCGCTCGGGGGCGCCTGTTATCTCCCGAGTGGTGACGTTTTCCCACACCGCACCAGGTACTCCTTTTTGTGGCAGAGTTGACCTGCGGGACGCGCACGACCGACTGGTTCGGGTAATCGTCACTGGGTGGTGTCACACCGTGAGCGGGGAATCGTCTTACACGCGAGTCGCCGGGTTTGTGGCGCGGCGCTCCCGTCGGCCAACGCGCTGTCGCTTCCCACGCTCTTGGAGGCACGCACAAAGATAAAACAAAAATCCCCCGTATGACTTTAACAGACTGTAAGGGCAAGTGCTGTTAGCGAGCACCTATGAAGGCCGGAACGTTACACGAGGGAGTGGGTGGCCAGCACCACGCCTGACCGCCTTTGTATCCCCAGTGGGGATGTTTACACATCGCACCAGGCTGAGACGACCTAGGGGAGGCCCAGGACCGGTTCAGACAATCGTCATCGGTGTTGGCCGTGAGCGAGAATCGAACCCGGGTCGCCGGGTTCATAGCGCAGCGTAGCGCAAACCGCTGCACTCCCGCTCCCCACTGGAGGCACGCACACACACGAACACACACACGCACGTATCTACTCGGACACACACACGTATCATGGTACCAAACACGGGCACTCGGACACTCATTCGCACCCAGTCGAGGGCTGAACGATGAATCGATTTCAAATCGAAATCGCAATTTGAAACAATGCGATTAGCAAATCGCAAAGGCTGCGATTTGAAAAGTCCTCTTACTTACTGGAATTGTTTTCATTATTATTATAACTTTATTTAACTTAAATTGTTCTATGTTTGTTCTATTTCAATAAAAACATTTTAATAAATAACATGTTGGAAGCAAGTCATCTTTTAAGCTATCATCCTGGCATTAGAATAAATTGAACAGTTAATATTTTGATGGTATCATGTACTAATGCTCCATCGCATGTTTTAAATCTATTACACAGTGAATATTGAACTGAAGTTTGACCTAAAAAAATGTAATCGCAATATCTGTTATAAAATCGCAATTAGAGATTTTCCCCAAATCGTTCCGCCCTAACCCAGTCGCACACCCACGTGGACTCACTGGGGCGGGTGGGGGGGCATCGCGGCTGAACTGAGGTCGCCGTGGTGGTGGCGGCGCAGGAAGGAAGCGGCACTTTTCGCTGATAAATAATCTGAGGTCCGCACGCGACGAGGAGGAGGAGGGGGAGGAGGAGGCGTGGCCCCGCCCCTGCCAGCCACCAATTGGCGCCGCCGATCAGCGCAATTTGTGCAAACCGCAACTCAATCACATCGGTTGTACGATCACACCGCCTACCCCCCCCTTCTCCTCCCCTCCACCCCCTCCTCCTCCTCCACACACACCCACCGCCCCTTCCGTACACCAGCACCACCAACCAACCACCCACCCAGCCCAAGAGTATAAAGGCACGGGTTCACTCCCTCTCCCGTCTACACCCGGTGCTTCTCCTGGCACACGGACGCGTGTTCTCTCTCTCTCCTCCCCTCCTCCGTTCTCGTCCTCGCGAAGTTGCCGGGGATCCGTTGAGCACGAGTGGGGGGAGTTGAGCGCGCGTTGGTTCAGTGTGCGTGGTCTGTGCGGCACTCGGGATGAGAGACGGGCAACGACTCTGCAGAGCTCCGCCAGGGACCTCCTCCTCCTCCTACCTCGGCCGCAGCGACAAATGTCAACTTCTCTCGCCGAGACGGCGACGTTGACGTGTGTGCTGGTGACAAATCGAGCGACTTGCATTGCGATGCGCGCCGCTTAACTTGCAGCAACGTGCGATTTACAGAACGGAGCATCCAGACACACGGACGCCTCTCTCTATTTTTGTATTCCCTCCCCACCGGCAAATTCGCGCGCGGACGCGCAAACTTTGGACTTGCGGAGTTTGCGCCGCGCTCAAAAGCGAGCGCGATGAATGAATTGCGTCGAGAGCCGCAGGGGTCGGGCGGGGTCTGATACGAGGTCCTCAATCTTTGATCGTAGCCCGGGGGAGGAGGGGGGGGGGAGACCTCGGGAGGAAATACCAAAAACCGTTGCCTCGCACCTCGTCATCACGTCCCTCGTCGTCGTCAACGACAACATCACCACCACCGCCATGGGTCTGAGCGGAGAAGAGGTGACCGGCGACCTGCGGGCCGCGCCGTGCAAGAGCTTCGCGCAGCCCTTCCTCCTCGTCTTCGTCGCGCTGCTCGTCGCGCTCGAGGCACGACGTTGGCTCCTGCTGCGTCGCCGCGCCCGGAGCTCGCGGGGGCCCCCGGGACCCTTCCCGTGGCCCATCCTGGGCAACGCGCTGCAGCTCGGCTCAGCCCCGCACCTCGCCATGTGCCGCATGGCGCGGCGCTACGGGGACGTGTTCATGATGAAGCTGGGCGGCCGGCCCGTGCTGGTGCTCAACGGCGCCACCGCCATCCGGCAGGCGCTCGTCAAGCAGGGCGCCGACTTCGCGGGGCGCCCCGCCTTCCCCAGCTTCAGCGTCGTGTCCGACGGCCACAGCATGGCCTTCGGAGGCTACAGCCCCCTGTGGAAGATGCACAAGCGCGTGGCGCAGTCCACGTTGCGCCACTTCTCGTCGTCGGGGAACGCGGAGGCGCGGGCCGACCTGGAGCGCTACGTGGTGTCCGAGGCGGGCGCGCTGCTGGACATCATGTTGGAGCGCAGCGGCGGCGGCCGCTATTTCAATCCGAGCCGCCTCTTCATCCTCGCCATCGCCAACGTGATGAGCGCGCTGTGCTTCGGCCGCCGCTACGACTACGACAACAGCGAGTTCCGGGAGATCGTGAGCCGCAACGACAAGTTCGGCCGCACGGTGGGCGCGGGCAGCCTGGTGGACGTGATGCCCTGGCTGCTGTACTTCCCCAACCCGGTGCGCACCGTCTACCGCGACTTCGTGGCGCTCAACATGGAGTTCAACGCGTTCACGCGGAGGAAAGTGGAGCAGCACCGGGCCGACTTCAAGGCGGGCAGCGTCCCGCGCGACTTCACCGACTCGCTCATCGCCGCCGTGGAGGTGGAGCGGCCGCGGAGCGACTCGGGCGAGGCGCTGCTCTCCGGCCAGCACGTGTCCGGGGCCGTCAACGACATCTTCGGCGCCAGCCAGGACACGCTGTCGACCGCGCTCCTGTGGCTCCTCATGTTCCTCGTGCGCTTCCCGAGTGTGCAGCGCCGCGTGCAGGAGGAGGTGGACCGCGTGGCGGGTCGCCACCGCCTGCCGCGCCTCGACGACCGCGCCTCGCTGCCCTACACGGAGGCGTTCGTGTTCGAGACTCTGCGCTACAGCAGCTTCGTGCCCGTCACCATCCCGCACTCCACCACGACGGACACGGAGATCGCGGGCTACCGCGTGCCCAAGGACACTGTGGTGTTCGTGAACCAGTGGTCGTCGAACCACGACCCCGAGCGGTGGCGCGACCCCGAGACGTTCGAGCCCACGCGCTTTCTCGACGAGAGCGGCACCCGCGTGGACAAGGACCTCGCGAGCAACGTGCTCATCTTCTCCGTGGGCAAGCGCCGCTGCATCGGCGACGAAATGTCCAAGATGCAGCTGCTGCTGTTCGCGGCCATCCTGGCGCACCAGTGCTCGTTCGAGGCGGACCCCGCGCAGACGCTGACCATGGACAGCTCGTACGGCCTCACGCTCAAGCCGATGCCCTTCGAAGTGTGCGCGCGCGTCAGAGACCACGTGCTCGCGGAGTGCTTCGCCGACGCGCGCCGGCAATCGTAGCGCGCAGTGCCCGCAGTCGCCGGTCTCCGAAGCGCTGTCGTCGCGGTTTGTGCCGTCATAGCTCGCTGGCTCTCGCTCGCTGGCTCTCGCTCGCTGGCTCTCGCTCGCTGGCTCTCGCTCGCTGGCTCTCGCTCGCTGGCTCTCGCTCGCTGGCTCTCGCTCGCTGGCTCTCGCTCGCTGGCTCTCGCTCGCTGGCTCTCGCTCGCTGGCTCTCGCTCGCTGGCTCCATCCGATGGGGTTGTCGCTTTTGTCGTGCGGTGTCGTTCGGAATGACGGTCCGACGTTCAGCTCCAGGAACTGAATCGGGCAGCTCACTTTCTCCCATTGATTGCATAGCGCTGCCGGCTGCTGCTGCTGGTGATGACGCTTGCTGTTGATGTGGAGGAGGAGGGGGGGGGGAGCTGCTGAATTGGGTCCTAGCAGATGGAGCTCCCAGCGTGCTGGAGAAGCACGTGTGACGTGATGCCGAGCCACACGCGTGGAGCGCTGTCGTCTGTGAGCGCGGACTTAGTCCCAAGTGTGCTGAGCTCGTGTGCCACGATTCATCCCCGCCTCTTCCCCGCGATCCGATTTCGCCGGTTAAGTTAGCGAATCGTTTCCAGAACATGCATATATATACTGGATATGTGTGGTTTGTCCAGGAATTACGTCTGCGATTATAACTCCATGTTTGCAGTTTGGCTTGCTTCATTATCCCCAACGTAGCAACGCATTGACAAATAATTCATATGCAAGTTGGCATGCATCGTAATCGATTTCTACACATTCGATGCATGGTATCGTGAGCGTAGGAATCGAATGATATGGCATCGTTGCATGAAGTTGGCATGAAATTACGCAATATAAATCGAAAGTGTTTATTATTATTATTAGGACGGATGAGACTTCATGGACGAGAAATCGCTTCAAGAATAGTCACGGGTCCATTCGATGGGTGTGGGAGTTGTGACCTGACGCGCGTGTGTGTGTGTGCGTGTATGTACGTGTGTGTACGTGTGTGTGTAAGAGGGGAGCGGTAGTGCAGCGGGGGTAGCGCGCTGCGCTACTAACCTGGCTACCCGGGTTCGATTGCCGCTCACGGGAAACACCCAGTGACGATTATCTGAACCGGTCCTGGGCCTCCCCTAGGTCGACTCGGCCTCAAATGAGTACCTGGTGCGGTGTGTAAACATCGCCACTAGGAAGACAAAGGCGGTCGGGCGTGGTGTTGGCCACCCACCCCCTCGTGTGCCGTGCCGGCCTTCATAGGTGCTCGCTAACAGCACTTGCCCCTACAGTCTGTTACAGGCTATACAGGGATCTTTGTCTTTGTGCGTGTGTGCGGCTATGTACCTCGTGAGGCCAGATGAGCGACGCTCACGCCAACGAGTGGAGCGCCGGGCGGATAAAATGCAGCAAGTTGGCACAGTAGGGGGGCAGCACAGCTGGTGCAGCTACGGGTCATCTCAGTCAGTCAACCCATGGCACCTGCTGGGTTTATCCCGTGACAGCGAGCCTTCGACACTTCACGTGGCCTCGAAGTGCACCTGACCTGGCACAGGCACCGTGGTGACTTTTCTGACTTTTGTCCAGTAGCGTGCATCGCGTGTGTGTGTGTGTTCGTGTCAGTAGACAGCATTGGTCGCGTCTTCCAGTGACTGATGTTTATTGTTTGCGTAAGGTATTTTTTTTGAACAAAGTGTACAGTATATCTACATAATCTCGCTATGCGTACATTACATACGCCATAAAATATAAATATATATAGCAGAGCTTGGCGTGATGCGCGTAACAGCTTCAATGCCAAAACTTTTGAGGCGTTTAAAGGGAGCTGTTCTTGTAGCCCGCATGCTCGTTGTAGTGATCGCCACGGCAATCAAGTTATTAATTACGATGACGGACTACTTTAATGTTGTCGTGTCGACGTATTCGTCGTCGGTCAACTCTGTCGTCTTAAATCGGCCCAGATAAATCATCGACCATCCGTCATCAGCACCATCATCATCATCATCTCACAACCTCATCATCATAGTCGCATTTATCTCGATCTTTGTCATCCACTCACCAACCACGATCATCATCTCAACCCATGATCTGTCCATCCTATCTAATTGCTAATCCACCTGATCCATTTCACCAATTTGCTCCCATCCATCCATCTGCATCGGTCACCATCTTCACTGCCTCACCATCATCGATCAGTAGACACCCACGATCGATCTACCCATCATCCCCGATACCCCCGTCTTGTTATGCGGAGCTTGCCAACTCGAACCTCTGTGCCCACGTGCTTCGACTGCTGCCACGTGCTGCTACTGTTGCCACTGCTGCCACGTGCTGCCACGTGCTTCCACTGCTGCCACTGCTGCCACGTGCTGCTACTGCTGCCACGTGCTGCCACTGCTGCCACTGCTGCCACTGCTGCCACGTGCTGCTACTGCTGCCACGTGCTGCCACGTGCTTCCACTGCTGCCACGTGCTGCCACTGCTGCCACGTGCTGCCACTGCTGCCCCGTGCTGCCACTGCTGCCACTGCTGCCACGTGCTGCTACTGCTGCCACGTGCTGCTACTGCTGCCACTGCTGCCACTGCTGCCACGTGCTGCCACTGCTGCCACGTGCTGCCACTGCTGCTACTGCTGCCACGTGCTTCCACTGCTGCCACGTGCTGCCACTGCTGCTACTGCTGCCACGTGCTGCCACTGCTGCCACGTGCTGCCACTGCTGCCACGTGCTGCCACTGCTGCCACTGCTGGGTCATTCCGCTCACGTCTCCTCCTCCATCCTCACCTCGCTGGCACCCTGAGCCTGTGCCTTTCTAGGGCGCTAATTCTAGATTTGAAACTTTCGTGACTGCAATGACTCATACTCTTAGGTTTTTTCGGTAAAGTCACGTAGGTAAAAAATAAAAGTAATAATGGAAAAAAATGTTTAGCTGTGACGGTCCCACCTGATGACGGAAACTTGTGTTGCCTTCGAAACGTCGTGATTTATTATTTTATTTCCATTATTACTTTTATTAACTTTTAATTTTATTTTTTACCTACGTGACTTTACCGAAAAAACCGAAGAGTATATTTTAAGGGCGACTCCACGTGGGCTGCTGGCTTCAGTTGGTGTGGGGGGGGTGGAAGTGAGTGGGGGGGGGGTATGAGAGGAGGAATCGGGGGAAGAGGCAATGGAGAGACGGCAGGGTGCGTTGTTCGAGGTGGGAGGGGTGGTGGTGCAGGGAAGGAGGGGAGGGCGGGCGGGCTGCCTGGGCTCGCGTGCGAGCGTGTGGCGAGCGCGCACACTTTTCGCACGCTCTGCCTGATTGATGGAGGGGGTGGAGGTTGTTTTGTTGGGGGAGGGGGGGGGCTGTCCGTGCGCCGCGTGTGTTGCGATGCTCACGACCAACCGGACTTTCCAGGAACTTGCCTCTCGGCTTTGCCAACACGGCACCAACGATGGACTCGCGTGCCTGTGTGTGTGTAACTGTATCTGAGTTCTCGGCGCGCGCGTTGTTTGTAAATGTGTGAAGGCTGCCGAGCGTGTGGGGTGTGCGTGCAGCTTTGTGAGCGTGTGCATCTGTGTAGAACTGGTTGTTGTGTGTGCCTTCATAGGTGCTCGCTAACAGCACTTGCCCCAACAGTCTGTCAAGGCTGTACGGGGGATCTTTGTCTTTGTGCGGTGAGGAGCGGCAGTGTAGTGGTTTTGGCACGTCCGCGGTACGAACCCGGCGATCCGAGTTCAACACCGGTGACGATTATGTGAAGCGGTCCTGGGCCTCCCCTAGGTAGACTCGGCCTCAAATGAGTACCCGGTGCGGTGTGTAGGTGTAGTAAACATCACCACTGGGGAGACAAAGGCGGCCGGGCGTGTTGCTGTCCACCCACCCCCTCGTGTGCCGTTCCGGCCTTCATAGGTGCTACTTGCTCACAGCACTTGCCTGTTCAAGTGCTCCCCATGAGATCTTTGTATTTCGTGCGTGTGTGTGCAACTTTGAGTTTGCGTGCAATCTGTCTGTATGACAAGTTGCGTGTCTGTGTGGCTGTGATTCTTTTGTGTGGCTGTATGCAAAATAAACGTTCTCCTGTGTGTGTGTCTGCATTGCATCTCGTGTGTGCGCGTCTGGTACTGTGTTGCTTGTGTGATTGTTGTTGTACGTTGTGTGTGTGCGTGTGTACGTGCCCTAGTGGTGTCTTTTCATCTGCATTGCATCTGTGCGTGTCAATATTTGTACGTCGCTCGGGGCGTTTGTCCGCGTGCGTGTATCATCTGTGATTGTTAATGCATGTGTGTTCAGCCTTTATCAGTGAACCATTCCCACTGTCGCTTGCATGTTTTTGTCCGTTAAGCAAGCCTACGGGGTTTATTAAATATATACTGTACGTGCAACATGAAAAGTAATGTATAATCACATGTGATAAGTTTTATAGTATTTGTAAAGTCGTAAACTTACGTTGCAATACTGCATTTAATGTGACCGCGAGTTATATAACGCCTGTTCCGATGTAAACCTGTGGTACGGCTGCTATCATGATAATATATACAGCTCCAAGCATTGTTGTATAACTGTACACATTATAATGGTAGCAAATCGATGCATCTGTGCGCGGTTAGAGCCTGCAATTCACATACAAAAAAAAGTGTCTCTTGCACCAGGGCCTCTTGGGAGGAGCGATGGCCCAAGTTGTTGGCGCGTCTCGTCTCACGAGGCATTCCACATCATTGTTGATGTTCGATTATCGGCCGCGGCTATAAAACATCAGTGGAAAGTTGCGATAGCCGGAACCGATCCTGGGCACGCACGCCGGCGTGGGAGGCAGGGAAGCCTTAATCCGGCAATGAATGTGATTGTTGTATTGTTTTGTTTTAAAGAGGGGCCCTACATTGCGCAAGGCTGGTGTTCTGAGCACGTGGGGGGGGGGGGGGGTCCATGCTCCCGGGTGTAACGAGGTCACCGTTCATCGTTCCGGTCGCTCAGAAAGGGTGATTTTGATTCAAATGCGCTTGTGTCATTCAACCGCATTCTGGCTCGCCGAGTTTTTATTTTGTTTAAGAGCGCCCGGGTTGATGGACACGTGACGAGCGCTCGATGGCGCGGGGGGCACGTGGAGTGTGTGGGCCCTGTACAGTGAAAGGCGCGCCCCACGACCTGGTTGTAGCCGGAGTCGAACGCATTGCGTGGAACTCGAGTGGTTGTGTGGTTGTGTTTCGTTTGTTGTCCTTTCCCCCCACCACCCACTCACACACCCCCGCAACTATCAATTATCGCGGTTGGCTACGTACGGTGCAAAAGAAGTTCAACATACATATTTACCGCTCGCCGAGAGAGAGTTTAGCTGAGTGACTTGAGGGCTGAGGCAGGCACAATAGCGGCCTATGCTGTGGTGCATTTGCAGGAGGTCACGGGTTCGATCCCGACCATGACGCCTGCATATTTGGAGTTTGTATTTTGTCTCTCTTCCAGTGCTCGTGTAGATTTTTCTCCGGGTCCTCCGGGTGTTTCCCCTCCACGTTTAGAAACGTGCGATTAGAGTGTTTGGCTGCTGTACATTTCTACATGATGAGCCACTTCGTTGAGCTATGATGTGTGGCCAGGTCGCTCGTTTATATTCTGTGGTTCTTTCGGTAAAGTTACGTCCGCTTGTGTTGCGCTCGAAACGTCGTGATATATATATATTTTAGTCACTTTATTTTTATGATTTTATTGCTTATGTTTTTTTCTATCTACGTGACTTTACCGAAAGAACCATAGAATATGAATTCATGCAGTCACGAAAGTTTTAAGTCAACATTTATATATCGTTTAGTTTAGTATCAAAAAGGTTTCTCGGAGTTTTGAGCTGCGGCCGTATAGTCTATCATTTGCCCTGATATGACATTACTGAGTGAGAAGTTTAACAAAACACCCGAAAAGTAAGTTACGTTTTAACCCAGCAAATCCTCTTCTGGCCTCAAGACTCCCATTTGTAGGAGTACACAATCACGGGACGCTGTACACACTCGTCAATAGCACTGCTTAAAAGTGAACACAACTCCATATAATGAGCGACGTTCCGAGCAATGGCCCTTTTCAGGGACGGCTCTACTATCATTGGGCATGTTTGGCCAATCCCACGAATGAGTGTTAGGCTTCGTGTGGGAGGAATTCCAAATGCGCTGCGATCGGCCACCCAACGGCTCCGTCGTTGGATGTTGATTTGATTGACGACCGCCGTGCATGACAAGCGTTTGAGGTTGTGGGGCTACGTTATGGGTAGTATTATAGTTGACAGATGTCGACTGAAACATCTGTGAACGAATGGACATCTGTGAAAAAAAGAGCGTCATAGCTCATCGGATTCCTCCCAGTAATAAACAAATATTCTGATTCTGACAAAGCGGTGCAGAGAAAGCCAACGGTGTACCTTACAATGCTCCCCGCGTTCATTCAAACCCACGCCGTCCAGCGTGGTGAAATATGGTCGAACAACACCGCTGATCGACAACCGGTGTGGGGGGAGACCTTCATCCAGCAGTGGATCGGCGCACAGTGGTGGCGTTAAATAAAGCGTCGGCGAGTTTTTTTGTTGTTGAGACAAATTAATTGGAAGGAAATGAAAAATGCGATTGTTCCACTACCCAAGCGAGCCGAGACTCTATGCGTGCCGCGTGAGCCGTCACGTGTATTCGCGGCTTAGAGGAAACGAGTAGGCGAATATAAAAGTAATAGTTGATGTTATAATCGTTTCAAATAATAATCATCATTCGCCGCGATTCGTGTTTTGAAGAAATGCCGTAGAATTGTGAAAGGGCGTTGTTTTATGTCCAACGTGTATGGACACGAATTATATTCGGCCAATCTATTGTGGAATTGTCACGTGCTGAATGATGTAACGACAATGTTAGGTGGTTTCTGTCGTTTTTGAAATATCATTTGTATTTTACCTTTTTTTGTGTTTTATGGGTTGGTCAGATATTTATACGGTGTGTGTGTACATATATGATATGTTACAAACAGTATAAACGAATTGCATCAATATTCCGTGATATGTAGGCAATGTTGTATTCTACCTCCGACGTACAATAAAGCACTTTACACTCGATGGACGTGGTTGAAGAATGATGCGCGCATCGCTGTAATCCCCCCAAAAAAACCTCCAACACTTCACTATCAACACGGCAAAAGTCCGAGTTCGATCCCTAGCCGAAACACCTTGCTCTCGGTCAACCTGCAAATGTTTTTTTTCTTCAAATATATGATAAACATATATATGTTATTTTTTACGGCAAAAAGACGCCGAAAATATTCAGTCACGTGGGGTACAGAAAGTCTGCGGGGATCGATTCCGGGGCGTGACAGAACCACACGAAAAGTTGTGGGGGGGGGGGAGAAGGGGGGTGGGGGGGGGAGAAGGGGGGGCGTTGCTGCCCTAGCCGAGAGGGGAGGGGGGGGGGCAAAGAGACACCCTTAAGAAACAATCCTCGCGTTTTTTTCGGGTTAGATCTCGTAACTATGTGTCGTTAAAAAAACCCGCCACCTTTCCGACACATCCAATTAGTGTAAGCGTTGTCACGTAAAGAAAACGTCACATCTCGTTACTATTTCAGCACACTCGGTGTGAGCACAACGTTCTCGCCGGTAATTACCACCAGCCTCATCAGGCAACAGCCAGAGTTGGATAATATTGGTCGCGGAAGCTTACGTTTCTTTTTAAAACCAAATAATCAGCTTGCTGAGGAAAAGCCAGGGATGGGAGGGGGGGATGAGGGGGGTGCGGGGAGGTGGGGGGGAACAAATAAAACCCCTTAAGAAACAAATGAAACAACATGCGGCGAGTGGCCTTCCAGCGGGAGGTGTCGGCAGGTTTCAAAGTCAACACGCGGGATGGGGTTGGGGAGGCGGTGGGGGCTGGTTCCATTTGTTGTAGAAGTTAGCGGTTCGAATCCAACGGCCGCCCCGGACGATTACTGATGATTGCAATAGCGGCAGCAGTCCACTCTCTCTGCTTCCATAAAGAACCCCCACTCTGCCCCCCCCCCTGACCCCCCTCCCAACGTCATGCGCAAGGGTCGGCCGTTGTGCGTCTGCTTCAGGGTTAAACATTTCCCAAAATTCGAAATTTTCCGCATTTGGGATTGTATCTATATACATATACAGGTGTCCCTCCGCTCTCTGCGAGTTCGCTTTGAATTCACTCGCGTGCGGCTACGCAGTGGGACGTGGGACAACGTTGTTTGTGTACTTCACGCGCTGCTCTGCAAGGCAGCGGTCTCGTGCAGTTTCGCTTTGCGCGCCCCCCCCCCCCCCACACTACCGCGTAAATCGAGGGAAAGCTGCCTATACAGAATGTACGTCTCGAACATTGACTGGCGGATTAATACCCCAGACCGCTTTCGAAACATAGATTCGTCTCCCCCGAGTTCTCACCTGGTGAAAACAAAAGACGCTTCACTTGAACGAACTTGAACGCCGACTGCGGTGAGACGCACGGGACGTCTCCTCGGTCTCTCTGCTACCGTCGCAGGAGCTGTGCACCTTTTAGGAGCTTCGTAGAGACTCCGGGGAAACCGGGAAATCGAACGGGCGAACCCTGGATCGCATAATCCCATTATGCCAACAATCTCACCCCCGCGGCAGAGTTACTTCCAGTGTGTCGACCAATCCGCACGCTCCCAGAATCGCGGAATCTGATCCTAGACACGTATCGACTTAGCACGCCCAGTTCACGTGCGCATGTTGAACTTCTTTCGCACCGCACGTAGCCAACGGCGCTAAATAATCCCCGAGGTACGCGCGGCTGACGGTTTAGTTGGAGGCGCTCGGACCGAGGACATCGGCTCGGCTGGCGTTTCGTGTCCCACGTTAGCGCGAGAGAAGAACACCCGAGGTTCGGCAAACACGCGCAGGTCATATTCTTGGTTCTTTCGGTAAAGTCACGTAGAAGGGAAATAATAAAATGCTAAAAATAAAACAGGTTAAACAAAAAAGGCATCCGTCAAACTGTTACGAAAAGCGAGCGTGCGCTTGGGCGGGACGCGTCGCCGGAACGGGACGGTGACCGCTGGGTCGAGAGCGGTCACGGAGTGTGAGCCAAGCAATGGGGACACGCGTCCGATAGGACTGGATTCTATGAAATCGGCTCGCGTGCAGCTCGCTCGGTGGATTGTTGGGCCACGAGGGATTTGCAGAGGTCTTCATTCAGCAGCGGATTGAGCTTGGCTGACAATCGTGAAATGTATTCCGTATTTAAGAGGCGTGTTTTGTTTTTCGCCTCCATTGAGTTGCCCTAAACTCCGAAAGAGAAATTCCGAAATTTAACACGGAGGCTTTCGCGACAACTATTATGATTCAAAATTTATTTTCGCGAAAATAAAATGCCATTTGGTGTGCGGTGTTGAGTGTGCGCGTAATGCAGTGAGGTCGTAATTGATCTCGGGGGGAGAAGGGGGGCAGGGACGGGGAGGGTTAACGGGAGTATTTGGGGGGGAGGGAGGGACAGGCGTGGGAGGAGGAGGGGGATGAGGGGTGGGGTGGGGTGGAAACGATTGCGTGACACCCCCAGCCTGACGGAACCCATCCCTCGACACGCAATTAACGCGACCGCAGATGAGCCTCGGTTCCTCTGGACGCACGCATCTGGGCCGTCCACACGGCGCCTCCCGCGGCCTGCAGCCCTCACGCCAATAGCGCAACGTGTAGACTCAGTAGGGGAGGGCGAGTGGTGGCGCAGCGGTTGGCGCACCGCGCTACGAACCCGGCAAACGCCCGAGTTCGATTCCCTGCCACGGTTGGCATCGGTTGGCGAGTTGTTTCTCAACCAGTACAGCACTCACCCCGCCGTGCCCCCCATCCTCTTCCAACTCCACTTCACCCCACCGCACCACGACTTCTTTAACCAGCACCAAACCAGCGTGGTGACGAATGGTCAGACAACGTCTATAATCGACGATGCGTGAGTGAGGCATTCATCCAGCAATGGATTGAAGGGCTATTTATAAACTATGTTTGTTTTATTGTAGTACAGAGTTAGCCTGATGACTGTAATCTACATTGTCTTATGGTTGTTATTGTTTGACTTGCATCCCATTGGGATGTTTGCACACAGCGTTGAAATGTAGTGTTTTTTCTGCAAGACTTTGCTGTTTTTCTCCAGGATTTTTCTGTTGCGTGTAGTCACTTTACGATGTTTCTTGCTCATGTTTGTGTTTTGTTGCGGTTGCACCCGAGTCAAGAGCCGCGTGGCTCACAGGGTTATACCTAATGAATGAAACTGAAAAATTAAACTTACATTTTTCTTTTTTAAATAGCCGATCCTGTGCAAACGGGCCCGGGCAGAGATACATCGCAGGCAGTGCAGGCCGTCGATGTCTGCGGCTGCTCTGTAATTTAATAGAGCTGGCGGTGAGAGTTTACTACGCTTCGTTTTGTGTGTGTTCGCGTGAAAGTGACAGGTTCGGTTTGTGTTAGAGGTGATGCAACACTACAGAAACGTGTGCTCAACGTGTCCGTGTGTCAGTGTGTCCGTGTGTGTGTGTGTCTATGTTACATTATTTGGCTGATAGAAAGTTCCACGTGATAGGCCACTTCGTTGAGCTATCATTTGTGGGCGGGTCACTTCTGAAAAAGAGCTACTTAGCTCAGTGGGACCTTACCTGGTAAAATAAAATAAAAAGTAGTTTTCACCTTTAGCCTTTCATGTTTCTGTGCGTTTGTGTCCGTGTCTTTGTGTAGGGGTCATGGAGAGCGGTGGTGCAGCGGTTAGCGCTACGCTTGCTCTACGAACCCGGCGACCCGAGTTCGATTCAAGCTCACGGCCAACACCCAGTGACGATTATCTGAACCGGTCCTGGGCCTCCCCTAGGTCGATTCAGCTTAACATTTGAAACCTGCTGCGATGTGTGTACCCGGTGCAGTGTGTAAAAACATCGCCACTGGGGAGACAAAGGCGGTCGGGCGTGGTGCCGACCACCCACTCCCCCGCGTGCCTCAACAGTCTGGTAAAGGCTATACGGGCGGGGGATCTTTGTCTCTGTAAAGTCGTGGAGAGCAACGCTGTCGTACACCCGGGCATCATTGAACGCGGCGAGACCTGTACGCGGATACACCTTGACGCGCACGGGGTGACGGGCGTTGTTGCCTGCCACGTTCTATTCTTACCCACTTGCACAACTTAAGTCGCGAGGGAGCAGCGCTCGAAACTGCATCTGTCAGTCTCAATGTTCACAAACATAACGCGCCTCTCTGTACACCGATCGCGAGCACATGTTTATACATTTCGGCTCGGCCTGGTCTCTCCGACGTTGGCGGACCTAGCAGATGAACGCGCTAAATGAATGTCTTCTATGTGAATTGCCTCGGCATCGGTTTTTTTTCTTGTTGCTGATGTGGTCCTGAACTTGTTTTCTCTCGTCCGTATCTCAACTCTGCGTGTAAGTCCCAATCTGCACTGTCTCGCTGCCACTTCCTGACACGTGTAATGCTTACACGAAAAGTCACTTGATATCCCAATGGGCCCTCTCACCTGCTTAAATAAAGTACATTTTAGGGGGTGGAGGAGGGTGGGAGGCGGCGAGGGGATGGACTGGTGGCTTAATGGTCAACACACCTGCCCGATCAACTCTGACTTAAGTTCAACTCCCGGCCACGTATAACACGAGGAGGCGCGCGATATCGGAACTGGTCCTGCACTAGCACTGGTTGCTTGGCCCGAAGGTCCCCGATAGCCGACGGTTCGGGCACTGACCCTGCTTCACACAGCGCATAAAGAGAGGATTCCACTTAACCAGCAGTTTACACCCGGGTTTCAGTTGTTGTTGTTGTTGAAAATCAAGTTTTGTGTAAGATTCCAAACGAATATTTCTCAAGAGTCGCGAGCGCGCTCAGCGGTCCGATGAAACCGGAGTCCACAGCGAGTTGGCGCTCGCAGTCGTTCTCTGCCACAGGTGAAGCGCTGACCCCCGCAGGCCAACGACTCTACCGACCCAGTCAAGCGCCGGAAAGCGGTTTAGTCTTCCCCGTCTTCCTCTGTGTTGCGTTGTGCGGCACTACCCTGCCATTGAATGTTCCGTTTGTACCGCGTGTTGGTCGGAAGGATGTTCGACGTTTCACTGCACCTGCTTGGGAAGGCCTCTTCGAGGAACTGGTGAGCTTATTTGGAAACTGAAAAAGCTCTCAGCACGTGGAGAGAGAGAGGGAGAGAAACGAATTGCGCCGCACAACACGAAAAACACAGCCGAGATCGCTGTTGTTGTTTACGAAAGCTTTCCGTGGTGGATGGATGTTCATCCTCATCATGGTCGCCACCAACAATCACGGTGCGAATACCCACAGGCGATGGCGTGTTTGTGTATTTCGGACGTTTTGGAACAGATGTGAATCTTTCACAAGATCTCCTTAAATAGTGACGTCCTCCCTCCTCCCTCCTCGTCAGAGTTGTGAGTCAGGAGTCGGCCCACTGCTCGACGAAGACCTCCCAAAGCTGTCGCTGTCTCTCGCGATCCTGCCATGCGCCCTGAGCGTGGTGGAAAGTTCTCGGCAAAACAAAAATGAAATCGGAGGGGCCGGGCCCCGGGCAGCGCGCCGGGCGGCAGAGATCGCGTGCGAACGGTGCACGGCGCGTTCCGTGATCAGATAACCGCTCCGACACGGGGTAGGGGCGGGGCGGGGTGCGGTGGAGTAGACGGGAGGGAGTGAAGAGAGTAGAGAGCAGAAGAAGAGGAGGAGGTGGTGGCGGTGGCGTTCGCCATTTTCCACCACCCCCACCGCTAGACCCACCGCTCCCCTTCCTCGTTGCCCGCGGTGTCTCTGTCTTTGTGCGTCTGCGCGCGCCTCGCCATCGCGCGCGTTGTGTTTGTTTCGTTGCAACGCGCGTTCACACACGCGTCCGCGCACCTCCAATTATAGCACGGTTGGCTACGTACGGCGCGAAATAGGTTCAACGTCCACACGCACGTACAACCTCGCACCCCACGCAGCCACGCGAACGCCGCGTCGATGCCGTCGCTCTTGTTTCCACGTTCGTGTCTTTGGCCACGTGTTGGTTACGGGGACACCCTTGCCAAAGAGAGTCGTAGTACCACCACCACCACTACTACTACTATCGAGTACGGTACTCATATAATAACGATCTTGAGCTTCATCAACAGGTGATCTCCCCCCCCCCCTTCTTCCCCCAATCTGGGACAGCCAAGACTCAATTTATAAATGCGATTTACAGTAACTGTGCGGATATACAGATGCTAAATCGAACACTGTAGAGTATGGTAAACATTTTGATTTAAAGCTTTCGTGACTGCAGGGATTCATATTCTTGGATTTGTCGGTAAAGTCACGTAGAAGGGAAACAATAAAATAAGAAAAATATAAAAATAAAATGTTCTTGCTGTGGGTTTCACACCTGATGATGATTGCTTGTGTTGCAATCGAAACGTCGTGAGAATTGTATTGTTTTACATTTTTATTATTTTATTGTTTCCCTTCTACGTGACTTTACTGAAATAACCAAGAAAACGGTAAACATGTCAGACACTCGGAATGGAAGGTTAAATGGAAGTGTCTGATGTTTTCGTCTCGTAGTGCGAACGGACACGAGGCCACGCTTAGTCGCGGAAACGAAGACTTAAGAGCCTACAAATATCCCTGTTCAGGTGCACAAGGGGGTGGGGGTGGGTTGGCGACAAAGACAAAGATCCTCCCGTGTAGACGTTCATCGACTGTTGGGGCAAATACTTTTAGCGAGCAACTCCGAATGCCGGAACGGCACGGCACGCGAGGGGGTGGGTGGCCAGGACCACGCTCCCTCCCCCACCGCCTTTGTCTCCCCAGTGGCGATGTTTACACATCGCACCAGGTAACTCATTTGAGGCTGAGTCGACCTCGGGGAGGCCCAGGACCGGTTCAGGTAATCGTCACCGGTGTTGGCCGCACATACACAGACACCACGTGTACGCCCTGCTGGGATGTCTGTGTCTCTCGGATTAGCGTCCACATTGTACGGCGATAAACACGCTAAAACTAAAAGTAAACTTTTTTTTTTATTTTACCAGGTAAGGCTCACTGAGCTAATTATCTTTTTTTAGAAGCGATCTGGCTATCGCAAATGATAGCTCGAAGAAGTGGCTTATGGTGTAGAAATGTATAGCAGCCAAATGCTATGAACGCGTGTTGATTCTAAATGTGGAGGGGAAAACCGGAGGACCCGGAGAAAGAATCCTGTCATCATGGGGAGAAAGAGGAACACGCGAACTCCAAATATACAGCAGCAGGCATCAGCGTCGGGATCGAACCCACGACCTCCTGCACACCAGGCGAGGGAGATAACATCTCGCCATCTGTGGAGCCTCATCATCCATCAAGGCCCCTGCAAGCAATCATTTACATATCGTCTCACAAAGGGACGACGTATTTATTGATATTTTTTGTTCGTGGAATAAGATCTTACGCGGACTGCACAAGTTGCCGTGGTTGCACCGTGTTCACATTTAAAATGTTCGGCACGATGCCCGGAACTAAAATTATCCCGACGAAGCTCGCAGCACGTTGGAACGAAACGTCGGACACCGTGCCCGAAACAGCTGCGCGAACGCGTGAACAACCCGACACCACGTCGGCGAACTGGAGCTGAACAGCGCACCTGTGAGTATCTCACCTGTGAACAGCGCACCTGTGAGGATCACACCTGTGAACAGCGCACCTGTGAGGATCTCCCCTGTGAACAGCGCACCTGTGAGGATCACACCTGTGAACAGCGCACCTGTGAGGGTATCACACCTGTGAACAGCGCTCCTGTGAACAGCGCACCTGTGAGGATCACACCTGTGAACAGCGCACCTGTGAGGATCACACCTGTGAACAGCGCACCTGTGAACAGCGCACCTGTGAGGATCACACCTGTGAACAGCGCACCTGTGAACAGCGCACCTGTGAAGATCACACCTGTGAACAGCGCACCTGTGAGTATCTCACCTGTGAACAGCGCACCTGTGAGGATCACACCTGTGAACAGCGCACCTGTGAACAGCGGACCTGTGAGGATCTCACCTGTGAACAGCGCACCTGTGAGGATCACACCTGTGAACAGCGCACCTGTAATGATCACACCTGTGAGGAGCGCACCTGTGAACAGCTACGCGGCAGTAGCAAGGCCCTCCTGGAAGTAAGGAGTGGAGACGCGCCAGCGTGGCCTCTCGTGTTCTCTGAGCAAAGCAATTTGCGTCGGAGTTGCTTCATCCGTGGGGCATTTGCCCAATGCTCGTTGAAGGCGTCGGTGGTAAAGAAATGGCGTGTGGATTAGGGGCCGTTCATAAATGACGTCACGCGATTTTGGACTATTTTTGACCCCCCCCCTCGTCACACCGCGTCACAAAAAGTCAGACCCCCCCCTCAAATATGACGAAAGCTTTGCCCCCCCCCCCAAATAAAACATGCTTCAAATCGCTTTAAACGATTGTCATTGTAGTGCGTATTTAATGTGGCCCTGCACTCTGATGTTGTAGGAGAAAACATTTATTAAAAAGTATATTTAATTAAGTAGAACGTGTTGTATATATTTATTTAAAGTTGCGCATTTTGATGTGACGTCACATTTCTCAACCCCCCCTCCCCCCCCGTAGGTGCGTGACGTCATTTATGGACGGCCCCTTACCTTGGCGTTGTGTTTGAGTACCAGTTGTTGTGCCAGGTCAACGCTTTATTTTCAGAATGTTGTTTATATATATATATTTGTGTAATTAATTAGCTCGCAAGATGTCTGCGACATCGAGAGCCATATGTAGAGAAAACTTGAGACGTTGACAGCTCACGCGTGCCGTGATAGATCTGATTTCGGGGCATCTCGATTATGGCAGCTCCTTTCTTAGGCCCCGACATGAAGTCAAAATAAGATACATTGATCAAGAAACAACTGAGTCGAAATTTTATTTTCAGAAGGACCCGAACCACATCGGGCCATGTGGACCATCCACATCGCCGAGTAGTTCGGCTTCACGTGCCAGAAAGCCAGAACCCCCCCACTAATAAAACCTACCATGCACACAAGGGGTTAACTATAATTTCCGCACAGATTGATTTAATAATCCTTGTGCTTTCGATTTAAAACTTCCGTGACTGCAGGGATTCATCTTCTTGGTTCTTTCGGTAAAGTCACGCAGAAGGGCGTGACTTTTACCGAAAGAACCAAGAAGATGAATCCGTGCGCTGTACCGTGATTTCTTGGCTACCTCGACATACACGCCGATAAAGAGTCGACGTCCCCAGGTAGTCTCCGATGCAGGCACTAACCAGGCGATACGGTCGTAGAAATGTAATGGGGCATTTAATGCATCAATCATTATACATCATCATCATCATCATCACTGTCATCATTGCAATCATCTACTAATCACCATCATCACCATTCCGATAATCAGAAATCATTAATTCATTCAATTAACTTTGATCAAGCACTCCAAGAGTATCATCATCTATCAATAATTCAATAGTGATGTGATCTATCTGCCAATGGCTCTCCACTTGTGGATGAAGGCTTCACTCCGCGCGTCGGTGCCCCTCACGGTAACCTACAGGTCGTGCTGTACCGGCAACGTGAAAGTGTTGGAGGGTTTTTTTCCAGTGGCTCAAGTTTATCTGGTGGGTTGTAATTGTGTCTAAGCTTCTTTTGCTTTACCAAGTGAAAACTCAAGAAAGCTGAATGGGTCTCCATGTTTCAAGGGTTACCCCCGTCACCAAAACGGCAAAAGGCAAACGATGCGAACGCCAAGCACAGCAATGAAGACGATCGTTTTCTTAGGGGGGGGGGGGGGGTGTAAAAAAACACAAAGCCACTGCGTCACACGAGACATCGAAACTCATCGAGCCCGACTTGGCATGGGAAATTCCGAGCTCTCGCATCCGTCCCTTTTGTCGAGTCTCGAGCGAGCGATGGAAATTCCACATTGCTATGGGCAACCGGTATGACATGGGTATCCACGGATAATTTTTTGTGGACCTATAAACCACGGCCATTGGGGCAGTTGCTTCATACCTGCATGTTGTTGTTTGTTGTTGTTGATTGTTGTTGTTTATTGTTGCTGCTGCGTGGAGCGGGTGGTACAGTGGTTCGCACTCTGATGCGCTATGAACCCGGTGACCCTGAGTTTGATTCCCCGGCGCGCCTAACATCGGTGATGAGTGACATCTGGACCGGTCGGAGGCCTTAAAGGAGACACACGTAGGCCTGCCGCCACGTGACAACTGACGGGAGAGAAGACGACTGGTGCTGGTGATGATGATCATCATTATTATCGACGATTGAGTTCAAGGCTGGACTGATACCCGAATGAACCCCATCTGCCATAGCTCAGATGACAGATCCACTCCAGGGAAGCGATCCCGTGGTGCGGAAACTGTTGCCGCTCACGCCAGCCCCGGCTGAGAATCGCACCTTGGTATTGTGACCGATTCTCCCCCACGCCCCTCAACTTCCACACAAAGACAAAGATCCCCCGTGTAGCCTTTTAACAGAACAGACTGCACAGGGCAAGGGCGCTTAGCGAGCACCTAACGAAGGCCGGGACCGCACACGAGGGGGTGGTGTGATTAGCAGCACGCCCGGCCGCCTTTGTCTCCCCAGTGTGGCGATGCTTACACACAAGCACCACGCCACCTTTGTCTAAAATATACGCACGGAAACAGGTACCGATTTAAGCCTGAGTGGACCTAGGAGCGACCTAGAGCACTTTCAGATATCGCGTGCCGCTCACAGCCACAGAGAGGCACGCGCATGAGCGCACACCACAGCAGCCACTCAAGTGGTGGTGACAACACGGACGCGCGTGCCAGGCTAGGTGCACGTCTGGGCCACGTGAAATATCGAAGGTTCACTGGCCGGAGGTCACCGGGTAGATCAGTGTTATGCGTTAACCGACTAAGATGACTGGCAGATGCACCGCCTACGCTGCCCACTCCACGAGCCTCCTCCACAGAGGCGGATTTTGACGCAGCTGGGACCGGTCATCAGCAAGTCCAATAAGCTCCACATTCCTCATGCACCACATCAGCCCATCTATTGCCTAACCTGTGTCGCTCCAGTCTGGCCCCCTCTACGGCCAAACAGAAGCTGCTTGGGCATGCGATGTCTGCGCATGTGGGCTCTGTGAGCCAGTCAACGCAGCCTCGTCTGCCAGAGGAGCTCACTGATGGGGCCGGGATCTGTGAGCTCCTCGCACAATCCAGTCTGGTTAACCCGGGCTAGCCTGAAAGTTTCAAACGGGCGCAGATGTTAATTTAGAGGACTTCGCGTTTCGCAAGGGAGAGTGCATCACTGTGGCCGAGAAGACCCGGAGCTTCGTATTTAGTGATATACCAGGCAGCTTGCACACAGCGTTACGCAACTGATGGAAATATAATGCCGCTCGGCTGATTCGTAGTAAGACATCGGCTGCCAAACCCACCTACACACATGGACTTAACCGCCATCATCCACCACCCACACACCCACCCACCACACACACACACACCCACCACACACACCCACCCACCACACACACACACTCACCACACCCCACCCACCACCCACACCCACTCACCACACCCCCCACCCACCACACACACCCACCCACCACACCCCCCACCCACCCACCACACCCCCCACCCACCACACACACTCCCACCCACCACACATACCCACCACACCCACCACCCACCCACCACACCCCCCACCCACCACACACACCCACTCACCACACCCCCCACCCACCACACACACCCACCCACCACACACACCCACCCACCACACCCCCCACCCACCACCCACCACACACACCCACCCACCACACCCCCACACCCACCACCAACCCACCCACCCACCACACCCCCCACCCACCCCACCCACCACAACCCCACACCCACCACATCCCCCACCCACCACACCCCCCACCCACAACACCCCCCACCCACTACACCCCCCACCCACCACACACCCACCCACCCACCACACCCCCACACCCACCACACCCCCACCCACCACACGCGCACAAAGGCTTTGGGGGACAGCTGTTCGGAGCCGATGCGACGAGTGACCTCTGAGTCGCGTGAGACCTCGGCGAGAAGGAGCGCGCCGAGTTTACAAAACAAGCGTTGCCCTGTGCTAATGAGAGCCGCTAAGACCCAGAAACAGGTGTTCCTTTCTTGCGTCTCACGGGGCCCTGTTCGTAAAAGCCGCGGGTCGCTTCCAAGGGCATCCGCAGTGCGCGTCATCCCACTTCTGAGCAGAGTCTTTAATCGTGCGCCGAGTGGCCACACACCACGTGACCTGTCATCCGGCGACTCTCGAGGGCAACCGGCGTTGGTGGATGTCGTGAAGCGGCGTCCACGTGGGTTTCGAGGAGTTGCCATATCCTGGCCAATGGCTCAATGGGGGCGCCACGGTGGCTAGGAGATGTTAACTACCTCGCCTGGTGTACAGGAGGTCGTGGGTTAGATCCCAACCCTGACGCCTGCTGCTGTATATTTGGAGTTTCCGCGTTCCCCCCGTGGTCGCGTGGATTTTTCTCAGGGCCCTCCGGGTTTTCCCTCCCAATTTAGAAACGTGCATTTAGGGTATTTGGCTGCTATAAATGTCCGCATGATAAGCCACTTCCCTGAGCTATCACTTGTGGCCAGGTCGCTTCTGAAAAAGAGCTTAGTGATGGTCTTGTAGCCCATTCCAGCCTTGTGTAGGTCTACAATCTTGTCCCTGACATCCTTGGAGGGCTCTTTGGTCTTGGCCATGGCGGAGAGTTTGGAATCTGATTGATTGATTGATTGCTTCTGTGAACAGGTGTCTTTTATACAGGTAACAAGCTGAGATTAGGAGCACTCCCTTTAAGCGTGTTCTCCTAATCTCAGCTCGTTACATGTATAAAAGACACCTGGGAGCCAGAAATCTTTCTGATTGGGAGCGGGTCAAATACTTATTTCCCTCATTAAAATGCAAATCAGTTTATAACATTTTTGACATGCGTTTTTTCTGGATTTTGTTGTTGTTATTCTGTCTCTCACTGTTCAAATAAACCTACCATTAAAATTATAGACTGATCATTTCTTTGTCAGTGGGCAAACGTACAAAATCAGCAGGGGATCAAATACTTTTTTCCCTCACTGTAGCTCGGTGGGCCTTACCTGGTAAAAAATAAAAAAGGTTGAGTTTTTATAATTTAATACAATCAACACTGCTGATGAGACACTGACTGTTGAAACCGACTCACCGATTGTGTTGAACCAATGCTGCCGATGAACTCCCAGGTGTGTTTTGTGTTTTGTTGTTATTTTCTGTTGTTGTTGTTGTTGTCGTGGCTTGTGCACCACTGCCAAACCAACGCAGCATCGTCACGAAATAATTCGAACAGACGCGCAATTCTAGATTTGAAGCTTTCGTGACTGCAAGGATTCATATTCTTAGGTTTATTCGGTAAAGTCACGTAGGTAAAACATCAAAATTATTGAAAATAAAATAAAATAAAAATCACGACGTTTCGGAGGCAACACAAGTCTCCGTCATCAGAGAGTTGTGTTGCCTCCGAAACGTCGTGATTTTTATTTTCTTTTATTTTCATTAATTTATTTTCATTCATTAATTCAGACGCGCAATGATGAACGAGTTCGTGTTCATCGCAGCTTTTATTCCCTTACCCTCCCTCGTTGAACTGAGCCCCCGTCGTTGGGAGGTGCGCCTTCTCGCCATCGACGTCTGGAAAGCCCAGCGGCGTTTTTCGTCCAACAAACCCCGATACTGTGCCGACGAGAGCCGCGGGAGGATTTGGGCGCTCCGTGCATTCGCCGAGCGTCGCCCCTTGCACGCGGCGCGATTATCGCGAGGCAAGTGCCGCTCACAATGAAACCTCTCCTCTTGGGGAGGCGGCGGCGACAGCGATAGTCGTCATACCATTATTTCTGTTGGTGTCGTTTTTCTAATTTTCTTTTCTTCCGTGCCGCAGTTGTGTATTCCCATCGTGGTGTGAGAGCGTCTTTGTCATCCGATGACAATGCCAATTCTGGTTCTGTCTCCAACGGCAGGCGGCGTGTCGCACTGCTGGGAAGCGTTGTCACGCCTGAGATGTCATTGCACCGGACCTGCATGAACCTCGCATCAGCACCGGCGGTGAACCGAACTTTGTCGCACACCATGCTGCAATCTGCAATGCTGACGAAGGGTTCGTCGCACACGGCAGTTAAAGTCGTAACTTTACATTCCCAGGAGCTGGAATGTTGCCAATTGAAGAAATAAATACATTTAATGCGATGGGTTGTATATGTTTTGTGTAACAGTCTCCTACGCTTACGAGAATAATGCAACTTCGGTAGACTTTTGACTTTTAAACAACTTTTATTGCCGCCAGCAGCAACAGAACTGGAGGCGATTCCGATATGAAATACACAAAGTCACCAGCAAACAAATTAAAATAATCGTTATAAATCCACGCGTTGTGGCGCTAAATGCAGCGTGCACAAAACGAAAGAAAAATGATGGTGGTGGTGGTGGTCATCGCGCACGCCACGGTGACGAGCGAGCGCTTCAGAAGGTGAACACGAGGGTGCCGTCCACGCTGGTACAGAGAGGGGCTTTTCCGGCTCCCCAGCGTTCGAAGAAGACGCGCACATCACCGACATGTGTGTGGTACATGGCGTGCTCCAGCCGGAGCCGTGCCTTAAGCAGGCCCCTGAACACTGGCTTTGTATTAAAACTCTCAGGTCCACGTGCATGAGAGCCAAAGCACAGCCTTGGGTGATCGCTGGATGTATGGCTTCGATGTTTCTGATATCGTCGCTCCATCTCCACTATCGTCGTCTTCCTAGACGCGTTATGTTTTTGTTTTGGCGGCTGTCTGTCACTCCCGTCGCCTAACCTCGTCCAGCGGACACGAGCCCCCGTCCAGCGATGGAGGCACTCAAACGACACGAGGAAGACCGCCGCATGGAACATCGTTCGTTGATGAGCTCGCTCATCCCTGCCCACCGCCATCTGCAGCAGCAGCAGCTCCTCACTCTGGTGTCCCTCCCGGTCTCTCCCACACGCCTCCGGCTATGGCCGCACGCGCAGGTGGATTGTGCCACAGAGCTCACACCCAGCCACATTCTCACTCACGCCGCAACTCCTCCGAGCGCGACGGGCGCGCTGCACCTTGGCGAGACTTTACAACCCCCGAGGTTGGCGTAATAGGGGCACCGCTGTCCATACAGACGGCGGAGCTCCGAGTACCCTTCCTTGAACTTCAGTCACCATCACTGCTGTTCAGTCACTTCTACGTCATTCTGTCACTGCTACTCCTACTACTACGGTGGGCGTTGTTGAAATGAACGCCACGTCCCTCTGTCAATGTCACATTTTCTTCGGTTTTTTCGGTAAAGTCACGTAGGTAAAAAATTAAAATTTATAAAAGTAAAATAAAAATAAAATAAAAATCACGACGTGATTTTTATGTTATTTTTATTTTACGACGTGATTTTTATTTTATATTTATTTTACTTTTATTAATTTAAATTTTTTACCTACGTGACTTTACCGAAAAAACCTAAAAATATGAATCCTTGCAGTCACGAAAGCTTCAAATCTAGAATGTCAAATTTATCCATCAACCAAATTTACAGCTTCCTCGCATCCCTTGTGTGCCCTCGTCTGTGGTGATGTGTATTATATCCACCCCTGCTCGTAACGGCGCGGTGGCATAGGAGACAAAGGTTGGTGCAAAGGTCGCCCTTCCTGTGTGGCTGCCGGGGGAAGTCTCGCGCTCAGGTAGAGCGGAACGAGAGATGGCGGCCCTGGAGAAGCGGGCCAGGGAGGAGACCTTCCTGTTGATGAGCCAGGAAAGCTGCCTCTGCCCTCCAAGTCAGTGAGTGTGAGTCGACCTTGGCACCACCACGATATACCGCGAGGCATCGCGCGGTCTTACTTCGGTTTCGCAGGAGGCCGTGACCTCGCGCGAACCCATTCAATGACCCCTCGCGTGACAATTCACGCAAACAGAGGCATCCGGCGGACCGCTGGCCACCATCAAATGAGGCCTAAACCGCATGACCGGAGCCGGGGCTTTTTTTTATGCAGCTCCGTCGTAAACTTCCTCTCCTGAATTAGATTTCACGCCATCTACCCCCACACACCCAGCCCCTCGACCCTCCCTCCCTCCCCTCCCTCCCCTCTCTCCCCCGCCGCCCCTCCCCTCCCACCGCACACACCCGGCAGGCATTGTGTGCTCCAAGTTAGCACGCAGAGTCCTTGTGTCGTGCTCAACTTCACAGTTGAACTGTAATTGCGGTAGAGGAACAGACCTCGAAGCTTCCCGAGGGTACATGTGCACCTAGCCTGGCACAAGGGCCGTGGTGACATCACCGTCACTTCTTAGAGAACGATGGCGACAGTCTATGTAGATTCGTTTGTTATGTAGCGCTGTGCTTTGATCTTGATGAATTGAGTTCGAGTCTCAGCCATGGCTAAGGGCAGTGACATCTGGACGGGTCACCGTGACGAGAGTGGTGAAGTTTGATCATCAAACGACCCCCGTGACCGACGCGATGCGCACATCCGATGAGCACGGCTGAAAATGTGCGGTGCTAAAGAAGTGCAACGTACTGATATCGAAATATTACATCCAGCGGTGGATTTATCGATACTAAATAATGACATCTTCACAAGCGCCGTAGCATGGCAAGCCATTGCAAGCACTGCACGTTATAATTTGTATAAATAAAATAACCATATGCCTCGTCTAAAATCACCAAGTGTGTAAGAAATTCGCATGCATTAGAACTTGTCCTGTGCCTCCCCTTGGTCGACTCAGCCTTGAACGAGTAGCTGGTCGGGTGTGTAATCATCGACACGTGTGGAAACAAAGCCGCCTGCTGGGTGTGGTTGTGACCATATTATTATTTTTTCCAGCACAGTGCGATGCCCTTAAATGAAACGAAGCAATTTTCTTTTTTATTTTGCAAGGCAAAGCCCACCGAGCTAAGTGCCTCTTTTTTTTTTTAAGCGACCTGCCCACAAATGATAGCTCAACGAAGTGGCCCATCGCGTGGAAATTAATGGCAGCCCAAATACTTTAAACGCACGTTTCTAAATGTGGAGGGGAAAAAAACCCGGAGGACCCGGAGAAAAATCCACGCGACCACGGAGAGAGAGAGAGACACGCACACTCCAAATACACAGCCGGGTCGGGATCGAACCCAGGACCTCCTGCATACCAGGCGAGGGAGTGAACACCTTCTTGGTTCTTTCGGTAAAGTCACGTAGAATTGAAATAATAAAATAAGAAAAATAAAACATAATATTACGTTTTATTTTTTATAATTTATTTTATTTTATTTTTTATTTTATTATGTATTATTTTATTATTTCAATTCTACGTGACTTTACCGAAAGAACCAAGAAGATGAATCCCTGCAGTCACGAAAGCTTTAAATCGAAAAGTGAACACCTTGCCACTGTAAGTCGCTGGCTGACAGCACTTGCCCTCCGCGCAGAGCCCGATCCCGTACGCAGGACGTCTGTGTGTATGGTCAATGCCAGCGGTGGTCACGATTGATTGACATTGAGGAATGGCCGTATCGTTCGAGGCTCGAGACGGTGGCTTGCAAATGTTTTTTTTTCTTTCTTTCCTCTTCATGTGTTCGCTCTTGATCGTAACCTCGGTGTACTATTACACCTGCAAGGTGTTGCGTGTCACGCTCCGTGTTGTGACATCTCGGTTGCTAAGAATTACACTTAACCCTCCTGCTGCCACGTGTAGCTAGCAACACTTACAAAGTGCAGCTCACGTTGTTATGATTGCATTTCCTTTACGGTTTGACTGCTTTTTTTTGTTGAGTATCGTTGCTTCCCCGCCCGACCCCTCCTCCTCTCCTCCGAATTGTTTTCCGAAAATCGCGCTCACCTGTGTGATATCACGAGCAGAGATTTCCCCATCCCACACTTTAATCCGTCCAGCAAGCAGCGCATCACCCTGTGCCAGAGCATTGACTGGAGGGGTTTGTCACGAATGCGCTTCTGCTCGTCACGTCCGCTGCCCACTTCAGCCGCACGAGAGGCCAGCCGCATGTACACACCGTGGGCGAATAGTGTTTGTGGCACGTCCATCAAACCGATGTTTTAATTCAGTAATAGGTTTTTACCCTTTCAACTGGTACAAAAACTGACACCTTTATACAAGGCACCATGTTTGCAATAACCACAACACAAGCAGTCAAAATGCAAAAAAAAACAACCCTGATAATGATAATATTATGCACTGTCCTTGAAGTTGATTGGTCCAAACCCGAGACAACTTTTCTTAGAGCCTAGTCGCCATTGGTGTTGGACCAGATGACGCCAAAAGGCGTACAACTCAAAAACATGATGCCTTGTATAAAGGTGTCAGTTTTTGTTCCAGTTGAAAGGATAAACACCTATTACTGTATTTTGCCACTGGTAAAGGAGATGTCTCATAGAGCTGAATTACATTAATTCTCTACACGTGAAAGGACCCGCTGTGATCACAGGCGGCTAAAACGTGGATTCGAACCCAGGTGTTTCGTGGTGCCAGCTCACTGTCTCTGACCTCTGAGCCGTAAAGTGATAATAAAACGCACTCACAAAGTAAATTCCTCGTTACCCAGAAGGGTCCTGCATTTGGATGTTCGGCCGATTCCTATCACGATCGTGTCGCTTCGCATGGCAGGAAATCAGATAACCTTGGAGAAAATCCACCACACTGTGTCCGAGGGGGTGCCACTCAGCACTGCCCTTTCCTGGTCAATGTATCACTCTTAGCCAGCATGTCCAGCTACACACACACACAAATATATACAAAGTCACGAAGACAAAGACCCCCCGTATAGCCTAAACATACTTATGAGGCAAGTGCTGTTAGCACCTACGTAGGCCGACACGGCACACGAGGGAGTGAGTGGGTTGGTGGGTGGTTGGGTGGCCAGCACCACGTCCGGGCGCCTTTGTCTCCCTCGTGGCGATTCTTGACACACATCGCAAGCAGGTCACCACTTTGAGGCTGCGTCGACCTAGGGGAAGCCCCAGGACCCGGTTCAGATAATTAAAACAAATCGGCACTGGCGTTGACCGCGCACGCACCTGCATACATTCAGCACCAGTAGAACCAGAAGCACCAACAGCAGCAGCAGAAGCAGCAGCAGCAGAAGCAGAAGCAGCAGCAGCAGAAGCAGCAGCAGCAGCAGAAGCAGCAGCAGCAGAAGCAGAAGCAGCAGCAGCAGAAGCAGCAGCAGCAGAAGCAGCAGCAGCAGAAGCAGAAGCAGCAGCGGCAGAAGCAGCAGCAGCAGAAGCAGAAGCAGCAGCAGAAGCAGCAGCAGCAGCAGCAGAAGCAGCAGAAGCAGAAGCAGCAGCAGCAGAAGCAGCAGCAGCAGAAGCAGAAGCAGCAGAAGCAGAAGCAGCAGCAGAAGCAGCAGCAGCAGCAGCAGAAGCAGCAGCAGCAGAAGCAGCAGCAGCAGAAGCAGCAGCAGCAGAAGCAGAAGCAGCAGAAGCAGAAGCAGCAGCAGAAGCAGCAGCAGCAGCAGAAGCAGCAGCAGCAGCAGAAGCAACATAAGCAGAAGCAGCAGCAGAAGCAGCAGCAGCAGAAGCAGCAGCAGCAGAAGCAGCGGCAGAAGCAGAAGCAGCAGCAGCAGAAGCAGCAGCAGCAGAAGCAGAAGCAGCAGAAGCAGAAGCAGCAGCAGAAGCAGCAGAAGCAGAAGCAGCAGCAGAAGCAGCAGAAGCAGAAGCAGCAGTAGCAGCAGAAGCAGCAGCAGAAGCAGAAGCAGCAGAAGCAGAAGCAGCAGCAGAAGCAGCAGCAGCAGCAGAAGCAACATAAGCAGAAGCAGCAGCAGAAGCAGCAGCAGAAGCAGCAGCAGCAGAAGCAGCGGCAGAAGCAACAGAAGCAGAAGCAGCAGCAGCAGGTTCTGCTTTCGTTGCGCGGCGTGTAGAAGCTGTCCGGCTGACGTCTCGGCTTGCACGCCGGCCCGGTGGGTCACCGCGTGTCAGGCGCGCCCCGAAGTGATGACTTTGATGACGACCTCCCTTCTCGGTATTTTGTAAGGAGGGGGGGTGGGGATGGGGGGGGGGAGATGCGGGGGGGGGGGGGGTGCAGTGGGGGGGGGGGGATGCGGGGGGGTGGTGGAGTGCGGATGGGGGGGGGTTGCGGGGGGGGGGGGGAGAATGTTTTTTTGTTGTTTAAAAAAAACACCCCAAGACGTCGAATAGATTGACAGGTGTTTGTCGGGTCGTCGTCTTAAACTTGACACGTTGCCACGACGTCGCGGCAACACTGCGTATGTTGCTTTAAATTGTTTTGAGACGCTGTCGGTCTCGGCTTATAAACACAATCCACGCTCTCTGCGTGACAGCAGCAGCAGAATCGGCACGCGGCTCAAGGAAGTGGAGTTAAAACCCGGAATGGCGCAACAGGTCACACGCGCGGTGTGCCTGTTTCACGATTGTTATGATGATGATGATGATTGTCGCCGGGCTAACGAATTATCGGGTCGATTTACTCGGCAAAATTGTATCACGGCGACAAACCGTTTGGATCAAAGTATCACGACCTCCGCAGGTGCTCGCTGACAAAGCGACGTGTCTCTGGTCAGCATCACAAATACAAAGAGAAAGGTCCCCCGTGTAGCCTCTTAGCAGACTGCAGGGGCAAGTGCTGTTAGAGAGTAGCACCTATGAAGGGCGGAACGGTACACGAGGGGGTGGGTGGTCAGCACCACGCCCGGCCGCCTTTGTCTCCCCCAGTGGCGATGTTTACACGCCGCACCGGATACTCGCTTTGTGGCGGAGTCGATCTAGGGGAGGCCCAGGAACGGTTCAGATATGCGTCACTTGGTGTTGGCCGTGAGCGGGAATTGAACTCGGGTGGCCAGGTTCGTAGCGCAGCGTAGCGCTAACCGCTGCACCACCGCTCTAACCAGCACCACGGACACACACACAGAGACGCGTACTGCGCACGCACATTCACAGTTGCAAACGAAAACTGCAGGAATTATTCTTTGGGTCATTCGGCAAAGCCACGTAGATAGAAGAAAAACAATAACATTAATAAAAATAACAACAATATCACGACTTTTCAATCGCAACACAAGCAATCGTCATCGGGTGAGAAATATAGCTACTTTATCTACGTGGCTTTACCGAATAGACCCAAAGAATATAAAAACAAGGATGATGAAAAGGAAATGGGCTTTGCCCTTGCCGGCAAGAATACAGGAGGTGTGTCAAGATGTCCAATCGCGAAAGAGCCGCCGATCACAACATCGTAAGGCGCGTGCTGCTGCTGCTGCTTCTCCACGCGGGCCGTGTGACGAGGCCATGACGGAGGCTGCAGTTCTTGGGGTGAAGGTCATTCGGTGTCCCAGGGACAATGGAGGGGGGGGGGGTGTCGCAGTGCGGTGCGCTAACCACTGCCCCGCCGCCTCTCCCCACCATGAACCCGGCGTCGCACGCCGGTCTCGGCGCCGCTGAACACGCCACGTGGACGCTGCGTTGAGTCTCACCGCGGCATTTGCATCTCAGATAAACCCCCCAGCTTACTGCGTCTCTGCTCCCCCGCCGCCCATCCCCGACACTCCCCCCTCCCCCCGTGAGTGAATCTCTCCCCCCCGTGAGTGAATCTCTCCCCCATCGTGAGTGAATCTCTCCCCCATCGTGAGTGAATCTCTCCCCCATCGTGAGTGAATCTCTCCCCCATCGTGAGTGAATCTCTCCCCCCGTGAGTGAATCTCTCCCCCCCGTGAGTGAATCTCTCCCCCATCGTGAGTGAATCTCTCCCCCATCGTGAGTGAATCTCTCCCCCATCGTGAGTGAATCTCTCCCCCATCGTGAGTGAATCTCTCCCCCCCCGTGAGTGAATCTCTCCCCCGTGAGTGAATCTCTCTCCCCGTGAGTGAATCTCTCCCCCCGTGAGTGAATCTCTCCCCCCGTGAGTGAATCTCCCCCCCCGTGAGTGAATCTCTCCCCCCGTGAGTGAATCTCTCCCCCCGTGAGTGAATCCCCCCCCCCCGTGAGTGAATCTCTCCCCCCGTGAGTGAATCCCCCCCCCCCGTGAGTGAATCTCCCCCCCCGTGAGTGAATCTCTCCCCCGTGAGTGAATCCCCCCCCCCCGTGAGTGAATCTCCCCCCCCGTGAGTGAATCTCTCCCCCGTGAGTGAATCCCCCCCCCCCGTGAGTGAATCTCCCCCCCCGTGAGTGAATCTCTCCCCCCGTGAGTGAATCCCCCCCCCCCGTGAGTGAATCTCCCCCCCCGTGAGTGAATCTCTCCCCCGTGAGTGAATCTCTCTCCCCGTGAGTGAATCTCCCCCCCCGTGAGTGAATCTCCCCCCCCGTGAGTGAATCTCTCCCCCGTGAGTGAATCCCCCCCCCCCCGTGAGTGAATCTCTCCCCCGTGAGTGAATCTCTCCCCCGTGAGTGAATCTCTCCCCCCGTGAGTAAATCTCTCCCCCGTGAGTGAATCTCTCTCCCCGTGAGTGAATCTCCCCCCCCGTGAGTGAATCTCCCCCCCCGTGAGTGAATCTCTCCCCCCGTGAGTGAATCTCTCCCCCGTGAGTGAATCTCTCTCCCCGTGAGTGAATCTCCCCCCCCGTGAGTGAATCTCCCCCCCGTGAGTGAATCTCCCCCCCGTGAGTGAATCTCCCCCCCCGTGAGTGAATCTCCCCCCCCGTGAGTGAATCTCCCCCCCGTGAGTGAATCTCCCCCCCCGTGAGTGAATCTCCCCCCCGTGAGTGAATCTCCCCCCCGTGAGTGAATCTCCCCCCCGTGAGTGAATCTCTCCCCCCGTGAGTGAATCTCCCCCCCCCCGTGAGTGAATCTCTCCCCCCCGTGAGTGAATCTCTCCCCCCGTGAGTGAATCTCCCCCCCCCGTGAGTGAATCTCCCCCCCCGTGAGTGAATCTCTCCCCCCCCGTGAGTGAATCTCCCCCCCCCCGTGAGTGAATCTCCCCCCCCCGTGAGTGAATCTCTCCCCCCGTGAGTGAATCTCCCCCCCCCGTGAGTGAATCTCTCCCCCCCGTGAGTGAATCTCTCCCCCCGTGAGTGAATCTCCCCCCCCCGTGAGTGAATCTCTCCCCCCCGTGAGTGAATCTCTCCCCCCCCGTGAGTGAATCTCTCCCCCCCGTGAGTGAATCTCTCCCCCCCGTGAGTGAATCTCCCCCCCCCGTGAGTGAATCTCTCCCCCCCGTGAGTGAATCTCTCCCCCCCCGTGAGTGAATCTCTCCCCCCCCGTGAGTGAATCTCTCCCCCCCGTGAGTGAATCTCTCCCCCCCCGTGAGTGAATCTCCCCCCCCCGTGAGTGAATCTCTCCCCCCCCGTGAGTGAATCTCTCCCCCCCCGTGAGTGAATCTCTCCCCCCGTGAGTGAATCTCTCCCCCCGTGAGTGAATCTCTCCCCCCCGTGAGTGAATCTCCCCCCCCGTGAGTGAATCTCCCCCCCGTGAGTGAATCTCTCCCCCCGTGAGTGAATCTCTCCCCCGTGAGTGAATCTCTCTCCCCGTGAGTGAATCTCCCCCCCCGTGAGTGAATCTCCCCCCCGTGAGTGAATCTCCCCCCCGTGAGTGAATCTCCCCCCCCGTGAGTGAATCTCCCCCCCCGTGAGTGAATCTCCCCCCCGTGAGTGAATCTCCCCCCCCGTGAGTGAATCTCCCCCCCGTGAGTGAATCTCCCCCCCGTGAGTGAATCTCCCCCCCGTGAGTGAATCTCTCCCCCCGTGAGTGAATCTCCCCCCCCCCCGTGAGTGAATCTCTCCCCCCCGTGAGTGAATCTCTCCCCCCGTGAGTGAATCTCCCCCCCCCCGTGAGTGAATCTCCCCCCCCGTGAGTGAATCTCTCCCCCCCCGTGAGTGAATCTCCCCCCCCCCGTGAGTGAATCTCCCCCCCCCGTGAGTGAATCTCCCCCCCCCCGTGAGTGAATCTCTCCCCCCCGTGAGTGAATCTCCCCCCCCCCGTGAGTGAATCTCCCCCCCCGTGAGTGAATCTCCCCCCCCCCGTGAGTGAATCTCCCCCCCCCCGTGAGTGAATCTCCCCCCCCCGTGAGTGAATCTCCCCCCCCCGTGAGTGAATCTCTCCCCCCGTGAGTGAATCTCCCCCCCCCGTGAGTGAATCTCTCCCCCCCGTGAGTGAATCTCTCCCCCCGTGAGTGAATCTCCCCCCCCCGTGAGTGAATCTCTCCCCCCCGTGAGTGAATCTCTCCCCCCCCGTGAGTGAATCTCTCCCCCCCGTGAGTGAATCTCTCCCCCCCGTGAGTGAATCTCCCCCCCCCCGTGAGTGAATCTCTCCCCCCCGTGAGTGAATCTCTCCCCCCCCGTGAGTGAATCTCTCCCCCCCCGTGAGTGAATCTCTCCCCCCCGTGAGTGAATCTCTCCCCCCCGTGAGTGAATCTCCCCCCCCCGTGAGTGAATCTCTCCCCCCCGTGAGTGAATCTCTCCCCCCCCGTGAGTGAATCTCTCCCCCCCGTGAGTGAATCTCTCCCCCCCGTGAGTGAATCTCTCCCCCCCGTGAGTGAATCTCCCCCCCTCGTGAGTGAATCTCTCCCCCCCGTGAGTGAATCTCTCCCCCTCGTGAGTGAATCTCCCCCCCCCGTGAGTGAATCTCCCCCCCTCGTGAGTGAATCTCCCCCCCCCCCCCGTGAGTAAATCCCCCCCCTCCCACCACCTTTAACTCCCCCGGGCATCTGTAAACTGTTGCAAGCGATCAGCTGGATAAACATTCGACACCGCCCTATCAAATTGCTGCTCCACTCAACCGGGCGACGATCAAACGGAACATCTGAAAACGAGCGCGGGGGGGGGGGGGGCAGGGGGGGGGCAGGGGGGGGGCAGGGGGGGGGGCCCGTGGCTTTTACCGCGCGTTGTGACGCGCCAGGGCCTGGGAGGAATTCGCCAGAGTTCACGTCGGGGTTAGGGGACACGGGGACTCGGCAGCTTTCTCCCAGCCGCGTCCGAGGATTCGTGCATCGCGGTTTATCCCGCGGCGCGCCCACGTCGCGCCACGCCGCGCATTCGTCGCTCCGCGCGCCCCGGACGCCTCCTTGGATCGAGCTGAAGTCAATTGCCGAGGGCTTCTCCGCTCTGCTTCAGCCGAAGAAGCTCCCCGGCGCGTGGAGCGAAACGTCGGACATCGCGCCGAACAAGTAACGCGCGGTGCCTCCTGAACGCACACGGGAGTTCTACACGGTCCGAGCTAACGTACCGTGCGTGTACAACCCTGTCTTTATCCACTGCTGGATGACGGGCTCGTCACACCGTGTGGGTCGAGGGGGTTCATTGAACATACTTCACCACGCCAGACCACTGCGCGGGTTGGTGAAGACGGGGAGCATAGCCATAGAGGACAACGAACCACTCCTCTGCTGCCCACCGCTGAACCCCAGAGGCTATAGCACCTGTTATGCACGATGGTCGCCCATCAAAGCACTGTTTGGCTTTCGAGATCCGATGCCCTCCGCTGATTCAGGCAATCACGCCGCATCGAGTCTCGGGGCCGCTTTTCAGGAGGGGCCAGTTTGATTGCCGTGCGTTTTTTTTCCATTCTCGCGCATGATGGCAGCAATGTGTTGGGGAGCTTAATGCCAATGTCGAGGTCTTCGGGATCGGCTTCGTGTGGTTTTGCCATCCCTGCGTGAGAGCCCGGAGAATCCCACCCCCACCCCTCCCCACGGATGGGGGGCGATGCTCAGGACTGCCATCTGCTGGGCACATCTCGCATCTAAGGCACCGGCCAAAGTCCGGGACGTCTTCTCGTCCGAGCGCTCAGCGCCGCTGCGTCGCTTGCGAGAATCCGACGAGAATCGGGGGGTGATTTGGCCGAAGGTAAACCCGCAGCGGGGTCCGCGTGACTCGTGTCTAAAGGCGGCGTTTGTATATTTACACAGCATTGCGCTCACGCCAGCAGCCCAACGGAGAGAGAGAGACGAAGCCTTCAAGGAGCAGTGGGTGATGGAGGAGGCCGTGTGCTCGGTGGCAGATGACGGGGAGCTCTGCATGCTGATATGAGCTACCCGTCGGAGGCCGTTGGACTGCGAGAAGGGCTGCGTGCAGAACGAGAGTGAGCGAGAGAGTGAGCGAGAGAGTGAGCGAGAGAGTGACCGAGAGAGTGAGCGAGAGAGTGAGCGAGAGAGTGAGCGAGCGAGAGAGTGACCGAGAGAGTGAGCGAGAGAGTGAGCGAGAGAGTGAGCGAGAGAGTGAGCGAGAAAGTGAGCGAGAGAGTGAGCGAGAGAGTGAGCGAGAGGTGGGGGTTTACATAAAGCAAAGTTATTAAAAAAAATTACGAAATGATGAACGAAGCAAAGTGCCGACTACACCGAGCATCTTCTTGTTTCCACTGATCGTAAAAAAAAGAGAGAGAGGACACCATAAGGGGGCAGCTCTCCGTAAGGTCTCCTGGAAATGGTAACCAAAACACGCGAGGCTGCGGTGATAAGTTCCCAGCGGGGGAGAGTGTTTCACAATGTGGGGCTATCGTGTGATAGCCCTTAAGTGGCTCGGTTTGTTTTTCTTTTTCCCCCCACGACCGCTGTTTACCCAGCGCGACGCTTGCAACTTGACGCAAGCCAGTGGCTCCCCGTCCATCGCGTGACGAGCTCAGGGCCAAACATCTGGGCGGGGCCTCCATGGGCAGCATCGAGGTGGCGAAGAGGTTGACCCCTGAGGGCAGGGGTCAGGTGGAGGGGCGGGGGGGTTATGACGTAGCAATAGCTGACCTCACATATCCGCCCTGGCCATTTAACCGTCCACACCCAATGCGGTGTTGGTGTTTATGCGCGGTGTAACTGCAGATTGAGAAAGGTTCACTCCAAACATGGGCAATTGATCAAGCAGTGGATAAGCCATTGATGGTGAGATGGATGACATTTACATTCATTTCAAAAGTGAATTCATGCACGCACTAATGCTAATGACAGTCAGTTTGAACATTTGTTAAACTAAATTAAATAACCATGTGATTTGTGAGATATATATAGAAAACTCCGTGTCCTGACTTTTGAACAAGCCTGTATAATAGGCTATTTGTATGTACTTACGGTGAACTTCTTTCACACCGTACGTAGCCAACCTTGCTCATCGGAGGTGCGGGGGAAGGACAACAACCCAACCACAAAGAGCAGTTCTCAAGAGACGAGCTGTCAATCTGGATGCATCGGAAGGAACCGATGCATCTCGTGCACGCCTCCAAGAAACCGTCTCTCAGCTGTGGGTGAGTGCAGGAGACAAGGATACTTTTAAACAACTTTTATTGCCGCCAGCAGCAAAAGCACTGGAGGCGATTTCGATATGAAACACACAAAGTCACCAGCAAACAAATGAAAATAAACGCTACAAATCCACGCGCAGTGGCGCTA